>NC_067425.1:16562605-18032605 GCF_009764475.1 Pristis pectinata | reverse complement strand
AGATGCTACCTGACCTGTCCCACAATTTCTGTTTTTGTTTCGGATTTCCAGCATCTTGCAGATTTTTATGGCATGGTAGTGTAGCGGTTAGCGTAACGCTATTACAGTGCCAGCAACCCGGGTTCAATTCCCGCCGCTGTCTGTAGGGAGTTTGTACGTTCTCCCTGTGTCTGCCTGGGTTTTCTCTGGGTGCTCCGGTTTCCTCCCACATTCCAAAGACATACGGGTTAGGAAGTTGTGGGCGTGTTATGTTGGCACTGGAAGTGTGGCGACACTTGTGGGCTGCCCCCAGAATACACTATGCAAAAGATGCATCTCACTGTGTGTTTCAATGTACATGTGACTAATAAAGATATCTTATCTTATATCCATTTCCAACTGCACTTAAATGAGGCTTGGAGTTTGAAAGAACAGCACACAACACAGATATAGCATCAACAATATAAGGTTGTTATATTTCTTTTTCAATATTTTTATTAATTCCAAATAGAAAATACAAAGTACATGAAACAAAAGAAAAGACAAAACGGTACAAAATACATTGTATTGAATCACACGAAATCACAATACTTCATATTGATAAACAGAAATGATAACTAATTAATATTAATAAATTGGAATAATTTTATTATAAAAAAATCTAACCACACTACCAAAACCGAAGCTGTTTGGTAAGAAAAAAGACAAAAAAAGACACCCTAAAGACATAATAGTATTGGCCAATATCTGTACTTTAAGCACCAAATCAGTGGTTTTGAAAGTAGTTCAAAAAAGGTCCCCATAATATTTGAAAGTTCAGAATAGATCCAGAGATAGAACAACTGATCTTCTCTAAATTTAGATATGACTTAACATCCCGTAACTATTGAACATGAGTGGGGGCAGTAGCTTCCTTCCATTTAAGCAACACAAGGTTGTTATATTTCTACCTCTGTTTTGTGTTTAATACCAAATGCCAGTTGTATCACGCTAACAATGTGGGAAAATATCCCAAGTTACATCACAGATGTAAGAAGAAAACAACACTTTTCAAAGAGATCAGAAGGGAAAGAATTTCCAGATGTGAGGACTAGGAACCTAGAGTGAACAAGGAGCTAAAAATCTCTTGACAAGGTTAAAATAGAATTGATATTTAGGGTGGTTCTCATTCATTATCTGGACAAGCAAGTAATCAGAGGTGGTAATTGGTGCCAGAAAATAATAAGTTGGACAGGAAAATATTGCATAGAACTTGCAGCTCAAAAACAAACCATCTGACCCAAGTGATCCCTGCCACGACTTTTATTTTCTCATTCTACTTCATCTCACCTTCTCAGCATATTCCTTTCTTCCACATATATTTATCAAGTCATAACGTAAAGACATCAATGCTCTTCACTGCATCCACTTCACATGGTAAGGGAAGAGTACAAGGAACTGAAGCAGACTCTTTACATTCTTGCCTTGCAATGTGAGGTGCCACATTGGTGTTGGTATTGGTTTATTATTGTCACTTGTACAGAGGTACAGTGAAAAACTTGTCTTGCATACCGAACGTACAGGTCAATTCATTACACAGTGCAGTTACATTGGGTTAGAACAGAATGCATTGATATAGTACAGGTAAAAACAATAACAGTACAGAGTAAAGTGTCACAGCTACAGAGAAAGTTCAGTGCAATAAGGTGCAAGGTCACAACAAGGTAGATCGTGAGGTCATTGTCCATCTCATCGTATAAGGGAACCGTTCTATAGTCTTATCACGGTGGGGTAGAAGCTGTCCTTAAGTCTGGTGGTACGTACCCTCAGCCTCCTGTATCTTCTACCTGATGGAAGAGGAGAGAAGAGAGAATGACCCGGGTGGGTAGGGTCTTTGATTATGCTGGCTGCTTCACTAAGGCAGCGAGAGGCTCTCGATTCTCCTTCACCATCCAATATGATCAAGACTCGCCCTGTTCCTCAAGTCCATTTACCCACCCTATCTCCCTTTCCCTTGAGTCACAAAATCTCACATTCTAACTGCTCTCCATTTGCTTAAGTAATTCATAGAATAATACTTTTATCAATGGACATTGCTGTCAGCAAGGCTGCCCAGTTCTATGATAAAATATTTCATGGAAAAGCCAATTTTTTTTTAAGGGGATGATACAAAGTAAAAGCATTTTAGCTTCCAAACATACACCTGTCAAAGTATCTGCAGAGAGGGCAGTTGCTGTGTCCATTATAAGGGGATTGCCCTGTCACATGCTCAATAGATGAATGGATATCTACTGTAATTCAATTCACTTACTGTCAACTTTACCTGCAAATTGCTGCCTACTGAACAAATACAGCAAAGACGTTGGTCACAATAAATCGCCCGTCTTTGACAAATGTTTGCACTTTGCTAATTAGGTACAACAAATTTAACAGTAAAAATGTCAAAGCCAGATAAACATTTCTCAGGAAAAATATTATATGCCAGGAAGCAGAGATGCTTTTAGTTCCGCCATTTTTATTTTTGGCAAATACTTAGCATTCTGATTCCATCAGTTATTGTATAAATGCATTTCACCCGGTAAAACATTATGATATCATGCTTTGGATAGACAAGGTAATTGCTTAAAGAATTTGCATAAAATGGAAACTGCTGGGCCAGCACTGACTAAATACATCAGTGAAAAATTGATTGGCACAATAAGTAGTATTATTATTCATTCACTTTTTCATTAATTGTCTTTGGAGCAAATATCAAAGATGCTCAGAGTTCATGAAAAGGGACAATGAATCATCACTAACAGAAACTTAGCCAAATGTTGGCATTAATATTTATTTGAATGCAAATGATTATTCACAAATCTTGCAGACTTGAAATCATTCTTAGTAAAAAGATAAAACAACCAACTTCTTTATCCAGACAGTGGTTTGAAAAGAGGAAGAATGAAACTGGAGAAATAGCTGATGGGGAGATTCGAGGCTGGGATTGGGGAATGATACACAATATAAACAATAGCATAGACCTGTCGGGCTGAATGGCCTGTCTCCATTCTGTGAATTCAATGTGCTGAGCATTCCACTTAAAAAGTTGGCAGTTCCATTTGGCTCTTTTGGCTTCTTCCTACATAATTGGGTTGAAGTTCAGGATTCACCTGTAGAACGCCACTCTGATCTGATATTGTACACACAATACTTAGTGGATGCTATTGATAGTCCTGTCATTTTTCCAGTACAATGGGACAGTGAGCATGGATTTGTGAAGGAAAGGTTGTGTCCGTTAACCTGATTGAGCATTTTTGAGGCACTAACAAGTAGGGTGGAAGAGGGTGGGGTATTTGTTCTTGGCTGAATAGATTTAATCAAGGCTTTTGATAAAGTTCCACTAGGCAAGCTGGTCACAAAATTAAGATCCCATGGGATCTGAAAGTGGTAAGTTGAATCTAGAAGTGACCGGATGGCAGGATGCCGAAGGTAATGATTGAATGGAAGACTATATGACTGAAAGTCCTTTATCAGTGGGACTCTACAGAACTCAGTACTCAGTCCCATACATTTTGCAGTATACATTAATGATTTGGACTTTAGTGTAGGGGACATGATAAAGAAGTTTCCTGATGATAAAAAATCTGGCCATGCAGTTGATAGCAGGAGATATAGATGATCTGGTCTGTTTCACAGAAAACTAGCAAATAGAATTTAATCTGGGGAAGTGTGAGGTAATGTATTTGGAGAGGTGCAGCTGAAGCAGGGAAATATGGAATAAATGAGAACATACTAAAAGGTTTGGGAGAACAGATGGACTTTGGAGTATACGTCCACAGATTCTTAATGGTAACAGGACAGGTTAATTAGTTACTTTGAAAGGCACATGGATTAGCCAAGGCATAGTATGTAACAACAAGGAAGTAATGCTAATTATATACAACACCATCTAGACCACAATGTGAGAAACACATACCGTTCTGGTCACCACATTAATGGTGATTGAACTGGAGAGGGTGCAAAGATTTAGAAGAATGTTAACAAGACTTGAAAATTGTAGCTATGAGGAAAGTTTGGATTAGCTGTTAAAAATCCAAAAATTGCAGATGCTGGAAATCTGAAATGAAAACAGAAAGTACTCAGCAGGCCAGGCAGCATCTATGGAGAGAGAAACTAATTCAGCATTCAGGTTGAAGACCGTTCATCAGAACTGTTATGAAATTAAATGTGGCTCTTTCTGTAAGTGCTACCTGTCCTGCTGAGTTTTTCCAGCATTTACTGGATAAGCTAAAGCTGTTTCCTTCAGAACAGAGGAGACTGAGGGAATACTTAATCGAGATGTATACAATTATGATCAGCCTAGATGCAGCAAATGGGAAAGACCCATTCAGAGGAGTCATAAACACGGAGCACGGATTCACAATAATTGTCAGAAGGATTAGAGGGGAGTTGAGTGAATATTTTTTTCGGCTAGGTTGGTGGGAGTCTGGAAGGGTGCTTTCACTGCTTGAAAGGGTGGTCAGGACAGAAACCTCCATCACAGTATATTGTTTACTTGAAAAGTTGTGACAAACAGGACCACTGACCACTGGAAGGCAGCAGTAGGCTGGCTAGTTCTGTTTCAACTAACATGGGCACAATGGGTTGAATGGCCTCAGAGTGAGTTGCAAATTTTCTATGATTCTAACCAGTATTTATATAGAGTCCTGGCCAATGCTTATCCATGAATCAATACCCGAACCAAATTACCCAATCATTGTTAATTTGATATATGTGGAATCTTGTTGTGTATAAATTATCTACTTCGTTTTGCTGCAATACAACAGTGAAGTCACATCAGAGGTACTTCTTTGGCAGTAAAGTGTTGTTATAAATGCTGGTTTGCTTCCTTTGCCTTCTCTCGTTTTGTATTGATTTGTTTTTTTGCTGCTTGTGAAGGCATAGATGGTACTATCGATCATATAAGGTGTCCGAATTTCTGGGGCAGCTGCACTTGGGTTGGCTAAAGTGGCTGTTGCCTCATGAATTCAGAAGTGACAGGAGCTAGTTACTGATGAAAACATTTTCAAGCTCATATTCTGTGCTTAGGAACTGCTGCTTTGCAGATTTTTGGAAAAAGGAGGTAGAGCAACACAACTTTAATAGCCATATAAATAAGATTTAGATACCGGCAAGCCTGTTGTAATTCCTCCCTGTGCATTTAGAAGTATTTACACAGGGGCTATACGCTGCCAAATTCCCACCTTGGAAGGCTTTTTGATTCTATCCACCACAATGAAAAGTCAGATAAATTGGGGTATACCTCAGTCAGTTTCCTGCTGGGCAGATTAGGTTAATATCCTGCCTATTAGTGTAGAATAAGAACTGGCCTTGGCACAAATCTGACCCTAGGTTCAATATACTTCATTACTAAATCCAAAATTGGCACAACTGAAAGAATGCATTGAGAGCTACTTTAAGTAGGTGGTCTGTAGATGAACTGGCTTTGAGCCAGCTCTTGTATAATATATGGAATTGGCAAAGTGCCCCATTAATGGACAACATGACACAGAAAATAATCCATTCTCAGTGCAAAATCAACTCATTGCTGGAGAGACAATGTGCCGGCCTCATGGGATAAAACCACCAGTGGCATGTGTAGATTCATAACTAACACTATCACAGCTTGGTAGCTTGGTATGGCAACTGCTCTGCCCAAGACCACAAGAAATTGCAGAGAGTTGTGAACATAGCCTAGTCTATCACAAAAACCAGCCACCCCTCCTCTTACTCTGTCTACAGTTCTGCTGCCTCAGGAAAGCAGCCAACATAATCAAAGCCCCCTCCCACCCCGGCCATTCTCTCTTCTCCCCTCTTCCATTGGGCAGAATATAGTAAAGCTTGAAAACGCGTACCACCAGGCTCAAGGGCAGTTTCTATCCTGCTGTTATAAGATTCTTGAACAGACCTCTTGTACGATAAAGATGAACTCTTGATCTCTCTGTCATGGCCTTGGACTTTATTTGTCTACCTGCACTACACTTTCTCTGTAACTGTAACACTGCATTCTGCATTCTGTAATTGCTTTTCCTTTTGTACTACCTTGATGTACTTGTGTTTGGAATAATCAGTCTGGATGTCATGCAAAACAATGCTTTTTGCTGTATCTCAGTACATATGACAATAATAAATCAATCACCAATTATCAATTGTCACCACACTTTGCTTGGAGAACATAATAACTAGCAATCTTACATCATATGCAGTAATATCCATGCTGCAATTCTTCCTCTACTTTAACAATTTAATATCACTAGAGGTACAATGTGACTTAAATATAATTCACTCTTAATTCATTCAATCTCATTGCAAAAGAAACTTAACCAAAATCCTGCTCTGCAGCCTGGCAGAGCCCCTTTGAAATTTTATAATATCAGCTGCAAATGTTGGAAATGCTTAGCAGGTCAGGCAGCATCTGTGGAGAGAGAAACATAGTTAATATTTCACAAAAGTGGCCTATCATCAGGGGAAGAAAGCTTCATTTTCACTGCTGAGATGGTAACCTGGTGGAGTGGATTGAGTGCCTATTGTGTTCATGAGCACATGCGTGCTTGTGTGTGTGTGTGTGTGTGTGTGTGTGTGTGTGTGTGTGTGTGTGTGTGTGTGTGAGAGAGAGATGGCCTCTGCTGATACGTTCTTTTGAAGACAGAGGTCAAAGTCATCACCAACATGTCACTGAAGCATGTAAGTGACTGGACCTGACACTAAATGGTAACAAAACAAAGTTCATCAACCCCTGTCCCCAATGAGCAACATTAACCCTGCCCTCCTCCTCCCGCGCCCCCCCCCCCCCGGCAATAATGGTCAGTGATGAGAACGGGAAAATATGGACCACTTCCCATATCTCAGGAACCACGTCTCAGTGAAGGCAGCCATCAATAATTAAATTTACCATCACCCAGCACAGTCTATGCCCAACTGAGGAAAAGAGTGTTTGAAGATCAAGACCTCAAACCTGGCACAAAGCTCGTGGTCTTCTGATCCTGCCCTGCTAAGACATGGAGTACATACAGCAGTCAGCTCAAAGCACTGGAGCAGTACCACCAAAGATTTAGCTGCAAAATCCTCCAAATCCACTGACAAGATAGGAGAGCCAACATCAGCATCCTCTCCCAGATCAACATCTTCAGCAGCGAGGCTTACACTAAATCGTCTCCAGTGGGCAGGCCTTATTGCTTGCAAGCCCGATACCTGGCATCCGAAACAGGATTCAAATCTAAGTTCTATTACAGCAGGAGGGCAGAGGAAATGATTCAAGGATATTATCAAAGCCTCCTAGAAAAAATGAAATGCCCTCGTTGACCTCATTCTTGATCCATGAATGCTTAAAATGGAGAAAGTGAACCCAGAGTGCACTGAGCACCTGGAATCCTGAAAGGACTGTACGGAAAGAAAGGTGGACATGGAGAAGATGTTTCCATTAACGGGAGAGTCTAGGATTCGAGGGGACAGCCTCAGAATAAAGGGATGTCCCTTTAAAACTGCAATGAAGAGAGGCTTCTTCAGCCAGACGGTGGTGAATCTGTGGAGTTTGTCGCCACAGAGGGCTGTGGAGGTCAAGTCATTGGGTGTATTTAAGGCAGAGATTGATAGGTTTTTGATTGGTAAGAATGTTAAGGGTTACAGGGAGAAGGTGGGAGAACAGGGTTGAAAAAAAAATCAGCCATGATTGAACGGTGGAGCAGACTTGATGGGCCAAATGGCCTAATTCTGCTCCTATAGTATATGGCCTAATCCATTCATCAGGAGAATGCAGAAACACAGCAAAAGCAGCAGGAGGAGTGCATCATCTTCCAAACTACCCACACTCCCACTCTGTTAGACATTTCCTGCCCCACCTCAGGGTAAGTCTGTTGGACCCACATTGGCCTCATCAGTCTTATCAGTCTCCTCTTAACTAGAGGGGAATGGAAGCAAATCACCCTCAAGCCCCGAGGACTGCCTGAGCAGAAGAAGTAGTAGATTGTCTCTACGCATGTTACTTTATATACAGACACAATATTTTCATATTGGAGAAGTTCTGTATAGTTAATGGCCAAACTAGTCTTTTCTGTAGAATAGTTAAGTAGGAGAATGGCTAAGTGAGCACTTTATTCAGCAAAGTGTGAGTCATCTGGGTAAGAGGTATAATTAAACAATAAAGTTCAAGTTGAAGTGAATTAATTAATTACTACTGTACACTGGGAATAATTGGAATGTGGCATAGATGTGTGCTTAAACTAAAGCTGGTGTACATTAATCACCAGAGGATATACACACATAAGTTCATTAGATCCCCTATTAATAGATTTCAACACAACTTTGTACTGTGTGAAAGCTAGGAAATTTAAGGTTTCCAACTGAGATCAGGGCCACTGTTTCAGCGTAAAGGCAGATTAAATCTGTGACTTTCAACCTTTTGTCAGAACTGTGAAGTAAAAGATAAGCAAGCTCCTTAATGTAACAACACAAGGGTGAGAGAACAAGTGGGTCAGGAGTTTAGAGACAAAAAGCTAGTTGAAATTTCTTAGTGACCAGCCTATTTTAAGCCCTGTTGGTTCCAAATCGTTATGCTTCTGTCCGTAAAGAGCTTGAATTAACTTCCAAATTCTAGTTTCCTTTGAATGCTTCCAACCTAAAACATAAGCTATATTTTCTGCTCATGGAGAAGCATTTCTAGCAATTCCTAACCTTTGTTTGGGTTCATCCCAAAGTTTTCACTGAGAAGATGTCATAGTGAACTGGGCTTGTGTGAGTCATTTCTGTGCATGAAGCACAATGTGCAGAAAGAAACTTCACCAGGATTGGATACCAGAGATCTGCCATGGTATAAAATTAAAACCAGATTTAATCCTGACTTGAGCCCAAGCACCCATCAATTTTTCCATTCCAGCTGAATGTGCCATTTGTAGGAAAGATCGACAAAGATTTACTGTGTTGTCATTGATCAAGGACAGAAGACACATACAATACTGCGTAAATGACCCTGACTTGGATGAAGTATTGAACCTGACCCTATATGGTCCCAAATGTTTCATCACACTGTACACCCAACCAGACCCGAATTCAACACAAACAGTTGGATCCTGTTGGGTTCACATGAGGTGGCCAAGCTCAAGCAGATGTATTTAACACCAAAGCTTCTGTGCTATTTGTCAGTTGTGTCACATGCCAAAAATAAATAGCTTTCTAGTCTAGTGTGAATATTAATTTCTTAGTCAATGTTGTAAAATATTATGTTCTATGTTGCTCAATACAAATGGAGTAGCACTCTGTAATGCTTGCATCAAAATTTGGCTTCACCTAGTTGAGAAAATGAACATGAATTTTACTCCTTCATTGAAAATGTCATCAAGAAAAAGGATCCTGGTTATGACACCATGCCAGGCAGAAAGCAAATGGAGAGAGCTGTTAAAATGGAGCAGGAGGCAATCACAATCCTTTCCCCACAACCCATTGAGCCGAAGGAAGGGTTTCTCTTTAAATATGCAGATTGGATCTTGATGTCGTCATCAGAGCCTAACTTGCTACTTTAGCTGTTGGCCTGAACCATTGTGGCAGTGGTTATAGTGATGGTTATCTCATTGGGTGAAACCTATCCGAGCTGGAAAGAGGGCGAGAGGGTGACACTTTAGGTTTAAGGTGGGAGTCGGAGGTTAACAAGACAAGGTTGCGAGTAATAAGTGGGGGAATGGGACTCTTGGATGAGCTTTAAGAGTTGGCATAGATCCAATGGGCTGAATAGCCTCCTGCTCATAAAGAAATATGAGAATAAAATATGAGGTCAAAGAGGTTAAATTAATAAATAACAATTGCTAGGTTTTCTCTTAAGCCAGTGGGAGCAAAAATTCTTGGGCTACTCCAGCCACAGATTTCCCTCCATCATCCCCTCCCCCTTTCCATCTTCAGTGCAAAGATAAAGAACTGCCATTCAAAAAACTGGCCAAGTTAGATATCAAGACTTGCAACAGAACAGCAATCCAACCAGACGGTTTCCCGAATTAATGATTATTTGATTGGGAAACAGTATAGAGCAAATGGCAGAACAACAATGTTTGTGATTATAAGATTGTGCTTCATCTCAAATCAGAGAGGGATAGAAAGAAAGTTTTTAAAAAAATCACAATAAATCTACACAAATATTCCAAACAGCCACTTCAGGACAGTGGCGATGTACACATTATGCTCTGGCTATCTCAGACCTCAGTTGCTACTGTCCATTTCCTTCAGGCAATACTGCTAACCTCTCAGAGATAATTATGGTGTTCTGTGGCACACCAGAATACTCCATGAGGTATGGTAGAACTTCTTAATAATATGTTGTAAAAAATACATGTGTCATTAATGCAGGATGTTCCCATTTTCAGAATCCCTCAGGGTAGATTTTAAACTTGCTATCCAGGCATATAATTGGTATTGCGAACCTGCCATCCATTATAGAAGTCATTTCCATTGCATAGTCTGATAAGTATTTTCATGTCACTACTTGCTAGGGGTATGATATGTGACATTGTACCAAACCTACAGAAAGCAGCAACATAATGAGTTTTAGTCAGTGATGCAAATCAAAGAAGTGACACTGTGCCCGACAGGTCAAGGGAAACTCAAAAGGCTTGATATTTACCAATCATTCAAAGCCGAACTTTGGAATAACCTGTGCAAGGATGGTCTGATTTTATGTTTTCTTCTACTTTTCCTCCAAAGATGTTAAGGAGATGCACCGGGGTATACCCTGAAACTAGACTTCTGATGTCTGGCAGGTAGGTTTCCCCTGGCTTTGCCCATAGCTTCTATTTTCTCCAGGATGCATACATGCACACGAGCACATACAAACACACATACACATATGCAAGCATGCACTCTTCAGAAAGGGTTATTGGATGGCAGTTGCAAGTGCTAATTATTTATCCACTGCCCACAGGGACGAAGGGCATTCTTTCAATATGTTTCATTCATTTTAAGGGAAGTTAGCACTGCTGGCAAAGCCAATATTTATTGCCCGTTCCTTGACCACCTTTGGCGCCAGCTCATTCTCAGCACTTTTAAAGTAACACTTTCACAACTGACCCATCAGACAATGATCTAGTTAAAGTTTGCTCAAACTCAGCTACTTGCATAGTGTCTATTCAACTTTTCTCAGTTACATACAGGAGGAAATATGTATGGAAGGGTGTGTGTGGATCCCTGGATGGTGGTGAGGGCAGAGGTGAAGGGACAGGCATTACGCTTCCTATGGTTGCGTGGGAGCTTCTGAAAGCTTCTGAAATGTCCTCCTCCAGAAATGTGGCTTCCCTTCTGCCACTGTTGATGGAGCCTTCACTCATATTTCCTTCACTTCCCCCATGTCTGCTCTCACCCTCATTTCCCCAGACAGAAGTAGCAAGGGTTCCCTTTGCCTTCACCCCACCAGCCTCCACATTCAACGGATCATCCTTTTTCATTTCTCCCAGCTCCAACATGATCCCACCACCAGTTACATCTTTCCTTCTGCCCCCATATCTGCCTTCCTTGGGGACCACTCTCTTCACCACTCCCTGGTCCACTGTCCAACCCTCCTCATCCCCTGGCCCTTTCCCCTACAACCACACTTCCTCACTTCGGTTCCTCCTTTCAGTTCCTCCCACACTGCCATCCGGGGACCTAAACAGCTCTTTCAGGTGAGGCAGAGGTTCACCTGCACCTCTTCCAACCTGGCCTACCGCATTCGGAGCTCGTAATGTGTCATCCTTTACAGTGGTGATACCAAACGTAGACCAGGAGGCCATTTTGAAGAGCACCTGCACCCTGTCTGCATCATCCATCTTGAACCGCCAGTTGCATGTTATTTTCAATCTCCTTCTCACTCCCAGATGCGTCTGCTCTTGGCCTTCTCCGTTGTCAAACGCATATTGGAAGAATATCTCATATTCAGCACAAAATGATATGTTATGAACATTGAATTTTCCAATTCCAAGTAACCCACATGCCCCAGTGTTCGCCTCCCATACACACTCACCCTCCATCTAATTTACTTCTCCTTTGTTCACCTCTCCCACACCCTCCCCCTCTCCCCACCTGGTTCCGTCAGCCCACCATCCCCTTGTCCTGTTACCTACCAGCCTCTATCCCTCACTCCCCCCCGCCCTCCCCTTACTACATATACTGACAACCTTTCCTTTTCCCTCTCAGTCCTGATGCAGGGTCTCGGCCCGAAATGTTGACTTACACCTTTTGCCTCTACAGATGCTTCTTCACCTGTTGACTTCTTCCAGTGTTCTGTTTCTTGGTTCCACTCAGTCCTACCTCTTACCTGTAGTTTTACAAATGTTTTCTTTTCAAGTTTAAAAACATCATCATGGTATTTGTAAGTATAACGTTTTCTTACACTTTATGTGTACTTTATTCGTGACTCACCGTAAGAAAAAATTGCAGCTATTGGCAAACAAGACCTGTTCTCCCAACATTTATCCACCTAACATTAATCTCTTGACTCAGTACTCCAGAACAGAATGTACCCATTATGAAATCCATACTTCCTCTCGCAATCTTACAGAGCTGACTTTTAACAAATTCAACTAATGTTTCTGCTGCACAGAGCACACTGAAGGTGCCTTGCAATGTACAGCAGTGTGAGTGTGTAAATTCATATTTGTTTGTCGATGATCCTAAAACCTGGCACTCAGCCCTTGCCCTCAGGGCTCTCTAACTTATGAACTCCCAACTTATGCACGCCCTGTACACACGGCAGAGCATTTGGACGACCAGTGGGATGGATTTGTCGGCTGCTGCCGGGCTGCAGGCATCTTCTGCCGTGTGGGAACTTGGTTCACAGCCACGTTTCTGACTTGCAAACTGTTCGGATTGTGAACAGTTCACAGGGACCGAGCCCTGCTGTAACCTGGGGAGGATCTGTAAGGGGAGGAGAAGCAGGAGGAGGAGCAAGTGGATGAGAAGGGATGGAAGGGAGAAGACTAGGTTAGGGGTCTCCTTCTGGACTCCAGCTTCATGTCTCCTACATGATTGGACTATGATTTTAATAACCACCATCCCAATTTTCATTAAAGTTATGATCTTATGTTTCCTTTATTCCTGATGAAAACAAATTGAAACATAGATGCAAGGACTCTGGACCCTCAGCCACCAACACTCCAAAACCCCTGTGTTCCTGACCCCAGCTTTGACCCTGACCCCGCCTCTTTCCACACACCCAATGCCAACGCTCCCAATAAAACACTGCTAACGCTGTGAGTATGTGGACCTGCGAATAGTAAGTTGGCAAATAACAAAGACTCGATGTACCTGGGAGCAGCCGTGAAACCATCGAAACATCAGCTGATCACCACCATGCAGATCTTTGTGCTTCCATGCACCTTTGTTTCTCATGGTGCTCCTGTGCAGTGCTCTCCCTAGTGGCTGCTGTGTGGCTGGCAGGGTGCAGGGTGAGACTGCAGGTGGCCTTGCAGGGTTATCTCATCATATCTAGGCCTAGCCGCATTAGTACCCTCTCATTATAAAAAGCAGCCGTCGAAGCTAGCCTATCAACACACGGCATCAGGAGCACAGTTAGCGTGGTCATGGTGAGATCTCAAATGGTGTCATCCTGTGAGAGGACAGCATGTAAGTTCCATGAAGTGATTGTGCACTACCCCACTGCAATCCTTACTGATTCCTACAACGTTAACTGGTTTCCCTTTCCACAGATGCCACTTGACTGGCTGAGTTTTACCAGCATTTCTGTTTTTGTTTCAGGTTCCAACATCTACAGTTTTATTTGTTCTACAGCACTTGAGCAATTTTTTGCACCTATCACCCATATGTTTTTGCCTGTCACAGTGTTCCTCAGCTGGGTTTCCTCAAGTGCTGGAGCATGGCTGGTGGAAGTTTTCACACATGCATTCTCATCTGCAGGAGAGCTGGCCGCTACACTTCCCCGGTGCAGGGTAACTATGCCTGGAGACTCATCACATGCAGGTCCTGCAGAATGAGAAGTGATCGATTCAAAATTGTTTCAGGACTTGATACAGAGATGATGTTTCTCCTTGCTGGGATGTCCAGAATCAGGGGATCACAGTCTCAAATTTGCCATCAACCATTCAGGACCGAAGTAAGAAAAAATATATTCCTTCACCTAGAGTCTAGTGAATGTTGGAGTTTCTATGTAGGGGTTCAGTCGCGGAGTATATTCAAGACAGAGATCAAAACATTTTTACATCAAAGGAATAAGTCACAGAGTGATACATCATCAGGTCTACTGAATCTGTGCTGACCACCAAGCACCCATTTACCCAATGCTACACTCATTCTCCCCATATTCCCATCAACTTTCCCCACTACCGCTCATTTACATACTAGGGACAAATTACTGTGGCCAATTAACTTCCCAACCTGCTCACCTTTGGGATGTGGGAGAAAACTGGAGCACCAAGAGGAAACCCCTCTGTCACAGGAAGAACGTACAAAGTCCACCCAGGCAGAGCCTGAGATCAGAATCAAACCCAGATCGCTGAAGTTGTAAGACAGTGACTCTACTCGCTGCGCTATGGTGTGGTGCCCACTGTGATGTGAAGTGCAAGAAGGTGTTGTTGAGGTAAAAGGTCAGCTGTGATAATATTGAATGGTAGAGCAGGTATGAAGGGCCTGATGAATTATGCCTGTTTTTATTTTTTATGTTCTTATATCCAGGTGGGATAACTTGATGATCTTTAAGGAGAAAAATACAACAATTGAGTTACGATGACAGGATATGTAAGCTGGTTACACCATCTGTAGCTTGCAGTCAATGGAGAAAATGGGATGATGGTGGATCAGTGGTAGACTGGGTATGAACACTGTGACATCAATAGTTACAGTATCACACAGCCCATGGACTCTCATCATAGTCACTCCTGTAATGGCCAATGCTGTCCTCCGCAAGGTTGAATTGTTGCAGATATGCATGTCCCTTGCTGGTTTGTTGTGCTTGACACCTGTTATGCATCACTTTCTCCTGCAGAAGAGAGGCAAGTGTGTTAGAAATAGTTACACTCTTTTTGTGTGGCATGCAGAGTATGGGCTTTGAGGTGGTAAAATGTATATGAGAGTGGGTGAAGTAAGTTTGGTCCAAGAACTGGAGAATGTTGGTTATGGAATGATAGGGGAATGATGCTTTGCACTGTCTACATTGGTGAGAGGTGCATTTCAGGAAATATTCATTGTCCTTGATCACACATGTGAAGTGACTGAATTTCTTTCTGCTCCATGTTATAGTCCTTAGTGCTTAACTCCTTACATTGACCATGTCAGCTATCTCTTCAAAGTCAAAGTCGAGTTTATTGTCATATGTACGCACAGGTGCAATGAAACACTTACTTGCAGCGGCATCACAGGCACATAGCATCTGACACAGAACATTCAGAAGAAAAATGTAAATTAAACATAAATTATACAAAGTCCATTGTAGTGCAAACTGGTCAAAGTGGTCATAGTGTTGCTATACTGCGGTAGTGAATAGGTTCCGCTGCTACATTGGTATGTATCTGGATAGGTAGAGGAGCTCTTTCCTGTTCTCCATCTCATCTACCAAGGCCTTCAATGCCATATTAGAAAATCTGAATGCTCATGGTAAATCATGACTTCTTGGAATCTGCTGAAACATCTGGAATGCTTTCCACCACCGACAGCAGGCTCAAACTTCTCTCCTTTTAAGGCCAAAAGCAGAGGAAGTTGTTGCCTGTCCTGAATGTGTCCCACAGTTCCTTCCATCCAGTTAGTGGGTTTGTAACTGTGGCACGGTTGTCAGCTGTTGCTGTTGGCTGTGGAACTTGCTGCAGTTTATATCGTGCATTCATTTATGAACAATGGCACACTACAGGTTATAGTTTGCAATTAGTAGTGGCCAAGGACTTTCGCTCCAGTTTATAACTCACATTTAATAATAAACAATAGTCTCTGTGTTTCCGCCACTCACAGAAAGCTATTCCTTGCCAATATCAATTAATAGGCAACAGCTGCTTCCATGTACATGATAATTCCTTAAGCAACGTTCTGCAGCAATTCCAAGGGAATAATAAACAGCATTATTAACATACAATTTTTGCAACCTCTTGAAAAAATAGATCCCAGAGCAATCATAACAATGGATTGATCATTCTTATCTGATGGTGCTGCAGCAGTGGGGTTACAAGATATCCAAACCAAATACAGAACAGAAATTTGTTTTACAAACAAGCGGTAAATGTATTATGATATTGTACCCTGCAGCTTTTCATTCTCTTATACATCATTCAGCATTTTGCCATTTTGTAAGGTAATTACAAAGTAAACGTCTCTAAGGGATTCAGGTAAAGGATCTTTCATGCAGGAAGAAAGCACCAAAATTAAATATAATGCATTTGTCATTTCAATATTTTTGGAATTAAGTAACAAATCAAGGGAGCAGCATGTAAGCTAAGGGTACAGTTCTAAGTAGCTCCTTGGTCTTTCTGTGTAGCTTTTTGTCTAATACATCAGATGTTTCGACAGTTGACATACTGCAATAATCCCACCCATGGCTCAGAGATACACTAAGGAAAACATACGTAATATATCAGGCTAAGAAATTATGTAGCATTTTACATTAAAGAAAATGTGTTTGTGGAAGTGCGTGATATGCTTCTGGTTAAAAAAACACGGAAGTGCTTGATAGAGCCAACATTTTTGAAATATGTTGGTCTTTGTTACAGAAAATAGTTTAGGACTCTTTCAGGGGATTTTAGAGTCTCATGTTAACTAAAACCTATTTGTTGAGAAACTTTTAAATGGTGTAAATTAAAACTTGTAAATTAAGAATTGTGAAATTATTGTGTTGATTACTATTCCACATGGTGCCTGGGTAAGGGATCAAGCTATAAGTGGAAAATAATAGACATGTTCAGTCTGTTTGGAGCAATGAAATTGCAATGGTAATGGAGCTGAATTTCTTTTGAAACTATTTGGTCTTCTCACATCTTCACCTGGAAAAATAATTGTAAAAACTGTGCAGGAGTGTATGCTGATATTTAATAAGACTTGAAATGAGTAGGAATTTAAATTGGGATAGACTAGAAGAGATCAGCCCATGAATTTAAATCCAGATTAATTTACTTTACCTCAATGTGTAGCTATAAAACTAATTGCAACCTGCAGTATTCCTGAGGATGGATAATGACAGCAGTGAAACCAATGTGTAATTGCATTTTACATTCAATCCCATGAATGACTTTACAGAAAATGTTGGATAATTTCACGTCAGGTAGCATTTGTAGAGAAAGAAATAGAGTTAATGTTTCAAGAACTGCCTGTTAGGTTCTTCCATTGACAAGAATGAGGCTATATGAAAAAGAGTTCTGGAGTGTCAATATAACTTCACTATGATGACATTCATAAGCAGGAAACAAAGAACCCTTAAGTTCAAAGGCTGGACATCTTGCTATCTAAATTCATTTCAAACACTCAACATACTTGTGTTATATTTTTTGCACGATCTGTTTATATTTATACAATTAATACCTGCATAACAAGAGTACACACAAGACCATGGCTTAAACCTGTAAAACTTGCATATATGGCTGTGCTACCCTCCAAGCACAAGAAAACATTTCAGAAATTTGCTAAATAAAACAAGGATAATTATGATTCCATAATGTGTGAATTCCTCAGCCAAACTTTACAAAGACTTGACTTTCTATTGTGGCTTAATTCAAACAAATGCAAACACTTTTTGCCATAACAACACCTCAACACCTCTCTGTCAGAGTAAACTTACACAAGATAATCAGCTCTGTTAGGATGTTTCAACTGAATATATAATAAGTGCACAAGAATATTAGACCACTTGTGTATCACACAGTCTGATGGAGGGTCTCAACCCAAAATGTCAACTGTTTATTTCCCTCCTGACCTGCTGAGTTCTTCTGGCATTTTGTGTGTGTTGCTCCAGATTCCAGCATCTGCAGAATCTCTTGTATCACACAGTCTACTCCCTCAAATGTTTCAAAACAACACATGGAGCAGAGGGGTCAACTCTAAAGCACACTTCAGTGCATAGAGCAGGGAGTTTTTGCTGAAGGGACCCAAACCAAAAGATAATGATTTGATTCTTTTGACAATACAAGCAGAGATGAAAATAGTCCAGGGGTCATTTTGCAATAAAGGATTATTTCTAATGAAGAAATTAAACAAAAATAGAGGGAATTCCTCTTTCAAATAACATTCTACTCCAGAGAGTCTGGTCTGACTTTAAGAGTTTAAGAAGGTCAAGGCAGGATGGCGGAGGGAGCCACTGATAATGGAGTCGAGAACACAATAAGAGTACAGAGGACAACATAATGGTCAGAAAGATCACAGAGAAAGGGTGGGATTTGAAAATCAGGATGAGAAGTTTAGAATCAATTTTCCGAGTGCATTCAGCGAATGAAATAAATTGGATTTATATAGTTCCTTTGTATGTTGTAATCTGGGTAAGAGTGCTCTTCCCCCTTTAACTCATACCCACAACCTGCAGTGTTTCTAGCCCATCAAGACTAATTGATGGGGAGCCAGGATGAGGTCAGACAAACAGAATTTTACTTAAAATCACATCTAATAGCTTGTTATATCTGTGAATGTGAAACGTCAGTTTTCTCAGAGTCATGCAGGAGAGTTTGAAAAACCAACACTGGTTACTTCTCAATATGAGGGAGAGGAGAGCAACCTTTCAAAGGAAGGAATCCTTAAAGAAGAATGCAAGTGGTTGTCTGAATATAGGTGGCAGAGGCAGTCAGTGCAAGATCTCTGACATTTTATAAACTGTGTTTCACAGCAGTAGCTAAGGTAATTCAAGGCTTTGATGCCAATATTCATTCATGAAGAGCAATCTTTCCAAACACTCAAACATCTTATTTACTCAAAACCACTTTCTCAGTTTGGTTTGTCTGCTGTATGTCTTCATGTTCACCTCTTATAAAGGTATAAGGTGCATCCACCTCTAGGCATGCATACATTAAAGTTGAACTTGCAGGTTTGCAATATTGCCTTCTCTGTCCAAGAAATAAATGACAGTACAATTAACACCTCAGAGGGTAACTGAGAGATGGCCACTATCGTTTTAAAAAAACCTGAAAGATGAGGTTTTGCTCACAATGGGCAAATGGACAGGACAAGAAAAATTGGCAAAATCTTGGCAAGAATCAGCATTAGTAATTTTGTTATCTTATGATTTCTTGAGATCTTTAATGTCACATATCCTTTTATTTGGATATTTTGTACGCACTCAACTAAACAAGTTCTTTAGTCTTCAAAAATGTGGCAGCTGTCTCAGAGGGAAGGGCTGGTCACTATGACTATCCAATCCATCAACATCAGCAGATGCTACCACATTCTCATCAGCTCTGTTCTGGAAACTCAGCACACAGCTGCCCAGTTAGAATGGCTGGGATGGGGGAGTGGCAAGGTGTTTGGGGTAGGGCTCTGTAAGTACTAGTGAAAATGAGAATCTGGGACTGTAAGAGAGAATGTAAGAAGGGAATGTGTTGTTCCACTACAATTGGAAGGTGAGAATAGACAACCACCATTGGCTGGAAAGTCAAGAGATGCAGCCTTCAACATATCAATGACTTGGGGATGTTTTTCAATGTGCTGTGGATTGGGTATCCAGTCATATCATTAAATGATGATGATGAGGGAAGGGTTCACTATCCACATTAGCAACAAGTTGCAGAATTTCTACTCAGGCCCAGGACAATTCACAGAAAGCAATCATCATAGTTTCAAGGGTTTCTCTGGTGGCTTCTGTAGCCCTAGTTAAATGCAGTTTTTCAGTGGATGCTTTATAAAATGCTTTTCCTTACCTTCATTAGGAATAATAACTATTATCTGATAAATCTGATAAATATTATCTGATACTGTGCTCAGTTCTGGTCACCTCACTACAGGAAAGATGTGGAAGCCATAGAGAGGGTGGAGAGGAGATTTACAAGGATGCTGCCTGGGATACAGAGCATGCCTCATGAAAGCAGGTTGAGGGAACACGGCCTTTTCTCCTTGGAGAGACGGAGGATGAGGGGGGGACCTGATAGAGGTGTATAAGATGATGAGAGGTATTGATAGGGTAGATAGTCAGAGGCTTTTCCCCAGGGCTGAATTGGTGGCCACAAGAGGACATAGGTTTAAGGTGCTGGGGAGTAGATATAGAGGAGATGTCAGGGGTAAGTTTTTTACTCAGAGAGTGGTGAGTGCGTGGAATGGGCTGCCGGAAATGGTGGTGGAGGCTGATACGATAGGGTCTTTCAAGAGACTGTTAGATCGGTATATGGAGCTGAGTAAAATAGAGGGCTATGGGTAAGCCTATTAATTTCTAGGGTAGGGACATGCTCGGCACAGCTTTGTGGGCTGAAGGGCCTGAATTGTGCTGTAATTGTTCTAGGTTCTATGTTCTAAATGGCAAGTAACATCTGTGACTAAATGTCAGGCAATAAACACCTCCAACATGAGACTTGCTTCCCATTGACATGTAATGGTTTTACTACCACTGGGTTGCATTTAGTCAACAACCTGGGGATCACCATTGACCTGAAGCCTAACTGTAACAGCCACATAAGTAATGTAGCAGATTACAGGCTGGGTACCTTGAAGTGAGTGACTCACCTCATGACACCCCAAAACATTTTCCACCATCAGCCAGGCACAAATCCTGCACATGACGGTGTCCGCTTCGCAGGTCTAGACAAGCACAACATCAATACCACTTATAAAACACAACACCATCCAGGACTTGATTGGTAGTCCATCCACTACCCTAATCACTTACTTATTCCACCATTGTGTGCCATGGCTGCAGTGTGCACCATCTACAAAATGCCCTTCAGTTACTCCAACACTCTTCTTCCCAAACCTGTGAGCTGTACCTTCAGACAGATAAATCCAGCAGTTGCAGAGGAACATTACCATCAGTGACTTCTCTTCCAAGTCAGATGCCAAGCTGTTTTGCAAATGTATTGCTATCTCATTATTGGCTCTGGATCTACGTCTTGCAATTCCCTGCCCAATAGCACTGAGGGAGTGTCTGAGGGAGCCTCACTCCATCTGCGTCTCATTTTTTCTTCTCTCTTAGTCTGCCTCCATCTATCATTCACCCACCATTGCCTCCCAACTCCACCCCCTTCCTCTCCCTGGCACAACCTGCCCATCATCTTTCACCCTTCCTCAGTCCACCAATCACCTCGGAATCTAGTCTCACCACTCCCCATCTCCTCTTTACACTGGCCACCTCCCCTCTCCACTCTCAGTCCTGATGCAGGATTTCGAGCCAAAACATCGACAATTCCTTTGCTCCCACAGATGCTGCTCGACCTGCAGAGTTCTTCCAGCAGATTGTTTGTGGTTCTAAAAAAAGGTTCCCTACCAACTTCTCAAGGGCAGTTAGGGATGATGATAAATGCTGGTCTTGCCAGTGACACCCTCATTGAATAAGAATGAATGAATAAGAAAGAAAAAGATCATTCTTCTTTCCATATATTTCAAAGTATTGCTTATTTTTGTAAGAGTAAAATGCAATTATATTCATAATATTTTGTCAGTTATTCCAAAGGATATCCCAAAATATTCAATAACAGAGTGACAAAGATTAACAAAATGATTCATTATTTTCAGTCAGATGCAGATGACAGCAATAATCTTAACATCACATTATATTTTCATTAAAAATAGAGGGCAACAGTAATGTCTCACTTTTCAATCAGACTGAAACAAATGGTTCATAACAAATCTTCACAACACTTGTGTAGTTCCCTGGACTGGGAATTGCATTACAGAGATAAATAATGTTGTTACGTTCCTCTTCCAATGCTTTCCACAAACATCCTGCAGTAGCCTTGAAATCTGTTGAGAATTTATTGCTCCCTAAATAATAAAGAACTATAAATGGGCAAAAATATGATAGAGTTGCTTGTTCCAAAAACAACCAAGCTAGCCTTATTGTTTTAGTATTTTTTTGCTGAAAAATGAAAGTGTACTGATAGTTTATGTGGCATTTGTCAACTTATAAACGAATTCAACTTTTCCCTTGGCTTTTGCTATCCCCTTTTCCTAAGTATTATTTCATACCTTTATCAGGCTGGAGACAACTCGTAGTTTAGGCTCCATACAGGCATAATTTAATGGACATTGCAGGATACTTTTAGCTGCAGCAGGACAACAATGTCTTAATGATTTAACCCTCATCTTGCACATTTGCTTTTCTTACTTTTTCATGAGATATAAGTAATGACACTGTTCAGTCCTGGTTTCTCTATAGGAAGGTAGTAAACCTTCTCCTTTACCACTGATGTCCTTGTGGTGATGTCCTCCATAAATTGTAGCAAAGGGCGTAGACAATGGTGTGTGATTTGAAGCAAAGCTTCGAGATGACACTGATCCCTTAATAATTCCAAACCTGTCCTTTTCTTGGCCACTGGTCAGACATTTGTGACATGATGTTGGATTATGCTTTGTGAGTGACTACAATGTATTCTATGGATTATGGTTACAACAGTTACAGTCAAGGATGGAGATGGGAAATACTGGGTTTGTGACAGGGTGACGTAGATTGTTTTCTCCTGGATGGCCTCAAGCTCTTGATTATTGTTGTAGCAACACTTATCCAGGTGAGAGGTGAGTACTCCTTACTTAATCCCTGAAGATGGTGAGGAGGCTTTGAAGACGTCAAGGGGTACAAAGCCCTGCCTTTGTCCACTCATTGTCATACGGCAGTGCTATGGTTTGTGCAGTTAGATGAAAATCTAGTATTGCCACTTTCCCAAGCAACCACAGGAGATGCAACACCTGTCCTTTCACCTCTTCCCTTCCCACCATTCATGTCTCCAAGCAGTCCTTTCAGGTGAAGCAGCAATTCACTTGCACTTCTTCTAATCTAGTGGACTGCATTCAGTGTTCACAATGTGGCCTCCTCTACAATGGAGAAACCAAACACAGATTGAGAGATTGCTTTGAGTGACCCTGAGCTTCTCATTGCCTGACACTTTAATTCCCTATCCCACTTCCACTCTGACCACACTGTCTATGACCTCTTGTACTGTTACAATGAAGCCCAACACAAGCTCAGGGAACAACAGAGACTGTTGAAAGTATCCTGACTGGTTGCATCATGGTCTGGTATGGCAATTCAAAAGTGCAGGAACATAAGAAGGTACGGAGACTAATGGACTCAGCCCAGTACATCACAGGCACATCCCTCCCCACCACTGGTAGTATCTACAGTAGGCACTGCCTCAAGAAGGCAACATCTATCATCAAAGATCCCCACCATCCAGGCTATGCCATATTCTCGCAGCTACCATCGAGCAGGGGGTACAGAAGCCTGAGGTCCCACACCACCAGCTTCAAGAACAGCTACCTCCCTTGAACTATTTAGTCTTGAACCAACCTGTACACCCCTAATCACTACAGTTTAGCAACACTATGACCACTTTAATCAATTTGCACTAAAATGGACTTTATTAATTTTTGTTCTAATTGTGTTCTTTCTTGTAAAAATTGTGTATGATTTATGCTTAATTTATCTTTTTCTTGTGAATGCTGCTTATATGATGCTATGTGCCTATGATTCTGCTGCAAGTAAGTTTTTAATTGCACCTGTGCATACTTGTACTTGTGCACATGACAATAAACCTGACTTGACTTTGACAAGAGACTGCAGATGCTGGACTCTTGTCAAAGCCATTATTTGAGTTTGAGTTCTTCCAGCAGATTGCTTGTTGCTCAAGGAACAACGTGTCATCTTTTGTCTGGGCACGTTGCAGCCTGCAGGACTCAATAATGAATTGCCCAACTTCAAATAACTTCGTGTTTCTTTTTTTTAGTCAGGACTGGCCATGTTTCCCTGCCATTACTCTCTTACTTTTTTTTCTTTCATTTGTATATTTCAGCTTTCTGGGCAAGTCTCAGGGGAGAAGACTATCCAACATTACCTAGGTTTTAAAATATTAGCAACCCATTACATAGACAAAGGAGTTTCACAGCCCCTTGGAGACTCAAGAGGATGCAGATGCTGGAATCTGGAGCAAAAAACAAACTGCTGGAGGAACTCAGCAGGTCAGGCAGCATCTGTGGAGGTTGAGACTCTTCATCTGACCCTATCCCTTTGTTCCATCTATTACCCTCCCTCACCTTCTCTGCCTGCTAGACTAACTTATTTAACTCTCGCTCCTTTTGGATGAAGAGTCTTCAACCTGAAATGTTAACTGTTTCTCTTTCCAAGGATGTACCTGAACTGTTGGAGTTTTTCCAGCACTTTTTTATTTTTGTTGATACAGTTAGATGTTTGGCAGCTGGTATGTGAAGCAATTTGATGTTGGGATATGTATCAATGACAATGCTATTGAAGAGCAGGTAATATAATGGTTATCTGGCATTTACATAATACAAATATTACCTGATACTTAAAGCCCAAGTCTAGACGTTCTCAGAGTACTATTCCAGGATAACCTAGGTAAACTGTTGAAAATGTGGAAATATCTGTCAATAATCAAACTCCTGATATAATAGAGTGAAAGCCATTGATGAAGAAATTGTTGATGGTTGAACCCAGTGTGCTGACCTGAACTCTGACTGTGAAGTAAAAGCTGTATTGATTGGACTCCTGCACCCATAACCAAACTTCTGCACATTAGGCATAATCCCACTGAAGAGCTTGTTCTCCTGACCTCCAACGACCTCGGTTAGGCAAGGACTCCTTGACTGACTAGTGCCTTGATGTAGGGGGCAGATATCCTCATCTCTTCTTGAGTTCCCAGCTCTTGAATTGAGATATGGAGGTTATGGAGTGCTTTGTGTTTACACCTTGTAGTTTTTGCTTCGCCTAGGTTTAACCATTGACCAAAGAAATCTCTAAAGCAGATTCTTCAGCTGCTGAATATTTTTCTCAAAAATTAGAGAGCATTCTAGAAATTACACATCCACTAAATATTTCTCTCAACTGTCCTTATTGATGTAATTTTCGATTTTAATGGTGGTCAGACTATTGTAGGTGTGTATTCTGACATCTAGGTAGCAAGTTTTCCAAAAAGGCCAGGCATCCACAAAAAAAGTCTGACACTTAATCCACCCACTCCCAGTACAAGTGAAAATAAAGCTGTCAATTCAAATTGGTATGTAGATGGTTAATTAACAGATAACAGAGATTCATGGTGAATGGTTGTGTCTTTTACTGGAGGAAGGTGAACAGTGGCATTCCCCAAAGACTGGTGCTGGGACCATTGTTTTATCAATCTCCAACATCTATTAATGACCTAGTGCAAATCACAATTTCTAACTTTGAGATGACACAGAACCTAGCAGTACTGTGAACTGTGAAGAGGATAGCAATAGATTACAGCATGATATAACCAGGCTGGTGGAATAACAGATAAAGTTCAAAGTGGGGAAATATAAGATGATGCATTTAGGTAAGAAGAATGAGAGGAAGTGATGTAGAAAAATGGACGCTGTTCTAAGAGGATCAGAAGGACCTTCCCATATGTGTGCACTTATCATTGAAAGTAGCAGACCTGGTTGAGAAATCAGTTAATAGGCATCTGCAATTCTGGACTTCCAATAGATGCACTGATATAAAAGCAGCTACGTTACGCTGAACCTTTATGAAAAAAAGAACATTTGCTCAGTCTCAATTGGGGGATTGTGTTCATTTCTGGTCACCACATTAAAGGAAGGGTGTGAAGGCATTAGAGAAAGTCCAGAAAGAATTTATGAGAATGGGTCCTGGGATGAGGTACTACAGTTACAAAGATAGATCAGAATAGATTGCACTGTTATCTTTAGAGAAGAGAAGGCTGAGAGAAGATTTGATAGAAGTATATAAAATAATGAGGGGTCTAAACAGAGTGGATAGCTGTTCCCTTCAGTAGCAGGGTCAAGGACTAAAAGTCACAGGTATAACATAAAGGGAAAGAGACTTAAGAACAATGTGACAAAACATTTTCTTATATAGCATGTGGTTGGACTCTGGAATCAGGGAGGCTGGCATGGTGTTTTTTTGGATGTAGTGGGAGATGGGTACATGGGCAAGCACAAATATGTGGAATGATGTGGAACAAATCAGGGAATGGATGGGAAATGGGAAGGATTAGCAGCAGCAGCAAAGGGGTGAGGGGTTAAAGGGGTTGGGATTGGCTGTAAATCAGAGGATGACTGGGAGATTTGCAGCATGAGGGGTGGTGGCAATTCAGAGAGGGGCAGAGGCTGGCCAAAGGATGTAGTTAGGTATTTCACTTACCTCTGTGAATGCTGCAAGACAGAGGCCAGGTCAATCTGGGAGCATTGCATGATGAGTGCACCAGGACAAATTGATCCAAATTATCCTGCGGTGTTCCAAATGGATCGTTACGTAGAAAATGATGTCATCATGTACACCCTTGATGCTGAATTTCTCAACTGGTGCAGTTCAACCTAGAAGTCTTTGCAAAAGCTTTTTACTCTAGGTAAATCTGAATTTCAATCACATAGAAATAAAAGAAAACACCAAGTGATTCTGTCTCAAGGCAGATGATTGCTTTGAACTAAACACAAATGGACATGATTTGCGATTATACTTGTTTCCTCCTTCTTGCATTAAAATATATCAATTTTAATGCAACATTGATATATTTAACAATATGATCCTAATGCAGTTTTATTAATACATTTGAAAAAGGACTTTTCACAAAAATATAAAGATTTTTATTACATCTTATTTTTGTCTGTTAGAAACTTTGTTTTAAATGGTAATGACTTTAAAAATCATGTAGAATTGTTTACTTGTTTTATTGGTATACTGTAAGGTACATTAAAAATATGTTTTTAAAAGGTGCCTTCTAGTGTCTTTGCACCACTAAAAGTGCTTAACCTTTAGAACCTTCCCAAAGGCTTAGAAACAAATGTGATTAGAGGAAATTCACAGGGACTTAATATGCACTGGATGTAACGAATCAGTAATTCCTTGATCATTTAATTTTCTTTGGTTGATTTCAGATAAAAATAATCAGCGTAAAAGAACAGAAAGTCAGATTATTCCACAGCACTTTGCAGGTCTTGCAATGCAGTCACTTGTAATGAAGTAAAAGCAGCAGCCCTGTGCACATGAGATCAATTTTGCTTTCTTTCATGGTTGCTAGATTTTTACAAGTGTTTAAGAAAATCTTTTTTCACAATTTGGAAGTATTTTCTGTGAAGATTGAATCTAAAGGTGAAAATGTAAGTGGGCTGATTAGTAAGGTTGTAGACAACAGAAAAATTGACAGAGCTGTGAATAATGAGAAATGTTGTCAAAGGATTCAGCAGGATATAGACCAGTTGGAAATGTGGGCAGAGGCAGATGGAATTTAATACGGCCAAGTGTTAGGTGGTACACTTTGGGAGGTCAAATGTAAGTGGAAAGTATACAGTAAATGGCAGGGTCCTCAGGAGCAACACAAGTAGATAGGGGGTAAAGAAGGTGGACAACATATTTACCTTTATCAGTCAGGGTGCTGAGTATAAAAGTCAGGAAGTCATGTAACAGTTGTATAAGATTTTGGTGAGGCCACATTTGGAGTATTGTGTGTAGTTCTTGATGCCGCATTACAGAAGGGTGTGGAGGCTTTGGAGAGAGTGCAGGAGAGGTTCACCAGGTATTGCCTGGATGAGAGAGTATTTGCTATGAGAATTTGAACAAACCCCGATTGTCTTCTCTGGAGCATTGGAAGCTGAGGGGTGACCTGACAGAAGTATATAGAATCATGAGAGGTATAGATAGGGTACATGGTAAGAAACTTTTTCTCAGGGTAGAAATGTCAAATACTAGACAGCATAGCTTTAAGGTGAAAGGCGAAGAGTTTAAAGGAGATTTATGAGGTAAGTATTTTACACAGAGAGTGGAGGGTGCCTGGAACGCACTGCCAGGGAAAGTGATGGAAGCAGATATGATAGCATAGTAAATTTGGCACAACATCGTGGGCCAAAGGGCCTGTCCCTGTGCTATACTATTCCATGTTCTAAGTGCTGGAATCTGATAAGTAAGGAAGGTGATAATGGGAATTATTAGGGGAGGGGTTGGCAAATGGAACCAGATGGGGGAGGGGGCGAAATCTGGTGGGTCAAATGTGGGGATAGTAGGTGTCAGGAGGGGGACAGGTACTTGAATAGGAGAGGCACTGAGGGATATGGCCTAATGCAGACAAATGGGATTAGCATAGGTAGGCATTGTAGATGGGAGGGACGAGGTGGACGGAATGGGCCCAATAGTGTGCTGTACAAATCTATGATTTGTGTGTTCCTCTCTTCAACCAACTTTTTAAGATCTTACCTTCAGCTGCCTGGGTCCCATACTCTGAACTTCCCTGTTACTCTTACTCTGTTCAACTCTTCACCTTTAGGCTTACTTTGATGAAGACTTTGGTCCTCCCAGCTTATGGCTCATTTAACTCAGCAGTCATTTTGTTAATATCCCCTTTTGCAACACTTTGGGATAGACCTCATGTCATTATTAATAATCTGATGCAGGTTTTCAGTTAAAGGTGTTAAATGTCATTCATTCAAAAGGAGTAATTTATTCTCAGATGGTTACAGGCATTTCAAATATTAAAATAAAGTGATTGTTACAATTTACAATTGACTTTTGTACCAGCAGAAGGTTATACATAGTAAGCAGAATACAATAGAATGTCACGAACATTAATATAGAAATGATTTATGCATACAATAACAGCAGCTCATGGTAATAACAGAGGCTATGTGATAGGTGAAATGATAAACTCTCTACTCTTGCAGCATAGAGCTGACTAATTCAAAGAAAAGGTCAGACGAATGTTAATCCTGTTACTAAATGTGGTACTAAGTCAGAATTAGACAGCAGAAGAGGAGACCATTTGGCCTATTCTCCATGTGCCAGCTCTTGAAATGAGCTGTACTGAATTCTTTCTTTCCTTCAGTCACTGCATATGTAGAAAATGTTCAGCATTTGCCCGAGAAACAAAACTGAACCATTTTCAGAAGGTGATTGCATCTAACATGCTAAATCCATGGTTGTTCAAGGTAACTTCACAACACCTTCTGGTCGGGTAGAGACCCACAGACAAAAGTCATGGGGTAGAAGAGTTTTCTATGAGGGAAAATTATATCAGGGCAACCAAGAGACTGCAAAATTAAGGTTGTTAAACTGGGGATTTGGCTAAACTCTGGAGCCAGCAGAAGTGTGAAGCCCAGTGGGCAAATGGTAATTCATCAGTCTATGACACAGACCACGTGAACATAGGGTCAGGTACACAAGCCAATTGTGTGGTAGAGAACAGTCCAGGAGTTAGTGAAACAATCTAATCTAGTCCAAGACTCTACTGTAGAAGGGGAGAAACTCCTAGCAATTGTGGAGACCAGAATCTCAGGAGAAGACTCAAAATTGGAAGGATTTACCTGTTTGTTTCCATGATGTCCCAGAGATTATATCCAATATGTGTTGAAATCCATTGTTTTTTCCTGTGCAATTTCTCTAAAGGGAGCAAATAAAGGCCCAAAGGCAGATGGAGTATTTGTAAATCTTACATCAGGATCAATGAGAGCAAAACTGAGTGGATGAGTTCCAACTACCCCTTTCACCACACCTCCAACCTCAGCCCAAGCAACTGCCTGCATGAAGCACAATCCTTGTAGGTAGTTTCATTCAATTGTTCAACTTGACCATATTCATTGAGGTTAGTTTTTTTTAACTATGTCACTAAGCCTCATTCAGGTTCAATCTTGCCAGCTTTACACCACGGCAGGAATATTCAAACAATAATGTGGATATAATCAGATCTCTACAGGTTTGGAAAAGATATTCAAAGAGACTGTGATCAAGTTAGACTTACCCATTTGCCTCCAGTCCTACCACTAGTCTTTAAGTGGACATTGACCATGTTAGGTATGGATAAAATATAGCAAAGCTCGGTAGAATGAAATTCACAGGCCTTTGTAGCCTGGGTTAGAATGTAGCGGTTCAGGAAGGCAGCTCACTTTACCTTCTCAGGGGCGATTAAGGACAGGAAATAATTGCTGGCCCTTTCAGTGACACCTTCAATGTGTAAATTAGTAAAATAAAGGAAGATGAGGTGCCAACTGACATGTGTAGCCAGGCATTCGAAATTGCCAAATACTCCCAAATATTCCCACTCTGTGAGAAGAAGAAAATGTGATCCAACTAATCTTGCCTCCAAATCTGCTATCAGACCGGAGGTGACAGAAGGAAGATGTGCCCACTTGCTCTTCTCCCTGGCAGTTCCGAATCCCTTCAATCACAGCAGTGTTAATGGTTTGCTTTCCAACGTCCACCCATTCACCCAGATAGTAAACCACGCCCTTCTAAAAGATTGCAGATAGTTAGGGCCAGGGTCTTTAATTGAGTTGTTAGCATCTTCTTTCTCCCTTCACAGATGAAAAATGGCATTTGCAATAATCACCTGGGCATTTTGGTTTGTGCATCATTATTGCTCTAACATGGGAGGAGGAATGAAAGACTGCACAAGGACATCTTACCATAAGAACTGCTTGTGAAAGAGCTTAGGCATATAATAAATGATCTGGAATGGCAGAATACAGAGAAAAATCACCAAGTGATAATGGACTGCATAATGAGCAGGTGAGTTATTTATCCTCGTGGCACCAGAGAATTATTTCTATTGTGTGCCAATCCAGTGTCGTTTATTATACTTCTATCATTTGTACAGTTATAGAAGTGAAAAGATTACTTAAAGAATAATATTTCACAGAGAATGATAACCTGGGAAAACATACCATCGTGGATGGTCATATGTTATCCTTACATCTCTGGGCAGCTGTTTGGTAGGAGATTGGATTGATGTTTGAAATTTCTTCACAGTTCTCTTTTCAATTTTGGAAAAAAAATAAATCATTTAACTTGTGAAGAATCCAGCATGAAAATGACTCATAAATGTCTCAAATGAATGAAATATCCCAAATTCTGAACGTACAATCAGAAAAAAAGGTTCTTAGATCATCACTTAATCATTTCCAAAATTTGGAGTGTTATTGAACCAAAGAGAAAGCATTTGTGGTGACAAACAGCAAGTCATCTTACTTTGGTTTAAATGGTATTCAGTCACTCCTGGCAAATTATGTGCTGTTAGATTTTCAATCCATCCAAAGACAATGTCTTTTGAGTTTAAAATATTGGTAACATAGAAGGAAAATAAGATCTTGTGAAAATGTTCACTGAGCAGAGTATTAGATCTCTGAGGAATGTTTGAAATCTGTTGATTGTTAGTTGAAGTGATGGTAAAAGGCCTTGAAAAATGCTATTAAGATGAAAGAAGGTTTGGATTTAGAAGGTTAGAAGTGTGGAAAAAAAAAGCTTTTTTTTCATTCTGACTTGAAATGTGTATCTCGGTTATAACATACATTGTTTGTACAAAAGTGTTGATTTATTTTACCTTGGTTAACATGTTGTTTGTATAATTATGTTTTCCGATTAATGAAACAGGTTTAAAAACAAAACTTGAACTATTAAAGATTTACCTTATTCAGATTAATTATATTCTCCACCATAGCAGAGCTCTGTAAGTAAATCTTTCATGAAAAATGGGCTCTAATCCAATTAGAACCTCCCTGGCAGTTTGAGGTAAATGAAGCTAAGGTTTCAGGTGATGGCTGTTGTAATTGAAAATCTTTCTCCTCTCTAGTTGTGCACTGATGAGTTTCAGACAGTAATGAATGATGATCCCTGTGTATCTGCATGCACCTGCAACCCTTCATCTCAGTGTTTGCAGATTTCCAAAATATTCCAGCTTTTTTACTTGTGCATGGTTACCACATAAGTATAAGGTGGACATGATGTATGATTTACTTAATACATAGTACTATAAAATAGGCAGGATTTTCGATGATCCCTATTATCATAAGTGGAAGTAGTCAGTTTACATCAAACTATATAGAAATTATACCATGGAACCAGATAGTTTGACTCTACCACAACGTGTCTTTCCTGTCCCCATTTCTTTTTATTCCTTTTTCTTTCAAAGCTAATCTAATCCACCAATCTAATCTATTCCTCCTTGTCAACAAGGTCTCTTTTTCAATCTAGAACTTTTCACTCACGAGCCACATAAGCTTTTGTGTTCAAAATGGATTTTCGTGGTCTCTGTGGTTTTTATATTTTTCTCCATTTATTCTAGATACTCTAATATTAAAAGTGGACTTCTCTTATCCATCCTCTCACACCTCAGAAAACTAGAAAAAACAGGAGAGGCTGGTTGAATGGTGTCGCAACAAGAACCTCGCACTCAACATCAGCAAGATCAAGGAACTGATTGTGGAGTTCAGGAAGGGGAAGTCAGGAGAACACATACCAGTCCTCATTGAAGGGTCAGCGGTGGAAAGGGTGAGCAGCTTCAAGTTCCTGGGCGTCAACATCTCAGAGGATCCATCCTGGGCCTAATGCATTGATGCAATCATGAAGAGGGCACGTCAGCGGCTCTACTTCATTAGGAGTTTGAGGAGATTCGATATGACACTTTCTATGACGGTGATTGCCCCTTGAATACTTTTCAATGGCTTATCCACTGAGTTGATGCTTTAATGTGCTGTGAATCTAAGTTCTCAGATTCCTTGGCCCTTTCATGCCATATAAAGTGCAATTACTTTAATCTTTTAATAGCCCTACATTCACTAACATTGAATTAAATTGAGAATATTCTGTTCATTTACCATTACTATTGAATGGTAGTTTCCAATGATCCACAGAATTATATACTGCGTTGGCTATTTCAGTACTATCTTCAGATTTGAACACTTGTTTCTATATCCAAAGCATGGGGTGGTGATCAAAAACATTTCAGAACAGAACCCTATGGATATCACTCCTCATGTCAGCCTAGCTCCCTTTGGGATATCACTGCCTGCTTCACCCTGTAGGTCTGTGGGATATCACTGCCTGTTTCTGAGGAGATTCCTGTGGAACAACACTCTCTGTTTCAAATCAGATCACCCTTGGGACATTACAGCCTTTCTTCAGAGCAGAACACTGTGAAATATCACTGCTTGTTTCTGAGTAGTTCTCTGTGTGATATCACTGCCCATTTCAGCTAATACCCAATGGGAAATCACCATTTCAGAACTGAAAACAATGGGACACAGTTATCAATCTCTAACCACTTTACAGAAAATTCTCTATCATATTTCTTCTATCATAAACAGTTTTATATCTTGCAAACAACCCACATTCCATAACATTGTTCCTGCAGGAAGGCAAATGGAACAATCAGAGATTGGAACCACTTTAAAACAACACCATCACCATTAAGGAAGCAGCATCTCTTCTGACCTATGGAGTAAGACACCAATATTAGATGGACTTAAATTCATCACTAAAGAAAATATGATGTGCATAAGTAAAAGTACCCATTAGTACATGTCATACATTGTATTATTAGCAACACTGTTAATAATTACTTATATACACAGTAGTTGAATTTACCACATACACACACTTACAGAATGCTTCCCTAAAGACTGTACACTCATTACCATTGTAGCATTAGTTTCAAGTAGCTTGGCTGCACACCAGACCTAAAGTATAATCTGAATCCACAGTCACGTTCTGGCCAGACACCGGAGTTAAGAGCACCGAGGTTCCCGGGGGTAGGTCAATTCATTTCACTTTCAAATCCTTTCAAGTCTTGACATTCAGTTTGTATTTGGCAAGGAATAGTGTCAGTGCTCAGCCAGAAGGCTTTAAAGTGATCTTAAAATTTCTAATGAGAATGCATTGCAGGAATGACAAACGTTATCTGGAAACAAGATCAAGAGCAACAAGAACAACACAGATTCAAAGGACATATCCCAAGTCAATATACAATGGCCTAGAAATTGCTTTGCTACTTTATAATAGTATTAAGAAGAAGCTTGTAAAAGTCCTGTGAAAATGGTGATCTTCAGCTGCAAAGTTCAAGAACAGCTTTGTTAGGTTTCTCTGTGTAACATCAGATTGTATCACCTTCAGCACACACTCCTCCACTTACTGATCACAAGGTCTTGCCACTGCTGGCACTTAGCCTCCCAGCCACAGCTTTCACAGCCTTTCTTTAACCGGAAATGGCCACATTACAAGCAGCTATAGGAAGGTAGTGTGCTTGTGGGAGTGGTGGCTGTGTTGGGAGTGGGAGGCTTCTACTATGGCAGCAGATGGACCAGGAGAAGCTGGTGGGGATTAGTACCAGTGGGGAGCATACGTTGTACAAAGGGGCCAGAGAAACCCCTTACGGGGCTATAGAAGATTACCAGGAAGGTCTCTGTAAGGATATATTTATTTTATATTTTATTTCTATTTTGTTCAAATTTCCTTACAACATGGAAGGAGGCCATGTGTCTCTGAAAGACTGCATTATGGGGAAGACTGAAGTGCCAGCAAATCCCCTAGCCTGTTCTGTCTGTTCCTTCGGGCTGAAGGAAAAACAAATGAAGTTTTTCTCCTTGAATATGGAACTTAGGTGACCTCCCTAGTGTGGAGCAAACTGCAAGATATGGCAGAGATCAACACTAGAAGCCTGGAATGATCCTGAAGGTAGAGAGCTGTGACTGACCGTCTCTAACCTCCATGGGCAAAGCAGTCCAAGTATATTGTCAGGCTGTATTAAGTGGCAGGAGGTCACAGGTCTCTATACAGACAAAGAGTACAGTTTTAATGTTGCCCCTTTATATAGCACGCCTTCAGCGAAACAGGGTTAGTAAAGCTTGGTTGTTCTGAAGGAAAAAAGGAACTTTTCTTTTTCAGAACAGTGAGGTTTAAAATAATGCTCAAGGCACAGTTTGGATGTTGCACTACTGTAGATTCAACTGGGGAAGCTTTGTGTGGTAAACAACGTGTGGTGATAATGAAAATCCCAGGAAAGTCAGAGGTCAGATTTCCCACAGGCCATGATGTGTTTTGGAAATGGGTGCAATATTCTGGTTAAGCCAGTGTCACACATTAGTTTACCTGTTGCCAACTGCCATTGTGGTCTGATTTATAAAGATCAAATAGCTATGAACAGCCATGTAATTGTGGGTTCACTGCTGGTTTAAAGGCTTCTAAACATTCTAGCTGAGTTAGTATTAGATATATGCACTCCTCTGATACACATAGGTGAATCTTTGAATCCCAAACCAGCGAACAGAAGATCTACAGAGACCAGTGCTGAACATTAGAGCTGGGTCAAGGTGCTGAGGTCGGTCCTTTAAACTGGAACAAAACAAGGCAAGAAGACTACTATAATGTACTAGGACAAATCAAATAAATGCCTGTCAAAACTAATATTCTCCCATTTTTTTTACCACTGTGCTGGTAAAACAGGCAGTGGCGAACATACATATGGATTCTAAGTTCCAAGCCCATTCATATTCAATAAATAATCATGAATCAATATTTTGATTCAGCCAATGTATCAAGTGCCATTGAATTGGCCTTGGCTCCTGCTGACCCAGTGAACGAGCTTGTTGCAAGATAACATATCTGAAGGCTGATAAAAAGACATGCTATCGGCTTCTTTGACCCCATCCATCCACTTTGTTTGTTGCCTCTTCCTACATATAGAGTCATTGAGTTATACAGCATGGAAACAGGCTCTTCAGCCCAACTTGTCCATGCTGACCAAGTTGTCTACCTGAGCTAGTCCCATTTGCCTGCATTTGGCCCGTATCCCCCTAAACCTTTCCTGTACATGTACCTGTCTAAATGTTTTTTTTAAATGCTGTAATTGTACCTGCCTCCACAGCTTCCTCTGGCAGCTTGTTCCTTATACCACATTCACTGTTGAAAAAATTGCCCCTCAGGTCCCTTTTAAATCTTTCCCCTCTCACCTTAAAACTGTGCCCTCTAGTTTTAGACTCCCCTACCCTGGGAAAAAGACTGACCATTCACCTTATCTATGTCCCTCATGATTTTACACAAGGTCCACTACGATGTAAAAGTATATCATTTTGTTTCCCACAACATATCAGACATAAAAGTAGATTTTCTGTTCATGGAATTCTACATATTGAAGGATCAACAGGTCCTTGGTTTTCTTTTGCTATTTAAGTTGATACTAACAGTTGCATAAGAATTCTTAAGCATTCATGTGTGAACTGGCAGAAACATTTATATTATGATGGGAACCAAAAAGCATAGGAAAACACATGTAAACAGACACATGAATATATTAAACAGTAGGTCAAAGAAATCAGAGGGTGAGATTGAACATTGTGTCTTGCAGAGTCAGAAATAACAACAATGGTTACATGGTGAGTTCGACCAGAGGGAGGAGCACCCAGTAAACACGTAAGTGAAATCTAGCATCTCCAATGTTAATAAGTATTGGCAGACTACTTTCATTGGTGGCTGAGAGGATCAAAGGCTGAAGGTTTTTACTGGAAAGTCCAAAATTGGAGGGAGAGGAAGGTTTTTGAATTGAGGGTTGATATACCATGGTGCACTTCATTCAAAAGGACATCATCAAACACAAGGCAAAACACACTTGTACAACATTTATTGCTACTGTACTCTGAGGTTGTGCCCCAAAATGATCTTAATTTGGGTTTAACCTGCACGAGTCACAGTAAATGGCAGCTCAACGAGGTAAGTTAATTTTTTTTTGATTACATACAGTTTATTGCCACTGACCTAGAAATTCTACCATTAGCACAATGTTTCTTTTGTGCAAAGCAATATACTTTTATCAAAAAATAATTGCTGGCATGCCTTTAGATTTATGATCTGGGCTCTCCATACTTAAGGTACATATAGTAATGAATCAATTTCCTTCCTGACTCACTCATCAACAAACTACTGACCCCGAGCCTTACATGCCACTCTTCCTCCCTTCCTTGCTGATCTTTTCCAGCAATCATCTCCTCCCTGATCCTCTCATTTGCTTGTTTTCCCTGGCGCCCAATCCTCTCCACTCTCCCGTTCTGTTGGATAACCCAACGTGTTCCACAAGCTTCACACTGCACAATTACAGGGGCTGCAGACAAATGGCCCTTGCGTGACATTTGGTGTCCAAGATCTGTTCTACTGCGAGTAGGGGTCTTTGCACAGGGCCTCCTCCCTGTCCAGTCCTGTGGCACCTTTTCAGTCCTATCGCAACTTCTAGTCCTCTTCATTGTCAGGTAACTTGATGTGCCAGTGTTTTGATTGTAACACAACCTTCTAATTTTGAAAGATTAAAGAAGTATCTGAAAAGAAACTACCAATGACCCTTTGACCCTCACCAATTTTTATCAATGCACCAAAGAAAGCATCCCATCTGGATGCGTCACAGCTTGGTATGGCAACTGCTCTGCTTGAGACCGCAAGAAACTACAGAGAGTTGTGGACACAGCTCAGCACATCACGGAAACCAGCCTCCCCTCCATGGACTCTGTTTACAGTTCTCACTGTCTCGGTAAAGCAGCCAACATAATCAAAAACCCCACCCACCCTGGACATTCTCTCTTCTACCCCCCTCCCATTGGGAAGAAGATACAAAAGTCTGAAAGCTTGTACCAGCAGGCTCAAGGACAGCTTCTATCCCTCTGTTATAAGACTATTGAATGGTCCCCTAATATAGTAAGATGGACTCTTGATCTTACAATCTACCTCATTATGGCCTTGCACCTTACTGGCTACCTGCACTGCACTTTCTCTATAACTATAACACTTTATTCTGCATTCTGTTATTGTTTTCCCTTGTACTACCTCAATGCATTATTGTAATTGAAATGATCTGTATGAATGGCATGCAAAACAAAGTTTTTCACTGTACCTCAATACATATGACAATAATAAACCAACTTACAAATTTAAATGAATGATCCATTGAAATGATGCAAAAGATATTTTGATGTTCTTTAAACTAGTATTGGTACTTACAGGGTTACAGGTATTAGAAATTCTATAGACAACCAAGCTGGTGATCTTCTCTGGCCCTGATGGAAAAGGACAGGATGTATAATTAATCACACGTCAGGCAACCTCATCAGCAAGGAAATTAGGTTTGTTCCAGGTAAATTGGATGTTAAGTTGTCTGCGGTAGTTTTTTTCAGTAAAGATATTCCTTAGCATCATTTACTGCCGCAGCCTCAAAAGAACTGCTTGGGTTCTGTGCAGTATAGAAGCTATAGCGTGTCTTTGACAAGGGAACGTCTGTAAATATAAAGCCATCGACCATTTCAAGGCTTGTAATCAAAATAAATGCCACAGACTTACATTCATTGAAAAGTGAAGTCCCATTATAAATTCTGAAATGCAGGCATTGGCAGTGTGACACTTCCTGTCCTTGATGAGGGTAAATGTGTTGCCTGCAGAACCAACAAATGTTGGTACATTTTCCCCTGCATCTGCAATAATTTTATTTAATTTAAGTGTATATCCAATGAACTCTTCATCTCCATTATTTTGCTTGACTATTAATTATGTGTGGTTTCAAACTCTGTTCTACTGTTCAGGAGGTCTTTTATTAATATTTAGCCATTGGCTGGTCACAGTATCCCACATAAAATGGTGTTTTACTTGATGAAAAACACTATGACACTGGAGGAACTCAGCAGGCCAGGCAGCATCCGTGGAGAAGAGCTGGCGGTCAATGTTTCAGGTCAGGACCCTTCTTCAGGACTGAAGATAGGAAAAGGGGAAGCCCAATACATAGGAGGGAAAAGCAGAGCAGTGATAGGTGGACAAAAGAGGGGAGGCGGGGTGGGCACAATGTAATGATAGGTAGATGCAGGTAAGATATAATGATAAGCAGGTGCCGGGGGAGGAGGGGAGAGCAGATCCACTGGGGGATGGGTCAAAGGTAAGAAGAGAAGAGGAAAAAAGGCTAGGAGAGGGAAGAAGAGAAGAAGTGTGGTGGGGGGGTGGATGCGTGGTGTTTTACTTGACATGGTGTGCAGCAAGGGACTGCCTCCTTCCACCCCAGCTTTCAGCACCTCACTGGTATTATACCACAAATCTGGTGGGAGACCGTGGTCATCACCAACCCAAATGACGACCTGCTGAGCTACAGGCAATCTCTGTGTAACCTACAACCTCATGGAATAGTATAGTCTTTAAAGAAGCTGTCCCACTCTCCTTGATGGCGAGGGGTGGGGGGGTTTCAATCGCAACAGACCTGTAACAACCAGGTTCTCAAGGATACAGCAAACACTGAGGCTGGATTCCACTGTGGTGTCAAGACAGGGATCACAATCATCTGTCTAGCGTGTGGTTTGGAAGCACAGGCTCATGGTCGTTCCCCAGGCTGCTGCCAAGGTTGGGTTGCTTCACCTTTTGCAGACATGCATCAGCAACCAAAAAAAAAATAACATCAACAAGTCATGAACGCTCCAAAAGGGGGAAGGCCCAGGCATTGTCCTCCCTCCTGCGCTCTTCAGCATCTATGTAAGCGATATCCATGGACAACGACAAGGTCGCTGGGTTTCACCAGCTGCGGACCATATTGACGGAGCTGAATGGGACATGGGTGATGTGGCCATTAATATATGAGTGGCAAATCAAACCCTCCTGTCCCTGTGAGCATGGAAACCCGGAGGTCTTCATCTCATTCTGTCCTCAAGGCAACTTAAAGGGAGATATATTTGTGACAAACTCTCCCTGTCTCTGAAGCAGCTCCATGAACTCAATTCATAAATGTTGTTCCAGCTACATGCCAGAAAAAGACTGGTAGGGACATACAGGCTTGAATTTCCATCACTGAGAATACAAATAGGCTAGTCTTCTATCTGGTGGAGTAGAGGAAAGATGGATGGCAGCCCACAATTCTGGAGTTTTCTTGGAATATTTATACAATATTTCCACAAATACCTTAGATTTCAGGGGAGAATTTAATCAGTAAAAATGTTCAAAATTCTTAGGCTTAATATTCCTTTTTGGCTCTTTAATATCCAACAAATTTCAACATTCTTAAAATATACCCAGCTGTTGGTCCAATCAAGTTGAGAAATAGGGGTCTATTTAAGTCTCGTTGTGTCCACAAATGTAAAATTGATGATGTAGGACTTCTGCCATGCCAGCAAAAGACCCTAATCTTCTTAGTGTGTCTGCATTTGAATGAATGCAGCTTTAAGCTCTTTGATGGGCTTGTATTTACAATCTGCAGCCACTCCTGGCTTTGCATCAAGTCTGTTTCAATTTTACTGTAATGTGTCTGCAGTTACGATCATATACTGCAAGAGAAAATGCAACCAGATAATGGTGTCACAGGGTCAAGATGTGCACAGCAACATTTTATTGAAGGTTGCTGATGCTGCTGGGTGCACTGCTGGTGTAACATGGTTTCAGTTCTAAATTGTTTAATTATAAGGTACTGCCAATGGGTTAAAGACATGAATAGCAGATGGGATGAGGGCACAGAATCGAGTCTTTACTTTTAAAGCTTCAGAAGTAAAGGTGGAGTTGACGTGGAAGGTTTAATTGATTATTTTCCATATTTCCTTTTGACATAGAAAGAGCCCATCAAGTCTATGGAAGCCCACAGAACAATCCCATTGCCCCACTAGTGCCACTGTAAACAGTCTGAAAATAAGTAGGTGAATAACACATAATGAGATTATTTGTGAAGTACCACAAAATGTCTTAAACAAATGATACATGGGAATTCACCACCAAAAAAGGAACAACTGATGCAAAAGCAAATGAATTTAAGGGCAAGCAAGAGTGCATGTGTGAGAGGAAGGAAATGCTGATTGGATTAGATGAGGGGTAGGCTCTTATGGAACATTAACATTGGCAAGTACCAGCCCTTTTACTGTCCAGAGTTCTATTAATTCCATGCAATGACCTCTAAAGGAAAGAATAGCAATTAAAAAGTAAGACTTGCTGTGAAACTAACCTTAAGATTAACAAGACTGGAACAGCGCTGCTGCTACGGTCAATGCTGAACCCTGCTCCGATTGATGTGAAGACATGCTCAACTTGTGGATCCATGTCATTAAGGTTTCACGTGTTGAGGACTGGGTTCCCATGGTTGTTCCTTGCCTCTGACACGCTCAGCTTTCACTCAGCCCCACAGCTTCTTTTCAATTAAAGAAACCCCAGTGAACTAATGCCATTGATAATGAGCTGGAACATCCAATTGGACATCCACTCATGACTTCCAGATAATTTGTAGTTGTAATGTGCTGTCCAACAGTGTCATGCTGGAGTCCGGTAGACCAATACTGTGGGTACATTCTCCACCATTCACACTTCATTAGCATACAGAGCGTTCATGTGACCGACTCTCCTGTATCCTGATGATGTCACTTCCTTTGTTTCACAGCTGATTGACATGGAAACGCTTCATGAACAGTAAAAAACTGCACTGCTGGAAATCTGAAATAAAAAACAGAAAACATTTGGCAGAAACTGTGGAAAGAGAAACAGTTAATGTTTCAGGTCAAAGACTATTATCAGAACCAGGAAAGTGAGAAAACCAGTTAGTTTTAAGTTACATAAAGAATGGGGGAGGGATGGATAGGATAAAGGGAATATCCCTGATAGAGTGAGGCAAGGTTTGTTCAGTGGCTCTAGTATTTACAGATATGTGAGAAAGAGAGAAAGTAAACAAAGCAACATGTTAAAGCTGTGACCTCCACTTCACAGCATTAACACATCCTTTGTTTGTTATCCATCTCTCTACCTAACCTCATTAATTTATCAGCCAGCTGGCTCCTTAAACATTGGGATCACCTGGGTAACCCTATCACTCTAACAGGGAAATTGTCTTGCCCTGTCCCATTCTCCACTGCCTCTCTGAAACTTAAAATTAACTTGTGTTCTCACTGTCCCAGATCTGATGATGGGTACTTGCCCTGAAACAGTAACTCCCTTTCTCTTTCCACAGATGCTGCCTGACCTACTGAGTGTTTCCGGCATTTTCTGTTTTAGTTTTGGAGACCCTTAGTGACAGTTCCTTTCTGTTTCCTGCTTTGGTGGTGGGGTGAGGGTACAAATTTGGCTTTGTGCCTGCCCCATGGCAACAAAGCATGCATCTGAGAAATGTAACTGGGTACTCCTTACGAATCATCTAAAGGAAGCAGAAAGCTGACTTTTGATTAAATGTTAAAAATAGATTTGGGATGGCCTCATTTAATTGTTTGCCCAAATTACTTCTGCGTTGTTGATTGGTATTTTGGGGAGACGATTATGGGAAATGCCATGGTTGCACTTGCACGAATACAAGTTTCTTGCACCCCGGTGTCCAGTGGCACTAAAAATATCTTGGCGGAGTTGGACCACTGAAAGCTGGCATCTGCCTCCTGACATTGCCAGAGCATTCAACCTGCCAGTGAGGTAGTGACAGACTGGCTTCATCATCAAGTGGGCAGACAACAGGCAGCCAACCCAGCAATCGGCAATCCACACTGCCTCTCCGGCCATGTTTCAACTGGAAGCAAAGGTAAGCATTCACCACAACTTCCAGAACAGCCATTCCATGCATTAGATGGTCCAATCCACATTCAACCCTTCCATATTTTTATCAATATCAGGAAGAACAATCTCTACCTGCTAAATTATCTGTAATATTGGGTCTCATCAGTTCTTAGTATTATCTTTTATTATTACATGGAGTAAGCTGCTTTATCATTTTGTGCCAGAGTCAGAAAAAAATAACTAGAATTGAAGTTTACAACCCATCGCCATGATTTTATTACCAGATTATTAACACAGCTAAAATGTACTTCACCATATAAAATTGTGTCCACATGCAGTGATTTCTGTGCAAGAGTTTTTTTTTGGAGTGAGTTAAATCCAGGTAATTGTGTTTTTATTGACGGTTTCAATTCTTGGCATGCAACATTTATTTTTATTTTAAGCAGAAGAGAAAATAGTTTACAGGTACTAAATGCTGGAGGAACTCAGCAGGTCAGGCAGCATCTATGGAGGGAAATAAACAGATGATGTTTCTGATTGAAAGCCTTCATAAGGACTGGAAAGGAAGAGGGCAGAAACCAGAATAAGAAGATCGGGGGAGGGGGGAGGAGCACAGGCTGGCAGGTGATAGGTGAGTCCAGATGAGAGGGGGACGGTAGGTGGGTGGGGGAGGGGGGATGAAAGGGAGCGAGGTAAGAAGCTGAGAGGTGATAGGTGGAAGGGGCAAAGGGCTGAAGAAGAAGGAATCCGATAGGAGAGGACAGTAGACCGTGGAATAAAGGGAAGGAGGTGGGGAATGGATGGACAGGTCATGAGGGTGGGGGATGGGAAAGAGAAGGGGGGAGGGGGCCACAGGAATGGGGGAAACAAAGGGGGGGAAGAAAAAAAGAGAAAAATAGGGGGGGAGGTGAAAGAGTGGAGGGGTTACTGGAAGTTAGAGAAATTGATGTTGAGGCCGTCTGGTTCGAGACTACCAAGGCAGAATATGAGGTGCTGCTCCTCCAACCTGCGTCTGGCCTCAACGTGTAAGTAGAGGAGGCCGTGGACAGACATGTCAGTATGGGAGTGGGATGTGGAACTGAAGTAGCTGGTCACCGGGAGATTCTGGCTTTTGCGACAGATAGAGAGAAGGTGCTTGACGAAACGATCACCCAATCTGCATCAGGTCTCACCGATGTAGAGGAGGCCACACTGGGAGCACCGGATGCAATAACACCTTCAGATTCACAGGTGAAGCAGTGCCTCACCTGGAAGGACTGTCTAGGGCCCTGAATGGTGGTGGGGGAGGAGGTGTAGGGACAGGTGTAGCACTTAGTACCATTGCAGGGAAAAGTTTACAGGTAAGTATGTTTCTGAATTTATTATCTATTGATGCATTTACATGCACAGAGAGGAAGTGTGAAACTCACACATTGAAATGGTCATTGTCGAAAATTTGTGATTAAAATTTTATGTAAATTCCCCATTTAAGAGAAACCTGAAGCTGGTGCATGAATATTATTTTATTCATACTGAGAATCCAACGACTATAGGATTTGTCACCAGTAATCATGAAAAGAATAAAGAAGATGCAATAAGTTAAGAGAAAGTCACTAAACACGACAATTGGAATTTGTATGCAGCTTTACTGTGGAAAGAAAGTCCCTATATGCATTTCAGTCATATCATAAGACAAAATGGGCACCAAGACAAAGTAGAAAATGTTGACAGGGTTGGTCAAAGCTTCTGCAAAGAGGCAGGTTTGTACGAGAGGCTCAGATAAGGAGAAGGTGCAGATTAGGGAATGACTGCAGACTGTGAAGAACAGACAGCTGTTGGCATGATGCGAATGACTGGGTACAGAAAAGGCAAGGTGCATGGAAGACTCAACTCAGAGGGATGGAAAGTTTGGACAGTAGAGTGTTAAGCTGAAGGAGGTTAATAGAGTCATAGAGCTACACAGCATTGAAACAGGCCCAACTCATCCATGCCAATCAAGATGTCTTCCTGAGCTCATTCCATGCCTGCATTTGGCCCATATTCCTCTAAACCTTCCTTATCCATGTAATCTTTTTAGGGAAGGGTGAAAGAATGAAGGATTTCAAATAGGACCCTGGAGACTACTAGAGCATTCTGTAAAAGATGAAGAACTTCTACATCAATCCCTATCCCTTTATCCTTTGATTCATTTGATACCCCAAAATGTATTGATCTTGGTTTGAATTTTTCTGATTACTTTACGGGATGTGGGTGAGTGTTACAGACAGCACTGTGTTTCCATTCCTAACCGTTCTTGAACTGATGGTTTCCTGAGCCATTTTGGAGCCAACTTGTCGTTGTGAAGTCACATAAAGACCAGACTGGGTAAAGAGAGCAGATTTATTTCCACTAATGAATCAGTTGGGTTTTTTTGCAACAATCCAGTAGTTTTATGATCCACTGGTAACTATCAATTACACTAGCTTTTTGTGGCATTTTATTGAATAAATTAACTGAATTTATGTCTCCCTATTGTTGTTGTGCGATTTTAATTAATTTCTCTGTACTAGACTGGGCTTCTGAATTAATAGCCCAGTAAAGTAATCACTATGCTACCACATCTAATATACCACAACTGCACATCCACAGCTTTTTGGGGAAGAGTTGAGGAAATTTCTTATCATCTCAGTCCTAAATGTTCCCTAGTTCTAGATTATCTGAGTGATATGAGGGCAGCCAGGAAGGCAGTGAAAGTATCGAACAGGGAGGTGACAGAAACATAGATGAAGGTTTCTGCAGCAAAAGGAAAGAGACGTGGATGAAGAGGGCTGATATTACAGAGGTGAAAATAAGAGGACTTTGTGACAGCAAGTGCAAGGATTTGGAAGTTCAAGACTCAAAGGATGCAGAGAACATACTCTTTATTGGTGAATGATATAACAAATGTTCTCCTTTCACTGATAGGAAAGAAATTGTAAACTTGTTTTTTATAACTTTAACATAAATATCACATTGTCTCCCACCAGTTAAATATTATCATCTACTTTTCCTGGATGAAGCTCACACTTTAATGGTTTGCAAAATCAGATGTTTCCATTCAAACAATGCTGAATACAGCTAACATTTTTAGTTGGTTTCTGAAGGTATTTTAAACAATTTTGTTGCCCATAGTGGACTGATACTTGAATAATTTTTTTATAGTCTTTTTATAAAGATGGGGCCAATAGACTCCACTTTCTTTGTTCTCTGTTAATTGTTTTGGCTTCCTTTCAACTGGGGTTGACTAAGTCAAACTCAATCCAGAAAATGCAATAGACCCCAACTGTCAGAAGATATTAGAGCAAATGTGCTGATTATGAGAAGGAATCAGCACCCTAAGTTTATCAAATTTATTTTTCAAGCAATGCATTAAGCAAATTTCATTTTTTGGCATGAGCTGACACAGTTTTTTGTATTTCTTATTAGGCATTTATGCATTTGAATGTGTGTATAGAAAACTGTGCTTCAAAATTGTCAATGCAGATTGATTGCTTGAGGCACAGGTTGCACATTACATAGAACAAGCCAGATATAATTTGAATTTGATCCCTGTATTGAGCAGAAATGTTATGTGTCACTTCCCAGGTACATTTTGACTTACTGCATATGCACAATCAAGGCATTTAAGTGTAAGTCACAGATCAGGACATCAACCCAGGCATGGAATAATCTCCTGGATTCAGTATCAATCAAATTCAGTTTACCTGGGGATATTTAGTGCATCTGAGAAATAACTCCATTGGTCCTGACATAGACTGGATTAGACGCAGATAAGCTTTCATACTTAAAGAGCCAAATAGAAATGTTTGTTATTAAAACCAATAATAAGAAACTAAGGAACTAAATCCATAATGCAGAAAACTGTTAAGATTGAACAGAATAAAATGGAAGATGATAATGATTTTAAAAGTTTAAACAATAGGAGGATGAAAATAAGTAAAAGTTCCAAAGACTAGAGGCACTTGGACAAACTGTGCAACAAGTTCTAGCATCAACACATTGGAGATGCTGAAGCCTCATTATAACGTGTTGCACTTTTAACTTTGAAGGAAGAAATCTAATGGAAAAGGGGCCATCACGACATTAATAAATAAGTGAAAATCAGTTTGCAACATGAAAGATGATAGTGATTCCACGTGAATGGAGACAAATTGAGCAGGGTCTTGTCTGCCATATTAATGTTGGGGGTGGTGACTTTCATTGGCATAATCCTACAGCCAGTTGTGAGCCAATGTTCTCCTACCATCTCCAAGCCTCTTTCACTCATTTGCTGCTGCACCCTGTATGTGTGTTACCTTGCAGACAATCACAACCCCGTTGCAATCTCCACACTAATCCAGACACAAGAGAGACTGAAGATGCTGAAAATCTGGAGTAACACACAAAATGCTGAAGGAACTCAGAGGGTCAGGCAGCATCTATGGAGGGAAATAGAGGGAGTAGACTATGGAGGGAGATACTATCTCCCTTCTTTCTTTCCAGTCTTGATGAAGGGTCTCAGCCCAAAATGTTGACTGTCCATTTCCCTCCATAGATGCTGCCTGACCCACTGAGCTCCTCCTGCATTTTGCGTGTTGCTCCACACTAATCCACTTCTGTTATCTGGTAGCATAAACTGGTATATAAATGCAAGACTAGTGGATGGGCAAACTCAATCTTCAGTGAAAGATTCCACCATTGGTGTTAGTCATGGAGAGATGTGTTGCAGCAATGGAGATCGTGCAGAGCAGGGGATCCGGCCGTTCCCTCATCCTGTTCTTCTTCCTAACGCTGTAGCTCATATGTTCACACATTTACTTAATGGTGACTTTACCTTTCAATTGTTAATGCTAACATTTTCCTGATACTGCATAGATCTTCTGAAAAACTAGAACCTCATAGAAATTTACAGCACAGAAGGATGCTTATTGACCCATTGTGAAGTCAATGCATTTCATTGTTTAGTGCAGTCATTCCAAAGTTCTGTCAGAAATCTGGTGCTCCTTCATGGTTGTGCATTTCCCCAACTTAATCAGTGATCTAAAGAGAAGTTCAGGTACTTCCAAACTATAAACAGCCTGAAAATGACAAGCTTTTTTGTATGAGGTCTGAAAGAGGTGGCAATGACATACTAAACCAGAACTAAAACTCTGCAACTCAGGCTCTAAAACAATTGATTCTTTACATGTGGATTGTCCTTCCTTCAGAAAAATATTGAAAACAGTTTTAAGCAATTTATGGTATTTCCACTTCTGTCTTTATCTTGTGAGTATGTTTCAATCTTAATGATTTGTAGAGTACTTGAAATGTTGGTTAAAAGTTGTGGCTTAAATATTTTAGTGCAGCAGCAACGGTGAGCTGTGTGGTCATTGCACTATGTTCTAGTGACTTTAAACAAAAACAGAACAGTTTAGAAACACTCAGTGAGTTAGCCAGCGTCTGTGGAAAGAGAAAAAAGGGTTAATGTTTCAGGTCAAAGGCTGTTAATTAGTTCTGAAATGTACATGAAACACGGAAATGTTCTGTTTTTTTTATTTCTACAGATGCTGCCTGACCTGCTGAGTGTTTTAGGTAACTTAAGCTTTTGTTTCAGATTTCCATTATCTGCAGTTCATTTGACTTTTGCACCAGCGACCTATTCAGTTATGAGCTGACATCTAACCTCCAGCTTGTCTCCAGTTTCCACAATTCAATGCACACCACAAATTACTACCAGTGCTCTTTGGAAACACCAGCCAGAGATGTGTATAATTTTGGTTCAATATTTTATATCTTTTATAGCCACTTTGTTTCATGGTACCAAAGAAAATTTTCCTCCAAAATGGAGGATTCGTTTGTACATGAGGAGACATATTTACAAATAAACTATGATAATTACAGACCAAGAAATTGATTGCACTGCTGCATTAACCAAACCCACTGTGGGCTTGTGTGGTCTGGAAGCTAATGCACATCGACTAAGTGCAGTACATCTTCATAGGCTACATCAACCATACTGCCAATCCTTGCAAGATAGAATCGATCACATCCTGTTGTGCAAAGCAAGTTACAGTGGTCCTTTTCCAAGATGCTTTTGAAATTGTAATTGTTGCACTGATAATTTACGAGAGCAATGTTGCCTGATTTTATACAATAATCTACAAAGCATTTAAATGGGCATCCATTGAGCTCTGATTTATGCTGGAGATTAATGTTACATGCCAGCGTCTGTCTGAATTGGTTTCCAAGCATGACACAGGAGTCCCATCTCATTACAGTTTTTCAGTCGGTTCTAATGGGGGCTAAGTATTCAGTTGACAGGTCAGTTGAAACCATGATGAAACACAGAATAGTTTTTCATTCTTATAATGTGACAGAAATTGAAAATCATTACTGTTCTCTGCACTGTTATTGCATGAAGCATAACCCTCACCTGTGGATAATAAGCAAAATGATACTGGAAACCAACTCAACAACCATGAATCTCTTCAAGTGTATGAGGACCCAGTTATCTTCTGGCAATAATTAGTGGTGACACAGACCTTAGTTATACTGTCACATAAGAACATAAGAAATAGTAACAGAAATATGGCATCTAGCCCTTTGAGGCTGCTCCACTTTTCTTTAAGATCATGGCTGATCTTGTATCTCACCACCATTTTCTCGCACTATCCCCATATCCCTTTTTTCTCATCCAGGTCTCTCCTGTGAGCAAACGCAATGACTGAGCCTCCATGTCCCTCTGGGCTAGAGAGTTCCTTCTGAGGGAAGAAACTTCTCCACAGCTCAATCCTAAATGCCTACCTCTTACTCTGAAACTGTACCCCTCCTGCCCCCCCCCCAGCCTTAGGAGAGGGAGGCAGAATGGGAGAAAGTCCTTGACTGGTTTTTCTCTCAAATATTCTTCCACAGAGATGAAAATAAACAAATAAATGACTTGGCTGCAGTGGTTTTACAAGTAGGTCATTCAGCACAATTGGATGATTTTGTTACTCTCTCCCCTATGTTTTAATTCCATATGTCTGTCATTATCCTTTTAACCTTTAACCATTTTTTTAACCTGTCCTGAGATGTTGATGTTGTTTGTGCTTTACACATGAGCTCTGTAGTGGAGCAATTAACAAACTGCTGGAGGAACTCAGCAGATCAAGCAACATCTGGTTTACTTTCCGGGTAGATTCTACAGCCTGTGGAAAGAAAGTGTGCTGTCCTGCAATTTATTCTAAGTCTCTTGCACACGATCATATACCCATGTCATTTGGATGCCCTTAACTCGAGAAAAGCAACAGTTTCTAAATAGTGAGGGTTATAGGTTGGAATCAATGAATTGGAAAGCACCACTCCTGAAACAGGTTCAGTACAACAAGTGGCTTGAATTGTTTCTGCTGATTCAATGGCGGCCATTCACCGCAGGCCTGTTCCCTTAAGATGGGAAACTATTAAATGAATCAGAAGAAGAGACACAATGATAGCAGATCCAGATGACTAACCAGAGAAGTGCTACCAACACAACTTCAAAAGGGAAGGAGTCAGATAAAGCAGAACTGGATGCACAGCATCTCAGCTGCAAGTGGAAACAGGAGTAAGACATCTATGCTTCTGCAAATTTGACTTCTTGAGCATCATAACTACCCGTCTCCTGCCTTCAGCTGCTAAGGAGTCAAGTGTTGGAGTTCAGTCCCTAATGTCCACCACTTTATTCTCCGTTAAGCCTTTCTTCTTGACCAAGCATTCAAAATCTGCTTTCTTGGCATAGATCTGGTATTTAGTAACACACCTATGAGATCCCCTGGAACATTTTAGTACATTACAGACACTATATAAATGCAAGTTATAGTGGTTTTATTAAAGTTTTGGCAGGTTTCCTGTTTAACATAAAGTGTGCAAAATATCTAGTACACTCCATTAAAAGCAAATATTTGAAATGTGTGAATTTTACAGCTTTTACTTCCTAAGAGTTAATTGATGAACAAAATTGCATCTTGGTAGACCAGCCAAAGCCACGATGAATCAAGACCAGGGATTTTCAGAAAGGTAAAAGTTTCTACTGAAAAAATAGGGAGATTATTGAGAAATGTCTTCAATCAGTGGTGATGAGCTACATAAATGTTTTGGGTTAGGACAATCTCAGTGGAACTTTTTTTGACACAGCTAACAAGCACCTTTTGCAGCCCAAAACTAGAGGTGAATCTGGGCAGATCTGTTATGCTGATGCAGGGTCTTCTTAACATTCAGGAGGGATGTCCTTCCATATCCCATTCCAATACAGAGGCACAGATTCACCTGCCTCCAGTTGCTGGTCGAGGATCAAAGCAACACCCCACTGCTTCAATCACAAGTACCTTAGGCTCTCAGCAGCCCAAAGATATTGAGCAGAAAAAGAGTATTTGTTTCATAATTGATCCCACTGCAATCAATTACCTTTGTTCAAACACTATGGGGTCAAAAATTGAATCCACTTTTGCTCTTAGCTTTTAGCAAGTGTGAGATCTTCTGGGCTGACTAGAATATTCTGGTAAGACCCAAGTTGCCATAACACAGTTGCTCTTCCAGTTTGCCTTAAACAATTCTATGTGAGCTCTACCACAAATGGATTTTCTTTAATAGCTTGAAAATTTGCAGCTATCAGGATGTTAGAGTGGAGAGAATGGAAGGTTTAACAATACTGTGCAATATGAAGGTTTGGGAATTTCAAGGTGCAGATAACTATGGCTTTGAAAATAAGTTGAACTCTCATCAGTGCATGATTGCTTAACAAATTTGTATGAAACTCCTCTTATACTGTTACCAATCATATTGTTTTGATTTGGTTACCGGCATTATATTAAAGTCTCTTGTAACAATAACTGAGGAAGAGATTTCAATTTAACATACAAAGGATTAGCCAATATGTTCTGTTGTATGTTGCAGTAACTCTTGTTAGGAGAGGTTATGATATACTGTACATGAGCAGAGGAAGGACATCTGTCTTCATAGTGGAAAATAGGTGTCAACAGTAATTCTCTTGAAGTAGAGCAGCACCATTAGTTTAATGTATTTCATCAAAGAACTTCCATGGTATCACAAGAACACAAGAAAATAGTAGGCTAAGCAGTCCCTCAAACCTACCCCACCATTCAATATGATCACTGGCTGATCTACCCCGGGCCCCACCTCATTCTTTGTGTCAGATCCCCAGAGCCTCAATTTTCCAAACTATCAAAAGCTTATCCACTACCACTTTAAATACTTCTCATAAGCCAACATCCACAATTCTCTGGAGTAGAGAATTTCAGACATTCACTACCTTCTGCAAGTTGAAATTCCTATGTACCTCAGCTTTAAATGAAAGCTTCCTTATCTTGAAACCATGTCCCTTTGTTTGAGACTCTCCCTCTAGTGAAAACGCCTCAACATTTAAACTATAATTCACCTTAGGATCATATATGTTTCAATAAGATCGCTCCTCATTCTCCTAAACTTCAAGGAATACAAGCTATAACTGCTTAGCCTCTCTTGATAGGACAACCTTCTCATCCCAGGAATTAGGTGAATCTCCTTTGGACTGAGTCCAATGCCACCATATCCTTTCTTGGGTAAGGTGCATAATTGCTTTAGAACTTGTTTTCTTTTCTGACCACTATCTAGTTCACATTTCTGGAGATCGATGCTGTTATCCAGCTCCTGGCGTTTCCATTGTTATTTTAAACCCAGCTTCTTCATATCTACTGGAGAATACTGGACAACAGAATGGTGGGTCACCGATCCTGATGCCAGGATCAAAAGGACTAAATTTCTGTAGCTGAATACTCTGGTGTTTGCACCACCTACTTGTGAATGCCTTGCACATTGAGTATGACCTAACCAATTGTTAGAATAAACATGTTTTACAACAATGTGATTCTGCATCCACTCTATGCAAGAGCTTGAACTGCAGCAATTATATTATTCAGGCTGTGCTTTAATTATTCGGCTTTGCCTCCAGTCTGAGTAATTACCCTTGGCCTACCTTTCGCACATTGTAATTGCAACAGTTGTTAAATTGCACTTTACAAAATAGAAAGATGGATTTATGCAAACATCAAAAAGAACACCTGTTTTAATGAAGCCACTTTTGAAAAAAAACAACCAATAAAAAAAGCTTTAGATACGGGGGTCCAACTGCACTCTACCAGTGATTGAAAAAATGAATTTGGCTCATCTTAGTGGTTGATGTAATTTGCCATTTGTTCTCAGCATAACAGAAATACAAGTCTTCCTAATGTCTTCACTGGCAATTAGTGTAGCTACAAATTAAGAGCACCCTTGGCTCATCTCACACTTGGACGATTGACTATGACTGGTGTCCAGAATTAGTAATTTCAGCGCTGAAGAACAAGTCAACTATTCTATTCACTTCTGCCTACATCTGTAAAGTGGGATGGAATTAAAGTCTTTACACAAGCTATCATGCTGAAGAGCAGACAGGAGAGATAATCACTCAACTTTTATCCAGGTTGCTAGTGAACAAAGTGACTCGTCATTTTTATGACGGGTGTTAACATATCAGATGACCTGCCCTGGGCCCAGCACATAGATGCAATCACAAGGAAAGTGCTCCAGCATCTTTACTTTCTTAGGAGGTTAGGTGGAGTTCAACTTGTCACTGAACACTGACAAACTTCTACATATATACTGCAGAAAGAACAGTGACAGGTTGCATCATAGTCTGGTATGGCAAATTGAATGCACAGGAATGTAAGGAGCTGCAGAGAGTAGTGGACTCAGCCTAATACATCATGGGCACATCCCTCCCCACCATCAGTAGTATCTACAGGAGGAGTTGCCTCAAGAAGGCAACATCTATCATCAAAGATCCCCACCATCTGTGCCATGTCATTTTCTCACAGCCACCATTGGGCAGAAGGTACAAAAGCCTAAAGTCCCACACCACCAGGTTCAAGAACAGCTATTTCCCTTCAACCATTTCAGCTCTTGAACCAACCTGCACAACCATAATCACTAAAGTTTAGCAACACTATGACCACTTTGATCACTTTGCACTAAAATGGATCTTGTTCTTTTTTGTTCTAATTGTGTTTTCTTTTCATGTAAAAATTGTATATAATTTATGTTTTTCTTGTGAATGCTGCTTATCTGATGCTATGTGCCTGTGATGCTGCTGCAAGTGAGTTGTTCATTGAATACATGCACTTGTGCAGATGACAATAAACTTGACTTTGACTTTTGACTCCAGCAATAAAGTCATCCTCAGCCCAGTCGAGTTTACAAAGTCCTCCTGACAAACATCTGGACACCTGTGTCTAAATTGGGAGAACCACCCCACAGGCTACTCCAGCAGCAGCCTGACATAGTCCCACTCACAGAATCATACATTGCACACAGTGAACCAAACTTCTCCATCACAGTCCCCCATGACTTGTCCAACTGCCATGACAGAGGCAGCAACAGTGGTATACAGGGGAGTGACCCCATGAGTCCTCAACATTGACTCCAGACCCCTCGAATTCTCATGGTTGCAAGTCAAGGAAAGGAAAACTCCTAATCACCACACACCATCCTTCCTCAGCTGATGAAGCAGTTCTTGTCCAATTGAAGTGACATTTGGAAGAACTACAGAAATAGCAAGGATACAGTACTCTGGGAGAAGAACTTCAATATTCATCACCAAGGGTGGCTTGGCACTCAGAATGAGCTGGCTGAGTCCTGAAGGACATAGTTGCCAAACTGGGTCTGTGGCAGCTAGTGAGTGAAACCTCAGGAGGGATAAACCGACTTAATCTTGTCCTCACCAATCTCTCAGTGTGTATCTATCCATGAAAGAATTGGTAGAAAGAACCACTTCACAGCCATTGTGTAGACAAAGTTGCTTCTTCTAATAATCATGCCAAACAGGATTTAGCAGCTCAAAACGGGCCTTCCATGAGGGGCTATAGATACAGTATTCATCAGCAGCACGAATGCACACCACCACCTATAACCTCAGGACCTGCCATATCTCTCATTCTATCTTTACTATTAAACCAGCGGATCAATGAGAAATGCAGAAGGGTGCCAATGGCAGTACCAGGCATACCAAAAGTAATGAGGTGCCAGCCTAGTGGAGCTGTAACGCAGGGCTGTGTGCGTGCTAAACATCAAAAACAACATGTAACTGCTATATAACCTCACCACCAATTGGATCAGATCAAAGCTCTGCAGTCTGATCACATCTAGTCATGAGTCTGATAAGCAATTAAACAGCTAACAAGAGGAGAATATTCCAAGAATATCTCATTCTCATTAATGGCAGCGCGCAGCTCATGAGTGTTAAAGAAAGAGCTAAAGCATTCACAAACACATTCTGCCAGAAGTGTCATGTGACTGATCTATCTCGCCTCCCTACTGAGGTCTTCACCATATCAGAAACTGGCCTCCAGCTAATTCGATTCTCATTTCTTGCAATGGCTGATAGCACTGGATGCAGCAAAGGTTATGGGGACAGATAATATCCCAGGTGTAGTCTTGAAGACCTGTGCTTCCGGACTTATGGTGCCTCTAGCCAAACTGTTTGAGTAAAATTACAGCATTGGCATCGACCTGACAATATGAAAAAATGCCCAGGATATCTTGGTCACATAAAGTGGGACAAATCCAAGTGATAAAAGCCGTCATTGACAGAGCCTTCAAAGGGCACTTACTCAGCAATAGCTGATTCATTGATTCTCCAGGACTACTCAGCTCCAGACCCTATTGCAACCTTAATCCAAACATGAACCAAAGAGCTGATTTCCAGAAGTGAGATGAGAATTTCTGCCCTTGACATCAAAACAACATTTGACTAGTTGTGGTATCAAAGTGTCCCGATAGAGCAGAAGTCAGTGAGCATCAAAGTGAAAACACACCAGTGGCTGGAGTCATGCCTCACACAAAGGAAGACAGATGTGGTTGTTGGAAGTCAATCTTCATGGCCCCAGGACATCACTGCAGAAGTTCCTTGGGGCAGTGTTCTAGGTCCAAATGAATATTCCGTCATAAAGTCAGATGTGGGGATGTTCGCTAATGATGGCATAATGTTCAATTCCATTTGAAACTCTACAGCAAAAGAAGCAGCCCATGCCTGCCTGCAACAGGACCTGGACAACATTCAAGCATGGGCTCTTATGGGCAAGTAATATTCGTGCCACAGAAGTGACAGACAATGACAATCTTCAACAAGAGGGAGACTAGCCAACTCGACTAAGAATTATCATCACTAGGTTCCCTACTATCATTATCCTGGGGTAGGAGTGGGTCCACCATTGACAGTTGAACCAGTAATAAAAATAATTGTGGCTACAAGAGCAGTTTGAAACTGGATATCCTGTGGTGAGTGACTTGTCTCTTAAAACCTGAAGCCTTTCCACCAACTACAAGGCACAAATCAGAAGCATGACAGAATAATCTCCACTTGCCTGCATGAGTGCAACACCAACAATTCTCAAGGAGCTCGACACCATGACCAGCCCATCAATCATCCTAAGCATTCATTCCCTTCACCACCAGTGCACAGTGGCTACAGTGGGTACCTTCTATAAAATGGATTATAATTATTCACTCAGCTACACCATCAGCATCTCCTGAACCCATATCTCCAGCACCAAGGAAAGACAAGAGCAGCATCTCAATATGGACGTTCCCCTCCAAGTTACAGACCACCCTGACTTGGAAATATGTTCCTGGCTCTTTATCATTGCTGGGTCTAAATCCCAGAACTGTCTGTCCAACAGCATTGTGAGAGAAACACACAAAAAGCTGGAGGAACTCAACAGATTGAGTAGTGTCTATGGAGGGAAATGGACAGTCGACATTTCAGGTCGAGATCCAGTCCAGATGAAGGGTCTCAACTTGAAACGTCGACTGTCCCTTTCCCTCCATAGATGCTGCCTGATCCGCTGAGTTCCTCCAGACTTTTGTGTGTTGCTCCACATTCCAACATCTGCAGTCTCTTGTATCAGCATTATGGGAGAATCTAAACAAGAAGGACTGCAGCAGTTCAAGGCTGTGGCTCACCAGTATCCTCTCAAAGGCAGTTAGGGATGGGGAATGAATGCTGCTCTTGCTGGTAACAAACTGATACCAAAAATTAATTTTAAAAAATAGCTTAAGAGCTCTTTGAAGTTTAAACAGATTAATGATCAGAAGAATTTCTTATAACACGTGGATTTTATTTATTTAGTGTGTTTGCTAAATGAATAATGGAAATTAATGACATGAGGATTGTGATCCCACACAGGCTGCGCACTGTTAATCGTGCTGCCGGTTCATTATGTTGCTGGCAGCATGCTGTCATTGCTAAATGACTTGTTGAGTGATTGTGTGCCTCGGCAAGGTGGCAGTGCTATGAGTGTCTGGCACCTTTTGAAGCTGGTCCCGACCACTTATAGCCAGCTTGCACCTCTTAAAAGGGGTGGTACCCCGTGGCTGCGAAATGGGGTGAAAGTTGTTCAGAAACACGTTCTGACATGGACAAAGAAGTAAATATGGCACAGCCCAGGAGACAATAGGTCCCAAGATATTCTGACACTGTACTGGAGACCTTGGGGAGGAGCTGGGCTTGATAGAGTGCACATTTTTCCAATTCTGATCAGGGAATAAGCAGAATAATTGACTCTGGCAGTCTGCCTATTGAGGTTCTGTTGCTTAAACCAGCTGGGCATCTACAGGTGACAGGGGCTTTGCAAAGCGGTTCCACTGCTTATTCAATGTGATGCCATTATATTACATAGGAATCAGGCCAAGAGGATCTGAGAGGTCACATTACCATTAAGAGAGAAATTCTGTGTCCTTAAGAGAAAGGCTGAGAGACGTATTACAGGAGTTGCTGTGTTCACGTTATTTCTGTGTAATAATAATGTGCAGAACATACCATGACTCAGATAGAACATTACTGAATGACAATATTCAGGTAGAAGATCCATGAAACCATATTTGCCATTGCTGCTTTTCCCAAATAACATTTTTAATTAGATGTAGTATTGTGAAATAAGATGTCATTAATTGATATCTGATAAGTAAGGGACCTTTAGGAAACTGTGCTCTTAATATAACATTTTATATAAGAAACTGAAAGTGATTTCATTTAATCTGAAACCAAGATCTTAAATCAGAATAAAGCTAACAATGAAGGCATGAGGCATGTTAGCTGTGGAAGATTGGGAAAAGTACAGTAAAAAATTTGACAGTAAACAAACAATGGCTAACAATTAAAGAATTAATACATGGTTTACAAATCATATGTGTCCCTTTAAAGCAAAAATACCAACAGGTAAAGCACCTCTGTAGTGAATATCAGTGGAGGTTAAAGATAGCGTTGGATCAAGGGAAGGGATTTATCATGTTTTCAAAAAAAAGCTGTAAAGTTTCAGAACATTTCAGAACTCAGCAATGAAGGACCAAGGCATTGATAAGGACAGAGGAGCATGCTAGGGAGAAACACATAAACAGACTGTAGAAGTTTCTATGGACATGTAGAAAGGAAATTAGCAAAATGTAATGAGTGTACCTTGATGACTGATGCGGACAAATTATATTAAGGAATACGAAAATGACCAAGAAAACAAACAAATGTTTTGTCGACGCAAGAGATAGCAGTTGCTGGAAATCTGGAGCAACACATGAAGGAGCTGGGGGAGCTCAGCGGGTCAGGCAGCATTTATGGAGGGAAATGGACAGTCGACATTTTGGGTCGGGACCTTCATCAGGATCCACTTTCAAGGAAGGAAAGGTAGAAAGCCTTCTGCAAACAGTGCAGAACTCTTTGTACGGAGTTCTAGTGTGAATGTGGAGCTGAGAAATTATCATTAATAATAAAAACTGGTATTGGAAACATTAGTGGAAAAGCAAAGCATCCCCAAGACATGATGACCTGCATCATAGACATTAAAGACAATGGGTGCATGAATTGTCAAAAATTCCACAAACAGTAGAACCACTTTCATACATTGGAAGATACCAAATATGACCCCATTATTTAAGAAAGGAGGAAGAGACAAAATAGGGAACTATAGACCATTTTGCCTGATATCTGTAGCAAGGAAAATGCTGGAATCTACTATTAAATGGTTACAAAGGCACTTAGAAAAGAATAATGACTGAGTATAGTTAACATGGATTTGTGGAAATCTGTCAGCTTTCTTTGACTCTGTATGGATAAGGGCAAACCAGATGATGTGGTGTATTTGGACTTTCAGAAGGCCTTCGGTAAGGTACAAGAATTTATTAAACAAAATTATAATTTACAGTATTGAGTGTATTATACTGGTGCCAACTGAGGACTGGTTAATGGACAATAAACAGAAAGCAGGAATAAACAGACTATTTTCTGGTTGAGGGCTGAGACTACGTGGGTGCAACAGGGACTGGAGCTGGAATATCAACTGTTCCCAATCTCTGTCAGTGATTTGATGAGAGGAACGAGTGTAATATATATAGATTTGTTGCCAACATACAGATGGGTGGCAGTGTAAGAAAGATGCAGAGATACTTTAGGGCTATATGGACAAGTTAAGACAAGGGACAAGAACATGGCAGATGGATAATAATATGGAAAAATATGATTTCAAAGAAGGAAATGTAGAAAGCCTTCTGAAAACAGTGGTGTAAGTATAACCCACTTCACTGGAGAAAAAAAATAGAAACACTGAGAACTTATTAGGCTGAGAGTGTGAAAGATGTTCACAGGGGTCTGGATGTCCTTGTGCATGAATCACTGGAAGTTAACATGTAGGTACAATTAGGAAGGCAAATGTGCGTTGGCCTTTATTGCATGAGGATTTGAGTGGAAGAGTAGGGACAGCTTGCTCCAATTAAATAGAATCCTGGTGAGATCAAATCTGGAATATTTTGTACAAGACTAGTCTCCCTGCTTAAAGAAAAATATACTTGTATTATAGAAACTACAGTAAAGCTTTCCGAGATTGATTCCAGGGATGCTGCATTTGTCATGAGGGGACAAAATTCAAAGATTGGGGGGTGGGGGAGAGTCAATTAAAACAAAATATGTGGGAACATCTTCTTGCAGAAAATGTGGTATATCTATGGAATTCTCTAACCCAGAGGCCTGTGGAGACTAGATCATTTATGATATTTAAAGAGGAAATAGATAATTTTTAAGCAATCAGGAAATTGAGAGCAATAGGGAAGTGGTACATAAAAGGAGATAAGGTCTGGGGAAATCTGCCATGGCCATAGCTGGGCAGGCTTGCAAGGGTCTGCGGCCTACTCTTACTCCTATTGTCTTATTTTCTTATACATATTCACCCAGAGGGTAGTGAATCTTTGGAGTCCCATACCCAAGACAGCTATGAAGAATCAGTCACTGAGTATTTTGAAGAATGAAGCAATGGATTTTTAATCAATGAATATAGGGTTGGGGCAGAATCGGGCATTGAGGTAAATGATCAGCCATGATCTTATGAATGACTGTGAAGGCACAAGGTGTTGAATAGTCTATTCCTCCTATTTCTTTAGTCTCTATGTTCTTCCGTTCAATCTTAGCTGGTGATGGCTTCAGTGTCAGAATGGAAGAAATTGTTATGCTAGTCTGGAGTGAATCAGCAGTTGAATTTTTAAGCAAGAGGAAGAAATCTGAATCCAGACCACTGAGGATCTAGAAGCACATTTAGATTTCTCTGCAGTCTATGGAGGAAGTATGACAGAAGGAGGAAAATAATAAATTGGATATGAGACACATCATTACAAGAAGGTGATTCCATTCAGATAATGTATTATTACATTCTCAAGCGGCTCATTAACCTGATTGTGTTGTTACAGTTCATGTAGAGAGGTCACACAAGGAGAAATGAATGAATGACTAGATACCTTTTCTTTAGAGTTGGGGGAGGAATGTTGGTCTGGAATCAATTAGAAGAGTTGATTTCAATGTGAGTTCATGGGTTTACCTTAGCAGGCAGTACTTTAGCTCGGTCTCCTTGTTGAGGGAAAGCATCACTGCATTTGGAGTTCTCCTTCCACGCATTCTGATTGTGAGGCAAGGGAGTTATTAATGTTATCAAGCTGTTCTTGAAGTCAGTTATCAAACTTGTATTCTAATATTGTAATCCAAGCTCAGAGATTCAAACATCATTGCAAAAAGATTCAAGCAGTTAGACCATCTTACATATTGCAGACATTTTTTCACACAAACACATGAATTGGCTCCTTAAACAGTCGGATTTATGTGCTCTATAAGCTGCATTATTCAAGAGGCTTTGAGATTGTATTTACATTATTTTCATGAGTATCTCCAACTACTAATATCTGCAATTATACAACTTCTATATTGACTCCATGCTCTGTGAAAATAGTAGAACCGTGTAAATTACATTTGAATAGTACTACAGGACCAATTTGCACTATTTATCGGAGACATTACGCCCAGTGAATTTTAATGTGTGAGATTCTATCCTTTATTTACACTTCCACCTATTTCAGAGTTCAGAGACCAGCACAACTCATTTTCTCTTTTTTCTCTTATTTGCAGAGAAAACTGATTTGAAAAGCATGCAGTAGAAATGGGAGCTAAATTTAATGAAAACCTGATGTATTTTGAATTTGGGAAAACGTCAGACTAAAACTTTGAAGTTCATTTCAACTTAACCAATTCAAAGAAATACGCCTTGTCTTTTAGTGGTTATTAGAAGAGTTCTCTATGACCTTGCAGAGCTGAACTTAGTACCCACAATGCCCCGTCGTGCGGCAGCATTATCTTTAATTTCTTTACTGTTTCACTAATGATTAATATTCCCAACTGCACTTTTTTTTTGCTCAGAATCAGACAGAAGAGCTCATAACTTGTATTTGTGCATGTGTGTGTGTGTGTGTGTGTTTATGTGTGTACGTGTATGCATGAATACACTTGTTTGTGTGAATGTTCTGATGTTCCTAATGTATGTGTGCATGTACATATATTATGTGGTGTGCATGTCTGTGTGTGTTTGTGTGCATACTCACACATATATCTGTGCATACATCTGTGTATTTTCACATGTCTGTATGTACATTTGTGTACACCTGTTTATGCATATGCATATATGTGTATGGGAATGTGCTCAGATTTTATTACTTCTGTGCTTGAATAGCCTGTCAAAAGGTATTGATCATAAGGAAAGCTGACAAGGACAAGGTGTCACACCATGAAAATTGGAGGTCTGCAGATGGAGGAAACCAAAATTTAAAAATACGTTGAGCTTCAGCAGGGGTCAAGATTGTTCTTTAGAATTGAGAAACATCTTAAATGGATGTTCTGTTTTACAGTATTATGAAGAGTCCAGTAATTGCACGTAATTTTAATAGACCAATCTCTGGAAGGTAGCATGTGGTGCAAGTCTCTGGAATAATGATGCTGAATCACACATTAATGAGCTAATATACGTTTTATGGCAGTCCAGCTGTGACCATGTAAATTTATTCTGGATAGACCAAAAATGACATCAAAAGGTAAGATTCACCAGCAATGCAGTCCCTACAAGACAGAGTGAGGAATAGTTTCCACAATCTGGAGCGTGGGATGATATGTACTAACCAAAGTGAGAGATAGTCTATGCAAGCTGGAGTGAGAGATGTTATCTACTTAATAGAGTGACACATAGTCTCTCCTGGATCTGGCTCTTCAGCCAATTCAGAACCCACAGAAGTGGAATGGAGCAACTCATCCTCGATATCCAGAGGTTGCCTAAGAGAAAATGGAGAATGATAAGTTATTTGGACCTCATTAGAATTTAACAGAATCTGATTGCCTTTCATGAAAATTTTCTTCTTCTTAACCATTTCTTTGGAATCGAGCATGACTTGCTTCCACCCCTGTTTTGTAGGTTCTGAGGGAACCATAATATGGGAAGCACAGATTCTTTCACAAATGGGACAGGCAGATGTGTACTTTGTGAGAAGGTATGTGCCATCAGCTTTTTCCACAGGACTTCTACATGTTTTTGATGTGAACTTAAGGTTCTCAATGTCATCTTGAATACTCCTTTGCCCTCTTGAATAGTCTTGTGGTGAGATTCATGCTGATTCATGAAATGCAACAGGGTGGCCAGAACAGAACACTGAACAGAACCATGAATAGTCCATTTGGGTCTAATGCTTGCTTGACCATTCAGTAAGATAATGGTTAATCTTTTACCACACTGCCACTTTCCTGCACTTAGACCATATCTCTTGATCCCCTTAACACCCAAAAATGAATCGATCTCTGTCTTGAATATTCTCAATCACTGAGCCACTACACCCATCTTCAGTGGAGAATTCCAATCTAGATGAAGAAATTTCTTCTCATCTCAGTAATGGCAGGTTCCTTATTTTTAATCCCTGAACCCTGGTCCTGAACACACCATGCAGGAGAAATATCCTTCCAGCATGTACCCTGCTGGTACTGAGATCACTTCTCAATGGTCAAAGCCAAGGAGAATATGGGCCCAATCTGCTTTCTCAGTCCAGGAATCAACCTAGTGAAGCTTCACTTCACTCCCTCTTTTACACATATATCCTTCCTTAGGTAATCCGTTCACAGTGTTCATATGCAGTCTCACCAATCTAATTACAGTAATACATCTTTACTCTTGTACTCAAATATTCCTGCAATAATGGCCAACATATCAGTTACCTTCCTAATTGCTCGTATACCCGTAGCTTGCCTTTCAGTGATTCATGTACAAGGACACACAGGCCTCTCTGAACACCAACACTTCTCAATCTTTCACAATTTAAAAATAAACCTGCTCTTTTAATTCTTCTACCAAAGTGAATGACTTCATCCATATCATTGATAAAGATTGTCATAGCACCAATCCTAACAACGCCCACCAGTCACAGCTTCCCAACCTGAAAATGATCTATTAATTTGTGCTTTTTGTTTTCTGTCTAATAATCAATCCTCAATCCATGCTAGCATTTTACACCCATCCCCAGGTGCTTAATAATCTCTTGTATGGTAACATATTGAAGACGTTCAGAAAACCCAGATACTTCCACTGGTTCACCCTTATCTATTCTACTAGTTTCAACCTCACAAACACTAATAAATTTATCAGACATGATTTCCCTTTCATAAATCCTTCTTGACTCTGCCCAATCCTATTATTATGTTCTAAGTGCCATGTTATCACCTCATTAATAAAAGAGTTCAGTATTTTACCTACTACTGATGTTAGACTATTTGGCCTTTAGTTCTTCAGTTTCTTGCTACTCCCTTTCATAAATATTGAAGTCAAATTTGGAATAGTGGAGTTGCATTTGCTGAGAGATAGATGCAAGGGGTAGGAGCAGTTAGCCAACTATGTATCATCAACAGAGCCAACAACATGATTCAATTCAGAATGTGTATCCACAATTTGATTACACATGAAGATTATAGATTAACAGCTAAACCTGTAAATTAGTGCCATTTGAAGATTTATGCTAGGTCTCCTTTATTTGCAAGTGTAATTATTTTCGAAGTGGTCATATCATGTAGACAGGAGCAGCCAAGTATTTCAAGCTAGATCTTATACTTTTTAATCTCTCATGCAGGTGAGTATTATTGGCATGGGTAGTATTTAATACCCATCTTCTGTTCCTCCAGCCAGAGAAGATTTTATCCTCTGATTGCCATTGACTTTAGTTCTTGTTGCCATTTTCAGTTGAATGCTATCATGATAATAAGCTCACTTTCAGCTCATCTTTGGAGTACTGTAATGATGGATACTTCAAGAGGAGACTGTGATAGATAACCCAATTAACACTTCTGGCTCAAAGCTACAGCCTTGTCTTTTACACTCATGTACACTGCTCCCTCATCATTGAGAAGGGAATATTCATGAAGGTTCCTCTCCCTATTATAAAAACAGAAGTATCAGTTGGTCAAGTAGTGTCTGTGGAAAGAGAAACAGAGTTAACATCTCAGGTTGAAGACACTTGATCAGAATTCTTCCTCCCCTTATTTTTAATTGACCACCACAATTCCCGAGTGTATATAGCATGAAAACAGTTTTGACCTGCCCTCTAACTTGTCAAGCCAAGTAGGTCCATTCATATTTTGCTGCTTGCACTGGTTAGTGTGCTTGTAAATCCCATGTTGCAAGTAACCACATCGGGACTAAATTGGTCCTGGCACAGACTTCTACAGTCCTCATTGAATCAGGGATGGCAGGATGCTAATGATAGAACAAAGGATATACTAGGTTATGAATTTATAGATTATGATGAAATAAAATGTTGCTGTTGCTGATAACCTCATTGATTCTCAGTGTTGAGCTGCTAGGTGTCTTCTAAAGCTATCCCATTCATTATGGTGTCAGATCTACACAAAATGATGGAGGGTGTTCACAAGGCCAATATGGTGGTGACTCCTACAAATAATTCCCTGGACAAGTACCTGTGACAAGAATATTGTGAAGACAAGTAGGTTTCTTGGTTATAGTGAACCTATCACCACCTGATCAGACTCAATCCTGTTTCAATGTCCTTTAGGATTTGGCCAGCTCAGTAAGTGGTAGTAGCAAGGAACTCTTCCTGGTGAAAGACCATTGGATCCCCCTTATTGTGTTCAATGATATTTTTATTGATTCTTCCAAAGAACATGGAGAAACATGGATTACCATCTGACGTAGGCAGACGGTGATATTTGGGAAGCCTCCTTACTGGTGTTTGCCCTGTTAGGCACTTCCCTCCTGGTTGTATCATTACACAGTGCATCATTCCACAGATACTGATGGAGGAATCCATGACTTAGCTGAAGGGAATGATTCTGTAACCATGCCAATATCTGTGGGCAAACTTGCTCAATATTGTCATTTCCCCAGATTTTGGAGGGAAGAAATGAAGGATTGACTGAGTTTGGAGAACCCTTGCTGTGACTGTCGTCTTGTCAATTTGATTTTTTTTACTGTTGTCTTTTTGCACAAATTGATACAACTTGGAGATCTAATGGGTTATGTCACAGAGAAGTTAAGGATGATTATCATTGCTATGGGTCTAAAGTAACTCAGTCCTGACTGAGCAGGAATGTTGGATTTTCTGGTAGTTTCCTGATCATCATGATGAAAGCATTACTATAGATGTACTGAATTTAATTCATCAGCAAGTAAGGTGGAACTTTAACCCATGTCTCCATATTTGTAGATTGCCTCTAGGTTCCTAGCCGAATAACATAACCGTTCCTTCTTGTAGAGCGTTGTGGAACCACTGGTGGCATTGCCCAGACTTGCTCATTACTGAGCTTGCCAACTTGGACAAGCTCAAAGACCACATGGACAGAGACTTCATTTGGAGATCACCAACGCCTTATGATCCACTTTCATACAGATGTTACCCTATCTTAGGCTGACCCCATGCCGAAATGCTCATCACATGCTCAGGCGGTATTGGTAGATTGAACAGACTTAGCTTTGTGCAATTAGGACTGCCAGTGAAAAGGGGAGATAGCCAGTATAAAGCAATAAGGGGAAGGGGTGTGGCAGCAGCTTGCAAGTGATAGGTTGATCCAGGTGAGGAGGGAGTTGAAAGGCAGACAGGGCTGGGGAGGGATGGGTGGAGATAGCAGCAGAAGTTGGGAAGTGATTGGTGGAGACAACAAAGGACTGCAGAATATAGAATCTGATAAGAAAGGATGAGTAAAACTAGATAAGAGAAGGATACAGGGCAACAGGGGAACAGTGGGGGGAGGGGACGGTATAGAGAGGGTAGGGCTGTGTTGGGGTTTGGAAAGAAGAGGGTGTGCAAGAGGACCTGAATGGGTCAGCAGGAGAGAGAAAGGAAAAGTGGGGGTGCAGGTTACCTAAAATTGGAGAATTCGATATTCATGCCACTGAGCGGTAGATGACCCAGGCAGAACGTGAGGTGCTGTTCCTCTAGTTTGCACTTGGCCTCACCCTGGCAATGGAGGAGGTCGAGGACAGACAGGTCAGAGTGAGAATGGGAGGGGAGCTGAAATGGTTTGCAACTGGGAGCTCAAGATTTCCATTATGGACAGAGCACAGGTGCTCGGCCATGGGATTGCCTGGTCTATGCTTAGTCCCACCAATGTACAGGAGGCCATATTGAGAGCACTGAATACAATAGACAAGATTGGAGGAGGTGCACGTGAATCTCTATCTCACCTGGAAGGGCTGATTGGGCCCTTGGATGGTGCTGACGGGTGTAGGAACAGGTGTTGCACCTCCTACAGTTGCAGGGAAAAGTACCTGGGAATGGAGAGGGCTGGGTACCATACTGATTTTGAAGAAAAACACTATGATGCTGGAGGAACTCAGTAGACCAGGCAGCATCTGTGGAGAAAAGCAGCCGGTCAATGTTTCGGGTCAGGACCTTTTTCAGAACTGAAGATAGGAAAAGGGGAAGCCCAATACATAGGAGGGAAAAGCAGAGCAGTGATTTTGTTCTGATTTTGTTTTATTACCTTAGGTTTGTCTAAATAGCCAACTAAGATCTTCGATGACAGCTTCTAAAGTTCTCCATATGACAGATGTTAATTAATTCTCCTGTACTTTGCTATTTTCAATCTCCCTCCCTTTCGAATGAATGAGTACATTTGCTATTTTCCTGTCTGGTGAACTTTGGAAAATTGGTACCAACATATCAACAATCTCACTTGCTATTTCTTTTAAGATCCTCAGATGAAGTCCATCAGGACCTGGGGACTTCCTAAAAACTTTATTTATACAGCACGGTAACAAGCCCTTACAGCCCAACGAGTCCACGCCGCCCATTTAAACCCATGTTAACCTACCCATATATCTTTGGAATGTGGGAGGAAACCAGAGCACACACAGACACGGGGAGAACGTACAAACTCCTTACAGACAGCGACAGGAATTGAACCCCGATTGCTGGCACTGTAATAACATCACGCTAACCACTACGCTACCATGCCGCCCAAAAACTGTGTACTTGCCAGCACACATCTCCAGTAATTTGCTCAGTACCATTTCTCTGCTCCCCCCCACTTAAGTGTCAAAGTCTGTTAGCTCATCTACTCTGCACACCCATCCAAACAAGTAAAAGAACATCAAACCCATTAGACAATTGCAAAGGTCGGCTCCTTCACTCCTGCCCTTTTGGCCCTTTAACTTGACTCACTTGCAGTCATGCTCCTCCCTGACTATTGTATGGAATGTGACCACCTCCTAGTACAAAGCATCCATTTAATATTTCATTCAAAAGGTTGCACCAACAACAGCCTAACATGTCCTTCATATGACACTGGAGTTTCAGCCTAGAAGTATAGACAGGTCTTGGAAGTGAAAGTCTTCTGACTCAAGAGTAAGCCACATGTCAGAAGTCACAATGTAGGCTGCACAGGTTCATATCAGAGCAATCATTAAGGTATATGAATTTGTGTAAGTAAACTTCCTCAGAAAGTTTGTGTGTATAGAATGATCACACAATCTTAGTTGATATGAATACCATATTGATTTTGGATGCATGCAATTTATTCAAGGGCAAGACAGTTAATGCAGGGAAAATGATTGACCAGATAGAGCAATCTTCTGTGATCTGCTGCAGAGGAGTGGCTGTCAGGAGGAGTTGGAATCCTTCCACTTCCTTGTCATCTTTATCATTCTCTCCTTTAACAATCTGGTGGCTCAATATGTTATCTCTTTTACAGAGCAAAATTATTCTGAAAATCAATGGAGACTGGTACTGAGTGAACTGTTAGGAGTCTGGATTCCTGTGGCCAACTGCATTTGAAGAAAGATGGTGAGGTTTTGGTTCGTAATGACTATGTTGTGGATGCTAATTAGGGACTGCTGTGAGATCACATAATTATCCCTGGATTTGAATGGTGGGAGCTTTTAAAGGGATATGATTACTACAAAATGAACCTGTTAAACGCGTGGATTTTTCTTAAAGTTTTGGACGAGGAAGAGGCTGGTTCAATTACTGGAGGGATTAAGAAAGATAGAGGGGTTAGATGAAGATATTAGATAAAGAAATAGATAAAGATAGACAGAGGGGTTATGAAATAGATATGGTCACAGTCTTTCTCCCAGGCCTCAGGAGTCTAAAACTCAGATAGCATAGATTTAATGTGAGAGGGGATATATCAGAGCCCACTGGCTACTAATGGAGCAGCATAATAGTCAAGGCTGGCATTCAGGAGAGCTAAAGAGCATGCATTGGTGTATGAAGTGGGTACAAGAAGTATTTCCTGTTTTGCTCTTCCTATGCTGATCTACCCACCAAATGGAGGAGCATTATGGAAAAGCATGGGATATCTAAGGAGTTTGCCAAAGCAAGTCCAGCCATGTTCCAATTGAAAAGTCCATTTCCTATTACAGTCGTGAGTCTTAGAGCCACATAGCACGGAAGCAGGCCCTTTGGCCCAACTCCTTCATACTGACCAATTTGCCTACCTGACCTAGTCCCATTTCCCTGCATTTGGCCCATATCCCTCAAAACCTTTCCTATCCATATACCTGTCTAAATGTCTTTTAAATGTTGTAATTGTACCCACCTCTCCTACTTCCTCTGGCAGCTCGTTCCACATACCCACCACCCTCTGTATGAAAAAGTTGCCCCTCAGGTCCTCTTTAAATTTTTCCCCTCTCACATTAAATCTATGCCATCTAGTTTTAGATTCCCGAGGCCTGGGAAGAAGACTGTAACCATTCACCTCATCTATTTTATAACCCTCAATCTATCTTTATCTAATTCTTTCTCTAATATCTTTATCTAAGCCCTATATCTATCTTAATCCCTTTATCTATCTATAACACCTCATGATTTTATATAACTTTGTAAGGTCGCCCCTCAGCCACCTACTCTCAAGGGAAAAAAGCCCCAGCTTTTTCAATCTCTTCTTATAACCCAAGCTCTCCAGTTCTGGTAACATCCTTGTGAATCTTTAATGCATCCTTTCCAGCTTAATGACATCCTTCCCACATCTAGGCGATCAGACCTGCACACAATACTCCAAGTATGGTCTCACCAATGTCTTGTACAGTTGTAACATGATGTCCCAACTGCTGTCCTCAATGCCCTGACCGATGAAGGCAAGTGTGACAAATGTCTCCTTCACCACCCTGTCTGCCATAGTTCCACTTTCAGGGAACTATGTACTTGTACCCCTAGGTCTCTCTGTTCTACATGCATGCTCCAAAGTGTTGCTAAGCAACCTATTTGAAATTTAATGTGAGCCCTGGCATCTCAATGTATCGCTTTTATTTCTAAACACTGATAACCTCAGGGTACACAATGCATTGGACTTTGCAATTGTGAGCCTAGCTGCACTTCCATATTCAAAGAATTTCACACAATAGCAGGCCTCATGGCCTCATTGTGGCACCCACAATGGGAAAAGCCTTCAGTGTGTCAATTACTGTGGGCACATTCCTGTGACTCACAATATATCTTAAATATTCCCTTTTCTTGACAGGATGGTGCTTAGCTAAAAGGGTCCCTCAAACTAGAGAAGGATTTGTCCTGAAATTAGGCACATTCTGGGACCAGACACCAGACTAATTTCTAACCTCATATATTTACTATCAGTGTGACACCAAAAACTGCCTGTGAGATATAAAATGTGTACTAAGGAACTTTAGGAAGCTGGCAGCGCAGTGTCCCATTTCACCAGTGAATTATCCTGCTGCTTCTCAAGATAGAAGTCGACTCCACTCTATTCTTGTGGGATAGATAAGAGGAGTAGAGTATGTGGCAATCTACCTCGGCTGTTGTGTTCTGACAATTTCATTTTACAGTCGGAATGACAGAGTAAGTGCACAGAGGCTTATTGCTAGCTATGTTTATAAACTCACAACAACAGATTCTTTTGTTACCACAAGAAAAGTACAAAAGTACAATTCCATCACTTTCATAAGAGCATAAGAAATAGAAACAAAGCCCTTCATCCCTTCTCTGCCTTGCAGTAAATTCATGGTTGATCTTTTACCTCAGTGCCACTTTCCTGCACTAATCTCATATCCTTTGGTTCCCTTAACATCTAAAAACAGTATCAGTCTTGAATACACTCCGTGACTGTGCCTCCACAGCCCTAGAATTCCTAAGATCCCTACTTTATGGATGAAGGAGATTCTTTTCTTTACAGTCCTTAATGTATAACCATTTGAAATTAAGACGCAAGCTAGGGGAAACATCATCCCTCCATCCACCATGTCAAGCCCTGTAAGAATTTGGTACATTTCAATGAAATTACCTCTCATTCATCTTAACTGAAAATGTGTAGACCCAGTCTGCTTAATGTCCTCTTTCATTGCTTAGACGGGTAATCAATCATAATGCTGTGGAACCCTTACATTTGCACAAAGGTATATCCACATCTTATTTTTATACAAGTGTACACTGCAGGGATCTGACAATTGGGTTCTAATTTCTCAGTCAGTAATTGCTGTGATTTTATGGAATTGCATTTTGTAAAATGCTGGGAGGCTTTTCTCCACAGGTTGTTTGCATGTTTTCTTTTCGAGCTGTTTGCAATACACAAATTGATCTGCAAGTAAGCCACTTGTGAGGAAATGACATTCACCTGATTTTATAAAATTTCTTTTCAGAATTGGGATAAAAAGACAAGACTGCTGAAAGCGTAGCATGTTCTCTCTGCATGAGTCAAGGTTCTTTAGAAGAAAAGTTACCCAAGGGAGCTTCATTTTCTGTCCAGGATTGCAAAAACATGCACTGCACAAATATTAAAATGATAAGCAAGGAATTCTGACTCCAAATGTATTAACTTCCGCAATTATCACTGTTCCTAGGGTTCCTTCATCACTCATTGTGATTACATTGCCTCAATAAGTTCTCTTCATCTGATGTATTCTCCAGGAGTCTAATAATAGACCAGGAAAATTTGAAACTTTTATGGGTGGTCTGTGTTTGCTGTTGTTTGTATTCACATGTACCAACAGTAGTAGCATTTTGAGAAGTTGCATTTCGAGAATCCACTTTCTATTCTTGATGCCAACAATTTTAGATGACACTTTCCCTCCTTTCCCACTTGTGAGTATGGCAGATTATACTCCAAAAATAGTCAAATTTTAATGCCGTGCTCCTCTGCTGGAAGCATTCTTTTCAATACCTTCCTAACAAACTATGCTGGAAGTCACAATATTCTTGTCCTCAGTTTATATTTTTGTAATTTTGTCTCCTGATGGAAAATTCACTTTTAAGGGTCATTGGAGACCAATGTCAAATTCCGGAAGCTGATCCCTTGACTTTGGATCTCCAGGGGTAATGAGCTCTTTCTTTGCGAGCGTGATTGATGATGGGAGAGATGTGTGGTTGCCATAGATATAAATGTCAACCTTGAATATTTAGAAAGGCAGATATGGATAGCTTAAAAAAAACTATTGACACTGCTTGGGAAATGGTGGCAACACTTCTCACTAATTCATGATCTACCCCAATAATTTCACAAGTGAAAAATAATTACACTGGGAATGAAGTGAGACGTGATCATGGCAAAATAGGTGTGACAGCTTTACCTTGTATTCTACTGGTTGCCAGCCATCTTCTCTTTGCATGGCGGTCAGCTTTTAAAGCCTCTCATTCATACTGGTGGATGTAAATGAGGAGAATAGTTGACATCTGTGACTGAGGTAAACACATCAATGGCATTTCAACTGGTGTCCAAACAGGGAAACTTCCATGGACATCTCTGTGACCCACTTCTGCCTTATGTGTAACAATCTCAAGTCCTGCATCTCATCAACTGCAAAATCCAGCAATATTAAGATCAGTGATTGACACAAACGGAGAGGTCAATGGAGTCACTCTGATTTAGCTGCTGCCAGGCTCCAATTCTTCCACTCGTGCAGAGTTAAAATTCTCCAGGTGATCATTTTTGCTCCAACATATAAAACTGACAATGGAACAGTTGCTACTGGAAGTGTGTGAAAAGGAAGAGAAGGCCAGGTCCAGTGCGCTAATCTACCTTCTAGTACTAGGTCTTTAGCCCTGCAGGTCATGGCTCTTCAAATTTTTATCCAAATATCTTTATAAATGTGATCGGGCTTTCTGCTTCTGCCTCCCTTTCAGGCACTGAATTCCAGATCCCTGTCACTATCCAGGTAAAATATTTTTTCTTTACGTTCCTTCTAATCCTTCCACCAATTACTTTCTAATTGTTCCCTCTGGCTTTTGATCCTTCTGCTAAGGGGATCTGCAGTCTGTTTTGTACTGAACAATTGTCTTTTCTATTGACCAAATCCAAGCTATTGGTTCCTTATGACCTGCATTCAGACTCCTGTAGTAGACCAATTTCATCCCCCATGTTCAGTTGATATGAGCTTGAAGTAACTTTACACCACATGTGGTAAAAGAGGTTAATATTCAGACTCAATGCAAGGAATTAGTATACAGGTCTGATATTTGTGTCCCTGCTTCAGAACTACAGTCTATGTGCAATATAGTTTTTGTGTGAGCAAGAGAACACCAGCTCCATATTGTGCAACTAGTCTAATCTCCCAATATATTGGTATTGGTATTGGTTTATTATTGTCACTTATATCAAGGTACCGACTAATTCATCGCACAGTGCATTGAGGTAGTACAGGGTAAAAACAATAACAGAATACAGAGTAAAGTGTCACAGCTACAGGGAAGTGCATTGCAGGTAGACAATAAGGTGCAAGGTCAAACAAGGTAGATTGTGAGGTCAAGAGTCCATCTCATCATATAAGGGAACCATTCAATAGTCTTATCACTGTGGGATAGAAGCTGTCCTCGAGCCTGGTGGTATGAGCCCTCAGGCTCCTGTATCTTCTGCCTGATGGGAGAGGGGAGAAGAGAGAATGACCCAGGTGGGTGGGGTCTTTGATTATGCTGGCTGCTTCACCAAGGCAGCGAGATATACACTTAGTAGTCTTACTTATGTGCCTTAGTCAGAGCTGAATATATAACCTTTGGAAAATGGTCTGCAGTCAGAAACATACTTGCATGTTCATATTGTTTTTAACAATAATACGGACAGCAGCTAACATATGTAGGGCGGCACGGTAGCGTAGCAGTTAGCGCGATGCTATCACAGCGCCGGCGAGGGGGGTTCGATTCCCGTAGCTGTCTGTAAGGAGTTTGTATGTTCTTCCGTGTCTGTGTGGGTTTCCTCTGGGTGCTCCGGTTTCCTCCCACATTGCAAAGACGTACGGGTAGGTTAATTTGGGTTTAAGATGGGCGGCGCGGACTCGTTGGGCCGGAAGGGCCTGTTACCACCCTGTAAATAAAATATAAAAATTTAATTTAATTTATTTAAATTTATATGTTACAAAAAACCTTGTGTGGGTTTGCAGATGATTCATGCAAAAGGCAGAGCAGCCAACAAAATTGGGTTTGGTTTAATGGACATTAGAGATTGGTGTGTAGCATAAACACCTGGTATGTGATCAGACATGTGAGATGGTTCAAGTCAATTTCAGAGAATTCAAATAGAGGTAAAACATGAGAAATGTCCTGTTTCTGTTGCTATTATAAAATGGAACATCCATTCACCTTTATTTTGTTTTGGATTATGCATTCATAGGACAACAAGGGAAGTTAAGAGTCAACCACATTACTGTGGGTCTGTAGTCATATCTATCTACACCAGGCAAAAGGGAACAACATGGGCTTTTATGACAATCCAGTAGCCTGTGATGATGAAAATGGTATATTAAATCTTTTTCTTCAGGATTAACAGAATTTAATTTTCAGAGATACTGCAATGGGATTTGAACTCATGTATCTCGATCATTTATTTGGCCACTGGTTTACCAGTCCTGTAAGATGACTGGTCCATTTCCACATATCCTCTCCTCACCTTAGCTTGACAATGGAACTTGAATGCAATTGAGATGTGAACAACTTCTTCGGTCTGCCAGTTGTGGCAAAATGATAAGGATATTAATAAGATATTTTCTTACGGCTGGTACATAGTCCTTCTCATGTACACTACTACATTAATGAGTCAACTGTTATGGTACAAAGTAAACCACCATGGACACTCACACACAAAATTGAGGCTTTCCACTCCAGGACATCCGAGATGCCCTCTTTTTTTCAGAAAACAGGGTTTCCCCTCCACCACCATCAATGGAGCCCTCAACCGCATCTCCTCCCCTTCTCACATGTTTGCCCTCACCCCATTCCCTACCCCAACATAACTGGGGTTGGGTAGGGTTCCCCTTGTCCTCACCTACCACCCTACCAACCTCCACATCCAACACATCATTCTCCATAACTTCCGCAACCTCCAATGGGATCCAACCACCAGGCACATCTTCTCCTCCCCTTCCCGCTCCACTTTCCACAGGGATCACTCTCTCCACAACTCCCTTGTCCACTTGTCTCTCCCCACTCACCCTCCTGCACTTATCCCTGAAACCGTGCCAAGTGTCACACCTGCCCCTACACCTCCTCCCTCACTACCACTCAGAGCCCTATACAGTCCTTCCAGGTGAGGCAGCACTTCCCCTGCAAATCTGTCGGTGTCACGTATTGCATCTGGTGCTCCCGGTGTGGCCTCTTCTACACCAGTGAGACCCGACACAGACTGGGGAACCGCTTCATCAATCACCTTCACTCTGTCCGCCGCAACAGCCAGGATCTCCTGGTGGCCAGCCATTTTAAATCCACTTCCCATTCCCACACTGACATGTCTGTCCATGGTCTCCTCTACTGCCATGTTGAGGCCAGACGCAGGTTGGAGGAGCAACACCTCATAATCCGTCTTGGTAGTCTCCAACCTGACGGCCTCAACATTGATTTCTCTAACTTCTGGTAACCCCTTTCCTCTGTTTTCCTTCCCCCCCCCCCCCCCAACTTTGTTTTTCCTGATTCCTGTGGCCCCTTCACTCCTTCTCTTTCACCTCCCTCAAACCTCAAACTATCCCATCCCAGTGCTCCATTTGGAGACTGGAGAAGCCTAAGATGAAACACAAAATAGAGAAAAATTAAAAATATCATATATGTAGCAGTCAAGCAGGTAGAAAAGGATAGACTAATTAAGTAGGGAGCAATTATATTGTTAAAGACTGGAATAATGTTTGATCATTTTTCCAAATGACATTAAACATCAGAAACAGTACAATCAGTGGAAAAGTGAAATGAAGAGTTCTTTGTTCCTGTACAATCCATATTCATTGATTCTTCAGCCGTCACTGTTACTGTGAATCCCAGGGTTTCTCACATCATTATAGTTCAGTATCTGTTCAGACTACAAGCTCCGTGGTTTTCAACTGGGACTAAATGAAATACTTTCCATTTGTAGCACTGCAAGGCTGACTGTAGCCATTAGGAACATCCCATAGCAACAAGGGCAATTTTGGATCTTAACTGTGGTAAGTATAATGTACACCAGCATACATGTTCAATTGGTGAAGCGGGTTATGGGTGGCCTTCTGAACCAGTCATATACATATACATATACAACATATAATTTTGCAAGGCTTTCTTCCCAGTTCATTTCTACTGTATTTGTTCAATTAATAATCTTTGTCAGTCAGAGAATTATTGTTGACTTTAGAAAAGCTCTGTTACTAGGGAATATCAAATGCATTTTATGAGGCAATGTAGGAGAATATCCATCATATTAACCTTGGCTCATTAATCATGTTACATCCTCAAAATACATTCAATCAAATAAACATAAATTTATTTAGCTGCATTGTTATACAATTTGTTGCTAGATTCTTTTAAGAGCTTCACTGTAAGCAGGGTTGCCTTAGAATTCATCCCTGGTTGTTCAATTAATAATCTTTGTCAGTCAACGAATTATGGTTAACTTCTAGCAGAGCCCTATTATGAGCAAACATTAAGTGCTTTCCAGAAAGCAATGGATAAAAATATCATTCATATTAGCCTTGGCTCATTAATCATGTTACATCCTCAAAATATATTCAATCAAATAAACATAAATTTATTTAACTGTATTGACATACTGTTTGTTGTTAAAATCTTTCAAAATCTTCTCTGTTTCCGTGGAATTTGTCCCCATTTGTTAGTGCTAAATTCATTCCATTGAATTTCGGGGGCTGAAAACAATGTACTAATGCTATCATAGAGTGCTTTTAGCTCCAGCAGCTGGAGATAAATTATGTCAATCTGAGTGATTTCTAATCAAAGTCGGAGTATATGTGAAATTTTAAGCTGAGCACTATCCACCAATATTGAGGTAGGACCCTGATTCAATAGGATCCTGCTGGTATGAGGAAATAAAACAGATGCACAGAAATACTTCACAAATTGCAACTGTGGAAAAAGTGGTGATATCACAAAGTTGTTAACAATCATGAGGGAATGTGACAAAATATGTTTTTGCTTGTTTGTGGACACAGGACTATATGATTAGAGGCAAGAGATTTAGTAAATGGGAGATTTTCTTTTTTCTGTTGAGAATTATGGGTCTATGATTAGAAGACAGAGACCACTTGGAGATTGGTTGAAGGCAAGAGAAAGGGTGGGGATATGGGAAAAAGGATGAAAATCTTTAAAGGAGAAATGAAGGGTGTTTGTATTATTTATGGCTGTGGTTAGGTTATTGGCCATCATTGACAAACCAGGGTATCTCTTCCACCTAATATCTTGGAACTATTCTTCATGGTTACGCTTGATAATGCAACAGGTTTTCTAATGCATATATGTTCCCATATATTTAGAAGTCTCTCCAACTTAAGTACATTACATTTTGATAAAAATTATGAAATTATTCTACAGGCATTTACAATTACTTATGTTCTAAAGAGTCAGAAGTATGTGCAACCTACCATTGGCCAGGTTGTTATTGCAGAATCTCTACAGTACAGTATATCATAAGCCTGCAGAAAGTGAAATGTATACCAGTTAACTCCAGGAAATCTCAATATTAACCAACTATTAGCGGTACTGAACTAAAGGTTGCAAGTTACTTTGTTTATCTAACAAGCAGAAATTAAATGATGAACTAATTGGCAAGTAAATGCCCATTCACATCCGAAATGTGAGTTTGCACTTGGAAAATTGAAAAGTAGTTCTGGACAAGCATGGCATGAAACTATTAAAAAAATTACAATGCACTGTGGCTTAGGCATCAAGAGCCTTTCATATGGGTATCAGTCTTGGAGTGTATATTGTTGACGTGCTCCACAGTTAGACTATTATTTGATGCCATACATGTGACATAATTATCAACCACAGATCCTCCAGTACATCCAGATCCCTGGGATTGTGTGTGCACGGATGTGCTGGTCAGTTGTGTGGTGCAGGACCAATCATCCATATAAAAGATTCCTAGAGGATGTGGTAAAGTAAGCTGGAGCAGAAATATTGGAAGCAGGATGGACCATAAAATTGATATTGGGATGTGATCAAACACAACCTCAAGCCAGATAATATCAATTTCGACAGCTGGGCAAGCCTCACAGCTGATTGCACAAGCTGATGAACAGTAATACATGGCAGTTGCAGATGGCAAGAGCACAGAGCATTCATCTGGAGCGGGAAATGGCAACTGTGTAAATGTAAATGGAAACAGACTGCCAACCTCAGATAGGCTGCATGAATTTGCAAATCATACAAGATATCTTGTTTTCTCAAACTGGCTTTAGTCCTCAGCAGTATAAAACCAAGGGCCAACAGCTTAACTCCAACGTCCCTTTAACCTCCATGCTTGCTGGTCTGTAGGGAGATCTTTATAATCTTTCTTCATAAACTATGCTCTTTGCACTTCCTGTTGTGCACCACATGCTTCCCTCCTCCACACCACTCTTACACATGATGCAACTCTCAGGAACTTGCAATTATGCTTGGCCTTTCACATTCACAAGATCTCACAGACTATTTTGCAGCCAATGAAGTATATTTGAAATCTGATCACTGAAATTTGGCAAACACAGTAGCCAATTAGCAGTGGTGAGGTGGATTGCCATAATGTCTGTTTTGAGTGCCCTTGGTTGAAATGTGGATGTTGGCCAAGACTCTGGGAAAACTGCCCTGTTCTTCCTCAAATGGCACCATTATGCATCACTCGTGCCTTTGGAGCTTCAGTTGAATGTATTAGCTGAAAGACAGTAAGAGTGAATTGTTGGGGTTCATCTACTTCTCTGCCATTTAGAGTATAAAATTATGGAAATCTTAGAATTGTAATTTTTCCAGGATTTTCAGAGCCCTTCAGCCAAGAAATGGGTGAATCCCCTTGGATATCTAATTCAAACTTTCCAACAGTGGAACACTCCCCCTCCCCCTCATTATAGTCACAAAGTGTCTGTCTAGATTGAGGTGGATGGGAACGGAATCTAGTTGCCCATATACTCTGGATCATTGATGGGAGAGCCTGCAGGGAATCCTTGATAAATGACATATATGCATTTTAGATCATTCCTCTGAAATTTATGTGGCTCTTGCACTGACGAAGGAGAACCCCTTTGTCCCATTCTGCTCCCTCCCCCACCCCTGCCCCCACAAACTCCACTCACACGTTAAGCCATTATCACCCATTTTGCTCTCTCTCCAGAGACCATTTGGACAACCTCTGTCTCTTTCCATATCTACAACCAGCAGAGAAGGATTTATGAAGGGAAGAATTTAAGGTGGCTGCTGAGTACAGCTGAGACATTTTCTTTATATCCAGTGCACCCACAGTTGAAACCAACCTGTTTCTTGAATGATCATATGAATATAACCATGTGCAGTTGATCGATAGGCATCCTTTAAATTGCTCCCATAAGGTTTTTTTTGTTCTGGGCTGAATGACAGACCAGAGTGTCCAAGGCTCTTTACTGATGTGACCATAAGTAGAAATGATAAAATCATCTGCTTATTGATTTTCCAGAATAATGTTAAGCCATTTTTGTGGTCTAATAATGCTAAGTAAATAGATCTTTTTCTTGTTTATAGTAGTGAACTCTTGGAAGTCTAGATAGGTCATTTTGCTTTCTTTAAATGAACCTTATTAAATTCCCTTCATCTTACATTAGAAGGAAAATGCAATTCATCCCTTCAAATAGTGCTCTCTATCTGAAGCTTTTAAGTTATCTTTGATCTCTTGGTATTTAACGAGGATCCATGATTTTTTTTAAGCCCTGAAGTGAAATGTAAATGTGGTGTTATCTGTAATAGAGCTTCAGCAGCCTCATGAGACATCGTAGGGAAAATGGACAGATATCTGAGCAAAGAAAAAATTGATCAAAAAGCAGATTGGGGAAAATTATTTACAGTAATTGTTATTGTGAGCAGGTAAATAGCCAAAAGCAAAAATGTGCAGATGCTGGAAATCTGAAATAAAAAGAGAAAATGCTGGAAATACGTGGCAGGTCAGGCAGCATCATTGGGGAGAGATACAGAGTTAACGTTTCAAGTCATAGAGCTGTACAACACAGCTCAGAAACAGGGCCTTTGGCCCTCACATCCATGGCAACCATTTTGCCCATCTACACTAATCCTATTTGCCTGCATTAAAAGGAAAATTTTATCAAAAACCTACAATTCAAACAAATTTTAAGTTGCAAGAGAAAGGGGAGAGGTGTAGAGAATAAAAAGGATATCTGTGATAGGGTAGAGACCAAGACACTGAACGACATGAATGATGGTGGTACCAGCTGAGAGATGGTGGCAAAGCCTTGTTACTCTTGGCTGATCTGTTTGAAGGAGATATATGTAAATAGAGGGAGATGAATGAAGACACAGGGGAGAGATAAACATGCTGGCACTGGAAGATACAAAACACTGCTGGAAACCTTAAGTGAAAAAGAATGCTGTAAATACCCAGCAGGTCAGGCAACACTACAAAATAATAAATGCATTTCACTTCCTTGCATTAAAGGATCATGTTGTTTTTTCTAAAATAATAATTTCTATGCTGTTGCATACTATTGGTCTGTCCCTGTGTGAAAAGGTGAACTTTCAAGTTGCTCATCAGAATCTTGACTGGACCCTTCCCTGGGTCCAGGGATCTTCCAACCCATCAGGAGAGAGGTATTCATCAATCCTAAATTAGGCTGATGCACTGCTTGCCATTCAAAGTCTAAAAGATGAAACTTCAATGCTAATATTTTAACCTTCTTTTATCCTTGATTTCAAACATAATTTTTATTGCAATTATTCCTCAAATTATTTTTTTCAAAATAAATTGATGAAAAGTCCTGAGATCTCGGTGGTTGATAAGCAAAGTTGTTTGGTGCTTTTCCAACCTCAGGAATATGATTGTTTGCGGGCAAATAGAGCAGCCAATTTAAACAAAAGACACAGATAATAATAATATAATTGATCAGTAAAGGGGCATTCTTGGGAAATGTACTTGGAAGGATAAAAATTATAAGGAAAACTTACCTGCTCTTCCTGAAGCAATAATCTGAGATCCATTACAATAATCTGATCAGGCAATACGGTCTTACTTTAATTTCACATCTGACAGTGGATTACATCTTCAGATGTCAGTCCAAGTTGTATGGTCAACCCTGGAGTTAGAATAGAAACCATAACTTCTGTTTTAAGAAACAAGACTACTTGTGCAGGACTGCCAGGTGCATTATTTAACAACAAACTTCAAAGCAGCATCTGAAAACATAAGAACTTCACCAGATCCACCTCCCTAACACCAAGAAGGAAAAGTGGAGGCAATTATGAGCCTAAAACTGGGTCTATAACTGCAAGGGTGCATTAACAAACTGTGTATGGAATACATTTATGAAAGTTAGCAGCACAAGAGGCCGAAGAACTTAGTGAATTAGCTCTAATTGAAGAAAGACTCCATGTGCTCTGCCAATTCAGTGTGTGAGAAGGGAATCTGGCATGTCTGGGAGCTGAGTTGGGGTATGGGATTCATGGGGAAGAGAGTCTTGGGACCTGGTGGCTGGGGTGGGACTGGTTAGATCATCCATCACTACCGATACTGGGCTGAGGATCTGCTAAGAGAATTGTGGGTACAATCGTCAATCAGGGATGAGAATAGTAGTCCAGTCGGGGTGTGTGATCTTCATTTGTTAGTTGGTAGATGGGGGGTGTGTTGTGATTGTTGGTCGCAGGTCAGCAGCCAGTAACTGTGATCATTATTGGAGTTTGGTGGGGTGGGGGGAACATCTGGGTGGGAGGCTGATCAGTGGCTGAGGGCTGAACTCTTCAGGGTTGCTGTAGTGGGGGATGGGGATGGAATTTGTGTAGCCCAAGAAAACTCAATTCAGATTAGTCCACTTCAAGTAATTTGAGTTGGCTTTCCTTGTCTCACTGAGACCTGCTCAGTGAAGTTCCCTTTAAGCCATGCAGAAGCATGTTTAACAGTCACTGTGAAAACCTGCTTCTGCATAGCTTAAGACTGCCACTGTGTATGTCATTCCTGGATCAAATGCATAGAGGACCTAAAACCAATGCATGGACTTTGTGATCTACATTCTAAGTCCCTGATTTTAACTTAGATTTTAAATTTCATATAAACTGGATCATGTAACACACAGATTTCGGTACCATGCAATCCATCTTCAAGCAATGTCTTTGTTTTGAATTTTAATTGCACACTTTTTGTGTGTGTAACAGACTTCCAGTTGTTCGATCCTGTCCAATATGTGCATGTGCCTAGAGTCATTGGATATGCACAGCGGGTAGTTTGGCATTCAGTGCACAATGCCCACACATGGCACAGGTCCAAAACTGAAGCAGGTCTTAACCAGAGAGTTGAAGGCCGCTCCAATATTAGTTAAAAGACTCAACCCTTCTGTCTAGTTTCCAGGGAGTTTGAGGCAGCCACCGTCATCAAGTTAGGTTCTTTTTATACTTTTGGTCCTTCATGATTGTGTATACCTCCATGCCAATGGCCTCACGGATCTCTGTAAGACTCTCACCTTAAGCTTCTTCTCAGCAACTCCTTAAGCTTCAGTGCAGTCCCTCCCAATTCCACTGATCCTCCCCTCCAACCATCACCAGCAATGTAACTGCGCTGTGTAATGAATTGACCTGTACGATTGGTATGCAAGACAAGTTTTTCACTGTACCTCTGTACAAGTGACAATAGTAAACCAATACCAATACTTCCCTCTCCCCCCCATGGGATCCTTCCTCACTCAGGGTGATTTGCAAGGAAGGACCAAAATGGACAAAGCCTTCTCATCAAACACGAAGCACTTCAAACATTCACATGAATGTATGTACATGTATGGGTGCAATTAGCATGTTCCTCCACATGCAGTCAGATTTACCTTCTTATGTCTTCTCCTCCCTGCCCACTCTCCCGCTCTAATCTTTCCCTCCTCTATATTTCTTCCCATCCCCTCAGTCCACTGTTCATCACATTTGTTCTACAATCTCTTCTTTTTATTACATGTTTAACACAAGCAACCAAATATGAATTTCACCCATTCACCCTTTTGTAATTAATTTAGAAGCAGTTGGATGTACATTATTTAAGAGTCTATTTGCTTAAATATCAAGTTGCAAAGCCTTGAGTTTTCAGTCAGCATAGCTAAACATCCCCTGATGTAATGGCTATGGTTTTAGATTAGGCTTGGATTAATAACAGGTCAAGAAAAACATTTCTACTGAATAGACCATTATCCTAAATATGAAAATGCACTGTAATAGACAATGTGGTAACAACGGATTTATGAAACAAGAAATTTGTAACTATTCCTCAGTAAAGGACTAAAGTATTAGTGATGAAAGGAAAAGTGAAAAAAAAGAATAAATCTCAGTTATTACATGATAACGGAGAAAATAACAGAACTTAAGAAAGATAAGTCTCCAGGCCACAATGTTTTCAAACCCAGGGTGCTGAAAGAAGTAGATGAGAAAATTTCAGAGTCTTTCAATGAGGGAATTGTCCAATAGGCTTGGAAATTTGATGAAGTCACCATTAGTTTCTTTATTCATTCACCAGATGTGGACATCACTGACAAGGCCAACTTTTATTATCCAATCCTAATTTGCCCTGAACCAAGGTAGCAGTTAAAGGTCTAGACTTGTCATGAAAATTATAGTCAATTTCCTTCCCTGAATGATATTAGTGAACCAATGGCTTTACCCAATAGTGCTATGGCTGCTATTGCCTATATAAATTTATTTAATTAATCAAACTTTATTTTTCCGGCTATTGAAGTGAGATTAGAACATACATTTTTGATTCAGTGGACCTGGCCACTGGATGCTGATCATTAATTTAATAACCATGCTAACATGGCTAACGATTAGAAGAATGTAAGATAGAAATAACTAGAAATTCACCACCCATCTAAGGCGCCAAAAACACTATATAATAGTAACAGTGCTTTGTCTCTGAAATTCATTCCATTGACTTGAACAGAACAACTACAATGCACTGACAAGATATTGCATTTAGAGTTCCCAACAGGGGATGAATTTCTAGTCAGAACCCTGTCAGGTTAACATAACCTATGGGCAATCTGTCAGTGGAATGGGTGAGATGTTGAACAAATCTGAGCTGATCAGATCTCCAAGTTTGAAGAGTCATGTTCTTATGTCTTCCTATATAAACTACAGCTGTACAATTAGAATTCCTATAGCTAACATTTTCTTTTATTGCTTGATACCTTTAATTATCGAATTCACATTTTCTTCTTGGATCTCAGACTCCCACTACAGCTACAGCTCTTGCTAAATGCCTTTAGAAATAAGGGAATCACAGCTGTCAAGGTCTTCTCATTCAGAAATCCTGCTACAAGTCCCAGTAAGTTTATTCGGAATTACCTAGGAACATAAGAGCAAAAATAAGTTACTTAGCCTTTGAACCTGTTCTGCTGCTCAGATAGAATCATGATTGTCCTACCACCTAATTCCTCATCTCCCTTAATATCTTCAGGTAATAAAAATCTCTTTGTCAGTTCCTGAGAAATTCAGTGCTGCAAACATTTGATTATTTAGCTTATGACATCCAAACATATGTTGTAAGAGTTCACATACTTTACCTTCCTACAATAGGCCATTTAGCCCATTGAACTTATTCCAGCTCCCAGAACATTTGCATCATCCCTTTCCCTTATTTATTTCTTTGTTACCTATCTTTCTTTGTATGCTCATCAACTCCCTCCAGTTCCCTTGCCACCAACCCTCATTAGGGGTCATTTACCTTATAGCATTGCACTGGGCTGTGGAAGGAAAGCAGAGTTCCCAAGGGAAACACACAGGGTCACAAGAAGAATGTGTTAAGTCCATATAGACAACACTTAGGTCAGGAGTGAACACTGGTTACTGGAGATGTGCACCAGATACTGCACCACTGTGTTGCCCCTATTAATTATTTGTTCAATCAAGTGTATATTCATATATTTCATTACACATTCACTTACTGAAGATTTTCATTGACATTCAGATATCTTAAATCTGCTTGAACCAAGCTCCTCATTTGGCCTATCAGAAAATCTCTTCTTGAACTAACGCCTTGTAAAATTTCACAAGAGTATCTATATTAAAAACAAATATTGCAGAAACACTAGAAGGAACTTGCTGTATACAAATTAATTTTATTCCTTGAATACAAGGTATTCAAATGATAATTCAATGGGATGGTCCTACTGTTGCTAAAGCAACATGGCAAGACCCAGCTTTGTCACATGATTTATAATACAATTTTATGAAAACAGCAAGATAAAAGGCTTGACATTTTCTATGGTATTGTACTTTACCATTACTGAAAGGTTCAGAGAAGAAAATGACCTTCTTACAATGAAATTGAAAATGTCAGAAACTAGGCTTATCTGTGGAACAGTTGCTTTTACCAAGACCCATTCGAAGCTGATGAAAGTGTGCATCATAAACTCTACCTCCCTCCACTTCCTGCATTGATTTCAAGAATATCAGCTGCCTGTCACTGAAGAGGCCATGTCTGGCAGATTTAAAACCTTAACTCATTTAATTCCGTTACTTGTGTAAAAACAGACTGGAAACGTTGCAGAAGCAGTAGGCCTGCTTTGGAAATGGGCATTGTTTTATAATTACAAGGCAAAGACCAATTATGATAAAAAGGTCATTGATCTGAAATCTTCACTCTATTTCTTTCTCTCCTTAGATGCTGCCTGACATGAAGGGAACTTCCTGAATTTTCAGTTTTATTTCAAATTCCTAATATCTGCAGCTGGTTGCTTTTAACCGTTTTTATGCCCTTAATAAAAATTCCTGTAAATAATTTTTCTCGTTAGAAACAGAATGTCTTTTAAATTAACAAGTATTCTAAAATCTATCAGAATTTTAATTTTTGAGATTAAACTTGCCTTTTATTACACTGATTGTACTTCAAGCAACTTTAAATTTAAATTGTGACAATTACTGATATATAAACTTCTTTGCTGCATTGAAAAAGGGGCTGAATAATTAATTTTGAACAGTTTAGCATCTTCATTAAAATAGAAGATTAAAGAATGCAATAGGATCTCTGTTAACCTTTGTACAGTATAATTTCAAAGCTCTATTCCCTAAAGCTGAGCAATAGGTGACATACAGCTGGAAAGGAATTGCAAACAGCACTAACGTCTTTGAAAATGTTTAGTATGATTTCAACTTTTACTCAGTTTATAAAGCACATTTTGAACAATAGCGTTAAGAAAAGATATTGAAACAAGTGACAAAAAGGCATGAATTAGCTTAAGAATAAGGTACAATAGCCATTGCAGAGAACCTGGTACACATTGAGTTTGATTGTGAGCCAAGTACTCTAGGCTCTGAGGTCTTTAGAAAAGAAAAAGGAAAAAGGATTAGCAGTATGATAGAAGATTAGAGGAAGAGAAAACTGGGATTTCAGTAAGAGCATCAGGCTGTAAAAACATAGAGTGAAGTTAGAAACAAAGAATGTAGGATTCTCAAAGAATCATGGAAACTTACAGCACTAAATGAGGCCAATCGGTCCATGATTATGGTGCTGTATCTTAGTTCCATGTTTCTTCTTCCTGTTCATAATATTGTGAGGTTCCTCATTTACAGGTATCTCTCTTTTAAACTTTCTTGTGGATTCATTTTCCATCATAAAATTACCACTGAATCCTAAGCAATTTATGAAATTCAAATGATCTCTCTGCTTTATCCTATTTTTCTATTCACATAGCCAAAAATCTTTTATTTTCACTACCTTGTGTGTGCTGTGTCACCCAATGTATATGCAGCTTCCTAATTAGTACCATGTATGGTGTGGTATATTAGTTTTTCCAACAGACATCACTTTACATTCTCTACATTGCATCTGCCATGCCTCTGCACATTTCACTATCCAGTCTGAATCATCCTACTACTTTGCCAAATCTTGTATCACCTGAATATTCACAACAGATAGAGTCATGGAGGCATAGAGTCATAGAGCAATATAGCACGGATACAGGCCCTTTTGCCCAACCAGTCCATGCCAACCATGGTGCCCACCCAGCTAGTCCCAATTTCCTGCGTTTGGCCCATAAGCCCCACCCCTGCTTGTACCTATCCAAGTCCTTGTTAAATGAAACTATTGCACCTGCCTCCACCACTTCCTCTGGCAGCTCATTCCATATACTCACCACCTTCTGCATGAAAAAGTTGCCCCTCAAGTCCATTTTAAATCTTTCCCCTCTCATACTAAATCTATGGCCCCTAGTTTTGGACTCCCCTACCCTGGGGAAAAGACTGTTACCATCCACCTTATCTATGCCTCTCATGATTTTATAAACGTCTATAAGGTCACCCATCATTCTCCTACACCCCAAGGAATAAAGACCTAGCCTGGCCAACCCCTCCCAATAACTCAAGCCCTCTAGTCCTGGCAAAATCCCCCTAATCTTTTCTGCACTGTTTCCAGCTTAACCACATCTTTCCTATAACAGGCTGACCAAAACTGTACACAGTTTTCCAAGTGCAGTCTCACCAACGACTTATACAACTGCAGCATAATGTCCCAACTCCTGTACCCAGTGCCCTGACTGATGAAGGCCAGCATGCTAAGCGCCTTTTTCACCACCCTGTCTACCTGTGACGCTGCTTTCAAGGAGCTATGCACTTGTCCCTCTGTTCCATAACACTCCCTAGTACCCTATCATTCATGGTATAAGTCCTACACTGGTTTGACTTTCTAAAATGCAACACCTCACACTTACCTGTATTGAAATCCATTTGCCACTCCTCGGCCCACTTCCCTAACTGATCAAGATCCCCCTGTAATCTACGATAACCTTCTTCACTATCAACAACACCTCCTAATTTCATGTCATCTGCAAACTTACTGATCAAGCCTTGTGCATTCGCAACCAAATCATTTATATAAATAATGAACAATAAGTATCCTAACACCAACCCCTGCAGACACCAGTAGTCATCAGCCTCCACTCCAAGAAACAACCTTCAACCACCACCCTCTGCTTCCTACCTCGGAGCCAATTTTGAATCCACCTAACTAGCTCTCCCTGGATTCCATGGGACCTAACCTTCCAGACCAGGCCACCATGTGGGACCTTGTCGAAGGCCTTGCTAAAGTCCAAATAGAAAGCATCTGCTGCTCTACCCTCATATACCTTTTTGGTTACCTCTTCAAAAGGTTCGTCAAGCATGACTTTCCAACGAATAAGATAAGATAAAGAATACAAAATATCAGCAACACTGATTAAAAAAACTGATTGGGAGAAACTTACAGGTTGAAAACAAGCTGTAAATAATGGGACTTAAGAAAAATATATGGTCCTCACATCAGGGTATTAAAGGACTTGGGGGAAAAACTTGCAGCTCTTATTTAATCTTCCAAAGTTCTCTAGATTCTGGATTTATGCTGTTGCACTAGGCATTTGCAAATGTCAGTCCATGTCATTTCAGGGGTAATTGCTGGAATGTGTCAGTTGCATTAGGGTGTCTGAATATATGCTAACATGGTGGATGTGAGTGTCAATGGATTCCATCTAAATAAACCTCCATGAGGCATTTGGGGTTATGCACAATATTACCAGCAAAAATAAAACTGTCCCGAATTGGTGGTATATTTGTTACACATTGTTTGGGAGAATAACTGGAATGTACTCTGTTATTAGAGTTTATATCAGGTAGGATGTGGCTTTTAGAGATCACAGTCTGTACTTTCCCACCAGTCAAAGGACAGAAATTTACATCCCCAAGTTTGCAAGTGACCTTACATTTAGGGGTATGGTAATTTGTGTGGATGTGAGCAGAAAGCTACAAAGAAACAAAAATGATTTAATTGAGTGGGCAAAACCATGGCGAGTACTAGAATGTTCATAAAACGTTGGGAGGTCATTTAATTAAGACTAGGCCATTTAGGAGGGAAATCAAGAAGAATTTTACACCAGGTGTTGTGGAAACCTGGCAGTCTGTACACACTGAGTCAAATAAAATTTTCAGCCAGAGATGGATTGATTTTTATTGGCTAAGTATACCAAGGGATATGGAGTCAATGGAGGCACTGATCAGCCAAGATCTGTTTAATGACAGAAGAGACTCAAGGGCCTGAAATGTGTACTTTTGTTCCTATGTATACTACAGCCAAGATGAAATTGTTTCCCAATGATTGTACAAGGATGACTGCACACTTTTAAGAGCTCCATCAGCACAAGACATTCAAATTTGGATTACATCCAAAACAATTCAGTTCAACTTATGCTACTGTGCCAGGTGATAGGATGATACATGACTATGCACACATCAATTAAATAATTAAGGGCAGGTTACCTTTACACAGATGCAAATTCAAACTGTTGGCAAAAAACCAGAAGAGACAGTTAGTACAGATCAATGAACTCCAAACTACAAGTGTATTTTAAGGGATATATATTTGACTGCTGGATATTTGTAATGAAAACATTGGCCTCAGTTTTTGATTGGAACTGTCAGCATCTACCTCCATGGTCACGCAGGAGTTTGGGATATCTACTCTACAGAGAACGTCCTGAACTTAGTGTAGCTGAATCTGCTCCATGTGGAGTCCTCCTGGAATCAAACAGTGGAGCATAAACTTCCTCAAACTTCTCAGCATTTACTCTGAGAAATCTACTAGTACCAGGTAAGACCAACCACAAGGCCAACAAGCTAGTTCATTCATCTGCAGAAGGACAGCTACAAGGAAAAAGGGTAAGTATAATTAAATTTTTAATTTTTTGATTTAATTCTGTTAATTTAATTGTTTTATGTTTATTTAATCACTTTATGTATATTCTTGTGTTTCACGTTTTCATTTCTTTTTATTTTTAAATTGCTTAAATAGTTTGAAGAAATGTTATTAGTATTTTTAATATTTAGTGATTTTTGAATATTTGGGTCAGTGAGATCCAGCTTATCTGCACCTTTTCATGTCAGGGGACCCACATCAGATAATGGTGAGTTTAATGGGCAGTCAATTGGCAACCTTGGGTCACTGACTTCAGATTACGTTACAACACAGAAGGTGACCATTTGGCCCATTGAATCTACGTTGGCTCACAGAGCAATTCCATTAATCTCACTCCCCCAATTATTTCTCCCACAAATCCCCATTAGCACCTCACTGATTCTCCCACCAACCACGCATGTTTGGGGTAATTCACAGTAGCCAATTAACCTAAAAATGTCTTAGGGATGTGCAAGGAAACCAAAGCATTCAGGGGAATCTCATGAAGTCACAGGGAGAATATACAAACTCCACACAGACAGCACCAGAGGTTCAAAATCGAACCTGGAGGTACAGGAGCCTGGAGACCCACACCTCAAGGTTCAGCAACAGCTTCTTCCCCACTGCCATCAGATTCTTGAACTACCTGAAAAACCCTAATTCTACCTCCAACTATATTTCCCTCAACTTGCACTAATGTCGTGTTTATCTTTGTTTGTTTTGTCATGTAAGTTATGTATAATTTATGTTAATTTAAGCTTATGTCATTTATGTTTGTCATGTTTATAATGTGCTGTGCTGCTGCTGCAAAAAGCATTTATACTCTGGGTATGTATTACCCATGACAATAAACCTGAACTTGAACTAGATTGCTGGTGCTGTGACCCAGCTACACTACTTGCAGCACCACTGTGCCCATCCTGATGTGATTGTAAAGTAATGAATATTCTTTATCTATGTTTAACTTTTGTTAGCTATGATATAATATGTCCCTAAGTTATAAATGAAGCCAAGATTATAACCACATCTTTGTTTCCCCCAGATATTCTGATATGTTATGTCATTTGTTAATGCAATAGGAAGCATATTTTCACACAAGTATTATGGAAATTAGGAAAGTAGAGGCATTCAGCACAATGCTGAGTGAGTTGGAATTGAGATAGAAATCTAACTGAATGACAGAACAGGATCGATATGCTGAATTCCAGTTCATATGCTTCTGATGCTGCACTCAGAGGAGTCACTGCACAGGGTAAAGCACAGTAAACAATGCATAAGGAACAGTTTAAATAAGTGCATTCTAACATTGCCCTCAGTCTGGTTCTAGACTTAAAGCCATATTCTGGAGACAGGACTGTCATTACCAACCTCGCACTTCACTGTTGTACTGAAGGATGCTACACTGTAAGAGATGCTTTTAACCAACTGGTAATTCATTCTTAGTGGTTGCAGCAAGAACATGATGTAGTAATAGCTGCACGTTGTATTCTGCTTCCACTAATCAGTTCCATGATTTCAATGCAGCTCAGTGCTGTTACTGTGGTGTCCATTTACAGATGAATTTCTGTTCCACTGTCTTTGGGGCATGGCATTAAATAGAGGCGTAGTCACAAAAGGTTGTAAAAATAAATATGGTCGTGTTTAAGGAAGAGCAGTGTCCTCATCAACAATTACCTTCAAGCAGCACCACTGAAACAGATGAAATACCCATTTGTTGCATTGGGTCACTGTAAATTGGTGTTGGTGAGTGGCAGAATCTGAGAGCAGTTGATGAGAATATGGGGAAAATAAAAAATGGAATTAGTGTAAATAGGTGCCTGACGATCAGCATAGACTGATGGGCTGAAGGGCTTGTTTTCATGCTGCATGTCCTCTATAGCTTGACTATCATTTGGAGACCTTGCTGCATCCAAGTTGGCTGATTATTTCCCGATATGACTATCACTTCATTGGCTTTGTCATGCTTTAGAATGGTATGAAAGTTGCTGCACAAATGCAGGTTACCTCTTTAATGTACAAGATAGAGAACAGTGCATGCATGCATTTTGTACATCAGAGATGAGACTGTCTCTGGCAAGGCCAGGAGTTATTGCTCATCACTAATTGTCTCCTGAACTCAGGCTTATTGGACTATTTTAAATATCTGTCAGGAGTCAAATAGAAACAGAAAATTCTGGAAATACTCGGCAGATCAGGCAGCATCTGAAGAGGAAGAAATATTTCAGGTTGATAGCCTTTCAGCACAGCTGAGAAAAATTAGAAATTAAACTTTTTTTTAAAGTTACAGAGAAACACAGGGAAAAACGGGAATGTCTGTGATAGGGTGGAGACCCAGAGGACTGAATGACACAAAAGTGGTGATGGTGCCTGTTGAGAGAGGAGTGTGAAGGAGCATTAATCACAGATCAGACGCCTAGAGAAGATGTAAGTATGATAAGAAAGGAAAAAGAAAGAAAAAGGAAATAGTGTTGGACAAACTGGAGATGCAGAACATTGCAGAACATTGCAGGACTCTGAAAGAAAAACAGGGAATACTAGAAAAACCCATTAGATCAGCTGGCACCTGTGGAGACAAAACAGAGTTAACATTACAGACTGGTGACCATACATCAGAACTGGCTTGTCGTGATACAAACTGGTTATCTGAAATTGTTAAATCCCCAGGGTTTTAATGTGCCAAGTGAGAAGAAGAGATGTTGTTCCTCATGCTTACGTTGCACCTTGTTGGAACAGTGTAAGCAGAAAAAGTGCAGAGGTGTCAGAGTGGGAATGGAATGGAGCATTAAAATGAAAGGCAGCAGGAAGGTCAAGGTTACCACTGTGCACTGGAACAGGTCTTCTGCAAAGTTTTTTTTTGCTTTTTGATTATGGGCCAATCACATTGTGAGTCAGAAACTCTCCTCATACCTATTAAATTTGCAATGTTTCAAGTGTGCAAGCAGGAGATTTCACAGTCTAAAAACATTAAAGAGCTCCTAAAGTCTCTTTGTTTTTATATTCACATTGCAGTGAGAAGGTAACAAGGCCAAAAGGTGTGAGATGCCTTTAAAGAAAGGGTGTTGCACTACATATGCTGGGGTTAGGGTTGGATTTGATTCCAAAGTTAATACACTAGTGACAGTAAGAATATGCAACCCATTTTTAAATAGTGCTATTCCTGCTGAAGCCTACATCCACAAACATAAAGGGCTGGAATAAACACTCTATTGCATTTAATGGTAAGACCATTGAAGTAGAATATCTCCTCATTAATTCTCCATAAATTCCACTATGTTTGCTTAATAGGAATAATAGCATAAACAGAAAGCTTCGCTCACTACTGGTGTGTTCCCAATGAATACTCTCCCACCATAGTGCATGATTATGTTGGATAAGTAAAATTACTGAATATTACCATTTCATCCAAACAGAAATGTCTGTTGCCTGATATGACAGTCAAACCAGGACACCAGGACCAAAACAAAAAGAAATCCCTGCAGATATTAGGATTCTGAAATAAAAAAAAACAGAAAATGGTGGAAATCCTCAGCAATCCAGGCAACACTTATGGCATTGAAGACAGAGACAGTGGTGAGAAATGAGAAGCCTCTATGGAAGTGTGAAAATAAAAAAAATATTGCAGATGCTAAAAACCTGAAATAAAAACAGAAAATGCTGGAAAATCTCAGCAGGTCAGGCAGCATCTGTGGAAAGAGAAACAGTTAACGTTTCAGGTTCAGGAGCCTTCATCAGAACTGGGAAACAAGTTAATTTAGGGTAGCAGAGAAGGTGAGGGAGGGGGAATGGGTGGAACAGATGGACTATCTCTGATAGGGTGAAGCTGGATGAGCTTGTGAGGCAGTTATGGGATCTCTTAAAATCAGATTAGTTTCTTTGTCTGTTTTATATGTTGGTAATGTTGTATAGTCTGCGAATTTTATATAATCTGGTCCACTGGGACATTGCCAGCAGGCCAGACTACACACGAAAAAGACAGGCAAAAACAGCCAGTTCTCATAAAACAGAAAGAAAAAACGAGTTACCTAAAGGTGAAGAATTCAATATTGAGTCCTGCAGGCTGTAATGTGGCCAGATGGAAAAAGAGGTGCTGATCCTCAAGCCTATGTTGGGCCTCACTTTAACAGTGTAGGAAGTCCCAGACAGATATGTTAGCGTAGGAGTGAGATGGTGAATTCAAGTAGCAGGCGAGAGGAAGTTCAGGTTGACTCCTGTGGATGGAGTGCATGTTCTCCACAGAGTGATCGCCCAATCTGTGTTTAGCTTGTATAGGAGGTTAGATTGTGAACACTGAATTCAGTGTATTAGATTGGAAGCAAATTGCTTCTTCACGTGGAAAGACCTGGATGGTGGGAAGGGAAGAGGTGAAAGCAGAGATGTTGCGCTTCTTACAGTTGCATCTGGAAGTGCCGTTTGATGTGGGGTGGTAGGTGGGGATTGAAGAGTGGAGCAGAAAGTGGAGAAAGGAACAATCTCTTTGAAATGTTGACAGCGGAGAGAAGGGGGATATGTGTCTGGTGGTGGAATCTTGTAACTGCCACTTCAGGTCATCCAGCTTCACCCTATCAGAGAAATTCCCTTTGTTCCACCTTCCCTGTTACGTAATCTAACTCGTTTCTCTCTTTCTCAGTTCTTATAAATCTGAATTGTTAACTACTTCTCTTTCCAAAGATGTTGCCTGACCTGCCTAGTTCTTCCAGCATTTTCTGTCCGTGGATGTATGCCTGATCAAAGACAAAGAAGGAGACAGAAAAGCAGGGAAGTGAAAAAACACAAAACAAAATTCCATTGGAGAGCAAAGCAGAACTTCTTCTGTGAGAAATTCTGGAAGAGAGTGGCAATAGATTAAATAATAAACTTTATGGAAAATACCACAAATGCTGGAAATCCAATATAAAAACAGAAAATATTCAGCATTTACCTGGAATGTAAACAGCTTACTTCTCTACAGATGCTATCTGATCTGCTCTTACATCAATAAGATCTTGGATATGTGCTAAGTCCTCTAATCCTGCCAAGATGTTGATAGTAAGTGATATATTTGGCCATGGAATTCCCATTCATTGATGTTTTCCAATATCATGGACGAGAAAATGCATGGTTCTAATTTTCATTGCTTTATCAATTCTTTTTTTCAGTATAAGTGGAGTAACAAAATGAAAATAGGCAATGGGTGAAGACAAGACTGAAATTGTCCATGAGGTTGCATTGATCAACTAGTCCATCTAGACACCAGATTCACAGATGAAGCTCACCCACTGGAATCGTGCATTGGAGCTTTAACTTGGTCCATATTCCATCCAAACCAACTATTTCAGATGTGCAAAAGAGAAAGGAATGGAAAGAATTCCAATTAAAATGAGAAAAGCTTCAATCCAGAAAAGATATGGAAGTTAAGCAGTTAATGATTTGTATGGCTGCAGCTCAAGGAACTATTGAATGATTTCTCTGCCACCCATAATACTGTCAACTATCCCCCCTTCTCAGCCACCCTTCCCATGCAGACTGTCTCTCTGGCACTGTCTACTGCTAAAATTGCTGCCTAGAATTTCTGGTTAGTTTCGCCCAATTTACACGGGTAAATTAGGCAAACAGAAAAGAGGGCAGCAATCCTTTGCTCCAGATGTCCAACAAATTCACATCATCTGGCTGAAATTGACAAAGCTTAAATTAAATAAGTAATTGGCTTTCCAATTCCTACATGCACATTTCCAATATGTTTGTAGGCAGCACATTCTTTGGGTGCCCACAGTTGCTGGATAATGGCACTTGCTGAAGTTCACGTAAAAGGATAAAAGGCATATATTGATTGTTACTCTTCATCTTTTCCTACTGTCGTTCTGGCTCTTATTATCAAAGGCAGCTCACTAGATGTCCTGGTAGGAGGATGTGAGTCAGAACTATGACTCATCAAGTGACTTTCAATACAGCAACAATTGAGAAACAAGTCTGTTAGAGCTCTGCAAATTGAAACATCAACTGCACTCTAATGGAAATATGATACGTTCATGGAGTCAGATATCTTTCTCTGACAGACTGCAGTGAGAGGCATGGATTGCCTATTATGCCAGTAGGCCCAAGATACTCTAATTAACAGCAAATATATGTTCAGATATTGTCACTCCTAACTAGCAGTAACATGGGTAATTGCATTTATAGGGGTCCATTAATACTGGACTAGCACACCAAAGCATACCGAGGCACCAATTCCAATAAATCCAGTAACTAATGGTCCAGTACCAGAAAGAATAACCGTGGCTGTTGTAATGAAAAAAATTCCCGCTGGGTTACAATTGGTATCAATGCTGACACCAGACTGGAGAAGACCTGTTTTGTGACCCCAGACCCACAAAATCTTATTGTCTCTTAACTAGAAGCAGTCAAACAATGCTCCCTTGTTGATGTTATCCACATCCCAAGAAAAAAAGTCTTTACAGAATCAGATACAGAGTCATCTCATCTCCACTAGGAGACCATAGCCCTGGGATCAGTTCTGTCAACTTTTGCAGATAACTCTGCAGGCTAAATTCAGAAGCATGGAAACCGTTGTCACTTCCAGTGACAAATGAATATTTGCTGCCAATAATCCAATATATCACTTGCCTTCATTCCCTTCTGTTACCTGTTTTTGATGAAACCCTCATCCACATCTTCCTTGCTTGATGCTCCATTACTCCAATGCTGATCCTGTAAGTGCGTCTAACAGTCACACCAGAACTCCACCATCTGTATCCACATAAAGCACTGAACTTCTATCAACCAATCCTTGCTTCGCTCCACAGGCTCACTGATTTTAAGATTTTTGTGGTCACTTTATAATTCCGTGCATTCTCCTTTCACCTTGTTAACAGATTACCGTTTTCTGTACATGCGCTGAGAGGAAGCATTTCCTTTGCTAGGGAATTTAGGTAGTTCAGTCTCAAATATAGAGTGAAGTTAGGAAACACTGCAACCCACTGTGGGTGGTAGAACTTTGGAATTAACATTTGCAGACAATGTTAGGTGTAAGGGGAATTGTTAACTTCAAGCCTGAGATAGATAAATTCTTGTTAACCAAAGGAATTAAGGAATGAAGGAAATGATGAGCATTACAAATGTGGGCAGCAAAGTGGTGCAACTAGTAGAGCTGCTACCTCGATTCAATCCTCATCTCAGGTGCTGTCTGTGTGGAGTTTGCACATTCTCCCTGTGACTGCATGGGTTTCCTCCGGGAGCTTCAGTTTCCTCTTACATCCCAAAGATGTGTGGGTGGGTAGGTTAATTGGCCACTGCCTCTGTAAATTGTCCTTAGAGTGTAGATGAGTGGTAGAATCTGGGGGTAGCTGATGAGAATGTGAGGAGAATTAAAAAATACAGGATTATTCTAGGATTAACGTAAATGGGTGGTGGATGGTTAGTATGCATTTGGTGGGCTGAATGGCCTGATTCTGTGCTGAATCTCTCTATAACCCTTTGACAGATCAATCTCATCATAGGACCAAACAGGCTCATGAAGCAAAATGGCTTATTCCTATTCATATGTTCTTTCAGCTTCAGTTCATTCCTCATTCTTTACCCTCTGTCCTTTATGAATACTAGCTGCTCTTTGGACCACTGTGCTGTTGACCTCTGGACTGTAACTTCCAAACCTCTCTGTGTTTCCAGCTTCTTCCCAACCTTCGTAGGCCTCCTAAAAACTATTGTCTTTGTCTGTTCCTTAAGTCCCTTTATTCTTTTACCTTTCTTCTTGATTACTTAGTCTTAACCTTTATTCCGCCTTATTAAGCACCCTGGAAGTATGTTAATTGTAATTGTTGCATTTAGCTCCTATCCTTTCGCTAGTAGATTTGAACCCTGAATTAAAGTAACTTTGCACATAGATCACCGAAGTGCACAAATCTAAATGATTGGTTGCTATGGTAATGCATCAAAGTACAAACGGCTAATTCCAATGTGAAAAATGTTACAAGTGCATTTGCTGAACCCTTTAACAAGCTCCAGTAATGATTTTAATGAAAAAAATGCAAATTGTTCCAGCTCATGAATCTGCTGAATCAGAAAATTGCTCAGAATGACATGGATACAGTTGTGAAAACTATAAATAATAAAACATTTATTAATATAATCCCTCAAAGAGTTAGCATTGAAATAATGAATATAACAAATCGCATTGTCTGCATACTTGCTAAAAGCTCATCATGAAGAATGACACAAATCTGAAGTGCAAGCATTTAATTAATTAGAATTTACAAATCTGATAATAACTCAATTAACGCTTGATTGGACCTGCTAGAATAGATTTTCACCTAAACAAAAACAACAATTTGAATATACCTACTGCCTTTAACATGACGAATGCACTTCTACGGAAATATTATTGAAGAAAATTCAAATACTGAGCAGATGACAAAAAGACTGGTTAAAGGGATAGGCTTTAATAGGTGTGTTAAAGGCAGAGAGGGAGGTAGACAGATGGAGAGGGTTTAGGTAGGGAGTTCCAGAGCTGAGGGATTTGCAGCTGAAACCATGGTTGCCAATGATGAGTCAATGAAAGTTTGGATCCTCCCACCCCAGTCATTCAATGGTGCTGAGGTCGAGAGGGTCTACATCAATGGTGCTGAGGTCAAGAGGGTTGAGAGCTTCAAGTTCCTAGGAGTGAACATCACCAATAGCCTGTCCCAGTCCAACCACGTAGACACCACAACCAAGAAAGCTCACCAGCACCTCTACTTCCTCAGGAGGCTGAAGCAATTTGGCATGTCCCCATTGACCTTCACCGATTTTTATCAATGCACCACAGAAAGCATCCCATCTGGGTGCATTACGACTTGGTATGGCAACCGCTGTATGCGTGACTGCAAGAAACTGCAGAGGGTCGTGGACACAGCTTAGCACATCACAGAAACCAGCCTCCCCTCCATGAACTCTGTCCATATTTCTCACTGCCTCAGTAAAGCAGCCAGCATAATCAAAGATCCCACCCACCCCAGACATTCTCTCTTCTCCCCTCTACCATTGGGCAGAAGATACAAAAGCCTAAAAGCACGTACGACCAGGGTCAAGGACAGCTTTTGTCCTGCTGTTGTAAGACAATTGAAAAGTTCCCTATTATGATAAGATGGACTCATGACCTCACAATCTGCCTCATTATGACCTTGCACCTTATTGTCTACCCATATTGCACTTTCTCTGTAGCCGTGACACTGCATTCTGTTATTGTTTTACCTTGTACTACTTCAATGCACTGTGTAATGAATTGATCTGTATGAACGGTATGCAAGACAAGTTTTTCACTGTACCTCGGTACATGTGACAATAATAAACCAATCCCAGTTCCATTCTCTTTTTTTCCCTCTCCTGTTGGGCAGAAGAAACAAAAGCTTGAAAGTGTGTACCACCAGACTCAAGGAGAGCTTCTATCCCACTGTTTTCATACTCTTAAATGGACCTCTTATATGCTAAAGATGAATTCTTGATCTCCCAATCCACCTCGTAGTAGCCCTTGCACTTTATTTGTTTACCTGCACTGCACTTTCTCTGCAGCTGCTACACTATACTCTGCATCCTGTTTTCTTTTTACTACCTCGATGTACTTATGTAAGGCATGATCTGTCTGGATGACATGCAAACAAAAGCCTTTCACAGTATCGCATATCACGTGATAATAATAAACCAATACCTGTGCTAACACCAAAAATCCCGAATTGGAGGTGTGTTATAGGGATCAGAATATTGTTGGACTTGGCATGGTCACAGTAATAATGAGGAGTAAAGCCAAGGAGTAAATTGTGAACAAGAATGAAAAATTTGAAAGCTAAGATAGAGGCCATAAAGATTTGGATGATCTTGAGTGGCCTTCTAATGGCGAAATAATCCAGCCATCAACCCAATATTTCAAGTCAGAAGCCTAGTTCATTGGCATTATGACACAAACACCAAACATCTAGGACAACAAGCCAGCTCCACAATGCCTCAATGTTGAGCACTCATTCAATCCTTGGTGTAGCCAAACCAGCAGTACGAATTAATTAAACATTTGGTAAGACAGCATTGACTAAAAATTTGCCAAGAATTCTATCTCAGCGTGCTGTGAGGGACTAAGAGAATTTTAAATTAACTTTTAAAACAGACTGTGGGATGAAGGAAATGGACTGTCTGTTTCCTTCTCCAAACACTTCCTATGGTTCAGGAGGCTTATGGAGCCACTGAGAATTAACAACTTCAGCTCTGTTAAATCTGGATCTATCTCCAAAGCCTTTGGAAATATTAATGCTCCATTAGTTGCTGAAGTGAAACTGTTTCATAGTATTTTACATCATGTAATCTCCGATAGTTTCTTGTAATATTTTATATTATTTATAGCACTTACAGTATATTTGCATTATTTTATTTCTAAAATGTGCTCATTCTTAATAAACATTAAAAAGAGTTCCGGCTGTGTTACTCTGTGAACATTGACTAGTTTTGAGCTCAGGCCAAACACAGAGAATGGGTATGAGAGATTTAGTAACCAATACAGCTATAAGGAGGCAAATGGTTTTGTGAGAGATTTAGTCAATCATTTCCTGCAGAAAAGCAATGAAAGATAGATTCTTCTGCTGGACAGGCAAAGAAAAGTGTGTGTAGTTTTAGGAAAAGGAGCATACAATGGTGTGTCATTAGTGGAAGAAGCTCAGTGTGAAGAAAAGCCATTGTAGAGCAGGAGAAGGCAATACTTGCCTAACCCAAAAATGACTGTGGGAAAAAACCAGGAGTAGAGGTGGTAACTTGCAGCAATCCCACAAGTATGACTTCCCTAAAGAAGCAAAGAGATATCAGTAAAGTCCCGAAGGACCACAGAAGTTTACAACCATTGGCAACAAATGTGAAATCACTAATTTGATCTGTTATGAATTATGGGAATTATAGTGTGTCAATTAAGAACATTCCAGCGAGTACCCCAATAGACCTGCCATGATAGATCCAATCAGCAGTGCACCAAGATCAGCAACAAGATACAGTGTTGACAATCTCTAATGAGTTTGGGTCTATTCTAATGAGGAAATATGATCAAAACTGATTTGTCTTCATCTTTAAAGGGCAGCAGTACATCTGGACATGTTTGACACAAAGGTTCCACATTAGGCCCATCGAGCCTGCTCCGCCATTCAATAGATCATGGCTGATCGGGCTACACCTACCTGCCTTTTCCCCATAGCCCTTAATTCCCCTACTGTGCAAAAATCTATCTAACTGTGTGGATGTTTGGTGGATAACACTGCCAAGTGTATCAAGGCCTTTCCATACAAGCCAGCTACTGTCCTAGGCAGAGACATGAACTTGATGTGGGATATGTTTTCTAGATGAGGACTACTGAGGATCATGGAATCAGATTAGGGAAGTCACTTCACTTGAAAGGTAATATAAACAACTTTGATATTGTTGTATATAAATCATTCCACAACCTTTAGGAATTGTCATGCTCAATAAAAGCAAGACTTAGGAAAAGATTCGGTGATCAAAAGAAAAATGAGATCAAGTTTTATCAGCAGTGTTAATGAACATCAGAGGTAATACCTCTCATACAGCAGGATATTCTTTCCATGAGTTCATGAAAGGCGGTGGAGGGGGGGTGGGTGGTGTGGTTGCTGTGGTTTATAAAAGTGCCAGTGCACTTGACTAAAAGGCAGGAGACGGAAGTAACAAATATATTTGTAGGGAGATTAAAAAGACAATAGTAGGGGCTTTATAAATGAACTGCTGGATATATTGGCACATCAAGTCAGTAAAATGAATCTAGAGCCACAAAAGCCACTAGAATGAATCATTGGAGAAAAGATGAAGGTTATGAATTATACTTGGGTAGGAGTTCCTGAATCACTGTATAATATCATGACAAAGGTGAACACAATGTCTTATACTTGACGACTACTCAAAAAAATAAAACGGTTTCACATCAATCAGATGCCACTAAATAAACCCCAAAGGATGCAACAGAGAATAATAGGAACTATTACTGGCATGGTAAAATGAGGGATCTAAGGAGATGATGATCTGCCTACAGCAGTGTTGTCACCAGTATGGTCTCAGCCTCTCAAGGAATGGACAAGAATTATGAATTGAGAAGTCATACATGCCACGGACCCTAATGTAAGTTTTGCAAACAAAAAAATGAGTAGTTAATTTAACTAACTCAGTTTGCATAGCCCAGATCATATAAACAGGACCAAGGAAGAGTGAACTTTTGTTTTGTTTTATTCTTGCCAGGAGGAATAGACAGAAAAGTGATCTTCCCCTGGGTATTGAGTGGAGTGACAATGTGATGAGCAAAGATGATTGGTGCCTATTAACTGGCATTTAATAGGGGAGAGCAACTGAAGTTGCAGCATACTCTTAAGAGCTGTATTTCACACATGCTTTCAACAGTCATATCATTTCTGGGGAAGAGAAAACCTAATATGAAGCAATTTAGCTTTGGTTTGCATGATAAGATGAAAGGGAAAACAAATCTGTGTAAAATGTAATTTTGAATCATCTGGGTATATCCTCCCATGCACAATGTCTTAATTACCAAATTCCAGCAACATAATACTGGCCATCGCAGCATCAGGAAAACCTCACATGGGAAAGGATCCAGCAGTGTCTGTGAGATTGTGTGATATCAACCATTCTGTAGGTGTACAGTTTTGTAAACTTTCAGGCGTGCCTTGTAGTATGCTGTACTGTTGGCCAAGCTGGAATAAATAACATGAAGACATATTATTGTGAGCACAGTACATCTGAGAAAAAGTGGCATGAATCAGCGTATGTAAGTTTAAACCATCAAACTATAATTATGTATCAGTTAGAAACAGGATCAATGAAAATACTAGAACCAAACCAACATTCCACTTAACCAACTTCCAACCTTTGTCTCTACCTTCCCCTTCCCTTCCCCCACCTGGCTCCATCTGCCTAACTTTCTTTCCTTATCTGTTTCCATCTATCACCCACCAGCCTCTGTCTCTAAACTCCCCCACCTGGCCTCATCTACCCATCATCCCCCATGTATCACCTGGTTCCACATATCACCTACCAGTCGCTGTCTCACCCCTTCCTCTCACCTCTTCATACTGGCTATCTTCCCTCTACGTTCTCAGTCCTCAGTCAGGGACCTTTTGCCCAACAGATGCTGCTCGACCAGCTGAATTCCTCCAGCAGTTTGTGTTTTGCTCTGATCCCAGCATCTGTAGTCCTTTGCGTCTCCTGCCAAGAAAAGTCTTTTGTGTTCAGAATAGATATCAGGACTTTAAAATGGACTGTTATTAAGCTCAATGAATCTGTTATTATATCAAGATATAGTTTATCAGAGAATTTCAGTTATATTAAATATGACCTATGTGAAATGGGCAGGCTGGGGTAAAAGACACACCAAAAAGCTTACAAGAAGTACATTGAGAAGTGGTTAATCATTTTTGGGAAATCATCAGATTTGTGGGAAATTAAAGACTTGGAGAAGCATTTTGAAGAAATAAAAAGATGGTATACGACTGTGGTCACAGTCCAAAGCCTACAAGAAAGGAGGAAGGGGAGCTGATTAGTGATATTGTGATGGGAATTTAATACTGCAGGAATGGCAGAATAGATTTACCAACAATGAATAGTGAATTAAGGAAAGCAAACCAACAGATTGAGAGGATCTTACATCAAAGCAATAGTTTAAGCACAATAGTAGCTGTACAAAGATCTTATGACTACTCATTTCATGAAGCTTATTCATCTTAATTTAGATATGTTTGGAAGGATGGACTAACTCATAAAGGAAGATGGAAATGCCAGTCCTGAAGCAGCACAAAATGACGTGTACATGGTTATGGTAAATGGTTGAAAGAGCGAATCTGCCATAATTTAGATAAATTGGAGGAGGGGTGTGTAACTGAGTGGATTAGCAATGAACATTTAACATAATTGACAAATTATGAAATTTCATCTGATCTGAGTTTATGTAAATTAAAACTGTTAATTAAAATTCACATGTGCTGATCTTTCCAATGGTCCTATACTAGGGGTAGAAATGAGACCTTCTTTTATCCATCCATACCACTGTGAATATCCTCTGTTTAGAGTGGAAAACATTGAACATGCTGCAAATGGTAATGGAACATCAAAGCAATGCTCCTTCTGTAGCTTACTACATCTGTGCATGTGGATAAGCGGCTTCCCACAGACATGGTGAGACCATAGTAAGTATGGGGATCTGTAAGTTCTCCCTACAGACTACTCAATCATGAAAGATTTGTATGTGAATTATACCAGGTATAAATTGTATCTGGTATTTACGAACATCAGGGAGCTATAAGATTGTTATGTTAACCTATAGGAAGAAATGGGTGTTGTGTCTAACCACAGTTATAAAATCTTATACCCAAGAAAATAATTTGACATGTCTTGTTATGCACCAGACATCTTGTACTGATAGGATATAGAATCCTACAACTCATACACTAGGGGAAAGAAAGCAAGCATTGATATATTCAACCAATTGTCGAATTTAAATGTGGAAGAATATATTAACAAATTTACATACAGTATTGATTTGCTTGTACCTGAAGTCCAGGCTAATAAATGATCTCAATGTTCCCCAGCATGTATTGTGGGAAGTAAAACAAAGTCAAAGTTGAATTGGTCAATATGTTCTAGATCCCTGGTGGGGAAGGAGGGAACTTGGCTATCCACAGTATCAACAGCATACACTGGTTTTGTAGAGTCAGGAGCACAATCCCTGTTCCACCCAACATCATAAAAATGTCAGAGAACCTTAGACTGCATTTGTGAGGGCCCTCAACCCGCTCTCATCCAAGTGATGTCCAGGGCTGATTGTAATGGCCACAGCGATGGTTAGTCCATCCCCTCTAGTGTTTAGTGTGCTGCCAACTCATTCCAACAGGGGTCAAACTCAACCCTTCTCCAAACAAAAATAAACTGGTGGCTTGACCAGAGAGATAATCTTTCATGAACTAGAAATGGATTCATGTGCAGAAGGATGAACTGTATTACATGAAATGAGAAGACTACTATCATCATATATGAGGAAGCATGTCAATTATTTGAATTTCAGGGAAATCTCCTCATTTTCACTGTTTATTAATCCTCATAAAAGCAAATGCCTTGCTGTCTTTACTTATCTGTGCAAATAAGCTTTTATATCACACTTATATAACCAAAATGGTGAAGTCTGAACTGATGACACATTCATATTTACGAGGTGGACAGAGGTGTGGTTGACCATTTAAGCAGCTTAAACCATCTCTTCCTATGGACTCCCCCTCTCACTTTATAACACCTATTCCAGAGCATTTACTCACAAAACTCTACCTTGGAAGTTGTCTGATGATCAAGTGCATAATATGTAAAAATAAATCCAGATTAGCACAAGAATGAAATATGTCCTTACTTAGAGATAGAAGGATAGCTGATGATATAAAGTTTCTTACAGCTTTATAAAATCACTGCTTTACTAATGGACAATAGCTAATTACATTTGTTTATAATTGGCTGGATGTTTCCACTAGGTTCTAGGCAAAAGCCTAAAACTGCCATCACATGGTGAATTGTTAAGTTCTGCAGGAATGAAAGTGCCATGAAATCAATTGCTAAATGCCCACAGCATGAAGTTACCAATTGCATGATCTCATAGGTGTAACAGGCATGGGCTTGAAGTGCTGACAGCAATCTCAGGACAGAATTTGATGCTCATCATGCCATGTTTTGTGGCACCTACTACAAAGAAACTCTGTAAAGCACATGTAGAAAAACAAGGCTAAGCAGAAGGAAGCAGACAGCTCAAGCGATAATTAAAGAGAGACATCATTTCCCACACCTTTGTTGTGGAGCCCTTTAGCACAGATCCCAACGAGCTCAGCTGAGCTACAGTACAATGATGGAATTGGTTTCTGTTAATTATTCAAGCAAAGACTTCTATATTTTTGGGGAGCCTTCAAATGTTCTGACCTTCTCTGAGATATCTCCCCTCTGCCACCATGATTACAGCACCATCTTTGGTGAAATGGGGTGTATGTATTTGTTTTGCCATTTCTGCAATCAATTGAGCCTTACAGCAGTGGTTGACGATTAGCACCACTGCTTTAGGAGATCCAGGTTTTACATTAAATGGCACAGGTACAGGCACAGTGGAACACTTATGGTATCCAAAGGTCCAGACTTTTGGTGCAGAGACTTGAGTTTGAAACCAACTGCAGCAGATGGGAAATTTAAATTCGAGTAATTCTGGCATTAAAAGACACATCATCTCAGAAACAGTGACAACCAAACTACCGGATTGTCACAAATATCCAAGTGACTCACTTCAGGGATGAAAACCTGCCTCCTTACTCACCAAACCCCAGACCCACAAACGTGGTTGATTCTTACCTATGCCTTCTATTTAGGGTGAATTTGGTGGGTGGGGTGGGGGTGGGTGGCGGTGGGCAATAAGTGTGGATTCTGTGAATAAAACAAAAAGATTAGTTTACCGTGATGTGTACAAATCCAAAATTTATGCAAGGTGAATTCCTGAATCCCCAGAAAAAAAACACAAAGCACATTGCTTGCACACACGAAGATTCAGACACAATGCATACCTGAAAACCCTTCTCCAAAGACACTTGGACAAATTGGGGCAGACTCTCTGTGCAATTCTGTTTTTGTTCAATTTCACGTATTTTTACACCAATTTTGTTAAAACTTTATTTCCATTACGCAGGATCACATTTTGAGACTGGAGAGTGTTGAAACGCCTCAGCCAGAAACAGATTGAAAGTGTAAGGCAGTAAAGATTCAGCAGTCACTTCCCTCCGTCTTCCTTCTCTTTCTCCTCCTTCTAACAGAGTCATCGAGTCATTGAGGGATACCAGTTGGGAACAGGCACTTTGGCCCTCTGAGTCTACATCAACCACTGACCACCCATTTACACTAATACTACATACTATTTTTATTTTCCCCAAATTCCTATCAGTTTCACCCACCCCCCCCCACCCCCCAAAATTCTGCTCACCTGTACACTTGGCACAATTTACAGTGGTTAATTAGCCAACCAAACGGCACGTCTTTGGGATGTGATAGGAACCCGGAGCACCTGGGGGAAACCCACGTGCCATGGGGAGAATGTGGAACTCCACACAGACAGTACACAAGGTTAGGATTGTACCCAGGTCTCTGGCACTGTGAGGCAGTGACTCCACTAGCTTCAACTTTCCTCTTTTTTATCCTTTTTCTATTCTTTCTTCTTCTTCCTCTCCCTCTTTCTCTTTCTCTTTTCCTTCTCTGTTTGCCTCCTTCATTTCCTCCTTCTTCATATTTACAGGCAGACCTTTGGGACTGAGGATGACTTTCTTCCACTACAGTTCCCTGGACTCAGAGGTGACTGATTAGTCCTTTGTGGGATCTGCAGGCTCTGTAACAAGTGAAGTAGACAGAGCTTAGCAGAGTGGGTGGGTGAGAAGTTCATATCGTTTTACACTCCTTACACTATTTGTGCATGGTCTCCAGGTTCTTGAGCACTCTTGGGCCAAGGATTCCCTTCATTTGTTGAGGATGTTACAATGTTTCAGTACTGTGAATGGTAGTGCAAGTGGGTTAAAATATCACCCACACCCTCCCCCAGTCACCACCTGCTCCCGTGCATCATGATGTTTCAGCTCTCTCAGGTCCAAAGTCAAGGTGATTGAAAAAAAGGGGGACATCATAAGAGCAACAATTACTGCCTAACTTGGAAATAAAGTCTAACCTGGTCCTTTTGCCTCATGAAAAAAATCACCTACAAACTATTTGTCATTATTACATCAAGTTTCATGCCACAAGTTTAATGCAGGACACAATAGATAACTTCCTTTGAGCAGCACTATGACCTAAAACTCGTTCAGTATAAGCCAGATTAACATTTAAGGAAAGTCACTATTCAAGCAGATGTTTGAGCCCTTTTATATCTCTCTTCCATTTGGGATTGTCGTCATAGCCAAATGCCAAAACTTCAGATCATAGCCTCTGTCATCTGAAGAATACTGAATGACAGTAAATACACAGAGCACAGACATCCCCAGAGTAGTTACTTACCTGGCAGCCAGCCACCAGTCAGTCATCTTCCTACTGAATTTGCATGGATTAATGAGTTATGGTTGGAATTGAAGCAATTACATCCATGACAGTCCCGGAATCACGTACCATCTGTACAGCAGCGGACTGAAAGCCTTGTAGGTTATTGTAACCCATGCTCACCCTAAACAGTTAAACATATGGCTATCTGGGCAGAGGCAAACTCATCCAGCATATCAGGGAAACTGGCTATTGCAAAAATATCTGGGCTGGTAAGTGAATGGGTAAGAGAAGGTTATAATAGTTTTGTGCATTGCTGACCTTCTGGCTTCCAGAGTTATTTTGACAGGAATGGCTTTTATGAACTTAAAAGTCCCAGTGTCTTAGAAGGTTCCATGAATAAGGACTTTAACTGCTCCAGCCATATATGACTGATACATTCATAAAGATTACAGCTATCTCTAACAGGTTGTTCAGAATATGCTTGGTGAATCTTAATTACAAATGGAATCACATGTAATCTCAAACAGTTCAAAAAGGAAATTTTGTGAATTTACCTTCATGCGCTGTCAGTGGCCAATCATCATTTTGCAAACTTCAATCCTGCAGTTTAACTAGGTTTTGTACTAATTTAAACAGTTGTTATGCCAATTTCTTAATGCCAGAGCACTGAATTATTTACAAGAATAACAACTTAAGTGAGACTGCCCCGATGCTGTGACACGAAGCAAATTTCAATGCATCAATAGAATAAGACCTAGGACTCAACGATGTGAGCAGTATAGATGGGAGGTGTAAGTATTGTGGCGTAATGTGTAAAACTAAGCATTTCACAAGGAGATGTTCAGTTGGACAGGTAAACCAGTGAAAATTAGTTAAAATTTCAAGAGCAAATAGGCATTTGTAAAGTGTGGCAACAAGAAGAGGAACTCAGTGGGTCAGGCAGCATCTGTGGAGGGAAATGCACAGTCAATGTTTCGGGTTAAGACCCTTCACCTGGACCAACATCTGCAATCTCTTGTGTCTCCATTTGTACTGTGGGCTTTTTATCAGATTGCTTGTCTTAGATTTAAATTTGCATTTAACTTTGCCAAATCCAAGATCCACTTTGGAATGTGACCATGGAAGAGACTTGGGTCACAAAGTACAATCCCAGGGTGCACATCTGTAAAGTGCTGCCGTGATTCATTACAATGCAAAATCAGTCAAAAAATATGATTGTGACTTCATGAGACATAGCGAGGCTTTAGATGAATGTGATGTGCCCATGGACAAGATATATTCACTCATTTGGTGCATCACCTGGGAACTGAAATCATGGAGGTCCAATTAACATCTGGTGTGGACCATGCATGGGGAACCAACTGTGAACAACACTAACACATAGTGTACATGCGAATGCAGTTTCCTCTGAGCTTTAATGAAACTTACTAGGTACAAAGACTCTTCATTACACCACAGATCAAGGTCGCTGTGGGTATTCGATGGTAGGTAGATAGTGTATGTTCATGTTCAACTCGTGAACCAATGATATCACTACCCTGAAATGAGAACAGAAAATGCTAAAAATACAGGTCAGTCAACATCTGTGGAAAGATTAATAGAGTTAATATTTTTGATCAAACACACTTTGTCTGAATGATATACCTGGCACCTTCCTGCATTATACATAAGGGGTGAAACATGGTCAACCATTACAGGTTAGTAGTCTTGTGACCAATCACATCATTTGATTAACAGGATTGCCATTCCCACATTCATGAAAACAAGCCATGACAAATGATTTGCCCTATCCACAACTGTGTACTTGCAGTTAACAATGCCTGCCGCAGGGACTTGTCACAGCTGGTGAATGCCCTTCATTGTTATTAAACTTAACAGCAAAGTCTGAAGAATAAACCCCTAATTGATTTGTCATCTTCAACCAAAACTTTTGAAGGGAAGTGAAAAGCAAATAAAAACTGGAAATCTAAAATAAAAACAGAAGATGCTAGAGATACTCAGCAGGTCAAGCAGCATTAGTGAGAGAAATAGGGTCAATGTTTCGGGTTGATGACTTGTCATCAGAAGTGGAAAAGTGAGAAAACAAGCACATTTTAAGTTACATAGAGGGAAAAGTGTGGAGAGAACAAATCTCCTTACCTTTGACCAATCCCCCGGTGGATCTGCTTTCCCCTCCTCCCCCGCACCTGCCTATCACTATCTCTTACCTGCATCTACCTATCACCACCTTGTGCCCACCCCGCCTCCCCTCTTTTGTCCACCTATCACTGCTCTGCTTTTCCTTCCTATATATTGGGCTTCCCCTTTTCCTATCTCCAGTCCTGAATAAGGGTCCTGACCCAAAATGTTAACCGCCTGCTTTACTCCATGGATACTGCCTGGCCTGCTGAGTTCCTCCAGCATCATCGTGTTTTTCATCGAAAGAACAAATAATGTCTGTGATCCAGTGGAGACCAAGGTTCCCCAGGTGATGGAAGTACTGTTAATACTCTCCAAAAGAGGACTGTTCATCGTAGCTGATCTGTCCTAAGAAGTGTGAATAGAGGGAGAAGAATGGTGCAGCCACGGGAAATCAAAAGCATAGCTATCGTAATTGCATGGACCAAAGTTTTACTTGTCCATTTGTGAGATATTCAATCCTACTTTTCAATTCTTATTCCAATCCTACTCAGGCATCTCCCTGCATCTTTCTTCCAGCATGTTGATGATTATATTGGTGCTGTACTCATACAAAAATTGTTATTACCTTTGCTCTTGTTTACACATGCTCCATATTGATTCTTCCCTTCCCTTTCTTAATTTCTCAATCTCTATCTCAGGTTAGCAACCAATATCTGTTACAAGCTCACGGGCTCCCACAGCGACCTATGTTTCGGAGTTGTTCATGTAATAGTGCACATGATGACAGATGACATATATTGTTTCCATGAACTTTAACCACACAGGCAAGTTCATTTAACTCCTTCCTGTACAGAGACCAGATTCTTGACACTTCACTGTGGACAATGCTCTCTCTGACTACCTCCTCCCATCAGTGCCCCATCTCTGGTCCTGAGCACTCTTGCTGTGCGGCAGCTCCCTCTGGGTATCCACCTGTTCCAACAGGATCTCCAGCTCATAGTCTGTGTAATGGATCCGTTCACTTGAGGCAGTGCTTAGGTTCTAGTGAGGGATACCCGAAACTGGTCATACTTCATTCTGAATGGCACTGCCAAAGCTGCACTAATTCTTACACTAGAAGCCTCATGGATATTCCACACTAAACAGAACTGGGACAAACTGGCAGTGCCTTTGTAGTTGATCTTTTTATAACAAATGAATTTCTAGCCCCAGCTTCAGGGTGGCTCAGACCGTAATCTGAGTCTTTGACCAATTCAGCAGTATGCGGGGAATTTTAAGTCTAACTTCATGGTGGGAGGATCGCCCCATTGAGTCAGCTGCCTATTTAACACCCAGTCCCATTTTACATGCTGCAGAAGTCAAGGAGTGCAGAACTTCCCCATTGTGTCCTCTGCAAACCAGTTGATTGCCATCTCCCACCAACGTGAATCCTTCCTCTTCTTTGTTTCTTCTTCGGAAAGCCTATGGGATCAAGGATGACTTGCTTCCACCCCTGTTTTGCAGGTTCTAAAGTGGCTAATGAGGTCAATGTGGCCTATTTAAATACATCAATTAACATAAATTACAAAGCCAATCCTTTACATCCTCACTATGTTTTTAATTTTGTTTGGATGAGGTGGTAAGTGTGCGAAGTGATACAGAACTGAAGTATGCTGACCTAGAAGATATCTCTATCAGTGCCAGGTCTGACCTGAGGTTAAGCTGCAACAGAGGAACTGATAGTTGCCTCAGTGCCCTTTGACGATGGAGATTCTGTTACCAACCACCATTTAATGGCCATTATTGGCACAATGCAGGTCTGTGGTTGTCAAATGAGGTCAGGATTGCTCACCTGTGATGTTGCCATGATTGCGTTACCTGGCAACCTGCTGCTTAGTCTCATATATGAAGGATGATCTACGAGGTGAGGTACCAGAGGTAACAACAGAAAATGCAGGAGATACTCAGTAGGTCAAGTAGTGCTTGGAGACATAGAGGAAGGGGCTTAGTGTTTCAGGCCGATGAATTTCCATGAGGATGGGGAAAAGTCTGAAGCTGTTGAGAAAGGCAGAAGTACAGGGAGAGCAACAGGGGAGGTCTGCAATAGGAAGAAAACAAAAATACATTGAGTGGCACAAGCGGTGGTCGTGCTCCTGAAAGAAAATGGTCAAAGCATGTCTGGAGGTGGTGTAAGAAGGAGGAGACAGATGAAAACTGAAATACCAAAAGAGGAGAAAGAATGAAAACGGACTGCTCTACACAAGGACACAATATCTCATTACTGAAATTGTTAAATACAGTGTTGTGTCCTAAAGGCTGTAATGCACCAAGTGGGAAGATGATGCCTGTTCTTTGAGCTATTGTTGAGTTTCATTGGAGTTGTGTAGGATGCCAAAGGTAGAGGGTGATAAGAATGGGAGTGGGATAGAGTATCCTACATTTTCTTCAAAGATGAGAGGAATATAAATTGGTAAATTAAATTGGTTTAATATTGTTGCATGTACAGCGAAAACTTTGTTTTTCATACCATCCATGCAGGTCATTTCATTACAACAGTGCTTCGAGGTAGTACAAGGGAAAACAATAACAGAATGCAGAATGAAGTGTTACAGCTACAGAGAAAGTGCAGCATAGGCAGACAATAAGGCGCAAAGCCATAACAGGGTAGATTGTGAGGTCAAGAGTCCATCTTGTCATAATGGGGGATCTCGTACTAGGATAGTTCAACTTAAGAGTTGCTTAAGGCAATTCCAATTGTGGCATGGACATTAGTTGGTAGGTTAATTGACTACTGTAAATTGTTCCTCTTGTGCAGGGGAATGTGAGAAAATACATTGGAATTAATGCAAATGCATGCTTGATGGTCAGCGCCAGTACTCTTTCCATGCCGTATGTTCTATGTTGTACATTCCCTTAGTAAAGCCCGTGGAGAGGCATGACAGGCATAAAGCCATTGTGAACTTGGCAATTCATTGCAGTATTGTTTGTCTGAGTAGATCAATTCCTCTGTGATCCTTTCATTTTCTTCTCCACTCCCTGCAACAACAGCCCAAAACTAATGCTCCCTCTCCCACCTTTTCCCAGCACTATGGAGGATGCACAGGAGTTCTCTGTTATTACATATTTCTACCATGTACTGAGCGGTATCATTGTGTTTGTGTTTCTATCCTGCCAAATAAAGTAATTTTATTTTGCATAATGTTTCATCTTATAGGAGTTCAATGCTCGAGTGGTTTACAGTGCCTGAAACATCACCATGGACATCTATGTGATGATGCATCTTTCCCTGATGTCTTCTTAGTAGTCATTTTACAGACTGTTCAGAAAGGGAACTTTGACAGTTAACTGGATGGTTGGTAAATAACAGTAGTCGTGAGACCTGTTCAGATCCATTAAGTATAACCTGTCAGTCTCTTCTTCACTTCTCCAAATGACAGATAATAAGGTCTGTCATCCCAGATTTCCAAGTTACAGAAGAAAATTCTTTGTAAAGAAATTCTATCATGTAGCACAATTTTTATCAATGTAAAGTGATTGATTTTCTCTGGGAAAAAAAAATCTTGCTAAATGAAATCAAAAACTTACTGTGTTGATCATGAGAGCTCAATTTTCCTTTCAGTTCTTTTGTGTCTCTGACATGTTAATGCACAGAAATGCCTGATGATGCATGGTGATGTCCATTGTTGTGCAATGTATGTCTGTACATGACATGGCGCATTTTTCAGCATGTTAATGGCAACCTGACTGAACAAGTGAAATATGTGCTGAGCTCTAAGTAGGTCCTTTAACTTAAAGCCTCTTCCTAACTTACATAAAACCATCATCCACTGGTCACATTCCCATATCCCTGCAATCCCTGCACTGCAGCTGATTGCAGCTCCTCTTTTCCTGAGATGATGCCCTGATCAGTTAGATGAATCCTTCAGGTGACACCCTGATTCTCTCCCTCCCATCCCCTTCCCACACTGGCTCTCCTTCCCCTCCGACCCAATCCTACCTATTCAACTCAGTCCACAGTGGAGGAAAGGCTATGATCATGTTATGTGTGCTAATGTTTTGACAATTGCCTCATTCACAATAGAGTTTAGCAGCAGCAGGCACACTATAAATACATCTGTTGCCCCAACACATTTACTGTGTCTTTCCAGGCACCAAAAAATTTCTAGGCCAGAATACCAAAGTTCAGCAATTTGACTGTTGAATTTTTTCTCTTGTATCACCTTGAGAGATTGAACAGTTGGCAAGTCTGTTTGTTGATATGATGGTTAAAAGAGGGGAAGATATCCAAAATGGTCATCAGTGTTTGGGCCTTTGGCCTTTATTGAGAAAGACCCATCTGAATCTTTTTGGTCTAAAATTTTTCTGGGGCTACTGGATACCATTATCTGGAGGTCCAAACGCTTTACTCCCTGCTCCCTCTCAGGACCTTGGAGCTCTGGACTAAGGCAAAGCAACTGGTCTTTGTCTGTGGCGGGAGGGACAAGGGAGGTCAGAGGGTGGCCCTCTCACCTGCTTAGATGGAAATTAAATGTTTGCACCTGCTACAGGTGTTAGGCCTCTGTGATCAAGAAAATAACTCTGCAAATCTCATTGGTGGAAACCTGGAGTCATAGCTCACCCCCATTTGTTATCTACACATTGCCCAGGTATAAACCTGCATAACATAGGTTCAGGTGCATGCATAGGCGGCACGGTAGCGTAGCGGTTAGCGCGACGCTATTACAGCACCAGCGATTGGGGTTCGATTCCCGTCGCTGTCTGTAAGGAGTTTGTACGTTCTCCCGTGTCTGCGTGGGTTTCCTCCGGGTGCTCCGGTTTCCTCCCACATTCCAAAGACGTATGGGTAGGTTAATTTGGGTTTAAAAAAAATGGGCGGCATGGACTCATTGGGCCAGAAGGGCCTGTTACCATGCTGTAAATAAAAAAAAATCAAAAATAAAATCAAAAAAAAGTTAAATTTGATGGCTTTGGAGGAACGTACATGCGCGTCCACACACACACACACACACACACACACACACACACACACACACACACACACACACACACACACACACACACACATGCACACACACACACACACATACCCTTAATCATATAGGATAAACATGATTGTACTCGTCATGAACATTAGAATTTTTTTGATGTTTGCAGGGAGGGGTGGACAGGATGTTTCCTTGTTGCCCCCACCTTGCACATCTCCCACATAGAACCCTTTACATCCTCACTGTGTTTTTAATTTTGTATTGTAACTTGTTAAAACTCGTGGTACAAATGGATTCTTCAGTGCAGTCAAGACCATTCATGCACCAAAGACCTCACTGGAAACGAGACCTAAGAAGAACCTATCAAAGACAGAGGGATAGTAAACAAAGATATGTTCATCCATGGCTCTGTCCTGATGTGAGTGTCCTTGCCTCCATCCCATGCAGCCAATATGGTGTAGCCTTGCTACCACTTGTTACCACCAAGTGATTCCTGCCCCTCTGTGTGCTCTTGTGGCCTGCAATACCTACAGCAAGCACCTCAAGATATTGAAACAATCATACCAAAGCTGCCTCACAAAATCTTCGAAATTCACTGCAAGGACAAGTAAACCAACATTAGTGTCCTCTCCAAAACCAGCATTCACAATACTGAAGACATAATTACTGCCAGGCAGCTTCATTGGACAGGACACATTCTGACACCAGACTCCCAAAGTACATACTCTATTCCAAGCTCTGTTATGGGAACATATTACCAGGTGAACAGCAGAAAAGATTCAAGGATGTGCTCAGATTCTACTTGAAGAATTGCAACATTCCCTCTGACATTTCAGAATCCCTGGCCCATGACCACTCAAAGGAGCAACAGTGATGGTATCAATAACCTCAAGTCATTGCATTAGGAGCACACAGAAGCGCTGTGTAGGCAGCAGAAGGATAATGCACCACCTCACAAACCATCCACCCACTCTCCATCAGGAATCTCTTGCCCCATCTGTAGAAGTTTTGGCCTGATCAGTCACCTGAGAACCTATGAACTGAAGTAGAAGCAAGTCATCCTTGATTATGAGGCACTGCTTAAGAAGACAAAAAACATTCAAAATCCATGCTTGATAGTCTAAGAGCTGTTTTATTTTATGTAGCATCCAATTGTCTGGATATATTTCATTTTAAATTTATTTGTAATGTTTTATGATCAAGCAACTCAGTGGTAATTTTTGTTCAGGAGGAGCACTCATGAGGAAAGGTAGCGTCCATGCAGTTAAATCCCTGTGAATATTACCTCTGAGTCTAGTACATTTTGTGTATGATCAGTGTGTGATCCAATATGTCAAGGTCCTGTACCCTCCCTGTAACTCAGCCAGCCTGTTGTCAAAAGTAATTCATGTTCAGTTTTTGCTAATTATCCAAGAACAAAGGAGAGTACTCTAACATTTAAAAAGGGATTATTCAAGGAAGTGTTTAAAGCTAAAAGGAGAGGCTGACAACCTTTTTAAAACAGGATAAATTACCTTTTCATTAGAATAATGTTCAGGTTAAATTTGTCCATCAAGACAGCCATCTTTAGTTCATAATTGATCTATTTTGGATGAGTCTTGTTAATTTTGATTCACATTACATAATATATCCTGTCATTAGGAAAGTGGATTAGTAAATGGGTCACAAATTCAATGGCAATGTGCATTTTTTTAATGGGCTACACTATTTAGTTGTGGTATAAAGTGCAATACTAACCTTATAACACATATGATGCAATTTTTGGTGGGTGTTTCTGTGTAAGTAATACCTCTTTGTATAAATCACAGCCTCAAGCAGTTCCTGAGGATTGAAAATTACCTACCTCCAGTTATGTGGTTCAGAGGTGGCTAATTAGGCTTATGTGGGAACTGCAGACTCCTCCGTAGCTGAGGCAGAATGTGGCCAATGGGAGTGGGCAGGTGATGATTTATGAGGTGGTCCGCTCCTTCCACTACTTATACAGGGCGTCAGTGTGCTCCTGATGCACGGCCTCAAAGTTCTCAACACCATCCTAAATTCTCCTTCTCCTCCTTGATCAAGATTCCCAGGAGTTGGTGGGGAAGCAGCACTACTTCGGGGAAGCTTTGGGAAAATCCTTAAATCTTTTAGGATGTTCATCTGGCAATCTCCTCCTGTGACAGAACCCCAAATAGAATGTCTGTTTCAGAAGCCTGGAGTTGACCATGTGAACGACATAATCTATCCACAAAGCCAACTGGGCCTCATGGCTGGGGATGTGGGCCTGGGAGAGGATACTGACATTATCTTTCCAATGAACTGGGGGGATTTCACTGATACAGCATTGATGGTACTTTTCCGGTGCCGTGAGATATGTGTTGGAGGCAGACAAGGTCACAACAGCATATAGAAGGGCAGGGATCACTGCTTCCCAGTAGACCAGGGGTTCTGGTCCAAGTCTGAGATCTTGCCCACATGGTCGACAACAATCTTTGAACAATAACCTTTTGACACCTACCCTGTGAACATAGAACAGTAGGAACAGTCTCTTCTCAAAGTGATGCCGAACTAATTAAACTAGTAATTAAGCGCCTAACTAAACTAATCCCTTCTGCCTATACAATGTCCATATCCCTCCATTCTCTGCACATTTATGAGCCAATCTAAGAGCTTCTTAAATGTCTCTATCATATTTGCCTCCACCATCACCCCTGACAGCGCACCCCAGGCACCCACCACTCTCTGTGTAAAAAACATCTCCTTTGAACTTACCCCCTTCAGCTTAAATGCATGCCCTCTAGTATTAGATATTTCCACCCTGGGAAAAAGATATCAGCTGTCTACTCTATCTATGCCTCTCATAATCGTATAAGCTATTATCAGGTCTCCACTCAGCCTCCAACACTCCAGAGAAAACAACCCTAGTTTGTCCAACTTTTCCTTACAGTACATGCCCTTTAATCCAGGCAGCGTCCTGGTAAATCTCTTCTGCACCCTCTTCACAGCCTTCTTGTCCTTCTTAAAATGGGTTGACCAGAATTGATTGCAATACTCCAGATGTGGCCTTTTTAAAGCTGCAACATAACATCCTGACTGCTGAACTCAATGCCTTGACTAATAGAGGCAAGCATGCCATACGCCTTCTTTACCACTCTATCAACCTGTGCAGCCATTTTCAGGGAACTATGGACTTGGACCCCAAGATCCCTCTGTACATTAGTACTATTAAGGGTCTCGCCATTAACAGCATCCTGTATCTTTACATTTGATCTCCCAAAGTGCAACACCTCCCCCTTGGCTGGATTAAACTCCATGTCATTTTTCCACCCATATCTGCAACCGATCTATATCCCACTGTAATCTTTGGCAATCTTTTACACCATCCACAATGCCACCAACCTTTGTATTGTCTGCGAACTTACTAACCCACACATCCACATTTTCATCCGAGTCATTTATATGCATCACAAACATCAGAGGTCCCAGTATGGATCCCTGTGGAACATCACCAGTCACGGACCTCCAGCCACAATAAGTCCCATCGACCACTACCCTCTGTCTTCTGTGGACAAGCCAATTCTGAATCCAAACAGCCAAGTCACCATGGATCCCACGCACCTCAATCTTCTGGATGAGCCTATCATGAGCAACCTTGTCAAAAGTCTTTCTAAGATCCATGTCGGCAACATCCACAGCTCTACCTTCATCAATGACCTTCATCACCTCCTCAAAAAACTCATTCAAGCTTTCCGATAGCTTCCCCACCACAGGTCTATAGTTTCCAGGATTATCCCCAGACTGTTGCTGGCGTTTAGGAGCAACTTTTCTGAACCCTGAGGTGATGGTTCCCTTTGGAAAATTGAAAAATGGGAACCTCAGTTCCAGTCCCACCAGCCCTCCAACGTGACCAGGAGCAGGAGGAGGAGAGCTAAAACCAAGCCCACCCTCATCCAGGGAACTGAAGTGGTAGACGACAAAGGGTCTGACCAAGAGGACCTATCTCCTCAAGATGTAGGAGTTATGATCCAGCAGATATTATGGGCCCACATTGCTCAGACTCAGAGCTTTCTGGGAGGCGGGCTTGATAAAGCCACCCATCTGTGGTCCACCTAGTGCTCTTAACGAGCTTCAAGGACTATTAGTGCCTGATAGGAGAAATCGCAAGTGACAACCAAAAACATTGGAAGACCTCACAAGAACAATTACTCTGATGGAGTCCCACCATGCCTGACATATTTCAGCTGTTGCACTGGATGGGCATTGGTTCCTGGGAAAAAGGACTAAATGACCTGGTTATCATCAAGGCAAAGGCCTTTACATAGAAGATGAAGCAAAAGGCCTTTACATAGGAGATGAAGCACAAAAAAGTCTTTAGGCCCAACTTGTCCAGTGATACTTATGCTCCATTCATTTCCACTCATCTTTCCTTATCTGAATCTATCACTGTAACCATGCCTCCCCTTCTCCCCCATATATTGTGCAACCTATATATCACTACGCACACCTTTTTCCATTTGCAAGGCAGTTTGTTTCAGCTATTCATGTTACTGTTTTGAACACTTGCAACATCAAAGCCACCTTGGCTGCTTTCTATATTTTGCCTCGTGCATCTCATACATCTACTGCATGTGTTTCCTCCCTCCATGGATGGCCAGTTAACATTCCTAACCCGGCTTTCAATAGTTCTGCAGCTTTGCATGTCTGCATACATTTTTCTAGGATTAACTCTGTCTTCATTAGTAAGCATTCCTTCAGATTGAACACTCGGAAATAATCCAACTTCTAAAATGCAAATTCTTCAAATCTGTGGAACTGCAGCTATCTGCTAATAATTAGAACTCCATCAAGAAAGTGTCAAAGGATTCTCACTACTCCTGGTTGAAGAGTCAACTGTTTCATTTCTAGGTGGGTTGCAATGCGCTTGTAATACATCTGATGCATTCTCCAGAGTCTTGTTGGAGGGATTTATGGCATCGTGTAGCAGCTGCTACCGTGATGTGAAAGCAAGACACTAGTCGGTGGGCTGCAGAACAAAAACTGATTTATTTTCCCGCCTTGCGCGGGCCTTTTAAGAGGAATGGTTCCTGCCCACCAAAAACAGAAATAACGTATGTGCTACGTCATCAAACTTCTCCCGCGCGCGGGTTCTCCCCGTGGCTCGGAGAAGATGAAGGCCCAACGTCATCTTGGGCCTTGCCGCTCCGACGACGTGCAACCCGACCGCCAAGCCGGTTTGCTTGCTCGGACGGTGAGTCACTACAATGGCATAAATTTTACCTCTTGTGATCAGTGAGATTCAATGATATCTTTACTTTAGTTTGGCCTGGTTTATCTGCCATAGCCAGCTCAATATAATGTAAGAACTCAGTCTCCATTCTGGAGACAAGTTGCTTGCCTGGATATCCAGTGGCTCAGGTGGTTTTATTTGTTCCATCATGTACTATCTCAATCGAATCACACAGCTCACTCATTGAATGACCATGTTTTATCTCATTCAGGAGGGATCACGTCCGATGTTCAGTATTCTGGTTCAGGCACAGCGTCTGAATTTCACACTTTCATTAACCAGCAATTCTGACACCATTCATCAGTACCTTCTCTTTTTAAAGTACTGAAAATTAATCAGTAATTTGAAGTAGCGACAGAGGAACTTTGGTGAATAAATGCTTGCAGTGTCAAGCCAGCATTCTTCTGATTGTGACTTTCTCCACAGAAATAATCAGATAGTCCCCAGTGAATTCCACACTAAGCACTTTTACAAAGGCAAAAAGAGCAGTTGCAATTCTTAAAGTGGTACCAAGCAATATTACATGTGCCACTTATGTTACAGCAAATCGCTTCCAAATTTCCATGTTCAAACGCGCAAAGGGAAAGTATTAAGTTGCTGTCAGCTACATATGATAGTGATGTTGAGTGCTGACAGTTTCATCACTACTACCCTGCAGACTCCGGGCAAAAGATGACACTCTCAAGTTAACATGATGAACATGTCTCCACAAAGCATCTGAGGATATTTAAGTAAAAACCTAGAGTTGAAATTTGCTCCAGCCCTAAGTCTAAAAGCACATCAAACCATCCTGTAATGCAAATGAATATGATTTCACATCATACTTCCAATCTAAGCACCTGTCAGCTAAGACTGTCAAACCCACAATAGATTTTCGAATTGAGTAAAGACTCCTGGAATTAGATTTTTCATCGACAAGTAACAGCATATGAAAATAAATTCTATTTGCCACTACTATTTCAGTTTAATCTGCATCTCAGAAAGGGACTGGACAAAGCAAATTTTATGTGTGAAAGACTGTACTGCAGGCAATCACTTTCTAATAGAAAAATTACAGGTGATCAAAGTCTCTTTGCTCTCTGTCACACTCATTTGAGCTCTCAGACACTGCTTTACAGCAATACCAATTCTTATTACCTCAGAGCCTGACAATGCCTCTTTCAATCAATACCTAGCGAGATGTAAGCTCTCTCCAGCCTGTTTGGCCGAGAACAGTGAAAATTCAGCAAGTTATTAAAAGCTTCTTTGAGTAATTGGATTTTGCACTCCAATCAATACACTGAAAGTCTCTGTGCTGAAAAAAAGAAGCAAAGAAACTATATCCCACTTCCACCCCAATAAAAATCTTCACAGAATTGATAGAAAGGAAGATTAAGTATTCGAGTCAGCTACAAATGGATGATTAACAGCACTGCATTTCAGCAAGAAACTCAAAATTAATGTAGAGTATTTGGGACAGAACATTTCAAAATTAATTGCTGCTTTGCTTTCATTTTAAAGAAATGAGACTGTTGCCTATTTTCTTTTGTCTCCAGAGTGTTGTGCTTCCTTACATTAACTGAGATACTTTCACAACTGTTAATTATTTATGCACTCCTAGGGGCTGTTTCTCTGCAGTGAAGTGTTTCAATTTGTGTTAAGCCTATTTTTTTCTAGTCCGTTTCTTGTATTTGCTAAGATAAAGGCTGAGACTTTGTTGGGAAGATCATGGCACATTCATTCCACACAGGGCTATTAGCCTGTAAATTCACGGGGCTTGTTCGTAAGGGAGAGACGTCATGAGTTCTAAATTGCCATAAACTTTCTGGATGTTTTGCGTGACTTTCCTGTTCATCTTACAAAGAAAGGAAAATTGCTGTAATGTTTCCAAGGAGCATCAATATCATTGGATTTGCTCTGATGATATGAATTAAACCCACCACAGGGTTTACAATTCTAAGACTTGTTGATGTTGTGACTAATGGTCATCACATGCTATCAAACCACAGGATCTTTAGTACATTACTACAGCTAGTAAATTGTTTGTAGCGATAATTTCATCTTTTTTCTTGAGTTTCTTTTATGCTTTTTATTTTCACTCTCTTTAATTCATAGTTTTTTCTTTCTCTCTTTTCTTCTACACCAGTTATAAAAGGAACTTATCTTTCCCTTTCCTTTCTTCCCTACAGCCCTTCAACCCCTATAGAGAGCAATTACATTGTGTATTCTGCATCAGATCTAACCTGGCATAGGATCTGAGAGGCAGTTCCCCAGTGCAAATGATGGGGGAATTTCAGCAAGACTAAGCTGTATGCTGACTTCCATAAGGCATCCAAAGCAGATTGTCTTGATAGATGCAGCACCAGGTGTGGCTTAGAAGTTCAGCTCTTCTGTGTCTGATCTGCTGGAAGCTTAGCAGGTAAATGCCAAAGATTCAACTTGCATTTAGCTGATCACCCACCCAAGTCAATTAATTAACATCAATGAACAACTTTAATTAACTGTCTCTTAACAACTTCTGGACGCACATACGTAAAATCCAAAACAATTCCTCTTTCCAGCATTTTGTTACATCTTCAAAAGTTACAGGTTGGTTTATTGGGCATCGACCACACTTCATTCTCCATAAAGATATAAAGCACTTCTAATTAATTTATCAAATTTCAATACGAATAAAAGGATCACCAAGGATTTTGTCCTAACTTTACAAATTCTATGATGATGCAATTGAAGATAAATGTACTTACTGTGAAATCAAACTATCTGAACTTATAATGAGACATAACTGTAAAAATTTACTTCCTTGACAGCTTACAATGTAACTTTTTTATTATTTTTCGGTTGCAATGAGAGATTTTGCACATTACTAACACTATGTACGTGGTAACATGGACCTAGAAGTTATGTTGTTTGACCTTATCGCACAGGAACTTCATAGGAACGTCCTGCAACTACTTTTCTTCCACACGGCTAGTGTTATATCAATGTGTACCACATTACAGAATTTGTCAATAGAATGCACATTCACCAGTTATTTTCTTTGCACCAGGTGTGTTACGCTACTATCAATCTGTGTCACAGGATGCCCTCTGATATTTGGCATCACAAACCCTGACTCATGGGGCAATAATCCAAGCATAGTTAAGTATCTTCCCTACAGCCTAGCTGTAGGGACCCCATAAATTATGAGGTCATTCAGCAATATACCTGCTTGCCCGTATGTTGCAGGACTTCACAGTTAATTCGATTCTATCCTTAGATCACTAGAAACTGTGATATCTTGGTATTAGTTGGCACAGGTATTACAAACTTGTTCATTCTGCTCACACAGTGCAATTTCCAAATATTTTCTATTTCTATGGTCAACTTCATATTTGTTACAATGGATTTCTACATTTCTTACATTTTTCTCAAAAAGTCAATAAGCTGCCTCATAAATTCAAAGTGCTGAATGACCCACCTGTTGGTTGGTAACATTTTTGCCATTGAGTTAGAAGGTTATGAGTTCAAGTCCCAATCAGGAGGTGTAGGCACAAAATATCCAGATAGGTATCCATTTGACATTCACTGGGGTGTAACCTTTCAGATGAGATGTGAAACTAATGCCCCATTAGTTTCTGTCATGTGATTGTAAAAGATCCTGCTGTACAACTTCAAAGAAAGCACAGAATTATCTTCGATGCCCCACACAATATTTATCCCTCAATAAACATCACTTAAAAACAGATTATCTGAGCATTATTACAAATCTATTTATGAGTCCTAGCTGAGCACCATTTGGCTGTTTCATTTCCTACATACATCAGTGACTCCACTTCAAAACTTCTTCATTGGCTATAAAGCATTTTGGGACATCCTGAAAAGAATTTAAATGGTACTTTGGAATTCATTTATTTTTCCCTATGTTCACAGGGAGGATCACTAGACCTAATCTCAGGAATAATAATGCATCTTAAAATCAACTTGTACCTTTCCTATCCCCATTTTTGGAAACAAGAATATTTGGATTAATCAAATTATGGAAATATCTTCTGCCCAATCCAATATTAATGCTGCCATTTTGCATGAAAATGTCCTGCTTAGCATTTTCAACCCAATCAGATTAGTACAAACCTACATGTAGTATCAAAAAGCAGCATTTTCCATTCAAAATTGAATGACAAAGTTGCGTAATATCTGATGGTGTCTCTGAATGTAAGGTTTCATAAAGTGCAACATTGTCCTAATCTTTCAGCCTTGCAGTGGCCAAATACTACAGTGCATATAAAAATATGTACAATGAAGAATAACAACATTATTAGAGATCTTACTATTAGCTCCAATGTTAATAATAAAATATTAATATGAATAATATTTTCCCTTGGAGCATTAACCAGCTTGGCAGGATGGTCTATTTCTCTGCAGTGAATTTTACCTAACATCACCCACATTTGTTCAGATAAGCAGAATGTATTATATTTCATTCTGATTTATAAACAATTTGGAGTGGCTTTATAAAACGAAATATCCTTCATCCACAGAAGGATCATCGGAGAGCATTGCTTTCTCTGTTCTGCGAGAGTCTTTTCGAGAAAAGATAAAACAAAGTGTGATCTTATTGAAGGGTACAAGGAGCCAAATGACCTCCTTCAGTTTTTATTTGTGAAAAGTACATTAATGGAAAGATTAGAAGAATATAATGGGAAATGTTTGACAAATCTGTTAGAGTTTTTTTTGAGATTGTAACTGGCATAATATTAAGGAGGAACCAGTAAATGTTGTGCATTGGTATTTCAGGAGGACTTCAATAATGCTGTCACAGAGGAGATTTTTAAGCAAAATTAGAGCACATGGGTAATATACTGGTATGGATTGATGGACAGATGGTAGAGCATTATTTGGGTCATTTTTGGATTGGGAAGCTGTAACTAATGGTGTGCCACAAGGATCAATGCTGGGACCCCAGCTGTTCTCAATCTATATCATTGATTTGAATGAGGGGACCAAGCATAATATTTTCAGATTTGCTGATGATACAAAGCTATGTGTGAGCTGGAGTTGTAATGCAGAGAAGTTTCATGAGCATATAAACAAAATTCTTACAGAATTTAGCAGGGTAGATGCAGAGGTGATGGGGTACCTAGAACCAGAGTTTCAAAGTAAGATGTTGGCCATTCAGGACTGAGATGAGAAGATATTTCTTCACAAAGTAGATAGTGAATCATTGGAATTCTCTGCTCAACGAGATTTATATAGGCACAGTTGTTGAATATCTTCAAGACAGAGATCAATAAACTATTGGACATTAAGGGATTCAAGGGATATATAGTTCATTCAGGAAAGTAGGGCTGAGGTTGCTTCAAAGTGAGGATTAGCCAAGATTATACTAAATGGTGGAGTAAGCTCAAGGGAGTGAGTGGCCTCCCTCTGCTTGTACTTTTTTATATTCCTATAAAAGATACCTGATCAGTATACCATTGACATTTTTGTTGATGTTGAAATGGAGCTGAACTTAGGACACCATTTTTTTTTACCTACATAGGCACTTACATAATCAGGAAAGTATCATCAATTAATTTACAATCACAAATTTACAATCAACACTTACCTACGTTGCTTCTCTTAAACAAGTAGTTTTCCTCTATTGTCAGCCTCATGTCTACCTTTGTAGAACTAGGTTTGGGTGATCTTGCTGATTGGGAGCAGCAAATATTCTGATACTGCAAATTGGTTGGGTTGTTTTTTCTTCAAAAAAAAATAAAATGCTGGAAATGTGAAATAAAAACAGAAAATGCCAGAAATACTCAGCAGTTCATGCAGCATCTGTGGGGAAAGAAACAGAGTTAATGTTTCAGGTTGATGACCTGTTTGTTTCCTTGTTATTCCAAAGTCAACTTTGGCATTTTCCCTCCGGTTTTAGAATTAAGGGAAGAAGACTGATTGTTTTCAGTAAGAGGCTCAAAGACATAAATGCCAGAGTCCTTGATGTTATTGACACTGAGGTTTGGCAAACAGCCATTAAAATCAATGAGAACAGAAAATCTGTTCTTTTATGGGAACATTCTTGACAATTTGTTCCTGCCATGACAATAGCTCACCCTTTTTCTGATTGCAATAGACAAGTGTCAGACCAAAGGGTCAGGGTTCCTACAACTTTACAAAACTCCAGAGGTTGCTTGGAAGCTGTTCTTGACCTTTACAAATTGATGATTAAACTTATTGCATGGAGTAATGAATTGCAGATTAAATCTAAAGTGGTCTGTTGATGCACACTAAATGTCCTGCATGAAGCAGCACTTGCATTACTGCCACAGGGCAAATCTTGGACAAGAAAGCTTTGTGAATAGTATTGGAGAATGGAAGGTAATGATTCAGTAGTGCTAATTTGCTTCTTCATTTGAATTGATAGATTCCTGCATAGTTCAAATTTTTGTAAATTCAAATACTTCCTCACCTACACATCTTTTCATTATTAAAAGAATTCTGAAAGATTCCTCCTTTGTAATCAGCCATGGAGCACATGATCAGCTTTTAAAGCAAGCTGATTGGTGTGCTATAACTCAATGACTTTAAAAATATCTTTCTATGTGTTGCTGATTATTTTAATATCTTACATATTTATCAACTTTTCCCAAGTTTGGTGGGAACTCAAACACTATCATTGGATAATTCCTTACTGCAGTTCTTTTCTTCCCCTAACGTAGAAACTTCATCTTTCTGTCACATTCGCCTAATTTGAGGCTCAGGTTTGGCCTTTCTATCAACCTTGTAGATTGAATCAGCTTGTGAGATCAGGAGATCTGATTATTTCGCTCACCTTGTGTGCTTTATTCACTTTAATTTGTATTTGTAAAATACATTTTCAGACCCTATTTAGATGTGCACGTTGTTTTTGCAGCTGTGTTGGCTTCATGAATTAGCAGCTTTGACTCCAAAGGTAGAGTTATTTTTATTTCTATTATATTTTTCCACCTCCTCACTTTTCTTCACAGCATCACCACCACAGAATCATCACAGAGCGGTGGTCTTGGGTGAAAGTTAACACAGGCCAATTAAAGCTAATATGGTTTTATTATATTCTTTCAATACAATAGAGGGCTATATACAATAGTGTGGGAAAGGGCTAGGGGTTAACCCATGCCTGTCATTTCAAGTGTAGTCAAAATTAAATTTCACATTGCCTGTCAGTTTAGATGATCACTCTGTGCACCAAAGGGCAATTGTGTTTTTCACTGGCTGGTACTGCTTAAAGCTGGGAAGTACCTTTTATATATGTCATGTATTGTGCAGCAGCAAGGGCTGACCAGCACTCAACAACAGAAGCTGACCAGGGAGACATTCTGGAGTGGTACAATATGGAGGGGACTCCATGGTCCAGTGCTGGACTGGGCTGGTACAAGAGGTGAGAGGGTGAGAGATGGTTTACTTCAGAGACTGTTCACATCTCTGGCACTCAGCTACAAATAAGCCCTATGAATCAAGAGTTGAACCTAACATTCATCATTTCCGCTGCCCTTGGCACTCCTGTAAGTCCCATTCGCCAGGCTGAAGGGGCAGACTAGGTTGTATCCTCCCTCTTTTTTTTCCTGTTTTAGCTTCTCCTTCTGTTCCTCCAGCTCCAAAACTGGTGGCAGAGGTGAGCCCTATGGATGGCCCGTCTCTGCAATGCACTTTATCATGAACTAAGGCACTTTCTGCTGGGTACTGCAGGGCTCCCCCAGTCTGCTGAAGTCAACGGAATTGTACTCAGAGAATGACGTGTCATCTCTATCATATTTACAGTGGCAACGTGGTACTTGTAGTACGTACACATGTCTCTACTGTGTTGATTGCTACAAGTCTATCAGGTATGTGCCTGCATAATGCGGAGATATGGCCATGCACCACTGGACCTTGAGGGATTGAATCCCCCTCAGTTGTAAGTGTCTCAGGGATACCCACAACGCAATGAAGCACATTTGCTATGCCAGATGCCCTTTGGCAGGAGTGAACAAAACACATTGAGCTCTCTCGGAAGTGTGTGTGCCAGTGAGTTCCCTTGTGCACCAATGGATGGTAGAATGCAAGGTGAATGTAATGACTCTAACCTGGAAGGATTCTGATGCATTAATGTCCACAACCAAATTGATCTGGATACAGAGCGGTGGCTGGAGTGAGCAGTGTACTTCAGTGAAGTCTTCCTCACTGAACCACTGGTGTCTCTCCCTGCTTTTCTCTGCCATTCTGAAGAGTGTGCACATGAATCGGTCACTAAATAGAACTGATTTGAAATGTGTAGAAACTAAATAACCAGTGCTCTGGAGATGAATTTTACAGCCCTAGCCTCTAACAAATAATCTGTAGACTGCCTGTTGTTTACTGATGTTTAAATGATTAAGGATAAACATAAAAGGAAAAAGCAGATACCTCGGATGGAAACTTCTCCCCTGTTGGAACTCTCAATTACCAAAAATTGATAAAATTGATGAATTGCTAAAATCCAAACCAAGACAACAATAAAAAAAATATTTAGCCAACCTTAAATTGATTCTGACGTGAGATTATTATTTAAGTCTGCTGAGTTTTTGTCACTGAATGTTATAGTCAATGACTTGAGGTTCTGTATGGCATACATACTTATAACATAAAGTTTAGGAAGGAAACAAGTTCTCATGTTTAAATTAGAATACGTGGATAACAAAGGATCGCTCCTGATTTTGTATTCTGTAGTCACAGTATTATGGCCTTAATCAGAAAATTGGAATGAATCCCTGTCCAACCTTTTTATTCATTGTGGTAACTGTAATTTGTTCCAGAACTATTATTCATTTAGTATTGTGGCTGGAATGTTGTCAGTATCATATTGCCTTCCATTTCTCATTTGGAGTACAACCTTGCAAGATCACATGAACATTTCCAAGAATATTTTATTAAGTGGGAACAAAAAAGATGGATCCTATCAACATATACCTGTAGTAACAGTGAAAATGAAGCACTTCAATACATTTAAGAAATGCATTTTTTGAAAATTTCAACCAACCATCGTGTACTCAAGTGTTGTGAGAAGGAGCTGTGCCAAATTTAAAAAGACCATGGAGTGATCAGCTCTGTGGAACAAGTACAGCAAGAAGAAAGACTCCCAGTGATACTGGAAATGTTAATGAAGTGCTATCAATTAGCAATGCACAAGTAACCAATTCACATACTAAAATAGAAAAAATATAAATTGTCACAGACAATAATTGGAGGTGAGAAAGGGTACCTTTCTGTACATAGATAAAAGGAGCAGTTGAAATGATATTGAGGGCATGCAAATTTTAAGAATGTCTTCTTGAAATCATGGTCACTTCTGGTTCATAAATAGAAACAAGAATGGGACCATCTCAAGTATTTGAATTCTGCATTGGCTCTGTCAGGCTTTAAATATATTCATTAGATTTCATAGGAGAAAAAAAATAAAGAGGAATGAAACTCATTCTGGAGCTTTTCCGATTGTAATGGCAGTTGAGTGATCAAAGCATCTGTTTCACATCAAGCATATCAATTTGTTATTCTGATCTTGAACAAAATAGCAATAGCGTAGCGGTTAGCGTAATGCTATTACAGCACCAGTGACCCGGGTTCAATTCCCGCCACTGTCTATAAGGAGTTTGTGCATTCTCCTTGTGTCTGCATGGGTTTCCTCCGGGTGCCCTGGTTTCCTCCCACATTCCAAAAGACGTACAGGTTAGGAGCTGTGGGCATGCTATGTTGGCACCGGAACTGTGGCGACACTTATTAGGTCTGAGGCAAAAACGTATTGATACAAATCTTCCATCTACCACACATTCTTCCATAGATAGGACAGAAGGTGTCTGATAGGTTGGTAGGTTGTGAGGTGGGTTGGTCATTCTGATCTTTATGCTAAAGTACATGCTTCAATGCATGGACTTGAGACACTCATTGTTCACCACCTCCAAACTTCCCTTATGTACAATGTACTATGTAAAATGTTTTAAAACAAAATAGATCCTACTATGTATTTGATGTTAAAATGTAGCAACATCATCTATGTTTGCATGAACTGTGTGCGTGTATACTTTTTTCTATGACATCGTATATTTAATTTTGTTAAAAGAGGTTCAGCCTCTGTTTTCAGTTCAATGGATTGCAGACAGAAAAATGTGCAATTGTGCACTGTTGGCAGTTCTCTATTCAAAGAGCTCAAGAGCCATATTATCAGTTCAGACAATCAAGCATTTGGGTCATTAAAAATTAATATTTGCAATGTTACAGTTTATGGGAATATAAAATCATCATGGCTAATATGGTAATTACTTTAACTGGAGTTGGAAAACAAGGAGTTTACTTTTCTCCTCTTTATCATTAAGCTGCACTGACAGTGTTATAAATTGCCAAGGTTGATTTTAATGGATATACTTATATTATTCTTGTTTTTTATTCTTCTGGGTGGAGGAGGGGATGTTATGGATAAATCATTTTATTTAATAAGAAAACCTTCTATTTTTGACCCCACAGAATTAAGTAAATGCATGATGTATAGCAGATATTTTCTACCGTGGCTAATCAATTCTAAGATGTTATAATTTCAGGTCAATAGGGTTCTACAGCAAGAAAACAGACCCTTTGGCCCAACGTGTCCCTGCCGACCAAGATGCCTATCTACGCTAATCCCTTTTGCCTGTGTTTGGCCCATATCCCTCTAAACCTCTTCTATCCATGTACTAGTCCATTTAAACATTGTGATTGTACCTGCCTCTGTCACTCCTCTGGCAGCTCGTTCCATACACCCAGCACCCTCTGTGTGAAAAATTTGCTCCTCAGATCCCCTTTGAATGATTCTGATGAAAGGTGATCAGCTTGAAACATGGACCCTGATTCTCCCTTTACAGATGTTGCCTGACCTGTTGAGCATTTCTAGCAATTTTTGTTTTTATTAATTTCAGATTTCCAGCATTTATATCTTTTTTTTTGCTTTTCAATTAGTAGTGATATAATTCCTCTCAGGGTTTTTGACTTGAAACCTAACTCTGCTTCACTTTCCACTGATGCTACCTGACCTGCTGAGTGTTTCCAGTATTTTCTGTTTCTATTTCACATTTCTAGCATCTACAGTTCTTTTTATTTCCATGCTATATTTTCTATGAGTTGCCGTTTGGACTGAAAAGCTTGAGAAAACCATTTTAATAAAGCATATATTTCATTACTAATTAACATTTTGATTAGTTATGAAATTCATTAATAGCCTCTATGTTAAGGTAGTTATTACACTCCTACTTTGGAATCATATTTGTCTGAATCGTTTTGGGCATTCCTGAATTTCTGTGACAGCCCAAGGAAATCCTACAGCCTAAATGTGCAAATTCTTAAGAGATATACATAAGGGTTTCCATTTCAGATGCTGATTGACCTTTTGTGATTTTTTGGCATTCATTTACATCAGATGGCTTGATGCTTAATGCTGTACAATTCACCACAATAGCAATGCCACAATACATCTTGACACAAGTGATTCTTTTTTCTCTGAGTTGCAGAGGAAGATTTCCCCGATTGTGTATCACAACCTATGATTAATTATACTCCAGACTAGATCCTAGAATGTGATAGCATCAGCTTCATCACAATCCATTTGTTTTAGCTGTAGTATGTATCTGCAGCATATATATTATATCCTTGTATTTCATTATTGATGAGAGATTAATATAAATAAATTTATTAAATTGTGCTTTAAGATAGACACTATTTTAATGGGATGCCAAAAAGAATGATTCCAGCTTCCTTCATATAAATCATGTCCAATAATTGAAAATATGGCAAAGAAATAATAATGAAAAGACTGGGAATTTTGGAAGTACAATGTTAATATAAAACTGAACATTCAAATTTAATTCAAATGGTACATTACATTTCTGCTGAAATAAGCTACAAGAAGACAGCGAGATTGAACTTGCATTTATACTTCTTTTTACAAACTTAACATACTCTAAGACTTCTCCTTGGCAATGGATTACCTTTGAACAGAGTTACCATTGTAATATAACGAAAAATGCAGCCAGTTTGTGCAGAGAGAAGAAAAATAGTAAGCGATGGGCTAAATAGACTCCTTCTATGCTATGATTGCCCAAATATTAACATGAATTTAGGACACAGCTGAAAAAGAAATATATTTGCAACATTTTCTGCCCAATATTGTTTCCCTCTTTTTCAACATATGTGGTTTATTAGAATGATGAATCCAGCACAGTAGCTAACAGAATTGTGTTCCCCACATGATAAAACCAGAAGGAGGCTCACAGAAGAAGAACTTAATTATTTATGTCGATTTATGTCATGAGATAACCTAAAGCACCTTACTGACAGTTTATTGTCTTTGATACAACAAACAAGATGCCGGAGGAACTCAGCGGGTCAGGCAGGATTTGTGGATAGAAATGGACCAGATGAAGGGTCTTATCCCAAAATATCAACAATCCATTTCCCTCCACAGTTGCTGTCTGACCACTGGATTGCTCCAGCATTTTGTTTGTTGCCCCAGCTTCCAGTCTCTTGTGTCTCAATTGTCTTTGATACATAGTCACTGTTCCTTTGAAGGAATTTTTTTAGCAAATTGCACTGTACTAAGGTCCCTGAATCTATGTGGAGATGCATAACCAGCAAATCTGTTTTGATGAGTTGTTTGAGGTCCTGATGTTGGTCCAAATGCTGTGAAATCTCCCTCTTAAAATAGTATGAGTGACATCTTTAATTTCTACTTGAAGAAATGGGTACTTTAACATTGTATCCAAAAGACAGAAAGGCCAACTTTAAACCTCCCAAAGCTTAGAAAATGGACAACCAGACAATTAAAGTAGTCAGTGTGGCTTAGCAAGAACCAATACCAAGCTCAGATCCCTCCCAAACAACATACTAATTGCTTAGCTGAGTGCCATATAAGGCATACAAGATTCTAAGGGGGATTAACAGGGTGGATGCTGAGTGGGAATATCTAGAACGAGGGGGCATAGTTTCAAAATAAGGAAATGCCCATTTAAAATGGAGGTGAGAAGAAATTCCTTCTCTCAGAGGACTGTGACTCTGGAATTCTGTACAACATAAAATTGTGGAGTCATTGAATATACTCAAGGCAGAGAGTGTCAGATATTTAAACTACAAGGAACAAAAGGGACATGGGAGAAAACAGGGAAGTGAAGCTGAGGTAAAAATCAGATCAGCCATGATCTTATTGAACAGAAGACTAGGCTTGGCGGGGGGTGGGGGGGGTGGTGGGGGGGGGGGGGGGGGGGGGTTGGTGAAATTGGCCTACTCCTGCTCCTGTTTCTTATATTCTTATGTTCTTATGCCAGAGAGTGTTCCATGGTTCCACCAACTGACAAATATCTCACCGTAGACCAAATCATATAGAGTGTGAGGGAGACAGATAGGCTCCCTTCAGAATGAGCCCTGAACACTGTGCCTTTTAACTCTACACTAGGATGTGAATAAATAATGCAGAACAAGGATTCAACCCTGCACTGAGAACAATTGCATTGTCAGAAATGGCAGATCTGGTTTTTATTTGGAGCAGGTGTTATATAAATGGGGACAAAGACAGGCAGAAAACCAGTTGGAGAAGTTATATTTCATCTGTCAAGACCTTATCAGCCTTGACTGATAAGCCAGCATAACTGGCAATGAAGTCATGTGAACATTCCTTTTTCTTTCTTAGCCACATTACAAGTAGCATTATGATGTCTTAAGCTAATAGAATCTATGATTTATTTTAATCATTGATTATACTACAGTTGGGAAAGTAGTTAAATCTATGGCAGTGTAAGTCTAAATTTTAGGATCTGTTAGCACTGAGACTTAATCCATGAGATCGATTTCACTCAGTTGGCTGATAGGTCACAAAGATAAACTAAAAAGGTGTACAATTACAGCTTTCATGTGAGGTTCAATCTATGAGTTCTAGATTTTCCATTTTTTGAATGGGGTAAAAATCAAAATGAAATAAGTCATTTAGAAAATTAACAACCCTGAAAGAAAAAGTTCCAATTCAAAAATACAGCATCTGTGCTCATGGCATCCTTCAACAGAGATAATGGGGATTTTTGTTTTCCAGCAAGATCCACCCATCTTCTGGCAAGATTCCCGAATGGACATGATGGCGTGTCCTGCTCAGCAGAACGTTGTCCTTGGGATATTGACACTGCGGCGCTGAACAGAACAGTGGGTGTAAGCTTCTGCAGATCATTCCCCCTCACTGGACCTGACACACGTTCACCCCACACAGGTACAACCGGCCCTGTGAAATGAATGGCTATTGCATGAAGGATAGGCAAAGATTTGTTTTATTAGGCTAGGTTAAATGGTTTTAACTGTTTAAAATGTGTGTGTGTGTGTGTGTGTGTGTGTGTGTGTGTGTGTGTGTGTGTGTGTGTGTGTGTGTGTGTGTGTGTGTGTGTGTGTGTGTGTGTGTGTGTGTGTGTGTGTTTGATAATGTTTTTAAGAGTTCTAATTTTCATAACATTTATTTTCATGTCTCTTCCCTTGAGCCTGCGGGAGGAGACTCGCCAGCAGTTAAAGCTGTTGTCAGCAGCAGGAACCCTGCACTGTGCTACCCCGGTGCATTCCAATGAGCTCCCAGCTGGCTGCTCAGCAGAAGACTGTGCCTCGACCATGCAGGAAGAAATAATGTGATCCAGTACGGTGGAATATCCGCCCCCATACTTCTGTAAGCTGTTATACTTTGGAGTGACCAGAGCTGTTGGTAAAACATTCTTACGTTATGCAGTGCTCCACAGTTATTATCAATTTGAAGTGTTTAAAGGGCTCATTGTCAGGGCTCAATTGATATTGCTGACTTGCATGGCTCTCATTTGAGGGTTTTGAATTCAGGAGATGCCTCATCAAGCAATAAGGCATCACAGTAGCAGAGATGAATGGGATGGATACATTTAGGAAGAGGTTGGACAAGCACAGAAAGGACAAAGGAACTGGAGGATATGATTGTAAGGTAGAACAGACTGGGGTTGGAGGAAGCTTGGGTGAAGCATGAAGGACAGCATGGGCCAGCTTCTGAGCTATCAGCTCGGTGTTATGTTCTGAGGAATATTTCTTATTTTCATTTTTACATTTACAGGATCCCTAACCTTCTTAACAATCTTTCTCTTCATCTTCCAAAGCAGGTTAACATCAGTAATAACCAGAAACAGAAAATGCTGGGAGTATTCAGCAGGTCAGGCAGCATCTGTGGAGAGAGAATTAAATGTTTCAGATTGATGAAATGTTTACCCTATCTCTCTCTGTCACCCTCTTTACTGGTGCTGGCCAACCTGCTGAGTGTTTTCAGGCTCTTGTGTTTTCATTTCAGATTCCTTGTAGCTGAAGTGTTTTGCTTTTGAGATGAAGTTAAATCGCTGCACTTCAATCTGACAGCCCCACACACTGAGCGAACCAAAAACATTGCTATTGCTTTAGTTTACCTGCAAATTTCTGACCAGTTTCAATGCCCTATACCTGCAGCAACAACTTCCGTGAAAACACTAACTGATTAGTTATTACTGCTTCTGCAATATCCAATTGCAACTGAGTCTTTCTTTCCCCTCATCCCCACCTTTACTATTCTGCTCGACATGGTCTCTCTCTCTCTCTCTCTCTCTTTTTTTCTTTCTCTTGCCCTCCTCACACCATGTCCTTCACAAAGGCATAATGGGCTGCACTTCAGTGATGATTTTGCTAAAGGACTTGTGAAAATAGAAATATAAGACACAGGATCAAAAGTAGGCTAATCAGGCCCTTGAGTCTGCTCTGCCATTCAATAAGATCATGGCTGGTCCAAATTTAGCCTCAGCTCCACATTCCCACCCCCTCAACCTCTTGTTGATTGCAATTCAAATGCATTTCAATCTCCACTTTGAGTATATTGGAAGACTCTGTCTTCACAGCTCTCGGTAAGGTGGGGTAGGGGGAAGGTGAGGCAGAGAAGACTAAAATGTCATGACCTTTGAGAAAAAATTCCTCCTTATGATGGGCAAAGATTACTTATACTGAAAATATGTCGCCTTAGTTCTAGGCACCCCACTGGGGAAAACAATCTCTTACCATCCACTCACTCAGAATCTTATGTATCTCAATAAGATCATCATCTCTTTTTTTCTTCTGGAACTCCAATCAGTATAAGCACAATCCTGCCAAACTTCTCTTCATATGTCAACTTCTCCTTCCAAGGAATCAACCCAGTGAACATTCTCTGCACTGCCTCCATTTCAAGTATACCCCAAGTATGTAGAGACCAAAACTGTACACAGTAGTGCAGGTTAGGTCTCATCTTCATCCTATAAAGTTGTCTCAAATCTCCCTACTTTTATGCTCCATATCCCTTAGAATAAAGGCCATCATTCCCATCTCCCTTCTAATTACTTGCTGTATCTGTGTGCTAACTTTCTATGCCTCATGTACCAGGACCCCCAGATCAGTTTGCACTAGAATTGACTTTTCTTTGTTCTAATTGTGCTCTTTCTTGTAAGAGTTGTGTATAATTTATGTTTTTCTTGTGAACACTGCTTATACGATGTGATGTACCTGTGATGCTGCAGCAAGTAAGTTTTTCATTGCACCTGTGCATACATGTACTTGTGCATATGACAATAAACTCAACTTTGACTTTTCCTTTGTATTGCAGCATTTGTAGAATCAATATTCAGTCTTTCCAGCAGCTCCATAAGTAAGAAGGCCATTTTCCTGATGTGCATATAAGGGAATAAGGGGAGGGGGAATGGAATTATTGGGATTTCTTCCCTATGAGCCAATATGGGCTGAAAGGCCTCCTTCTGGGTTGTAATAATGGCAAGATGAGGTCATGATGTAGACAGGCAAATTAACATAGATGTTATTTAAATTTATTTCCAGAAGGCACAAAAAAAGGTACTGGCTACGGATGAAGATTGTGGAACTGAAAGAAAATTTTTATGACCTAGTGCGGAAATTAACTAAAGAACAGGAGACAGGCAGTAGGAAATAAAGGGCAGACACTCAAATTGGCAGGATGTATCTGACTGTGGACCTGTGTTAGGTCCACATTCATAAAGAATGGGATAAACACAAGAACATAGGGATGAACACAAGAAAGTAGGAGCAGGAGTAGACCACCCACCCCACCACTCAATGAGATCACGGCTGATTTGCCCCAATTCCTCTTGGGCCAGTTCCCCATAGCTCTCAATTCCCTAATATTTCAAACAGTTCTCTACCTCCTCTATAAATACCCCAATGATCTAACCTCTGTAATCTTCCAGGGTAGAGTATCCCAGAGATTCACCACCCTCTGCATAAAGAAATTCCCATGCATCCCATTTTTAAATGCCTGGCCCCTTATCTTATAAGTAATTCCCCTCATTCAAGACTCTCCCATGAGTGGAGGGATCTCATCTGCTGGTGACTAAACCTTGACCCTTGACAGTATGTTATTCATTGAGCATGCTCAGTTGGCACAAGGTATGGCAGAAATAAACATCCTGAAAGTGAAGGCGAGGTTTGAAGTGGCCACTTACAAACTCATACCTTACTGTGCACGCACATCTGTCATCCCTGATCTAACCATTTTCTGAGACTATTTTGGAAAAAGGTGTATCTTACATCACATTGATAGGAATTAATTCTAATTCTCTATTTATAAAGGTCCATATGGCAGGAGATATTGCTCGGGTCATGCAGAGGGAGATGGTTTCTCGATGAGTTTTCCAATGTGATAACCAGAAGTATTCTCAACTTCACATTTCAAATAAAGAGGAAGACCTGCTGGCGAGTGTTTCATCTCTGATCTGACATTTCCATTAATCTTATTCACTGATAACATCATGCTTACGGACACACAGAGAATTGCTTCAGTAGGGCTGACAGCTTTGATTTACCTCAAAACTTCTACTGAATATGTAATACCAATCCTAGGTCCAGCCAGGCACACAAGGAAAACTTGCCCTCCAATAGATAAGTCTACACTGCTCACAATTTTACACCAATATACTGTATCAATATGCAAAGTTTGCATTGATTAGTACCAATATGCAAATGATGAAAAGACAAGAAAATAAAGTAATTAAAAAATCCACTTCATAGGTGAGATCTGTATTATGTTGTTACAATATCTTTAATAAGGGATTCTTTTGTGAATTCCCAGTCTCAAGCACAATACTTATGCCAACAGTAAAAGTTATTTATTTTGCAAGTACATTTGGAAATATAAATTATCATGATTTACCATGCCAGTTCCATCATCTCCTTTGGTTACACAGCTATGGGGTCATGCAGCAAAAGCCCTGAAGCTTTTCAATGCAATGTTAGTAACAAATTGGCTATTGCATTTTAAACAGGTTGATATCAGGCCTGTGTTGAAACAGCAGACAGAATTTCAGCCGTTTGCTATTATCGCAACTTCAAGACAAATGTGTTACATTTGATAACATGCCAATAAGATGCAAAAATAAAAAAAGACTGTAAAAGAATCAGAAGTATTAAATCATGGGAAGGGGAGGAGATTCAGACTTTTGACTATGGACATAATAAATAAAATAGCTCTAGCAACAATAGTGCTGTAAGCCATATTTTAAGAATGTCAATTAACAATAGTCTAAAACCAAAATCTACCCAACAGCACTGTGGGAGTAACTTCACCACAAGGACTGCAGGAGTCTGAGAAGGCCCTTCACACCATCTTTTCAAGACCAATTAGAATGGCCTTTCTAGCAAAGGTGGTATCCCATAAATGGATTTTAAAATAGATGCTTTCATCCTGCCTTCAATCATAATGAAATAGAGAATTAAAAGCTCTTAACAGACTTGTCAAAGGTGATCTCCCTTTCATAGATCCATATTAAGTCTATACAATCCTATTATTACTTTCTAATTGCTCTTTTACCATTTTCTTAATAATAGATTCCTTCATCTTTCCTACAACTGTGGTTAGATTAACTGGTCTATAGTTCCATTTTCCTTTCTCACCTGTCCTAAATAATGTGGTGACATTTGCTACCTTCCATACTGGCGGCACCCTTCTGGAATCCATGGAATTTTGGAAGATGGCAACCAGTACATCCATTATATCCACAACCACCTTCTTCAAAACCTTAAAATTCAAGTCATCAGATCCTGGGGATTTATCACTTTTCTGTCCCATTAATTTCTCCAAGACTAATTTTTTTTAACTAATGATAATTTCTGAGTTCCTCGTTTATTCAAGACATTTAGTGCTCCATTATTTCCAGGAATTTTTTTTGTACCTTCTTCCATGAAGACAAATGAAGAAAACATTTATTTAATTTCTCAGCCATTTCCTTATCCCTTCATACAACTTCCCTTATCCTTGTCTGTCAGGCATCCATGCAGTTTGGCTAATCATTTCCATTATACACATCTATAGAAGTTTTATTTGCTTCCTCCTGCCTACTCTTAAGTTCTTCTTCCCCTTTCCACATCAATATCTTGATCCCTCTATGCTGAAAATGTTCCAAAGAAGTATTTATTTAGTTTAATACTCTCTTTCTAGTCATAGCTGGGGTTATTTGCCTAAAAGGGATATATATTACTTGTAAACTATGTTCTTTAAATGATAGCCATTGTTGTTTACTGTCATACCTTTCAATATATTTTTCCAGTTTACCAGATGCAACTGATGTTTTTGTGGCTTGTACTGTTCATTGTAAGATCCTGGTTTCAGACTGAACAATATGTCACATATAAACCACATCATATTTCCTTCATCAAGCCATTCAATACTTCAACATAAATCTCTATCAAACTACTTCCCTTTAACAAATCTATGCTGCCTTTCTATAATCATCCACGCTTAACCAACTGACTGCTAATTCTGTCCTGAATTATTGTTTCTTGCTCTTTCCCCAAGTCCAAGGTTTAACTGACTGGTCTGCAGTTATTGGTTATCCCAACGCTCTTTTTTGGACAAGATGCAAGGGTTGCCATTTTCCCATCTTCAGGCACCCTTGTAGGTTTATGGCCAGGGCCTCTGCAATTATTTCCCTTTCTTCCCTCAATAACCTTGCTCATCCCTTCTGTACCAGATGATTTATTCACTTTAAGTGCAGACAATGTTTCTTGTATCTTTTCTTTAGATATATTTTGATCCATCGAGAATCTTATTTATATCTTCCTTTGCTGAGATTCCAGTAGTTCTTCTTCCTTGGTGAAGGCTGATATAATGTACTCATTTAGTAGCTTACCTTTTCCCTTTGTGAATACACTTCCTTTATAGCTTCTGATTAACCCCAGCTCTTCTCTTACAACCCTTTATCTGTTTACGTCTATAAAGTATTTTTGGAATCCCTTTTATATTTGCAGCGAGCCTTTTTCCCTGCTCACCCTTTGTCTTTCTAACTTAATTTTTTAACTTCCCCTCTGAACTTCCTGCAATTAGCCTAATTCTCTCTTGTGTTACCAACCTGGCATGTTTTATGCTTTTTTCCTTTTCTGCTCTATCTTACTCTCTTATCTTTTTGGCTGTCCATGGAACTCTGGCCTTATTTTCTCTACCTTTCTCCCTCATAGAAATATAGCTAGACTGCAGCTGAAACATCTTCACTTCAAAAGCCTCCCATTGTTCAATTATATTTTTGCCTGCGAATCTCTGATTGCAGTTTATCCACCCCAGATCGATTCTCATCCCATTGAAATTGGCTATTATCCCATTGAATATTTTAACCTTGGGGTGATCTTTATCCTTTTCCACAGCTATATAACTTAAAAATCAGCAGTCAGTGGTCTTACTGATTTTAATTTTATGTCCAGTGATTTAACACTGTGAGCCATTCCATAACACTGCTATTCTGCAAGATTCTTGGGTGAGATACTCGCTAATCACTCAGCCATGCCTTTGAAGAGTCATTCAGTTTCCAATTGGAAGTCCCAATTGACAGAACCAAATGCTTTAAAATTTCACTTTATGTGATGGGCTGTTTGACAGACAGGTCTTATAATTGTGGTGTGTGTGTGTGTGTGTGTGTGTGTGTGTGTGTGTGTGTGTGTGTGTGTGTGTGTGTGTGTGTGTCTGTGTGGGTGTCTGTGTGTGGGTGGGGGGGGTAAGGCAATGTGTAAGCTAATATATATTGGCAGGGGATACTTAGCAGAGAAATAGAGTCAGGTCAAAGACCTTTAGCCAGTTCTGATGAAGGGTCTTCAATATGAAATGTTAACTTTGTTTCTCTTTCCACAAATGCTGCCTGACCTGCTGAGTATTTCCAGTATTTTCTGTCTTATCTTTAATCAGAACATTAATAAAAAGGTCATTCCTGTTACCACTGTTCCTCTTTCTATAGATGCTGTCTAACCAGCTGAGAAATGTTCTGTTTTTTATTTCAGATTTCTACCATCCACTGTATTTTTACAGTGAAAGTCAAAGTCAAGTTTATTGTCATATGCACAAGTACATGTATGCAGAGGTGCAGTGAAAAATTTAGTTGCAGCAGCATCACGGGCACATGGCATCATATAAGCAGCATTCACAAGAAGAACATAAATTATACACAATTTTTACAAGAAAACACAGTTAGAACAAAAAAAAACACAGTCCATTTTAGTGCAAAGTGGTCAAAGTGGGCATAGTGTTGCTAAACTCTAGTGATTAGGGTTTTGTCGGCTGGTTCATTAATACTGCTGCAGGGCAGTATGTAATAGAGATCTACTCAGCTATAAAATTAAGACCCAACCTGAACCCAACTGGAGCCCAAGGACTAATAATTGCTAACATGCCCAACCCAACCAGGAGGCATCTGCAGACTATTGAGGCTGGACACTGGCCCTGGATCACATTTCACATCCTCACCCAATGAAGGCCCTTAATATTTAGTGAAGTTGCTCCTCCAGTCCCCATGGGTAGATGTCACTGTCTGACATGGCACAGAGGCATATTTGAAGCCACTATTGTGAAAGCAAGCCCAAGCCAAGACAACTTCCCCATCCACTCTCTGGCTGTGTATCCATCGCCGAGACCATGTCATAGACATCACCCTCCCATCCTGCATTGTCCATTGTCTGCTCCTTAGTTAAGTGCCCATTTAATGTAACTGGCACCTGGTGAGAGTAAACCAAATAGACCTGGATAAAATATTAAGCCTGGCTGGCCTGATCCAATCTTCACCTGATTCAGTGGAATATACACCCAGACTGACCCAACCCTGACCTGACAGAAGCAGTTAGCCCTGTCAGTCTTGGGTTGACTATGCAATTCCAGGACCTAGCAAAGCAGCAAAAGGCTGAGGCAAATCAGGATGTTTGTGTGCATCACACACAAACATCAGGAAATCCTGCAACTCATTGATAGTAGAAACATTATTCACAGATGCTACAGAGACAGGCATGCATCTTGGAGATAGGAGCCTCTTGAGGCCGCAGAGTGAAAGATGCCTGAAGCGAAGCCTAACAAACATAAAAAGAGCTCATTGGTTTAAATACAAAATACATCAACAATGAAAGGGCAAGAGAATCAGAAGTTATGGAAATGAAAGAAAAACCTGATGGGGAAAAAACAAGAAGAAATGAAATACTGAAAATAAAATGAGGAAAATAATCAAAGGGAAAATAAGAAACTGAAAAAAACCAGGGCTGAATTAATTATTACAAAACAAGGTGTCAAAACATTGAAGGAATAAATATACCACATGCACAGCAATCCAAAACCAATGGAATTGTTTAGTTCATTATTAATGAACTATTAGCTTTTGTTCTGATGGGCTCAGTTTAACAGCTCAGCTTTTATAATGGTAAAAGCGGAGGTGAATAATTTGATCTTGGAATATCAGAGAAAAAATGGGCACAGTAAGTTGCAGAGTTGGATTGATGTCAGAGGCTCTTAATTTCCCAATGAATGGTGATGTGTGAAGACAGTTTTCACAGAACCTTTCCTCAGAAAATGAAATAGGTTCATAAAACATAGAACAGTACAGCACAGGCCCTTCGGCCTATGATGTCAGTGCTGACCATGAATCTATTCTGATTCCATCTTCCTATACAACGACCATATCCTTCTATTCCCTGCCTGTTTGTGTGTCTGCCTAAATACCTCTTAAATATTGCTATCGTATTGACTTCTACCACTTCCCCTAGCAGGCACCTACCATCCCCTGTGTAAAAAATTCCTGTCTCATAGACCTCCTTTAAACCTCCCCCTCTCACCTAAAACCTATACCCTCTAGTATTTGATATTTCCATCCCAGGAAAAAGGCTTTGACTTTCCATCCTATCTCTGCCTCTTCTCATTTCATATATTTCTATCAGGTTAACCCTGGGCAAAAAAATTCCAAGTTTGTCCAACCTCTATCCTGTGCAATGTATATAGCACCTGTAAGCTGATGATCCCTTACAGGTATGTAACGAGGAGCCTCCTCCTGTTTTTGAAGCTCTGGCTTTCGAACCAAACTTTATCTGGAGTTTGCTACACCAACTGGTGTAGCACTGAAAGAAGCCTTTTACAATTACTCAAACAAACAGCTATGAAGTTGGAATATTTACTGCCAACATTGCCTCTCAACTCTGGTAGCCCATCCATTGCTGTTGTGTCCTTAACTTGATTTTACTGGGAAATCTGCCTGCATCGAGTAAAAATCTAACTTCCAAGCATCTTTAATTACTGATTACCATGCTGAAATCATCAATCCACCTCCCCTGAGAGGGGTTTCCCACCCAGTTAGATATTCTAGGATAACTATGAAGGGGAATCATTGGATTTACTAAGCCCTGTCATGTTTACCACATTTAACCCTTCCTCACACACTCATTTCCCTGTGAGTGCAATGACATATTTTTCTGAGGCTACCACAATGATGGAATCTTTCACTTGAATGAAGCCCATGGTCTTCCTGACCCAAATGTCCCTGATGCAGATACTGAAGGCAAACAAGGCTCCATTCCCAAGTACTGACACCTCAAATGTTGATGAACATAAATGCAAAAAAATTCTGCACTCCAGGCCACAGCTGTGCTGTAATTTTTTGATTTACTTTTATGAATTAAATCTACAGTATCCCGTTGGGCTACATATGTTATACATCGTATCTGTTAATCAAATTTACATTTAGACTTTCTGAACATATGTTAGTTTTGACACCAAATTCCTCATTTTTTAGTATAAATGCTAAAGGCCTCATTGAATTGGTGTCTGTAGTTTGCTAAACACTGATACTGCATCACACAATGACCTACAATTGTTCATTGGATGCCCATTGACAAATTCAGTGCAATGTGTATTATTAGTCTGTTTACCGTTGTTAATCCCCATTCATAATAGAGGAATAATTGAAAACATGTAACCAATCAGAATATTATAATACAGTGGGGAAATATGAATAGTAAGACATTGTCCTCTGTTTTAACATTAGCACCAACCAGCTTATTTTATATGAGCTTCTATCTTAATTAAGATTGAGGAGTGAATGAATGTCATATGTTAATGTTTGAATAGGCTAATTCCCAGACTGAAATCAATAAAACAAAAATTTGGAAATAAAAATGTTTACCTAACACTTATCTGATTTTAAAAATGGTTGTGAACATAAATATTTTCATTGCCATTAACCACCATGAACAGATTCTGGATCAAGTCACAGTTAACATATTCAGACAGAGTGGTCTCAGTACTGATTGATATTGCTCCTGGTTTCTGGACACTGCCCTTAGATGACCTTCAACCTTCCAAACCAGCTCCATTAAACTAACATTAAACTTCTTTGATGTGCTAACAACAGTCCAATGAAAATGAACCATAAACAATTTCTATCCTAAAAGATCCAAAAGCATATCTATTTATTTTAATGAGGTATCATAATACTTTAATTCATATTTATAATCAGTCATAACAATTTAAGACTGAGTTTGAATAAAAGAAATAAAAACATTTGCATTTCTATAGCACCGTACAAAAGCACAGTCTATCCCAGGACATTTGCAGTCAATGAAACATTTGTTGTGCAGTCATTGTTTTAATGTAGGAAATGTCAGTCAGTTTGGGCATGGTAAGCTCTCTCAAAGAGCAATGTTGTACTACTATTAATGATGTTAAACAAGGCATAAATATTAGATATAACCCCAGGGTTCATTCCCATTCTCTTCACTGAAATATTTGCATGGAACCTTTACAGCATCAAAGAGGGCAGACAGAGCTTTGGCTTGCCATCTTATCCAAAAGATAACGCAACACTCTATACTGCATTGGAGTGTCAGCTAAAGTTTAATACTCAGGTGTCTAGAGCCAGATTTGAATTTGCAAAGTTAAAGACTCAGCCATGGCTTAATTTCCTACTGTGGCGAAGAGTCAAACCATCCTCGAATACTGTGTGTTATCTGTGCCTATGACATTAGACTCCTCATTCCGTAAGACCGGTTTAAATTAAATTAAATGCCAGTTCAGGGCTCATTATTAAAAATTAATTTAACCAGCTTGACTGGCCGTAGATTGAATTTTTCTTCCTAATACAATCCTAAAGCAAATTTGATAACTAGCCAGTGTGGCAAATAGTTTTAAACAAAAAAAAAACTGGATCATTTAAAGACAAGGCGTTCCACCTGGTCTGGGATCTGGTGACCTTTGATCTCAGGACACTAAACAGATAATTTATTTTCAAAGATGTTTAGCAATTGTTTTGGAACATTGAATAATCCTAAATATTAAGTTCCCAGTCCTTATCACTCTGCAACCACATCTTTGTGATAGTTGTGAAATCTAACTCATTTATTTCTGTTTAGAGTCATAAAGTCATAAAGCAATACAACACAGATACAGATGCTACATTGTACACCTAGCTAGTCCCAATTTCCTGCATTCGGCCCATATCCCTCTGGGCTCCTTCCCTCCATGTACCTATCCAAGTGCTTCTTAAATGATACTATTTTACCTGCCTCAACCACTTCCTCTGGCAGCTCGTTCCATATACTCACCACCCTCTACGTGAAAAAGTTGTCCCTCAGGTCCCTTTTAAATCTTTGCCCTCTCACCCTAAATCTATGTCCCTAGTTTTGGACTCCTCTACCCTGGGAAAAGACTGTTACCATCCACCTTGTCTATGCCTCTTATAATTTTAAACACTTCTATAAGGTCGCCCCTTATCCTCCTACGTTCCAAGGAATGAAGACCTAGCCTGGCCAACCTCTCCCTATCACCTCGGCCCTCTAGTCCTGGCAACATCCTCATAAATCTTTTCTGCATTCTTTCCAGTTTAACTACGTCTTTCGTATAACAGGGTGACCAAAACTGTACACGGTTTTCCAAGTGTGGCCTCACCAAAGACTTATGCAACTGCAACATAATGTTCCAACTCTGATATTCAGTGTCCTGACTGATGATGGCCAGCATGCTAAACACCTTTTTCACCCCTACTCCCCCCCCCCCCCCCCCCACCGTCCCCCCATCTACCTGTGATCCTGCTTTCAACAAATATGCACTGGGTTTCTCTGTTCCATTACACTCCCTAGTGCCCTACCATTCATAGTATAAGTCGTACTCTGGTTTGACTTTGCAAAATGCATCACCTCACAGTTATCTGTATTAAAATCCTTTTGCTACTCCTCATCCTACTTGCTTAACTGATCAAGATCCCCCTGTAATCTAAGATAATCTTCTTCATTATCAACAACACCTCTTAATTTGTGTCATCTGCAAATTTGCTGATCAAGCCTTGTGCATTCACATCCAAATCATTTATATAGATAACAAACAACAAGGGTCCCAAATCTGACCCGTACAGCACACCACTAGTTACTAGTCTCCATACCGATAAACAACCTTCAACCACCACACTCTGCTTCCTACCTATGAGCCAACTTTGAATCCATCTAACTAGCTCTCCCTGGATTCTATGGGACCTAACCTTCCAGACCAGCCTACCATGTGGGACCTTGTCAAAGGCCTTACTAAAGTCCAAATAGAAAACATCCACTGCCCTACCCTCATCTACCCTTTTCGTTACCGCTTCAAGGAACTCCAAAAGATTCATCCTCCCACGCACAAAGCTATACTGACTCCTAATAAGACACTATTTATCCAAACGCTGGCAGACTCTGTCGATGCAGATGCTGATAGTTTGGTAATTTGTGCCATCAACTCATCTATAAGTGCTGTCTACATTCAGATAAAGAGCCGTAAGCTTTGATTTTTTTTTACAATTGTTACTTACTCCACTTCCAGTTTCAGCTGCACACTTCTGACTACATTTTTCTGTCTGTTCCTGTCACACTTTGATTTTCATTCCCTTCTTCATCACTCTGTGCCACTGTTCTTTCATTTCATTTTGATTTATTAAATTTCCCATCACTTGAACCCTCGCCCCTTTTAATTAGGTTAACCCTATCTCTAACCCTGGTTATGCAATTCAGAAGGACTCCAGTCTTGACGTGGTTCAAATGAAGCCCATCCCAATGAAAGCTGTCTCTTCTCTCAGTGCCAAGTGAATTGAAACCCTTTTCTCCCACATCAATTTGGAGTCTTCAACCTTGATAGTCTCCTTTTCATTTCTGTTCTCATCTGTTCACAATCCCTCAGCAAAACCTTCTTCCTAGTCTTACCAATTTTGTTATTGCTTATATGGACCACCACAGCTAGATCCACCCCTTCCCAATCCAAGTTCCTCTCCTGCCCAGGGCAGGCAGCAGAACCTTCAGGAATCTCTGTCTTTGCTGCAGAGAACGGTGTCTGTTCTCCTAACTATGTCATGCCCTATGATTACTAGATTTCTCTTTTCTCCCACTACTTGAATGGCCCCTGTGCTGTGGTGCTGTTGACAGTTTGCAGTCCCCACCCTTGTCCAAACAGGGAGCAAGAACTTTGTACCTGTTAGACAAGGGTGAGAGCTGAAGCTCAGCCAAAGCTACCCTCTGGACCTCTCTACCCCTTTTACAGTTGCACCCTGCTATTTCTGACTACTGACCAAATTCAAGCTAAATCGTCTAAGAGTTGTGCCTACCTCCCACAATGCACCCCTTAGAGTAATGACCTCCTCCTTCCTAATGTGTCTCAGTGTCTGAAGCTTGGACTCAAGCTCATCACCCCTGAGCCTAAGTACCTCAAGTAGCCAACACTTGCTGCAGATATGATCACGATGAACCACATTTGGGTCCACCATTTCCCACATATTGCCATTATAACATTTCACTTGTCCAGCTATCTCTGTTCTGTTTAATTAATTAGATTGGATTTAATTATTTTAAACATATACTCATAGCTGTACTAACGTCTCTGAATTTAAAATCCCTTGTCTTGTTCCATGTGCCTTCTGCCTATTACTTCAAGTATGCTGTACAGCCAGAGGAATGCTTAGTGGTGTACCCACATCTAGGAGCAATTAGTCAGTACAGAAGTTTTAAAAGTAGTGAAACTTCTTTCAGCTCATGTCTTCCTTCTCCCTCTGGACTTTGCTAACCAAAACAGCCATGGAAATCACCAACCACTTGCAAAATTACACCAGTCAGGAGAAATCAGACATGTCAACAATTGACGATCCCTTCAAGTAGTGATGGGGGAATGAGTCCTTTCTGCCATTGAGTGCATGATTACTCAGGCAAGTGCTAATTCATCTGAAGAGAGAAGCAAACAGCTTTGGGAAAACATAGGTGTTTCTTTACAGCTCTGCAAGGGAGCCAAGCAGAATGACAACGTTCCCCCAGACCTCAAGCTTACTCTCATCTCAGTTCAGCCATCTCTATCAGAAACCAAGATCAATAGAAGGCTGGTCAGATAAGTGCAGACAGGAGTATTGCAAAGGGAGATTACGGCAAGAGAGTAGCTGTCCACATAAGGAGCAAAGACTCTGAGGACAGGTTCTTTGAGCTATAGTCAAAGGCAATGGAGATAGAACTCCTAAGCCTTCTGGTAATCAGAAAACAAAAGATTTCCCCTAGTACTCCAACCTTCTGTAAACCTGGCCATGAGTCAGGATTGTTAACATTTTGGTGGAATTTTAATCCCCATAAAGGTGTGAGTTAGAAAGAGTTAATATCTCTCACAGTTAAATCGGACCAAATCTGGTTTAAACATGCCTACTTTGGGCTTCATGGATTATTCATGGAGTATTTAGATGCTGGTGAGGAGCCTGCTGACTGAAGTTGGGCTTGGATGGATTTGGGTACTCATTGATGCATTCAACATCCACAGGACATATTAATGAGATCTCTCAAAATTATGCAGTATGAGTTTCTTGAGGCTCAGGAAGCTGATCAGAGAAATGGTCCTGAGACTGAGCAGTTGTTCTAATGGATATTTAAACTTATCTTTGTCCCAAATGAATAAAACTGCACCTTAAGCAGCTGGTGCCTCAGTTCCCCGTGGTAAGCATTTGGAGGAGAGTTTTTGAGAGGCTGCTGCATTTATCAAGGATTTCAGGTCGATACAATTTAGAAAGGAGGCACCTGGAGTGTGTTTGACAGCAGATCTGAAAGTGAAGACCATCCCTATCCACTGCAGTGATGACTTGACATGGAATCATACAATAAATGAAAATGTACAGCATAGAAGGAGGCCATTTGACCCATTGTGCCCATGCTGGTCAAAAAAGAGCTCGTCTAATCCCACCTTCCAGCTCTAGGTGTGTAACCCTGCAGATCATGGCTCTAGAAGTACACACCCAGCTGCAGCTTGAATGTTTCTGCATACTCCCCTTCTGCAGTGAGTTCCAGGTCCCTACTACCATCTGGCTGAAAACATTTTTCCTGATCTTCTCTCTAATCTTTCTCCCAATTGCTTTAAACCTTCATTTTATCTCCTCAGCCAAGATAAATAGTCCATCTTACTTACACTACTTAGACCCATCATAATCTTATACACCTAAAGAAGTCCTCCCCTCAGACTTCCCTGTTCCAAAGGAAACAACCCTGCCTTATCCAGCTTATCCTCATAACAACAATTTTCAAATCCTGGCAACATTTTCATAAATCTCTGCACCTTCTGCGGTGTACAACAACAAGAAGTAATTTCAGTAGTCCAGTCTATACTTATTCTTCATTTAAAAGTATTACAACAGAAGTAACAAATAATGCCTGTGGTTTCCTCTCACCACCAGCATCAACCCCCAGATCAACTCTGAGCAAAAAACCCACCCTCCGCCATTGAGAATCTGCCCAGTGGAACAAGAAGCATCAGGAGACACATGGAACAGTGAGTTGATGCTTGTTGTTGGTGAAAGTGTGGAAGGGTGTTTTTTAATAAATTTTATTTGCCATTATTTAAAAGACAATTAACAACATCAAAATGCATGTGCAGGAGCTTGGTGAAGTTCATCAACTTATACGTCCTCCTAACTCTTCATCAGAAGAAGGACAGACAATTGCTCAGAGTTCTGACCCACTGAAATGATTTGTTGCTGTAGGAGCTTGTGAGATATCCTGCCAGACTGCCTCATCTGCAACGGCGCAGGGGCAGGGTCAACCATTAGGAGATGAGAGAGCAAGACACGCACTGTCTAAGGGGGTCGGTGGGTGAGAACAAGGAATGCCACTTCGATGATTTCTTTCACCTTTGTCACTGTCATGAGCCAATGACACATTGAACTTACCATTCAGCTCCAGACCAACATGGTCGATATTAGTAATGCATCATAAGATCACGGACACAATATCCATCACCCTGTGAATGGCAACAGGCAAGCTGCTATCTACATCAGTTGAAGATTTTGCTTCAGGCTCCAAAGAAGTGGACTCCTTCCTCATGGTAGACATTCCTACCATTCCCTAACTGAGTTGACTCCTTCATCTTTTCCTTTTCAGTAAGTTTTTAATGCCCTCAGGGTTCAGTGGAGAGAGTAGAGAGCCCACTGCCCTGGAGTGTGTGTGTGTCACAGCTGTCACTTGTGTGAATGGAATCCCCAGGTGAAAGCTCAAACTAACAATCTAAGAGTATGCACTAAAATGCCAATATCTGCACTGACTGTAAATCCAGCCGTGAGGTACTCTCAAAGGGAGTGGGACCCTCTGAGGAATTATCCTCATGGATACCCTGTAGCACTTACTGCATACATTAAAGGCTTGGAAGAGAGAAGAAGAACATATCATTTAGGCATGACAAAGTCCTAATCTCATCAATCATCAGACTCGGTCTTCTCATTATTTACTCACTGATGAACTGCTATCAGGGTACACATACTAGAGATATGTTTAACTCCATCACCAGTTATCACTTAATCCTCAATCTCCACATCTCTAACTTTAGCGTGTTTAGAGTGAGATTCTCTGTGTCGGTAAGAGGGACTGTGTGTGGCAGTCCATCACTGGTTCACATCTTGTGCTTTGCATTGTTTTGTTCCATGGGGGCTAAAAGGCAAGCATTAAATGAGCAAAGGTAGAGACATGGTAATCACCTGATGGATGAAGTGCTTTACTGAAATGGCTGGAAGCAGATGCATCACATTGCAGAAGGATTGGTTTGAGTTTTAACACAGATGGTTGAAAAGGAGGTGATAACATGCTTAGAAAGTTTCTGCTGGTGCAAACTAATCAGGAGTGAAGAGTGGTGTGATAGAGAACATGATGTAATGGAGGCTTAAAGGGTAATATGTTATTCAATCTGGTTAGGTCATTAAACACTCCCTATGGTGCACTTAAAGTCTACCTACAGTACTTCTGCCTCCTAAACAAAATTAATTGATACAATTGAATGTAAAAGCTTAGATTCCAACCTGCTTAGTTGACTTCTGGTTTAATACCCTGAAATTCCAACACATTCCCTCTACTCCCCAGCCTGATCTTCCTACATCGATCTCATTCCTCCCTCCCACCGACACACTCCCTGCTCAGAATCTGTTTAATACTACTGCGGAACACTTCCTTTGATAGCCAATCAATTTCTAGTTGAGGCTCCTTCAACTCTTCCCCTTCACCCCACCTCACCCAAGTACCTCCTTGACCTCCTACCTGTCATCATTTTGGAAGCTCTCCAAGAGATGGAAACATGAATGGAGTTAAGACAAAGATGTTAAAATGTTATATTCCTGTCTCCCTTCTGGAACTTCAGGTTGAGGAAGACTTAAGAACAAGTAAAGTTTTCCTATTACACCAGTCTCAACCTAACTCTACACTTAATACAATTAGATATTATGGAATTAAGCACCTTTGTTAATGCTTCACTCACCATCAAAATATTAAATAAACCTTTAAGACCACAGAGAAAGCCCACTGAAACAGGAAGATAATTTTTTTAAAAACTAGATGATTATCCCATCTCTAAGATCTGATCAGTCAGAACAAAAGAACAAATTTTCAATTGTAACTATAGAGTTGGGAAGGCAACGGATTAAGTTGTGAGATGCAGTTGCCATGTTTTATTCATTTATAGACCGTGTGCAAGGCTAGCATTTATTAGCCATCCCTAACAGCCCTTGAGTATGTGATAGTGAGCTGACTCCTTGAATCGCTCTGTCCTTCTGATAAAGGTACTCCATGTGTAGTAAGACAGGATTAGTTAATAATCACTAAAACTAAAGGATTCTCTGGGAAAGAGTGATCATAATGTGAGAGAAATTGAAGTGGAGTAGCCATCTACACAATGTGGCTACAAGGGTAGGTTAGAGGCTAGGAAGCCGATGGCAAGTAACTCCCCCCTAACTCCCAAAAGCACGTCCACTATCTACAAGGCTCAAGTCAGGAGTGCGTTGGAATACTCTCCACCTGCCTGGATGAGTGCAGTTTCAACAAAACTCAAGATGTTTGACACCATACAGGACAGTAGCAGCACACTTCACAGGCACCCCATCCACAACCATTCACTCTACCACTGACGCACGAAAGCAGCAGTTTGTAGCATCTACGGGATGCACTGCAGCAACTCACCAAGACTCCTTAGACAGCACCTTCCAAACCCAAGACCTCTACCAGCTCGAAGGACAAGGGCAGCAAAGGCGTGGGGAACACCACCATCTAGAAGTCACCCTCCAAGCCACACACCATCCTGACTTGGAAATATATTGCTGTTGTTTAAGCATCACTGGGTCAAAGTCCTGGAACACTCTCCTTAACAGCTTTGTGGGTATACCCACACCTCAAGGATGGCAGTGGTTCAAGAAGGTAGCTCACCACCACCTTCTCAAGAGCAAATGGGAATGGACAATTAAATGCTGGCTCAGCCTATGAAGCCCACATGAATATTTAAAAAAAGCACTTGAATGAATGTTGAAAAAAATGTATTCATATTGAGAATGAGAAACATAGCTCTAAATCTGGTGCCTTAATCTTTGAATCTCAATGAATACATACTCCTTTGAGAAATGGAGATTCTATGAGAAGGATGATCCATCCTTAAGTAAGCAAGTTGGGGATGATGTAATTTAAAAAAAAATAGCATGTTATAAGGAGTTAGAGATGGACCAAAAGATTGTGTAAATTTTAGAAACAAGCAAAGGATGACTGAAAAAATAATGAAGGGGAAAAGAGACTGTGAGGGTGAACAAGCAAGAAATATAAAAATAGGCAGTAAGAGCTTCCACAAATACATAAAAAAGGTAAAGAGTGGCTCGGGTAAACATTGACTCCTTAGAGGATGAGGCCGGGGAATTAATAATGGGAAATAAAGAGATGGTAGAGACTTTGAACAAGTATTTTGTATCTGCCTTCACGGTAGAAGACACTAAAAGCATTTCAACCATAGCAGAAAATTAAGCAGCAAAAGGGAGGGAGGTACTTAAATTGACCATTATCACTGGAGTAAAAATACTAGACTAACTAATATGCATGCATTGAAGGCAGCTTACAGAAGGTTCATGTGTTTGATTCTTGGGATAAGGGCTTGTCTTATGAGGAAAAGTTAAGAAGGTTGGACCTATATTATTGAAATTTAGAATAATGAGGTGATCTTACTGAAAAAAAATAAGATTCTTAGGGGACTTGACAGTATAGATGCTGAGAAGATGTTTCTCCTCATAGGGCAATCAAATGAGGGGGCAGAATAAGAGATCATCCTTTTAAGAGAGAGGTGTAGTTGCAAAATTTTGGAATTCTCTATCCTGGAGATTGTGCCATTGAATATATTACTTGAAACAGGCAGATTTTTGTTCCATAGGGCATTAGCATAGAAGTTCAGATCAGCCATAGTCTGTTTTGGCGTAGCAGGTTCAGGAGGCTTCATGCTCTACTCCTTCTCCTATTTCTTGTTGTTGGGTTTGGACTTCCAGGATTTAGATTCAGTGGCAATGAAGGAATGGCAATGTATTTCCAAGTCAAGTGTGCAAGCTGGAAAGGAACTTGCAGGTGGTGGCTCCCATGCACCATTTGTATTTGTCTTTATAGTGGTGAAGTCATGGATCCCTTACAATGAGACGAGGTGAAAATCTGCAGTGCATTTTGTAGGTAATACACATTGCTGCCAGTTGTGCTGGAAAGGGTCTGGGGAGTCAGAGGGTGATTCACTCCTTGCTGGATACGCAATTTCTCTCTTGTTCTTGTAGCCACAATATTCATGTTCTTGGTCAGTTAGGTTTCTGGTCAGAAGATAGGTGCTGGAGGGCAGTGAATGTAACAATGTTATATATTAAGATTAGATTGCTAAATTCTCTCTCATTGGAGATGATCAATGCCTGGCCTCAAAAGTTAATTTCACTTCTTAACCTAGTCCTGATGTTGTCCATGTCTTGTTGCATTCAGGCAATAGTGTGCTTTATTTTCTGAGTAGTTGTGAATGGAACTGAACAACTGTCACCATCAATGAATATCTCCCCTTCTGACCTTATGATGGAAATAAAAAATCACTGATGAAACAGTTGAAGATGGTTGGGCTTCGGACTAAGGATGTCATGCGTGATGGCATGAGGCTTCAATGACTGAACCACGACAATCCCAACCATCTCTTGTGCGATATATGAATCCAATCACTGGAATGCTTACCTTTGTTCCAACTGAGTTTGTTTTACTGTGGCTCCTTGACCACACTTGTCAAACGTTGCCTTGATGTCAAAGGTACACAAACTCACCTACTTCTGTAATTTATATCTCAGATCCATGTTTGAATGAAGGCTGTAATGAGGTCTGGTGGAATCTAAACTGGATATCAGTAAGCAGATTACTGTACGTGATGCTTGATAGCTTTATTGGAGATAACTTGCTGATGAAGCAGTAATTAGCCTTTTTATTGACAGGATATAGAACATAGAACATAGAAAACCTACAGTACATTTCAGGCCCTTCAGCCCACAAAGCTGTGCCAAACAAGTCCCTACCTTAGAAATTACTAGGCTTACCCACAGCCCTCTATTTTTCTAAGCTCCATGTACCTATCCAAAAGTCCCTTAAAAGACCCTATCGTATCCGCCTCCACCACCGTTGCCGGCAGCCCATTCCACGCATTCACCACTGTCTGAGTAAAAAACTTACCCCTGACATCTCCTCTATACCTACTCCCCTGCACCTTAAACCTTTGTCCTCTTGTAGCAACCATTTCAGCCCTGGGAAGAAGCCTCTGACTATCCACACGATCATTGCCTCTCATCATCTTATACACCTCTATCAGGTCCCCCCTCATCCTTCGTCGCTCCAAGGAGAAAAGGCCGAGTTCCCTCAACCTGTTTTCATAAGCATACTCTCCAATCCAGGCAGCATCCTTGTAAATCTCTTCTGCACCCTTTCTATGGCTTCCACATCCTTCCTGTAGTGAGGCGACCAGACCTGAGCACAGTACTCCAAGTGGGATCTGACCAGGGTCCTATATCGCTGCAACATTACCTCTTGGCTCCTAAATTCAATTCCACAATTGATGAAGGACAATACACCATATGCCTTCTTAACCACAGAGTCAACTTGTGCAGCTGCTTTGAGTGTCCTATGGACTCGGACCCCAAGATCCCTCTGATCCTCCACACTGCCAAGAGTCTTACCATTAATATTATATTCTGCCATCATATTTGACCTACCAAAATGAACCACTTGACACGTATCTGTGTTGAACTCCATCTGCCACTTCTCAGCCCAGTTTTGCATCCTTTCTATGTCCTACTGTAACCTCTGACAGCCCTCCACACTATCCACAATACCTCCAACCTTTGTGTCATCAGCAAACTTACTAACCAACCCCTCCACTTCCTCATCCAGGTCATTTATAAAAATCACAAAGAGTAAGGGTCCCAGAACAGATCCCTGAGGTACACCACTGGTCACCGACCTTTATGCAGAATATAATCTGCCAACAACTGCTCTTTGCCTTCTTCGGGCCAGCCAGTTCTAGATCCACAAAGCAATGTCCCCTTGGATCCCATGCCTCCTTACTTTCTCAATCAACTTTGCATGGGGTACCTTATCAAATGCCTTTCTGAAATCCATATACACTACATCTACTGCTCTTCCTTCATCAATGTGTTTAGTCACCTCCTCAAAAAATTCAATCAGGCTCGTAAGGCAGGACCTGCCCTTGACAAAGCCATGCTGACTACTTTTAATCATATTATACCTCTCCAAATGTTCATAAATCCTGAGTAATGTTGTGCAATGTCAGGTAGATAACAGGGCTGTAGCTATAATGGAATAGTTTGGCTGGAGTTAAGACCAGTTATGAAACAAATGTCTTTGCAGGGACTGTCTGGACATCCTTATACCAACATGCCAAGGATGGATACATCTTCAATAGTATGTTGGTGAGGACGAGATCAAATAAGTTTATTCCTTACGTTGGTTTTCTCACTAACTGCGTCAGACTCAGTGTGGCAGCTGTTTCCTTCAGGACTAAGCCAGCTCATTTAGTGATGGTGCCATTGAGGAATTGTTGGTGATGGAGATCGAAGTCCACCACCCAGAGTACATGTTATGTCCTCGCTTCTCACTGCTTCCTCCAAATATTGCTCAACATGGAGGAATACTAATCTGATGCCACGAGATTGCATGGGGTCTGGAGCCAGTTCCTCTCCCTCCTGATTGTATATCTTTGGTGGGTTTATTGTCATTGAGACAGAACATACACAGAGAATGTGTTGGAGGATCTAGGATGTTGACTGTAAGATACGATTCTCTGAATGCAGGTATATCAAGCTATATCTTGAATGATCGGACTTTGCTATGTCCAAATCTAGTTCTCAGAAGTAAAACCATATGCCTAGAAATTCATTCATTGACTTCACTGGAATTGATTGTTGGAAATGGAATAGAATGTGCAGTTGTTGTTGTGTTATATCCAAGAGGGATTTCTAGGTAAGATATTGGAAAAGATCTTCAAATTAAACAATTTTTAACATATGCAACACAATAGTATGATGAAAATAATATGACCAGGAACTTTCTAGAGATACAGAATATAATGTCAAAGTAGGATTTAGCATATATACCTTTGTCATCTGTCAGCTGATAGCACTGTTGTCTCTGAGTTAGAAGGTTATGAGTTCAAGCCCCATTCCAATGACCTGAGTAAAACAATCAAGGCGAACTCTCCAGTGCATTAATGGCAGTGCTGCACAGTCAGAAGTACCTCCTTTCACGTGGAATATAAGCCGAGGTCCTGCCTACCCCTGCAGGTGAAAGCAAAAGATGTGGTTACATTATTTGGGAAGAAAGTAATCCCCAACGGTCTGAATGATATCTTTCATCCAGCTGTTACCACTGAAACAAATTTGATTCTGATGAAAGATTGTTGACCAAATATAAAACTGGTCTTCATACATCTGATCTGAACCTAACAAGTACTTCCAACATTTCCTATATTTACTTCAAATATCCAGCACCTGCTTTAATTTGCTTTTGCAATGGTGAAGAGGAATCACCGTTGTTCTTCAACATACTGACTCAACTGAAGATACAAAAACCTGAAAACACATACCACCAGGCTCAAGGACGGCTTCTAACCCGCTGTTATAAGACTATTGAATGGACATCAAGTACGATAAGATAGACTCTTGACCTCGTCATGGCCTTGCACCTTATTTTCTGCCTTCACTGGACCTTCTCTGTAATTGTAACACTATATTCTGCATTCTGTTATTGCTTTTCCCTTGTACTACCTCGATGTACTAATGTGGTGAATTGATCTGTATGGATGGCATGCAAAACAAAGTTTTTCACAATACCTTGGTACATGTGACAATGATAAACCAATTTTCCAGTTACCAACTGAAAGACTCCATACTCAGTATGTGCATGACAACTGCTTCAGCATTTTTAATAGCTTGTGCAATCCAAGGGGAAATCAATGGACTTATTAGAACCACCAAAAGCTTATTGAGATTCTAAAATGTTGTACTGTCTTTTTGAAAAGAAACTGCCTCTCCAATTTTATATTGCAATTCATCTGCTTGAGTATCTGACTCCCTTCAAACCCCCTCTCTAACCCCTACAGCATGCAGGCAGCCACAGGGAGGTGTTTAAATGGCACAGATGCATTTATTTCTACTTGCAGCACCACCTACTCCACTATTATAAAGAAACCATTTCTCTTCCAATGAGTCATTGGAGCTGAGATTAGCAACTCATTCTGTTGGTGATTGCACAAAATCTCCATCTCATGGCGCAGCTTGTCCATTGACTCATTCTGTTTGCAGAGTGGCAAATATTTTAATGTTTAGCTGACTTTCATTCTGAAGCTACTTAGTCTGAATTCTCTCTCTAAATCCATTTTCCTTTCTACCTCTCTCCCCTCCTTTAGAATGAACATTAAAGCATCCTCCCATAACCAAGTTTCTGATTACTGGTTTTAGTTACTTTTCATATATATTAGTCAAAATCTCATCTGATTGCAGTGCTGTGAAGTGCCTTGGGAAATATTACTACACTGAAGATATATAAATGTAGATTGCTGTTTATGTTGTATTACTGTAATTGATGAGGGCCCTAAGTGTGGAAGACAGCCTCCCTCGGTGACTGACAGAAGATCCTGCAGAGAAATAATGTCAACAGCTGAAAATCGTCTCTCTAAAGGATTGTCACTGATTTATCTGGACCAGGACTGAAACACCATGGAAATTGAAGGCCAATTTTTTGAACAATTCATGAAAGAAAGTGTGCAGCAAAATCAAATCTTAACTGGCCATTTGATATCTTGTTCTAATATCTATTCTTAAAGTGGTGGTATCAGACAGTCAAAACCAATAGCCCTTCAGAGATGCAACACTTGCAATGCTCCTGTGTCTGTATTTACGGGAGGATTTCCTGTCTGATCAGGGTTTCCAGTCAAGTTTTACCTCCCTCCCTCCCATACTCAGACATCCAAAGTCAGTTATGTATGCTATCCCCTTGCTGGGTTTGATGGACTCAGGGTAGATCTGGGATCAAATCAGATCTGAATGATCCAGTTTGAACAACGAACAGAGCTGCTTCATCTTTTACGTTACCTATATTTGAATCCTATTTTCTAATAATTCATTATGTGCACAAATTTAACATGGAAGTTAGAAATCAAACTTTGATGAAAATCTTTTAAAAGACATCAATAAAATTCAAACAGTTTTGCTTTTTTCTGTTTTGAAATATCTAATGTATTTTAATGATGTAAGTAAGTTTTTAATTTTCCTTTCAATTAGTTTTCAGTCTGCAGATTCAGCAGTGATTACACGTCCTAACACAAATTACTCAAAAGTTTAAATAAAGCTTGGTTCATTAATGTTTAATTTAGTTTATTTAGCATAATTCTAAACTTTCTTCATTTAGTCTGCTCCTTGGTAGACATGATGAAAATCAGTGGAGGATCAAAAAGATTAGGGTTCTGGCTTTAAATGAGATATGAAGCTGTTGTACTAAAAACAGAATTTAGGTTTAGTGTAGCTTAATCATTCTGGCTGGATTCATTTTGTGAGGATGGAATTATGATTCAATCAGCTGCATAGTCCAATCAAAAATGGAGACCAGCATTTATGGGGATGATATGCAAAGGAAAATTCTATTATTATTTCTTGGCGTTGAAGTCTATGAGAGAGATTTAGATTTAATAGTATAAGTTAAGAGAATATTGGTTTTCCCAGCGTTATTGTACAGATAAGAAAACAAAACTTCATGAAGGAGAAAGAGGGAGAAGATCAAAGCTTTTGACACATGATACTGAAGAAGATTGCTGAAAATTCCATGGGAAGCAAGGGGAACCGATCATCCAGTTCTGGGACTTTAAGGCCACGATGCTCAAACAGTGTCTGACGTACCTTGGACACATGAGGCCAACAACAGAATAGAGAAGACCACCAAGCGTGGTAAAGTGGGAAGGGAAAAGGAAAGGCACAGCAAACCAGGTGGGGGTGGGGTAAAGTATGTTCTGTGGCTGAAGGTAGAACTGGTGACAGAGCCTGAATGAGAGAGGTGATCCACTGGGTCACCAGGACTCAATGGCACTTGGCTGATTGACTAGAAATGGTTGAAGGGAAGTTGGCGGTCCACTTCATACTGCTGCCAAGTTTTTGTTTTAGCATGACTTCAATAGAAACAAATCCCAGGGAAGGTCTATAACAAGATAGCACAGTGGCACAGCAGGAAGTGTTGCCATGTCACAGTTCCAATGGCCTGGTTTCAATCTTGACCTTGGGTGCTGTCTGTGTGAAGTTTGCATGGCTGTGTGTGCTCTGGTTTCCTCTCATAACCCAAAGATATTCTAGTAGGTTAATTGCCTGCTGTAAATTGCCTGGTGTAGTGGGTGTCAGAAGAAGTTGGTGGGTTTGTGAGAAAGAATAGGTTGCAGGAAGATAGTGGAGACATGGGACTGATGGATGCGCTCTGAGTGCTGGCATAGACGATGAGCAGAATAGCCTCCTTCTATGTTGTAGGGAGATATGAAATATGGGGACTGTAATCTGATAGCAGCCATTTTACACTCTCTCCCTGACTCAAAATTGCCCCAAGTCTTCTTAGAAGTCTTACCAGATCTGACTTCTTCATTCAGCTGTCTATGTGGCATAACATTAGGTAACTGTATTCACTGTGCTGTGAAACCATAGTTTTAGTGATGCATAAAGTTTTGGTGTTTGAAGGAAGTCTAAACTGATTTTGAATGCTTTGGGAAATGAACGTTATGGGACACCAGTACATTAAGGGAATCGATATTGTGGACATTCACATAGCAATGTTAAGCCGCAACAGTGAGCAATCTACCAGTGACTCTTTCAACTTATTGATTTGTTTAATGACATTTGTGGATGTTGAAATAGGTCAGGAATAGGTGCTGAAAGATGTGCATCTCAGACCCACCTACATGTACTGTAGAGTTTTTTTCAAAAATACAAGAAATGCCTCAGGATGAATCATGGGTCCATTACCTGAGACAATTTTTACTATAGAACAGTTAAAGGGCAGAATAAAACCAAGAGATAGATAAATTTATCCTAAAATGTAAGGATTATAGAAATGAAAACCTGAGATTATTGAACACATTTTATACTTGCTACTTATTAACTGAAGGTCTTAATTTTAATGTGAGCCTAGGTATTTCAAGGAGCTTATCAAGTTACATTAGCTCAATTTTTTCAGTTTCTAGAAGTAGACATACTGTCCTAAAAATTGAAATGCATTGTACCCATTTTACAAATATAAAATGGGGCACATTATGGTAGACATCACATGCAAACTCTGCTGTGTAGTGTGCTGTTCACCTTATGGGATTGATGCTCCTCCCTAAGCATTCGAGACAAGTACTGAAAGGATTAAAATAAGCTCCTTATAACATTTACAAAATATTTGCATAAATTCACATTTCCCTGGAAGAAAAGAAGGGAATGAGTTAATGAGCATTTTGTAAGGTGTTTGAGTTTCCTTATGTCATGGTCAAGAAGCTTGTATATTGTGTGCAGGGTACGGGAAAGTGTGTGAATGGGAAAGCAGGTGAATAGGAGAAAAATAACTCACAGTGCAGAAGCTGGGTACTTAAGCAGGCAGGAAGTCCAACAATTATACCGTAGAGAATTGGAAGCACACCTGTGAGATGTGACTATGGTTTACATTTGGGCAGGAGATAAATGACAAAGAATAAAGGTAAAGGGAATATTCTCTGGTGGGATGTGATAATTGGTGTTCTCCAGCAATGTACAGGCTGACCTCAACTTTTTGTCATTAATATTGTTGACTTGGATGAAGGAGTAGAGAGATGGCAGATGATGCTAAGTTAGGAGGAATATACACAAATGAAGAGATTGGGTAAAGAAGCATCCCTGTTAGGTACATGCAAGTGAAATGGCAGTATTTCCATAATGGAGGGGGACTTAAGCTACAGATGCTCAGAGGGCTGAGGATATTTATATTTATGGGTCACTAAAAGTTGATAGTCGGGTGCAAAAGGATATGACAAAGGATAATTGAACGTTGCCCTTCATCTCGGGGTGCTAAAAAATAAATGAGAAAATGATGCTTTTTTTGTACAAAGCTTGATTGAGCCCCATTGGACATCGCACTCAGGAAAATATCTTGGCTGCAGAGTTTGTAGAGCACAGATGTGCCAAAACTATACCACGACTGTGTGGGTTAAGTTATGAGTCACGATCCGTAGAAAGCTGATTTTAGAAATCATAGATTCACACAGTGGGGAAACAGACCCTTGTGCCCACCATGTCCATGTCAGCCAAGTACCCACCTACTCTGATCCCATTTTCCAGCAGTCGGCCTCTATCCTCTATGCCATGGCATTTTAGGTGTTCATCTAAATACTTCCAAGAGGTACCATCGCCACCTCACACAGTGCATTCCCGATTTCAGCCACCCTTTGGGTGAAAATATTCTTCCTCAGATCCCTTCTAAAACTCCTGCTCCTTACCTTAAACATATGCCCTCAGGTTATAGATACCTCTGCTATGAGGAAAGTTTCTCCCCATCTACCTCATCTATACCATTCATATATACCACTGTCAGGTCCTCCCTCAGCTTCTCTGTTCCATTCTTTCCAGTGTTATGGATTAGGTTACTATTTGGTGAATGTCCCTTTAAGACATAGTACAGTGGTGTGTGTGTGTGTGTGTGTGTGTGTGTGTGTGTGCGCGCACACGCGCGCGCGTGGCATCATTATGACAACAGCAGAAGATAACGATGTGCTGACGTTTTGTTTCAGTCAGAAAAGAGAGAGAGGGAGAGAGACACACTGCCTGCTGGTCTCTGTATCGATGGATGAAAAACAATAACTGTGTCTGTCACTACAATCCATGTATGGATTTTTGGAATAATCCGGTGGAGTCCACTTTGATGTTAACCTATAGAAGGAAACAGGTATTTATGTGGACGGCCACATCTCGAATGCCTTTCGGGGTGGCAGATACTTCGGAACAAAGCGGTGGAGATCATCAGTGACTGAGGTGTCGTATGGGTTCCATCGTGGAACATTTGGATTTCATAATTTCTCTCTATTCTCTCTCTACGTTTTTTCTTCAGTCAGTGGTGGTTTTGCAAAAGCCCTTGCTCATGTTTCACCTTATGACTTGCTGAAGTGAACTTTGAGAACTATTCCTGGACTTGGAGTTTGGGAATTTGCCACACACACACTTCGAGTTTAGTTTTCGGGTTAATGTTTAATATCTAACATTTTTATTTTTTATCTTTCTTATTATCATAAGTAGTTATTAATAAAATAGTTTCTAACACTTATACATGACTTGGTGTGTTTCTTTTGTTGCTGGTATGTAACAAAATTGGGGGCTCGTCTGGGATCTGAACCCGGGGGCTCGTCTGGGATCTGAACCCAGGACCTCTCACACCAGTCTTGAGTTCGATTTCAGACCACCCTCGTCAATTTTGGGATTGATCCTGTACTATGTCTTAAAGGGACATTCACCAAATAGTAACCTAATCCATAACACCAGTTGCTCCATTCCAGGCAACATCCTGGTGAATTTCCTTTGCACCCTCTCCAGTACAATTATATTCTTCCTGTAATGTGACAACCACCAGTGCAATTCATTGCATATGTCCTAATTTTATCAGTCCTCCCCAAAATGCCTCACCTCACACTTTTCAGGATTAAATTCCATCTGGCATTCCTCTGCCTTTTTTTTACAATATTTTACCAATTGATCAATAAAAGCTTGATACCTGGAGACACGAGAGACTGCAGATGCCAGAATCTGGAGCAACCCACAAAGTGCTGGAGGAACTCAATGGGTCAAGCAGCATCTGTGGAGGGAAGTGGACAGTCGACATTTCGGGTTGAGACCTTCATCTGGACTGTGGACTGTGGATGGTTGCTATGAAATATCAATGAATCCAGAACAATGGGCATAATCTTAAATTAGAGCCAGATTATTCTGAAGTGAAATCCAAAATCATTGTTTCCACACAAGGGGTAGAGAAAATCCAGCACTGTCTCCCCCAGTGGTTTAACTGAGATTTTCAAGACATGAGATTGATATTTTTTGTTAGGTACAGGCATCAAAAATAGATTTTTAAAAAAAGGGTAAACGTTTTTGAGGCATAAATTACCCATATTATAATTAAATTACAGTATGGGCGCAATAGGTGAATGACCTTTTGGTGCCCCATGTTTCTCTGATAAAATGATGCTCAAGATTTACTAACAGTTAAGTAACACAGTGGAGAATGAAGGACTTTTTGCTGCACCTTCTTATCACAGCTTTTAGAAACATCTCAAACCATTTAATAAATTACTTGGAACCACGATAGTATTTGTTCTGTAAATGAACATGCACCATTTTATACACCCCTGTGGTTCTATCAAGTAGTGCCAAGAGAAATAAGTAGTTCATCTGCATTTGGTGACATTGGTGAAGGGAAGAATGTTGGTTGGGATGGCATAAGAACTCCAAAATCACTTTCTGTATAGATGCAGCAATGTCTGCCTGAGCCACCAGAAAGCGAGATGCAGCGTCTTCTTAAGTCTTCCCACAATAATCCAACGCTTCTTCAGTGATGTTGAATGATCATATCCAATAGTGCAGTTCAAACTCAAGAATTGCTGCTTTAAGGTGAATGCAACCAGGTTAATAAACTCAAGTTTTGTTTCCTTTTGTGGCTAAGACTAATATTGTACAGCTTATTTCTTGCTTTGGCTGAAGTATATGTGTGTGTGCTTTGGAGGGAGGTGTCAATGGATTTGTTTTGAACCTGCTGTTAAAATGAATCAATCTGAACCTTTTCCATGAAATCTTCGTTCATGGAATTTGATTTTAATTTACAGCAGAGCCGCAAGGTACTTCAGATTCAATAACTTATTTTTAAAGTCTAATTTAGCATAACTAAATTCATTACCAGTTCAGTAAATGAGGCATATTATTGTAAGTATAAATGCAGGTCATTGGTACAATGTTTTAGAGCTAACAGATCTGCAGATACTAGAGTGTTGCTGAGTCAAGTGAAAAGGATCTATGTTACTCAATTTAAAGATGAGATGAAATGATGACACAGCTATTTCAATATATAGGAAAAATATATCTTCTCCTACACACGTAATTCCCCTAGTACCACTTGTGAAACACATGGGCAAAAAAGCTGATCGTGGGGGAGGTGAAATGAGGCTCATTTGTTTCATTGCTGATTCTCTTGAATAAAGATTACTAATATACAAAGCAGAGCCTGAAAACTTGATGGGGCTTGTTTCTCTGAGATGCCAAAGAGTCTGTTCTTTATTGCTGAATGAGGGACAAATCTGAGAATTGCTCTCATGGTCAGAAAAGGTTAAATGGCTTTGGGTCCCCACAAAGCAGTGAGTTTAATATTTCAAGATTTCATGCTAAGAGACACTTTAATATAATGGTATGAATGCCTTCACGGCATATCAGAGAGCAATTACCATTATAATGTGCGTTAGCTGTGTTTATATTGAACTAAATTGAGTTCTATCAGAAAATAATTCTTTTCTTTACTGTAGCATTTGATCTACTAGAATCTTTTCTGCTTATTTTTAAACTAATATGAAATGGGAAACGCATCTGACTGTAATTACAGCCAAGGTACAAAGTGTTCAAAGCATAAATGTGCTTCCTTTGAGGAAGAAATATAGGTCTAGAAACATTGAGGAACAACATTGTCCAAGACAAAGCAGCCTACTTGATTGGTGCCCCACTTTATCACCCTAAACATACACTCCTGTCACCACCAGTGCACTCTGCCTGCAGTGTGCACCACCTACAAAAGGCAATGCAGTAGTTTATCAAGGCTATTCTGACAGCACTTCCAACATCTTCCATCTCCAGCACCCAGAGGGTTAATTGCACGGGTACATGGAGACACCACCATCTGCATGGTTTCTTCCAGATTGCTCACCATCCTGCTTTGGAAATATATCACTGTTCCTTCATTGTTGCTGGGTCGAAATGCTGGAAATCCCTTCAACAAATGACTTACAGCATTTCAAGGCAATGGTTCACCATCACTTCGCAAGAGCAATTAAAGATAGGTGATAAATTCTGCTACATCCGCATGCTGTACATGTAAGATACCCAACAAAATATTATACACTTCCTCAAACCCCAGGATACCTCATGTACAAACTTCCACACTCATTCCTGTTATGCACTGGACCATTAGGAAATGAATGTGTATGCTCTCTTTGAGACTGGTTCCTCCTCTTCCCACCTGAATGTTAAACCACACAAGGAATGGGGAATAAAGTCAGATATTTTACCCTAGCCCTACAACAACCAAACATGGTTACATCTAGAGTTGGCATTTGGGCCATTTTATTTCACTATGACTTAAATCATGAGTAGGAGTCATTGCTTTGACACATATGTACTATGCAGAGAAACTTGCAGTATGATAGGGAAAACAGCAGAGCACACATAAAATGAGAATTTAAGGCCCTCCCTGCACTCAAAGAAGCAAATGAAACTCTGCCTGAAATGTCTGATTTGGGTCAAATTCTGATACTGTATCAGATAACCTGAAGAGTGTTAGTCTTGATCCCTCGAAACTTGCTGGTTAGTTCAACGCTTATCTCCAGCAATAGAATCAGGATTATAAACTATAATAAAAACATGAGGTGTTAGAAATATTCGGGATGTCAGGCGGCATTTGTGGAGCAAAAACAAGCTAATATTTCAAGTCCATGACCTTTCTTCAAACCTACTTGTTTTCTCACTTTTCCAGTTCTACTGAAGGGTTATTAACCTGAACTATTAACTTGGTTTCTTTCTCCACTGTGCTTCTAATCCTCTTTTTTTTAATTCAGAATTCCAGCATCTGCAGGATTTTTTTTGATTTTCAGTTCAGGATTACAAACAGTTTCCACATCAGATGACAATGATATACAAACTATACAAGGAATCAGATTTAGCTGATGTAAGAGTTTGTAGGTTAAATGAAATCAAGACTCAGAAGCAGTAGCATTTATGGAATGGTGAAGGATGAGAAGAGGAAGATGGGTGAGGGAGGAGGCAGGAAGGGGGAGATAGGTAGGGGGGTGAAGTACAGAGATGGGAGGGGAATGGGGGTAGGAGGTGACCAGAATGTTTTTTTTTATCCACTGGAGGCACCTCTAATAGTATAGCATTCTCAATATCTTCTTTGTGCAGCCACCTATATGTTGTGTTCAAATGTTTGACGTTGGCATAGTGTCGAGACTGCCACTCTCCATTACAAGATCAGTAGGACTGAGCTGAGAACTCGGGGAGGTGTAATAACTTGCATGGCCTCAGGACTTCTCGAAATGATTCATAAACAATGAAATCCTTCTGAAGTAAAGATGCTGTTGTAAATCTAAGGAATTGCATGGTAATCCTGTAACGAAAGGTCATCAGTCTGAAGTATTGAGCCTGAACCACAAGGAATCAATTCATTCATTTATGGAAATTTCTTGTGAAGGGCCTACACCACCAAAACTTGATGCAGGGGAAATCTGTCAGGGAGCTTGAGCACAGTGGGAAAGAGCAAAAGAAGGCTGAGATGAGACTGTGTTGTATGAAAGATAAACTCTGGCCTACAATGTTTTAGCTAAATTTCTCTGTCTCTACTTTCACTGGGGTGACCAGAATGTTTCCTTTATCTGCTGAAGTCACCTCTAACAGTACAGCACCCTCTTATTATCTCTTTGATGGTGCCAATAATATCTTATGTTCAAGTCTTTAGTTTTGCTATAGAGCTAACAGTGAGTGGAGCCACTATCTATGATAAGTTAGGTAGGGTGGAGATGGGCAGAGAAAATCCATGAAGAGAGCACTGAGGGAGCAGTTATTTGAAAACAATCCTGAAAGTATCCAAATGACCTCACACTGAAGCAGCCTACAATGATAACTTTTAGCTTACTTTTTGCCCTTCTTCACCACCTGGCAAGCTAAATGGGGCTTGTTTCATGTGTGGAGCCAGTTGATTTGTCAACACTCGATGGATGCCTCTGGCATTGACTAGATGGGCTGAATGGCCAAGTTCTATATCAGGAGAAATAACTCTAGAGTTTTGTCACTTAGTCCACCTTCAACGATCCACCCAGTCCAATCTGCAACCAATGTTTTTACATTGGTAATATTTTTTAAACTAATAAACAGAAGTGGTAAAAAATGATTAAAATTATACAATTTGTTTTGAATGGCAGTAGAAGTTTCATCCAAGTTACTCACAGCAATTTCTCTGTTAATATTCAACTCCTGACAACCCTGGAGATTTGGCATATGGCCCTGATTTGAACCTGAAATTTTCAGTGAGCTATGATCCTGACTTGCATGTTCAAGCAGCCATGTATAACGTTAGAGGTGGACAAGTAGGCAACCCATTCACAAACCCAGTTGGATTCTACATCTGATGTTTTTTCATGACAATGCATCAGCTCCTGAGGTTCCCTGGCTCCTAATCTGTCATCTGTTCCCATTTCTCCCCCTGTCCACTTAGAAATGTCAGTTGCCCTTTTCTCCGGCACATTATCGATGGGTGTCATGAGCTGAACTTTATCCATCACAGCCAAAGTTCTGCCAGAGAAATGCAAGAAGGGACAGACCTTCCTGTATTCAATCAGAAGAGAGAGCAGGATAGCTTGACTCTGTAAACACTCTCAATGTATAATTTATATTCTGCATGTTGTCTGTACCTACGTACCTGTGATGTTGCTGCAAGCAAGTTTTTCATTGTACTTGTACTGTACCTCACCGTACTTGTGCACATGACAATAAACTCGACTTGATGAGACTATTGTTTATAAACTCAAGCATAAAAAAGTAAAACAACACAAAGGCTGTAGCTCTGAGAAATAACCCCAAAGAATATTGAAGTCACTCGCTATCTGTGGAGAGATACCTTGGTCATGAGTCTTCTTCAGAACTAATGAGAGAGGTCCAACCTGAAAAGTTATCTCTCCACAGATCTGAATGTTTCCAGCATTTGCTGTTTATCTTCCTGCTCATTCCATGTCATTGTTTTGTTCTTAAGTAAAGAAGACTCATCTACTCACTTGTATTAAGCAAGGTAAGAAGATGATGCATTTGAACTATTTACATTAAGGAACAGCAAATTAGAGTAGAATGTAGAATTACCATAATCGGCTTGTCTCTGCAGGAACAAAGAACTAAATGATTAGTAAACCTCAGGATCTATAGTGAACATGCTCAAGCCTATGGAGGTTTCTTCCTGTAATTTGCTGAGTCTTTCGCATTGTCATTATGAAGCACAGTGACCCAAAGTGATGGGGTCACTGAGGGCTGAAGGGAGAAAGTCATGCTTCATTATTTTCTTACAGCGAAGTTAGTCTAAGGATGCTTTGTCAGTAATTGCTTCACCTGAAACTGATAATGACCTGGCTGCCTGCATAACCAGCCCATTAATGGAGAGTATTATGACTACCCAGAGAATAGAGCAAGCAGCATAATGAGAGAGAACTAAGAATAGAGGCTGAAAATGGGAATCTGTTAACATTATTAAAACAGTGTGTTCCTACAGTGAATAAATTGTCTATAACAATGAGAACAGTAAAAACGCTGGCATTGAAGAGTTCTCACAAAAAATTTATGGTCCCCCTGGCACTTCTTGTCATGGCTCTTGGCGTGACCACCAAGCTATAAAATATTTGCAAACTTGATTCTATTTTAATTCATTGTAGAAGAAGCAGTTTGTCAACAATCACAAGGACTGCTTTAATTTATTGGCATTATGCTGAACTAATTTACATCTAAATGCAGTGTCAGTACATGTTATATTACTCTCAAGAGTTTACCTGCTAAAACAAGCTGAGCTTTTGACAAATGCCATCACACTGCTTTGAAATAACATCAATATTTAAATTCTTTGGGAAATGTTATCCAAAATTTTAAACCTCAATGTATTAATATTAATTTTGACTTCCTCAATAATGCTTGGTGTCCTGTGACATCTTACAATCCTGAACATGGGAAACATTAGACAGCAAGAGGATGGTAACCCCTGGTTACTGCATTAAGTCTTGGCCCACCCGAGTTAGCAGTAGGATGGGCCACTGACCTGTGTACTAATTATCAATTTATTATTTTCAAATCTGCCAATGTTGACTTGCGCTCCAAAGGCATCCCAATCTTAAACTTTGAGGCCTGTCACACTCAACAACAGGACCTTGTGTTGCACAGGGACAGACCAGAATAAATCTCTCTATACAACATCTGAAACCAGCTTTGACACTTGCCTCATTAAGGCTGTTAGGCCCAGCCAGCTGTCAAACTGGTCAAAAACATTGAGTTTTCCATTCAGAAACATGATTAAAACAACTCAGTGAAAACATTTTAAAAATGCAAAGAAATATTAAGGAGCTACATCTTGCCATTCAAATTGAAGTAAGGCAACTAGACCAACCACAGAAAAAACTGTGGTTACAGGACTAATACACACAAAGTGCTGGAGGAACTCAGCAGGTCAGGCAGCATCAATGGAGGGAAATAAGCAGTCGATGTTTCGGGCCGAAACCCTTCATCGGGACCCTGCATGCTGACTGACCTGCTGAGTTCCTGCAGCACTTTTTGTGTATTGTTCCAGATTCCAGCATCTACAGAATTTCTTGTGTCTCCGGTTACTGGACTAGGTGAGAAGCTGAGTGTCCCGTGGTGAATGACTCACCTCTTGACACCCCAAAGCCTTTCACCATCTATGGCACTTCAGGAGTGTAATGCCCAAGTACCTGGAGAGTGTAGCTCCAACAATGCTCAAGAAGCTTGTCATAATCCAGGACAAAGCAGAGACTGCTTGACTGGCAAATCATCAATGACTCTAAACATTATTCCCCCCCCCCCCACTAATGAACCATCTCTACATTGTGTGTACCATCTTCAAAATACACTGCAGTTACACACCTAGGTGACTCCGATTGCACTATGACATGATCTCTACCACCAAGAAGGACAATGGCAGCAGGTACATGGCACCACCTGAAGATTCCCAACCAAATCTGCCAAATCATGTACCATCCAGACTTGGAAACACATCAATGTTCCATCATAATCACTGTGTCTAAATCCTGGAACTCCCTACTCAATAGCACGGTGTAAGCTACACCAGAAGGATTGCAGCATCTCAGGAAGGAGGCTCACCACCATCTTCTAAAGGACAATTCGGGATGGGCAACGTATGCCCACCTCCCCCAAAATGAATTAGGAAAACTTATTGTGAATTGCATGGGTTTGGAACTTACTAACAGGTTTTGTGGTCGAAAATATTAATTCACTTTGCTGCTGGCACTCGATTCATCAGACTTGGTGTAAGGCACAGAACTAAGAGGCATAGGGAGTGCAAAGCATATTTTTCACTCATTTTCATTTTTAATAATCATTTAAAATTATTGATAGTTTCTCTGTCTCTAAATATCAGGGTTCTTTAAAGCTGCCACAAATGATACACCGATTTATAGGCGAACTCCCTGGCTGCCAGCTTTGCCAGGTGTCAGGAGTTGTCAGGAGTTTCAAGGACAGGCTCTATACAACTTCCGCATGCGGCCAAGTCACTGTGTGGGCCATTCTGTGGGATTCCTGGGTGCAAAGGGATAGCAAGAGCAGTCATCTGTATCCGGCAGAGGTTCCATGGAGTGGGCTCAGTACAGCACACACTGGACTCAATTATTTTTAAGCAAAACAATCATGAAAAAATATAATGACAGCCAGTTAACTTTGTCTCTATATTTTTTGAATGCCAAAAGCAGTAGTATTCAGGAGGACAAAGGTTCATAGAATACGCAGCTGGATAGCCAAGGTTGTTAATGTTAGTAAGGGTGAGGTCTATATGAAGGAACAAACAAGGAATTGATATAGATATTTAGTGGAAGTATAGATAGATTTGGAGCATAAGTTATGAAGTTCGATAAGAAGAAGCAGTTACTTAAAAAGACCAATAGCGTTTTAGTGTGTGTACAGTATATAGAAGTAAAAGAGTTAAGATGCAATGAACATTTACAGAGTTGATTGGGATACATTTTGAGGATTTTGTGTAGTTTGGCCATTGCATTTCAGAAGATTAAGGATATACAGAAGTTAAGAGAAAAACCTTTGTATAAAGGATTGTTGGGAGCATTGGATGTTTTGGCAAAGGGATTAGTTGAGACAGGAATTGTTGCATTGTTTAGAGAAATATTAATAACTATTTAAAGTTGTGGTAGATAACAGAGCCATGCTGAATGTTGGGTAGATGGAATTAGTTTTGCTCCAGTAAAGAGCTGGTTCAGGGACAAGGTCTTAATGACCTTTCTGTTGCTGTGCCAATATCTCTGTGGTTCAATACTTCTAACTCTAAGGATTTATCTAGAGATGAGAACATTTGTTAAATGTTTTATATTGGAGATTGTCTCCTGCAGCAGATTGGTTGATTCAATATTTTACGTTCAGCACTGACAGTCTGATAAAAGGCTCCAATAATAGTGAAAGTAACAGGAATATCTGTCAAAACTGGTGATCTGTGGAAAGGTGGAGGATGTAGATATGGCAGGAAGGCTGTGAGCTTTTGGGAATTGCATTGGGCTGTGGTTTATCTTTGGGTTTAAGTCCACTGTACATGTTTAAGCCGGAGCAAATACCATTCAACATCGGAGCTTCTTTGCATTATCTTCCACACAGCTGTTGTTGCCTCATCAGGTTCAATAGAGAGGACAGCAGCGGAAGAGAAAGCTATGCTTATGTCAAACTTAAAGCAATCGGGCCAATTAAAGTGTCTCAAAAGAAGGACAAAAATTATGAAAGTTTTTGAAATGGCTCAAGAGATACTTCAGATGTTCAGCAACCAGAGCTGAAAGTGGGAGTGGCTTAAGGAGTGGCAGCAAAACTGAGGGGAAATTAAGACAAAGCGGTGGATTAAGATTGCAAACAATAGACCAGGCACCCAGTTTTATGTCTCATGAATGCTAAAGTTGAATGAGTGTTGCAAGAGGTGACAGTGAGTGGAGTTTCCCTGGGAGTCACCCAGGTAGGTCAACAACACTTCCTGCAAAGAAGCAGCAGGACAGGTCCAGGTCATGGCTGGCCATTTCTGCTCCTGCAGACACCAGTCCTATGTTCAATGATTTGCTCCATTGATGGCAAAGGAGCAGGTCTTCTACTCTGCTGAGCTTGGTCCTACAAAGATCAGTTGCCTGCAGAATTAGTTGGTACTGTCCAGATGGCTCTGGTTACTTTTACATTAATTTTTATTAGTCACATGTATATCGAAATGCACAGTGAAATGCATCTTTTTGCATTACTGAGGATGTTCTGGGGACAGCCCGCAAGTGTCGCCACTGTTCCTGCGCCAAGATAGCATGCCCACAGCTCCTAACCTGTACATCTTTGGAATGTGGGAGGAAACCGGAGCACCCAGAGGAAACCCACGCAGACACACAGGGAGAACATACAAACTCCTTACAGACAGTATGCTTTCTTCATACACTCCTACATACAGCATGATGGATTGTTATTGAGTTGTCAATAAATAACCAGAAAATGGTTAGCTAATGCCTTAGAGTGGCAGGTTCTGTTAGAAGGAGATGTCCACATCTGTGCCATATCTACTAAACCCATGTAACTCCAACTCCCACTGTACATGCTGTTTTGCAAGGTCATCAGCAAGGTGAGAAGGCAAGATTGAAAACACCCAAGCATTGCTCCATGGTTCCACTTACTCTGCAGGAGATTTCACATTGGGAAACCTATTGGTGCCAGGGGAGGTTAAACAATAATGACAATTGAGACAAAACCTCTGCCAGAAAGAAAGAAATAACAGCAATGGCACCTAAGTTCTTTAATCTATTCCTGTAACTAGTTTTTTTCTCCTGAAGGTCCAGCCTTGATAGCATTCAATTTGGTGCCCAGCACACTCAGAAGCAAGGTAGGTAAGTGTTTCTGCCATGCACTCTCAGTCCATATACTAACTGAGATTGGTGAAATTAGGCAGCAACTGATTCCTGCAGAATTTTATAACCTACTTCACTCTGTAGCCATTTTGAAACACATACATTGGATTAGTAATTCCAAAAACAGTTCCATATATTACTGTGCCCTTGTCCAGTAGCAAACATATACATGGATGTCTTGAATTTTCATTGTTCACAGCTTCACTTTATTAGTAAAGTTAGTTACTGGTCTCTACATTTGTACTGGGAAGCTCCAAAGAAATAGAACAACTGACACCACTCCCTGTGGCTTTCAAAATTAGGCTATCGTGAAATTAACAATCCTACATTTTGTAGTAATTCATTCTATGTGAGGGTCTCTGAGATGCTTTAAAGCAACATGTTAAGGATTTGTTGATACTGAGGGTAGGAAAATGGCTGGGAATCAGTGTATGACCTCAGGGTAGTTAAATTGCTGGACTCATAATCAAAAGGTCTGCATTGATGACTGGGAGACAACAGGGAAATTTAAATTCAGTTAATTAAATAACCCAGAATTAAGAGCCAGCATCAGTATGAAGAACTAAGTCGTTGTAAAGTCCCGTCCCCTTGAAGGAAGGAAAGCCATCATTTTTTTATGTGACTTCAGGTCCACTGAAATGTGGTTAATGCTGAAGTGGTCTAATGGAACACTCAGCTCAAGGACAGTTAGAGCAGGCAATAGATGGGTGACCCCATGAAAAAATAATTGTACAACCCAACTAAGTTTGCCCAGGTTGATTGGTATTTGAGAGTTCTGTATTTTTCAGCTATTGTAAACCCTTGACTTTACTCATGCTGCTGTGTGTCACTCCAGGACTGTGTTAATTGATGTAATGAATAAATCATCAACTCAAAGTTCAGCAGGCAGATGGACAGAATAATGTCCTCAACAGTATGGGGAGTCTATACAGTGGAATCTTGACAACTGGAGCATCCCTGTGGAAATACATTTCATGAATTAAGCTATTAGGTGCACTGTTGTTCTCAGTCACTTCGACTAATAATAGTAATTGTATGCTTCTGTGACCCAAGAGGCTGTGTGACAATTAGAAAATGACGATCGATTGCATGAAGGAATAAGCAGACTTGATTTAAAGTGTCTGTATCAACTAAATTATTGGCTCAGAGCTTTAGTTCATGCCCTACACTGGAGCATGAGGATTTAATCTAGGCTGGCACTTCAGTGTAGGACTGAGCTGGGGCTGAGATTCATCTTTCTAGTGTGATGTTAAACTGAGTCTTCGCCTGCTTTTTCAGATGGATGCAAGAGGTCCCATGGCTATATTTGTAGAAGGGAAGGAAGTTCACTCTGTCTGGGCCAAACCCCTTTTCCCAAACTAGCAGATATTCAACAACAAAAAAACACCCGTCCATTTCACTTACTGTTTGTGGATCATTCTTGTTCACAGATTTGTTGCTGCAATTGCTAACATAATCATGACTAATAAGGTATGGGTTAGGCACAGGTGAAAGCAAGACAGAATGGGCCTTTGTGGTACATCAATAAAAGAGTGGCTGAAACATTCAGCACAAGTGGGTAAAGTAAGTTTTGTTTACTGTTACAATTGTGCCAGGAGGAAGCTTAAATTACTTTCACTATTGGGATTAGGATATCTTCATGAAAAAGCAGTTGATAAATGGAAGTTCTTATTTTCCATAATAATACATTGATAATGCAATGAACCAGATAACCATGAAAACCATGTATTCACTCATCGTGATGGTCAGTTCTATACCTATCCCTTTGGGCGGCACAGTAGCGTAGCGGTTAGCACGACGCTATTACAGTGCCAGCGATCGGGGTTCGATTCCTGTCGCTGTCTGTAAGGAGTTTGTACGTTCTCCCGTGTCTGCGCGGCTTTCCTCTGGGTGCTCCGATTTCCTCCCACATTGCAAAGACGTACAAGTAGGTTAATTTGGGTTTAAAATGGGCGGTGATGACTCATTGGGCCAGAAGGGCCTGTTACCATGCTGTAAGTAAAATTTAAATTTAATTTAAAAATTTAAAATATGATATTCTGAAATGAAATATAAAATCAGTTAAATCTAATTTATATAATACTTTTAACAAGATAAGTTGTGCTTGATCTTATTCACCGTGCGATGTAATGACCACTTTGTACCTCTGCTGGCTTTCATGGAAATGGTTGGAAAAATGTTAAATTATATTAAATACAAAATAACCTTGTCTGCCCTTCAGTGAGCAGAACAGCAGTGGCTACTTCATGATTACAGTTGATCATTGGAAAATGTAGCTGAACGTTTTCTGTATATGATTTGTCACTGAACTAACACCTGACACTTCCTGGTTTCTGTCTCTGCATTAATGATTCTTCAGTCCTGTTGGGTTGAGACATCAGAGAATTGTTTATAATATTCACTCTGCTGCCTGATCCCATGAAGAGAGCACCACATGAGAGGGTCATAGAGCAATACAGCATGGATACAGGCCCTTCGGCCCAATGAGTCCATGCTGACCATGGTGCCCACCAGCTAGTCCCAATTTCCTGCACTTAGCCCATATCCCTCCATGTACCTATCCAAGTGCTTCTTAAATGATACTATTGTACCTGCCTCGACCATTTCCTCTGGCAGCTTGTTCCACATACTCACCCCTGCCTGCGTGAAAAGTTGCTCCCTCAAGTCCCTTTTAAATCTTTCCTCTCTCACTAAATCTAGTTTTGGACTCCCCTACCCTAGGGAAAAGACTGCTACCATCCACCTTATCTATGCCCCCCATGATTTTACAAACTTCTGTAAGATCACCCTTCATTCTCCTATGCTCCAATGAAATGGTCTTCCAGTCACAGCAAATTGTTACAGAAAATCCCTAGGCAACTGGATATGCAAATGATGCCTGATCCTATCCAATCAACATCAATAGCAAAATTCAACCCAATGTATGAAGCACTTGGTTTCTGTGATGTGGTGTTTGGTGTAGCCTTTCCTGATTCCTATTCCTCAAATCCCATTCTCTAAAACTGACCAGCACAGGTAATATGGAATAAACTAAAAAGGTGAAATATACTGACATGCAGGACAAAATTGTGGTTGCACTTGAGAACATAACAGATTTGGAAAATAAGTTATGGAGAATTTTAACTCTGTAGTTTACAACACTACCAAAGCTGGCATTAGGGGCCAACACTTAATGTTTATATGTTTTTTTGGAGGATATATGATCAACTATAGACATCTATATTTAACACTTTTACACTAATGTTGGTGGGTAATTTCTAACGATGACTTTGAAATGTTTGGTGTTGACTTCTGATGTTGCTTTTCTTGGTTTAGCTTTTCCATTGCCTTGTGCAATCCTTAATTTAGATACTCCATGATGATGGGCAGATGGGTGGCAGCTAGTTCCTAGATCTCAATGTTGCTCTGAAAATATTGGGTTCTACCAATACATGTGGAATTGGCTCTCATTCCACCTCTGGAATCAACTTACCTCTACCTTGTACTTTTCACTAATGGATCAGTTGACACTGAGAACTCACTTCAGTGGAAAACATCAGAAAAAGCTGGGGATCTATGTCATTAAATACCCACAGAGTAGTAATGACTTGGTAACAGAAACATGTCTCTTATTGATTTCTATTGCAGACAGCAGTCCTCCTGAAGACTCAGTTCATTCATCATCTCCAGAGGATTCAACAGTAATGAATCTGGTTGAACAGTAATTTCAACACAGCTGAAAATGTAAGATTGCTGTTGAACTGGTAGATTTTCCTTTGTGTACATTTAATACGGTTGTTAAGCAAAATAAATGGTTTATTGTGGTCTATAACTTCTGTTGACATTTTTCTTCACTTTGGTTTTTATGACACCTAAAGTATTTTAAGGTTTAGATCAGTCTCAATCTTTTTGCAGAGCATTTTGAACATTGTTGTGTTTCTCTTCCATGTTGTATCATGTCATTGATAGTAAATTGCTTCACTTGAGAAGCATTTTTCCCATTTGCCAGGTCTGTTTCTGGTAAATATGAACTGAGCTGCTAATAGTTTCATAGTCAAATGAGTCTAAAAATGTACCTATTAATTCAATTATGACAATTTTAGAGAGATACCGTACATAAAGATGATTTAAGTTTTTTTGTAAACTATCTCTGACACTGCCACCATTATTTCTATAAAGCTGCTTTCAATAGTAAAGTATACTTATCATTCTACCATATTCATTCATATCCAGCTTACCCTATTCTGCTTTGCCAGCTGTGGCTCACTGGTGCACTTACATCCTCGAGTTAGATGCTTGTCAGTTCAAGTCTCACTCTAGAGAATATGCTGAGTCCAGTGCATACTGGGCGAGGCCGTCACTGTGGAGATGTCATCTTTCAGGTCAGATGTTAAACCAAAGCCCTTGTCTTCTCTCTTAGGTGGCTGTAAAAGGTATGGCACCATTTTGACTGCAAAGTTTAGGGATATGAGATGTGCAAGGCACCATATAACATCATGTCCCTCCTTCTGTCAGTCAAACTCCTTTTTGACATTTTGTCATATACAACTGAAAGACTGGATTGTTCAAGGTGGGAACCAGAAACTATCTGATGTAACTTATGCTCCAATAGTGAAACTTAAATAAGAAACATCATCATGGAAAAGCATAAATAAAGGTAGCACATGTTTTAAAATAGTAAAAGAGGATATTACACCTCATGGGTGCTGACTTAAGTTTACTCTTGCTGCACGGAGTATTGCTGAACCCTTAAACTATCTGTCCTGATCTATCACACTTCCAGCAATCTTTAATTCTCTAGGGCATAAAAAATACTGTTGAGCTTGTTAAGCAAAACCAAAAGCTATTATATTAAATTTCACTCTTTGCCATTTTTATAGAAATGTTAATATATTTAAAATGAACAGGTACATTCCCCTTCATTTGTAATGAGTGTGCTAAACATATGTACAATAATAACAAAGTCAGTGATCTCTGAACGTCACTGGTCAAGAATTACATCAAGAAATACAGAATAAAACAGTTATAATGATCAAAAAGTAAGATTTAATGGAATTTTTTTTTGATTCAGATGCCATTTTTCTCTGTGAATAGGATGTGTTTAAAAGTATGACTAGGTGTGTTCATATTGTCTGGCATTGTCTGACAATTGATGGAGTTGCTTTGGAACCACTTGTTCAAAATGCAGTATCTATACTAAGTGTTCTTCTACTTTGATTTGATCTAATCATCTAGCCAAGTACCTGTGGTCCAGGCAAAATTGCCATTCCAAAAAAGGAGCTATGACTGATTGTAATGACTTCTACACAATCAGATTCATCAGCCAACCTAGCAAGCTGCTTCACATTACCATTTTAAACTTTGTGGAGAAGAATGTGTGGAAAAATACTATTGAAAATAAAGTTGATTTCCATAAAGACAAGGGAACCAAGAATCCTATTTCAAACTTTCAGATCGTCATTAGGAGTGATGATTGATAAGGATAAGGCCATATGCTTTTTCAAAATCAGCCACATCCCATTCTCGTAATTATATTTTAGAGCAGGCCCTGTATGGATCAAAGAACATTTAAATGCTGCAGAAGTATGGGAAGTTATTAGGCCAGGTTCTATATTCTTAGTCCCCAAGGCCTCATTTCACAGTGTTGCCATGACTAGTGCTGCACTTCCAATACACAGGAACACAAGAGGCTGCAGAGGGTAGTGGACACAGCCCAGTCCATCACAGGCACAGCGATCCTCACCATTGACAGCATCTACAGGAGGCACTGCCTCAAGAAGGTGGCATCTATCATCAAGGGTCCCCACCATCTGGGTCATGCCCTCTTTGCACTGCTACCATCAGGCGGGAGATACGGAAGCCTGAAGTCCCACATCACCAGGTTCAGGAACAGCTACTTTCCTACAACCACCAGGTTTTTGAACTGACCTGCACAACCCTAACCCTACCTCAGCAATGGAACACTACTGACCACCTCTTGCACTACCATGAACTTGTCTCTAATATTCTCTTTTTTTTTGCACTAAAGTCTTGTTTCTGCACAGTATTCTTTCTCTTTCTTTTCGCTGTCTTGTATAACTTATGTACAGATAATTTATATTCTGTGTGTTGTCTGTACTCATGTGCTTGTGATGCTGCTGCAAGCAAGTTTTTTATTGCACCTCTGCCTCACTCTACTTGTGCACATGACAATAAACTCATCTTGACTTGACTTGAATTCACATTTTACCTCTCTCTGTCATTGCCTGAAGTATTTTCATAAGTGCATTGAGGTACAGCATCTATCCAAGGCAGTTGGTTATTTACTACGGGGCATTTAAACTATTTGCATGCTGAGTCTTTAAACTATTGTTGCAGTCCAAATGTTCCAGGTTCTCTCTGACGTAACTACAAATCAGGTAGACAACATGGCTCTCTAGTCCAATCATGATTACAGCCTGAATGCACATAGATACACAAGGAACATCATTTTCTGAGCATTAAAGATCTACTATGCCGCTCCCCATTTTTAAAACAACGGGGGGGGGGGGGTGGGTACAAGTAACTTATCACTTACACACCAAAATGAAGAGCAACCATGCATTTAGTCTGCTGACGAGTTTTCAGAGTCTTCCTGATCTCCTTACAGCTCTCAGTAGCAAATCCACTTTTGGACTGTCTGGTTCTGGAACTGAACTCAGAGAAGGTTCTGTCTCTTTGTCGGACTTGCTTAAACCCGGTACTTTACTTCCTGAAGTCATAGAACATAGAACATTACTGCACAGTACAGGCCCTTCAGCCCAGTATGTTTTGCCAACATTTTATCCTGCTCTAGAATTTATCTAACCCTTCTCTCCCACATAGGCCCACCCCCCATTTCTCTATCATTCATGTGTCTGTCTAAGAGCCTCTTAAATGTCCCTAATATATCTGCCCCCACAACCTCTGCCGGCAGTGCGTTCCACACACCCACCACTCTCTGTGTAAAAAACTTACCTCTGACATCCCCCTTATATCTCCCTCAATCACCTTAAAATTATGTCCCCTCGTCTGCACTGGATTAAACACAGACATAAAGTTATGGATATTTATCCCACAGTAGTGCGCAGAGTTGCTCTGTACTTTAGCAAGGAATCGGCTGTCTGCTGATTCATGCTGAGGTTTGAATATCCATGTAACTCTGACCCTTGAGAGGTTCTTTACTATTCTGACTGACATCTCAGTGATTATACTTAAAGCTGGATGATTGAGGCTATGTTTGATAACTATCTGTTTCATTAAGTTTACAAACATGATGCTTTAAGACCAGGCGACATTGTCTGGAGCATGCTCTTCAGATGGCCTCTGACATGCACATATGGACCACAGCTCATGAACTGTATGTTCAGTAATGGTACTCGTTTCTTTTACTCAAATCACTCTGAGTGACTGTTGATCAACACCAGGAAATTGCTGTTCCCTTTTTTTACAGAAGTCTACATGGTCTCTCTGATAAAGGTCCAAACACCATTCCAACAGCTTCCTTCTCTATTAGTGTATAATTCTGCTCATCCCTTGTGAGAACACGAGAAAAGAAAGCAATGGGTTCCTCTTGCCCATCATCCATCACACGGCTTATTACTGCTGCTACTCCATTACATGATGAATTGCTTACCAGAAAGTATTGTAATGAGCAAGGTGAGCTCTCCTTGCTAATCTTTACTTGCCTTCTCCATATGTACTTCATGGCTCTTTGCACCACATCCATTTCACATCCTTTTTCAACACTGGATCCAATGGTCAGGTGCACATGTAATACTGCAACATCCCTCAGAACAACCTTCCCTCTGCGACATTTTCGGGCTTTGATGATAGCCTCTACTTTTTCGTTCACTTGGTTGTGAGACTTTAGCATCAACTTTCAAACCATCCACACTACTTTTCATGGCAAGAAAATGCATTTGCTTCACTTCAACTTCACATTGGGCTCAGCTAATCCTTGGAATCTCTTCCAAAATCAGAATATTCTTTTTCTATGTTTCTGGCAATTGACAGATCACCTTGGTTACAGAAACAATCATCCATTCCTTGGAAGATCTTATCCATGGTAACCTAAAATAACTTGGTCAAAGAACTGACCCCATGAGTGATGTTATATATACGTGGAGCCCTTTATGTGTGTTGATGGTCAGAACTGCTATCTTTGTCAACATTGTGGCAACTCACCGTTTAGTCGGGCGAACCGGCTCGGCAGTCGGGTCGCGCGGCGTCGGAGCGACAAGACCCAAGATGGCGGCGGGCCTCGTCTTTCCAAGCGACGGGGAGAACCCGCGCGCGGGAAAGTCTTGATGATGTAGTACTTACGTCATTGCCGGTTGTTTCGGGCGGGAACATTCTCCCTTAAAGGGCCTGCGCAAGGCGGGAAAATAAACCAGTTCTTGTTTGGCAATCCTCCGACTAGCGTCTTGTTTTATTCCGCGGTAGCAACCGCTACAACATGCAATTGTACATTAGCGTGGGAGAGCTCCAATTTTGATTCTTTTAACCCCACAAAGGAGTCTTGCAAAAAGTGTGGTGGATATTGCCCACTATCCACAGCCTGCTTTACTTGACTTCTTCTTCTTCAGTATCCTTTGTAGTCAAGGATGAAGCCTCCTTACACCTGTATTGTCTGCCTTCAGCACTACCATTGTTTGCATGGCCCACTCATTCTAGACCCTTTTTGCAACCACGCTACATTGTTCTAGCCTACCCTGTGCCTTCTTAAGCAACACACAAAATGCTGGAGGAACTCAGCAGGTCAGGCAGCATCTATGGAGGGAAATGAACAATCGATGTTTTGGGTCGAGACCCTTCATCAGGACTGGAAAGAAAGAGGAGAGATAGCCAGTATGAAAAGGTTGGGGGAAGGGGTGGAGCAAGAGCGGGTGGGTGATAGGTGGATCCAGGTGAAAGGAGTTGATAGACAGGTGAAGGAAGGGGAGAGAGGGAATGATGTAAGAAGCTGGGGAAGTGACAAAGGGCTGAAGAAGCTGGAATCTGATAGGAGAGGACAGTGGACCATGGAATAAAGGGAAGGAGGGGAGCTGGAGGGAGGAATGTGTGGGTGATGGGCAGATTGAGATGGCTGTGGAGAGGAAAGAGAAGCCTCCTGTGCCTTCTTATCCTGACTCTTTACAGCAGAGAGGACTTTTCTGAGCTTGCAATAGACCAATGTTGTATAAATGTCTCCGAACATTTCCTACCTTTCCAATGACATCTCAAGGTGTTACTTTGAATTGTCAATACAGAAAATATTCTGCCCATTCATACTGAATTGCCTTGGTCAGTCCTTTCCCATTAAAGTTTTCCTGCTTTCACAGTTTGTTCCAATGATGGGTAGTGCACTGTGCAATAGAATGTCCATTCTATTGCACAGTGCACATCATTTGTCATCATGCCTGTAAAACCTCACCAGAGCAGATTTTCAGTGGAATGGATTTTTCTCATAAGATTATATGACTAAACTTGATAGAGTATATGTTTGGACTCATTATCAAAGAGTTTGTAGTAGGATCAATTTGCATGTCAGTTCTCTGCTTCTCCATTCATACACTTACTCAGAAGTGTTTGTTAGCTGATGTTATAGCTCATGACAGTGATACTATGCAATCCAGTTGCTCATTGTCTGAGGGACTTGCCAGCTTATGATGTCCTTCTTTCTGTGGTCACTTCAAATAACCACTGAAATCACTTTTGTTATTTGACTTATCCTTGGATCTGCAGGCTGTTGAAATGTGACCTTTCTTTTGGAAGCTAAGAACTCTGTTGTTTTCATATGTCAAGACTGAGGTGAATGTTGTCTGTTGCAGTGATAGCATCTGATGGATATCACTAAACACACTAGAATCCATTGTGTAGTCTTGGATTTTATGGCAGCTTTCAGACTATGTACTGCAGCTATACCAATCACTTGTGGTGGATGAAATTCCATAGCATTTTTTGGTCATTTTATTGTCACTGCAGGTTTACAGGTGAGTTTTAATGTTATATTTTTTGCTTTCAACAGCTTTGATTCATCTAACAGTTGCTAAGTCTATTACATAAGGCATAAAAAAGCACCTAAATTGCAACAAATTGCAGCACAAGAATAAATTCCTTAATAAAACAATTTATTCACTAATTGCCTCACTTTGCTTCTAGTTCCTTGTCCAAAACTTGTAGCTTTCAGCTACTTGTAACAGCTTCTGATTAAAGTAATCTTCCAGTTTCGGCACTTCTTTGAACAAGACATCTTTTACCTTGCAATATGTTTTGTAGTGTGCCATATGCTTCTGGCCCAGTCTCTGTCAGGAGTTTTACTATACACGCATTTCTAACATCATTTTGGTCTCTCATGATATCACCTTCTCACTTAACCTGCAGGATACTGTTCACTTTAAAGAACAGTATCTATTTATTCAATAGATGAGCTGAATGGTTCTTAAGCTTGGTCAGTCAAGCAGAGACTCCTGATATAGCCAATCAGAACAATCACATTATCCTACTTCTATTGAACAGTGATATGGTAAACTTGTTATGTAATTGAGTCCAATGATAAGTCAACACTGTTTTCCCTTATCACTGTGTCTCCTTGTGGTATGCATTCTCTGCTTTGCCTTAACAAATGAGATTCAATGGAAGTGGTTGCAGGAAAAGAGCACAAGGTTTCAGAACTATTGATATGTCATTTACCTGAACAATTATCTTTGCTTCTCTCTCCACTGTTGATGTTTGACTTCCTGAGTATTTTCAGTAGTTTTTATTTTTATTTTTCATTTCTACCATCTGCAGTATTTTGCTTTTGGAAAATTTTCATGAGTAAGGTTTCCTTTTATTTAACTCTATACAATTTGCATCATGCAACTGAAAATGTCACATCAATTATGCATTTTAATCAGTAATCAAACCAGAACTTGTGACTAACCCAATTTTTATTAATTGAAAATTGCTTCATTAAACCGTATGGAACCATTTGCTGTGCATTTGTTACTTTTGTGTGCAGGAATCAGATTCCGAGTAAATTAAAAAAAAATAAATATGCATTCAAAAGCTGTTAAGAGGTAGTTGTTAGCGTTCTTGCATCTAAAAATATAGCTTTTTCAGAGCTTCAATGAAGTGCTGCAAATGAGCACAATAAGAAAGGCTTGATCGGGAGACCACAAGTTTTATGGATAGTTTAGCTTCAAGCACAATATTTATTGAAACTAATGTAAAACGTTACATAAATCTAACTCAGAGTAAACATAACTAGCACTTAAAATTCTTCAATGTTTTACAACTTGTTGCTGATAATTGTCTTTCAAATCCACTAATTTCTCCATTTGTTTCACTAATGATAATTTCTTTCAGTTCCTCATTCACTCTAGACCTGCTTTGCTCCACTATTACTGAAAGTTTGCCTTCAATCTTTAAGGGACATATATTAACATTTTCTTTTTGCATACCCATAGACATTCTTACAGTCTGCTTTTATGTTTCGTGCTGGAATACTCACAAGGTCTACCTTTTCCTAATTAATTTCTTGATCTCCCTTTGCTGAATTATGCAATGTTTCCAATCCTCAAACGTACTGCTTTTTTTGGCGATATTATCGGCCTTTTCTTTTGACATAATAGCTATCTTTAATTTTTCTTGTTAGCTATGGCTGCACAAATGTTTTAAATGTTTGTTATCATTGTTTACTGTCATACTTATTAACATAGTTTCCATAGTCAACTCATGCCTCAGACCTTTGTAATTTGCTTTGTTTAGACTTAACATCCTGATTTCAGATTGAAACAATTTCATTCTTGATATGAAATTCTACTATTTTATGATCTCTCTTCTCGAAAGGCCCATTAGCTATCAGAGTATTAATTAACCCTCTTTCATTGCACAATAATTAAGTGTTTCTTTCTTACTGAACAATAAAGGTTGCCTTGAAGTATGTACCATAATCTGCACCCATAAGCCGCAAATATTTATATTTTTCTGCATCACTGCTGATCAAGTTGTAGCTGTACATCAAGTATAAAGTTTTGGAACTATCGAAGGAGGGTATACATTGACAGCAAAACTAATGACAAAATGTCTTCCTGCCATTTCAAACACCAATATATCTGCTTTTTACAGGTCATGAGATTTCACTCATACATACATCAATAATCAGTGTCAAGAAATCAATTGCACAAAATGTTTGTAATGCAGAAGTTTAAATGTCAAGCAGTAATAAATTGGTTGAAAATTGTCATTGAGCCAACATTTTATTTTAATCAGCATAACATAGCTACTATATTTCAGCAATCTGAATCTAATTGTTTATACAGTATAATGGTCCCAAAACAACACTCACCCACCACAAATGAAGTAATACCATTCACAGTCCAATGTATCAATCTATATTAACTTAATTTTCACACATGTTTATTTGCATAGGCTTGTGCTTGATCAGACATTAATATTGTAGGTAGATGCACCTAGGAATAAATGAAATATACAGCATGAAATAATTAACTTTATTTTAATTAATGTTAACAGGAGAGTATGCTAAGTAATTATTTCCATTATAGAATTCAATGAACACATTAAAACGGAACTTAGTTTAAACAATTTAGTGTGTTTTCTTTCAGAAGTTACAAAAATCTAGAGATAAAAATCCCTACATGTGTTTTAAACACCCATTGGGATTTCCTCAGAAGTTCCACTAATAAGTTTTTCCGACCTGGACAATCAGCAAGTAATCCAGTTTAATTGCATTAGTTAATCAGAATGTCTTCATAATGTGAAACTGCAGGGAGCCATCTGAAACACAACAAGCTCACTATTGATTATGCTGTATTAAATTGCTGCTACAAAGTGCAAATCTATGAAAACATGTGCATTTTAATATTAAATTAAATCAAAGTTTCCATATTGTCCTGTTGCAGCTGTGCAAAGATTAAGGCAGTGATGTTAAATTAATTGGTGTTAATTTGTCCATGTTGCAAAGTTCACAAGTAGGTTTCATAATAGAAATGCAATTCCTAAGAAAGAAATCAATAGCAAAACATTAAAGCAGTGCAAACATATCTTCATTTATCTGAGAGCCTGATTAAATTTATAATAAATAATACCACAGTTCAATAATGTTCAAGCAGTTTTACACAACATGGAAATCTATATCTGCAGTTTGGCACTACAGGATTAAACATCAACATCTAAATTGCAAGGTGGTCATGTGTTGTTTTTAAATTGCAGATGCTTTATTTAAAATGAAAGAACTTTGTTAAAAAAATAATGTGTAAAGTTCTGTTACATTCAGATTATATCAATGGGAGTAATTGAATTCAACAATATATAAAAATAATAAAAGCAGTAATTGCAAAGTTCTCTTGTTTCCCAATGGCAGCTTCTCTTATTGAGAGCAGATAATTGTGCTCCTTCTGCTATGGTTGCCCACATTTCTCCTTAAAGTTATAGAATCCATTATGGTACCCCATATCTTGTGTCAAAACAAAATGTTTAATCTGCGTTTATGATTTAGACAATTCATTGGGTCACTCCGATATATTCTCCATGCTTTTCATTAACAAGTGTGAAAATATCACTTCAAAAGATTGAAAATACCAACAAGGGTGGTTGAATAAATGATGCATATTCTTTATGTTCAGCTGTGGAATATTGCTTTTGATATTAATGCCATTCAAGCCCCTGAAGGTTTTATTAGAATCCAGGGTGTTATCTTTTAAGCATCATCACTTCTAATATCCTCACTGTAGCAGGTATGATTCCCAAAGACAGAACTTGCATTCAGTATTTTGTAAGATTACCTAGCAACTAAATCCAGGATTTAATTAAACAGTATATGTGAGGATATCAATTACATTCGTGTTTATTTGATCTTAGTGCCAACGAATAATGACTGTGCAATTACAATGCAGGTTAACGATGTATGTACAGTTGCCATTTATCTGAAGTTTCTCTCTGTTATCTCAGTGGAACTGTTCAGCAATTTAAAATGTAGCAGATTTTCAGATAAGATTTTTTAAATATTGAAAAATCCCAGATTTACCAGATTAACAAAGTATTTTGTTTTCATACCTCATCTGCTCTCCCAATGAACATATTCATGTAATTGTTAGGTTGATATGCTTCAGTAAAAGAAATCATGATGTATTTCTTCTTTCTTGAATTTACATCCGTATAAAAAAATAATAACTGCAGGAAAAGTTCACACCACCCCTCAGGCTGTTCTGCCATTCAGTGGGATCATGGCTGATCCTTGACCTCAGCTCGACTTTCATATTTAGTTCCTTTATATCTTGTTCCCCTTACAGTCCAAAAATCAATTGATCTCAACCTTACATATGCTCTTTCACTGAAAATTGGCATGGCCATGTTATAAAGAATTCCAAAAAGTTACTACATTCAGTGCAGACTTGTCTCCTCAATTCAATGCTAACTGTTACCCCAAGACTATGTCCCCAGTTCTACATGTGGAATGGGACAGGAAGGAAAATAGATGTACAGAGGAGAGCATGCTTACAAAGGAATTCACATGATCTGTTTGATGGTGCTCAGTAGACAAACATTAACATAGAACATAGAACAATTACAGCACAATTCAGGCCCTTTGGCCCACAAAGCTGTGCCGAACATGGAACACCGAAGGTGGAAGATCAAGTAGAGTCACAGAATTGTACAGGACAGAAACAGGCCCTTTGGACAACCACTTCCAGGCCGAATTTTTTGCCCATTTGTATTAATCCCATTTGCCCACATTAAGACTGTATCCTTCTATGCCTCATTTATTTAAATGTCTGTTTAAGTGCATCTTAAATGTAGTAATTGTATCAGATCCCATCGCCTCCTCTGGCAATGTTTTCCAGACATCAACCACTTTCTGCAAAAAAATCGTTCCCCTCAGATCTCCTTTAAAACCCCTTCCTCTCACCTTAAACCTATGCCCTCTTGTTTTTGATATCCCTACCAAGGGAAAAAAATTCTGACCATCTACCCTATCTCTGTATCTCATAACCTTATATGCTTATTTACTTCTATTGGGTGCCAGTTGAATAAACGGTTCTGCAAGGTAGATGAGGCAGGCTTAACAGCAAATGAAGTATTGGGGTACAGCCTGTATCTTGAGGGTGGGAAGGAAAAGATTAAACACTTCAATGAAGGTTTTCGGACTATTATCCGATGATTGGTTCTGGGGGTCATCAAGCATTTTCTAACTCAGTGCTCTCTTCAGTCAGTGGTTTTGTTCCTAGGCCTCCTGTTCTACCTGTATCTCCTCCCTAAGTGGCAAGGTTGTGCTTCAAGCAGTACATCTCTACAATAACCCAACCCCTGATCTGTGTCAACATCTCACCCTCTACTTCAACGTGTCAAATGTATGAACCCAATGAGCTTGGTAGGTATATCAGCCCTGTGGCATCTTCATTCAATGGCGAGTGTGCCATGAGTAAGAAGAGTAAGGGAATTTCATCGTTGGTAATGTGAGATAATAGATTTTGGCAAGAAAGGTAATGAGGCCGCACTTTACTTGGAAAATAAAAATCTGAAGAGATAGAGGAGCAAAGGGAGTTAGGAGTAAAAATACACAGATCATTATAAATTGTGACACAGTTCAATAAGGTCACAAAAGCATGCCAAACACGTTTTTTTTCAGAGAGATAGAAATGAAAAGTAGAGAAATTATTGCAAAACATATTGATCCTTGGTTAGACCATGTCTGGAGTGCTTGTCATCATATAAAAGATGTAGAGGCTTGAGGAAGATGAAAGAATAATTTACAAGGATGATCCAATCTGTTCCATTTTATCAGCAATGGCTTAACAGGCTGGGTCTCTTTTCTCATATTTCCTTACTACATTTGGCCCAGTAAGTTTATGCCAGTTCTCAGAGAATTCCAATCAGTCCCGTTCCCCCATTTATTCCCTTGTAACCTATTCTCTCTTATATGCCTTTCAAATCCTCCCAAAGACCTCCCATCCACCTACCCTAAGGGCAAATTACAGTAGCCAATTAACCTATCAGCACATTTTTAGGATATGGAAGGAAAGCAGAGCACAAGAGGGAAACCAGTGCAATCACAGGAAGAACATGCAAACTCCATACAGACAGCACCCAAGGCCAGGATTGAACCTGGGTCACTGGAGCTGTGAGACAGTAGCATTAACTGTTAGGCCACTTGATCTTCAACGTCACGACCTTCACCCCAAACTGTCAAATATATGAACCGCGTGAGCTTGGTTAAAACTTCAAGGCTGAGGGTTACTTCAAAGTGGTCTTTAAAATGACAGAAGATTTTGATAAAGCAGATAAAATAATAGAGGAGAAACCAGTCTTTGTGTGAGAGAATCAAGTCAATTGAACTGATTGCCCAGAGGTAGGTGAAACTGTCAAGTGATACCCTTGCAGGATTTTAGTGTGAGCAACCAAAGACTATTTCAAACTGAGAGGAAGACTGACACTAGAGGCTATCACTATGAGACAGGCACCATGAAATAAAATAGGGAATTCAGGAGATACGATTTTAGCCCTGAGAGAGGTGAGAACATAAAGCTTTCTAAGGAAGGGAAAGTCAAAGTCAGTATCGCAGATATATTTTAGGGGAAAGCTGAATGAGCAGGTGAGTGAAGAGGGTTTAGAAAGGCTGATAGAGTTAAGTTAATGACAGGAAGAGGTACAATGGAATACAATACAAGGTAAATGGCACAATGAACTGATTGATCAAAACAGTTATATCTGTTTATTTTCATGCTCGATCTGAAACATTAACCATCCCTTTGTCTCTACAGATGCTGCTCAATCCATTGAGTTCTTCCAGCAGTTCGCTTTTTTCAATACAATTCCTTTCTCTTTTTGTGTGAATGAGTTCTGAGACAGGGCATGAAAGGATGTCTTTTATTGCCAAAGAACTAAAGGTTATAAAGTCTTATAAATCCTGTTGTAGATGAAAATATTGAGGAGAAAAAGCCACAAAAGCTTTGTGGGGACTTGTGCAACTTATAATCAAGAAAAGAATTTAAAGGCATAAAAAGTGAAGAATAGACTTTCAGACAGGGATAAGAACAGAACTCACAATCATTCAGAAAGTAATATTGGGCGAGCTAAAATTAATCTGAAAAGGACAATAATTGAATGGAGCTGAAATAATGGGAAATGCAGTTTTTGCTTATGTCAGGAATTGGAGAACAAATAGTGCTCTTGCAGGAAGACTTGGTCTGAATTATCGGTGATAATCAGGTTACACCAGAACAGTCGAGCAGGTATTTTCTGTTATAGAAAATACATACTTCTCACCTGGAATCACTAAACAAACTCAATTATCTATTCATTTATCTCACTGCTGTTTGTGTGATCTTGCTGTGTACAAATGTCACATTGCAAAACACTGCCCCAGAAGTTCTTGGCAGGGGTGAACTGCCCTTACTCACTGCTCAACTACACGGCAAGTCCATGTTTACCTTTTTTGGATGTTCTAGCAGCAACTACCTTAACAAAGTCGGCTCCAACTGTGTGCTCCTTGGGATATCCTAAGGTCATATAAGTTACCAACTTCTTAAAATGTAATGGCCTAAGTTAATACATTTATCTGAATTTAGTTGTACATTTAGGAACCCAGCAGACGATTAACATTATCTATGTCATTGCTACTTCCAAACACGATTCACTTCTCATGGTGGGTCTCTTATGTACACCCTATATAAACATGAAGTTATCTAAAAGCTTGCTGCCCGTTTCTTAAATCTGATTGAGTGTCATTTACCTATCACCCCTATGCGAACTGACCTACACTGGTTCCAGGTGCATCAATGCTTCAATTCTAAGAGCTTCATTTTTGAGCTCAAATATATTTATAGTTTCAAGGAACCATGGGTGACAAGAGAGGTGGAACAACTAGTTAGGAAGAAGAAGGCAGCATACATAAGGTGTAAGCAGCAAGGATCAGACAGGGTTCATGAGGAATATAGAGTAGCAAGGAAGGAACTTAAGAAAGGGCTAAGGAAAGCGAGAAGGAGACATGAAAAGGCTTTGGCGAGTAGGGTTAAGGAGAATCCCAAGGCTTTTTTCTCGTACGTAAAGAGCAGAAGGATGGCTAGGGTAAAGGTAGGTCCGATTAAAGACAAAGGTGGGAGGATGTGCCTGGAAGCTGTGGAAGTGGGTGAGGTTCTCAATGAATACATCTCTTCAGTATTCACCAAGGAGAGGGGTCTTGATGATGATGAGGACAGTGTTGGTGAGGGTAATGTTCTAGAGTATGTAGATATTAAGAGAGAGGATGTGTTGGAGCTGTTAGAAAATATTAGGACAGATAAGTCCCCAGAGCCTGACGGAATATTCCCCAGGCTGCTTCGTGAGGCGAGGGAGGAGATTGCTGAACCGTTGGTTAGGATCTTTGAGTCCTCGTTGGCCACAGGGATGGTACCGGAGGATTGAAGGGTGGCGAATGTTGTCCCCTTATTCAAAAAAGGTAGTAGGGATAGTCCAGGGAATTACAGGCCAGTGAGCCTTACATCTGTGGTGGGTAAGCTGTTAGAAAGGATTCTAAGAGATAGGACCTATGAGCATTTAGAGAATCATGGACTGATTAGGGACAGCCAGCATGGCTTTGTGAAGGGAAGATCTTGCCTCACAAGCCTGATAGGGTTCTTTGAGGAAGTGACCAGGAAGATTGATGAGGGTAGTGCAGAGGATGTGGTCTACATGGATTTTAGTAAGGCGTTTGACAAGGTTCTGCATGGTAGGTTTCTTCAGAAGGTCAGAGGCCAAGGGATCCAGGGAAGCTTGGCTGTGTGGATTCAGAATTGGTTTTCCTGTAGAAAGCAGAGGGTTGTGGTGGAGGGAGTGCATTTGCATTGGAGGTCTGTGACTAGTGGTGTCTCACAGGGATCGGTTCTGGGACCTCTACTTCTTGTGATATTTATTAACGACTTAGATGAGGGGGTGGAAGGCTGGGTTAGCAAGTTTGCAGATGACACAAAGATCGTTGGTGTTGTGGATAGTGTGGAGGGCTGTTGAAGCTTACAGAGGGATATTGATAGGATGCAGAGCTGGGCTGACAAGTGGCAGATGGAGTTCAATCCAGAGAAGTGTGAGGTAGTACACTTTGGAAGGACAAACTCCAAGGCGGAGTACAAGGTAAATGGCAGGATTCTGGGCAGTGTGGAGGAGCAGAGGGATCTGGGGGTTCATATCCACAGGTCACTGAAAGTCGCCTCACAGGTAGATAAGGTAGTTAAGAAAGCTTATGGGATGTTAGCGTTCATAAATCGGGGGATTGAGTGTAAGAGCCGCGACGTGCTGATGCAGCTTTACAAAACTCTGGTTAAGCCACACTGAGAGTACTGTGTCCAGTTCTGGTTGCCTCATTATAGGAAGGATGTGGAGGCATTGGAAAGGGTGCAGAGGAGATTTACCAGGATGCTGCCTGGCTTAGAGTATGGATTATGAGGAGAGACTAAAGGATCTAGGACTGTTCTCATTGGAGAGGAGGAGGATGAGGGGAGACATGATAGAGGTATTCAAGGTATTGAGAGGAATAGATAGAGTGGACAGCCAGCGCCTCTTTCCCAGGGCACCAATGCTCAAAACAAGAAGACATGGCTTTAAGGTAATGGGTGGGAAGTTCAAGGGAGATGTCAGAGGGAGGTTGTTCACCCAGAGAGTGGTTGGTGCATGGAATGCGCTGCCTGGGGTGGTGGTGGAGGCTGATACATTGGACAAGTTCAAGAGGTTGTTAGATAAGCATATGGAGTAATTTGAGATAGAGGGATATGTGGGAGGAAGGGGTTAGATAGTCTTAGGTGTGGTTTGAAGGTCGACACAACATGGTGGGCCAAAGGGCCTGTATTATGCTGTATTGTTCTATGGTTCTCTGGTTCTATGGTTCTTATAACCTCCTCCAGCTCTGCAAGTCTTTGAGATCCATGTATTCCCCCACTTCTGGCCCCCGACACCTTCCCCATTACAACTGTGCACCAGTGGGGACTGAACTTTCAGCTGACTTGGCTCCAGGATATGGTTTCCTCTCGACATTGCTACCTCCTTTTTCTCCTATAAAATGCTCCTGAAAAGCTACTTCTCTGACTAGACTGTGGCTCTATAACTTAATTTTTATGTTGATAAAATTTTTGTTATGCAGCTTGGAAGAATTTGCTAACAAAATACAAGTGTTGTTTTTGTTGTGGTAATAGATAAAAAAAATTCATTTGATGAGATTGAACACAAATATCAATAAATATTCTTCGGCAAAACCCACCCATTCCTGGAATTTGGACTCTCTAAAATATTAGGATCAGAAGCTCTTCTCAATTGACATGGAGACACAGTGACTGCAGATGCTGCAATCTGGAGCAACAAACAATCTGCTGGACGAACTCAGCAAGTCGAGCAGCATCTGTGGGAGGAAAGGATTTCTCAACGTTTTGGGTTGAAATCCTCCATCAGGACTCAAAGACCAATGCAGGGTTTTTCAATGTACAGTATTTTTCAATGCACATGACAATAAACTCGACTTGACTTGACTTGACTTGACTTACAAGTTGTACTCATACTGATATCCATTTCATTCCACACAAACCAACCCCTAGCCCCTCAAATGCCTTACCCCCTAAGTCAGGGATATCAGTGGCTCCAGGTATGATGTTCTCCCTATTGGACTGTAAGTCGAACCTGTCACTCAGGCTGTCTTCCTGATAGGAGTGTAGCCAAAGGAAAAAGAGGCAGAATGGGATTTCAATACTTCTTACCATGAAGGGAAATCTAATCTTCCAAACTCCACCACATACACAACCCATTCCTGTCCAAAGGTTAGAGTTAAAGAATGGGTGAGAGTTTTCCTGACAACGTTAGAAATCCAAGATGACCACGAAACAATGTAATAATTCAATTCTGGTTTTAATTAATTTGCCATTTGTGGGGTGTCACTGGCTAATTTGGCATTTGATGTCCCCCTCTATCTGCCCTTGAGAACCAATGGGCACTTTCTGGAATCGGCAGAGTACTTGTAGTGCAGGTATTCCCACACTGCTGTTGTGTATGGGGTTTCAGCACTTAGACTAAATGGTGCTGAAGGGGAAATTGTAGCTGCTGCACTGAGTGGTGGAGTTTGTGGGCTGGGATGTCCTGCTCAAGATGACTTAATAGTGTAATTCACCTTACTGATGGCATGCAGTGCGGCCACTGTGCATCAGCGGACAGTGTGAACACTTAGAATGCTGATTGGTTGCCAGTCAAGCAGGTTGCTTTGCCCTGAATGGAATTGAGTGTTTGTGATGTTGTTGGAACTGGACCCAAGACCCAAGATAATATTCTATCCTATTCCTGAATTGTGGAAGAACTTGAGGAGCCAGGAGGTGAATCACTGCTCACAGAATACCCAAGCTCTAATCTGATAGTGGTTTTATCACTGGCCCAAGTACAATTCTGATCAACATCAGCCCCCAGGAAGGTGATGGGGATTTGACTATGGCTTTACTGTAGAAAATTGAGGACGAAAGATAGGATCAGATACTATTTGTGTGGCGGAAATGTTACTTGCCAGTTTTCACTCAGTGCCTGAATGTCATCCAGGATTTTGCTGCTTGTGGACATCAACTGCTTCATTTGAATTGAACACAATGCAATCAACAGCAACCACTTCAAACTTTCTGACAGAGGCGAAGTCATCTGATGAAGAGTTGAACTTGACCAGGCTGAGGAACTATAATGACGTCCTGGGACTTATTGATTTCCTACAATAACAATCAACATGGTTTGTGCCAGGTGTGACTCCAACCAGTGCAAAATTGTGGTTTGATTCACATTGACCAATTTTATAAGACTCCTTGATGCTAGCCAAGTTCAAATGCCTTGCTGCCAAGGGTAGTAGATCTTACCTCACCTCACCTTGTTTTCTCTGTTCTGTATTCTCCCAACAATTTAATCCTGCTTCCACTAATACTTACATTATGGCAAAGTATTTTGATATTCAGCTTAATCTTGATGTCAAGGTAATTCCTTCCATATTTATGATATTGAATCAGGAGGTGTGACATTCATTAAAAATAAATGCCTTGTGTTCCAAAGACATTATACTCCTAAGAACAGAAAGGTATTTCAAAAGGAAATCCCTTAGTATTGACAGGATAGACTGAAATTCTCTTATGCAAATGGGAATATTGAAATTTAATAATTTAAAAAGTTAAACTTCAAAAGCTTAGAAATACTACCCAGAAAGACATCTTAGACTGCAGCAAAAAAAATAGCCATAATTTCCCTGACCACACTCAGACTTCTGTCCTTTTCCCAAGAGCAGCTCAAATTCAACTCTCTGTACTTCTCCCAAGTATGTACTGGGTATTTTGTGAGCCACATACATTAAGTTTATCTATTGCATACTTCCACAAATATGATCCGTAAGTATGACCCGAACACGTTTGAGAGACACTGTGCACGCTCAGTAACATAAAACAGCATGCAACGCAGGCTTTGACTTCACTCGGACGAAATTTTTTTTTCAATTCAAGGCCCATGTACTCAGAGGGCCACTCACACCAAAGCAAACCTTAATGGAGTTCAGGCCTGATTCCACATTAATCGTAGGGGGCTGACCTTTCCTGGTCCCTTGCCAGGGAACCCTGAGCATCAATCATCTTGCAGGCCTTCATTTAAGGAGTTTTCTGCTTGTTTTTTCCACTCACAACTCCAGCAAGGTCCTCAGGGCCTCTAAACATGTGTCCAGTAGGGGCCTTGGCCCTCAAGCATGACAGAATTTCTCTGCCTAAGGGTCTTATGCTAAACTGGTGAGCAGATCCTCACCTCCTTCCACCCTCTTACCTGACAATCCTTCTCAATACACATAGTGTCAGCTTTTTGGAGCACATTAGGGTGGATAAATCCCCAGGGCCTGAAGGGATCTATGTCAAGATGCTAAAGGAAGCAAGGGAGAAGATAGCTGGGGCTCTTTTTGCTTCTTCATGGATGAGGTACCAGAAGACTGGAGGATAGCTAATGTTGTCCCCTTATCCAGAAAGGGCATTCAGGATAAGTCTGGAGTCTACAGGCCGGTGAGCTTTATGTCAGTGATAGGGAAGTTATTGGAGAAGGTTCAGAAGGACAGAACCTATGTTCACTTGGAAAGGCAGGGACTGATTGAGAGGAATCAACATGGTTTTATACAGAGGAGATCATGTTTCACAAATCTGCTTGAGTTTTTTGAGGCGGTAACTAAGAAAGATAATAAAGGCAGAGCAATAGACGTGATGTGCGTGGGCTTCAGTAAGGCTTTTGACAAGGTCCTGCATGGTAGGCTGGTCCAGAAAGTTTTATGTGTTAGCAAACTGGATCCAACTTCAGGAGACAGAAGGTAGTGGCAGATAGGTTTTTTTTTCTGACTGGAAGGCTGTACCACAGGGATTGGTGCTGGGACCTTTGTTGTTTGTAATATATATGAATGACTTGGGTGAGAATGCAGGTGGTCTGATTAGTAGGTTGCAGGTGATATGAAAATTGGTGGGGTTACAGATACTGAAGAAGGTTCTGTAAGGATATAGAGAAACACAGATCAGCTGGAAAGTTGAGCAGAGTGGTGGCAGATGGAATTTAATTCAGTCAACTCTTTGGGAAGTCAAATTCTGATATGACATATAGAGTAAATAGAACGACCCTTAAGTGTGTTGATATGCAGAGAGACACTGGGATCAAGGACATAGCTCACTGAAAGATTTGACACAGATCAATAGGGCAGTAAAGAATGCATTTGGTGGGCCAAGGCATTGAGGATAGAAGTTGGGATGTCATATTGAAGCTATACAAAACATTGGTTAGATCACATTTGGAGTATTGTGTACAGTTCTGGTTGCCTCACTATAGGAATGATGTGGTAGGAATAGAGGGAGTGCAGAAGAGTTTCACTAGGATGATGCCTGGAATGGAGGGCTGTCGTTATAAGGAGACACTAGATAGGCTGGGTTCATTCTCACTGCAACGTTGGAGCCTGAGGGGTGACCTTTTTGAGGTTTATAAAATTATGAGGGGCATAGATAAGTAGATAGTCAGAGTTTTTTTTTCCCTATAGCAAGAGAGTCTTGAACTAGAAGGCACAGGCTTAAGGTAAGAGGGGAGAAATTTAAAAGAGATCTAAGGGATGAGTTTTTTCACACAGAGAGTGGTAGTTATGTGGAATGAGCTGCCAGAGGAGGTAGTGGAGACAGATAAAATTATAATGTTTAATTGGCATTTGGGCAGGTACTTAGATAGGAAAGCCATAGAGGGATATGAGCCTAACGCAACAAATGGGATTAGTGTAGATGGGAATCACAGTCGGCATGGACAAGGTGGGTCAAGAGGGCCCAATTCTGTGCTGTACAATTCTATGATTCTAAAGCACCTCTTCAGAAGCCACAAAAGTACTAGCCCATAGATTTTTGTTATGTTGTTCCATTTTCTTCCAAACAACATGCATTTTAATTATTTCTTCTCTCAGATCCAGTCTTCTTACAAGCTGCTAACAACTCAAACACACCCAGAGGCAAAGCTCACTCTCATTTTCCTGAGCCTTAAAAAAAATAAATGCACCATTTTGTTTCTGCTGTGAGTCAGTGGGTTGCCAATCAATGGCTCTGTGGAACTGTACATGCTGATGAATCAGAGGGTGATTTCTAAAGAGGATCGAAATCTTGCACTATGTACTCTGAAACTAGGTAGTTATGACTGTCACAATAATTTGCACATTATTTTGTTTCTGACATAATTGAGAACAGTATTGACATAAGAAGATTATACACAGCTATTTTAGTTTTCCTAATAAGTATTATACTGTCAAGTACAATGTTAAATTGAATTATTGTAAAACACAGAATACTTCATGGTTATTCAGTAAAATCGATTGTTTGAATTTATTTCCAAAATTATTGCAAATTAAATTTCACCTTTATGAAATAGTAGCTTTGAAGTCGAAATTGTCTTAACAGATGAACTTAGGTTTTCTGAAGAGTTAAGTCTGCCAGTCATTGCAGAATTGTGTGAAGAATTGTGTGTAAAAATGAAAGAAAACAACTCTTACCAACCAAAGCATGCTGTGTTGACCAATGAACACTGATGGTATCCATGGAAATGTTTATTAAGTATGGTGATTTACTCCTCTCCCACTTTGATTTACATGGATTTAAAGGTCTATTTAGGGACAAGGAAAACAGGTGGAGAATTTCAATCAAGCTCCTTGATTGATTGATTTTTTTGTTTATTTAAGGAATTCAATGGTGAACTTTGGAATCATAGAGTAGCTAAATACATATACAATTCATACATGCAATTGAAATCAAGAAATCACAGGAGCCATTTTTGCAAGGAATACCATAAAACCTTCCACTTCTCATCATACCACATAAAATATCCAAGAAAAAAAGCCAAAGCTTTAAATAAAAATTCCCAATGATTTATTGAACTTTGGTAGTTTAGGTAAACCATGAGGGTTAATTGTAATTCCCTCTTCCTGTGCAAATAGACTGGCAGTGAGCCAATAATGCCATTACGCTCTAAAAGAGAGTGAATACAATTCTGCAGAATTGGCGCCTTCCACAGGATCAGGAGGGCCATTAACGACATTCATGTGTACAATGCCCTTTGTCATATAGCTCAAAATAGTTCTATTTTAACCTTTGTGTTGGGATGGTGTTTTCTCTGGGCCATGTTTACTACATAGATGTACCCATGTTGACCATGGAGAAAGTTACACTTGCAAGAGTTACGAGGCAAAATTATCTCCTTTATGTTGAATCAACTCTGGCTACCTTGGATGGTTTTATCCATATTATGTGTGTAATATATACTGTATACCTTTAAGAACTGTGTGTGCCACGTGTTATAACTTTTGATACTTTCTTGTGCCAGCTACATGTTAGTTGAGTGCTGATTACTTTCAATTAAACATGTTTTGTTGGTAACTCCATGGCAACACAAAGAACCTACATGCACACCACAACATGAGGCTATTTGACTATTGAGAAGAAGTCAAAATATTTTTTCCAAACTGCTACTTCCCCTCAGAAGAGACTACTGTGTTACAAGCAGAAAATACGTAGGTCCTAAAACAAATGGCTCAAAGAAACAATGCAAAACAAAGTGCACACACCACTACCATCATCATCCCCACCATCTACTGAGGATGCCAAGGACCTTCTTCTATAGAGCTCTGGTAAAAGAAATATTTTCCATCCTGGAGCAGAAGATCATACTGAGTGTGAAGATCAAGGTGTGGGAAGCATGGAGGAAGGTGACTGAGAGGTTGAGCACAATCTATGTTCACTGACACTACATACAACTGGAGAAGAAGTTGTACAGTATCCAGAAAACTTTCAGAGTTCTCAATACTATCATTTGCATGCATGCGTGTTCCCCTTCCATGAACCGCATGGGTGTCTATTGAATTGTTTCTCTCCAGATAAAACATTGCACAATTTCAAAACATTCTTACATGGAATGTATGGCAGAGGGAATTCTGGCAGTGATAACACTTGCTTGGATGTGTTATGCCACCAGAAGCAGTGCTCTTGTTCCTTGCAAAACTTGGCACTGAGGAAGAGGTGGTTTGGCGCATGGGTGTCTGGGAGTTCTAATCTACAAACTGACTGTGTTTGTTTTATTACCTGTAAGCCAAGGCAATACAGAGACCAGAACAGGTAGAAGTCTGGCGTCAACCAACTGAAGGTAGCCCTCCTTCAACAGAGGACATTATTAAAATTTAATTTTAAGACAGTGCCATAGCAAGTATCATCTTAATTATGATAAGATTTCATATTTTTACTTCCTTTCATTCTTATCATATCAGAGGTTGCACTAATGGTTGCAAAAAGCAGAAGATCTTATAATCCTTCAATGGCATTATCTGGGTGGGGGGGGGGGTGGGGGGGGGTGTGGGGGAGTGTTATAAACTGGTTTACTCTTGTCTTCCCAAGATGCAGCAAGACATGGTAGCAACAAGGATGCTGGCATGTCATTGCAGATCAGAGCACTACCCTAAGATAAGATATCTTTACTAGTCACGTGTACATCGAAACACACAGTGAAATACATCTTTTGCCTAGAGTGTTCTGGGGGCAGCCCGCAAGTGTTGCCACGCTTCCGGCGCCAACATAGCATGCCCACAACTTCCTAACTTGTATGTCTTTGGAATGTGGGAGGAAACTGGAGCACCCGGAGGAAACACGCACAGACGCAGGGAGAACGTACAAACTCCTTACTGACAGCGGCCGGAATTGAACCCGGGTTGCTGGCGCTATAATAGTGTTACGCTCACTGCTACACTACTGTGCTACACTACTGTAACTACAGCTTCATCAGAGGGGCCAGCACCCTGGAAGCCAATTAGTAAGTCTAAGGGCAGGGCAGCATTTGGTAAATGGAGCCGTACCAAAGTTAGCAGCAAGATTTTGGTCACACTGATATTTTACAGTAACTGTAAGAGTGAGAATATTGGACTGAGTGCAGACAAGAGCTGAAGCCATACCAGGTGCATTTTGCAACATGAGTTACCTCGAATAGTCCACTCCCTCTGGCAGGGAGGGTGCAGGACTGCACCTATGACAGTCAGTCCGAATGCAGAGTACAATGAATTGAGTAGCATCCTTACAGTCATTTTCAAAGTAGGCTGCGGGCTGAGTGAAGAACAACTATTTTCAATAGTCTGTAGATTTTGCAGTCAGGTTTTTGTTCACTGAGCTACAAAGACCTTTAAAAGTGCTCACTGCAGGCAGCAACCACGTCAGAGCTTTTCCTACAGACTTCAGACAGATGAAAACTCAGGTAAACCAAATAGCAGACACCCTATGCTCTCTAATATGGTGCACAATCCAGTGCATCTGGAGTAAAAACACACTCTGCGTATTCAACTTAGTTAACATATCGTATAGTCACAGATGCCTATAGAGCAGCTGAAGGTTTCAAGCTGCAAGTAAATTGAAAATTGATCAACGTATTAACAGATTCAGTAGTTGCCACTGGAGTTAATTGGTTGTTTTCTGCTGCCACATAGCCCTCATATGCTTACGTGAAAAGAGGAATATTGTGGAATGAAATCAGCCTAGTGAAGTCAGTAATTAGTCAAAGTCCTGCTCAAGCCCTAGCAAGGTCAGATGAACAGTTTACAAAAAAGTCATGAAAATGCAAATCCACTACTTCTTTAAATTTATATTCTTTGAAGAAAAAATCTTTCTGGATATTGTTGAGTTACAACAAAGCCAAAAGGGCGCACCTACAATAACTGCAGCGCACCTCCTTGAAGATAGATTCATGAAGCAATCTCATCATTAAGGGATAAACTGACTGAAAGCTCACAAAAAATTTCAAACAGCAAGACCTACACCAATTAGACTGAAAACACTTTCTGTTCATGATATAATGAAAATGGAGTAGTTTATAATGGTAGTGAAGTAAAAAAAACACTCCAACATCCTTGTGACACATTCTACTATTCTATAATTACTTGTGAAATCTGTATCATAATAACAAAAAATAGTAGCTGAGCTGGCACCATCCTGGAGTCCCTTGAGCCCGCTTTGCAATTCAATGACCATGGCTGAATTTTTGCATTAACTCTCCACTTCTAGCCTTATCCCCATATCTCATCATTGTCCTTGTGCCCAGACATTTATTAATCTCAGTCCTGGATATCATCTTCAACCAACTTTTCACAGCCCTCCAGGATAAGGAATCACAAAGATCCGCAATCATCTGAATGAATATTTCCTTTCTCAGCCTTAAATGGCCTACCCCTAATTCTAATCTAGACACTCTGGGCAGAGGAAACAGCCTCTCAGCATTTCTCCTGTCATGTCACCCAAGAAGGTTACAGTCCAGAAATTCATTCCCTGTTGATGGGGCTATATGTACTATAATGTGTGGCATTGAGTAAATTTCTAGTAATAGCAGGTTCAATGTGATCACCTCGCACTCTTTTCAGCTGCAGACGATAAAAGCAAATTCTGCTCAATCACTTCTTAATCCAGGGAATCAGTCAATCAATCAATTAAAAGAATCCTTGTTGCACCGCCTCAAAGGCACAGTACTGCAAGTATGGTCTCATCACAGTTCTATATAATTACAGGAAGACTTGTGTAATCTTATATTCCAACACCTTTCAATAATGGATAATACAACAAAACAGCTCCCTAAACAATTGCAGTGCTAGCATTTGATGTTTCATAGTGACAAATATGTTCCTCATTTGATAATGGTTTGAAAGCCATTTGACCCGACCCAAACCACAAACTGCAGGCTAAAGTGAACTATAGTAAATTCATGCCTGGTTACCAGCCTAACATCAATCCCATAAACTCCAGAACGGAAGCTTGCCATTTTACATACAAAGTAAAGATGGAACTGCACACGGCTCATGTAACACACAAGGCACTCAAACTTGACACTGCAAAAGGCTTACCTCACCCTTTGTATGCACAGCGCATGTGGGGTAGAGATAGTGGGGGTGGGGGAGGGGGGAAAGTAGACAAGAAATAGTATAAAAATAATGGAAACTTTGGATCGGGGAACATTCGTTCCAGGATGAGTGACTCCCCTGTTGATATTAGCTTGTAATAAAGAGGAAGTTTATTCTGAAGGTAAACCCTGGACTCCACGTGAATTCTTTCCATTTACAGTGGTGCTTGTTGGAGGTCAATTACCTTAACCCCAGGATTTCACTGCAGGAATTCCTTGGGTCTGTGTCCTAGGCCAATCTATCTTTGGCTAACCTATCAATGACCTTCTTTCCATCATTTGATTAGAAGTGGGGATGTTTGCCGATGATTGCACAATGGTCAACTCCATTTGGAATCTCTCAGTAAATGAAGTAGTGCATGAATTGCATGCAGCAAGACCTAGACAACATTCAAGAATAGTCTAATAAACAACAACTAACATTAGTGCCACACAAGTGCCAGGTGTTGACTTTTTCCAACAAGAGAGAGTTCAAAAACCTCCATACAATGGCATTACTGAGTCTCCCACCATTAGTATCCTGACCAGAAGCTCAACTGGATCAGCCATATCAATTCAAGAGCAGATCAGGGGCTGGGTACTTTGCTGTGAGTGACTCATCTCCCTATACCCCCAAGCTTTTCCACCATCTACAAGGCACAAGTCAGGAGTATGATAGAATACTTTCCAGTCACCTGGATTAGTGCAGTTCTGACAACTCTGCAGAAGCTCAACACCAGCCAGGACAAAGCAGCCTGGATGACAGTCATTCCATCAAATACCCCAATCATTCATTCCAGCCACCACTTCTGCACAGTAGGTGCTGTGTGTACCATCTAAAACATGGACTACAATTATTTTCTAAGGCTAGACCAGCAGCACCTCCTGACTCACAACACCTTCCACTAAGAAGGACAAGGGTAGAGATGGATGAGAACACCACCACCAGCTACAGGGCACGTTAGGTTTCTCTCCAAGTTGCACACATTCTTGATCTGGACGTAGATTGCTCATCCCTCGTTATTGACAGATCTAAATCCTTGAATTCTGTGCCCAGCACCACTGTGGGAATACCTTCTCCTGAAGGACTGTAGCAGTCCAAGAAAGAAGCTCGTCGAGGGCAAATAGGAATGGGCGAGAAATACTGGACCATGCCAGCAATGCTCAGATCCCAGAAAATGAATGAAGAGAAATTACCCCGTGTGTTTGTATCACTGCTAATATGAAGGAAAGCAAAAAACTGCAGATGCCGGAAATCTGAAATAAAAACAGAACATATAGGGAATACTGTGGAGAGAGAAATAGAATCAACATTTCAGGTTAATGACCTTTCATCAGGATGAGTTAACCTTTCTGAGTTCTGACTTAGTTCCGAACAGATCTATTTCCCTTCTTGTTTTCGATAAGGTATAGTCCAAAACCTGCTTCCACAGCCACATCTCTTACCCTAGTCAATGTGTCTGGCTCTGGCTAATTCCATGTGGTTTCCAATTGAGATTACACCCTTTCAGTGTTTGAATCTACCCATTCTCAAGATGTTCAATGTAAAGGAAATAATTCATTTGATTATGCCTTCATTAAATATTGTTATTGGTTAACAGTTGCATTTTAAGTTTCATTTGTAAAATTTAATGAATCATTTTGCGATAAAACCAAAGCATGGAATTCAGTAAAACAAACCTTGACATAACATAAGCACAATATCAAATAGTTCTCAGATCTGGCATGATAATACTGGTCTGGGTGGCTGTGGTAAGGCAGAAACAAGTTTAACTCTGCCTCCCTGCAGCAACAAGATGGGCTGTTACATTCCCAGTGGAGCAGGCACATCAGAACCTTCCAATATTCCTGCAGCTTCCAATCTTAAACTGATATACTTGCAGGAGACTTCAAAAGTGCTGACCAATTTCTAAGGCATCCTGCACGGGAGGTCCGAAGGGGTGCTGGAGCAGAAAAAGACCAGAAAGCTGGGTGTTTTTTTAATCTTTTTTTTATGAAACCTTGTGAGATGAGATGAAGTAGAATTTCTCTGGCAGTGGACTCTGATGGTTCACTCTCTCATTCCCATCATCACTCTCCTGTTTCCACTAGTTTCAGTCAAGATCTTCCAGGCCTCAAGTTAGGGGCTGTCAGCTTCAACAACCACCCCCACCCCTCTTCCCATCACATGATTATTACATTGAGTTAACAATGAGGCTCAAACTTCTTCAGTTCTTTTAGCACTTAATCCATGTTGCTCAGTTTCATTCTCGTATGTGGTAAACATTAATTAGCCCATTAGGCAGGCATCTACAACATGGACAATCTGATCACTGAGCTTGAACGGGTAGACCCACAGACTTAGCTAAACCAAAAACACAGCACTTAGTGCTTATAGATTTCATGGAAGGATCCTTAAACATGCTTTAAGCCCCTGATTATCATAATAATGTAAATTATCCTTATTTGATTGTGCCTTAAACAGACTTTCCTAGAGTCCCACCTCTCTCTGTAAAGCATGGATTACATTGAAATATTTTACATGAAAAGCAGTGTATAAATACAAGCAGTTTTGGTTTCATAACAGTAATTATTTCATTTCCAGCTTTTATTTAGTTACCCCCCATTAATTTAATGACATTTTATCTTACATTTTCAAATCCATAAATAACAACAATCCCTAAAGGATAATCTGCTTTTTAATGTTCCCAGTCCTCAGGATTCTCATTATATCTACTTGAAGCTTCATAACACACTGAACCCATTGTTTCAGCAGTTTCAGCAATGAATATCTGCTGTTCTTATATAGCTCTGCCTTGTAAATCTAGTATCTTTCAATATATGCATCTGTTCTTGCTGACAGAGGAATCTTTTTAGTAAGGGATAACAGTAAATAAATTGACTCTGTTCCAGTGTTCACATTAAACATTATTTTAGACAGTCTCAAGAGAAAGATCTTTATAGCAACACATTTATATGAATATCCTGCTCTTCAGATTTTTGCTTCATCTGTCATTGATGTTATTGATGGCATTTAACTCCCTTGGTGTGCGGACTAGATAATTTAATACAACCTTGTTTGAAGTCAGGAAATTTTATATCGACACCTTAGACAGCTCAGAAAAATTCAAAAACCGAGCTAGTGACTCAACCTATTTTCATCAGGCAGTCAGAGTCTCTACCAATGACTTAGCAGGAAAGCATGCTGGTCTTGCATGGAGTCAGATGGATCAGGAAGGTCCTCATTTCTCAGGCTGGTTTAGAGCTACTGCAGTTGAATAGCCAGTCAAAATCATTATCTGAGCTAGCAGACGAAGAACAGATGCACAAAGAGAGCTGCTGGAGGAACTCAGCAGTTCAGGCAGCATCTGTAAGGGAAATGGACAGTTGATGTTTCGGATCAAGACCCTTCACCTGGATCATTTATTCCAAGTTCCAGCAACTGCAATTTCTTGTGTCACCATGAAGAACAGATACTTGACTTTTGCTCTCAAATTATGTACTGTCAAGTCTCATTCACTTGTGTTGACCCTATTAGCTCGACAGGGAATCAATTGATGTGCCGAACCAAAGACTTTAAACCAAGGTTTAGCACAACTTAATCTTCATTAGCACTCGAGTTACTTAAATATGCATGCATACCACTGACTTTTATTGTTCCAACATACCACTTCTTACATTAAATTACAAGACTCTTCTCTGAACTCAGGGCCCTCCTTCTTGTTCCTGGGTTATAGCTACCAATGTTTCAGACAGCCCTTCTTTTATACAAATTTTTCTTCCAATCATCTTATGGCTTTCTTTGTTCTTATCCCAGCCCAGGACCTCAGTATTCTGAAGACAATCATTCAAGCTGTCATTCATTCAATGACTGAACAACAAGACACATCTGTTTCCTTTCCTCTTTTCCATCCTTATCTTAGACTCAGGCCCTATCAATGTTGATCACCCAACACAATTAATATCCAGGATAGGGTAAACAAGAGCACCTAGTTTCTTATCAGTCAGGGAGTTCTTTAATTATAAGGGGTGCTTGTGCTTCGCAATTCATCAGAAGTGTTTTGTCCACAGAACGACAGTTCACAAAATATCCTCATTTAGTTATTCTGCTCTCCAGATGGTTCATAGTGGAATAATTACAATGACATAGTTCACAGGGCTATATCAGCACAACCCTACTTCCTCACATTGAAACTGACCAAGTGTTGATCTCGTGACCTTCCTTCATTGTGCTCTTTGTTCTGATGTTCCCAGCATCTCTTTCCAGTCAGAATGTCCTCCCAAAGCCTGTCTCCAGCATCTTGTCTCTGGCTACCTATCACTTTTGTGCTCATTGACCTGCACTGACACCCAATTAAATATTAGCTCTACCATTGTCTCTCCCTTCGCTGCATGTTACTCACCTCCTCCCTCAGACATTTAACCCTCAAAGATATCAGTATTCCACTAATCCTAATTTCCTAATCCTCTACCTTTCTTTCCCTCTTAAAGCATACATCTTTGACGAGGCTTTTGCCCTAATTTGTGGCTCGGTGTCAATTGTTTTCCAGTGACACTCTGGTGAAGCATCTGGGAATACTTTACAATGTTAAAGGCATAAAAGAACTACAAATTATTGTGGATCAAATTTGTGAAATATAAGGTACTTTAACTTCAAGTATTCTTCTGGAAACAGACTAACGTAAAACTTTTGAAACTCATACTTATACATATGCTATATTTACTTCAGAAACTATTCAGCACAAAACTGGGACATGTGCTGTACTTAGAAAAAATCCTTCAAAAATAGGTTGGTGTGAATCAAATCTGTTTGCATTCATTGGTTCTATTAATATTTAGTTTAAAGTGTGGATTTTCTATATTAATAGTTAAAATCCTCTATAAACATGTTAGTTAATGCTCACTGGATTAGTGTTAGTCTTTCTTTAATCATTACTTATCAAATGCACACCAAATTAATTTGGTATTAGAATCACAAAATATAAACAACATTTAATTTACCCAATACCATTTTTGTAATTGCAGTGTAACTCCAAAATTAAAATACATTTTATAACACTGAGGAACATTAGGTGTTCATGGGACAAATTATGCAACTAAAAATATGTTGAAATGAGTTTCACAATGAGCATTTATGGAAGAAATATATCCCTGTATATGCGTTTAATTCATGGAGATCAAGGTAATGTCTACACTTGCAGAACTTGTCCTACAGAATGTACAAGAAAAGCATTGTCATTTCTTAAACATAGAAGTGTGATTAAAGGACTAAAATATGAAGGGTGCAATTCTTGAAACCAAACATGTTTATGGAAATTCCCCTTTGGCAATTACTTTTCTGAAAGGAATAAAATGCCTTACAGTCAAATGAATTTTGGAATTCTATAAGCAACCATAAAAAAAAGTGTAAAGATTATTAGTTTCCAGAAAGGATTAAAGAAAATAGGTGATTAAACAGACAGATATGTGAATTGATAAAGAGAACGGATTGCATGATAGTGGCAATGTAGAAATGGGCTTTTTCACTTAATAGGTTGCTGCCAGTATTTATGAAACTCTTCAGGAGCTTTTGCATCCATCCTCGTCAACATATCTTCTGTTCTTTTCTCTCTTATATGTTTATTCATAACATAACCATGCTTTTTAACCACATCTACTCTGTGAGAAGAAAATCCCACATTTTAAACACATTGTAGCCAAGAAAAGGTTTCTCCTGAATTCCTACTGGTTTTATTGGTTACTGTCATTTATTTTATGTCCCTGTTTCTCATCCCCACAGAAGTGGAACAGTTTCTCTATGCCTACGCTATCAAACTCATAATCCTAAAGACTCTTCAGTCTCCCTTTTTCTAGAGATAAGAGCTAATACCTGTTCAACCTTTTTGAATAAGTATAAATTGCCAGTATTGGTATCATTCAAGTAAACTTTTTTTGTACCTTCTCCAGTGCATCTACATCCAGTGCCTTTATAATGTGGAGAGTGTTCACAATACTCCACATGCTAACCATATCCTAAATGTTTAACATCAGCACTTCTGCTCCTTTAAAGATGAACACAAGTATCATCTTTGCATTTTTCAGGCATTGTTGGAGGAACAATAACATTAAAATGCAAAGACTCATAGTTGATAATCCCTGGATTGTGAACTAAACCCTACACACAGATTAGCATAGAGTTGGACAGGTGAGTGAATTGAATGCAGCGCTCAAAGAATGGAAGGAGAGGCAGGAGGTTCACAAGAGATGGGTTACGGGAGAGCTTTCATGGATCATGTTTTATTTAAATGGCAAAACATATGACTAAGACTATAGAAAGGGCATTATATTAAAAAAATGAGGTAAGGAAGTATTCTGGTGAGACCAACGTTGTATTATTAAATTGGAAATTCCAGACTGTAGTGAAGTTGAAGAATTTAAGTAATGATAAGCAAGATGTGACAATTGGGACAGTGAGTTTAACAGTAAAAGTGCATAAGTGAATAAGATCAGATTAGTGGAAAACTGCTGAAATTAAAGATATTTTATCTGAACATATCAGGTACCTAGAACAACCCAGTCAAATTAAGAGCAAAAATTGCTTGATCACTGCAAGACTGTGACCCAGGTTAAGACTAAAATTTTCTGGGAACAGCCTTCAGAAAGGAGAGATAAACTGGAGAAAGAGACAAGGCATCTTCATAAACAATGATGGTGTAATAGAATTAGTGAATGACCTGGGCTTGGAAGATCAGGTGGTACCCATATGGATGGACTTATTACAAGCATACAAATTGGGAGCAGGAGTAGGCCACTCAAGCTGCTCCATGACTGAATAAGGTTATGGCTGATCCGACTGTAATCACAATTCCACATAGCTTGGGTCTTTGAGTATGAGAATTGGGACATCAGTGTTGCAGCTGTACAAGACATTGGTTAGGCCACACTTGGAATATTGTGTGCAGTTCTGGTCACCACACCACAGAAAGGATGTTGTAGCTTGAAAGAATATTGAGAGGTGACCTTATCAAGGTTTATAAAATTATGGGGGGAATAGATAGGGTAGATAGTCACAGTCCTTTTTCAAGGGCAGGGGAGTCTAAAACTAGAGGGCATAGGTTTAAGGAGAGTGGGGAAATATGTAAAGGAGATCTGAGGGGCAATTTTATCACACAGAGGGTGGTGGGCATGTCGAACAAGCTGTCAGAGGAGGTGGTTAAGGCAGGTACAGTCACAGCATTTAAAAAGCACTTGGACAGATACATGGATAGGAAGGGAATAATGGGTATGAGTCAAATGCAAGAAAATTGGATTAGTGTAGATAGGTGCCTCAGTCAGCATGCACGAGTCGGGCCCTCTATGACCCACTGAGACAAAATAGTTTGTTTCATTGCTGTCTTAAATGAGTCACTTGTTATCTTCAAACAGTGATCGCTGGTTCAAGGCTCTCTCACAAGAGGAAATATCCTCTCCACATCCACCCTGTCAAGGCTCCCTAGGATCTCATACGTTTCAATCAAGTTGCCTCTCATTCTTTGAAACTTCAGTAGATACAAGCTTCCCCTGTCCAACCTTTCCTCATTAGAGAACCAACCCATTATAGATCTTAGTCCAGTAAGTTTCCTCTAAACTGCTTCCAATGCATTTTTTAGGGAGACCAATACTGTACTCAATACTCCATATGTGGTCTCAGCAATGCACTATTTAATTCAAGTAGTAGAGATAATAAAGGGCATAAAATATCTAAAAGGTGCTTATTTGCCTGATTCAAATGGAAACTTGCATTCCAGATATTACAATAATTCTAGTGGATTTAATGTTCATATGCTCTGAACAAATTAAATAGGCAAAAGTACTTTGTAGAAGGAGATCATAGAATCCAGAATAAATCCATAATAAGTTATTTCAGATCTTCTCTTATTCGATGAATCAGAATCAAATTATAACTTCATTGTAAAGGATCTTCCAGGGAAGAGTGATAGAACTTTGCACTGAGGTCCAGAGTGACAAACTGACATCTTAAATTGGTATTAAACTAAAATGAAGGCAATTACATATGTATGAAGGGAAATTGAATCATAAAAATTGGGGAATTTGACTAAAAGGTATGAAAGCTACTCAACAATGATGAAGACTTAAAGAAGTATTCCATAATTTGTAAAGAATATTCTTTACCTGGTGTATTCCCCCCGAGCTCATTTTAGGATGACATTCCAGTATTATGGGTGATCCATATGTAATACCCCAAATCCTCCACCCAACTGTGACAGTGAAATTCTGTCTCCCGAGATGTCATTGCCATAGAACAGACCTTGCACACTTTGTATGTATGAAGGCTTTTACTTGGTCATTTCCACTATTCTGAACTAGCAGAGGAAGTCAACTTTGGGTCATGGATTGCAGGAGGGTGAGGATGGAGTTGAAAGGATTGGAGGGTAAAAGAATGGTTGACCATAGGGGTGGTGAAGTCAGGCGGGAGCATAGGGGGACCATCTTTCCAACTGGGATTCAGAGATAGCAGTTGGGCAAAGAATGATCCAAGTTCCGGGGGAGGAAGTTCATCTGGATGAGGGGATGACCAGAGAGTGATCAAAGGGCCCAAGGGTGTAACAAGAGAGGAGGTGGGAGAAAATACTAAGAAAGCCATTTGAATTGAGCTTAACTGAATGACATTTTAATGCCCTAGGTTCCTCAGCATTTATCAAATAATTAAGCACCTAATGGCTTTACTTTGTCAGATTTCTGATCAAATTGGCAATCACATTTCTAGATCCTGGTACTTCCAATGGACCACTAACCTTCCCAGGTCTGTGAAAAGCCAACTGTCACAGCACTTTCCCTCTTAACTCTTCCTTTAAATTGAGTTAAACTGAGTAATCGCTGTTGTAATTGATACAAAGTCATCCTGAAGTCTCTACCTGTGAATTATTAATGGGTGTCTTGAAAAAGTGTGCAGATCAGAGAGGTACATTGCACAGGAGATCTTTTGGATTTTGAAAGCTGAGGTCCACCTGAAGGCTTGGGATGTAAGAACAGCCCACTGTCAAGTGCACATTCATAATTATTAAGTTGTAAGTGTCTAATGCGGGTACAATTACTTAGCTTGACCTAGGAGACACATCTTTCTGACTGTTTCCGCAAGTACAGGCAGGTGAAACAGCAGCCAAAATTCCAGAAGATTCTTCCCATTCCCTTTGGGCATGGTTGGCTTTATTTGAGGTGCAACTCTTCCTCTGCATAATTTCTTCAAGTAAGTCCCATCGAGGAGCTTTACTGGTCTCCTGCTTCCTGCATCCTTCCAGTCTCTGGGGTAGATATCAACCCCATTGTTGTTTTGGTGAATCCACAGCTACAGAGGCAAAAGTTGCAGAGGATCCCACACCCCTAGAAGCTGCTAGAGTCAGTGTAACATGTAGCTTAGCATGGGAAGGGGGGGGGGGTGGTGGGTGGAGGCTGTCTGCTTTATTCTACAGGCCATGGGTATGTCTGGAGTTGGGTGGGATTGGCTCTGTGGAATTAAACTTCTGGATATAAATGATTAAATTGGAGAAGTAAAAGTTCAGAGAAGTATGATAATGGAAACTTAACAAGCAAGAACCTTGAATTCTGTGAGTCTGTGACAGCAAAAGACAGCTCCTAATTTGTGACCCACAATATAGATTGAGAGCTGACAACCCAGGCCCATGTGAAGAGGTGACAACAAAAGGCATAAGATATGGACGGTATATCTTGTAATCAAAACACCAGGACAGCAGGGCCTTGGTGGCCAATAAGGTAGCTGATGATATAATTACACCGTGAACAATGAAGATAAAAAGAGGGAGGTTTCAGCAATTACAGTTGCAGTCAGCAGCAGACTTGCTTCTGTTGGAGGAGGAGTTGATCTAGTCCATTGATTCAAGAAAGGGCATTCATCCCAAGCAGACTATCTGCACAACATTCACACACAGCAAATATTAGCTGTGTTGGGGATCTGTGAGCAGATAGTAGCTTAAGTGATTTATAATAGTGGTAAAAGCATTGATAATATCTGTAGAAAGTATAACATATCTCAATAAAGTTAATTCTGCTCGTCTAGTTAAAATCATAAACTGGAGCTTGGGGACTTAAAGGTTGGGGAAAGCTCTGGCCCTACAGCTTCGTGCTTTTAATCCTATCACTCACAGCTCCACAGGAAGGGGATTGAGCATCAGAAAAAAAACTCAGAAACCTAGCTGCTGTTGGCACTAGATGATACACTAAAGAATCCTGAGTTCTTTCTTGCTCATGAGCTGGTCAATCTATGATAGGAGACCTTTAAGAGACAAAGTTAATGGCCCCTGCACCTGATTTAGGAAAGGCCAGAAAGTGGGCTCCATACATTTGACAACGGAACAAAAACAAACTCCACAGAGATTAGCAGGATCACTGCTACCCCCTTCACTAAATTGGAAATACAGGCTCATATTTCACAAGCAAGGAAGTGTCATGATCCAGACCAAAATCAACCTCATATCCCCTAATATGTCTTCAATGGCGATTGGAAGTCACACATTAGCAGGCCTCTTAAGAGATTCAGTTTTTAGGAGAACATAATAATGAGGAATAGGATCAGGAGAAAGCCATTTGGCCCTTCGAAGCATCACCATTCATCAACGTCATGGCCAATCATTTACACCAAAACCATATTCCCATACTATTTCTATATTCCTTCATTCCCTTAATGTCCAGAAATCTATCAATCTCTGTTTTGAATGACCTCAGTGACTGACCCTCTACAGCCCTTTGGATTGAGAATTCTAGATGTTCACCACCCTCTGCATGAAGACATTTCTCCCCATCTCAGTCTTAAATGGTTGAACACTTATTCTGAAACTGCGACCTTTGATCTAGACTCCTCAGCCAGGGGAATCATCCTTCCTGTATTCCCCTATCAAGCCCAATAACAATATTATGTTTTAAAGAAATTTCTCTTACTGTTCTGAACTCTGGAGAATACAGGCCTAATTTACTCAATTTCCCTGCATTTGGTAAACACACCATCCCTTGAACCAGTCTAGTGAATCTTCACTGAAATCCCTCTGTGGCAAGCGTATTCTTTTTAGGTAAGGAAACTAAAGCTTTTCACAATAGTCCAGGTGCCTTCTCACCAAGACCTTACACAATTGCCACAAGATATCTTTACTTCCATAGTCATCTGCTCTTATAACAAAAGGCAACATACTATTTGCCTTCCTAATCTGTTGCTGCACCTGCATGTTGGCTTTCAGTAGTTTGTGTACAAGGACACTTAGGTCTCTTTGAACATTAACATTAGTGAATCACCCAACATGCCATTTTGTGTAACAAAGTGGATAATCTGACATTTTCCACATTATGTTTCATGTCCCATGTTCTTGCCCTCACTCAGCTTGTCTACATCCCCTTGAAGCATCTTTACATCCTCTTCAATGCACACAATCTTTATGTCTGGCTCTCACTCATCACTGTGTTGTAGGCTGATATCAGAAGTTCCTGAGGGGTCAGTGCTTAGTGTGTTGGGTGGGTATAAGTCAGACAGACCCAGTCAATAAATCTAGACCAGTAACCTGAATTACCTCATGTATGCAATATGTTTCCCTGGTTCCAACATAATTGTGAGGAAGTTTGAGACCAGCCTGCACTTGATTTTGTTATTGCTAGAGCACTATATCAAGTTGAGATGGATATTCAGACATAATCATTCTACAGTAATAGCAAAGAGCACTGCATTGGTGTGAAACTTTGCTAGTGCAGGGGAAGGGTGATGTCTGATAATGGGGGAAGGAAGGAATTTGTCTCTTTTGCTGGTTTAACTTATGCAAGTGACATATGAGTAATGCCAGTAGAATCATCAGACAAAACTGTGGAAGAGCCTCTAGCTCACAGCATGCAATTGGTACTTCCTTTCACCACTCCTTCTCAAAACTTCCAATCAGTAAGCTAGACAGACTCCTGAACTTCCTGCAACCCCTGCATATATCAGGCATGGCTCTCAGACTCTTGAAGCACACTTGCACTGATTCTCCATTTATTTTTGTTGAGCTTGGGAGGGGGTGGATGGTAGTCTCAGTTCCTTCCTGTTTCTCATGGCTTTAATCTTACCATTCTCCTTTTATTAACCGATTCTCAAGATGTGAACATTAATGGCAAGGTTGGGATTTATCACCCATCCCTGTTTGTCCTGATAACTGAAAGCAGTTAAGAGATGACCATAGTGTGAGTCTGGACTGACTTACAGACCAGATCCAGGCAGCAGATTTTTCTCCCAAGGGACATAAGTAAACAAGCTGAAATATTACAACATCTGTAAGCTTTATCATTGCTGTCACTTCCAGACACATTTTAACAGCATATTTAATGACAGTGCTACATGAGCCAATGAACTGGAAGTGGGGTGAGGAGTACGTCCCACAGCAAACATCCCATTGTGAACAACCAAAGTGAGTATATTCAGAGTTCTACTTAAAGAGTGAAGGAAATAGAATCAACAATAATTTCTCGTCGAAAATGCAGGACAATTTCTCCAGGAAGATTCAGTGAGTAGAGCATAGCTACATATAAATTATGGATGTGACATCATGCATAGTCACTGATTGCAGAATGACAGGGGAAATTACTCAATCACATCCATTCTGTTTGGCTATATGCTATCCTTATGCCTTTTTTAAAATAACTTACTAATTCTCTAATTACCAAGGTGGGATTTAAACTTCTAATATATAGACTACTTATCTAGGTCTTTGTAACAAAAGCCTAGTAACATAACCACTTGAATCTTGCAAATTTCTATAGATGTACAGTGGAGAGCATTCTGACTGGTTGCACCACCACCTGGTATGGAGGCTCCAATGTGCAGGATTGAAAGAGGCTGCAGAGGGTTGTAGACTCAGCCAGCTCCATCACGAGTACAACTCTCCCCACCATCGAGGACATCTTCAAAAGGCAGTGCCTCAAGAAGGCGGCATCCATTATTAAGGACCCTCACCATCCGGGACATGGCCTCTTCTCATTAATACCGTCAGGGATGAGGTACAGGAGCCTGAAGACCCACATTCAACATTTCAGGAACAGTTTTTTTCCCCTCCGCCATCAGATTTCTGAACAGTCCATGAACTCATGAACTCTACCTCATTATTCCTCTTTTGCACTATTTAAATTATTTATTTTTTGGTAGCTTATAGTAATTTTTATGTCTTGCACTGTACTGCTGACACAAAACAACAAATTTCACAACATACGTCAGTGATAATAAACCTGATTTTCACTATTGTTCACTCTAAATAGCTCCCCAACAAAGATGACAGTCCATTTATTGGCTATTGTTACTGAGAACTAAAGGCTGTAGGTTCATCTCTGTTTAATTAAGTGACTTGCAGTTATTAAAGCCAGGTGCAAAGTAATCTTTATAATGCTAGACAATTATGCTGAAATTGGAGATGACATTGTATATGTAGGGTTATTCAGCTTGCTCTGTTATATTGTGCATGCTTTTAGTTTGATGACAATCACAAAAACTGCAGATGTTGGAAATCTAAAATGAAAGCAGAAAATGCTGGAAATACTCAACAGGTCAGGCCACATCTATGGGAGGAGAAGCAGAGTTAATGTTTTGACCAGAGACCTGTTGAAAGTTTCTTGATCTGAAATGCTAACTCTGATTCTCTTCCTACAGATGCAGCCTGACCTGTTGAATATTTCCAGCATTTTCCAATCTTATTTTAGCTTGATGACCACACTTGATTATAATTTCATTAGAGAAAGACTGGAATATATCAAAACATGTCTTCTCTAAAAAGAAGCAGCAACAAGATGAAGCCTGAGATTTGTCCTTTCATCATGTCGAACTTTGCAAAGTTCTGTCGCTGTTGACTATATACAAAGACTATAATTCTGTCCTGAAGAAGGGTCCTGACACGAAACGTTGACCGCCTGCTTTTCTTCATGGATGCTGCCTGGCCTGCTGAGCTCCTCCAGCATCATCATGTTTTTCATCTAGATTCCAGCATCTGCAGTCCTTTGTTTCTCGACAAAGACTATGTATTGAAAGGGGTTTATTCAAATACATGCAACAATTGAAGGCAAGGGAGTGCTGGTGGAAATAGTTTAACTATTTCAGTTAAATAGTTTACCTAGTTCAATGCATCCAGACCCTAGCATTATGCTAGGACACCAAATTAGTACCCTTAGATTCTTGCAATTACTTTTGCGCCAACGAATTTTTAAATACCAATTTAGGATAGTCCACAGACCACTCCATGCTGGTGCATGGGTTCAGAAGCTAATGACTTTTGATCTCAATTATGTCAGTTATATGTCAAACTAGCAGCAATTTGCCTATCCTGATTCAAATAATTGGAAACAAAAATAAGGACGATTTATATGATTGCACAAGGTCACGATTTTTGTGCCTTAACAAGTGTATACTCCAGGAAGTAAATTGGTTTCATGTAGGATAATGCACAAAACAAGCATTGGTGGATTTTTATTTGTTTAATCACTAACCAGCCATTAATTAATAACATGCAACAATTAACTAATAATATTGACGCTTGTCTTTGAGTGCTATAGATTTAAAGGTGTTAAGAAATTGTTTTATTTATAATCTTATGGATTTGGGCAGGACAGTCAGTGTTGTGCTTTGGTCATTTTAACCACAAGCTTTATTCTACAAGCATCATAAACTAGTCAAGATATTATCAAGCTTGTGGTAGTTAAGTACAAACTGTTTCAAGTTCTCCATTGTTTCTCCTTACTGCCTGATAACTCAATAGGATGGAAATATTAAATAGCACCATACGCATAAAATGCAGAAATCACGCGCAGCAGTTCAATCTGACTAATGTACATGAGAGAAGGTACTGGATATTGGTACCTGTGTGAAGTGAATGGATGGGAAATCATGGACTGAGATGTTCATAAAAAGAAATTCTTCTCAAAAAAATCAGTCCACTGTCACCTAATCCTCATACACTGCAGACATTTTTTGAGCATTGATAAGAATTTGCTGATTATCTTGTATTGCATAGTTGTTTGTATATTGAAGGAACTAACGTTCTTTGCAAAAGTCCTAAAGCCCATATTCAATTTTGTTTTGTCAGATTTTTCACAGGGTGCTGTAAAGTAGTAGCAGTGAATCAAGTTGTCTGCATCCTCAAAAATAAACATTTTCACTTCTGTGTTAGAAGGATGTAGGTCTAAAACTGCAGTACCATAGTCAAGAAGTTCTAGATTGCCAAAGGTCCCAGGCACTTAATGAGGTGCTGAATCAAGGATGCCTTCTGTATTGTCAGGTGAATATTAGTAACCTTGGGACTGCACAGAACTTCAGAAACACTCAGAACTTTTTCTGTTATCTTGGATGAGACACTAAAGATTGCTTACTGATGTTTCATTATTTCTTGTGGAATATTTCTGTTGACTTCATTAAAATTCCCTATTAAAGGAATACACTGTATGTGAGATATTTTGCAGAACACTTGACTTAATGGGCCAAATCATGCTGATGACTAGCTGACAATTTCTTGGACGAAGTGGTTAGCTTCAATATGCAATTCAGATTCTGTCTGTGCAGAACTGTGGAACATGCTGATCCCTCCCGCACAAACCCTCCCCCAGTCACAGGGTCACACTGGTTCCATCAGCTTTACAATAGCCATAGACGAGGCATTTAATGAGGGTCATTCATTAAATAGAATTGAAAGAGGCAAATGCTATTTGCTTTATTTAGGTTTCATTTTATTTTAATTAATATTATTCATTTAATTTAATTCAGTTGAACATAATTTTAATTAATCTATTTTTTTACTTTTAAAAGTTAACTTTTAACAGTTTAATCACCTGTATGTTTCGAAGTGTCTCTGAAGCATTTAGAAACAGTGCACGAGGCCTTTGAAAATACGAGCTAGTAGAATACCATTGAAAAGTTCTGAGGACAGGCCTCAGCTTGCATTGCCTGAGGCCTGCTTGCAAGTTGTGGACTAGTCCTTGAAGATACTTATAATCATATTTATTTTCCTTTTTACAGGATTTTATTTTAAAAGTCCTGTTCAATTAAAATTGTCTATTGGGCACTTTTGCAAACATATTATTGCTTCAGGCCAGTCATACAACACATTGCACATAAATTACAATGGCCAAAGCAACATCTTCCATGAATCTGCTGTACAATCTTGCAATTTAGCCCTTGTGTTAATGATTAAATACACACATTGCTGCTCCACAAAAAGGATTCCATCATGCAGCTTCTTTATTGCTTAGCACTTCTCTATGCCTACCTGTCGCCATAAACAACTAGATCTTAAAGGGAAATATAATGACTTAAAGGTAGATACAAATAAATAAGGTAACAATAACATAACACCACACCTGCTATAATTAGATCTATACATTCCAAATTGGGTTTTTGGTGCACAAAACCTTCTCTTGTAACTAGCTTATTGTCCAGAGAGCTCCTGGTAATTTCAACCAAAAGCTTGCGACTTATTCTACTTTGTGGTGAAATTGGTCATTTCTAATTGAGTGTTTTCCTTTCATCCATGCCCTGACCTCTTCGTTTATGCCTACACCCCGCACCAGTTCATGCAAATAATGGCAAGCCACCCTGCTTTCCTTTAAGATGAAATCCTGCACTAAGACAATAGTCATTCTGGGCCACTCTACTCCCGATCTCCTTACTGCAATAATCCAGACACAGACAATGAAGTTGAATTCCAGGTGAAAAAATATTGCATAACATCAAGGTGGGATATGACCAAGTTGGCATCAAGGACCACCCCCCCCCCCCCATTAATTGAAGTCAATGAATATCAGATGGAAGCTCTTCTTACGCTGGAGTCAATCTTTGCACAAGGGAAGACTGTTGTGGTTCTTGGAGGTCAATCATTTCAGCCACAGGGATTGCTGGGAAATCCTGTAGAATGGAAACTGAAAGAGTTCAGCGGTGGTCTTGCTGGACCTCTTTCAGTTTCCATTCTACAGGATCCTGCTGACTCAAGATGACTGGGTAACTCACCTGCCCTTTAAGTTTGAGTTGAGGCAAATGATTGGGCATTATAGTGGAACAGGGTCGGAGGACCATACGGCCAACTCCAACTCGTATCTCCAGATATCTCATGCTTTAGTTTACTAACTTTACTACATGGGTGCATTTTTTATAAACTGTATTAAATTCTTTATACCAAGAATAAGTGCAATGACCTTCACTAATCTTACATTCTCTGCAACTCAGTGATTTGTTCCAATAGGTCCACGTCTAGCACCGAGACTGATTACCTCTACTTTGCATTCAGCAGGTAACTTATCAGACCACAAAATCATTCTAATGTCTCCTTTAATTTATAAAGAGGTGACAGTCAGCCCAGTTGAGCTGAAACTGTCACTAGTTCCTCTGATGATTAGAAGCCATTGTTGATAGTATAGCTTGTCGCTTACCAAATGACAGCAAGGAAATATTACGGAGGATGTAGTTGTATTTGAATTACTATGAAAGCTTTTGTATATGATAGAGGGTAATTATTTTTTATATGAAAAAGCAATCCTAACAATGATGGTTGATGACAACTAGTCAATGTAACAAGCTCATAAATGGCTCTGCCTTCTGTACTGTTCTGCAACCTCAATTCTAAATTATAGAATAAATTGCTATTCAGAGAAGATTGACACATTGTCTAAGTGAATGCAGCACTAAGACCATTGAATGTAGCCACCTACCTCTCTTGTCACAAAGCACTTTAAATCTAAATTAACCTTTTCTTACCATTTCTCCCGCTTTGGTGGGAGAAATGCTCTCCATCACCAGTTCAAATGAACAATTCTTTTTTCATTATTCATTATATTTTAAACAATCAGAGCATTAAGAGTCTATGTGATCTGAAAGATAGCTCATTTAATTTGGAGTCATTCACTCTCCCAGTCCTCCTTCTGTGGTGCATTAATGTATCATCCACTCTTCCTACTGTTTCATTTGTAAACACAGATGGTAAGGAGTAATGTGGCCCCTCCAGTATAGCACAGGAATACCCCTCAAGATTTGGCACTTAACACCTGGATGAGGAATTTGAATCGATAATCTTCAACCTCAGAAGTGTATTCCCAATTGTACTACAACTGCGTCTCGGTGAATATGTTAGTGGCCTGTATGTTTTTGAGACTTGAATAAATAAATTAATGCCATGTTGTCAATGCTTTCAGAATCCCTAAAAATTATGTATGTAGGTGGTGAGACATGAGGTAGTTTTCTCTTTCAAAACAAAGCACTATGCTAAAAGTATGATGATTGGCACAAATAGAATCATCTGCAATAGTTGAAGGCATGATATTTTGTTGAACTATGGATATTGCTCCAAACTATTTAACTTTGGATTGCCTGGAATTAGCTACTGTCAACTTCACAATTTTGCATTTATCAGTTTGGCAATTGGTTAAGTGTCCCAGTATTTGCAGTACAAATCGTTGCATAATGTTAAAATCAAGAAAGAGGAAGAATTGCATTATATACAATATTACTATCTACTTTTGTTGTAATGTCAGAAAAGTACCAATAATCAGATAGGTAGTTCTACTGATCCCCTCCGAGATATTGCATGGGATTATTCAACCTAAATGTGATTTAAAGCTTCATCCATAAAGATGGCACCTCCAACGGCACAGTCCCTCCCTCAGGAAGTATCACCCAAGATTTGCACTCAAATGAAGAATTTGAATCCCTAATCTTGCACCTCAGAGGTGTGTGTATTCCTAACAGTATCACAACTGCCCCTGGGTAAGTAATCATGTTAGCAGCCTGTATAGTTTGAGATATTAATGAGCCAAAAAAATTAATGCTGCCTTGTCAATGCTTTGACCAAAATGAACCCATCATCTGAAGAAAATATACCCAGGCTGACATTAACTTGGTTTCCTTAGTGTTGCAAATCAATGGCATGTGTCAATGTGATGAAGGAACGAACGAAAAACAAGCTTTAGGATAAATCACATTATGGTACATTCTGTGACTAGTTTAATGGCATCACAGCCCAGGATCACAACATGCTAGAAAGAATGAAAGACTTGTGTTGATACAGCACCAGGACACATCAAAGCACTTTACAACTAATGAAGGGCTTCTGAACTGCACCCCCTCTTACAATACAACAATATATAAACTACTTTTCACCCAGAAGCTGCCCACAACATGTATAATCCCTAGTCAATAATAAGTACATGGCAGGTATATGCATATAAACCCAAGATATATCATTGTTGCTAAATTCGAATAAAAACAGAGAATGCTGGAAATACTTAACTGGTTAGGCAGCATCTGTGAAGTGAGAGGCAGAAGTGATATTTCAGATCAACAACCTTCTATTGGAAATGATGAAAGAGGAATAATTGCATCTATTTATAATATTTAGAGCTATTTTTGTTGTAATGTCAGAAATGCACCAATCTGCTTTTAGGTGATTTGGTTGAGGACCAAGACACCAATGAGAATTTTACTGTTCCTTTTCAAAATCTTGGCATGGAACTATTTAGCCTAAATGTGATTCATCCAAAAGTTGGCACCTCCAACTGCACAGTCCTCCCTCAATACTGCACTGAAGTTTCACCCAAGGTTTTGCACTTAGCACCCAAATGAAGAACTTGAATCCCTAATCATTCACCTCAGAAGTATGTGCATTCCTAATTGCACCACAACTTCCCCTAAGTAATCATGCAAGTGGCCTGTATGGTTTTGAGACATAAATGAGTAAAATAAATTAATGCCATCCACAACTCTCTCCACATATGCTCCCTGCCCTGCTATGTATTTCAGATTTGCAGCATCTGTAGTTTATTTTGCTTTTAGATTGCTGCTAAAATTCTGGTTTCTGATTCTATTTTCCTTCTTTTATTCTTTTAAAAATTCTTTCTGAACTTTTGTTGCACTGGGAATTGTTCTTTGCTGCAAGGCTCTCAAACGGTGGTGGCTTTCAACCCTAAAATGCATTCCCTGACTAATTGTTCATATTCCATGTTATAATAATAGTAGAAATTGATATCACAAGCTCAGCTGTATTGAAAGGATTGCTGCCAACTAGACTCATAGCTGCTATTGGCACAGAATATCCACATAACTGGCTATTGAAAAGTATTGTATTTATTAAAAATAAATCCATATTGGTTATGGTAGAATCTCCATATCTCCATGTAGGTGGGTGTGTTAGACTGCAAATATGACATGGACATAAGGTACCATAGGATTTACAGCCAAATGTATAGGAGACATATCAGGACCAAGCTGGGATGGATACAACAAAGAGCTTAGGCAACAGGAATGCGCATTAGCACACAGAGAGATGCATCAAAACTCTGAAAGCCAGAAACATTAAAGGGATATACAAGCATTCCCAGGGTTAGGTAAGAGTTCTGTTCTTGAGAACTGTCTGTAAACTGATTTCTCTGTGTCAAAATCATCAATTTTCTATAGCTACCCATATTGTATCACTCGACATACACTTGCTGTAATTCATTCATTTCAATGAATAATCACCCTAACGCCACCCATAATGGAATATATACGGTATCTGGTCATTAATGAATGCGTTTTATTATTACTATTACTAACCTGAAAAATGCTTTGAAAATGTATGGGAGAATTTGTGTAAAAGTTGGCTTTTCGTAAGTCAGCTCATTCGTAACCTGGGGAGCCTCTATAAAATAGACATTATATGTACCATGGATAAATAGCAGACATGTACAAATGGACCAGGTATCAGGTAGACAATGCAATTGCCAATTTGGGACAATAACTTAAGAGAAATATCATCAGAGACTTCTTGTCTTAAAACTATGCATGGAACAATGAGATGGCCCATCCCAAGTAGCCATCTGCTCATTAGCCTCTCTAAGCATGGTCATGGTCACATTCCCTGGGCTATCAGTCATCTATCAATCATTACTGTTGTGTCAAAACTATACAAAATACCCAGTATTCAGAGTCTCGGCAGGATTGCCATTTGTACTCACTTGTAATTGGTTGTATTGTCTTTGCGAAAGCTCATTACATCTATAGTTCTAGTCTCCATGTGGCATTCATCCACAGCAATTACCAAAGCAACCAACAAAGAACTCAGATTATTCACCTGTTGTTGTTGCCATATTGTGTTTTGGCCCCTTGAGTTACTGGGAAAAATGGATCAATTCTTCATTCCATTGAAGTGAAAATTGGAAAGTGAAACAGAAGCAAATGCAGAAGAGAATGTAATTGTGGATTTTAATGAAATAAACAAAAACAAATGAGGAGGCTGGTGAAAGGAAGGGGGATGATAAAGCTATAAGTGAGCAACAAGCCAAGGAAAAGAGATAGGTATGTGCTTTGGAAAATGAAAAGTGATTTTTTTGTGCTTAATGAAACATGTAGGGAGCCTGTTTGTTTAATTTGTCAGCAGATGTCTTCTGTCTCTAAGCATGGCAATTTAGAACACCATTGCACAATAGAGCATGCAAGTTTCAGTGAAAATTACCCACCTGAAATAACCTAAGAAAAAGCAAAATTGAACAATTTGCTGGTCACTAAAAGGCCAGCAAAAGCATGATATGGAAATGGAGGTCCATTGCAGAGAGTTTGACAGGGCCATCTTTTAAAATTGCATGGATTTTAGCAGGACGTAAAAAGGCATTTACTGACACAGAGATTGTTAAAGAGTATTTTTTGGCTACTGTGAAAATCCTGTGTGCTGATTTCAATGACAAAAATGCAAAGGCACAGCAGATTAAAAGGGCTGCAACTGTCTCTCACAACTGTAATGAGAAGGTGGAGGGAATCAGAAAAGAAATCCAACAACAATTAACTGCAGATATTTTGGCAGCACTGTATTTTGTACAGGACTAAAATACAGATTCATGCAATGTCTCATACTTGAGTTGGCTTTCCTAAAGAAGAATTGCTTCAGGAAGGGCTGCAACATTAATGGTTTTAAAACATCAAGCAAATGGGAAAACATTTTGGCTGCCCTAGTCATTTTGTTTTGATGAAAATAGCCTAAAATGGACAAGGTTAATATCTGTGTAGCTAAACTTAATACTAATCCTAACTCTAATGCAACAATATGCTAAGAAAGGGGAATGGATTGATTAGTTTGATGAGGAAACAAAAGGCAATACATAAGTTCATTGTGTATCATTGCATTTTGCATCAAGAAGCAATTGTGGGTCGAGTAGGAAATGGTGAAGTGCAAGGTGGCATGCTGCTGCTTGTGAAGATAATCAATATCATCATTTAATTATGAAGCATTACCAGAAGATATGAGACAGAGGATAATGATCCAGTGATGCACATTGCAGTGAGATGTTTATTTCATGGAAGAGTCCTGGAAAGATTTCTGGATCTCCCTCCTCAGATTCATGAATTCCTTGAAAGTGAAGGGAAGCATGAGAAAGACATGGAAACTCCAGAGTGGATTATTGTGGCATTTTTGATTGCTCTCAGTTGCCATTTGAATGAGTTAAACCTCCAATGGCAAGGGAAACAGATACAGTATTTCCTCGTAATATGTTGCATGTTGTAACCTCATTTCAAAACAAGATTACAAAATTTTTCATTCCTAACATGCAGTTTGTTCACTTTCCAAAACTTAGAACATCCCCAGCTTTTGAAACATTCCAATTACATTTCATTTGTACACATTTTGGAAGAATTAAGGTGGAATGTGAGTCTAGATTCATAGGCATAATAGAGTACAAATACTTCTCTTAATTCCATCTAATCTTTTCTATTTATCAGTATCTTCTCTATCACCAGTTATCACAGATATTTCTTACCTTGCTAAACTGCGGAGTGAAACTATGTAACATCAGACAAATGACATGATGAAGTCTGAATCTAAGGAAAGGGGTTTGTCACTTCTGGAACAATCTCCCTTTTACACAATGTCCATCTCCAAAATGTGTACAATTTTTTTTCATTTTTTTGTCAGTACACAAAGCTGCATATTTACATTACTGACAATGAATAATGTGAAAAGAAAGCAGAGAAGTAAATTGACCAGTGAAGATTAGAACTACCTTACCAGGATTCCAATCTCAGACTGTAAATGCTACATGAACAATGTCAATAAGCAACAGGCCTCATTTAATTTTTAATGTAAGTCTTGCATTATTCTGTTTTTAAAAGTTTGCTTGCATAGATACCATTTTCATTCCATAATTTTTCATTCTATTTTTTATATAAAAAGAGCATTATCCAACAGAACAAGTAGACTGTTTCAGTTACACAGGTCGGAATATAAAATGACATCATTAAGGAGCTGTAGACAATGTGTTTAACAGCTCTCAGATTGAAAGTTTCTTGCCAAAGTGGCCCCACTTAAAAAATTGTGAAGTTTACTGCATTGGGTTTTTTTCTCCAAATTTCAATGTAGTTTTGTTTTGGAATCTGTTAGGACCACTGGGAATAATGAATATTTTATACCTTCATCCACCCTAGCAGGAAACCTTAAATTCTGATGGTTTAGTCTTTGCCTTGGAGATATATACACTGTTGCCCCATAAGATGGAATCAATCATACTGCTTCATTTTTGATTTGCATTCTTCCCATGCTCACATCTATATATAATATTCTTATAAAGGAAAAAGCAGTGTTCTTAATTTTACATACGTTAAAATAAAGACATCATAGAAAAAGATTAGCAAATGGCTTGCACTTGTTTAACCTCAGGACCAATGATGAAGGAGACAAGACAATAAGTCATTCTGTGCCTCGCAATCAATAAACTTATCCTGAGGAGAGAAAGGAATTTACATCCAAAAAGAAACTGGAAGCTGTAAACACTCTTTGTTGAAATCTGTTCCTTCTCCATCGAAAGATTATGTTTCAGGGTTCCTAAGGCAATGCTGAACTGCAGCAGCTTTAGTGAAAGTTAAGGTTAGATCTATTATGAAGAATAACCTGACAATGGAAGAACTGCGAGATATGACAGCCTTTTTGCAACTCTACCCACAGCAATCATAGTCAACCACCAGGGAGCAAGTCATGAAACCTGAGCAGAAATGAAGTTAGTTAAACCTGCCCTTCCAATCACCTTGATTAATTAACTAATCATTTGCAGTCTGGCAACACCGGCAAATGGGAATAAAATTAGTTTTACTGCCTACTTTTGCATATTTCATTCATAGTATTTGTTACTTTGAAGTTTATTTATATTTTGATGGGAACTATAGCTAACTTCCACAGACATGATTAATAGTCATTACCTTACTTGAGCTATTTCTCACCTCTTTACAGAGGTGACAAGCTGCCATCTTGTAATTCCACTTAAACCATGTTTAAATTGGTAGAGATATCTGAGGTTGATGTACAAACAATTTCATCTGGAGGTCATAAGAGGGTATATAAAGGTCAGTCATCCAGTTAAAACACAAGACAAATAATATACATTTGCTTTTTAATCTTCTCCTCTGTTGAGTTAAAGAAAACAGTTTAATTTCAGTAATACCACAGTGCAAGCTATACATGCAGTCCTGTGTTAGACAGTAAAGGCCTATATTGTAGATACCATGGTAGGTATCTATGACTTTTATCACCCTCCCATAGGGACTTAACAGTGGGATACACTGGCTGGTAACCATGCATATTTGATATTCATGCTGACAGTTCCCATGTCCCATAAATAATATTTCCATTTATTTGTTTCACTTTAGATCATGCATCAAATTCTAGGTAAAGCAGGTGGGGAAGTAAATAATTTAGACCACCTAGTCCTCAAGATCCAACAAGTGGGTATTTTTTTTCTTTAACTGAACACAGGGAATGAATGTGAAAACTGAAGTATTATACACGTTTTATTGTTAGTTCTGGTGCAAGTGTAGCCCATGTTTAACTTGTGACCCAGAGTCTGTGGTGGAATTACTTTTACTTTGCACATTCAGGTGAATGTATGCTTTCAACCTATTCATCAAAGGAAGATTTATTTTTCCCAAGAGGGCAATTGTTTACAATGGAAAGGTAACATTTAGTCATACTTTAAGATTTTAACGTGTGCACTCATTTTGTGGTACAGTTCCTTGTGTCATCAGCTCTCCAGTAACTTTGTGTGCACCACAACTCCTCATAAAACATAGAACAGTACAGCACAGGAACAGGCCCTTCAGCCTACAATGTTGTGCCGAACTAATTAAGCTAGTAATTAAACGCCTAACTAAACGAATCCCTTCTGCCTACACGATATCCATATCCCTCCATTCTCTGCACAGTCATGTGCCTACCTACAAGCCTCTTAAATGCCCCTATCATATTTGCCTCCATCACCAACCCTGGCAGCACATTCCAGGCACCCACCACTTGCCCCACACACCTCCTTTGAACTTACCCTCTCTCACCTTAAATGCACGGCATCTAGTATTAGACATTTCGACCCTGGGAAAAAGTACTAACTGTCTATCTATACTTCTCTTAATCTTCTAAACTTCTATCAGGTCTCCCCTCAGCCTCCACCGCTCGAGAGAAAACAACTCAAGTTTGTCCAACCTCTCCTTATAACACATGCCCTCTAATTCAGGCAGCATCCAAACTCCTCTCTTACTAACCACGTCAATGAGAGGAACAGGGATTGTTCCCCTTGTGGGTGCACTAGTTAAGGGAAGATTTAATGAAGCTCTTCAAAGTTATAGAAATGCCTCATAGACTATAAAGCATTTTGTGATAAAGCATCTGAGATCTTGAAATGTTCTATATAATAGCTTGTCTTTCTACCTTTCCTAAATTCTGAAACAATATAAGAGAACAGGTACACATGAGAGGTTGCAGATGCTGGAAATCTGGAGCAACACACAAAGGAGCTGGAGGAACTCTGCCAGCCGGGCAGCACCTATGGAGGGAAATGGACAGTCGACATTTCAGGTCGAGATCCTTCATCAGGACTGGAAAGAAATAGAGGAGGTAGCCAGCATAAAAATTTGGGGGAAGGGGTGGAGCATGAGCTGGCAGGTGATAGGTGGATCCAGGCGAGGGGGCTTGATGAGCAGGTGAGAGAGGGGGAGAGTAGGAATGATGTAAAAAGCTGGGAGGTGATAGGTGGAAGTGACAAAGGGCTGAAGAAGATGGAATCTGATAGGAGAGGACAATGCACCATGGAATGAAGGGAAGGAGGTGAGGAGGGGAACCGGAAGGAGGAATGTGTGGGTGATGGGCAGGGGAGGGGAAGGGGGGGGGTTGATGGGGCCAGTAGGATGAGGCAAAAAAAAGAGGGGACAGAGGGGAGTGGTTATCGGAAGTTCGAGAAATTGACGTTGATGCCATCAGGTTAGAGGCTACCAAGGCAGAATATGAGGTGCTGTTCCTCTGAACTGTGTCTAGCCTCAACTTGGCAGTAGAGGTGGCCATGGACAGACATTTCGGTATGGGAATGGGAAGTGGAATTAAAATAGCTGACCACCAGGAGATTCTGGCTGTTATGGCGGACGGAGCAAAGATGCTCGACGAAGCGATCCCCCAATCTGTGTCAGGTCTCACCAATGTAGAGGAGGCCACACCAGGAGCACCGTATGCAATAACTGACACTGATGGATTCACATGTGAAGTGCTGCCTCACCTGAAAGGACTATTTAGGACCTTCAATGATGGTGAGGGAGGAGGTATAGGGGCAGGTGTGACAGTTAGCACACTTGCAGGGATAAGTGCCTGGAGGGGGATTGGTGGGGAAGGACGAGCAGATGAGGGAGTCACAGAGAAAGCAATCTCTGCAGAGAGTGGAGAAAGTTGGTGAAGAGAATATGTGCCTGGTGGTGGGATCCCGTTGGAAATGGCAGAAGTTGCAGAGAATGATACATTGGAAGCATAGGCATGTGGGGTGCGAAATCTGACCTGGCACTTCTCATCAGGGTCCACTGTATCCAATATTTCCCCAGAATTGGAGACACACCTTAAGCATCAATCATCATGAAACACAAGGTTGAAGCCTTTCCTAAAATGACACTAAAATAGGTGGCATTGTAGACAGTGAAGAAGGTTATCAAAACTTACAAGGGGATCTTGATCAGTTAGGTAAGCGAGCCAAGGAGTGGCAAATGGCATTCAATTTGGATAAGTGTGAGGTGGACTTTTACACTGAATGGTATGGTAGGGCACTGGGGAGTGTTGTAGAACAGAGCGACCCAGGAGTACAAGTACATAGTTCCTGAAAGGTGGCATCAAGGGGAGACAGGGTGGTGAAGAAGGTGTTTGAAACACTGGCCTTCATCAGTCAGGGCACTGAGCATAGGAATTGGGATGTTATGTGGCAGTTGTACAAGATGTTGGTGAAGCTGCACCTGGAGTATTGTGTATAGTTTTGGTAACCCTTTTGTAGAAAAGACATAACTAAGCCAAAAAGAGTACAAAGAAGATTTACAAGAATATTGCCAGGTCTTGAGGGCATGAGTTACAGGGAGAGGTTGGAGTAGGCTAGGACTTTATTCGTCGGAGCATAGGAGACTGAGGGGTGACCTAACAGAGGTGCATGAAATCATGAGGGGCATAGATAGGGTGAATACACACAGTCTTTTCTCAGGGAAAGGGAATCAAAAACTAGAAGGCAAAGATTTAAAAGGGACCTGAGGGGCAACTTCTTCATGCAGTGAGTGGTGCATGTATGGAATGAGCTGCCAGAGGAAGTGGTAGAGGCAGGTACAATAACAACATTTAAAAGGCATTTGAACAGGTACATGGTTGGTAAAAGTTTAGAGGGATATGGGCCAAATGTGGGCAAATGGGACTACCTTAGATGGGCATCTAGGTCAGCATGGAGGAGTTGGGCCAAAGGGCCCATTTCCCTACTGTATTACTCCATGACTCTGTTACCCTATATAAATTGTTGATTCCAGGTCCAGAAAGTGATTGTCAATTGACAGCCACTTTAGAGTCAAGGAGCACAGCCCACTGATTTCTACACTTAGATGTTATTTACAAGGCCTCTTAGCTCACCGCAAAACACAAGACTGCTCTGAAGCTTGCTGAAGACTATTCACATGCCTCCCAATTTGTTCTGACTGTGGCCATACTGGTAAAACCTTCTTGAAACCCCTGTGATCTAACTGTCCATAAAACTTACAAATCCGCAGAAAAGCAATAAATTTGAATTTGCCACATCTAAATTAATCAGGAAAGCCTTTGAGAATAATAAGGCTCAAATTAGTATTGGTGTGAAACTCATTCATCCACTTTTCAATGTGATGATAAACCCAGAATTTCCCCATCTTAACACCATGGCATAAAAATGGTCAAAATGTCAAACAGGATGGCATTCCCTTCAGAGGAAACAGCTGTCTCCTCAAACTAGGGTCAAGAAGGGAGAGACAATAAATACCAGCACTGCCGACATCCCACAAACAAGGGGAAAAAGGTACTGATTAGTTCATTGAAAGTGTATTCACGAAATGCCAAGTTGAAGTTGCATATCCAACATCTGCCTCTTTGGTTTGGGACCACACCAACATAGGGCCAATCAATTTGGAACCAAATTGAAACGTTGATTCATTGCAACCAATCAAATCCGAAGGTGAATTTGAGCTAAAGACTCCAAAGTAAATAGTCAGTGTTTTAAACCACTTTACCATTTGGTACTTTTGCTGGTTTAGTGAAATCATTGATTTAATACAAAACATGTTTACCTTTTTTCAACAAAAATACACCCTCATTTGTTGAAAAATTCTATTGCTTAAGGAAGGATATACACTTTTGAACAAGTATCTAAATTGACATTTCACTTCTGGGGATTTGTAACCATTTTTCTTAAGTGCATTTTGCCTGTATGCAGTAAATAAATAAGATAGTACCATTGAATTATTAAGTTCAGTTATGGGTTGGTAGACCTGCAGTAGCCTACATTAGAGATCCTATGGGATGTGAATGTTTGATGATTAGGCAGTCTGTAAACTTGAAATGACAGCCTTTTAATCATTGTCTGTAATACGTCATTTGTTTCTCTGGAAAATTCATTAGGGCAGCTAGTTAAAGGCACAACCCAGAGGACCAGAGTACAGACACTACATCAATCTGATATTCTGCATCAGTAATGCTATAATGTGCAATACTGTCATTCAAACAAGCTTTAGTAGGTTTACCAGCAATGTTGTGGCAGAAAAAAAGATATATTAATTGAAGTGGATCTTACTTCAACGGGAGACTGTAATAAATGAATGGTTTCAAATAATCCATATCAGACTATTTTAAGAGGACACAATCATGGCAGTAAGACCAAAGATCCATGACACTTCTAGCAGATTCCCATAACAGCAAGGGTCCAAAGGTAGTGGCTGGAAACTAGTCTCGGATCACATATTGCCAGATTCAAGCTTAAAGTCAAGATTTCTGAGACGGTCTAAAGGATTGGACCCTGCATATATCAAGGCCATTGATCAAAAAGAGAGGAGTGAGAAGAGTTTGGAACTCCAAATGCTCAGGCTTCGCAAAATGTTGACCTGTTCACAGGCACAACACATGGTTGGTTCTGGTATAATAATTTTGGCCAATCATGTGTGAGTCTATCAAGAGATCCTGGTTAGAATCAGTACCTGGACCCCTGAAGGTAATATTTTAAGGTGGCATGCCTGACATTTCTGGTCTCTGAAGAAACCAAGGGATGTGTGGATTGCCATGATTTTGTTGAATAGCACAAAGGGTAAATGGCCTGTACCTGCTCTGATTTCTTTGGTTTTGTAACTGGTCTGATTTTTTCTTATCAAGTTAACACAAACCTTTTTATCTCTATCAAGTCTGAGGCAACAAAATCTTCTGCAGGAGGATTATTAACCTAACATCCATCTAAGCAATTTGTAACATCTTTGGCAAGGAGAATGACAAACTAAGCACCACACTGCCTGCTAAAAGCATTTAAAGTGTGGGACCTATGAACTTTGACAGGGTCTTTGGGTGCTTGTAAGACAATGCACTTCCCTCAGTTTGTCATGACCAGATTTTTTATCCTGCAGGAAACTCACAGATTTATCTGGGATGACTGTACCAAAGTGCCCTTAATGTGTCTAGTTGTAGGAAATCAAACTGTTCTGTGATAGGAAGGGCCTGATCATTTAAATATGAGCCTCAGGAAATGAAGCATCATGAGTTAACGCACCTGTAACAAATGTTGTAACTACACAGTGCCCAGGAGGTTCTACCCATTGGTTGTAAAATGGTGGACAGTCCACTGTATTTGTATCATTAGTGAAATACTCTGCTAATATTAAGAGCTCAAGTAGCATAATGGAGTCAGCTCGTATTCAGAAACACAGACTTGGAGAGACAGTCAAATCCCGTGCTTCAGCTGCAGAGTTTAAATTTAAGTCATTATGTGGATCTGGAATGAGAAAAACTAGTATCAGATAATGCTGCTCATGGAATTATCAATATTGTTGTAAAAATGAGAATCCTCACCTGATTTGGTCTATTTATTACTCCCAACCCAACTCAATGTGATAAGCCCTAAGCACCCTCTGGTGTTGTTGGCTTATGGGCAACAAATCCTGGTTTTTCCAGCAATATCCTCATCTCATAAACAAATACATTTTAATAAAGTACAGGGCTTTATACCAGGCTCACACCCTGTCAACTGCAAGTGTCCTTGTTCAAGGAGAAATTGTGTATATAGATGTGAGTTCATAGGAATTTTTCTGGGATGGATTTCCTATAAAGAAAGAGAGATTGACTGAGATATTCCTGTATTCACTAGAGTTCTGCAAAGGAGAGCAAATCTCCTTTAAACAGGCATGATTCTGAGAAGAAAGCAAAGATACTGGACTGGACTTTCTTCTGGATGGAATGTTTAGAACTAGGGGCATGGTATCAGAAAAAGTCTTTGGCAATTTCAGACTGAGATGGGGAGAAATTTCTTCACTTAGGATTTGTTCATCTTTGACGTTCTCTACCCCTGAGAGCTGCTTTTATGTTTATTCAAAGCAGAGATCAGAAGGGTGTTGGTTTCCAGAGTACATGGGCAAGGGCTTTGCACAAGAATTTAATTTTGACTACTATGGAGGTGCTTATACAAACACACACTTATCTAATATATATCACCTACATAAAATCAAAGTCAAAGTCGAGTTTATTGTCATGTGCATGAGTACATGTACAGTATGCACAGGTGCAATGAAAAGCTTACTTGCAGCAGCATCACAGGCATATAGCATCAGATACACAATATCCAGAAGAAAAATATAAATCAACAATAATAAGTTATACAAAATTATACAAGAAAGAACACAATTTGAACCAAAAAAAAGTCCATTGTAGTGCAAAGTGGTCATCATGTTGCTATAATGAAGTAGTGATTAGGGTTGTGCAGATTGGTTCAAGAACCGAATGTTTGAAGGGAAGTAGCTGTTCTTGAACCTGATGGTATGGGACTTCAGGCTTCTGTACCTCCTGCCCGATGGTAGCGTGAGAAGTTGGCATGGCCTGGATGGTGGGGATCTTTGATGATAGAGTTGGCTTCTTGAGGTAGTGCCTGATGTTGTTACTACCGATGCTGAGGAGGAATGTGCCCGTGATGTATTGGGCTGAGTCCACTGCTCTCTGTAGTTCATCCACCTGCTTCATTATTATTGTGTTGGGGGGAGCGAAGTGGGCCTGCCCCACCTCCTTACTTACTTCAGCACCAACCCCCACCCCTCTTCAATCTCCTCTGCACACTGCCCTGAACAAAGGGATTAGATACAATATTGGAGAAGGAGCAGACAAGCATGATGAATGAACCCCTCGAGAGACCTGTAAATGGCTGCCATGACCAGCCCCTGAATCAGCCGGGCAGTTGAGCCCACTCCAAACTCAGTGCCCTGGAAGATAAAAAGACTGATGCAGAACCAAAAGTAGCAATCCTTTCAGACTTTGAAAACGAGACTGCAACCTCTTGCACTCTATGTATATACGGAAAATGTGGTCCCTTAGAGTACAGAAACTGGAGGCAGTCTGGGAATCTTTGAGCTTCCATGGGTCTCATTGAGTGTGTAGATAATAGCCGGCAGGAAATGTACCTCTGAACCACCCAGCAATATTGAAATAATGCGATTTGCTGAGGTGATTGAACAGACGGAGGTTCCATATTGCTGGCAGGCAATCAGGGAATGAACAATTTCCAAATTAATGTATTTTTACATCTAGTCCTGTTGATATCATAGAAACATTTCAGTGTGCAGCTTAACTGAACTGTCTTGGAGAAGCTGCGGTGTGAAAAATATGATTATATATCTGCAGCAGAAATAACACAATCACTGAAAGCACCCAAGGTTAATGACTGCAAGTCTGTTGATACTTAATTCAGTCCCTTCACACTGTTGCTTCACTAATTCTTCCAAACCATTTCTTCCTGACAATATCATCAGCATTCACAATTTATGCATTATGATACATAAGAGCATAAGAACATAAGAAATAGGAGCAGGAGTAGGCCATCTCCATGCCTTAATGCCAAATGTGGGTAAATGGAACAAGCTTAGACGGGCACTTAGGTTGGCATGGACGAGTTGGGCTGAAGGGCCTGTTTCCGTGCTGTATTACTCTTTGACTCTACTCTATGACTCGATCTGGTCCTTCAATTAACATCTACTTCTTCTCCATTTTCCTGCACTTTCTCCATCTCCCTTGATATCCCCTAATATCCAGAAAACTATTTCTGCTTTGAATGACTATCACTGAGCCTCCTCAGCCTCCATGGGTAGAGAATTCCCAAGGTTGCATCCCTTATTCTGAAACTGTGCCTCCTGGTCTGAGTCTCATCAGACAGTGGAAGCATCTTTCCTACATCTAGCCTGTCAAGCTCTTTAAGAATTTTGTACGTTTTGATGAGATCACTTCTCATTCCTCTGAACTCAGGTACTGCCTCAGTCTACTCACTATACAGCAAATCGACCATCTCTGGAACCAGTCTAGTGAACTTTCACTACACCCTCTGTGGCAAGTACATAATTTCTTAAGTAAGGAGACCAAAACTGCAACAATACTCCAGACACAGTGTTACCAAGGCCCTAAACAATTTAAATAAGATTTCCTTTCTATATTCAAATCCTCTCATAATGAAGTTAACACACAATTTGCCCTCCAAATCACTTGCTCCACCTTCATTTGGCCTTCAGCAACTTGTCCACAAGACATTTAGGTTCCTTTCATTTTATTGAACACCACCAAAAGTCCAAATACCCTGCATCAACTGGCTTCCCTCTTATTTATTCCACTGGTCACATCCTCAAAGAACTCCAGGAGATTCATCCAACATGTTTTTTCTTTCAGAAATCCATGTTGACTCTGCTCAATTCTATTATTCATTTCAAAGTGTTCTGCAGTTACATCTTTCATCATAGATTCCAGCATTGTCCCTACCACAGATGTTAGATCAACAGGTCAGTAGTTCCCTGTTTTCTCTTTCCCTCCTTTCTTAAATAGTGAGATTACTTTTGCTACTCTCCAATCACAGGAACAATTCCAGAACTTATAGAACTTTGGAAGATCATAACCAGAGCACCACAATCTGCAAAGCCTCCACTTCCAAATCTCCGGGATATAGATCATCCAATTCTTGTGATTTATCAGCTTTCAAGCTCACTAACTTCTCTAGTACTATTTTGAGACTAACATTTAGGTCCTTGAGTTACTCATTCTCTCTCCAACCTTGATTCTCTAATATGTCTGTGATATGTTTTGTGTGCCTTCCTCCATGGAAACAGACACAAAGTAATTGTTTAAGTTCCTAGCACTTGCAAATACCACTCCCACTAACCCCCTCCCCCCCCACACCCCCACCACCACTTACCAGAAGGATACTTGTCCAGACTCTGCTGAGGTGTAACCCATCTAATTTGAACATGTCCCATTTGTCCCAGATGTAGTTCTAATGCCTCAAATATCTGAGGCCAAACTGCCTGCACCATCTCTCCATTCAGGCACTCTGCTCTATCCAATCATAGCTCTTGGCATTGGGAGTAATCCTGGCAAAACTAGCTTTGAGCTGCTTCTTTTTAACCTCACTCCTGGCTTCCTGTACTCTGTCTACAGAATCTCATCCCTTTTTCTATTTAAGTCATTGACGTTAATAATGGCCCATGACCAACACCTCTCCACCCTCCCCCTTCAGGATTTCCTGCACCTGTTCGGTGATATTCTTGACTCTGGCACCTGGGAAGCAACATACCATCGTGGAGTCACATCTACAACTAAAAGGGCACCTGTCTCCCCCCCCCCCCCCCCCCCCACCAACCTTTGAATCCTCTATCACTATTGCTCTCCCACTTGCGATGTCTCTTTCCTGGCTTCAACTGCACATCTCTGAGGAGCCATCTCCCCAACGGAATTGAAAAGGAGAAAACCTGCTGAAGGGTGAGATTGACAGAGGACTCCTGCAGCACCTACCTGTGCCTCCTAGTCCGTTTGGTGGTCACCCACACCTTTTCTGCCTGCTCACCCTGAAGCTGCAGCATGACAACCTCACAAAATGTGCTATCCACAAAGTTCTCAGCCTCACAGATACACCGCAGCTGACTCCATCCACTACTCCAGCTCTGAGGTGCAGAGCTCAGACTGCTGCAGCTGGAGATACTTCCTCACATGGTGGTCTAGAAGGTCCATGAATTCCCACTTGCTACAGGATGTGCATTCCACTCAGGTGAAGGGCCTTGCCATGCCTCACTCTTATTTATAACTTACAACCTTTTAAGAGTGTCAGAGTGGATTCACCAGCCGCCCTACCAATGTCATACTGTTGAACCAAATGCCTGTTATAATTGTCCCACAGACTCTACTGACAAAATTCTGCATTCTGAAGACCACTGCACTCCAAGGATAAACCGTTTCCCTCAAAGTAGATTAGCAAAGTGCAAAACTAAGTGATAGCATTTTATCATTCCTTTCTTTTTCAAACTGCATGGTGGCAAAAGTTAGTCACTAAAATAAAAATTACACACAGCTTTCCTATCGGAAAAGCTTAATGATTTAGCTTATCTTTTGTTTGCAGGGAGTTTGCTGAATTGGATTTATTCACCTGATCATTGTGAACAGAAATCAGTTAATTCAGGGAAATAGAAGGGTAAATGCTATCTGTCCGAAAATGTTATGTCAGCACCCACAACTGGTTTTCCTGATAGAAAGAAGAACATTCATTTACATAGCACTTCACAGAACCTAAAGTGGAACAGCCACTGAGATACTTTTCCCTTGGAGCCTAGATCCTATTGTAATGTAGAAAGTATAGCAGCAGGTTCCCACAAATGCCTGTGAGATAATGACCAAATCATCTGTTATCAGTCCTATTGGAAAGACCGTTCTTTGAAATAGTGCATACTGAGAAGATAGATGGGGATGAGTATAATATCTAATCTGGAAGATGGATATTCTGAAATGAAAAAATGAATTAATTTTGTCCATGATGAACTATGTAATGGAATATTTCTTCAAATCACACAAGGTTAAACTGAGCAAAGCTAGCTCTTTCAGCAACCATGCTATCCTGAAAGGGTTAAAATTACCCCCCAAAATAATTATACAGCTGGTTGCCATATCTCTGTTTTCTTCAAAATATTTCCTCACTGCACTAATTCATGGTGGACTACTGAGCTTCATTGCCTACAGAGCTATCCAGGAATATAAACATGAAAATATCAAGTAACAATACAGAAACCTAAATATAATGCACAGGCATACAATTACTGTGTTCTCCCATGTAGCAACCTAAGAATTAAAAATTCTGCCTTATTCCACTTATATATTGACTCAGGGAAGGGCAGATATTTAATTTTTAATAATGAAGTCATCATAAAAGATAGAAGATTGATTGTATATTGAGCTTTGGAAGATTAAGGATAGACAAGTAACTGGGAAAAAGCGGAACACTCAGAGCCAGCAGCCAAAGATAATGAAGCTAGTTTGTCAGACTAGGACAAGCATGCTCTGAATCTTTGATCCTATCATATTACTGTACATAACAGAGTGACATAATCTATTTTACTATCTCTCAAAGAGCAGGATTTCTCATCAGTGGTAACAGAGGGAGTACTGTCAATAAGAATGACATAACAGTAGTGGAAAGAGAAACCTGGCATTTGGGGGCCTACAGTGGAGCTCAGAAAGGTGAGTGAGGCTGGCATAAAGGAAAAGACATAGTTCAAGTGGAGAGATCATTATGAAGCGATCAGCCCAAGCAAATCTCCAAGGTTAAAAGTGAATACTACCTGGTGTCTCCAGAGATTGTAGTTGGATGCAAACCATTCACAGCAGACCTTAAAAATACTTGTGTGCCAGAGTTACTGATCAGAATTTCTTTCAGCAGTGCACAAAGACAATAGCTTCTATAGTAACTAAGAATTTATTTTTATCTGAAGGAAACTTCATTCAACATGGGAAAGGGGACTAGGTGGGTGGGGGGAGGAGAGGGAGGTTTTTAAAATCCACTATGTGATATTGTCATACATAGGAGTAGGTGTAAAATTTACCATGAAATTCAATTGCTAAGTGTGATCAGTAAATCAGTAAATCAGGAACAATTTGTCCCAAAAGCACACTACTGGAAGGGTGTGTGTGCGTGTGTGTGCATGCGTGCGTGCGTGCGTGCGTGTGTGTGTGTGTGTGTGTGATTCACAAAATGAAGATCACTTGGTGCATTTAAGTGACACAGCACTCTGACAATTTTCTGAAGAGAATTCAATGTTTCCAAATGGCTATGGCTTCAAGTGCAGGACTAAGCTTTGTCTTACCTGGAGTGTGAATGCATGTTTCTGCTTATCCATACCTGGGTCTTCACCAGACATCCTGGTGGAGGAGATCCCACCTGATTTTAGTTCGTGCACCTTTGAAGATGTGCACACTGCTGGAGAGGGAGCATTTATTGCATATCCCTAGTTGCCCCTAAGAAGGTGGTGATGAGATACCTTCATGACCTGTTGTAGTCCTTCTGGTGATGCTACTCCACAATGCTGTTGGGGAGGGACTTCCAGAATTTAGACCCAGCTTTGATGAAGAATCAATGAGATATTGGTATTGGTATTGGTTTATTATTGTCACTTATACCGAGGCACAGTGAAAAACTTGTCTTGCATACCGATCATACAGGTCAATTCATTACACAGTGCAGTTACATTGAGATAGTACAGAGTGCAGTGCAATAAGGTGCAAGGTCACAACAAGGTAGACCGTGAGGTCATAGTCCATCTCATTGTATAAGGGAACCGTTCAATAGTCTTATCACAGTGGGTTAGAAGCTGTCCTTAAGTCTGGTGGTACATGCCCTCAGGCTCCTGTATCTTCTACCCGATGGAAGAGGAGAGAAGAGAGAATGTCCCAGATGGGTGGGGTCTTTGATTATGCTGGCTGCTTCACCAAGACAACGAGTGGTAAAGACAGAGTCCAAGGAGGGGAGGCTGGTGTCAAACTGGTGTGTGAGTTGGAGGGGAGTCTGCAAGCGGTGCTGTTCCCATGCACCTGAAACATGTTCTTCCTTGGTTTGGGAGAAGCTGTTAGAGTAGTCTACACATGGAGCAGCGGTGTATCTTCTAGATGACAAATACTGCAGCCCTGTGTACTGGTGGCAGAGGGAATGAGTGGTTAGGGTAGTTGATGGTGTGCCGGTCAAGCCGACTGCTTTGTCCTGTGTTACGAGCCAGGTTGCTCTTTGGTGAGTGTCCCTTTAAGGCACCTGGATGGTAGCGTGATAGTGTGTGTGGCTTTATCTGACTGCTATGAGTGGGAGCGAATTAGCATCTATAACTGGAATGATGTAAGAGTCTGAAGGCAGATTTCACTGAAGTGCTGACAACTGCACAGACTGAGAGAGAGAGAGAGAGAGAGAGAGACATAAGACATAAAAGTTGGTAGCACTGACTGCCAGTCTCTGTATCTATGAGTGAAGCACAATCGTTGTGACTGTCACTTTACAATCCACGTATGGATTTTTGGAGCAATCTGTGGATTCCACTTTGTCACTAACCTGTACCAGGAATCAGGTATATCTGTGGGCAGCCACGTATCGAGTGCCCTCAAAGTGGCTGATATCTCTGACTAAAAGCAACAGAGTTCTTTGGCGATTGAGGTGTCGTATTGGTTCCATCGTGAAACTTGTGGAATTTGTAAACTCCTTCTCTCTACATTCTCTCTACATTCCAATGTGGTTTTCAAAAGCCTTTGCTCATTGTTTTGCTTCATGACTTGCTGAACTGAACTTTGAGAACTGTTCCTGGACTTGGGGTTTGGGAACTTGCCACACACACAGGTTATTTTGGTCAATGTCTGATATCTAATGTTTTTATTTCTCTTATTATTACAAGTAGTTATAAATAAATAGATTCTAACATTTAAACATGGCTTGTTGTGTTTTTATTGTTGCTGGTACGTAACACCTGAATGGTACTGAGCTTCTTGAGAATTGTTGGAACTACACTCATCCAGGCAAATGGAGAATGGAGAATAGAAGTAAGTGCTCCTAACTTTTTTTTGTGTCAATAGTGGAAAGGTTTGGTGTGCCAGGAGTGAGTCATTCGCTGTAGGAAAATGCAAAGGCCAGGTATGCTGCGGCAAGTGACTCACCTCCCGACATCCCTTCATCCCACTTGGCCCAGACGTTATCCTTAATGAAGGTGGAATGGTGGGGGTTAGGGGAGAGGAAGGTTTTGAGGATGGTGGTTGGAGGACCTAACAACCATGATCCCATCTTGGACACCCCTTTGTTGGCTGGATCAGGGGGTGCTCAACCCATATGCAGGTCTGCACCCCACCCCTCAAACAGATGAACCAGCACGGCTGGAGATCACAGGCTTGAACTGTGAGGTTACAGCGCAGCTAACTGTATAAAGCCCAGGACTGATGATTCTGTAATGCATTGCAACTCTTCCTTATTGAAATAGCACTCGCTTGGGGCATGATTCAAAACTGGTGTGGAGCCCTGGCAAATGCCATTCCAATGCAGAATTTTACATGTTTAAAAACTTCTGGGTTGATGAATCTCGATATGGAGAGTTATGTAGCCGAAGGGAGGCAGAAACTGGAAATTTCTCTGTAACCATATTGCTGCAGGTTACTTCACCTTACAAGGAAACAAAAAGAGCAATTGTTAGATAAAGCAATGAAATGAAAGAAGATGCTAGCAAACTGAAAACAGAATCATCCAGTTTTGCTGGAGACACACAATAAAGATATAATTGTCCAGTGATCATCCACCATTCCAGTTTCCTTGAATAATCTCTCCTACTGAAGTTGTTGGCTCTTACTGATGTGTGATCTCATCTGGTACCTTACCTTCTTTAACACAGTAGCAAACTTGGGGGCTGTGAAAGGCTAGCCTAGTTTAAGCCAAAGACTCTTGCTAAGATAAACCACCTTAGCAGCAATTGCGAAGAAGAGGGAATTGTGTAAGGTAAACCCAGATTACTCTCCCACTACCGTGCAGCTGAGATCAGTTAACTGAGTGCCAAACATGGACTGAGTTTAAGACACAGTAAAAGTCTGGTTACCAGTACACTCCACTAACCTACACTTCATAGCCAGCATCGAGGCAGTGCTGAGGGAGCCCTTGGCCCACCATCAAGTTAACCGGCACAGTTGATGAATTGATGCCTGTGAAGTCCAGCATATGCTGGATAACAGAGATTTTACTGTACTGAATGGCACCATGATTGACCAGGGTAGACTTTTATCTTGTACAACAGTGTAAAATGGAGCAAATAGGTCAACAGAACTAAAAATGGGAAAACAATCCTATTAACTATCACCTCTTTCACCTTATTGCAAAGTCAACATATACCCCCACTGAGTCTTCAGAGAAATAGTAATGGTTTCAATTACAACGACCTGCTTGAGTAGCTCCATAAGATCCATGTGCCTTATTTTTTTGATTACATGTCAGAAAATCAGCTAGCTACTGTTTGAAAATATTAGACATGCTGAATGGCTTAGTTTGTGGTGAAAGGCTTGCATTGTTTTTATCAATGAAGTGGAAATAAAATCCACACACTAAATTGGCACCCTCCCCCTGCAGCAGTAGCTTATTGGAAGAGCTGTAACTATATATTTTGCAACTTAAAAATCCCATGTTCTATGTACCATAAACATTGGTCAGAATTCATCGATACTCATAAACCATGACTGCAAAGCATTTATGTTGTGCACCAGTGTTATCATTAGGAAAATAAGTCAATTAAAATATGTGAAAATGTTATCCTACCATCAAGAATGTTTAAAAAAATACCCAGAGATAAATAAAACTGGAGATTTTCTCATCCCACATCTGGTTTGCATTTGAGGAAAGATCTGTGCACCAGAGAGCATGCAGATGAAGTAATGCACTTGAAGCAATTTGATGAAATAGATTACGAGTTTTATCAATTATAGAAATTGATAGCACAAAGGAAAGCACTCAGCTCATCACGTCCACCACATAAGAGCAGATTCAACCTATAACCACGTGCCAGGGTTTGGTCTGTACCCTTTTAAGTTACAGCACATCAACTTGCCCATCCAAGTATTTTCTTAACACACTGGGGGCTTCAGCTTTAACCATGCTTTCAGGAAGGGTTCTAGACTCCCCCAACCTTCTGGGTGCAAAAATATCTCTCCAATTCCTTACTAACATTTCTGTCAATTACCCTGAAATCCATGCCCAGCCAAGTTACTGACCTGATGAAGCATCTTTGACCTGAAAAATTAACTCTGTCACAGATGCTGCCATATCAGCTGAGTGCTTTCAGCATTTCTCATTTTTATTTCAAGTAATTGACCTCCTTGCTCAAGGAAATAGGTCCCTCCTATATAATCTGCACAGGCCTTGTTTATTTTTATCCCTCAATTAAATATTCTTCCTCTGGAACAAAAGAAACAACCCCATACTAATTTTATGCGTAACAATATTTCCCCAATCCTGGCAATATCCTTGTGAATTGCTGGTCTAGCCTCTCAAGTGCCATCACAATCTTCCTGTAGTGTGACCTGAATCATACGCAGCACTCTAGCTGTGACCTATATAATTCGTATAGTTTGAGCATCTTACCTGTCACAGCCCAAGCCCAAATACATCCACCTGGAAAGATTATTTAGGGAGTTGTTCATCCTGGCTAATGAAAATGATACTTTGGAACCAAATTGGACTAAACCAATTCCAAACTTTGTGTAAATGGTCACATGGCAAACCTTCAAGTGGCAATGTCCTTGTCACAGAATTGTAAACAATACAGCAGAGAACTGAGGTGACACAGTTCAATCAGTGACAGGTATTTTGAAGAACAATCCAGGTTGTTTCACTTCCCATCTGTTTCCTCACTTCTGTCATTCTTTTCTCCAAATGTTTGAAGTAATGGTATGCATGTGATAACCTTGAGTGATTGCAAAATATATTTTATCTTTAACAATGAGAAATAAATTTTATGGTGACTTACACAGATGTCATTAAGCATTACCTTACCACAAACTAACAAACTCTGATTTAAACGAGGTAAATGCAGATCAAATTTTCACTCGTAAGCATTTTTGGCAGCTCCAAGCTAAGAACAAAATCACTACCCATTTTGTGAATTGTGTAAAATTCCAGAACATTGCAAAACTCAATGCATTTTTAATTTTTTCATACCACAGTATTCACAAATTCAACACTGAGAGGTCACAGATCGAATGGATATGATACAAAGAAAATTAAAATGCTCCAGTATAAAAAGGGGAACTGATTAAATAGAAGAAAAAGGTACTGCTGTATTTCTTACAAAGCAGGACATAAAAACAGCAGATGAAATGAGGAAAGGATGAAATAAGAAAGTCATAGAGCCATAGAACAATACAGCATGGATATAGGCCCTTCAGCCCAACGAGTCCATGTCGACCCATCTAGACCTAATTTCCTGCATTTGACCTATATCCCTCTAAGCCCTGCCTCTGCATGTACCTATCCAAGTGCTTCTTAAATGATCCTATTGTACCTGCCTCAACCACTTCCTCGAGCAGCTCATTCCACATACTCACCACCCTCTGTGTGAAAAAGTTGCCCCTCGTGTCCCTTTTAAATCTTTTCCCTCTCACCCAAATCTAGGCCCCCTAGTTTTGGACTCCCCAACTCTGGGGAAAAGACTGCTACCTCTACCTAAAATCACCGACTTAAAGTCTGAGATATGGAATAAAGTAACAATAAATCTTATAAATGCAAATCATGTTGCAGCTTTATTCATGTATCGTGGAGTCTCAATCCTCCCATTGAGCTCCCCATACAACAAACCACTCAAACGTCCTAAAGGGAAACCAGTAGCAAGCAGAAACACCCATCTCCTGCTGTCTGGAGAAATGTCCACACGTCTCTGAATGTGGGATCATGTCTATCTTGCCTTTCCCTGTTGAGCAGCAGTGGGGAGATGGAAATGGCTCCTCTGCCTGCTCACCAGGTCAGGAGTGTGGCTTAGGTAGCTGTCAAAGTTTTTTTGTGGGAGCAGCAGTTCCTGGAAGCCTCCACTCTGAAGTAAGTTTCAATTTCTGACATTGCTTGATCCTGACTGCAAAATCCTGGCCCATCATGTCTGCGGGGTGAATCCAGGACAAATATTCTCCAGAGCCTTTCAACTCAAGAAGGGCCTGGGACTCAATACATGCAATAACAACAGAAAACACTGGATATACTCAGCAGGTCAGGTAGTATCTGTGGAAAGAGGTACAAGGTTAACATAGCTGGTTGAGGACCTTTTATCAGAAAAGTTAGAAAACAAGTACATTTTAAGTTACAAAGAAGGGAAGATGATGAAGTGAACAAAGAAATGACCAAGAGAAACCAAAAGCTTATGGTTGGGGTGAGAGAGGCTTGTGAGCTGCCGTGTCTGTAGGAGATCCAAAATATGGAGATGAATGAGGATAAAAGGGACTGAACGAAGTGTTGGGAATGTGAGAAACAAAACACTGCAGATGCTGGTAATCTGAAATGAAAGAGAATTCTAGAAATACCCAACATGTTTGACAGCATTTGTAGAGAAAGACAAATTGAGTTAATATTTCAACTTGATGACCTTCCATCAGAATGGGGCAATCAACACAGGTGCACCTCAAGGATGCATGCTTAGCCCACTGCTCTACTCTCTCTACACTCATAACTGTGTGGCTAGGCACAGCTCAAATGCCATCTATAAATTCGTTGATGATACCACTGCTGTTGGCAGAATCTCAGATGGCAATGAAGAAATGTATAGGAGTGAGACAGATCAGCTGGTTGAGTGGTGTCGCAACAACCACCTCCCACTCAACGTCATCAAGACCAGGGAATTCATTGTGGACTTCAGGAAGGGGAAGTTGGGAGAACACACACCAGTCCTCATTGAGGGGTCAGCAGTGGAAAAGGTGACCAGCTTCAAGTTCCTGGGCGTCAACATCTCAGAGGATCTATCTTGGGCCCAACACTTTGATGCAACCACGAAGAAGGCATGCCATCAGCTCTAATTCATTAGGGATTTGAGGAGATTTGGTATGTCACCAAAGACTCTTGCAAATTTCTACAGATGTACGATGGAGAGCATTCTGACTGGTTGCATCACAACCTGGTATGGAGGCTCCAATGTGCAGATTCAAAAGAGGCTGCAGAGGGTTGTAGACTCAGCCAGCTCCATCACGGCAACAACCCTCCCTGCCATCGAGAACATCTTCAAGAGGCGGTGCCTCAAGAAAGTGGCTTCCATCATTAGGGACCCGCACCACCCAGAATATGCCCTCTTCATGTTACTACCATCGGGAAGGAGGTACAGGTACCTGAAGACCCACACTTAATATTTTAGGAACAGCTTCTTCCCTTCAGCCATCAGATTTCTGAATGGTCCATGAACCCATGAACAGTACCTCGTTATTCCTCTTTTGCACTATTTATTTATTTTTGTAACTTATAGTAATTTTTATGTTTTTATGTCTTACACTGTACTGCTGCCCCAAAACAACAAATTTCATGACATTTGTCATTGATAATAAATCTGATTCTGATAGAAGCTGGAAAGGTTGGTTATCTGAAACTGTTCAATTCAGCATTAAGTTTGGAGGGCTGTAACATGCTGAGTCAGAAGATGCGATGCAGATCCTCAACCTTATGCTGGGGTGCATTGAAGCAGTACAAAAGACAAGTGATGGAGATGTCAGGAGTAAAACGGACAGTATTAAAGTGACAGGCAACTGGGAGCTCAGGGTCTGTCAGCTTGGGAACTGTATGAAGATATCCCACAAAGCAGTCATCTTGTCTCCATTTAGTTTTTCCAATATAGGGGGCTCCACATCATAAGATAAGAGTGTTCTGAGGGCAGTCCGCGAGTGTTGCCACTCTTCTGGCACCAACATAGCATGTCCACAACTCCTAACCTGTACGTCTTTGGAATGTGGGAGGAAACTGGAGCACCCGGAGGAAACCCACACAGACACGGGGAGAACATACAAACTCCTTACAGACAGTGGGTGCAACAAATTAAATTGTAAGAAGTGCACATGTTTGGGTCCCAGGCACATGAGAATACTGGCACCTCAGGTTACCTCCTAAGTCGAAGAGTATCCTGGTTTGGAAATGAATATTTGTCCCTTTATTGGCACTGGGTCTGATGTTACGGACTCAGTGAATGTCCCTTTTAGATAGAGTGTGTGTGTGTGTGTGTGTGTGTGTGTGTGTGTGTGTGTGTGTGTGTGTGTGTGTGTGTGTGTGTGTGTGTGTTTGTGTGTGTGTGTGTGGCATGCTTACGTCAATAGAAGATAAAGGACGTAATGACGTTGTTGAAGAAGTCAGAAGAAGAGAGAGAGAAGGGAGAGAGACACCGGCCTGCTAGTTTTCTCTATCAATGGATGAGAAACAATAACTGTGTCTGCCACTGAAATCCATGTATGGAAATTGGAAGTAATCCGGTGGAGTTCACTTTGTTGCTGACCTGTAGAAGGAAACAGGTATTTGTATGTGGACGACCACGATTCGGATGCTTTTCGGGGTGAGGAAGTCACTACCGAGTAAACACTGAAGTGTCGTTTGGACTTCGTAATTACTCTCTCTCTCTTATCTTCAGACAACGGTGGTTGTTGAAGAAGCCCTTGCTCATGTTTCACCTTATGGCTTGTGGAACTGAACTTTAAGAACCATTCCTGGACGTGGAGTTTGGGACTTTGTCACACACACACGAAGAGTTTAGTTTTGGGGTTAACGTTCAAGGTTTAACATTTTTGAATTCTAACATACTAACATTTTTACTTTTATTTTACGTATGGTCATAAGTAGTGATTAGTAAAATAGTTTTTAACACTGAATCATGCTCAGTGTGTTTCTTTTGTTGCTGGTTCGTGACACTGAATATTGGAACTCTCACCAGGAATTCTTTCACCAGATGGACAGCAGTGCCTAAAGAAGGCCTTTCATTACCACTTTGTCAAGGTCAATTAAGGGATAAAAATAAATGCTAGGCTTATCAGCAAAGCTGGTGCCCACATACGATTGTTTTTAAATGAAAATCTGATCAAAAGTGAAGGACTGTAGAATTTCACAAAGTATTTTACTTGAGCTGACAGTGCAAAAACAATATTCTCTTAGTAATGTTCCCCTGCTCCTTAAAACTATTTATTATGAGATATCTAACCTCTACTTTTTCAAAAAGTGCTCCTTCCATAACAGTTTCTGATGAAAAACTCTATGACGCTGGAGGAACTCAGCAGGCCAGGCAACATCCGTGGAGAAAAGCAGGCGGTCAACGTTTCGGGTCAGGACCCTTCTTCAGGACTCCTGAGGAAGGGTCCTGACCTGAAACGTTGACCGCCTGCTTTTCTCCACAGATGCTGCCTGGCCTGCTGAGTTCCTCCGGCATCATCGTGTTTTTCATCTGGGTTCCAGCATCTCCAGTCCTTTGTTTCTTTCACAGTTTCTGATGAAATAGTCTTTGCCCTAAATAAAACACTGGGGAATTATTTAAAAAATCTCAAATGCTCTCTATATAAATGCTCTTCTGTATGTAATTTTAAGTCTTCATACTCTCTTGTTTCCAATAAATTGACTGAAATGAGATATCTGTAGAGAGAATTTGAATGGGGAGAGTTAACACTGGACACCCTGATGTCCAGCAAAATGCATGAAGATTTGAGACTGCACGCACCATGTCCTAAGGGAGCTCTGCAAATATTATCCCTCTATCCCAGAAATGTGGTCAGAGAGGCTAAAGCCAGAAGCATCTCATACTATGTGTATCCCAGGAATGCATCACACTAAATCATCCAGACAACAGTATGGAAAACTGCAGAGTTCATGACTAGGTTTGCCCAGTTTAATGCTTACTGGGTTTGCCCACTGAAATATGTCTTTAAGCATGGAATATGCCCACATTTACATTTGCATTTTGATTCCACTGGGCAGCAGTACCAGATGATATGCCTGTTTCTCAATTTCCTGGGCATTCAATATACAGCAGAGGTTTAAAGTCTCAGCATATAAATAGTTGTAAGTGTGCTGTCCTGCAAATAATTCTTTGAATGTATATATGCCGTATGTCAATGAGTTCCTGAAGACATTACAGCCATTGAACAGCAGGCAAGAGCAATTCACTACTGTTGTAAGAAAGTGCACTCTCTCTTCGATGGTAAGATCCACACGACAGGCTCTTCCATCAGAACAATCAACATAGCAATTGAAAAACTGAAGAATTCTGGAGACTCATTCAACTTATCAATTTACCCTCTGAGCACAAATTGCATGGACACCAACCAAGGTGATTTTTTTTTGAAATAGGAACTAGAGCTGAAAGATAAACCTGTCCATTCTTTACACCGTTTTGATTGGCCTTCTGAATGTTTTCTGTAATTCTTTTTCCTTTCCAAGTTTTCAGAATCTATTTGGTATTTCTTTTTACTTACAACAACCATTCAGCTAAACCTTTCTCCCTCCATCAGCAAACCTCAACAATTCCCTAAATTTGCAATGCCCTCAATAGCCACAGCTAATCTCAAGATGCCTGGATGTATCAGTGTGGTTCTTCCATAAGCAATGTGCAATCAAGTATATAATGGCTTCATAAAGTATTATGTAAATGTACAGCTAGGAGAACTTAATAAAAATGGAGATTAGATTGATTTCAAGAGATTCAAGCGATTATTTCCCATTCTACATTTTGAACGAAAGAATAAACATGGATTATTCTTTTAAGAGCAGATTTAAACAGGGTTACATTCAGGAATGTAGTGAACTGACCACCAGAATGGGCAATCTTAATATTTAGACCTCATTGTTTGCCCTCATAATGCTGGTGCAAATGAGATTACAGCCAGAGGCATAAGTCAAATTGGTGGAAAATCAAGCCTCACTCGAGAACCCATGGAAATACTCTTAGCAAGATATATAAGGATTTAAGGGGAAGAGAGAATTGACCATTCCACATTCTTCTGGCATTTGACAAGAACCCCCAAAGAAGGGGAGACACAAGAGACTGCAGATGCTGGAAATCTGGAGCAACACACAAAGGAGCTGGAGGAACTCATCGGGTCAGGCAGCATCTATCGGGGAAAATGGACGGTCGAAGTTTCAGTCCAGATGAAGCATCTTGACCCGAAATAGTGACTGTCCATTTCCCTCACAGATGCTACCTGACCTGCTGAGTTCCTCCAGTTCCTTTATATGTTGCTAAAGAAAGGGAGGGCCAACTTTCCTATTAGGGAGCACTCCTGTTCCTCCTCATCCCAAAAGCAGCCTTTGAAAAGAAAAGTAATCATTTGGTTGGGGCCCCATTGGTTACAGTCTTTGCTGCCACATGATCTTGTTGGAAAGTTGAGAGTCTATGTGGGCCTTAGTTGACTCACAGTTAAAAAGATTTCTGTATCCCAATGACAGCATCAGGACTATATTAGTGGCATTTACATTAGACACCTACTTCTCTGGGACAGATGAACTTCTTGTAATTCAGGTAAGTGATAGTTCGAATATGGTGTGAATCCTGTTGCCATTTTAACCGTGAGCACAAGAAGATTAAAATCAGCTCTATGCTCTGAAAAATTAACTGTGTTTCTCTCTCCACAGATACTGCCTGACTTATTGATTATTTCCAGCGTTGTCCTGCTTTTATTTCTGTAATCGTTTTGAGAGTCTGTTTGTGGTTTTGCTAGCATCTACTACTTCTTAAGGTCTGCTTAAAAATCCACCCAACAAGATCATTCTCTCAGGGCAACTTTAAATCTTTAAAATTGAGCAATAACAGTTTGCAGATATTTTTACATGGAAATTTTTCAAAGCAGATCTGAGCAATGTATTGAGGTTTATATCAAAGTTTCAATAATTTTAACAATGTATTTTGTACATTAATTGTGTGTCCTGTATGAGCTTTAAAAATACACTTTTTAATGTTTTAATCAATTTTCTTTTATTAATAGATTGGCTTTTCATCCCAATTGTACCATTAGGAGTTTTCAAATAAAGTTGAGCATCAAGAAATAATTCATTCTCCCAAGTCACCTTATTTAAAGAACTACAGACCAAATTTCTTAGTTAAAACTGGAATGTTACTACATTATTCAGACCTAGTTTGGGAGCTTTCCGTGAAATAATATTCACATTATGTTATTCTTTAACTCCAAAGACTTAAGTTGTCCTGAGACAGTGGTCAAAATTGTTCAGGCTCATGAGCGAAGTGTTGCTGGGTGGATTTTCAAGCAGTTTTTCATGAATACAGAATCACCTGCCAATCTCCAATATAATACCTGATAGAAGTTTCACGACAAAGCGTCCAATCAGAAGTCAGATTTTTGACAATATGTCTACTATACCAATAACAACAGCCTCCATTTATATAGCATCATTAACACGGCAAAACATTTCAACATGATACTGAGGAGCATCAATAAAATTGGGTATCAGCCACATAACAAGGTATTAGGCTAAGTGAACAAAAACTTGGTCAAAGAGGTAGGTTTTAAGGAATATCTTAAAGGGAGAAAAAGAAAAGGATGTGATTTAGGTAATGAATTCCATATATTAGGGCATTAGCAATTGAAGGCATAGCCATAATGGTGGAGCAGTTAAATTCAGGGATAAGCAAGAGTACAGAATTAGATGAGTGTGGATGCCTTAGAGGACTGGAAAACAAATACACCTGCAGATGCTGAAATCTGAAACAAAACCATAAGTACTGGAAGAACTCAGCCAGTCAAGCAGCATCTGTGGAGAGAGAAACCAGTTAACATTTCGGGTAAGGGATCATACTTTGGTTAACCTTTTGAGCCAGGCATCTTTCCTCAGGACCCTTTAACTGGTTTCTCTTTCCACAGATGCTGCTTGACTGGCTGAGTTCTTCCAACATTTCTGTTCTTGCCTTGGATTGTTGAACTGGAGGAAGTTACTGGGATGGGGAGGCATCAGTCTCAGGAGTGATTTGAAAATAAGGAGAGGATTTTAGCAACAAGATAGGCATAGTGGTGGCACAGTGGTTAACTCACCAGACTGATAGTCAAGAGGCCTTGAATAACAATCTAGAAATGAGAGTACAAACCCATCACAGTAGTTGTGGAATTTGAATTCTGTTAATAATCTAGAATTCAGAATAACAACAACAAGTATGCTCCATAATAACGACTATAGAAGCTACTAGATTGTCATAGAAAACCAATTTGATTTACTAATGTCCTTCGGGGGGGAATCTGCCATCCTTACCTAGTCTGGTCTATATGTGACTCCAGATACACAGCCATGTGGTTGACTCTTAAGATGTCCTCTGAACTAGCCTAGCAAGCCATTCCTTTGTTACCACTACCTTCTCCAAGGGATGGGCAATAAATGCTGACCTTGCCAGTGATGCCTAGAACCCAATAAAGGAATACATTAATAAAACTTGGGAGCATAAGAAAATGAGAAGGACAAGGGTGATAGATGAAGGGACAATGCAGGTTGGGACATGAGTCGTAGACTATCTGGCAGCCTCAGGCTTACTGAGGGTAGAAGTGGTTTGGGGATTAAAGACATGAGTGGAGGTTTCATCATGAGGTAATCAGAGGCAGAGAGGGTCGGACAATGTTATAGAGCTTACTCTGATGGATTGCAGAAGTGTAGCTGAGAAACATCTGAGTTACTTTAAAAGAAGTAAAAAAGAGTGTAGGCAGATGACAGAAAGCTGCTTTCAACTGAAGCAAAGTACTTGTTGGTAAAATTGATCAATTTCTAATCACAAGAACTCATACTACCAAAAGTCAAGCACATTGGAGCACTGCAATCAAGAAAGCTCTGAGATTGAAACAATACCTAAAAATCATGGAAGCACACCAGTAATTGCAAGAACTGACTTGTCAGAAAAAAAAATTGAGATTGATTAGGATGAATCATTGAACACAAAATTGAAAAGATCAATGTGGACAGCATTGAAAGTAATATAGCTGAAGAACTGAACTCATCATCCAGTTTAAACAATTAATGCAAGTTTTAAGTTTTATAATTCTGTTTACATTACTTTTGGCATGGCTGTTCTAATTATTACCATTGCAGAATCTCATCTGGCCTTTAGCACTGTTCCTCAGCTGATTCTGAACTCCATTGACTGAGGTGAAGTGTTGCTGCTAAAGTTCAGCTACACTCAAATAGCCTGTCTAAGATTACTGTGATTCCTATATGTGGAAGGTGGAATAAGTTTACATATCCTGAGGTCAATTTGAAGGCTAATTGTCAAAGGAAGTGTCCGCAAACAGGCATTACTTTTAAATGAAGACGGGAAAGGCTGAGCATATTCAAAAAGTCAGGCGTCAACTCTGCAGAGAGAAACAGATTTAACATTAACAACAATGACCATTTATTGGATTTGGAAAACTTAGGATAAAAAATATGTTTTAAGGTGCAGCGATGGGAAGGCTGGAGAGAACAAAGGGGATCTCTGTGATAGGTGCAAATCAAGATTGTCCATGTGACACGATGATTTAGGGACATCTAGTCAATAGACAGTGGGAGAGAGAAAACTAAAGAACATCCTGGAACTGTGATATGTGGAACACAACATTTATATTTCCAGCATTTTCTGTTTTATTCCAAATTTCTGACATTTGAACATTTTTCCTGTAAACCCCAGGATTTATCCAAATCCTTGGATCCAATCTTTGAATCGGAACCACCAGAACACAAGAGAATAGGAGCAGGGATAAATCGCCAGGCCCCTCAAGTCTGCCCCTCATTTAATCTGATCATGACTGATCAATGACCAGGTTGTCCCTCATTGGCTTTACATATTTTTTGTTTAAAAATGCTACTTTAATGTGTTATGTCTAAAACTGAAGGTGAATATTATCCTGAGAGGGATCTCTTGCCTATGTTCTACATTGCTACTCTGGATTCAGGAGGTTTTTTTGCTGGACAAGGTAGCCCTGAAGTTAAGCAGCAACAAGGTCTCAAGCAATGTAACTGGGTGGCATCAGTGGGCCAGAACAACTCCTGCCCATAAAACTCCTCTGAAAAGTTTTGACCAACAGCAAAGTCCCACCCTTAGCTTTGTTATTTGTCAAAGCTATCAAGCTTTTTCAAAACTTTTGCATGTCCTTGACATTCAAGAAAACACTAAAGTACTCTAAAACTGAAATGATAAAAAGTAGACACTGGTGGTAGAAAAACATTTAAAAGAAACATCTGCAGTATAATTCCAAATCCTTAGTACTCCTATCTCCTTTGAACTTTGTTGGTGATATATGAAGCGCCTTTCTCTTGATAGAATGTTAATGTGATGGAGAAAAGACCTTGCTCAGAGCTGGATACATTAGCACCATGTTTACCTTCCCTCAAATAGCAAAAATGACAACAGCAAGAGCCCCGTGCTATATTATAGAGCGGGTGGGGGGGGGGGGGGTGAATTGCGTGATTTGTGAACATTTTAAGAAACAGAGGAAACAGAGGATAATGACTGAAGGCACTTTATAACTGGAGGTGTGTTACCAATGGAGTTTCTTGTATTTTAGTTCCTAGACCCTTGTTTTTTTGTGTACATATTATTGATTTAGATTTACATTTAGGGAGTACAGCTTGTAATTATTATCAAATTTGGCTTTGTGCTTAACAGGGAGGGAGAGAACTTTTGACTTCAGGAGGATTCTGGGCAGCTGGACAGAAAATTGTCAAGTTCAATTTAATCCTGAAAAGTGCAAGGTAGTGCATTTGGAAAGGTGCAAAAGGCTTGAGAATATACAATAAATGGGAGGATATTGCATATGGGAGGATATTGAGAAGCTGGAGGACCAGCAAGATCTTGCATTTTATGTCCATAAATACTTAAAGACAATAGGACAGGTAAATAAGCTGGTCAAAACAGTATAGAATAATTGTCATACAATACAGAAATAGGAAGTTTGGTCCACCAAGTCCATTCTGACCATCAGGTGCTTGTTGCACCAATTGTCCACTAATCCCATTTTGTTTTGTTAGGGAATGCTTTCCTTTATTAACCTTCATTATTACTCCTGTATTATTTCCTTTATTAGAAGAACCAGAAAGTTGTGTTAGAAATGCATATGATGCTAATAGGCAAAACAGTTTGAATATTGTGTACTGCATTATAGTGATGGAACTGGAGAGGGTGCAGAAGAGATTTACAGTGATATTGCATTCAGCGTAGTAAATTTTCTATGGTTCTATGAAGCACAAGGAAACAACAACACAACTTTTATTTATAAAATTGAAGCTGCTCAAAAGGCCCAAAATGGAGAAACACCGGTCTCGCAAAAGAATGTAGAGCCATGGGAGGTTATAGATATAGGGAGAGTGATGATCCAAAAACAAGAGTAAGAATTTCAAAACCAGCAGTAAATACCGAGTTGGCAAGCACAGAACTGCTGAGAAAATGTGAGTTAGGACACAAGCAGCAGGGATTGGACAGCCTCAGATTCATAGGAAGTTGAATGAATAAATGATAAGCCAGGACTGTACTAGTACTTCAGGTCTTGAGATAATAATGAATTAAGGTTCCATTTGCTGTTCGGTTGAGGCCGAGGCAAAGTTGGGTATTGTTATGGAGGTAGAAAGAGGTAATCTTGGTAGTGGAGCAGATATGTGGTCTAGAGCTCATCTCCAACAACTGTCAAAACACAAAAGGAGGACAACAATTAGTATTTGCTGCCTAAATCCAAAGCCTCTCAGCTTCTCTTTTTTTACATTATGCTCCATAAAAATGCATTGACCAAGCTTTTGATCATTGACCCTAATTTCTCCACATGTCAAACCTTGTCAAAAGAGCAGTCAGGTTATCACCTATCCCATCAGTGGAAGAGTCTGTGGCCTCATTGGCCTAATTACCAATACCAATATCCCTCCCTCCCCACACCCTAACAGCAATTGCTATTTACTTATGTGGCCTTCTGTGGCTTCCCAACCAGTACTTCAGATTTGTGATTTTGAGGTCAATCAACATTCTTCACACAACATCTGAAGCAAAGATGACCTGAAACATTGACCTGAAATGCTGACTCTGTTTCCCTTTCCACAGATGCTGAGTGTTTGTAGTATTTTCTGTTTCTATTTCAGTTTTCCAACATTTGGACTTTCAAGCAATTTCTCATACTCAGAATGAAAAAAAATTGAGTTGCATTTATATGTTGCCGAGCATGGTCTCAGATCTTCCCAGAGCTTTAGACCCTATGAAGGACTTTTGAAGTGTAATCACTATCATAATGTGGGAAGTGATGCGGTCAGTTTGCATAAAGCAAGCTCCCCCAGACAATGACATAGGAATAACGACATAATCTTGAAGGAGCAAGGGTGCTTAATGGATAAATATTGATCAGGGCATGGGAAGGGGGTGGGAGCAGCATAGTGGCACAGTTAGTAGAGCCACTGCCTCACAGCTACATTGACCCATGTTCAATCATGAGCTTGGGTCCTATCTATGTGGATTTTGCACTTGCTCCTTGTGACCGCACGAGTGCTCTGGTTTCCTCTCACATCCTACAGTTGCAAGTTGGTAGTTAATTGACCACTGTAAATTTTCCCTAGTGTGCAGATGAGTGGTAGGATCTGGGAGGAGTAGTGTAAAGTAGGATTAGTATAAATGGGCTCTTGATGCTCAGCACAGACTTGTGGGCTGAAGGGCCCATTTTCCATGGTGGACAGGTCTAATATCTCCCTTGTTCTGCCTAAGTTATCTCACCTGGTCATTAGATTGGAGCCTGGACTCAAAACTATCTGATTCAGAGGAGAGTGTGCAACAGAACTGGAAATGATGAAGAAGCAGAGAAAGAAGCCAAAGAGGGAATGGGAAGAGAAAGAAGGAAAAGCAAAAGAGGGAGGTGTACTAACACAAAGGTCAAGTGTAGTCAGTCCATCAGACACAAAATGACAAGGGACCTATTAAATATAAAAGAAGGTTCTATACCCAATTGATTTTACACTCTAAGTCTTTCAATGTTCCATCTTTTATTCTTTTCTTCTTTGGATAGCCTTTTAGCTCTATTTATTCCTCACAATGAAAACAGGAATAGTCAGTTATATAAACATAATTTAAAGAAGGCATTTAAGGAACTGATTCAGCAACTTCTTGGACACACTGAGCTTCCCTGAGTTATTATTTTTCTTAAATTGCACATTGTGGCAGTATTGTAATGTTGCTGACTGCGTAAAATTCTTTTCTCGATATGTTTTTAAAGGGAATAGACTTTTATTACGAAGCATATTTTCATTAGCTAATGACATAGAACTATGGCCTCTGAATGACTAGTTCATTGAAATGCTCGATTTCCTGACTGAAAATATTTGAAGAATTGATATAATATTCAAGTTTCACACAGAGCTATGTAAATTGGTTGGACCAGAGGATCAAGGAATAGAGGACTAAAAGGTTTCCTGCCTGTGCTATTTAAGCTAAATGGCATTCTTTGTGAATGGATTTACAATTACATTAAATGTTAAATACACATTGGGAAGTCTTGGTAATGGAAATTAAAGGCTACATTGTAGCAAAAAGATACTGCAATAAACAGCTTACAGAAAATGTTGTACTAAAATTTAGTGGCAATAATGTAAGTAGAAGGCAACATAATAATTGGCCACAGTTTATTGTCTGTTTTGAAGTTTATAGAAGAGCTCAATGATTAAAGGGAGTCAAGCAGAAGCCTGGCTATTTATTCAGCAACCTTCAACAGCCTTTTTCCTCTTGAGAAAAGAAAGGTAAGTTGTGACTTATTAGACGTTGTTGAAGGGTTTTGATAGAGTGGGGGGAGAGCAAAACCAGTGGCCATCATTGCAAGATAGTCTCCAAGAAGTCTAAGAGGGAATTCAGTGGAAATTCAGAGGAAATGGAGAGCTTTGCTGATAGATTTTCATGAGGAAATGGGAAGAGGTTTGAGTGGAGCATAAATGTCAACAGGGGCTGGTTGGACCAAATACCCCATTTCTGTGCCGAATATCCCATGCAATCTTATGTGATCCCACGTACATGGAGCTATCTTCATATGGCTTGGAGAATCAGATCTACAAAGTTGTGGTCTTTGTCCCTCTCACAGTGTGAGAGTGGGTGTATGGCAGGATAATATGAAGATGAAGATAATAGCAGGAGCAGCCCTTGGAAGTCATTGGTATTGCTCCCAAAACTGCTTTAAAATTGCAACTCTTGCATACCCTGTCAGGGTTTCCCACGTATTGTTGAAATCTAAGCAATGACGCATAATTAAATAACCAATGTCTTCCACTCTCCACAACCCATACAGTATCTCAAACACATGGCTCACATCTCCCAACCTCTGCCAAACTCGATGGGTTCAATCATCCAACCGATGGATCGCAAATATCTTGTCTTTGTATTCAGCTCTTTTCATTGCCTTACTTAACCTAACTCTTGAATGCATACAACCTCTGATTGCTTCATTTTTATCTCCACTGTCCACTCCATCAGCAACAATCCGTTCATCCATTCTTACCCTTGTCATCTGGGAATTTCTCCAAAAACTCTCCCAAATTCTTTTGTTTTGCTATTTCCCACCTTGTCAGCAGCAGCCTCCTCAATGCTGATTCTTTTTGCCACATTCTAGGGTTACCCCTCCCCCTTTAAGCCTGCAAATCTGAAGGTGTTCTTCTCCATAGTAAAAGTGCTAGAGCAATGCAAGTTACTTTCAATATTAGTTAGTAAAGTTCTTGAACCATTCTTGTGTTAAAAGTCAATCCTTTAATATTTTGTGGGAGAGATAAGTGTTTGAAGATAGCTTGTTACTTTCATGTTCTACACTATATCAACTATCCATTGATATTCAAAGTGGTCATTATAAGGCAAAGCTCCTAGTATTGTTAACTTATCAGGGTGGCATGGTAGCACAGCAGTTACTGCTGCCACCTCACAGTCCCAGAGACCTGGGTATGATCCAGGGACTCAGGTTTGCACATTCTCTCTGTGAGTGCATGGGTTTTCCTCGGGAGCTCCAGTTTCCTCCCACATCCCAGAGATGCGCTGTTTAGTTGGCTGACTACTGCAAATTACCACTTAGTGTAGGTTACCAGCATAAAGAATTGAAAGGAGATGATGGGTAAATGTGAGAAAGAACAAGTTGCAGTGGTATAGGGAAATAAGGGGATGAAATTAGTCAGATTGCTCCCCTAGGAGCCAGTATGGACCAGATGGTTTGAGTGGCCTTTTGTGTTGTTAAAAGTATGAAAAAGATTTCACTATAAAATAAACACTAATTAATCGGACATTTCCAATGCAAAGGTCAAATGTCCTGAATGATTATATTTACAAACTACAATAAACCTAGATTTATGAATCATTTCTAAAAACACATTGTTTGATTCATTTTTACGGGAAGTTGATTTCACCAGCAAGGGCAGCAGTTATTTCCCAAACCTATTCACTCCTGAGGTGGTGGTGAGTCATTGCCTTCCTGCAGTCTTTCTGGTGAAGATAATCCTGCAATGCCCTTGGGTCAAGAATTCCAGGACTTAAATCCAGTAACATCAATGGAACAGTAATACATTTCAAAGTCAAGATGATGTGTGACTTGGAGATGAGTATGCAGATGTCCTTCTTGGCAGAAGAGATTAGAGGTTTGGGAGATGTTGTCAGAGGAGCACTTTGTAGGTGGTATACACTGCAGACACAGTGTGTCAGTAGTGGAGTGAGTAAATGCTTAAGGTCAAATGCGTTGCTTTGTCCTGCATGGTTGAACTTGTTGTTGCATCTGCACTCATCCAAGCAAGTGGAGAGCAGTTCATCACACTCCTAACTTGTTCTTTGTAGATGGTGGAAAGATTTTGTAGGATCAGGAGTCAGTGAATGGGCTTTCTGCAGAGTAACTAGTTACTCACATTAGTATTCCCTCCTCTCAAAGGCTGTAGCTGTTGAGTAAGCTGGAATTTTGCAGCAGAAGTTGGCATATTTTTACTATGCATTGACTAAAATGAACCAAGGGCAGGTTCTAGGGACCGAAAGGCTGGTTCTTATGATTCAGGAACCTTATTTATATATAAACAGACAACAGAAAATAAGGCCTTGAAGAGGGGATTTTTAATAAGCAAGATTGAAGGATAAGCAGGAAAACCAACATTAGAAAGAACACATTAAACACGTTAATATGGTTTACATCTGACAACATTTCTTCTGTCATCATGGTTAGGAGCCAAGTGAGATCAGTGGAAGGAGACACATCCTCGTAGAAGCAGTCCTAAACTCTGATTGGACTCCCTTCCTGGGATCAAGATTTGACTGGTTCTCTCATTCTCTTTGCGGGCCCAATGGGAGTAAATCTCCATTGTTAGTTCTTCTGGTGCAGATACTTACACAGTGGAAGCACACCTTTCAATGCAGATGCGCGTTCATATTTTAATGACCAGGACATCACAGAGCCAAGTTGGCAGCACATTCTCTGAACTCCTGACACATGCTTCTGGAGAGTAAAGCTTTCTCTGGGAGCATTATTTGTTAAACCTTTCATTTAAGGCTGAATTTAGGTGCATTGGTACCATTAGATTTCTGTGCTAAGTATACTGCCTGCCCGCAAGTTACGTGGGATCTAGATGTTGCAGCCATATCTGCTTAAGTCATTTGCTTTGCTCAGCTGTATGCAGAGTGTAAGCTGATGAAGTAGGTTTAATTATGTGTCATTGTTGACTTTGATTCCACCATTGCTAATGCCCTGGTTGCACTAATTGATAACAACGCTTTTTATTTATCTACTGTCCAGCACTCCATCCAGGCTAGATAATAACTTGATAAAACAAGTGAAAGATTCCCCATCTGGATGGAAGCATATTGGGTAATTAATCTTGTCGACAAAAATAAACAATGTAATTAAACATCTATGACAGCCAAATAATTATCAAAATGTGATAAGTGAGCGGCTCTACATTCCGCTCCCCAGTAGTACACTTTTTACAATGTTACATTGAAACTGTATTTGAGATCAAATTTCAATTCTGAATTTGAACCCAAAAAGAAATTAAGGAAGTACAAAATGTAAAGGTCTTTTGATCAACAAGGTGCCTAGTTTCACATAACTTTTAATTTTCTCCTCTCATGGATTTCACTCTATTTCTTTAAACTACTGCACGAGGCAGATCAAATCCCCACATAAAATACTTTCAAACATCTTTCCCAATAGTAATCCAAAACAGAAATGGGAATATTGTTTATTTGCAAGTTGTATTGCTCAATCATGATAACTTTTACTCATTTGTTGGAATTTCCAAGCCTCCCACACACCAGAATCTCTGAGATTTTATCATCTATGTATGTACTAATCCTTACTACTTTCAAGCCTATTTTTGCCATCAATGACCTTTAGAAGTGGATACCAAATATTTCACACCAAGTACTAAATGGTGCCAGGATTTGTAACTCCCAAAGACCAGAAACACAAGCCTCCCTTTTTTGCCATGTCGAACTTATTTAGCCAGTTTCAACCAAGTTCCACATGATGTGGTGTCACAGGTCAAAACAGCCCATAATTTAGGACTAACTGACAATCATACTTAAAGGCTCCATTGAGGTGGTATTTGTGGAAAGATTGACATTAGCGCAATGGAAGTTTCTTGTTGATCACGGAGGGAAGCTAAAAGTGACATAAGACAGAACTAGTTATATTATACTGTCCATGTACATATATAAACAATGTACAAGAACATAGAAATTAAGAACAGGAACAAGCCATTTGCTCCTTCAAGTCTGCTCCACCATTCATCAAGATCATGGCTGATCTACTCAGTTCCATTTTCCTGCACTAACCCCTTATCCCTTGATTCCTTTAATACACATAAGTCTATCACAACAACACAAAAACACAAGAAAACAGGAGCAGGAATAGGCCACCTGCCCCCTCCAGCCTGCCCTAGTGGCGCATCTATGATGGCCTCAACTTCTCTTCTGTGCCAGTTCCTCATAACCCTCAATTCCTCAATCTTTGTTTCAAACATTTATCTTTCTCCTCCTTAAATATATCTAATGATCAGGCTTCCACCACCCTATGGGGCAAGGAATTCCAGAGATACACTACCCTCTGAGAGAAAAAATTTCTAAGCACCTCAATTTAAAATCCTGCCCCTTATGTTGTGACTAGGTCCTCTTGTTTGTGGCTCTCCCACCAGTGAAAACATCACAATATCTAGCCCCCTTAGGATCTTATATGTTTGAATAAGGTCACCCCTCATTCTTCTAAATTCCAAGGAATACGGACCCAAACTGTCCCGCCTCTCTTGATAGGACAACCCTCTCATCCCAGGAGTTATCCTTTGGACTGCCTCCAATGCTACCAGATCCTCATTTGGGGAAGGGGACCAAAACAATGCACAGTATTCCAAGTGTGGCCTCACCAACACCCTGTACAACTGTAACTAAACTTCCCTATTTTTCAACCCCTTCACAATAAAAATGCTGTTTGCCTTTCTAACTACTTGGAGAATCTGCCTGCTAACTTTTGCAATTCATGCACTGGAACAGCTAGATCCCTTTGGACTTCACTCATTTGTAGACTCTCTTAGACAATAATCTGCCTTTTGATTCCTCTTACTGAAATGCACAACCTCACATGAAACTCCATTTGCCAAGTTTTCACTCAGTCACTCAATCTATCTATATCCCATTGCAGAATCACAATGTTCTCATTAAAACATGCCCTTCCACTTATTTTCATATCATCGGCAAACTTGGAAACCTTAAATTTTGTTCCCTCCTCCAGGTTATGAATGTAAATAGTAAACAACTAAGGTCCAAGAAATGATCCCTGAGGTATTCCCACTAGTTACATACTTCCACCCTGAAAAGGGTCATTTATTCCAACTCTCTGTTTTCTATGTGACAGGCAGTTTTCAGTCCCTGCTAACACAATTCCTCCAAAATCTTGGGCTCTTAGTTTATGCACCAGCCTCTTATGTGGCCACTTGTCAAATGTTTTTTGGTTTCTCATCAGTGACTGCAGCTTAGTTCACACTGTAACATTTGCAGTTGTGTTTACAATAAGAACAGTGCATGAACTGTTGAAGTTCTTGTCAGATTATTGACTTCTATTCTGATCACAATGGAGAAGGCTGCAACATCTCACTATGTAGAGGAGAAGCAAATCACTGACAGTAACTTCTCATCTCCAAGCTTGACAGTACTTGTGCAGATGCTAGTTACTGGTTTAGAAATTACAGCAAAAGAAGTGTTGCAAGGGGAATGGCATCATTCGATACTCATCTGAGATGGAAATTGCATCAGATGTGCAAGCATAACTCCCACCAGTAGGTGCCTAGTTGAATTTTTGGAATGATGCAAAATGACCCACAGATGGCCTCTACTGCATTTCAGAGACAAGTCCATTTTAAATTATGTAGCACTGTAATGAACAGTACCAAGTGATTGAATTTCTAGGTCACTGGATGGTACTGTATCTTGCAATATAATGGTGAGTGCTGACACTAGGCCTATTTTAAATTTGGTTCATAAACACAAGAAGATGTGAAATACTTTAATCTGCTTCAGAAGCCGCTACTGAAATCTTTCTTTTAAAATAAAACATTTTTGTGATATTGTCTCCCACACTTGATAGTGTAGGTGTGTTAACAGGTTTCTGATGCGTCCCTAACACTCATTTGCAAATCATTTTAGCACTTTGGATTCACACATAGTGTATTTGAATTTGCTCTTGTTTACTCTCCTGTGATATCAACTCCTACAACTTATAAGCGGGAAGGAAACTGCAATTAGAAGCGGAAAGGGAATTTAAAACACCTTGTTACATTGAGTGTACAGGACAGAAGCACGTTCTTTGGGCTGCACCATCTATGAACTTTCCCTCAGAGTCATGGCAATAAAAGGAGGCCACTCAGCCTATTGACCTATGCTTTCCACAAAAGGATCAGACTAATCCTAGTTCTTTGCTTTGTAGGCTATGGCACATCAAGAGCTTATCGAAGTACTTCTTAAATGTGACATGGGCTTCTGTCCATACAAACCTTTCAAGCAGTGAGTTTTAAACTCACTCTCTGAATGATAAAGTATTTCCTCTACTCCCCTTCCATTTTTTTTTAACCTATTGTCCCTCACATCTCAATCTGCATATGATTGCAATACAGAAGGTTAAATAGAGAGTTATATACTGGGGAGGAACCAATGACAACACAGAAAAGCAACAGTTATCTACTACTAAGATTTCGCTTAGTGCAATCTCACTGATGATTGCCAGGGCTCTATTTCTCTATCTCCTTATTTTGTCATAAATTTTTACCTTTTAAGGTGAACTGGTTTTAGCCTGGCAGTATCTGGGTGGGAGCTGTTGAAAATCTGGGTTGGCAGAAACACAATTGAAAGAGAAATGTGGACACAGCTCTTCACACGACATTGGGGAGGGAAATGCAAGAGCCCAGATGGAGACACTTACATATTTGCGAGTTTACTTTGATGGGGCAGCACAGAGAAAATTGGGAATATTGGTGCTGCATCTGGTCAACAAATGATCTCTTTAAGTGTCATTCTTGACCTAGTGGTGCTCTTATTATTGGAAAGAAAAGTCAGAATAATATAGCAGCTAGTCAATATGAAAATAGTACAAGAGAGGAAGAAAATGCCTTTCTAGACTAATTCAGACCATTTCAAGTCAAAATTTGTGTTTTTGAAAATCTAGGTTGAATTAAACTAATAATGCAAACCGTATGAAAATCTAAAAACTGCAGATGTTGGAAATCTAAGATGAAACAGAAGTTCTGATAAAGGAACCTAGATCTGAAATGTTAACAGTTTTTCTTTCCTTAGATACTGCCTAACCTGTTGAGTGTTTCCAACGTTTCCTGGTTCTATTATTAATGTAAACCACATGCTATGTATGCAAAAGTTAAATGTTGTCAATGCTGGAAATCTGAAATATACTGTGAATGGTGGAAATTCTTAGCAGGGCTATCAGCATCTGTGGAGAGGGAAATAGATTTAATATCTCAGGTCAATGACCTTTCATCAGAAATACATGTCCATTGGCTTTGCAGTCTATAAATAAAAATTTGAGGTACATATTGGAAACTTATTTCTTTGAATTGGAAATACTTGCAACATTTGCCTTATGCTTTGAAAGGAATTGAAGGTAAAATTCACTCGACAAATCTAACATTTTTAAATGACAATGTACTAGATAAGGTTTTCATATCTCACAGATGACTATGGCAGAAAATATGTGCCCATCATTTCCCTTTTCTTTGGAGTAGTTAAAGCATATCTCCTTGCCACACAAAAAATGAATTCAGGTTGTTTTGAAGGAGGAGTTAAATTGAACAGATGTTGCTTTAATGGACAACTAAGCTGCAGTAGAATTTAATAGTTTTAAGGCCAATTGTTCAATTTATCCTCCATATAAGCAAGCAAAAGTAGATTGTGTTCGGGTATTATCAGTGACTTCATTCACAGCCTTGATAAATGGGATTAGAGTGCACTGTTAGTTTAAAAAGATCCTCAGGGAAATTAGTTTGTGCAGTTTCATCCCCATGACAAAACTGCCTGTAATGTGACACTGGTTGTCAGTCTCATTTGGAAAGCTCAAGAGATAGCTTGCATGGGCAATCAAAATACCACATTGGTATGGTGGGAATAGCCTTCTAAGGCTTTCGGTAAAGAGCATTCTTAGGGCAACAGAGAGGATGTTTTATCTTTGATGTAACCTACACTATCACCTTCGGGGAATTTGGTGCTGACATTTGGTCCAAATGACAGCACGTTTTGATTCCTCATTAAGCACACCCTTTCTTATTAAGTACAAAATGCAACCAGGACTTAGTATGAGAAAATATCAAAGTATTAACTGAATACATAAAAACATTGTGTTTTGATTAAAAATCCGGAACTCCCTGAAATAGGTGATATTTAAAAGTCAAAATGATTAATTAGCAGCTCCAGGCAGGAATAGAGATTTGCTTTTATTGAGGAAATGGATTATGTAGTTTAGGTGCAATGGACAAGTAAAAAAATCTCAATAAAAAATAATGCAAAAGTTTTACTGTTAAGAACTAAGCCAGTTGGGACAAAATTCCATTCATATTTGGACAGTATTCAATTTGTGGAGAAAAAGAATTCATTCAGTAAATATTCCTTTACTGGATTTTCTGAATACTGTCAAATCATCTTGTATGTATATGTGCATGTCATCTACATACTATATCAACATATAAGCCATATATGGTAGCATATGTAATTTTAGTACTTTTCATTCAAAGCTTGTGTTTCACATTGAGAATCAATGGATGGGGATTGATGTTCACTTAGTGCTGCAATATGATTGCAAAATAAAGTGTCTGATTATTTGCATTTATATTCATGAAATATGGTGAGTTTTCAAAACTCTGGCTGAAGATTGGGATCCTTCAGGGAAATAGAATGTCCAAGGAGTATTAAACATAATTAAAGATGAATTTCCATGTCATATTTCTATATCAAATATCTAATTTCTATAACAAAGTCACATTTTACTTTCTCTTTAAATGTAGGCCTGGAAATCCCTGGGTCCCTGATGCAATGGTGTAAGTGCACCAGGGTGGAATTTATATCCGTTGAAATTGAAGGAATGACCTCATTAGATATCTTGAGGGCAGTTAATTTAAGTAATGCTTGTGGAATAAGAATGAGAATTTCATCATCAGGAAGTCGGCTACTTGAATAATTTGGGAGGAAGGGAAAGAATTCGGGACATGAATGAAACTTCTATATTATGTAGATTGATATACCTTGAAAGGACCGAGTAGACTCTTGTAAGAGAAAGATGCTAGATTCAACAAATGGGTAAAAATCAATACATCAGCAATCTCTAGATTACTGAAGAAGTTCGTCTGTCATATTAGAGAAAGAAGGGATGCAATTATTGGGCAGGCAGTAAATAGCCTTTGTAGAACACATGGAAGGCTATGAGAGGGATTTCCATAAGCCCAAGGGCTTCATTGCAATTTCAGAAGAAATCAAATTACCGCATCAGATTAGCAAAAATAAGAATATTTTCGCATGAATGTCATGAAGTACAACATTACAGAGAGGCATGTGGTAAATACTATTTGGAGCATCACACAGCACCCATGTTTCTTAGACAAAGGCAAATTTACTTGGACAGAATTTATGTTAATTCTTTCCCACTCATCATGAGTTTACTGAGTTGTTCTAAATCCTGGTTGCCACATGGTTTAGTTTTGTTAAGATTATAGTAATGAATGCCTGTGCCTCCCAGGACAGCAATACTGTATATCCCTCTTGATATGACTGCTGAACATCCAGCTATTGTAGGATTCTCCACCCTATCTTCCATCTCCATCACATACATAGAAACAATTTCTTCCACCTCAATGTAAAGTCAATCTTCATAATTTCTTAATGCTAATGTTTAGATTCCCAGAGTCTAAAATGAGTGCCGGCATTCCTCCACTTCCAAAGAAGCAATGGATTGATTTCCACCTTACACTCAATTCCTTCCCCTTCAAGTCTCATCCGGCAATATTTTCTCTACTATACTAAATAAATCCTGCTGAGTGGATTGATTCCATTTAGCGCTTGAATATATAAGTTGTGGTGATAGTGTGAGTGAGACTTGGGCTGGACGGATCGGTTTGATCTGTCAAACTGCAGACAATCTCGTTCCTGAAACTTTCCCTGTAGGATAAACAGAGAAAATTATTTTGCAGGTTTACTTTGAAGATTTCAAGAGTTTGGTAATAAACCAGCCAGAAATCTTGCATGGCTGAAGATACCAACAGCCCACTGGAACTGAAGAACAGAGGATGTTGGAAATGCTGATTAGATGAGGCAACATCAGTGGAGAGGGAAACAAAGTTAACATTTCAGGTCAATGGCCTCCAATAAGAACTGAAAAAAATGAAATTGCAGGAAGGGGGAGGAGTAGAGAGAACAAAGGGAACATCCATAATAGGGTGGAGATGAGAGAGATGGAATCACAAAAGAGGTGGTGGTGCTGGCTGAGAGAGGGTGGGGAAGGCTTGTTTATCGCAGATGACCTGCCTGAAGGATAAACACTGAAGAAACTAAGTCTACTCTGGATGATTGCTTTGTAGAACACCTCTGTTCAATCTGCAAGGGTGATTCTGAGCTTTCACTTGCCAATCATTATAATTCTTCATCCCGCTTCCACTCTGATCTCTTTGTTTTTAGCCTTTTACCTTATTGTACCTTATTGCACTGCACTTTCTCTGTAGTTGTGACACTTTACTCTGTACCGTTATTGTTTTTACCTGTACTACCTCAATGTAACTGCACTGTGTAATGAATTGACCTGTAGATCAGTATGCAAGACAAGTTTTTCACTGTAGTGACAATAATAAACCAATACCAATACCAATTTTAGACTGTACCGTGATGCCCAACATAAGCTTGAAGTACAGCATCTCAACCTGAAATAATAACTCTGTTCCTCCACACATGCTTAACATTCCCACCCTTCCCTACTTTTACTTCAGATTTCCAGCATCTGCAATGTTTTGTTTTTTTTTCCCACTGTAATTTCTCTCCCTTTCCAAACCAGCCTTGACAGCCACATCCTACTTCACGATTACTTCACTACTGGTACGAGCATCTCAAGAAAGTTACAGTGTTCTCCCCACAATTTGTTGTCAAAATTAACAGTGAGATTCACAGCTCCATCACAACTTAGGGAAAGAGCAGGAATGCAGAGATCAAAAAGTTACAGTGAAGTTTACAAAACTTGCATCACACTGTCTGTCCCAGCATTGAAATGTGCCAACTGCCATGAAACTGCTGGATTTGCAGAGTAAAAATGAATTAAACTCACAACAGGTAGGGGGCAGTGCACATGCTCCTGTTTACCTCAATGGTGCTGAAGCCAAGAAGGTTGAGAGCTTCAATTCCCTTGGAGTGAACATCACTAATAGCCTTCTCTAGCTATGTAGACTCCATGGCCAAGAAAGCTCACCAGCACCTCTACTTCCTCGGGAGGCTAAAGAAATTTGGCATGTCCCCTTTGACCCTCACTAATTTTTATAGATGTACCATAGAAACCATCCTATCTGGATGCATCATTTCTTGGTACAGCAACTGTTCTGCCCGAGACCACAAGAAACTGCAGAGAGTTGTGGACACAGCTCAGCACATCACGAAAACCAGCCTCCACTCCATGGACTCTGTCTACATTTCTCACTGCCTCGGTGAAGCAACCAGCATAATCAAAGACCCCACCCACCCTGGATGTTCTCTCTTCTCCCCCTTCCCATCAGGCAGAAGATACAAAATCCTGAAAGCACGTACCACCAGGCTCAAGGACAGCTTCTATTCCACTGTTATAAGGCTATTGAACTGTCCCCTAGTATAAGGTGGACTCTTGACCTTACAATCTACCTCATCGTGGCCTTGCACCTTATTGTCTGCCTGCACTGCACTTTCTCTATAACTGTAACACTTCATTCTGAATTATGTTATTGTTTTCCCTTGTACTACTTCAATGCACTGTTGTAATGAAATGATCTGTATGGATGGCAAGCAAAACAAACTTTTTCACTGTACATCAGTACATGTGACAATAGTAAACCAATTTGCCAATTTATCAATTTGTATCTTTTTCATTCAAAGTTACCATTACATGGCCAATTAATTGCTGCCAGTCAACTTCTCCAGCACTGCAAATTAACCATTATAATCTGGAGTCTTGCTCCTTTGGGTTTTAACTGACGTTGAAGAATTTTACAATGCTTAAATTATAAATGTTTCCATTTTGCCTCTTTCTTTCCCTCTCTAATTCCCTTTCTGAACCTGACCTGACATTGAGTTCACTCATTCTAACATGCACTTCCTCCTTATTGTTGGCACTGCTGTTTTCACAATCCTTCAAGTTCATTAAGAAGCAATGCAGCTGCTATTCACCTAGATCTCAATGCTATTTTTAGGGCAGTGTTACTTGCTTGTACTCCAAACAACTTGCTACACAAAATGTATTCAAAACTTAATGTGCAAGGGCAAATCCAATAACAGCTTTGTCAGAAGCCCTGCCCCAAAGTCATGACCAACATTATTATTAGCAGTCCTATTATTGTTCCTTCCCTTTCCCCCACCACTACAGCTGTCATTCTGTGGTTATCAGTTATGTAATCATTCCCTTCCTGAGAAGAAATCAGAATAGGGAAAGAATGCAATTGCCAGATGTACTTCTTCCCAGCTTCTTGCATTCAGCTACCTGAGGTAATACTGCTTTCAGTTGCGAGCTAGCTGAACCCTGATAGCATAAAGCAAGATATCAGAAGAAGCAAAAGAATAATATGGGATATTAGCAGAATTTTAGTCTGATTCATTAGAAGGTCAAGATTAAGAAATAATGGTGCAATTAAAGGTTTGGATTTAAATAGCACCTTTCACCATCCACTCAGGATATCCTGAAGCATTTTACAGCAAACCAAGTATCCTTAAAATGCAGCCTCTGCTTTAATACAGGAAATGCAGCAGCCAATTTGCACACCCACACTTCCACTCGAGGAAACTTCCACACTTCCACCCACACTATACCTCGAGGAAACAGGTTTTCTTATGAGGCAAGTTTGGACAAGCTAGGCTTGGGGTTAAGAAGAGTGAGAGGGGTCAACATCATGAGTGACATGGTGAGGATATTTCCTCGTGTGGGAGAATCTAGAACTAGAGGTCATTGTTTAAAATAAGCAGTCGCTCAGTTAAGGAAGACATGGGGCTGAAGTTGTTTGGACCTCTTTTCCTCAGAGGACAGTGGAAGCAGAATCTTTAACATTTTTAGAAAAGACTGGGTAGATATTTGAGAAGCAGGGCAAAATACAGGATTGAGGTTATAATCAGCCATGATCTTATTAAACTGTGGTGCTGATTTGAAGAACCGAGTGACCTACTCCTGCTCCCAATTCATATGTTTATACATCCTTTTGTTCCAGATATAGTGCAGGAGGAGTGGAATGGTGTGTGACTAATTCCTGTTATTAATTTTAAAGTTCGAAGTTCACCCACACTCACTAACACAGAAATGGCATGGTGAATATAAAGGTGAGCCAAGTCTTGATCACTTAGGCTTGTGCACAGACACATGCCTTAATTTACTTTGACCACGCCAATTCCATCTTTTCACACACTGCTCATGGAGGGTCAGGGAGACAGCAGTGAATACCTCTAGTGTAGTTCCAGGGCTCTGAATAGTCGATGCCCTTGGAGTTCAACAGCACCCACATCCCATCGCCTTCCCTACAACCACACCTGCCCTCACCCACCCTCTGAAATATTCCAATTACCCATTAGCAAAAAACCTGTTGGGAATAGTGGTTTTGTTTTAAACCCAGACTGAATTGAATATTAAAAAATCCCAACCCAAAGTTAGGAGAATAGGTTTCCTGCAGGAACAGATGAGGTGTCAGTGATCTTACTCACCACTTTTGCAACAGTTCTAGGGAATACAGACTATTATTAGTCTAAGTACTAATTTCAATCTCTTGCCAGCTATCTATATATTCTCTCTGGCCTAACAACCTCTTTCATCTTGATGGCCCACTGATATTAACCAGACAGGGTGAGAAAATTCATTTTAAAATATGACCAGGAATTTATACCTAAATCTGGAAAATCTGCCACAATATTTGGAGGAAAAGCACCTATAGCGCTTTTGCTTAAATTGATCTATCCTTCAACAGTCATTATATTCTAAATTTTTGTGTATTCATAATAAGCTGAGTTAGTTCTTAATATGCGACCCTCGATCCTAACATGTACTAACAGAAGAAAGGAAGATAGTGCTGTAATAATGTAAGGAAAAATGCTTGCAGGCTGCTTACTGAAAACAGTTAAATATTGCCTCCATCTTGTGATAACAGTGTGTTCTTGATGCATCCTAGTCATAAGCCACCCTGTTAAAGTCAGTTGAATATTTCTGCCTCCTTGAGGAATGTGCAGGAGTAAGCAAAGGCAGAAAAAGTGAGAACGGGTGATCATAACATAGAGAGTTCAAGAAGTAAATATTAGAACATTCTTGCAATGAGAGTGAAAGTCTCAGGCTATTAAAGGTCCTTTATGTGTACACATCAAAGTCTTGTTAGTGTTAAGTCTTACTAGGTGGTATCGTAATGATTTATGTAGTACATTGCAATTGTATTCTAATTTAACATCTTTTCTACCTATGTTGTTACTCATTAATTGGGTGTTAAAAGGGCCTCTGGTCTTTCTGAACAAGGGTCCATACCGAGCATAAATTGCTCACAATAGGATATGCCACAAGAATTATGGTTTAATAGTCTTCATATGATAAAGGCAAAAAATGTAATTAAGGCAAAAAAGCTTCAAAACTGCCAACTTTATTGTCATGTGGCAGAAGTTGGAAAATAATAACTACAATTCTGAACTGGATGTTGTTCAGCAAAAGAAGAGTTAGGCAGGGGCAAATCAAAGCATAAAAGATAAATTGCTTTGGGCTGTGAAGGAACATTAATTGATGGTTTAGTTACATTATAGCAGGCAGAACATTAAAGAACAAAGAAGGCCACTAAAGGACAAAAGGGCTGTTTAGTATTCGGTCAGGATATGCCAGAGTTTATGAATAATTTCTTCTCATCTGAATTCAGAAGAGAAATACACATGGCATTATGCCAGGACGAGTAACCAATGTCTCATGGGCATCAATACAGAATTATACAAAAACAATCCTGATAAGCAAGAAATTGGTTATTGGGTGACATGGGATTTTAAATTGATGGAGTTGCTGGACCCTGATAGGGCAAAAGCAAGATATTAGAAGAAGTAAAAGAATAAAATGGGATATTAGCAGCATTTCACTCTGTTTCTTCAGAAGGTCAAGATTAAGAAATAATGCTGCAACAAAAAATTTGATTTATATACGTAGCATCTTTCGCAGCCCTTTCAGGATGTACCAAAACATTTTACAACCAGTCCAGTATCCTTAAAGTGCAGCCTTTGTTTTAATATAGGAATGCAGAAGCCGAGTGCACATAGAAAGCTCCCACAAGCAGATATTTAATAAAGGCAAGATCATTTGTTCATTTAATGATGTCAATTCAGAGATGAATCCTGTCTGGGATACAAAGGACAACAATTCATCCGAAAGATGGCATCTCCTACAATGCTGTACACCCTCAATCGTGTGCAGGAGTATCAGCACTTGAAACCAAAGCCTTCCATCTCAATGGGAAGAGATTAACCAACTGTGCTATACCCTTTGTTATATATAGGAGTTGGAGTGTGTGTGAGTGGGGGGGGGGGAGGGTTGGCTAGGTTGTAGGGGATAGAGGGAGATGATGCAGAAGCATGTTAATTTAGAAAAAAGTATATTGTTATAAATGATTCAATACAGAAAAATTGAGATATTGGTTGAATTAATGGTGATTTGATTTATATATTGATTTAAGTTTATTACTGCTCTTCATGGCATTGTCAATATTGTGCTATTTTCCATTCCACGGTCAAAAAATAATTTTAATACATGAACAATTGAGAACAATTGGTGCAAATGTCTCATCTTGTGAGTAACCCAGCTTTAAATGTGGATGTCATTTATTTCTAGCATTTGGTTCAGGAAGTTAATTCAGTGTTTCAGGGCCAGGTTTTCATTATGTCATAACTATATTTTGTTGATACAGCTCATTAAAGCTGGCAAATGTAAAAAATTAGCTATGCTTCAAATATGATTCAAATCATTGCCCTTTATAATGAGTAACTAGTGTTGTAATGCCAAATATTATTTAGTCCAAGATACAGATAGATGACATTGCAGAATGACTCTGATTTTGGAACCAGACTTGAGATTAGAGTCTCTGACAATGTTGTAACTGTTAAGGTAAATAACAGCAAGTCCAAGGGAAAAGAGGTAACTGACGGTTGGAAAATTCTATTGACAAAGATACTGCTTCAAATTTTTAAGCCAATGTTTAAATATTGAAGCACAGTTTTTTCCCTTGTTTATGCCATTATGGATGTTCCAGTAACCTTTATAAACTAAAGTTTCAGGTAAGAAAGCAAGAAATAGCAATAGAATGGCTTTTAGAAGTGATAAATTGGAGATAGAAAAATAGGAATAAAGTACCTGAAAAAGAAGGTAAAAAGGAAGTTCTGTGCAAAGAAGAAAGCTTAACATAAGCAGAATGTGTTATGAAAGTGAGAAGAGACTGAATTTCTGTAAGTATTTCAAAAATTTAAAAAATATTTTAATGAATAATTCTAAGTAATTAAGTTTTGGTGATTACATTTATTAATTGGTATAACTCTTTATAATTTAACAGTCATTTCACAATTTGTCCTTGAGGCATTACTGTTATATCCTCTCTGGCACAAATACCAGTCTCAAAAAAAAAGTCAATAGTTGACAGGACCATAGGAGCAGGAGATTATTCAACTACTGCAGTCCACTCTGCCTTTCAATTAGATCATCACTGTCTAGTACCTGGATTTAATATTCCTGCGTTAGTTCCTTATTTCCATGACAGTTTAAAACTGCAAAAGTCTTGAAAGCACAAATCATCCCATGTTCCTCAACCTTTAATGACGGGGTATGAGAATTCCAGATTCCACCACTCTTTGTGAGGTTCCTGAATTCTTCCCTAAATGGCTGTGCACTATCCTTTTTATTTTAAGCTGGAATTGGCCACCAACTTTAACATCCTCTTTCATTCTGTCTCTCTCTCTCTCTCTCTCTCTCACACACACACACACACACACACACACACACACACACACGTGCGCGCGCGCACGCTGCCTGACCATCTGAGTACTTCCAACAGTCTTTGTTTTGATCTCTCCAGCTTCATCTCATGTAGAATCATAGAGAGGTTCAGCACAGAAAATGGTCCTTCAACCCACCAAATCCACACTGCTACATTAATCCCATTTTTTTTAAATTCTCCCCACCTTCTCATCAACTCCCCTCAGATACTAACACTCACCCACACACTAGGGGCAATTTACATTGGTCATAATATAAATCGTACCAACCTGCACATCTTCAGGAAGGGGAAGGAGACAGGAGCACCTAGAGAAATCCCACGTAGTCACAGGGAACACATGCAAACTCCACACAGACAGCACCTGAAGTCAGGATTGAACTCAGTCTTCTGGTGGTGTGAGGCAGTGCCTCTACTAATTGCGCCACTGTGCTGCTCGTTTATTATTTTAAGGTTCACTTGCTCTGGAATTTGAAAGGGTAATAGAAAGGTTGACCATCCCAACCTCTGTGCCAAGAACTGCGCCAAGATGTACTAATGTCTGCAAGACTGGAATTAATGACCTGGGAGGATGCAGTCCATTGCCGGTGAGTATGCATTCTGCTAAGACTGAACAAGAACAAGCTCCAGAGCATCATTTTGCCACCTTGGCAAAGCATAGGACGAGGTCTAGCCCTATCTTATCCTGACGTACAGCCTGACTCCTACACATGGAGAGGGGTTTCTAATATCAACAGATTTGATCATGAATGACAGTCATTGTATTATTTACATTATTTCACTTCCTTTAGGTAAAGTTAAGATGCTTCAGTTGAATAGTTCAAAATATTGACATTCTGAAGATGAGCAAATAACGTGAATGAAAAGTTATGAAGCTTAGAGTCAAATTAAAATTAAACTCCATTAGTCAAATTGCAATTTTATATCCTGTCATATTTCAATGTAATTTAATTGACATAAAAAACATACAAGAACAAATAATTGCTTATATTATTGCTTATCCTGCCTGTCATTCAACAATGGCTCAGTTGAAGGGTCGGTTTCCATGCTGTACCTCTCTATGAGTCTACATGTGCTGATGCTGGAGACCTGAAATCAAAATAGGATGGTTCAGATTTTGTTTTTGCAATGGACACAGGGCAAATGCAGGCAGCAAGTCTTGGCACCCAGCGATGAAAAAATCTTTTTTGGCTCTGTTATTTAGAATCCAGAGCTGCCAAGGAGCTTTGTAGTGCACATTCAGATAGTCTTTCAGCACAATTTTGCACCATAGATTTTTGTTGGCATGCCAGGAAGTAATGACAGCAGATGGCCCTTGATGTTAAAATGGCTATTCTTTCCAGCTCCCGGGATAGCACAAAATCATTTCCAGGTGTGACGTTCTCAGATGTCCACATTTCAGGTTTGAGGTTTAATCTTTAACCTTAAAATATTAGAAATAGTAAAGTTGAACCAGTATCACTTCAATTCTAAAATGGATTTGTTGCAAATGCGAGGCTGCCCACATGAAACAGCAAGGGTTTGTTTGTGACTGGCAGCTATCAAGAATTGCACATCCCTGAATCCTTCATAATGTGTGGTGCAGAAATCTTCCACCATCAATAATGGACAGTTGAAGGACCTTAAGGGGATTAAACTACCAGGAAGTGTGATAAAGTTTGGTATTTAAAATACCTTATAAAATCTGTTTTGATTTGATCTTTTAATTCTGTCCATGTTTCAGATGCTGCTTGAGCTTGGATCGACTCTGGCTTATTCATTCACTTAAAGGCAAGCATCATTTCTTATTTTGTACATATTTTGTTTCCATTGTTCTAGTTTTAGCCTTCACTTGATTTTGAAAATAATTCATTACTTCTGAAGCATTTTGTGATGTCCTGAAGATGCAACTAGGTCAACGTAAGTACAAATAATTTCTGTAAATCAATTTCCACAGGTATTTTATCAGCTTCAGCCTGCGGGACATGGCCTGCTTCCATTGATACGGCTTTCCATGGATTTAGGCTCACGATGCAATCTTCAGCTGATAAATTGAAATGAACACCTACCAACTAAAGTGGGACAGCTTCACTATTAAATTAGTTCTTTTTTTTTGCACCCAGGTCTGACAAGGCATGCAAAATATATTGACTCAACTGGTGGATTTAATCTGTCAAATAAGGTCAGTGATGTCTTTGTTATATGATCAAAGAAATTCCACCCACCATTTAAGTTTTTACAAAATGATCACTGGCATAATCATATATTTTTTGGTTTATAAAATACTGATAGTAAATAGAATGAATACAGCTAGTGGTACAGAGCTCTCTGATCAACAATGTGACAAACTTATGCACTTGGTTAAATTGAACAACTTCAAAACAAAACTAATGAAATTCTGGATATACTAGTAAGAACAAATGGTAAAACTATTTGACATACATGAACCAACATTTCAAACATGAAAGAACTTCTATATTTGAAGTCATTTGATCTGTGCTTTTATATTTAGTGATAATGTGACCTGTGTTGTTATTAGCCTCCCTTCACGCTGTGCGGTTTATGTAACATCAGTATAGTGGTAGTAATGCACATACACCATAAATAAGTAATAATTGAAATTTGTATCTATAATCATGTGAAATTTTCTTTTGATATTTTGATGTATAGAATTAGTATGGATTGGCAAAATATCTGAAGCTGGTGCCCTTGCTTAATATGTTTTTTTTCTGAAATGCATAAGCAAAGATTTGTTTAACCAATGATCAAAGGTATGTCCATGGGTGATTTTAAGTGTAAAAATCCAAATAATTGTCACGTCATTATTACAGGGCCCACCAAGTTACACTGGCCAACATAGCTTGTCAACATTAATGAGAGCTTTAGTAGCAAGCACCTCAATTGTTGTATAAATGTGTGTAATTGGTCAAAGTATCATACCTCTGCTTCAAATGTTTATAAATTCACTATTCTGCACATCTGGCCTTTATCTTCTACTTTTTACCTTAGATCAATGATGTACATTTCTTCAGATCCTTATCAACATAATAGGAAAATATTTGCTTACGTGTATGAGGGTCCAACCAAATTCTGGTATTAGAAACACTGCGGAGTAAGAATCAGTGGTAAGTGAAGAATTAATCATGTGAACAAATAATAAGGCCCCATATGCTGAAATGAAAAAGATTTTAGGGGTGGTTGTGTGCAGGAAGAGGTCTTCCATTGTCAGCCAGAACCCAAAGAGAATGCATAGTGCACTATTGCCCAATCATTAATTTGCCTTCTGTCCATTAAGCATCCAAGGGGAGTAGACCTTCTGTCTATTATGATCTTGCTCCACTGGTATCTCAGAGTTCTGCCTGAGTTCTTCTTAACTTAACAGTTACTTACCCACTTTGGCCTCAAAAATTTATCTCTCTTGGGAGCAGTTGTTGTTTCTGAAAAACCTTTGATGCTCATTTTCTGATATCCTTATGGGCACTGTTACGGATTAGGTTACTATTTGGTGAATGTCCCTTTAAGACATAGTACAGATGTGTGTGTGTGTGTGTGTGTGTGTGTGTGTGTGTGTGTGTGTGTGTGTGTGTGTGTGTGTGTGTGTGTGTGTGTGTGTGGCGTGATTACGACAACAGGAGATAACGACGTGATGACATTTTGGAGCAGTCAGTCAGAAGAGAGAGAGGAGGGAGAGAGACACCCTGCCTGCTGGTCTCAGTATTGATGGATGAGAAACAATAACTGTGTCTGTCACTACAATCCTCCGATGGATTTTTGGAATAATCCAGTGGAGTCCACTTTGTCGTTAACCTGTAGAGGGAAACAGGTATTTGTGTGGACGGCCACGTCTCGAATGCTTTCGGGGTGGCAGATACTTTGGAACAAAGCAGTGAAGATCATCAGTGACGGAGGTGTCGTATGGGTTACATCATGGAACATTTGGATTTCGCAATTTATCTCTATTTTCTCTCTACATTTTCTCTTCGGTCAACGGTGGTTTTGAAGAAGCCTTTACTCACGTTTCACCTTATGGCTTGCTGAACTGAACTTTGAAAACTGTTCCTGGACTTGGAGTTTGGGAGTTTGCCACACACACACACTTCGGGTTTAGTTTTGGGGTTAATGTTTAAGATCTAACATTTTTACTTCTAACATTCTAACATTTTTATTTTTATTTTTCTTATTATCATAATTAGTTATTAATAAAATAGTTTCTAACACTTATACATGACTCAGTGTGTTTCTTTTGTTGCTGGTACATAACAGCACCTAGCCAGTTAGGAATACATTTCCTGCTGTCAGCTCACAGTAATCACACAAAGAGATATGTACTCCAACAACTTTTATGGATTATCTCTGCACTTGCCCCATCAGATTCTTTCTTGGTGAGGAATCCAGAGTAAATCCTAGTGCCTTGCTCTCTTAATGACCCTGCATCTTCCTCTGCTTAAAGTATATATCTACTCTTCTGTTACAAAGTGCCTCAACTATTTCCCTTTGACAATCCATACCTTGCTGTGACGGACCTTTATGTAAAGAAATTTCTCATAAACTCCTGGCCAAACTGAAGAAATATTTTTATCATTTGACCCAAATAAAAACCTTCATAACCTTAAAGTCATTTGACAAGGTATATAAAAGACTGGTACATAAAGTAAGGGCTCACAGGGTTGGAAGTATCATAGTAGCCATGGAGAATTGGTTAAAAGACAGAACACAGTGTGTAGAACTAAATGAGTCAATGAACTATCGCTAGTGTAGTACTGCAAGGATTACAATTTATATTAATAACAGATAAAAAGACAGAGGGTAACATATCCGAAGCTAAATGGGAAATTAAGGATTCAAAAGATGTGGACTGGTTAGGGGAGTGAACAAGGAAGTGGCAGATGGTGGATAGTTTGGGAAGAAATTTGTGGATAATTCAGTTTGGTGAGGAACATGGAAAAGCAGAATTGGTCAGAAGCTCCTACATATGGAGGGATTCTAGTGTGCCAGATTGTGAATCACTATGAGCAAATCTGCCTTCGCACCAAATACCTAGAAAGGTAACTTGTATGTTGATCTTCAATGCAGTCCTGATGCAGGTGACAATTCCTGAAACATTGACAATTCCTTTCCTCCCACAGATGCTTTTGACCTTCTGAGTTCCTCCAGCAGATTGTTTGTTGCTCCAGATTCCAGCATCTGCAGTTCTCTTGTGTCTTCAATGTGGGGGAGATTGGATTACAAAAGGAAGTCCTCTGAGATTATCCTGGGCTTTGGTGAGACTGCACTTGAGGACTGTGTGCAGTTCTGATCTCTATAGCTAAAGAAGATGTGCTTCACTTGACTTATTAATTAGACATACTTGTGCAAAGAGATATTTTTGAGAAATAACTGAATGTGCTTGGACTATACTTACGAGTTAATAAAATGATAGGTGATATAGTTTAGCCTGAGTGGAGTTAAATAACAAAGAGAATCCTGAGATCTGTTCCCTCAGACTGGTAAATGCAGAATAAGGGATTAACCATTTAGGACTAAGGTAAGGAGAAATCTCTTTACTAGAAAAATCCAATTTTTTGAAATTCTCTTCCTCAACGAGCTGTAGATGCTCAGTCTTCGGGTATATTGAGGGCCCTGATAGCACAAAAGCAAGACAATAGAAGATGCAAAAGAATAAAATAGGATTTTAGCAGCATTTCACTCAGTTTCATCAGAAAGTCAAGATTAGGACAAAATGCTGCAACAAAAAATTTTGATTTATACATCTCTTTCTGCAACCCTCTAAGGATGTCCCAAAGCTTTTTACAACCAGTCCAGTATCCTGAAAGTGCAGCCTTTGTTTTAATACAGGAAATGCAGCAGCCAAATGCACTGAGGAAATAAGGAGATCTGGGGATCAGGAAAGGAAATTGGGTTTTAGGTATGGAATCATACATGATTTTAGTGAATGTTGAAGCATGCTCAACAGGCTGTATAGACTGGTTTTAATCCTTATTTTCTTAAAACAAACACTCATTGCTCGAATGGACATGATATTTGTAATGGGAATAAAGCAGCATATATTTAGGATAATATAGGAGTCCCTAACAATAGTCAGTTGATATGACACATTAAAAATGTAAATTAATCCATGAACAGGGCCATCAAACTGCATTGTAGTTTTGCTGGGAGAAATGAATACAAAATGTGATTACCTGTGGGGTTCCAGTTTCCTCCCACTTCCCAAAGACATGCTGGTATGTTATTTGGCCACTGTAAATTGCCCCTAGTGTAGGTGAATAGCCGGTGAATCAGGGGGAATTTGATGGGCAGGTGAAAGAGAATAGATTACAGCAAAATAAGTGGGGAGAATGGAATGGATGGGATTGCTCTGAGAGCCAGCATATACTCAATGGGCCGAATGACCTCCTTCAATGTCATAAGGATAATAAGAGAGATATGAGGTTTGTATAAAGAATGGGGCATAATTTATGAAAGCATTTTCAATCTAGCTGGCATTAACTTATTGGATGAGAGCAAATGACAGAAAATCAATAGAATCCTTAATTGACCTCCCCCTCCCCCCTTTACTTTGGTTCTCCATTTACAAAATAAAGATAGTACATCATACGAACCTAAAGTAATTATCACATGAAATTACTTGGATCTAACTAATCCCTGCCAGAAATAATCCATAAATCAGTCCAATTATGAAAAACTCGTATAAATTATTAAGGTCCTAAAGCTATTTATTATATTGTCTAACCATAAATGAGTCGGTAAGTAGGACAATTAGTTCTTTAATTTGAAAAATACAGTAAAGATTTATATTTGATTGGTTCCACTTTCCTTAGGTTACTTGTCAGCAGTTCTTGACTTGATGAAGGGTTTCAGCTGGTGGGAAGTGGATATTTCAGAAGGGTATTTCAGAATGGAGCTTGTATCCAGCTGTTGTGACAATGGATAAAGGGAAATGGGACATCTAAAATTTATCCAACATCCCAAATAAAGCAGTGGCAAAGGGAGTAATTAAAATTCTTATTCTTCCTTTCCTTCATATTAATTGTTAACCTATTTTGCAGTGTAAAACTACTGACACTGTTTTTTTGTAAATTCTCTTCAAACACCGGTATAAGTGGTTTCCTCCCATTTGTAAAGTGCTGAAGTGTAAAATAAAAAATGCACAGAGAAAGCAGAATCTTGCTAAGGGTGTGATGATCATTTGTTTACCATCTGGGGTGTACTTGTTGAACATTATTGCATAGAAACATTTATTGCCTTGCTCAACATGGAAGCAATTCAAAGATAACAATATTCTCACTAGATGAAGTGCATTTGCATGCAACACTAAACTCTGTATTAGGTTAGTCTTGTGAAATCGTTACTGCTCAGCAGGTTTCTGCAGCTGGTTACTTCAAACAATATTTATTGGATTTTTTTTTGAAAAATAAATCTTTGCCAATATCCTTAGCCAGTTCTATAGTGTTAGTATCAGTGAGCTTGGATCATATCTGACACTTTATGTGATGTACCTTTAACTGCTGTCATGTCAATGTCATGCTGTGTGATATCACAATGCAACATTATGGCATCATTGCAGTGCAACATCAAAATATTATTGTTAATGACGTTGACACAAATTCATAGCATCATTATGAACGCAGACACTACTGTCTGTGTGGTGACGTCATGCAGAATGACACTGTCTAGTCAGTTATTCAGTGATCATGATAGCAGTCTTCACACTGCAGCTAATTCACAGGAAGACTAACTGCAGATGGCAACAGAAAAGAAGGAATTGGCGCATCCTGGTCATTCTCACAATTTAAAAAGAAGTTAGGTTTAAATGCACTGCCTAAGTGAAATATGATAGCTACTTTTGAATGGATCTGGATGATCACCTTGCAGTAATTTCCAGCCCATCCCCCATTCATGTAGAAAACCCTGGCAGCCTGCCTCATATTCCTGGCCCATTGGAGCTTCACATGAAGCTCAACATGTGAGTATGTTTTCTATTCAGTATAAGCCTATATTCTCATTACTGTAAAGCTTTGATGTGGTAAGCTTCTGCACTGTAAGCACAGAAACTCCCATCACCCTGTCCTTTGCCATTGCCCTCCACACTACCTGTTAGAAAAGTTTTGATTATGAAACTACTTATTTTAAAAAAAAGTCACATAGCAATCACATCTAATCTTGGTCATCAACCTACCTCTATGCATACCTTCCTGCTGAGGGTTTAAAATGACAGCAATTAAAGGTGCACTACATAAAGTGTCAGATAGATTCTGCAGTCCAGATGAGGAATGGAGAACTGGCTGCTTAAGCATCCTTTGCTTTATGAGAAAATCACCTTGATTTCAATTATCCCATCATGAAACATAGGCTGGCACACACTGACAAGCTGGTGGTCCTGCTGGGAACCTCCAACTAGCTACAGTGCACCCTGCAGGTTTGTAATCCAATTGCATAGAAGGCCAGATGCTTGTATATTTGACGTCTTACTCCCTCTAGATTCACCAGGGGCATTCCCAAGTTCCTGAGCTGAGGGGCCAGAGACACACTATATTTGGCCCTTCAGCCTTATGCCAGCCACAGCTGATGCATCTAGTATTGTGCCTTTCATTTGAATGGGGTCAACAACATGGTATCAGAAAATGGCTAAGAGCACTGCATGCACCAAAGGCTATGGGACAGGACAATATCCCAGCTTCTGAACTAGCTGTGCCTCTTGCCAAGCTCTCCAAATACAGTTACAATGGTGGGCCAATACCAACGATGTAGAAAATTGCCCAGTTATGTTCTGTTCATAACAAGCAGCCAATCAATCAACTCTTAATCATCAGCAAAGTGATGGAAGCTATTGTTGACAGTACAACCAAGTGGCATTTACTCAGTAATAAGCAGCTCACCAATGCCCAATTTCACCAGGACCATTTGGCTCCAAATCTCATCACTGTCCTGGTCCAAAGAGCTGAATTCAGAGGTGAATTGAGAGTGACTGCCCTCGATGTCAAGGCAGTAATTGAGCAAATGTGGCATCTAGGTGCTCTGGTAAAATCCATGGGCATCAAAGGCAAAACAGTCAGCCCTTGTCGTCATATTTCACACAAAGGAACTAAGCATCATCTCACCAAATTGCTACTTCACTGGCAAAGCATCAGGGGCAGAGAATTTGCTGAGAGGACTATGTTACACCATTTCTGCTATGAGGGTGTCTTGAATTATTTATGAACCTTTTCTCCCACCTGCTTCAATTTTCAGGTACAGCAAGATTCCAAAACAGTGCTTCAGTTCTCTGATGGCAACACGGGTCACTTCCAGTGCTTGTGCAAACTCCATCTCCCAGTGTCAAAGTGCTGCTCCCTCTCCTGCTGTCATTTCCCTTCCAACAAGGAAATGACAAATGTGTTGCTACTGGCACCAAATCTGCAGTGACCTGTTGGATGCACTGTTGCACAGCAAGTCTAGCCAGTGGTGGAATGAAATGACGAAGGCAACATAAAAATTTGACGCTGTGGGTAATTCCTGTACAAGGCATGGGCTGCCTTTGTGCCAACTGGTGCCCACAGGCCAGGTTCTAGTAGACAGGACAAACTGCTGAATCGTAAACTGTGAAATTAAGACGCGAGACCAGTGAGTGCTGAATCGAGCAAAAGAATTGATTTATAAAGCTCTTTTCATGACCTTAAGACATCCTGGAACATTTTGCAGCCAAGAAAGCACTTTCAAATGAACTTACTATATTATTTCTGCAGCGGATCATTTAGGCAAAACACGTCCGGGAAACAGCAATGTGTTAATGAATGAATAATGTTTCAGTAATGCCGAGTTTGGGATAACTATTGGCCAAAATGTTGGCAGAATTTCCTTTGCTCTTATACAAAATAGTGCCAAGGAATGCTTACTTGAAAGAGCAGAGGGCTTTATGTTCAATCCATAAGACAGCACTCCTGACAATGCAGCACCCCCTCTCAGTAACTCAGGCTTAGATTTGAGTGCTCAAGGCTTTGGACTTGAAGTCTCAGCCTTCTAGCTCAGAGGTAAGAATGGCACCAACTGAAGCACAACTAACAGAACAAAAGCAAACATCAGGCAAAAGCAAAACAACTAATGTACTGTCAAATTAAGACACGGTCAGTCAGAATGGAAGTCTCATTAGTAATGTGATCTAGCCTTAAGCAACGGAATTTACTGATGGCAGCTTGCAGCTTTAACAGACCTTGTTTCACAGGCAGCCGGGCATATGGAGTGGCAACAGTTTGCATTCACTTACATTCATTTGTAGCTCTTAATACACACCAAGGGTCCTCAAACTTTTCTTTAGTTAGGAGGTTCAGCCACAAGTAGCCCCAAGGGCACCTAACGCTTGTCTCCTCAGTTCTGTAGGACAGGCAAGCCTTTTTTTAAATTTCAGAAATAAACTTTATTCAAAATAAAAAGATATATATACAAAGGAAGAAAACAGTGCAAAATACAAAAGCTTAACATTCATGATTGTTACATTCAGTCGTGTAAAACTTAAAGAGAAAAAAAACCACACAAACAAACATAGCACCATCGCCACTAATGTGGCTCCCTGAGGTGATACCCATTTCATTGTTAGAGGGGTTTCCCCACCCACCTCTGCCCCTCCATGTGCAGTAGCGGAAGCCTAGACAGTGGTCCTTCCCCACAGAGCCTTAGCATTGGTTCCACCAAGCTTCAATGCATCCCTGAGCACGTACTCCTGCAGCCTGGACTGTGCCAGATCAGAGAGTCCTCTGTCATGCAGCTGCTGGGGATGAAGGGGACACGGACCCTCGCATCCATCTCCACACCCTCTTTGCAAATCACAGTCTGCAAAGAGGTGGGTGAACATTTCCCCTCCCCACCCCCGCGGCCTTCCCGAGGGCAGGGTGCATTGGGGATGATGTGTCATCTATAGAGGAAGACTCTGACTATGAGGGCACCTCTCACCGCCAGCCAAGCAAGGTCTTGGTGCTTGTTGGTCAGATCTGGCGCTGAGGCATTCTGCCATATGGTTTGGACCGTTTGTTCCGGGAACAAACCTACAGAATCCATAGTGTCCCTGTCCCACAGTGCCTGCAGTATATTCCACGCTGACCACTGTTTGCTGGACATGTGGTCAAAGGTGTTTGCTTGGAAGAACGCTTCCACAAAGAACAGGTAGTGCGGCAACGTCCAGCTGACTGGGGTGTTGCGCGGTAGAGGGGCCAGGCCTATCTTCTGCAACACCGGGGACAGGTAGAACCTCAGCACGTAGTGACACTTGGTGCCCACATACTTTGTGTCTGCACACCAGCTGATACAGCCATACACAAAGGTGGTCATCAGGATGAGGGCAACGTTGGGTACACTTTTGCCCTCATTCTCAAGGGACTTGTGAAGCATGACTCATTGGACTCACCCACCTTGGACCCCCAGATAAACTGGAAGACATACCAGGTGATTGCTGAGGCTGAGGAGCAAGGAACAGGCTACACCTGCGCCAAGTACAGCAGCCCTGAGAGCACATCGCACCTGATGACCAAGTTCTTCCCAGTTATTGACAGAGAATGTCATTTCCACAAACCCAATTTTTGTTTTACCTTCCCAATCTGCTCTAGCCAATTCTTGTTGCATGCCTCAGCGCCTCCGAACCAGATCCCCAGCACCTTCAGGTAGTCGCACCTGACGGTGAAGGGTCATTGGATCGGTCAGGTCAGTTACCGAACAGCATGGCCTCGCTCTTCCTGCAGTTGACTCTGGCCCCCGATGCAAACTCAAACTGGTCACAGATACTGACCGTGGGTCCGAGCAGAAGACGGCGACATCGTCCATGTACAGGGAGGTTTTGACTTGTGTGCCCCCACTGCCTGGCAACATCACCCCTCTTATGCTGTCGTCCTTCCTGATGGATTCTGTGCAGATCAGTTGGATCCAATTTCTGACTCCCTCCCCAAAACCCATTTTGGAGAGCACATCCAGCATGTACGTGTGCAATATCCTCTCAAAGGCCTTCTCCTGGTCCAAGCTGACCAGGCAGGTGTCCACCTGTCTGTCCTGCACATAGGCGATGGTATCCCTGAGCAGCGCAAGGCTGTCAGAGATTTTCCTGCCAGGTACAGCACAGGTTTGGTCCAGGTGGATCAACTGTCCTAGAGCAGACGACCCAGTTGACGACTGCCTTGCACAGGATCTTATAGTCCACATTTAATAGTGAAATGGGTCTCAAATTCCTGATGTCCTCCTTCTCTCCCTTCTGCTTGTTGATGAAGGTAATGATGCCCTTCCTCGTTGCTGCCTGACCTACTGTGTTCCTCCAGCACTTTTTGTGTATTGCTCCAGATTCCAGCATCTGCAGAATTTCTTGTTGTCTGTGTAATCTCTCTTTAGTTCCTCCATGTTCTCTGGGGTCAGCAGCTTGACTTTCAACTTCCACATCCCCCTGCCTACCTTCAGGTCCTCCTGTAGGTGACAGGGAGCATGAAGGAGGCAGTGGTCAGAGAAGAACACTGGCGTGACTTCGGTGGGTCTGACCATGACTGCCTTCAACATGAAGAGGAAGTCTATCCAGGACCGTACTGAGCTGTCCGTTCCGGTCCAACTGTATTGTGGCTGTGCTCCACCTGCGGTGGTGCTGAAGGTGTTGCACAACTTTGCATCTTTAACTGTTCCCATCCGGAAACTGGAGCTGCTGTCCAGTCTCCTGTCAGCACTGTCGGATTGCCCAGCTGCATCAATAATGCAATTGAAGTCACCGGCCAGAACGACTGCTGGGATGTCGCCAGCAGCGGTGGGAGCTGCTGGAGGATAGCCAGCCACTCGCTCAGCATGGGCGAGGTGTACACATTAATCAGCCGGAGCGGATTGTTACGGTACTTTACGTCAGCCACGAGGAGCCGCCCCCTCCCACCCCCCAACCATCTCTTTGACTTCAGTGAAGTTACCTCCCCACAGCAGAATCCCCAGGCTGGATGCGCGACTATCATTCCTCTCCCCGACCATATAGACAATCTCTGGGACCACCATCGTGACCACTTCTGATAGTTACGGAGGTGTGGTAGCCCTCACTCCTGTAAAAAGGTTTCATCAGCCTTGACCTTGGCAAGGTATTGCAAGGTGTTCACACATCACAGAGTGCTCTTCACACTGCGCACATTTAGAGATGCCAGATCTATCTCTATAGTTACTTGATTTCTGCGATCACAAATACTGTCCAATGTCAATCAGCCTGAGCCCTCATGCCATCGATCGTGGTAAACTGCAGAACATTTTTTGGCCCAGGCGCTGGGAATGGTCCTCCCCAGGGTGTGGCAACGCTGGTGGTGTGGCTGGGGGGAGATTAGTCTCTGTTCCTATTCCGCCCACTGGCTCTGTTTGTTCTGTACCCTCCATCCGTCGGAGCTGGGGTGCACAGGACATCATGTTGCTCCTGGTCTCCCGGAGCTGGGAGCTGGCAGTTTCTGTGCTGCTCCCAGACTCCCAGATCTGGGGGCCACTGGCCTCTGTACAACTCCCAGTCTCCCGGAGCTGGGGTGCACTGGACACTGTGCTGCTCCCGGTCTCCCAGAGCTGGGAGCTGGGAGCTGGCAGTGTCTGTGCCGCTCCCGGAGCTGGGGTGCACGGGACATCATGCTGCTCCCAGTCTCCCGTAGCTGGGAGCTGGCAGTTTTTGTGCTGCTCTCGTACTCCAAGAGCTGGGGGCCGTTGGCCTCTGTACAACTCCCGGTCTCCCAGAGCTGGAGTGCACTGGACATTGTGCTGCTCTCAGTCTCCTGGAGCTGGGGGCTAATGGCCTCTGTGCTTTCCTCAGTGTCCTGGATTTGGGGTGGAGGGGAGGGGTGGTGGGCAGGCTGAGTTTCTTCCTCACCCGTATTTGTCTGCAGCCTCTCCTCCTTTTCCCTTCCATTTTGGCACTTCCTCTGCCTGCATCAACGGTTTCCCACATTTGCTTCATCCTCCGACAGGGAGACGTTGCTGGCATCTGTCTGTTGCACTTACCTGTTCTTCCCACTACTTCTGCTCTCTGCAGCCCATTGCCTCTTGGGTGGTGTCTTCTGGGACTTTTTTCTTTTCACCACCCACCATTCCCCTTCTTGCCGCTGGCAAGAGGCAGTTTATCACTGAGAAAACCTTTCATCATTCCTCCACCCACCAAGAAAGACCTAATTAGACACACCCCTCCGGTAAGCAAGAGCTCGTGCCAGCAGCAAAGAATTAGCAAAGATTCTTTGGTGGTCTTTCTTGCAAATAGGTGGTAATTTTTGTTATTTAAACTTACCCATTACAAGATTCTAGTGACTAGTCTCTGAAATCACATTGCCTGACAACAAAAGTTCCACAAAATCCAAATGGTATCCAACTAAGTACACAATTACAGTTGATGGGATGAGGAGGAATAAAAGGCAAAAGTTCTAAATGATGGTTCAGCTTTGCCAGCATATTTTCAAACAAGTTGTGAACAATCAAAAACAAGTCGAAATTACAATGAAATGAGGGGTTGAAAGATAGGATGTTTGAAATGCTCACTTCACACCAAGAGATGTCTCAGTGTCACTACCAGGTGCAAACCAGAACTAGTCAGTACACAGGATGCTTCTAGCAAGTTGGCAGTCAGCTGTCAATCATGAACAGCTTAGAACCGTGTGCATTAAATATTTCCTTCCGAATTTGTTGCTGGATTATTCGGATCTCTGCTTTTTAAAAACATCAATAATTAAAAATTCATCTCAGTATACATGAATTGGAGATTGCAGAACACCAATGGTTACTTCTGAGCTACAGTCAGCTCTCGATTATCCAGGATGATGAGGAAGGCCACCTCCACAAATCATGCAAAACATGGGTAATGCAAAGAATAATGCAATACACAGTAAATCACATTAAAAGGCATTGGTATAGGTATTGGTTTATTATTGTCACTTGTACCAAGGTACAGTGAAAAACTTGTCTTGCATACCATTCGTACAGATCAATTTATTACACAGTGCATTGAGGTAGTACAGGGTAAAAACGTCAACAGCATACAGAGTAAAGTGTCACAGCTACAGGGAAGTACATTGCAGGTAGTCAATTAGATGCAAGGTCAAACAAGGTAGATTGTGAGGTCAAGAGTCCATCTCATCGTATAAGGAAACCGTTCAATAGTCTTATCACCATGACTTGTTGCACAATACTTGCTTCATGAAAAACATTTCCTTCATTTGTTGTTTAGTAAAATTGAAGAAGATTCCTCAACTGAGAATTTTTCAGGAATGAGGGCATCGTTAGCAAGGCCGGCATTTAATGCACATTCCTAATTCCCCTTGAGAACCTCCTTCAGTTTCTGCAGTGCTTCTGGTGAAGCTCCTCCCATACCTACACCCAGACCTGATGTAGGGTCTTGACCATCCTTCTGCCTCCACAGATGCTGCCTGACCCACTGAGTTCCTCCAGCAGTTTGTTTTTTGCTCCAGATCACAACATCTGCAGTCTCTTGTGTCCCATATTGCTATCAGGTTTAAAATTTTAGCATTTAGATGCAGAGGCAATGAAGGACTGGCAATTTATTTCTAAGTTAGGATGCTGTGTGACTTGAGAGCTGTTGGAGCTGCATTCATTTAGGTATGTGGGAAATATTTCATCATGCTGCTGATTTCTGTTTGTAATTAATGGGAAGATTTGGGGTTTCAAGAGGTGAGTCACTTACCACAAAATGCCCAGCCTCTGACCCGTTCATGTAGCATGGTATTTATGTGGCTGGTCCAGTTGAGTTTCTGATCAATGATGATTCCCAGGGTGTTGTAGGTGAGCGATTTGATGATGGTAATGCCTCTGAATATCAAAGGTAGGTGGTTAGATGTTTCCTTGCTGGTTTAACAGCTCAGAAAGGGTTGTGATTAAACGTGCTCCACCTGGGAGTGAGATCACCCACCCCAGGGCTCTCACTGGGAGAGTGACCAGCCACCCTGCTGTCCAGCTAGGAGAGGGACCACCCACCCCAGGGCCACAGGTTGGAGAGAGACTGCTCCAGGGTTTTAGCCAGATGAGCTGGAGCCAGAGATGTTGTCTGGGACTTGGGGAAACATGGCTAAAATGTAAACCAGGTACACTGCTCCTAGATAATCAGGAGTTGACTTTACTTGGGGAAATATAACATCAGTGATAGGAGGCAGAGGGTAGTGGTAGAGGGTTGTTTTTCTGACTGGAAGTCTGTAACCAGTAGTGTACTATAGGGATCAGTACTCGGACATTTATTGTTTGTCACATATATATAACCCACTTGGATGAGAATGTAGGTTGTCGGATTAGTCAGTTCGCTGATGAAGCAAAAATTGGGAAGTTGTAGACAGGAAAGGAGGTTGTCTGAGGATACAATGGGACATAGATCAGCTGGAAAGTTGAATAAAGTGGTGCCAGATGGAATTTAATCCAGACAAATGTGAGATCATGCATTACGGGACGTTGAATACTGGTAGGATACACAGAGTAAATGGTAGGAACCTTCGGAGTGTTGATTACAGCAGGACCTTGAGGTGTAAGTTCATAGTTCCCTGTAAATGGCGACATGGGTGGATAAGGTAGTTAAAAAAGCATTTGGCATGCTTGCCTTCATAGACCAAGGCATTGAGTATAAGAGTTGTGATGTCATGTTGCAGCTGTATAAAACATTGGTTAAGCTACATTTGGAGTGTTGTGTACAGTTCTGGTTGCTACACTACAGGAAGGATATGGTAGCAATAGAGAGAGTGCAGAAGAGACTCACCAGGATGTTGCCTGGAATGGAGGGCTTTAGTTACAAAGAGAGATTGGATTGGCTGTGTTTGTTCTCACTGGAGCGTAGGAGTCTGATGGGTGACCTTATAGATAGGGTAGATAGTCAGAGACCTTTTTCCAGGGTAGGTGAGTCTAAAATTAGAGGGCACAAGTTTAAGGTGAAAGGGGTGAAACTTAAGGGAGATCTGAGGGATATTTTTCACACAGAAGTTGGTGAATATCTGGAATGAACTGCCAGAAAAGGTGGTGGAGGCAGGTACAATTACAACATTTAAAAGCCATTTATACTTGGATAGGAAAGGAGTAGAGGGATTTGGGCCTAATACAGGCAAGTGGGATTAGCATAGATAGACATCACAGTCAGTATTGACAAGTCGGGCCAAAGGGCCCATTTCCGTGCTGTATAGCTCTATGACTCTATGATTGCTGCACCGCATGAGGGGTAAATTAACAGCCATGCTGAATTACCTCTAGCTGAGGCCTAACAAAGTCAGGATTAAGGCATTTTCTCAGAATCCTTTGAAATACCTATTTTTATCTAAACATCAGATTCATTCCTTTTCCTCCAAAAATGCAGCTATTGAGTTGAGCTTTGGGGACAAATGATCAACTGAAATAGCCTAAGATATGTAATGCTAATTTATGGGATGCTAATTTCTAAAATGTCATGTTAAATTTTGTAAGAAATTCAGTTCACTACCATTAAAGCCATTACAACTTGTCACTTATGTTGAGCAGCTGATGAAACAACCTAACAATATAGCACACAAGAAGCTCTCACTTTCAATAACAATCATTAGGTGCCCTAAAGCTCTTGTTTCACTTAGAGTGCAATAAAGAAAGTGTTGCTAGCATCACGTTGTTTTTTAAGTGCACCCCGAAGGCAACCAACTTTATTGGCACAATTTTTCTCTACAGCTTACAAGCCAGGTCCATAGTCCTCTGTGACCTTCTGATGTAGCCTTCAGGCAGAGTAATTCAATTAATCATTTATCAATCAATCAAAAGCAAATCTTGTTTCCTTTGTGTGCAATGTGCAAATCAGAATCAGAGAATCATAGAAAGTTTACAACACAGATCATTTAGTCCAAAGTGTCCATGTCAGCTGATAAAGTGCTACCCAGCCTAATCCTATCTTCCAGTGCCTGGTCTGTAACCCTACAGGTCACAGCTCGTCAAGTGGACATCCCAGTAATTTTAAGTATGATGAGCATTTCTGCCTGTACCACTCTTTCAAACAGTGAGTTCCAGACCCCCACAAACCCTGAATGAAATATGCTTGCCTCTTGGGAGAGCATAACATTATCCCTTCTAATTCTTTTCACCATTACTTTAAATTAACTGCAGTATTTCCTACATTAAGGCAATAGTTACAATATTTTAAAAATTGTAATGAGCTGTGGGCCATCCTGAGAATGTGAAAGGTTCTGGATAAATGCAAACCTTTCTTTCTTTTTCTCTTTTATGTAATCCATTGAAGGAAATGGGAGTGATTAGTGTGTTTCATTAATATCAGATTGAATCGGTCTTGAAACAGCTAATTGTGCTCCTTTAAAGCTTGGCAGATGACAGGAAAGGAAGTTATTAACTGAACTAAAATAAACTCATAAGTACTGGAAGCAATGTCCAGAAACAAAGCACTGGGGATACACACAAGTCTATTGCAGTGTGCAAGGAGAAGAGATGATTTCATGTCTCAGTGTAAACCTTTCCACGGAACCAACCCAGGCATTTGGCCACTTTGGGAGATAATAATTCCCATAAATGCACCTAGTAAACTCATCATAAATTGACCCATAATTCATTCTAGTCTCAACCAAAGCAGACATCTATTACACCATTGGTGACAAACTTTGCTGCCTGCTAATATCAAGTTAGAGATGGTTCCCCAATCAAGTATTCTGCATAATTTTCCTGAGTAATTGGATTAATACATGAAGCCACCATTAGGTGAGGACTTACAACTGGTTGGTCCAGGAAGGACCAACATCTATTTACCGCAAGAGTTCCTCAGACATCATGAAAACCAGCCTCCCCTCCATGAATTCTGTCTATACTCACTGCCTCAGAAAAGCAACCAATATAATCAAAGACCCCTCCCACCCCAGACATTCTCTCTTCTCCCCCCCTCTCATTGGGTAGAAGATACAAAAGCGTGAAAGCACATACCACCAGGCTCAAGGATAGCTTCTATCCCACTGTTATAAGACTATTGAATGGACCTTTTGTACAATAAAATGAACTTTTGACCTCATAATGTACCTTGTCATGGCCTTGCACATTATTGTCTGTCTGCACAGCACTCTCTCTGTAACTGTAACACTGTATTCTTCATTCTGTTATTGCTTTTCCCTTATACTACCTCAATCTACCAATGTGGTGAAATGACCTGTATGGATGGCATGCAGAACAAACTTTCTCACTGTACCTCAGTACATGTGACAATAATAAACCAATTACCAATTATATATTACCATTTAACCACACCTCTGAACAAGCCTGGCTTATATTAGCAGTGATATCCACTTTAAAGGAAACTAATCCATCAATGTAACCATTTCCAGCAGAATTTTTTTTGGCACAGTAAGATTTCAAAATGATTTATCATGTTCCAAAACACACAGAGGTCTACAAGCTAATCATCATTCCAAGAGTTGGCCAAGAGTCATTTAATAGGTGGCCTCTTGCCTAAGCCCATGGGATGCTCAGAGAGAGCAGCATGGGAGATGCTGGACAGTGCTGGTTCAGATGAAAGTGCACCAGCTGCTTGCAGCCAAAGGGAGCCCAGCTGCAGCTCTGAGCTCTGAGGTGGATCCTGGCAACAGGTCAAGTTATGGTGAATGTATGGACTTGCTGGACTCATGAGAGAGAGCAATGTGTTTCACTCCCACTGCCTGACTGCCCTTAAAATGGGTCTGTGCATCAATATTTCTACTGATTGGAGAATCAGCCTATAGACGGTCCATGACAACATTAATTTGGCTTTCTGGCCTTGGTAAGGGACTATGATGGAATCAAGAACCTCAAGGCACCATTATGTGCATTCCACTGTAATGCTATTTCTTGTGCTACAAACTCTGTACTCAAACCCTTTGACTCATTGCCCTTATTTATTGAGGAGCCAAATGTGAGGTAATGCATTTTGGGACATCAAATACTGGCAGGATATAGACAGCAAATTGCAGGAACCTTAGGAGTGTTGATGTACAGAGAGACCCTGGCGTACAAGTTCATAGTTTCCTGAAAACAGTGACACATTTAGATAGGGTAGCGAAAAAGGCACTTGGTATGCTTGCCTTCATAGGCCAGGGCATTGAGTATAAGAATTGTGACGTCATCTTGCAGCTGTACGAAACAATAGTTAGGCCACACTTGGAGTATTGTGTACAGTTCTGGTTGCCACACCACAAGGATGTGGTAACAAAAGAGAGAGCGCAGAAGAGATTCATCAGAATGTTGCCTAGAATAGAGGGCTTTAGTTACAAGGAGAGATTGGATAGGTTGGGTTTGTTCTCACTGGATCATAGGAGGCTGAGGAGTGACCTTATAGAGGTTTATAAAATTATGAGAAGCATAGATAAGGTTGGTAGTCAGAGTGTTTTTCCATAGGTACAGGAGTCTAAAATGAAAGGGCATGGGTTTAAGCTGAGAAGGGAGAAATTCATGGGAGGTCTGAGGAGCAGGTTTGTCACACAGAGTGTGAAAGTTGTATGGAACAAGCTGCCAGAGGAGGTGGTAGTGGCAGATCCACTTACAACATTTAAAAGGCTTTTGGACAGGAATGGAGTAGAGGGATACGGGTCTAATGCAGGCAAATTAGATTTGCATAGATAGGCATCATGGTTGGCATGTTGGGCCAAGGAACCCATTTCTGTGCTGTACAGATCTATGGCTCTATGACTCTATAAATAATGACTGAGTGCCAGTACACCTGTAGATGGGGATTCACCAGCTCCCTCTGTGCAATTAGACTGCATGATTTATTGGATCAGGAGCAAAGGGGCAAGTTTTATAACAAAGCTAAGTTTCAGTGGCAGCCCAGCACAGCCACGGGATGCAAGGCGATGTGTAATGAGTCTGCCTGAGGGGAAAGTAGCCAAGTAACTTGCTATGTGCAACCTCCCACCTCTGGATTTCCTCCCTCCGCCAACAACATTAGAGTGAGAGCTTGCAACAAGGCTACGTGACCCCCCCCCCCACAACCCCTCTGCCCCATCATAGACCAATCAAGTTGTGCACGTGTGTACCTCATAAGGAGAGTGAAGTAGAGTTAGTGGTTGCAATGTGAAGAGTGTGTGAGACAGCATAACAAGATGCATGCTGGGTGTTAGAAGCAGCGAGAATCGAAAACCTTTGTACCAAAATAAATATACAGTGTGACGTTTCAAAGAGCTGAACAAAAATGCGAGAATTATTCAAAGCCCAAATAAAATGCAGACTGTTTGTGCAATCTCTTAGACGATAACAGAATACAAGGAGAAGCAGTTATAGCAAAACGCTGTCAGAGTCAGCAGCCAGTGAAATGTATTACACTGTGGCAGAAGATACAGTCGCAGTAGAAATGAAACATGTTCATTGTATTCATCTCAAGAACCACATTCAGAAAAATAACAGCAGAATAAAACAAACTTCTAACTCTTCCTCAGTTGCTATTTTAGAAATACATCACCAGTTATATAACATTTTGAAGAGACATCTGTTTTTTGCTCTTCTGATGCTCTTCAAATGTTGGTTTTCTTCAATAGTCTCTGTGGTTAGCAAATCTTCTGTTGTTCATAATTATGAATATATACAGGCAAGTAAGCTTCTTGATTTTAACCAAGGAAGATATCAGTTATCAAGGATACTATCTGAATGATTACCCATTTACAGAATCTGCATATGTTAGACACCAATGCTATTTAGAATCAATCTGACTAAACTCATAACTGTCTTTGGAGCCATAGACACTTAATGGAGAGAGAGCCCAATGAAATTAATCCAGATACAATTGTGTGAGTAAGGACACTTGCAGGGAGCTGAATTTTATGTTTATCCATTAGCACTTAAGCTCTCAAAGCTTTTAACTATTATGCATGTTCCAGAAAGTTTTCCGAACAGTGCCACAAAGTACTCAGCATGTGGTTTCCTGTCCATTAACGACATTTGCACATCATGCCAGAGGCAGCCAGAAATTCATATTAATGAAGGAGTTGAATGATTCATATTCATTAAAATCATGCAGCTGCTAAAAATAGTACATCTATTATGCATTTTCGTTCACACTAGAGATGTCAATATTTTCATCTATTCTGGCGAAATAAGGTAAAGTGCCATCATCATGTCATTCCTTGTTAGCTGTAGAGTAGCATGCGGTGAAAGGCTTCAATTTTCATACAAGTTATAGAGACAACTTCACGTTGAATTCTGTCTATTTGCAGTAGCAGTGCCTCAACATTCACAGGCTTAGCTTTTGCGTGCAGCACTGAGGTATTACCCTCTGGAGAATGAATTATCAAACAGTCTCTCATAATTGGCCACTCTGGAATACATTTCCCTAAACCAGCAGCATTTTTTCCACAGATATATTGATGTCAGCTCATGTATGTACTGTATATAAGAAATCAGCCAAGTCCACCTTTGCTCCCATCTCACAATAAAGCATCTATTCTTACCATTTACTTCAGATAATTCAAGACAAGAAAAAATGTCATGCAATGAAATTTCAGCATATATAACCTTGGTAAAAGCACAGAAGGAATTCATTCCATCAAATGTTTGCCAACTGGTTTCAATTATAATGTTGAAGAAACAATGAGGGAGGACTATAAGGAGACAAATTTTAGACCTAATTTAAACAGTCAATCTATATGTTATTATTCTATTTTAACAATTTATTTAAAATATATTTATAGGAGTAGGTAAGGAGAGGCGTAATGGTTAGTGTAACGCTATTACAGCGCCAGAGACCAGGGTTCAATTCCGGCCACTGCCTGTAAGGAGTTTGTACGTTCTCCCCGTGTGTCTGCATGGGTTTCCTCCGGGTGCTCCGATTTCCTCCCACATTCCAAAGATGTACAGGTTAGGAAGTTGTGGGCATGTTACATTGGTGCCGGAAGCGTGGCGACACTTGCAGGCTGCTCCCCAGAAACTCTACACAAAAGATGCATTTCACTGTGTGTTTCGATGTACATGTGACTAATAAAGAAACCTTACCTTACCTTAAGTGCAACCAAGTAATTTTTCAGGCTTATTAAATACAGTGAGGGCCTCCTACTATAAAGTAATCCCCAGTAAAGGACTTTTCTTCAACCTTATGTGTTTTTCATTTCTACAGCTGGTGAACCAATTGTGCTGGGTGAGAAAAGCGAAAGGAGCTCTCTTAAGCAAGCACTTAACATTGCAGAATCAAGTATGATCTTATGCTACCGATTCATTCCATTTCCCAGGGCCACAGTGTGTGGAATATCATTGAGCAAGTGCAGCTGAACTTGTTGCATTATGAATAATATACCACCTTAGACACGGAATAAATCAATAAATGGCAAAATGACCCCAAAACCACACAGACTACACTTTAATGTCTTTATTGGCAGGAAAGAACTGAGGGATATCTGAGGCTGCAAAAGGCACTATTCTTATTCCCTTGGGTTTAAAGGTGACCTGCTTCCATTTCTGTTCTGTGGTTCTGATGAGGCTGATGAGGTCAATGTGGGACCCACAGACTCTGCCACAGGTGGGGCAGGAGGTGCTTATTGGGGCAGACAGATGGGTATTTTGGGAGGGAGCGGTGTGTTCCTTCTGCCATTTATCCTGGGCCTCAATGCATTCCAAACAAATGAGCACAAGAGTAGAGAGGTCTTGAAATAACAAAGGCATGGATGATATACCTTGATCCCATCCTTCTTGGTTTTTGCTTGTCCCAGTTCATTTTTTCAGCCCCAGATTGTGCTGATGTCATTATTGTATCCCAGCCTTCTGATATTGTTTGAGAATTGCTGCTAAAACTCCTCACCAAATAACTCACCATTAATCTCTGCACTTGCTCCACTTATAAACCCCATTTCTATGCCTTTGCTTCATTTTAATCTTGAGTCATTTCATTGCTATAATTATAATTCTCACTGTGACTTATACTCTATCTCTATCTTTAGTGCTTCCCCTCCAACCCAAATCCACATGATTGCTCATAACTCCTCCTCCCACTTACCATCTAGCACCCGCATCTCCCCATCAGGTACCCCATGCCCTGATTACAAATTAGCTTTCCCTATCTTGTCTCCTTTATTTTGCTTTTCCACTACTCTCCAACCACCCATCCAATGTCAGGAACTGGACAGACCAAAATGGATCAACAAAATTAAACACATCTTACGTACCTTCAGTCAACATCATGACTTCGACATTGATACTGTCAATATTGCCAGCACTACTCCAGAAATCACCACTAGAATCTTGGAGAACATGTTTTAAGCATCTTATTGTGAAGACTTTGTTCAGAGTCAGGAATAAAACATAATTTTATACACCCAGACTGTTCCATTAGAAGTAAAATCAAGGGGAATGTACAATGGGAAAATAATACATTTCCTGCCTGGCAGAGATTGTTAACTTTGACTTCAATCAGTCTGCTTTTTTGAAATAGAACTAAATGGTTGAACAGCAAATCTCTGTTTAGTTTATCTGCATAGTCAGAGGTTGTGTTGTGACATTTTACATTAAAGATGTAATAGCTTTTGTCTACATTAGGCACTGAAAATCCCATAATATAATAAATCCTGAATGGAATTATGCCAGTAGTTTTGTTGCATGAATCATTATTTCTTATCTCTCCTGCATAAAAATGCAGTGGAATTCTGCAGATTGTAGAGTTTTGGATGTGAATACAGATAAATAGAAAGTAGTATTAAACTTGCAACCAAGAGCTATCTGTATAAAATTACTTTATCACTATATTGTTCATGCCAATATTTTTGACGCAGCTAGTTAAAAACATTGGACCAGTTGCACCATCATTTCACCATTGAGATCTGGGGGTCAGCCTATCAGATCAAACTCTTCTCTGCCAGCACTCAGGGTTCTATGTGAAATGAGTTTGGCAATTTACACCTAAATACCGGTGAGCATAGATCCAAGATGTTAAAAAGAAAAGCACAGAATGAAGTGTGAATTGGCACTTTCGCTCAGTCCTTGGGGCAACTTTAGTGCCAAGTAGTTTTAAAGCTAACAGAAGAGTCAGGGCGAGGTGAACATCGTCTGACTTTAGAATGTAGGCTGTTCACAGAGACAGAATAAAGAGAGCTTAATGTTGCATTTTGCCTGTTCTATATCTAATCTGAAAATAGTGGACATTGACCCCAGATAATGTATCACTTCTTTGGCATAGTCTTGGAGATTATTTATTTGACGATGAATTCTAAGAATTGAGAAAGGGAAGATCTTGCCTGCACAACTTCCTTCAATTTTTAAAGAAATGATATCCAAGAGGATTGGGCAAACCCAAAGAATTATGGCTGGACTTCAGGTACCTGTAATGTCTTTCAGCAGTTGTGGTCTCACCTCTCAAAGCTTCCTCAATAGCCATCTGCCTTCTGTATAAATAAAGAACACAGAACATAGAACATTACAGCACAGTACAGGCCCTTCGGCCCACAATGTTGTGCCAATATTTTATCCTGCTCTACTATCTATCTAACCCTTCCCTCCCACATAGTTCTCCATTTCTCTATCATTCGTGTGTCAGCACAGGGCACCATGCAGAGTTCCAGCTGCCCAAATCTAGGATCATAGGAAAATGCAGCACGGAAACACACCTTTCAGTCTACATCAATTATCAAGCATCCATTTAATCTAATCCCCTACACTAATCCCATTTTATTCCCCCCACATTCCCATTAACCACACCCCCAAATCCTACCACTCATCTGAACACTCGGGGCAATTTACAGTGGCCAATTAACCTAGCAATCTGCAAGTCTTTAGGATGTGCGAGGAAACCAGAGGACCCTGGGGAAACTCATGCAGTTACAAGTAGAACAAGCAAACTACACACAGGCAGCACCAGAAGTCAGGATCGAACCCAGAGCGCTAGAGCTGTGAGGCAGCAGCTCCACTTGCTGAACCACTATGTGGTTCCTGGTATCAGACTTAATTTGAATCCCTTTTTGAAGAGTTCTGAGCAAGGTTCACAACCTGCATGAAGCAGATGTCCCCTCCAGCGTACTAAGTTGGCGAGTCTAAGCCATCCATTGCTGAAGCATATTATTCTCCTAATAGAATCTGTTTTTGATCTTTCAGATAGGCCTTAGGAAACCCTAGTATTACAGGCTCAAGGGTTATAAAGCATGAAAGAATGCACTTTATACATAAGATTCCCATGTCACCAGCTTAATCTTGATAATCAAAGTGCCCCTTACCCCTTCAAATAGTAAGCTTTCAGGACCAGATGTTGCTTTAAGCCAATATTCACAAAGTTCACAAAATAATCATAAAATCAACAATGGCAATGAAAGCTCCCTGTATCTTCCAGCAACTCTTTGAAATCCTCATCTCAGCTCAAGAAAGGCATGGCAGTAACCAGGATATTACCTGTGTCTGCCTTTTGTTCAAGATTGGAAACACAAGTCAGCCTCCTTCCATTCAAGTTCTATCCAACCTATCACTAAGTCAGACATTAAATAAGATGAGTGACACAGAGAAAGAGAGAAATGTTAACATCTACCATTATTTGGAAGATGTATCCTGAACATATGAAAATGGGCGGCGTGGACTCATTGGGCCGGAAGGGCCTGTTACCACGCTGTAAATAAGATTTTAGATTTTAGAAATGTCCAAGCCCTTCAGTACCACCATCAGGGTTGACCAAATTTTTCATTGAGCCTTCCCATGCTTTGTAATTTCAGGAAAACATTCCAATATCCAATGCATTGTATTAAATGGTAACATGCCATGAATAAACTGGCTGCTACATTGACAACATTATAACAGTGACTACAATCCAAGTGTGCAAAACATCTTGGGAAATGTTTCATAAATGCAAATTCTTTCTTTCTTCCACAAATGCCTCAAGAGAGCAGCATCCAAACTTTTCCTTACTGATTTCTCCATGACCTTCAAACATCATCTTTGTTTCATGATTTAGCAATCTGAAAACTGCCTTATAAGTGAGTGATCTGAATTTTTAAGCCTACGTAACACTTGTTCCTTGCTCACACTGCAGTAAAATACAATGAGAATGCGTGCATTAGGCAGAATCATATATTCTACTTCAGAAGAATAGCTCCAAGGTAAGTTGGTTGTGGTTGTTCGCCTCTCACCTGGAAGAGCTTTTAGGAATTGACCAGAAATACCATCCTGAATGGTATCACACTGCCTTACAGATCCAATGACTCGGGTTCAATCCTGACCTGCAGTGCTGAGTGTGTAGTGTTTGTATATTCTCCCTGTGATGGCATGAGTTGTCTCCTCCAGGGATGATCACCTCCCAGCTTCTGAAAAGGTGTGGGTTAGAAGGTTAATTGGCTAGTATAAATCGCCTCTAGTGTAGCTGAGTGGCAGGAGAATTAGGGTGGACTTGTTGAGCTTGTGAGAAAGAATATGTTGCAAAGAAATAATTGGGGGAATGAAATTGATGAGGTTACTCTAAGAATCAGCAGGGATATGATGGGCAGAATAATCTCCTATATCATGAAAAATATTTAAGATGAAAATATTTAAGATGCTTTGCCATCAGCTGACCTGTGATGAGCAGTGTCAAATCCATCCCATCAATGGTTTCAATCAAGATTCAGATTCTTTAGCCTGAAGAAGAAGAAGAATGATTTAGGGCCATTTTGGTATAAATTTGCAATCTTGCAAATGAACACTACCCACTGAGTTTATTCTACCTCCCAAATGAATATCATGTTGGCTTTTGATGAAAATGTACCTGAATGTCTATATCCTCTCAGTTCACCCACTGCTCTTTCCATTTTATGATGATACATGCACTCAATAAAGCAGTGGAGAACCTTTGACACAAGCCAGCCAGGCAAACATACCAGAAACCAGTGAGATCAATGTAAGATGTAAGATATCTTTATTAATCACACATACATTGAAACACATAGGGAAATACATCTTTTTGTGTAGAATGTTCTGGGGGCAGCCCACAAGTGTTGCCACGCTTCCGGCACCAACATAGCATGCCCACAACTTCCTAACCTGTACGTCCTAGGAATGTGGGAGGAAACCGAAGCTCTCAGAGGAGGGAGAACATACAAACTTCTTACAGACAGCGGCTGGAATTGAACCCGGGTCGCTGGCGCTGTAATAGCATTACGCTAACCACTACACTACAGTGCATATACTACCAACAAGATGTACTGATAACAAGAGCTGTTACTGGTGCCAACAAGTGTTGGACAGACCATCGACTCATCTCGTCCACCATGAGAATGAAGATTCGGCCCAAAAGGAGGCACCAAAATCCTTTAAGACATCAACCACTTACAGAAGTTCCAACAAAATCTTCAAGAACAACTGCCTCAACAAATCCCACCATCTGTAGAAGAACACTGGAATCAATTGAAGAATGCTATCATCACCTCCTGCAAGGAAAGAATTGGGTTCAAGACAAAAAAACATCAGGATTGGTTTGACGATAACAACAAACTACTCTAACAACTCATCGACAAAAAAAGCTTTCATCACTTTACAAAATGACCAACAATCGGCTACTAAAAGGAAATGCTATCAGGAATGCAAGGCTGCAGTCCAGAAGAGCACCCAAAACCTGAAAAACCAATGGTGGAGGAAGAAAGCTCAGGAAATCCAACAACTAGCAGATGCCAACGACACTCGAGGTATTTTTAAACACAACTAAAGCTATTTTTGGTCCATCCACTCAAGGTCAAGCCCCTCTCAAAAGCAAAGATGGTTCAACCATCCTGAAGAGCAATGCTGACATCAATTCTAGATGGAGGGAGTACTTTGAAGATCTTCTAAATCAAACCATCTCATTTGACAGGAATATGATTAACAAGATCCTCACCTGCATCATGAACAACCAGCTCAAGCCTTTAGCCGAGAAGATCCTTCCGGCAACACAAGCCGGTTTTAGACCATCACATGGAGCAATCGACATGATCTTCACAATGCGACAACTGCAAGAAAAATGTCGTGAACAACTTCAACCTTTGTATATGGAATTCATCGACCTCACCAAAGCCTTTGACTCGTTATCAAGGGAACTCCTATGGGATGTCCTATCCACCTATGGATGCCCTGAAAAGGACAGTTGAATCCTGAGACTCCTCCACGATGGCATGCTTGCCACAGTCATGGTCAGCAACAGTAACTGTGAGCCTTTTCAAGTCAAATCAGGAGTAAAACAGGGATGCGTGATTGCTCCAACTTTGTTCACCATCTTCATTTTGACAATCATCCACATTATCAAGGACGATCTACCCCCAGGAATCGAAATTGTCTACAGAACAGATGGCAGACAATCTTGCCCGTCTCAAGTCCAAAAACAAGACATCCACAAGTTCCCTCATCGAGTTCCAATACGCAGATGACAACAGCGTTGCAGCTCTCTCAGAAAACCACCTACAACAGATTCTGACTGCCTTCAACCGTGCGTACATGAAACTTGGACTTACCATCAATTCCAAGAAGACCCAGATGATCTACCAACCATCACCAACTGAGACAAATCGGATAGAACCATCAATTCAACTTGGTGAAACAACCCTGGAAAACGTGGACCACTTTCCATATCTTGGAAGTTATCTCTCCTTCAATGTCGACCTTAATGATGAGATCCAACACCGTCTTAAATGTGCTGGAACAGCTTTTGGACGTCTCTGAACAAGAGTCTTTCATGATCGTGACATCCGAACAGACACTAAAATGTTAGTGTACAAAGCCGTCGTGATCCCAAAGCTCCTGTATGCATCAGAAACCTGTTCAACATACCGACGACATCTGAAGGCACTTGAAAAGTTCCATCAACGCTGTCTTCGAAACATCTTAAATATCAGCTGGGAAGATAGAAGAACCAACGTCAGCATGCTAAATGAAGCAAAAACAACAAGCATTGAAGCCTATGTTATCGAGAACCAACTAAGATGGAGCGGTCAAGTTGTTCGGATGAAAGACAAACATCTGCTGAAACAAATTTTCTACTCCCAGCTTAAAGTTGGCAAACGTAAAAGAGGCGGACAACAGAAGAGATTCAAAGACATCTTAAAAGCCAACATGAAGAAATGTAACATCGACATCAACAATTGGGAAACCAATGCCAAGGACAGGAAACTCTGGCAAACCATCATCCAAGAAGGAACAGTAACTTTCAAAGCCAACAGATGTGCAGAGTTAGAGGAAAAGCGAAGAAAATGGAAAGAAAGGCAGCAACAACCAAAGCCCGATCTGCCATCTGGAACCACCTGTCCTGAATGCGGAAGAACTTTCAGAGCCAAGATTGGACTCATAAGCCACTTGAGAGCCCATAAATAGATCAACAGAACGAAGACCGGCATCCTCGACCTCGAGGGATAGCCACGATGACGATGACACTACTGTGCCTGAAAATAATTTACCATGTTGTGACTTTGAGGAACAAAAGAAAGGCAGGACACTGGAGCTCCAGATTCAGATCTAAGCTCCCAACTCCCTTACCGCATGGACTTTGGAACACAACCCTTCTGCTGGCAGCTTCCTCTTGTTGCTGGCAAGCAATTCCCTGGTGTTTATTGATTGCTCATCAGCCAGCTCCTGTCCTCCATTCAGTGTATTTCTGTGGTACAGAGGCACCGCTAGTAGAGCCGCTGGCAGAGACCAAAGACACCCCAAAGACGTCCTGGTTGATAGGTTAACGGGCCACACTTAGTGTGTGGGCAAGTGGTAGAATCTGGAAGAGTGGACGAGAATGTAAGGAGAATATAAAAATAGGAGTTATGAAGAATTAGTGTAAATGAGTGGTTGATAGTTGACTCAGACTCTCAATAGTGGGTCAAAGGACTTGTGTCTGTGCTGTTCTCTCTATGACTCTAGAACCCACCATCCCTCCCACTCAAACTCCCAAGACTGGAGGTGCCTTCTCCTTAATGGGAGTTAACATCTGTCATGTTATGTACCAGCTACATTAATAACTGGTGGGTAAATTGGCCACTGTAAATTGCTCCTAGAGTGTAGATGAGTGGTAGAATCTGGGGGAGTTGATGAGAATGTAGGGAGAATAAAAAATGGGATTACTATAAGATTAGTGTAAATGAGTGGTTGATGGTCAGCAAAGACACAGTGTACTGACAGCTCTCTTTCCATGCTATATGTTTCCTTGACTCTGTTACTTTACCACAGTGTTTTCATTTTAAAATAAAAATAGGGACAGAAAATTTGTGGTCATGATGATATACTTTGTACAAAATACTGCTCGCATTGAGCACTATCAGCTTAATAATGTGGCTTGAAATCAGAGACAGTCCATTCCCAGAGGATAAATAAACTGAACAATTTTAAATCCTCATTGTCTGGTTTCTATTGGGTATAAACTGTTTCTGATCGACTTGGGCTGAAATCATTAAATGCCAACTTCATTTTTCAAAGGGTGATAAAAATTAGAATTGCATATTTCATAATATTCCAAACACTGCAGAATAATGTGCAATTTTCTCATTCATCTATGAATCCTAACCTGCTTGTAACAATTAATAGTTTCAATAGGAAACATAATGGCACTTGTTAACAGAATGCCACGCTCACCAATATTTGGACACATGCACATCTCATTAAAGTTGATGGCTTGTGCATATTTCTTGTCCACTTACAGGATGTGAAGCAATTATTTACTTTTAATTGTTTCAAATAATACTGTTCACAAAATGCAATTTGATATTTTCTGAACATTAATTTATGACAGCTATGTGGCTAGTTGGTGCAGTTAATTCAGAAAGTGCCTGACAGCTTAAAGTATTACTTGGATATATTATTGTCAAGTGAAATATAACTAGTATATAACTAAATTAATTTAAAAAGTATTAATACTGTGTTATTAAACAAAATTATGTCATTAGCATTTTCATCAATGTGATGTCCTTGCTATATTACTATAGATAAGCTCTCCAGACTGATATTGAAGCTTGTTACAAAGCATGTGAACATGAATGTAACAAAGCCGTAAGAAGTTACTTAGCATTTGATGGGGATAGTTAAAGAGACAATGCTACTTTGGGGACAAAATACCATGGACTTTACAAAGCACTTGATGTATATTTTTGCTTTTGCAACCAGGAACCAGGAAGATTAATTTTTGATCGAGGAACTCAGTGACTGAACCTTCATTTCTGATGCAGCAGAGGTGTTCTCAGGCAAGAGAATAAAACCACAAAAACTGCATCTTCTTATAGTCTTTAAATCCTTTCCTATGTACAATTTGGTCCCAGTTTGCTCAGCTGCCTATTTTATGGTCATGGAGTCATACAGCACAGAAACCCTTTAAGTCCTCACCAGCTATCAAACACCCTTTTGCACTGAGTGTATACGAATTCCATTTTAATTTTCCCCACATTCCCATCAACTCCTGATTGTCCTTCTCACATACACACCAGGGGCAATTTTGAGTGGCCATTTAACCCACTAACCCACGCCTCTTTGTAATATGGGAAGATACTGGAGCACCGGAAGTAAACTCATGTGGTCACACAGGGAGAACAGACAACACTGGAGGTCAGGATTGAAATCAGATTGCTGAAGCTGTGAGGTAGCAGTTCTGCCAGCTGCACCACTGCCACTTGTAAATTAATCCAGACATTTAGGAGTCTTGATTGTTGCTGCCTTGTGAATTTTTGTTGGCAGTCAAAAACAATCAGCAGTCAATTAAGATTGTTAATCTCAACCTGTACATTTACAGTCTTTAATTCTCATGCCATGTTGGGTTATGAAACTTCGATCAACCTCCGGGTATGTGGGACAAAAATAGCCTTTACTGTACAATTGTCCCCCCCTGCTAATGTAGGTACAGTATGTCATGTTCTTACTGCAGGTAAGGCTAAGCACTTAACTCCAAGAAATTGCAAGGATGTCTAAATCATAGTGTTCAGGTCCCATGCAAATGTTGCAACTGGGAGTCTGCTCTGGGTATCACTCAAACCCATACTTGGAAACTAGGTTAGGTCCATCAACCACTTCTTGCAATTGTGAATCCAATGAATTAAGTATATTCCATGCAACACATTTTTATGTATCTGTGTTATTGTCATGGTCTTCCTTATTTTTAAAGAATTATTACACATGGAAAGATTACAAAAAAATGAGTGCTCAGCCCTGTTTCCTGTCTTCTGCCCTTTCCCTTCATGGAGCCAGTGACAGGTGTATTCAAGTTCCTTGAACTGAACACCTACTTACTGCCAAATCACTAAACAAATTAAGCATCAATAATGCCTACACTGTAGAGCTCAATACTTTACCCTGCAGCCTGGTTCCTCAGATTCCTTAGTTTTAACCTTTAGCCAATGATTTTCCACTTTGGTGAATACTGAACATTTGAATGGTTCTCTCTCCCAATTTTAATTTTTTCCCCAATGTAATGTAAGAGTAAGATTTTGGATTTTTTGAAAATAAAATTAAAATTTCAGAGTCACTGGCCAGAAATCTGGATTAACTATCTGATAGAGGAACAAATGTTGGGTTAAAGGAACCATTAACATGTCATGATAGGAAGATTGATCATACTGAAAAAAAAGCTTTATGCGGGCAGTCTATAAGGCCACAGATAAGGTCATGAGAAAATGTGGGAAACTGTAATTAACAACAGGGTCTGTTTAGGAGCATCATAAGAGTTAGACTTACAGAGTTGCACAGCAGACAGACAGGCCCTTTGGCCCATCTCATCCATGCTGATCAAGCTGCCTATCAACATTAATCCCATCTTCCTACATTTCACAGTACAGCACAATACAGGCCTTTCAGCCCACAATGTTGTGCCGACCTTCAAACCTCACCTAAGACTATCTAAGCCCTTCCTACCACATATCCCTCTATTTTAAATTCCTCCATATGCTTATCTAATTTGACCCAAATCCATGCACCTGTCCAAATGCTTTCTAAATGCTGTGATTGCACCTGCCTCTACCACTTCCTCTGGCAGCTTGTTCCATATAGCCACCACCTTCTGTGTGAAAAACTTGACCCTCAGATCTCCTTTAAATATTTCTTTTCTCACCTTTAACTTATGCCCGATAGTTTTAGACACCTGTACCCTTGGAAAAAGATGGTAACCATCTGTGCCCCTCATAATTTTATAAACCTCTGTAAGGTCACCCCTCAGCCTCCTGCACTCCAGTGAGAACAATTCCAGCCTATCCACTCTCTCTTTGTAACTAAAGCCTTTCATCCCAGGCAACATCCTGGTGAATCTCCTCTGCATTCTTTCTAGCACTACCAAATCCTTTCTATAGTGTGGTGAGCAGAACTGCACACAACATTCCAAGTGTAGCTTAGCCAAAATCTTGTACAGCTGCAACTCTTATACTCAAAACCCCTGCCTATGAAGGCAAGCAAGCTAAACATCCTCTTCACTACCTTATCCACCTGTGTCACCATTTTCAGGAAACTATGAACTTTCACCACAAGATCCCAAGTACATTGTCATCTCTAAGGTCCCTTTCTGTATATATCCAGCCTGTATTAGATGCCCCAAAATGCTTTACCTCACACTTGTCTGGATTAAATTCCATCGGCCATTGCTCCACCCAACTCTCCAGCTGATCTATGTCCCTCTGTATCCTTAGGCAACCATCTTTGCTATCTACTACTCCGCCAATATTCATGTCATCAGGAAACTTACTTATAGAACCACAGAGGTTTTCATTCGTTATTTATGAAAATGACAAACAACAAAGGTCCCAGCACCGGTCCCTGTGGTGCACCACTGATTACATGTTTCCAGTCAGAAAATTAACCTTCCACCACTCCCCTCCACTTCCTATCAACAAGCCAGTTTTGGATCCAATTTGCCAAAACACCTTGCACCCTATGTGCCTTAACTTTCTGGACCAGTCTACCATGCGGGACCTTGTCAAAAGCCTTACCACATCTATCACCCATGCCTTCATCAATTTTCTTAGTAACCTGTTCAAAAAACTTAATCAGATTTGTGAGGCAGTACTTCCCGTGCACAAAATCATAATGGATTCCCCCTAAATCTTCCCTGCCTTTCCAAGTGATCATAAATTCCACCTCTAAGAATGTTTTCAATAATTTCCCTGCCACTGTCATAAGGCTCACTGGCCTATAGTTCCCTGACTTATCCCTCCCACTTCAATATGGGAACAACATTAGCTACTCTCCAGTCTTCCGCTACCTTACCCGTGGCTAAAGATGATGCAAAAATCTTTGTCAGAGCCCTAGCAATCTCCTCCATTACTTCCCATAACACCCAGGTATAGATTTCATCAGGCCCTGGGGATATGTCCACCTTAATATGAATCAATATCTCTAACACTTCCCCTTTCCTGAGACACACATGTTCCGGATTATCAGTGTACATATCCCCTAACTTTCCATCTTCCCCATCCTTCTCCCTGGTAAATACTGACGCAAAGTATTCATTCAGGACACCACACATATTCCCTGGCTCCACACAAAGACTTCCCTGTGATTGTAGGAAAGAGAGAATATCAACAAAGGCTTATTCTCCTTAACAGAAATGGTCTGAACATAAAAGTGAAAGAAGAGCAAGCCATGTGATGAAAGAGAGACAATCCATAACAAAAACACACAGGATGACAGGAGTTTATTGATCTTTTAACTTCCCAAAGATTAAGAAGAATTGATCATTCTGAATTTTGAATTATACTTCTAATTTAATCTGTAAGAATTTCTGTGTGGATACATCATCTATCTTTCAGATGGTATTTTAAACCAAGGCCTCATCTGTGCCCTGAGGTAAATGATCCTATAACTCTTTCAAGGTAAGCGATCATACAACTCTTTCATTCGTAGTGCCCCAGTTAATTGGTTACACCTCAACCGATATCATATAAAAAAAGATTTTCTGTCATTACCATGTTGCTGCTTGTGGGAGGTTTACTGTCAACAAACTGCCTGCCATTTGTCCTACTTTAGAACAGTGCAATGGGTGGCAGAAGTTCTCTGTTTTGCAGATGTTTAATGAAAGGGCCATTCCTTTGAATGCTTCAGTGAACCAGTCGACGACAACTTGGAACTCAGTTTCTGAACATACACATACGCTAGCATCTTCTGCGGACTGCAGCTCATTGCTGAAGTTGGGGTGACCTTGGCTCTGCAGTGGAGACAATGTAGTTTTAATCAGCGGTGGAAAAATGTTGGGGCAATGATACAGCTTGCTTGCCCCAATCTTCAATAAGATTTGATCTGTTGTGCTCCCAACGACTAAGATCATAGAGTGGAAGGACAAATTTCTGCAGGCAGGCAAATTTGGAAAGAATACGCCACAGTCCCAATTGACCAATAGAAGTGATTTAATGAGATCAAAAAAGCCCATGCATTGTGACCAGTGCTGCTTCCTACATTTGTTTGGAGAAGTGAACATTATGTCTATTGTGCCTGCAGATGAAAAGATCCCACACTGTTATTCAGGGAGCTGTTCTTCAGCTACTAGGAGGAGATATAAGAAGCATTAGAATGTAGAGGTTTCCCATTCTTCAGAAGCCACCTGTCAATGAAAGTAAATACCAATGATGAAAGTCCCCATTGCCTTCAGTACACCATACACCGGCATAACCTTTGGCCATCTGAGGAAAAAGTGTTTGATGTAAAGCTCATGGCTTATTGGGCAGCAGTGATCCCTGCCGTCCGCTGACCTTCTGATATGTGGACTAACTAAAGCAGTCACTTCTAAGCACTGGAGAGAAACTTCCCAAAGTCCTCCAATCTTCAGCATCCACCCGAGGCCATCATCCTAATGTTAGATCTGGAGATGATGTTGTTCGGAAGTCAAGAATGAGGCGCAAAACCTACGGTTGCAGCTGTTTTACTAGATGTTCATCATAGTACAGGTCAGACAGGGTCAGCCTGTACCAGCAAGCAAGGCAAGTAAAGAGGTAACAAAGGAATTTGACCACATGCTCTCCTTTGATACTGCAAACTGGTCTAAACCAGTTTAGATAAAGAAAACCTGTGAACAGGTACTGACGAGTCACATATCAGCTTTGCAGACAAAGAAACTACCAGAAGTATAGAATCAAGTATACTACAAGTTACTATAAGTTTAGAAACAGGTGATTATACAAACATGTAAGTAAGTGTAAAGAAGGCTAAAACTACAAGGAAAAACACAATAAAAACAACAACCTAGACCCTAATCCAACACTAACTACACCTAGGACTCAGGTGTACACTTAAGAACCTTAATAACCTAATTACACTCAGTCTGCTTCAACACATGCTCAACACAAGAGTTCCATCACAGCAGGAGATGTGCTCAAAGCCTCCTCAAAAGAGTATAATGTTCCCACCAGCTCTTAGGAATCCCTGGCCCTTGAGCACACAAAATGTAGAAGGAGTATCTAAGATGATATTGAGGTCTTCAAGACCATACATCAGGATCACACAGAAGCCAAGCATAAAAAATGGAAGGAGCACACTGCGTACCAAACCACCCACAGGCCTGCTTCATTTAAGTATTTCTTGCTTCACTTGTTACAGAGTCTGTGGGTCTCACACTGGTCTTATTAGCCACTCAGAATCAACACAATTGGAGACAAAGGAAGTCTTCCTCGATCCTAAATTACTGCCTAAGAAGATTAAAGTAGTGACTGATATTTTAGGATGTCCTTAAAGTTGTTCTATTAATGCAAGTCTACCTTTATTTTATAACATTGTATGTCAATAAATCCAATTGTTGGATGTTTCATTTTCATTGATCTTACTACTGCTTGTCCTAAAAACTGAAGAAAGTTCTCTTAAAGCCTAGTGAATCAATCACTTAACTTCTTCCCCACCAAACAAATCCTGCCTCTAACATACAGTAATATGTTTTCTTATAGATTATGTCATATTCCCAGAGTTGTTGGACAAAAGGAGAAACAATAAACTATTCTAGCATGAAAATAGCCTTTTCCAGATTGGATTATTTCCTCTTGAAATATTCTTAAGATTTCTAAATATAATCTACTAGACTTCTGTTTGTTATTTTAGCAGAAGGGTGCTTTATTTTTCATTCTGGTAATTCTATTGGATGAAATATGAGGCCAGATCATCAGTCCTATTGGACAGCAGTAACTTCCAGCATTTACCTTAACTTCAGGTCAGAACATGGCCAGTCTGGTGAAGTCACTCGCTGCTCGCCAAGATGATGACCTTCAAACACCCATACATTGGTTCCTCAGCATGCCACTGAAAGTGAGGACCCTCCCAGCCCTTATGTGGGTAGCAGACCTAAAGTGGCAGTGATTCAGAATCCACTGAGCAAACCAACTATTGCATGCAAGCAGCCTCAGACAGGAAGGAAGGAAAGTGTTGCTGTTTTCCATGTGCAACTTGTCTAAACAACATCCTGGTCTTCCTGATCCAGGGAAGGCAATTTTAAAAGCAGCTTGTTACTTAAGCAGTGTTTCCTACAAAATGCTGTTGACTCAAAGCTGCTTTATTTAAAATTATCTGTTTGTTTGAATTGAAATTATGCAACAAAAATGCTTCCTTTGCAGCTTTATTAAATTTGTATAATTCATTAAACTGCTGGACAATTTGAATTTTTTTAAGCAATAAGCAACTTCAAATAAATTAGATTACTCTGCACATCTTTAACCCATGTCTCTATATGTCGAATTCCTCTTTCTAAGTGAGGTAAATTATTATTGTAATCTTCTAAAGAGAGTCCAGAACATATTTCTCATGAATGGAAAAGTATTAAAACTTTACTCTTCACCAATTTAGCACAGCTAATGAAAATAAGTTCAGTCCCTGAAATGACTAGAGCTGGTGTGTCACACAGAATTTAAAATGTTATCTCTCATCTACAAGGGATTTACTACGGATTCACAGAAGAGCAGATAGAAGTATTTGTTAGATACTAAACTGCATGGAATTATTATTGATTCATGTTCCAGTTATTCCCTTTCACCAAGTATATAGCCTAGAAACCACAGGTAGGCTGAATTTACATGTTCTGGCCCATTCCCATGCAAGGATATGCTCAGAGATTTTTAGATAATGTACCATTACACCTAAGTACCTAAATCTATGTGTAATTGTTATGTTAAAAAGCACTGATCCAGATTCTGATAAACCTTATATTACCACGCAGCAGATTTGCCCAAATTATTCACATCTATCATTGTCATTGCTAATGAAGCACATCTGCTAGAAAAGCAGTAAAACAGCTGTAGAGAACCCAGATTAGTGTGAATCCTGACAGAAACTGATGGTTTATTGTGCATTAATTGGTGCTACACACAGCCTCATGAAGAAAAGGTCATGGGTAGGTGTACAATAGTATTCAACTGGTTACTGCATTATCTGCCAAAAAAATGGAAGTGAAAGCAACAGTAGTCAGGGCAACAGGATTAAATGGTGCTTGACTTGATGATGCAGTAAAATGGCTAAGGCACTGTGCTGAATAATCCAGATAATTTTGTTATAAGTAAGGATCAATGCTATCTGCAGGGACTACATTTATCTTTGAATAGTCAAGCAGCTCTTGGTAATGATATCGCTCCTCAATTCCATAATCAGAAAATAGCAGAGACGGTGACTGATTGTTCAACTCACTGAACCAAAGCAGTGCAGGCATCAAACACCCAAATAGGAAGCTCTCTCAAAGACATGGTGTCTTTCTTTGTAAGTTTGTATAAGTTGAGCAATATTTTAAAAGCAGTTCTGATTGTAATGCAAAGCATGATATCTTTTAATCCAATAGGGTAAGAGTAACTTAATATTTTAACACTGATTGCACTGTAGCAAAAATATGCAGTTATTTTGACTGTTTCAGAGAACACAGTCCACAGATTTGTGATGTTTGCATTGTATAATTTTATCCATATATTACAACCGACTATAATTACTGCCACAGATGCACTATGTTACATACGGTAAAAGAATCTTGCAAATAACTGGCATCTTTCATGGTGTTATATTATTCCATAATCACTACAAACTACAGTCACTATTGTCTTGTAGTTGCAATGCAAACCAACTTGCACACAATGTCATATAAACTACAGTCTACTTTGGTGGTATTCAGGGGAAAATGTTACTCACAGTGGCACTGCCTCGCAGCACCAGTGACCCAGGTTCAATCCTGACCTCAGGTGATGTCTGCGTGGAGTTTGTACATTTTCCCTGTGACCACGCAGATTTCTTTTGGATGGTCCAGTTTCCTCCCACATCCCAAAGACATGTAGGGTCATAGGTTAATTGGCCACTGTAAATTGCCACTAATGTATAACTGAGTGGTAGAATCTGTGAGGGGTTGATAAGAATATGGGGAAAATAAATTGGGATTACCATAGGATTAGTGCAAAAGGGTGCTTGGTGCTCAGCGGATGTGATAATCCAAAGACCCTGTATCCATGCTATACAATTTGATGACTCCATTTCAGAAAATGGTTTAATGTCATTTCAAATTCGTTAATTAAGTCTTTGTTCACTGACACCAAATCTACTTGTAAATATCCTTTGCCAGGTTTACTCACAGTTGTACACTCAATTCTATTCACTTCAATGGATCCAAATGGATGAAGTGAGTCCAACTCTGAATGTTTAGTCTTACTGATTGAAGACATATTTCTGGTCCATGAAAAATGTAACAATAGTTCTGGCTCTGAGATTCCTGCACTGGTCTGAGAAAGGGATTGAAACACTTAGAGCCAGTGGGGTCACATTGTTTTGCCTTGTCTCAGTAACTTTGGTCACTCCAACCACAGTCATTGATTGAGTTGCAGTACACAGATCTTGCTTGTGTATGTGGATATTTGAGGCCAAACTTCAAACCAACATTGAAATGTCCACTCAAGTGTACAAGACAATAGGCCTTACCCTGTACATCCACCAAACAAAAGTCTTCCACCAATTCTGCTCCTGTTACACAGAATTATCCACCAGCACAATAGGCCCATGATGAGACTTTGGAAAACATGGATCATTTTGTGTATCTGGGGAGTGACTGCAGAGATCAAAGATGAAGTTCACCACCACCACCACTGGGCCAGCACAGCCTTAGGCCTATCTGAAGAAACAGGTTTGAAGATCAACACCTCAAAACCAGCACTTTGCTCATATAGTGGACAGCAGTGACCCCAGCCCTCCTGCATACTTCAGAGACATGGATTACCTACAGCACTGGAGATGTACCACCAATGCCATGTGCAATATCCTCCATTAGCAAGATAATCCACTAGCAAGATAAGCAAGCCAACTTCAGCGTCCTTCTCCAGGCCAATGTGCCCAGCATTGATGGTATAAGAACACACAACCAGCTCCAATGGGCAAACCATATCACGTATATGCTTGATGTCTATAACATGCAGCACACCCTGAGCTCTCTTATGGAAAGAGATCCTCAGAAAAACAGGGAAAACTATGTAGTATCATCACTGAATTTTGTGGTTGCTGGCCCATGACTGTTAAAATAGAGAAGGGCCATCCAAGATGGTACTGAAAACCTCAAGTATCTTCATGAGGAGAATGCAGAAGCCCAGATAAAATGCCGGGAAAACATAATCTCCCAATTTACTGTCAAGTACCTTCTGCATCATCTGCAGCAAATCCATGGATGCCATGTCAGTCTCCTCAGCTACCTCAGTGCCCATAGAACTGAAGTGGAATCAAGTCACACTCAACCTGAAGGGACTGCCTAAAAAGAGAAGATAAGGGTTCAGTAATGTTACCATGTCCTTTGAGTCAGAAGGCTATGAGTTCAAATAATATGGAATTGAGGAGTATTCCTGTGTTACTTCATCCCAAGAAAAGTAGCAAGAATTCTTTCTTAATTGCTCAAAAAATAAGAGTTGGAACACAATTCTGTCTGCTTGATGAGCAAATAATCTTTATTCACCACCTGCAGAGTAAAAGCAGAATATTCATAAGGTTTCTGAAATTACATTAATCTATTCACGGTTCCAGTTGAAGTCACCTGTAGCTTTATTCATTTTTTGACATAAAATTGTATGAAACCAAAAAATATGACAGGACACAAGCTGTAAATAAACATCACATTCAAAGCGTTAATGCTGCTAACAGACTACTAATGCGAAATTGTGCTTCCAGCCTCTACTGACATTTAATGTAATAAAGTTTTGCTCTGACCTTTATGGTTCCTCATTTCTTCTCAAAATATAAGACTAGCAAAGTCTTTGTGGTGCTGTCTAAGATATCTTGTAGTAATATTTCTTTCACTACATCCATTCCAGTTGGTAATGATAACCACATGATAAATAGAAGTCTATTTCCACTTAATCACAAATGACAAGGAATATTTTACAGCTCTAAATTATTTCCATTTAAGATCAGGTTCAAGACCTTTATTTATTACAGAACTTGAGGATATTAGTATTAGTTGGTACATTCAGAGTGACAAATGCAGGGAAAGAATCTTTGCACATTTGAGCTTGGATTGAAATAAAATTATATGAAACATATTGTATGTATTTCATGCTAGTTTGACTGATCTGACCCACTTACATCTTCAAGTTAAATATACTTTCAAACAGTCAGGTCCAGAGCTGGAATCATTTATTGACTATTGGTACATATACTCAGAAATTAACTTACATCAAATATTTTAATTTGCAACTAATAAGTTTGCTTTAAGTCAAAATAATAGTAATATTTAATCCCTGCTACCATTCTTTCTTTTATCCCATGTACACTGGAATATGGTTGTATTGCATCACAGTTTATAAATGACAATAACTTGAAGAAACTTCCTCTAAGGTTAATATAGAATCTTCTGAGACTTCTGAAAGAGTGCAAATTAGGTTTACAGAATTGACAATGATGATTATGGGTCTTCAGTCAAGCATTTAGAATGCTGTTTCTCCAGTTTTGCAATTCAGACGACCTGCACACAGTGCAAATAAATATAAAATAACACTCAACACCAAAGAGAGAAACCCCTCCTCCTAAAGGACTTTCTGTGCATACCTGTATTTAAGGATACCTAAGGGCATCTAAGTGAAGCTGAAGCTCCTGATCTGTTCCACTGGACTCCTGCCTTTATTTGCTGTAGGGAAAGCTATTTGCAAGTAGATCTACTGGGCCTCCACTGGAACAGTGGAAGGGAAACAAGTTTCATCCTTATATGTTTTTTAAGATGTTTTTATTTATTCATTTTTGGGATGTGGTTGATACTGGCAAGGCTATATTGAGAAGGTGATGGTGAGCAGGTTTCTGAATGCTACAGTCCTTCTGGTGAAGACACTCCCACAATGAGTTTGCATCAGGAATTCCATGATGATGAAGGGACAGTGATATATTTACAAATCAGTATAGCATGTGACTTGGAGGGAAATCTGTAGGTGTGGTGTTCCTATGCATATCAAACTGTTTTCCTTGGCAGTAGAGGTGTGGAAGTTGCCGTCAGAGAAGCCTAACCAAATAGCTACATTCCATATTGTAGTTGCTATACACGGTATACTGGTGGTGGAAGGAACAAATGTTTAGTGGATGTGATGCCAGTATTTTAACCTGGATGGTGTTGAACTTCTTGAATGTTGTTGGAACTGTCCTCATCCACACTGGTAGAGATATTCCATCAAGCTCATACTTGTATCTTATAGATGGCAGAAAAGGCTTGATGGGTTGGCAGGGTGCAGGGGTGGTGGTGTATAGGAGAATAGGTGAGTCACCTGCAGAATACCCAGACTCTAACTTGCTCTCACACCCACAGTATTTGGATCAGTGGCCCAGTTGGGTTTCTGGTCAATGACCCCTAGGATGTTGATAATGGAGGGTCATAGCCCTAAGTCTTCCAATCTTTCAAAATTTTATCTACCTCCACTTTAAATACTTCTAATTCCACAACTGTCTAGGGTAGAGAATTCCAGCCATTCATCACCTTCTGTAAGAAGAAATTTCTATGTACCCCAGTTTTAAATGAACAGGCCCTTATCCTGAAACTATGCCCCTTCTTTTGAGATTTTCCCACTAGTGAAAACATCTCAACATCTACCCTGTCATGCTCGCTTATGATTTTATATGTTTCAATAAGATCACCCCTCATTCTCAATTCCAAAGAATACACACCCAACCTATTGAGCCTTTCTTGATAGGACAATCCTCTGATTACAGAGATTAACTGGTAAATCTCTTCTAGACTGCCTCCAAAATTAGTATATCCTTTCTTAGATAAAGGGGCCAAGACTGTGCAGCGTACTCCAGTTGTGGCCTTACCAATACCCTGCATTATTGTAAAAAATCTTTCCTATTTATAAATCTAATCTCTTTGCAATAAAGGCAAACATGCCGCTTGCCCTCTTAACTACTTGCTGCACTTGCCTGAATCCCTCTGTACTTCACTCATTTGCAGTCTTTTTCTGCTTAGATAATAGTCTTCCTTTTGATTCCTCTTATCAAAGTGTACGACCTCACACTTCCCCACATTAACCTCCATTTGCCAAGATTTTACCTACCCTGTCCTCCACTGGAACAGTGGAAGGGAAACAAGTGTCATCCTTAATGTTTTTTAAGATGGTTTTATTTATTCATTTTTGGGATGTGGTTGATACTGGCAAGGCTATACAGTTGCTCTTGAGAAGGTGATGGTGAGCAGGCTTCTGAATGCTGAATGCTGAATGCTGAATGTGCCCTGCAGTAACATTATCCTTGTGACAACTTGTCCTTCCACCCATTTTTCTGTCATTGGCAAGGTTCTTTCCAATGCACTGATAGGTCCTATGTAAGTACAGATCATTCTTTCTTCTCAGCAATATTGTTACACACAGACGTGTAGACATTTATCTAGGTCTAAAAAATCCATCTTGTAATAAAATGAAATTTCCTTACATTATGCTGACACCAGATGCTGATCTAGATATTAAAGTTTGAAAGCCACAATGCAAATATTTAAAAACCATTGCATTAGCTAAATCCTGTTAGCTTGGTCACATTATAATCCTCAAATCCTTATTTAAGTAACGGTGTCCAAATGTGACGATGAAAATAATTCCATTCTTTCACTATTTGACAATCAGTGGTTACTTCTCATCCTTATTTTCTTTTACATTTGGCAGCTGATTCTAGTTTAATTAGATTTCTAAGCTAGAGCCCCTATTAGTTCCCAGTACACTCAATGACCTTCAGTCTTTCTTCATCTTCTGAAGAAATCTTCTGTTTTACTTGATCTCAAGAATGATTTTACATTCTTAACCTTCAAGGTTCTTCAAATGGTAAATGCAATTGTTTTCTAATATTCTTAGTATGAACATTGGTCATACATTCTTGTTTTAGTAATATATTTAACATCATTTGATTTGCTGAGAACGTCTCTTAGCAATTTTGACTGACCATGCAGCAAAGTATGCTTCTCTTCACAATTTGCCAATCTCCAATCTTTACATGTATCCTAATGGGATGCCTGTGATTACATTTAGATTTCAACTAAAGTTTTCTTCTAAAACAGATTAAGTTATAGAGTCATACAGCACAGAGACAGGCCCACTGTGTGTGTGCCAACCATTAAGTACATATCTATATTAATCCCATTTTACAGCACTCTGCCCACAGCCTTCTATGCCATAGTGTTTGAGTGCTTATCCAAATACTTGTTAAATGCCATGAGAATTCTTGCCTGTACTTTTCACACTTACAATTTGCATGTACAGTGGTCTAAAGTTTTTAATTTTGATTTGAAAAATGTCAGTTTGGGATTGATAAAATATCTTTGGCAACCTGTAGAACACAAATGGTGTGTATCTATCAAAATAGTAGAGAAATTAATAAAAGTATGTCATTGGTAAATTTCACATTCTGTTGTATTTTAATGCAAAGAAAACACTTGTATTTTCTTTGGATGATGAAGAGTGGTGAAAAAGTTACACATTTCACTGGTACATTTTAAATCCTGTGAACATGAAGAGAAATCTCATTTTCCATTGGGCAAATCAGTTTTCATCTAATTGTTTCTTATGTCCTTTTACTTTGCACTGAACACGCTAATAAATTTGTGCGTTTGGTGTGGGGTATATTTTATCTTTCATCATCTGATGGTTAACTTGGAGAGGTGGATTGGAGACTTATTGCACCTGTTGCCAGATGTTTGTTTCCATTAAATAGTCTTTGTACTGGAAAACACTTTAGTTGGTATACAGCTCCTTCTTTACCACAACATTGGCACACCAGTGGAGGTTCCCTACCCCATCTTTGCAGTCACTATAACATGAGAGCCTCCTTCGTTCATCGTCTCCTAGCAGTCTTGGGCAGTCCTCTGAACACTTTGTTTATGTTTCACATTTGATGGAGTTAATCATGATATTTAGGGACAATTGCAACAAAGGACCATTGACGATATGTCAGCTCTGTTCCTCTTTCTTCAGCGGATGATCGATCTGCTGTGCATTTCCAACATATTCTGATTTCCAGAGGCCATTATATTTTACTTTTGAGTACAGATACAGTAAATTGTACAAATTCAACCACTATCTGACTTGACAGAACATCCTGATAACTTACTCTTCTCTTGCACTCTCTTTGACAAAATCAACAAAATTTGCATCATCTGGAACCTTTTGTCCTCTTCCCCCATCACAGACATTACCTTTATTCTCTCTACAACTTAAAACAAATTTGTTTTCTCAGTTGCGTGGTTCTAATGAAAGCTCATTGATCTAAAATGTTAGATGTGTTTCTCACATCATAGAAACTTCCTGACCTGATGAGTATCTCCATCATTTTCTTTTTTTTTCAGATTTTCAGAATCTGCTTTTTTTTCTCTTTTCTGTACATGGACAAGATTGACTTCCATATAATGCTCCCAAATCAATTACTACTTTTTTAACCACATATCCAGCTACTGTTTGATAATTTTTTTTAGTAATATTGCCTCCATTTCCACCAAATATATCATGAATAAAATAAAATCTTAACTACAAAGTGGAAATCCAAAAACATTTCATAACAGTCTAAGGTACTATACATAAAGTTCAATTACATTCTTTTGATTCCCTGTTACATTCTGCAATCTGTACTAGTCATAAGTGATTGTCTCTATCAAGATGATAAGAGCCAGGATTAAGGGGGCTAAGCACTTCCGTCCACCAGAAAAAAAGACTGAGATTGGCAAAATTCATTTCATATATTCTCATAGACTCATACAGTATAGAAACTGGCGCTTAGGTCCACCAAGTTCATGCCAACAACCTAGCACCGAATTAGACTAATTCTACACCAATCTCAGTTTATTCTCTCCACAACCCCATCAATTTCTACCAGTTACCTACACATCGGGACAAGTTACAGTGCCCAATTAAGATAAGATATGATAAGATATCTTTATTAGTCACATGTACATCGAAACACACAGTGAAATGCATCTTTTGAGTAGAGTGCTCTGGGGGCAGCCTGCAAGTGTCGCCACGCTTCCGGCGCCAACATAGCATGCCCACAACTTCGGGTGCTCTGGTCTCCTCCCACATACATCTTTGGAATGTGGGAGGAGACCAGAGCACCCGAAGGAAACCCACACAGACACGGGGAGAATGTACAAACTCCTTACAGACAGCAGCCAGAATTGAGCCCGGGTCGCTGGCGCCGTAAAGTGTTACACTATCCGCTACACTACTGTGCCTGCCTGACCAACCCGCACATCTTTGGGACGAGGGAGGAAACTGAAAGTCACAGAAAAGAGCAAACTCCAAACAGACAGCACCTGAGGTTGGTATTAAGCCTGGATTGCCTGAGTTGTGAGACGGTAGCTCTACCAGACACATCATTATAACAGAAACCCATTGATCATTACCCACTACCATTAGTCCAGCTAATTTTAAAAGGGGCATGGTAAAACAACCATGCAACTTATAAATAATTTTCCATGATCTCTGTATATCCCAAAGTGTTTCAGAATTAATTAGTTTTGAACCATGATTGCTATGGAAACAAGGCAGCTAATTTATACACAATAGGGCTCATGAATACATGCAATCTCATTGACACTATAATCTATAATGTTATAATATTAACTGAAGAATCAATATTAGACAGAAAAAGTCTGCACCTCTACTTTGAAAAGGTTTGACTTAATGGAGAAAATTCAACTGCTGGCAGTTCTGTTGTTGCCCAGGCTAACATCTGCCCTTGGCCTCTGAATTTTCAATGTGATGTCCCACACCTGAAGTATGCCAGGAGGGCAGCATCAGATGCCATATTGGGTTGGATAACTTCTGATCATTCAGAATGAACGATCATTAGGCTTCTTAAATATTCATGGCCCCAAGCGTGCATTTCAAGCACATGCACACTGCCTCTTGTTCTCCCAGATTACAAGTGGTCCAGTCAACGATTCTTGAATGAGAGGAGGGGGAGGCCAATTGAATAAAGCACTTAAGGAATGCTAAGCTTTTATTTTTGTGGAAAATAATTGCTGTGCCCATGAAATAACTTCAACCTACTAATACCACATTTTATCCCTTCAGCCTATCTACCCTATGCCCACTGTGCAATCTTCTAATTTCCCAAGCATACTGACAAGCATCAGAAACCCATTTCACACTTGCTGTTAAGTGAAATCCAAAACTACAATTAAAGTAGGCACAGTCCCATTTCTTTCAGTTCAAAAGCAAAAGACGAGCTGCTGGAGGAATTCAGTGGGTCAGGCAACATCTGTGGGGGGAAATAGATAGTCGACATTTCAGGTCGAGACCCTTCATCTGGATTGGACAGTTCAAATAAAAGACCAACTGTCTATTTCCCTGCACAGATGCTGCCTGACCCACTGAGTTCCTCCAGCAGTTCGTCTTTTGCTCCATATTCCAGCATCTGCAGTCCTTTGTGCCTCCGTCTCTCAGTTTAACCTCATCCAAAATAGATCACCTCTGATATTGCGTCCTAGATTATGTCAACAATTACGTTCTGAGGTGACACTGAGCTAAGACATGCATCTCAGAGGTGCTAACAATCCTCGATTTTTAGCACAAATACCCTTTAATTTTGTATTCTCTAACTTTCGATGCTTAAAAATGTAGTTTGCTTGTGTTTCACTCAAAGTGAATGAAATCCAATGTTTATATTTAGATCATTAGTCTTGCCCCAAAACAACATGAATAATTGGCACAGCCTGAAGCTTTGTTGTCACTTGCACCTGGGAAAATTCCAGTGCCTTCTTCTACAAGGACACTGGTAATTAATTTACATGAAGCACAATCCAAGTTTTTTTAATAAATGGTAATTAAGGAGAAATATTATAAGGCGAGGTTGCATTTATCACAGGAGTTTGTTAGTTGCAGTAAAGCGTATCCTCCATTAATGACAACAGCTGTTGGTTTAATAACCCCAGAAAAGATTGTCAAAATCTTTAAAGTTCCCTGAAGACAGATGGGCTGATTCAAGAACCACTGGAACATATGGTTGAACATATTGATATCCTACAGTTTCCTGCAGTGACCATGAATCTTTATGATCTCTTCGCATTTTGTGATACCCTCCCCCACCTCACATCTCCATTTTTTTTACACTCCTCAGTTTGAGGAGGGCAATATTTGCAGATAGAATTTTTGATGTGCGTTATTAGTAAAGTTAAGGACCAATGGGTAAGGTTAAAACAAGAGTTATCAGCAGAGCTTTGAATTTTCAAAGCATCCCATTGCTGGCATCAAGGCAGCAGAAGTGGCCATAAATGATCCTGTGTTTAGCTGTGAAACAGAGAAGGTGGATATTATAGAGGTAAGGGAACACTTGAAAAGCCAGTGATTACTATGTCATTAGACTTATAACTGTGGCTTGCATTAGAGTAAATGATAATACAGTGCCAGATTTCAAGAGAGCCATGAAAGTTAAAATGGGAAGAATAAAATTAAGGAATAAAAGCTGTGAAAAAGCCAAAAGAATTATGTAAAGATATGTTTGTGGAAATTAAACTTATGCTACATAAAATTTCAAGAGGTGCCATCAGAATAAATAAATGAAAGCAAAACATAAAATGCAGGAGATACTCAGCAGGTCAGGCAGCATTTGAGGGGAAAGAAACAAGGTTAATGTTTTAGGTTGGTGACCTTTCAACAGTGCTGAGTATCTCCAGCATTTTGTCTTTATTTCAGATTTCCAGCCTTTGTATTTTCCGTGTTTTGCTTCTAAATAAATAAATCATGAATTTAAAAAGTCGCCATACATTAGAATGCAGTTACAAAAGAATATTTACTCATTTCTGGGCTGTGTGAGTCACTGCCAAGTTGTATTATTGCCCATTCCTAATCGCCCGCAAGAAGGCGATGATCAATCACGGTCTTGAACTGCTGCAGTCCATGTGAATGGACTCCCAGAGTGCCGTTAGGTAGGGTGTTCTCAACGGTGATGCTCTTCCAAGTCAGGATTGTATGTGATTTGGGTGAGAGAGCCTGCAGGTGGTGAGGTGCCCATTCCTCTGCTTACTTTCCCTTACTAGGCGGTACACTTCGTGGAGTTAGAGAAAGATGACAAAGAAGCCCTAGTGAGTTGATAACATGCATCTTGCAGATGATACATACTGTTGCCACAGTGCACCAGTGTGGAGGTAATGAATATAGAGTGCTGCAGATAGGGTGCTAATGAAGGGGCTACTTTATCTTGGATATATACATCATTCATGTGCAATTAAGTTATATAGGAAGCTGAATCTTGCAGTGCAATGTTCTGGCACAAGCATCAAGGAAAGTCAGGGTCTTCAATAATCCAATTAGGAATTGTGTTTTTCATTCCAGCATAGCCAGATTGTGCATATTGTCAGGGTCCTGCCAATTAGTCAGCTTGGTAGAGCCAACAAGAGCAGCAAGACTGTTAACCGGTGAATAACAAGAATGAAGAACAGAAGGCCACCTTTTGTGAGAAAGGCTAGCGATTTGAATGGGCTCCAGAGATTTCTGGATCAGTCACTGTGTCCTGAGAATACTGGGAAGGATGAGTGGAAAACAGAAAATCAATGAATAGTTGTCTTATGAGGCAAAGAGGTTCCATTGTTTTTTCTGGGTTGAGATTTTTAAGATCAGTACAATGTGCACAATTTCTGTATTTCACCTTTCAGTTTTGGAAAGTCACCCATCGTGGCCTCAGGTATCCAGAGTTTGCTGTGGTGTTCACATCAGAAACCCGGACAGTGGAAAAATCAATATGGATTAAATACATCACAAGTCTGTAAACCTTTCATTACTTTGCTTATGGACGTACAACTAGCAGTTAGGTACTTGAGCTTCATCACTTTCATAAGAGGGAGAAAAATGCTTTTAAAAGAAACAATCAAACCTTTCTTCTAAATCAATGCTGATGTAATCATGAAGCTTCGCAGGGTTAAATTCCATTTATGGCTCCAGGTTGGGTGGCCAATCACAAGGATACCTCCAGAACACAGAATAAGCTTTGTGATCAACCCTTAGAGATGAGTGGTGAGGTGTCCAATCTAATCACACTGTGTGTAGGCAGCTCAGTGTTGGGAAGGCAGAAGTCTGACAGGTGGACTGTTGGTTAAAGGAGAGGTGTCATTTTTAGTGCAGTGTTAAAGTCATAGAGCAATACAGCACAGATACAGGTCCTTCGGCCCAACGAGTCCATGCTGACCATGGTGCCCACCCATCCAGTCCCAGTTCCCTGTGCTCAGCCCATATCCCTCTAAGCCCTGCCCCTGCATGTACCTATCCAGGTGCTTCTTAAATGATGATATTGTACCTGCCTCAACTGCTTCCTTTGGCAGCTCATTCTATATACTCACTGCCCTCTGCGTGAAAAAGTTGCCCCTTTAGTCCCTTTTTAATCTTTCCCCTCTCACCCTAAATCTATGCCCCCTAGTTTTGGACTCCCCTTCCCTGGGAAAAAGACTGCTGCCATCCACCTTATCTATGCCCCTCATGATTTAATAAAGCTCAAGAAGATCACCCCTCATTCTCCTACGATCCAAGGAATGAAGACCTAGCCTGGCCAACTTCTCCCTATAATTCAAGCCCTCTAGTCCTGACAACATCCTCGTAAATCTTTTCTGCACTCTTTCCAGTTTAACCATGTCTTTCCTATAACAAGGTGACCAACACTGTACACAGTACTCCAAGTATGACCTCACCAACGACTAAAACAACTGCAACATAAATGTCCCAACTCCTATACCCAATGCCCTGAATGATGAAGCCCAGCATACTAAACACCTTTTTCAACACCCTGTCTACTTCTGATGCCGCTTTCAACGAGCTATGCACTTGTCCCTCTGTTCCATTACACTCCCTAGTCCCCTACCATTCATAGTACAAGTCCTATGCTGGTTTGACTTTCCAAAATGCATCACTGTGAGGAAAACTTCTTTATGGTGCGGCAACAGAATGGTGTTGCCCAGAACACCCCACTGTTTCTATAATGTATGTAGATGGAGCTGCTTAATGAAGTCAGGGCTATGAAATAAGTGAGTACTCAGGGTGAAAGATAGGGTGTCAATCAAATGGACAACTTTGCCCTGGATATACACATCATTCACCAATCCAAATGTGATTAAGCCATTACAGGAAACAATATTTTGCTGCAAGTCAATATAGAACCCAAGCCATTCCAATTCAAACTGTTTATTAACCAGCCCAATAAAATGCATCAGTGCTGCTAAAATCACTCCTAAAGTATGGCTGGAGCCTTGGCAAAGGTTTAAGCAATTTCATATGGATATACTGTCATCCTGAAAAAAAGCAAACTGTGCCATTCCCATTGCACCATTGTTCACACTTTTCCCCAATGAACAGAAGCCGACACCCAGTAATCTGCAGGAAAACAAACTTCACTGTGTCCAGCCCCCTGCTGCTGATCACATGCCACAGTTTGAGCATCAATGCCACCTACCAAAACTCCACACAAGTTTAGAGGGAATTCCTATGGTATAGGCTCTGGCATAATCCTGCCAGATTGTCCAATAGCCTGAGCTTTCAAAGCCCAAGCCCTTAAAACCTGTTTCCCTCTTTGCTTCTAGTTGAGTGCGCCATACTGTGATTTCTCTCTCGGATTTTCTTTCCTATGTGCACCTTCTCCGACCTCTCTAACTCACCACAGTGGCACTCAGGATCCCAATCTCAGTGCTGGTGACCAGGATGTCTTGAGTTAGTGACAACACATCTTCAAGAGGATGGCACACCCTTCCCTTTTCTGCAGGACTATGAGCTCAAGTTGTCAGACCCAATTTTGTGGCGGCACTCTGAGCTGTCTTGGGAAGAGCAGTAGAAGTGAAGCTTGAGCATTTTCATGTTCTGTGTAGTGAGGGTCTATTCAATCTGGTTGTAGCATAGTTGTAGGGAAGAGCCCTTCCAGAGAACCAGCTGCTGTGAAGAGCAGTTGCAAAGAGTGAAGAGGGATTGGTATAAAATGAAAATCATGGCATTTTCCAGGAAAGCGAGAACATACCTCTGCTGATGACCACATTCCATTTGGCCTTAGGGACTGGAAGCCCCATGAATCCATGGAAGGCAGTGAACTTGTTTACCTGACAATGATCAATTACACCCAGACATGTAACAGGGCTGCAGTTTGTATGAATCCTTATGCCCTGTTTTTCGATATAGTTTTGCCCATGGTTCAGTGAAGCACCAATACGTGCAGACCAATATTGGTGATGTCCTCCATCAGAGCCTGAAATCAGCCAAAGGCAAAGAGTTTGAGGACCATAATGATGCTGACCCAGTACCACAGTTGATAACACAGATCAGTGAAAGAATACTTGGATCAGTACACCACTCCTCCAAATGACACTCTGGTCCTCTGGTTCCAGTAATGGGGGTAAAATATCTGCAAGCTCTCCACTTACTCCATGGTCTGTAGCCCTTTTATCTTTTCCGCTTACCAGAATGAAATGGCCAGAGGATTCTCATCTACAGACTATAGTTGCTGCCAGTATCCCAGCCTCAGCATTCAAACACAATCAGTGAGCTTGTACCCCAAAATCAACAGAATTACAAGTATAAATTTAAAGCAATTTGTATTATAGCATGAATGTGTTGTTTAAAATAACAGTGGTTTATATCCTACTCTCTGCTGGACAGCTTTGGGATACCTGCAGAGACTACAGAGAGCGCAGAAATTAGGCTCCAATCTCCATCACATCAAAGAAATCTCCTTTAAGAAGTTGTTAAGGCTCAAAACTATTTATGCTGGTGATTTTTAGGGACTTGCTTAGCAAAACTGTCTTGATTCATTTGCTAATGTGCTGTCAATTCATCTTAGGAGTGGAGACTGACCTACTTCCCCTCCAGGTTTATGGGTTCTGATGTAGCTGATGACGCATATGTGGAAAGTTCAGATTCTACCACAGATGGGGCAGGAGGTGTCTGATGGGGTGGGTGGGTGGGTAGGTATTTTGTGAGGCAGTCCACTCTTTCTGCTGCCTACACAGAGCCTCTGTGTTGTCCCAGTCCATGGACTTGAGGAACACTCCTTCTGCACTTTGAGTGGCTGTGGGCCAGTATGATTCTTAAGCTTTCACCACTCTCGTTTTTGCCACCATCACTTGTTCATTCAATCACTCTTGATATCCATCCTATCGTGGACATTCACAGTGTTCTCCCGAACACCCGCACCCCAAACCTTCTTTGCAATTTAAAACATGTTTGAATTTTAACTTTTCCCAGGTTTGAAGAAAAGCCATCAAATGAAACATCAACTCAGTTTCTCTCTCCGTAGATGCTGTCCAACCTGTTGAGTGATTCCAGTTTTTTCTGTTTGTATTTCGTTTCATAGCTTTGTGAGTTACAGTACATCAAGTGCTCATTTGAGTACCTTTGGACTGTGATGAGAGTTTAAACCTATTTTGTCCCTTAAAACAGTGAGTTCCAGACCCTACCACTCACTGGTGAAAAACAAACTTCCCCGGCTCCCCTAATCCTTCTGCCAATTACCTTAAATCCACACCGCTCAGTTGTTGACCTCTTGATGGAAGTAGGCCCTTCCTAGCTCTTCTAACCTGGCCTCTTCATTTTATATATCTTCAGAAGTCTCCTCCCCACCCCCTCTGTTCTAAAGCAAACAAATCCAGACCTGACAATGTTTCCTCATCATTAAAGTTCTCCAGTCTCGGCAACATCCTTGTAAATTATCTTCATGCAATGTGCCAATACAACTTCATTATAAGCAGCATACTGCCCGTGAGTTAATTAGTGTTTTGTGGATTGCTAGCAAAAGCTGCTTTTACATTCCATGCCTAGGCCAATAAAAGCAAGTTGTCACATGTGGCTGAATGAAAAACACAATGATGCTGGAGGAACACAGCAGGCCAGGCAGCATCCGTGGAGAAAAGCAGGTGGTCAACATTTCGGGTCAGGACCCTTCTTCAGGACTGAAGATAGGAAAAGGGGAAGCCCAATATATAGGAGGGAAAAGCAGAGCAGTGATAGGTGGACAAAAGAGGGGAGGTGGGATGAGCACAAAGTGGTGATGGGTAGATGCAGGTAAGAGATAGTGATAGGCAGGTGCAGGGGAGGAGGGGAGAGCAGATCCACCGGGGGATGGATCAAAGGTAAAGAGAAAAAAAAGGGGGTAGAAAAAAGAGAGATAGGCTAGGAAAGGGAAGAAAAGAAGAGGCATGGTTGCGGGGGCTGTGGGGGAGGGGGGTGGGAATTACTTAAAGTGGGAGAATTCAATGATCATGCATTAGGCTGCAAGGCTCCAAGATGGAAACTGAGGTGCTGTTCCTCCAGTTTGCGCTTGGAATTCTCCTGGCAATGGAGTAGTCCAAGGACTGACATATCTGTGGTAGCGTGGGAGGGGGAGTTGAAGTGACTGGCAATGGGGAGATGCAAATCGCGGTTACAGACAGAGTGCAGGTGTTCTGTGAGACGGTCACCTAGTCTGCGTTTGGTGTCACTAATGTAGAGGAGGCCACACTTGGAGCACCGAATGCAGTAGATGATATTAAGGGAGGTCCAGCATCTACAGTCCTTTGTTTCTCTTGTACCACATGTGCCTCCTTTCCAGCTTCAGGAGCCTGGTGTGAGCTCCAGCTTTTGTTTCTCTGCACTTTATGGGTATTTCTATCACTTATTGCATGTTGCTCTGTCACACGGTACTGAACAGACCCCTCAGCTCAACTTATTCATCCCGACCAAGTTGCTACATGATCTTGTCGCGTTTGGCTGCGTTTGTCTAGTTTTCCTTCTCTAAATGTATTACCTCATGCATTTTCATTTCAGGTGACGGGGAGGCCGAAATGTTCTCACTGTTTCATGCTCTTATTTAAATGCTATGTTTTCAACTGAAGTAGCCTGGAAGAGGATGTTGAAAAGCTCCCTGCAAGAATAGAATAAATGTAATAAACGGAAAAAACACGCATTTCCATAGCACCTTGCATAGCCTCAGGGCATCCCAAGGTACTTTATAGCCAATTAAACATTGTTCACGGTTATAATGTAGGGCAAATTCAGTTGATTTGCCCCAGCCAGTTCTCATAAACAGCAAAGTGACCATGGTTCAGACAATCGGTTTTTTTGAAGTGCAATTTGAGGAATAAATATTGACCATGGCACCAGGAGACCTCTTCTTCAAAGTAGAAGTACTTGAGTACACCTGAGAGTAGAGATGGTTTATCAGCTTAACATCTCATCTGAAAGGCAAAACTTCCAACTTTTCAGCATTGCATTAATTCCACAATGGACATCGGGGCAGATTTTTTGTGAAGTCTCTGGAGAGAGTCTTGTAACCACAACATTCTGACTCAGAAAGGGAGATCCTACCAACTGACCTCAGGTGGGAGTAAAGGCAGTGGAGTTGCAAACCTGAAGCAGGGCAGGTCGTGATTTGCCTTGTGAGTCCTACAGGAGTCCTCCTGCTCCTTCTAGAGTTTGCAATGAGTGGCTATTGTGCTTAATTTGGAGGCTTTTTGTCTGAAGAGCAACAAACTACTCATAACTATTGAGAAACCCATGTGTTCAGACTCTGGACAAAATACAAACAGGACCCCGCTGATATAGTTGGACTCCAATTTTCATACTTTATGAGGCCTCTGCTTACTTCAGGTGGCTCAGCACCTGCAGGTTTCATTCACCAATTATTCAAAAGGGCTGATATACAAGCAGTTAAGTCACACCCTCATTTTTAAATGACACTCCTAAGGCAGATTCAGAATTAATATATATCAAAGATGATCCCTCACTAGGACAGAAAGCCCCACATACTGAACTTCCTGGGAATCTGCTTCAATGCAGCTTGGAGAACAGATTTCTCTTCAGTAACAAATAGTGCGTGGCATAGAAAGATGCAATGTGGACTGTATTCACCAATGAGTTGTAACCAAAGAGCGAGATATTTTTGTACAAAGAAACAAAGTGAATCTTTTTCAAAGACAATTGAGCTTAAACTGCGTGGAACACAAGATATAGTTTGGAAAGTATGGATCTCTATGTTAAAAATAGAGAATGAATTTGTCCCATTAAAATGTCATTTTCTTTTCATCTCCTGTTTAGTTCATTTTGTTGCATTTTACAGAAACGCTCAACTGTATATATTCTTTGCAGACTCACACCACAAAATCTCATCCTGAAGAACTTGATTGTCTTTTATCGACTTTGCAGCCCATCAACTTCTGAAATTTGTATGACCTAACATTGTGTGACATTTTGATCAAGCGTCATGTTCCAGAAATGGGTACGTGACATTTGAGGCAGTGCCTTTGATAATCACACTATGTTGCTTTCATGTTTCTGAGAGCACTGTGAGACTGAGCAGTGGGTAATAATCTTTAGAAACCTAACTTTTCACACATTGGTTAATGAAGTGAAAAACCAGGAATCAATAAGCCCATCTGTACATGCTCCGGGAAAACAAAAAATGATTAAAATCAAGGTACATTAACCTCATGAAGAGTGGAGAAGAGTAACAGCAGTGAATCGTAACCTAAAGTTTTCAGCGAGGATGGTTTCGACACCCCTTTGGTCATTTAGCTTCTTTTAATGAGATTTCTAGGAAAAACACCATGCTCTGCAGCAGGACTTCGAAGTGTTTCCATGGCAGCTGGACTGCTGGCAATGAAAGTAAGATTAGGTAATGAGGATATGGTTCATCTGTACCCGTTTTACCAAAATGATTTTGAAAGTCACTAAGAAGAATGATAGTGCATTGCTTTGGAACCTGACAGAAATCGATTGTGGGGAAAACACACACAAACTTCAGCCTATGCAAATACTATTGCAACCTCAAGCAGTTTTAAGACCAATGTTCAGAGTTCCTTAAGTGTATATTATATCGACTTGAAATATGGATTCAGGAACATTTAACAAACTGAAAGTAAAAATAACATGAGATGAATCTTGCAAGAATAAAAGATCAAGATGGAAACTTATTGATCACCGTGGACATTTGAGAATAAATAGGACCTTAAATATATTTCTAGTAATTACGCATATATAAAAAAATCACTCGTTGGCTATTTTAAATTGCCTCTGTTGTTAAGCATGACAGGCTATTTGTTCGCAGATGTATGGCTGCAGATAACAGTGTGTACATGCAAGATTAATGAAGAGGATTAAAGGTTATCGGCTCTAAAGGGAAGATAGGAAGCAGAATTACAAATCACTCAGAAGAGAAAACAGAGGAGTTTGACACATTGGTTGGAAGAGAATGGTGGTGTTCTGAAAGGAAGGTTTCCAAAGTCAGTTTATTTGTTGTTTATATCAGTGATCTGAATGTAGGACTTGAGGGAGTGGTGTTGAAATACACTACTATACTAAATTAGGAAGTACACCATAACCATAGAACGTTTCATTGAGAACACATGGAATGTGATAAACAGTGATGGATGGACTTCAACATCAGTAAGTGTGGAATGATGAATTTTGGTTAAAAAGAGTATTAATTTCACTGTGTTCAAGACTCAGTGCTATGGAAGAGCAAAGGGGTTTGGAGACCTACTGAGGCAGTAAAATAAGAATTCAAGTTATAACACCAGTACAAAACATAAAAGTCAAGTGGATTGGCTCCGCACATTATCAAGGACATGAAAGATTCAAAGACTGATATGAAGGAGTACTTCAAAAAAAAGGAAACATTGGGGGATTTTCTGTTAGTTCAACAACAATTGTACCAATAATACTGAACTTCAGAAGGGCGAAAGGATGATGCATGTTAAATGGACTCTGTCATTTGTTAAAGGATCAAAAAGAACAAGTAATTGATAGAAAACAAAGCTATAAAGATAAATATATTTCCAAAGGAAGAGACAAAGAAGGGAAATTCCATGGACTAATAATTGATGCAGAATATTAGATTAGATTGGATCGGCGATGAAGGAAAGTGGGTAAAAAGATATGGGATCAGGGCAAATAAACACAAAGAGGACCATTCACTCAGACAAAGGCAATTTCCCAATATCAATTCTAAAATGATTTATTTTTATGAGGTACAACTTGTATTTTTCCTCACAGCTTAATTTTAAATTGAATTACAGCTTAACCTTTCCCAATAGGGTTCATCCATCTCTGAATTAATAGTAGAGACATCATTTCTAGGCTAAAATGTCTAGGGGTCTCTTTCCATATGATTCACATCGTGAACTAGTTGAGTCAAATTTTCTTCTTACTGTTTTGTAACTTCTGTATACTCCTGTATAATTAATTGTCTAAATCAGGTCTAAACAGTGGAAGTGGGCAATGAGTAGCTGGATGTTAGCCTTTCTTGTACTGCCCTGACAAAACACTTGCAACTTGAAACAATGGCAGCACAGTGGTGCAGCTTGTAGAGCAGTTGCTTCACTGTGTCAGAGATCCTGTTCAATCTATGTGGAGATTGTATGTTCTCTCTGTAACCACATAGGTCTCTTCCAGGTGCTCTGGTTTCCTCTCAAATCCTAAAGATGTGAAGGTTCAGAGGTTAACTGGCCACTGTAAATTGCCCCTAGTGTGCTGGTGAGTGTTAGAATTTGGGAGGGGTTGATGAGAATGTGGGGAAGAGTAAAGAAAAGCAGTTAAGGTAGGATAGTGTAATGGTTGGTGGTAACTTGGGGGGCCAAGGGACTAACTTCCATGCTGTATGTCTCTATAACAACAAATCTATCAACTCAGGACCAGGGTATTCAAAAGGAACAAAACTTTGCAATGAATAAACCACTTCCCCCACCCCACAACTGAGTTAAATGTGATAATATAATGAGCATTGACAAAGTTCCAAGTCATGAGAGGGGTAAAGTTCAAATAAGATGTGCAGGGCAAGTTTTTTTTCTTACACACAGAAAGTGATTGGTGCCTGGAACAGGCTGCCAGGGAGAGTGGTGGAAGCAGATACGATAGTGGCATTTAAGAGGCTGTTAAGACACATGAAATGCAGGAAATGGAAGGATATAGATCAGTACGGGCAGAAGAGAATTAGTTTAATTCAGCATTTTTATTTGGCATAGACATCATGGGCCGAAGGGCCTTGTTGCTGTGCTGTACTGTTCTTTGTTCCATATTCTATGATTTCCTGTTGCAGGATGATGTTAAATGTTTAAAATTTTACTCCTGGCTAAACTGCAATGCAGCTGTTTACTGCAAAACTACATTCCGTGCACTATTACACAACACAACACTTATTTCAGGCATTGATCCCAGTTATGAAGGTTAAGATGTAATAGCTGCCTCCTCTATATTCTGGATGGGTATCACCATAAGAACAAGGTACAAGGTTATCAAAAGTATTGAGTCACATAAGTGCAAGGTACACATAGATGAGGAAGGCAATTAGGCACATCTGAATATATCCATCCAGAATGACATTGTGCTCCCCTTCATTGATCGTTAACTGACTGTAGGGTATTTCCCTCCACCACTTTTGCAGAGAAGGGAATTTCAAATATTGGCAGCTGTGTAAAGAACTTACTGATATATATCCTAAAATGAACTTCTACCATTTAGGACCACATCCCCTGTTCTGTTTAATTTGAAATTAAAGTCCATGTTGTCCTTTTACATAATATTTACTATCTTATGCACCACTGCAAGGTTATCACTCAGACATCTCTATTTTAGGCTGAAGCAATGAGCACTCACCATCATCACACAGAGAATCTGACAGCAACATGGGGTAGTTTACTGCAGCAATCCTTAAGCTGTTAGTATTTCTTCCAGAGGCTCTGCAGTTTCCACCAGCACAACCAAAGGAAAATCAGTGAAATGAAGAACTTTTCAGGAATATATAAACTAGTCTCATTTTAAAACACCCAGTAAATATTGTGCTTTCTTACATGAGATGCAAAAGTTTTTAATGCCATATGAAACTACAAATTATCAGTTAGCAAACCCTTTGGACATGAGTAAAGATCAATTTTACAGATGTGGATTCAATTCTCTTGGTAAAATACTTCAAAATAATATGGTGTAGGAAATTATTCACCACCATTTGGCCCTCCACCACCATTCATAAAGAAATATCAACAGAAAATGCGAGAAATACTTTACCAGCATTAGTGAAAAGAGAAGCAGAGTTAACATTTCAGGTCAATGGTTAGAAAAGGGAAAGAGAAAAAGTAAGTTAGTTTTAAGTTGCAGGGAGGGTGGGGGCACGGATGAATAGGACAAACAGAACATCTCTGATAGGTTGCAGCCAGTGTTGCCATGGGAATTAGCTGTAGATAGAGATCATCAGGATGATAGGTTAATGGGCCAGTTATTGAGAAAGAACATGAACAGAGGGATGTAAAAATTGAGGTCAGTTAGAGAAAGGGAACACAAAATAAAGGAACACAAATGGTGCAGAATGCAGAGCTGTAGGAAATGCTCAGCAAGTCAGCCCCATGCTAGTAGAGAGAGAAAACTGAGCCAACATTATAGATAGATTGCCTACTGCCATTTTGCTATGACCATGATGCAGAGAGAGAGAAGACAAGTTACCTGAGATATTGAATACTGAGGCTGAAAGGCTGAAGCATGTGCAGAAAGAAGATGAGGTGTTCTCCCTCTACCTTACATCGAGCCTCATTATAACAGTGCTGGAGACCACAGACAGATTCCAAGGGGGAATGGAGAATTAAAGTGGCAGGCAGACTCAGGATTGTCCCCACAAACTGAACACGGGTGCTCCAATCTGTATTAGTTTCCCATTGTAGAGGAGACAACATTGTAAGCAACAAGTAGACTGGACAAAGTGCAAATGAATTTCTGCTTCATTATGAGTGGCTGGGTCTTTGGATGTTGGGAATGTTAATATCTCTGTGGCTAAGATGAATGAATTGATATTGATACTACTATATGTCGGCACATTATGGGCCAAAGGGCCTATACTGTGCTGTAATGTTCTATGTTGCAAAACTTTTTCATCCAACAGATGACAAACTACTGCCTCAATGGAAAAACTTGTTTAAGATATTTCAGCTTCTGCCTTCTTCACACATGTACATTCCAATCTTTATTTTGTGTCAGTAAAATGTTTGAAAAATTAACTAAAACTTGTGCTGTTTCCTTCTTGGTTTGCTGTCTATAAGAATTCTTCAGTGTGATTGGCTGATACCCTGATGTAATGCAGATGAACACCAGGAATCCTCTTGAACTGATGTCTCACAGCAATCAACGTCAGTTTAGTATTTATTTGCTGCTTTAGCATTATTTTGTCACTTTAGCTTCTTTTTGCACTACTTCAGATTGCACTGCTATCTTTACTCAATTATGTTGTTTTGCACTTCATCTCTGTACTTATTATTATATGTATACTGTTTACTCTGTGAACTTCATGCGAACAAGGAATTTCATTGCACCCTGCTGTATATGACAATAAACTAATCTGAATCTGAGTAGTGGACGTTACCAAAAGGGAGTTTTCTTTGGCCCTGACCACAATATCCAGGCCAGTACTGAAGGATGGGTCTAAATACAACACTGAATGATCCAAATGAACTTTCTTAGACTTGTATTCTATTGCCTTGGCTATTAACTCATTGTGTGTGTTGATTGTTATTCTGCATTGATTTATTCTGTCAAGCATTGGGATGCAAAAGCTCCCAGATCTTTCTAGTTTTAAACACCTTCCTGGAATGTGTATGTCTTCTATTTTCCCTTCTTAAGTCCAGTACTTTACACATATCACATGCAAATTCATCTGCCATGATTTAGGCATCCATATATTTTTGAATTTTGTAGGAATGAACATTGAGATTTGCAACAGTGTTTCCTGACTAACCATCCAAGTGGTGGGAGATGAATATCCCTCCTCTCAATGATCAGTTTTTATCTCCTTTGAAGTCAGTACCTTATGCCAGTGTGCATTTCTATCTAGAAATCATCAAAATCATGCTCTACCCAAAACCATTCTACACATTGTGGATGAACAAGCAGCTCCTGTTCTTAACAGTATTCCTGATCTGCTGAATTGGGATTTCCTGAGATGGGCCCTGACTGGAGAAATAGGTGATAGGACACCTTCAGTGCCCCACGTCGAGCAGAGTTGCTTGGAGCGATGGAAGATTTTGTCAAGATCAGCTGTTTTCCCAATGGTAAGAGTAAAGATGGAGGACAATAATTTTATAAGAATAAAAGATGGAGAAACACAATTTTAGCCCTCACGGCTTGACCAAACCACAGTAACTTTTTCCACAGAGTAAATAAGAAAAAAAGAGACAGACACTAGAGAATAAGGTAAGAGGCAAAAGAGGCAGAGGTTGAAATTCAGAGGATTTGTTTTGTATTATTTAGCAAGATTATGGAGTGGGTTGTGCTGCTGCAGTGCAAATCACCTTACCCAGTCCGTTCACTCCTGCACTCACCTGTGCTAGTGTGCAGATCTTGTAGGCCATCTGAATCCTGGAGTCCAACTGCACTGGTCGGACAGCGACTCAGTCTCAGGTGGTGCTGTGTAGAGGTCCTGCTCCTGATAGTCTTTGACAGTTGACCAAAGCTGGATGGGCTTTGCCAGCTGTTAAAGTTGTCAATATTTCTAAAACCTGTAAATGTTTCTTACATTTGGAAACAGTATCAAATTTAAAGTTAAAAAAACAAAAATATGATTTAAATACTTTTTAAATATTATAAATTATTACAAATATTAAACAAAAGTAAAATAATTCAACGAAGATGACTTATTTTTCCCTCTGCCTCCTAAATCTTTGCCCAACAATTACTAATTAAGTCAACGATATTTCAGCCACTGCACCATGCCTAATTGGCTCAGGATCCAAGTTGCGAATCCCCAACATGGTTCTAGGAACCCCAGCAAGACTGGATTCCACCACTGGACCAAGTGGAGTCCAACAACCAAGTGAACTAACAGATTTCAGAGACACAAGAGATTCTGCAAATGCTGGGGAGCAACACATACGAAATGCTGGAGGAACTCAGCAGGTCAGGCATGCATCTATGGAAGGAAATAAACAGTCGACGTTTCGGGTCTCGACCATTTATTTTCCTCCATAGATGCTGCCTGACCTGCTGAGTTCCTCCAGCATTTTGTGTGTACTGAACTAACAGATTTTCCTGCCACATCTATCAGCATGTCCTGTATAACAGAGTTCATGCAATCAAGTTTCAATGAGTGGATACCAAAGGTTTTGAATCAAACCACTGGCAAAAGTTAGCATGATCCAGCCTATAATGAACAAAAACACACAACCTGAAATCAGATTGAATAAGAAATATTTAATGGGAATTGGTAAACATTTGAAGGGGCAAAATATTTGAGAAAATAGCAAAAAAGCAGAGGAATGGGACTCAGTGAACAGGTCCTTCAAAGATCTACAACAGACATGATGGCCTTAAATGGTCTCCTTCTGCACTGCATGTTGCCTTAACACCTAAGTACATGGAAATGAAAATTCCATCGTTGTCAAACACTGTATTTGTATTTAGCTCTAATTGTAACAATAATCAACCTGAGTGAACACACAAGCCAGAGCTGAAGAGGACTGGAGATAAAGTGACCCGTTGCTGAGGTGACATGAGGGTCATTGTGTAAAACGTGTACCCAAATGATTAACAATCTCACCAAGCTAAGGGATGGTGATAATGTGATAAGCTACAAAAGCAACACTTTACAGGTTTACTAATATATCACAACTTTGCAAGGAAAATACAGCAAATAAACTTTCAACTCCAGAAGTCTGCAGTAGCCAACAGCCCAAATTAGCCACTCATTTCACAAGAACCTAGAAAAAAAGAGTTGGCCACTCGGCCCCTCAAGCCTGACCTGCCATTCAATATGATCAGAGCTGATCTCTGCTGGCCTCAACTCCCCTTCTGTGCCAGTTTCTCCACGTCCCTTATCTTTCAAATATTTATCCACCTTAAATCTATCTGATGATCTGGTCTCCACTACCATTTGGGCAGAGACTTTCAGAGATTCACTACCCTCTGAGAAAAGAAATTTCTACACACCTCAGTTTTATATGACCGGCCCCTTATTTTACAGTTATGTCCCCTTGTTCATGGCTCTCCCATTAGTGAAAACATCTCAATATCTACCCTTCTAAACCTCCTTAGGATCTTACCTATTTGAATAAGGTCACCCCTCATTCTTCTAAACTCCAAAGCATACAAACCCAAACTGTCTAGTCCCTTTTGATAGGTCAAAACTCTCAAGCCAAGAACAACCTACTCTGGTGAATCTCCTTGGGACCACCTCCAATGCTACTGTATCCTTTTTTAAATAAGGGGACAAAAACTCTGTGCAGTATTCCAGGTGTGATCACACCAACACCCTGTACAATGGTATCAAAACCTCCCTATTTCTAACCCCTTTGCAATAAAGACCAACATGCCATTTGCCTTCTTAACTATGGATCTGCCTGTTAACTTTTTGTGATTCATGCACTGGAATACCCCAGATCCTTCTGAACTTCACTCATTTACAGTCCCTCTTCTTTTTGATAATAATCCACCTTTTGATTCCTCTATTTTATTTGATTTGATTCTATTTGATTTCATCTGAAAACTCCACAGATTTTTTTTTAAAGACAGTTAATTATTTTCAAGAATGATCCAAGATATTTGGGATAAATAACAGATCAGCCTAGTGTTGGATTAAATATAAATATAAAATAAGATTGTGACATTGCAGGCACAACCAACAGCCTCTGCAAATGAAATCCTTGGCACAGCTTCATTTAATCTTTCTGTAAACGTCACTTTCTGACACTAGCACTAGCAACTCTTGGAAATGTTTTTATAATGCAAGAAGTGGTGAAAATTTACTGTGCCATTCTTTCAAAGAGGGAAATTTAATAAAACACTTACATACTTGAATTATAAACGACAACAAAATCATGTATTGAACTACAACCAAAGATAGCATCATTAGTCCATTCCTTATAATTGGTATCCATGGCAATTGGAACAATCACCTAACATTATCTGAAACTATAGCTTTGCAGTAGCTTTTAATTAGATGTGTTAAATATTTTGGGAGTTTAATTCAGTTTGGCAATTGAGCAGTACTCATTTCATTAAGTATTCTGGGAATACTGAAAAATTAATTGATGCAAGAAAATTAATAAAACATTTATGCCTGTTTGTACCAGATTTTATTTGATATAAATCAAAGAACTATACATTCTGAGAGTAAATGTATGTGAATGGATTAAATTAATGGCCCAGAAATTGCATTTGATAATAAGAGGAAAGCTTGAAGAAAACTACACAAAGATCACAAATTCTTCTTTTCCAATGTTAATTTTATACTGAAATGAACAATTAGGATTTCTGCCAAATAAGCAGCCAATCTGATTGCATTAGTGCCATCAAGCAAGTTGAGCAGCTAATCAGATTGATGTACTTTCACAAACCCAAAGCCAGGAAGTAAATAGGTTTGAATTTTAACTTTTTAAACAATTTTGGAAAAAACATCTCCATTGAGACATATACATGCATTAGAGTATTAGGTTTACTATGACAAAAGCTATAACAATTAAAATTATTTTGAAATAATTGTTCTGAGACGATGACATTCCATGTGCAAAAATTTAGCTTCTCTGGGCTTGAGTGGTTGTTTAACAATAATGATACCAGTGTACCATTTAAAACTCGGTCACATATCATTTAACAAGGTATCAACACACAAAATGCTGGAGGAACTCAGTGGGTCAGGCAGCACCCATGGAGGTAAATGGAGAGTCTACAGTTGACCCAAAACATTGACCGTCCATCTCCCTCCATAGATGCTGCCTGACCTGCCGAGTTCCTCCAGATTTTCAGCATCTGCAGTCTCTCTTGTGTCTCCATTTGCACCAAAAAGAAGTGAGGTTTTCATCAGTTTACTGATTACTCATTGATTGTCTCAGTAAAGACTTAGAAAACAGAAAACAGTGCATTCTGTGGAGGAACAGTGCAATATCAACGACAGCTTCTGGATTTCCATTTTAACTATGGACGTATATACTCCAGAGTTATCACCAGTTTTGTGATGTAAAGCTGATGAACACCAACTGTTTTGCTATCACAAGAATCAAAAAATCCAGAACATAGGGTATTTTCTAGAATAGTTACGACTTCAAGTTCTAAACTTCTTAAACGTGAAATATTTACAAATTTATGTTCTAGATTTCATAACTCTGAGAAATTCCTGTTCTAAGATAAATTTATGCTTTAACTAGGATATGCTTGAATAAGTTGATTTTCGGAAAGTGAGATTGAAATATGTCATTCCAGTTAATGTGCATTTTTGCACTGATCAGGGACAAAAGCGTAAAATAGTTGGTGATAAATTGGCAGTTTAACATTTCTCTCATTTCTTTTTATTTCCATTGAAGTCAGTGAAAACAAAATTTTAAAAAATGCAAAGCAGGATGTTAATTCACTAGAACCCATTTCCCACTATCACAGCAAATCAAAATCAACCTTTTCAGCTTTACCTAAAGCTAAGTGAAAAGATTTGAGGTCGGCTGTGAAGGACGATGGTAATTTTGCATGGTTCAATAAACTTTATCTAGTTATGGACTCCACACTAGCAGTGATGAGTATTTCTAGGTGTCACAGTGGCCTCGGGTGCTGTCTGTGTGAAACTTGCATACTCTCCCTGTCACCATGTGAGTTTCCTCCAAGTGATCAGGTTTCCTTCGGAAGTGTGTGGGTGGGTAGAATAATTGGCCACATGGAATCTGGGGGTAGGCGTCATGATGGGAATGTGGGGAGAATAAAATGGGTTAGGGTAGCAATAGGGTAAAAATGGTTGTAAGATGATCGGCATGGACTTGGGCTTGTTTCCATACTATATCTCTCTATGACTCAATGATTCTATTGACCAAAGCTTTGATACCTAGATTCCAGCCTTGATTCATCAAAAGTCCCCCAGCAACAAGTTTGATTCCAACAAACTCAACTGATAATACTGAATTTCTGTTGAATTCCCTACTTCTCAAAGTATAATTATCAAATTATATTTACTGAAAATGCTGAAAAAAACATATTAATATATTCCTTTCATATCCTTTCAAGACATCCAAAGTGCTTTACAGCCAATGAAGTACATTTGAAGTGATCACTACTGTAGGAAATGTGATGAGCAATTTGCAAACAGCAACCTCCCACAAACAGTATGATGACCAAATAAAATATTTTTTCTTCTGGGATCTTTGAGTGCAGGCATGGCCTCAGATTAAAATTTCATCCAAAAAAAGGGACCTCCAACAACATAACACTTGGACTGAGAATCAGCACATGTTTTCATTCACTCGCCTCAGGTTGGGAAACACAAAGACAAGAATTTTACCAACCGAGTTACTATGATGGAAAACTGAATAATCTATCAGAGGGGAACCATGACTATCTTGAATAATAAATTGATACTGCGTTAACTTTAAAGTCTTGTACACTTTATTTCAAAGGGCAAACTAAACTAATCCTTTCTTAATGGACTTCCAACATGAAGTAGAAATTAGCTTTAAGCCAGTTTTGGTTAGCAGGAACCTACTATGTAAATACAGGTTATTGTTGAATGATTGAGATAGATTTCGTTCGGGCTATGATCCAAATGCTTTAAAAAGAGCAATAAAACATAACATTTGTTCTCCACTACTGGAGAGTCTAGGGAAAAAAAATAGATAGTCCAAAAAGTGTTGGTTTTGTCCATGCAGTTCACTTTTAATGCTAAAGCTAGTTGACAGGTTGATACAATCAGAATGCATCACTTTATTGATGATTCACATTTTTTTTAAAAATCTACCTGCAGGCAAAATTTTGCCCTTTACTTTTTAAAGTCAAATGTCAACTCAAGTCTCATTGAATGGTAAATAAATTGAAAGGTTAGCTTCAATATAAGAATAGTCTTTTGTTTTCATTGAACTTGAACTTTGTGTCCAAACCTACAAATGCAGTCACAGTTTTATTTATGAATGTACATGGATTGGAATTGAGTCTTCAACAGGTAAAACAAGCAATCTCTGACCATTCTGTTCTGAATGGGTTCATTTTGACCTCATCCTCTACCCTGGATTGAATTGATAGAATCACATATGCCCTTCCCCATTTAGACCACACCTGATTTTATCAGCATTCACTTTACTAGAATATAATTAACTCAGAGTAATTTAGCCAAGTAGTGTGACTAGGTGAAGCAACCTGATGCTTATAATATCTGGCAATTTCAGTTAAAACAACTACCTGAGTGTTTAATTGTTCTCAAGGATGAAAAGAGCATGATAAATGAGAAGGTGCAGCTTGTACATAAAAGAAAAATAATAGGCCGAACCGCAACTGGAGGAAGACGAAGAGCATTACATAAGCAGTCCCTAATTTTCCTTTGATTCCTTTCCATTCCTCACTGGTGTTGAGTGATGGAGGAGGAGTTGTTTGGTTGCATTGGAACTCATAATGCCACCAACCCAGCTGACAGTTCAGGTGAAGTGATCCAGAGAATCCCACCCAGCTCTGGGCTTCCTACAAATGAGCATGAAAAGGCAAATATCTGACCTTAAGGAATACTTTTACCATCCAGGAAATACTCAAGGAACAGTCTAAAACATTAAATAGAAATCTGAGTGTGAAAGAAACTACAGAGAATCATAGACACATGGCAGTGACTGCAGAGGATGGAAGATTCATTTACTCTTCAAATAAAAAAAGATTTTTGACAGCTACTGGATCCTGCAACTGACTGTGGTAATAACATCCCAACAAAGAAGGTGGTTGGTTTCTGTGGTACTGAAGTTACAGATAAAGGCCAGGTGACAGATTACACCAGGGAGGTTTCTAAACCCATTTCCTTTTGTATTTTGAATCTTCATGCTATTTCAGAGAGTTGATAGATTGTTACAATTCAGAACATCCATTTTATTTGCTAGGTTGCATCTGGGACCATTTCTATAGAAAAATATTTCAACTTTTGTCAGTTCCCTTAAAAACAATTTGAATCACATATTGTCAGCTTTGTTTCACACATGCAAGTCTTTCTGTAAGTCTAACTGTTAACCTGAGTGCTTTAAGTTTATGGTTGGTTACTTACTGCTTCTTAACAGTTTTGGCTTCATTCTAGGAGGATTTTTCCCCCTTTTAACAAGGTTCTGTCTTGTCCTGATTTACATTGTTCAAACTTCAATTGTGTTCTTGCTGTCTTTGTTTTGTCTGCCTATGAGAAGGATGATCTCTTATCTACCACTATCGTATCTACCACAATCTTGCTGCATTGCTTAGACCTTATTGGGAGGGAAAGTAAACTGTTTCACATGCTACACCTTCATCAGATGTTCAAAGGTGCTCCCTCACCTCACCACTGCACTCAGTCACAGTGGGAAAGACCAGTCTTTGAAATATGAAGACCTCACATTCTGGATGTCAGGAAAGTTGGACGTTCCTCCTCTGCAGTGTTGCAATGGAACAAATGTGTTCTACTGCATCTGGAGCTGATCCCACAACTGAAGACATGCTTTAAGATGCTGTAGTGGTGTTTTGGGTCTGCTGGGTTCAGCATGAGTACTTTAACTGAGGCAGTTGGATGGCAGAGATGATGCTTCATCTTGAGAAGCATTATTAGACAGGGTATTGAGTTCAAGAGCCGCAAGGTAACGTTGCAGCTCTATAGAACTCTGTTTAGACCACACTTGGAGTATTGTGTTCAGTTCTAGACATCTCATTATAGGAAGGATGTGGAAGCTTTAGAGAGAATGCAGAGTAGATTTACCAGGATGCTGCCTGGATTGGACAGCATGTCTTATGAGGATAGGTTGAGTGAGTAGGGCTTTTCTCTTTGGAGAGGAGGATAAAAGGTGACTTGATAGAGATGTACAAGATGATGAGGCATAGATCAAGTGGACAGTCAGAGACTTTTTCCCAGGGTGACAATGGCTAAAATGAGGGGACATAATTTTAAGGTGATTGGAGGAAGGTATAATGGGGATGTCAGAGATAAGTTTTGTTTTACACAGAGAGTGGTGGGTACATGGAATGCACTGCCAGCAGAGGTTGTGAGGGCAGATACATTAGGGCCATTTTAGAGACTCTTAGATAGACACATGAATGATAGAGAAATGGAGGGCTATGTGGAAGGGAAGGGTGAAGTAGATCTTAGAGCAGAATAAAATTCGGCACAACATTGTGGGCTGAAGGGCCTGTACTGTGCTGTTCTGTTCTATGTTCTATGTTAAGTATCACCACCACTGTCCTCTCCCTCACCCCACCCCTGCACTCTCACAGCCATCTTCTCCCCACGGCCAACCAACCCCACCAGCCCCCAATTCTCATCTCCACCTGCGACATCTCTGCTTTTGGGCAGTCGATCACCATGTCCTGCAGTCAGCTGAGCAGATGCATTCTTGTCCAAATTATCCTCCAGTACGGAGAATCTAAAAAGAAATGAATGATGGAGTGCTGAATCTGAAAAAGGAGGCACAACTGGAAATTTCATGTCAGTAGCAGACAGAAGCAGAAGGAATGGACACACTATCTGAGCCACCCATCTGGCCAAGCAATATAATAGGAAATTCAGGGGTGACTTTTTTTTTTAAATACACAAAGGGCGGTGTGTCAGTGGAATGAGCTGCTGGAGGAAGTGGTTGAGGCAGGTACAATAACAACTTTTAAAAGACAATCGGACAGGTACATGGATTGGAAAGGTTTGGAAGGTTATGGGCCAAAAGCTGGCAAATGGGACTAGCTTGGATGGGGCATTTTGGTCAGCATGGACCATTTGGACCAAAGGACCTGTTTCCATACTGCATAACTCTATGAACATCCATACCTCAGCCAGAACTCCCTGGAGTTGTTGTCATGTGTTCCAGATCGGAATGCAGTTCTCTGATGTGTTCAAAGTCACTGTACAGACTCAAGTGGCAAATTTCTCCATGATGGTCATAACAATTTGTTGGATTTCTCTACAAGAACTCAATAAATCCTTGCTGCTTAGAAAATAATCACAAATCCTACTTCTCAGGAGGAGGCTGGTTCATTTTGCCTGTGCCAGCTCTTTGACACAACAATCTAATTCGTTCCACTCCCCTGCAATTTTCCCCCTTCAAGTTATTATCCAATTTCTTTTCAGAATCACTACTGAATCCACTTCCATCATCCTCTCAAGCAGCACATGTCAGACCAAAACCTGCTGCACAAAACAAATACTCAACTCTATTTCGGTGGAAGATCAGCTTGACTTCAGTTAACTCCACAGGTCTAGGCAGGGAACTTGAATCTATCCTTTGAAAATATTGTTAATATAGTTAAAGATAAAAAGTGTGGAAAGGTGTGTTGTTTAGTTACATGCAGTACCATTGAAATAATATGTACAGTTAAGTTGGGATGTAATATGGTTACCAGTCAAGATTGTGATGTATTAGCATAAGAACATTAATAATGGGATAGGGTCAAACAGTCTCTCAATCCTGCCCTGCTATTCAATGAGATCATGACTGATCTGATCTTGATTTTAATTCCACTATCCTGCCTGTTCCCTACTATATAATCTAAACATTTATCTCATCCTCAAAAATATTCAAAGACTGCCTGCACAGGGCAGAGAATTCCAAAGATCCATGACCTACTGAGAGATATGTTGCCTCCTGGTCTGTATTTTAAATGGATATCCCCTGATTCTGAAACCAGTTTTTTCATTTGATGGTACTTTCCATATATTGCCAAACTTGATAGAGTAACTGTCTGAACAGTCTGCGACAGAATCAATTTGTACGTCCTTGCACTGGTTATTCATCAAACTCCAAAGTCTGACCATTTGCTGCCATTACTCCTTGCAATATAAATAATCCCAGTTCCTCTTTGTCTGAATGAACTCTCAAACTATGAAGCAGACTGAGACAATTAAGGAGTACCTTGTTTCATAAAGAAATTTTCTTACATTATAATATTGGTACTTTTTTAGGTGACACCTTATGTGGTGGTACCTTCTTTCTGTTGTAATTTCCAATTACCACTGAAATTGCTTTTATCTCAGCCTTGGATCTGTGGGCTATCAAGTGGAACCTTTCTTTCCACAACTGAAACACTTGTCTGTTCTAAACTGTCAGGGCTAGCATGAGTGAAGGGCATAGTCACTGACCTAATTGGTTTCACAAGTATGCTTTCAGACACAGACTTTGACTTTGTACAAGTCTCCAACTGTAGCCTTCAGCTACGTATATCGGTTGTATATGGTACACAAAATTCCTGAGTATCTTTGGCTGCCATTTCCATTCGCATCGTAATTTTACATTTCTGTGCCCTTCTGCACTCATCCCATTTACCAGCACATGGTCCACAGCCTTCGATGCTTTGGCAAATCAAGTGATCATCTCGGTATTTCTTAAACACTGTGAGGGTATCTGCTCCCACCACCCACGCAGGCAGTACATTCCAGATCCCAACCACTGTCTGGGTGAAAAAGTTCTCCCTCAGTTCCCCTCTAAGCCTCTTCCTCCCTACGCTAAACCTATGTCCGCTAGGTTTGTTGTCACTACACATCTATATCCACTTACCTGGTTCTCCAGTGACTATCTAAAGCAAATAAAAGCTCTTGCAGTCTCATTACATTCTGTAAAATTCTATTACCCTTTCTGAAAATCAGGTTGTATTGCTGCTATTGTTGGAATTGCTCACAGTCATTGCCATTGAATCACAGAAGCACTTTATTTTTCCTTTCGGCTGGCGCTAAAGCAATACCTCATTAATTGCCCGACCTGGTAATGGCCCAGGCACCAATCAGCAAATTCCTGACTCCCAGGGCTTGCCCACAGTAAGCTAATCATGCAGAACCAGGCAGATTCAGCAATACAACTATAAGTGTAGTGCACCATCCAGCATGTGTCTGAATGGACAGTTTGCTACAAAACTGGCCCCATGGGGCCGCAAGATACAGTACTGAAGTGACAGGTTGTTTCACTAATCATATGAAGGTCTAACCATATCAAGACCTGGCCAGCAATCTCGATTGAATATAAAATATAATAGCCAGCATGGCAGATCTTTTCACTGATTTTTTCATTCATATATATCTGTCCTTTACTGTGTAACAAATTCAGTCAACAAAGCAATTCAAAGCAAATCCAACTTGAAATGCTAGTCAAATCAGATACATCACTCCTGGGGTTGGGGCAATTTATTTTTGTCAGGAGAGAAGCTGCTCACTAATTTGGGTTGGAGCATTTGTTTTGCCACATGGGTTAGAGTTCAAATAAAAACTAATAGTCTAATCTAACAACTACTCCGTGAACCAAATTTACATTGTTGTGCCTCTCAGATGAGACACCTAACCTCAGGCAGCATTGACACCATCAATCCTAGATCCAAACCAAGCAGTTGCCTTAGCTACAAACCAACATTAATCTTAGTTGGCACATTACCCCTGCTTGGAAGTGATTATAATAGCAAGGCAATTTAAAAAATAGAAAATACAATTTCATGCAAATTGCAATGTTGCTGTCTGTCAATATATCTGAACAATAAATTCACTTGGTAGTTTCTGCTGCTCATTCACTCATTAGTTCAGTTGGTGACTGACAGAAGCCCAGGGAAATATTGCAAGTGCCTGAAATGGCCAGTTATGGAGATTCTCCGTAGAATCCTACCTGCATGCTCGTGGGGTTTTGGCTGAAGACCGGGGTAAGCTCCTGTGTTGATTTGAGGCAAATGATCTGACTGGCTTCCCTGAGCAAAGTTTTAAATATGTGGGATGTTGACAAGTGTAATTAAGTTACCAGTATATCATTATCAGATTTTTCAGGCTGGAAAAATCCCATTTTCCAACTAGCTTATAACTCTTTTAAAATTAACACCATTGGCCATCACATTCTCCAAACATTGCACATCCAGTGTGAGACTCATGCTCCAGTGTATCAGGAACTTAGCTTTATAGAATATTTAACAACCTCACTGCACCTGCCAATGAGTTGGAGGAGGGTGGGCGGGGCATTTGACTCCCAGCAAACAATCTATTCTACATCATACAAAGTCAATTTACTCAAAAAGCAGTCCATATGAAGAACAAAGGTGTCAGAAACTACAGGAACTTCTTCCAAAAACAGCTGGGGTGAATTGTCCAGACAAAAAGTGCAGTGATAATTAAATTCTGTGCATGAAATCAGTCACAGTCACTTAACAGCAGTATGATCACCAAGACTGATTGACAGGAGAATTGCCCAAACACCCCTAATCCCACTAGCTATTGTTATGTGCAGCCTATAGAAAATCATGAGGGGTGAAATGCAAACCAACATGTCCTAATCAATGCAGTGTGACTCTGGGAATATATCACAAAAATCTTTCTCTCGACACCAGTATTGCATCTGGCAGTGGAATCCTGGTTTCCTGATATTAACAACTTTTTCACAAAGAATTATACAAATGATTGAACGCTCAGAGTAGTTGGGACTGGTCCAAGCATTTGTTTAACAAAAGAAATCACCCAGAAAAAAAACACACTTGAAATCCCAATAGGACAGATATTAAAGTTAGCCAAGCATTGAAAATAATGAGAAATTCCATCACCCTTTTCAGAAATCGATTAGCACCATCATGCAACACAATTTTCAACACTAAACCAGACTTTATTAGTTCCAACTAATACTGTGGTTGTCCAGCACTGTGCCAAAGTGTATTATTGGTCATTTACTTGGGCACCTAGGTTTCCTTGATAGTTTAATCCTGCTGAGCATTGTGGGCAAATGCTGTATTCAAAGTAAAGCTTATTGCCATGACAACGCTTTCAGCATGCAACTGGCAATGATTTCATGGGAAACAGATCTCAACAGGAGCTTGTCTTCCAGTAACTTGACTCTGATATTATTAAAATGAAAAAAATGCAACAACCCTAGGCATTCTAAATAAATGTACATTATGTGAGAATCAGCACAGAAACAGGCCCTTCAGCCCAACGAATCAGTGCTGACCATCAATCACCCATTTACGCTAATCACATTTTATTCTCCCCACAATCCCTTCAACTCCCCCAGTTCTACCACTCATCCACACACTAGGACCAGTTACAATGTCAAATTAATCTACCAACCCACAGGTCTTCAGGAATGTGGGAGGAAACCAGTGCATTAGGACAAAATCCCACAGTCACAGGGAGACTGTGCAATTCCAAACAGACAGCAGCAGAGATGGGGATTGAACTCAGGTCACTGGAGCTGTGAGGCAGCAGCTCTATTATCTATGTGCCATCCCATTATCATTGTTCTGGCATTGATAACAAGTAATGAGGTGAGAAAGAAAACACATAAACTAAATAAGGTGAAAAAGAACATGAGCCTAAACATTCCTGCCAAATTCAGCTCTTCTTGGAAAGGGTAGATTATGATTTACGTGCATTCTTTAGAAAGATTGGTTAATAAAGCCAACATTACCAAGAAATTCTAGTGCACCAACAAATGGTGTCCCCATAGCAATGTGATTCAACTTCCCCCGCAGTGCTTCAAATGGAGAGATTGACAGCATTATGTGAAGCCTGAAGCAGAAACCTTATTGGAGTCTCCCGGCAGACTGATGACAGGAAGTGCTTGGTTGAATTCTAGAAGGATATGAAATGACCACCATCATCTTTCCCTTCAGAAGAAAAAACAGCAGAATGCAATTGTAAATCCAATTGGCCAAGAAATAGTTCTGTGTCTGGTAAGGTGTGTTAAACTGGCAGCAGATATCATGCCAAAACACGGCAGAGCAAGCAGAGGCAGTCTGGTCACTTGTTCAGTGTTGTTGAGGTTAATAGAGGTCCAGGTTGTTGTGGGTGGGTTTGAGGAAGCAGGGGGTGAGGTAGGAGGTCACAGCTTTAGACTGTGGATGAAGGGAAGGAAAAAAGAGCAGAGAAACAGAAACTCAAGGATGGATTTGGGGTGTTGCCGGAGACAAAGAGTCATCGATGACAGGACGGCCGCAACTGGCTGGGATCTGGTGGTGAGGAGCCATGAGGAGACCCACATTGAAAGGTATGTTGAAATTTGAAGGGGACCTTCCTGAAGGTGTTTCTAAGCACTGGACCTCCACTTTGGGCGTGGTGAGGCAGGTGCCTATTAAATTGAGCTGAAACAGGCCTCACACACACAACCAGTGTCATGCAAAGTCACTGATTTGTAACTGAGTTTTGTAAAAGTATCCAAATGTGCCCTGTATACTGTTGTAGTCTGATACATGTGTTCGTGTACCTTGATAATTGTTTTTCTTCAATTAAGTTCCTTTGCAAAACACAAATATTATGCTCCGTGAAAGAATTTCAAGGTCAGTGTTTGTTAGTAAGAAAAATAATTGCAAATATCTTCTAATATTTACATGTCAACAAAATAATCCAAAAACTTGAGATTCTGTTATGCTTTAGATAATGAAATGTTATAAGTATGGGTTAAAGCACCTTAGTGTGTACCACATGCACAAAATCCTGTGACGTCTCTCTGACTCTCTGTATACAGTCCTTGGAATGCAAGGTTCATATAGCTAAACTCATATGGTTACATTGATGCAAAGTCAGCTCACTGAGAACTTTACAAGTGTAGATGTTAAGTGCAGAGCAATGACTGACTGACCTACAGTCTATCATTTTAGCTGATTCTAATAATTCCAGGACAGTTTGAAACCTCAGAGTAATTAACAGTTTGGCATCACTTCATAGATAAGATTCCTTATCTCTGATCTAACGTTCTCATGATTATTCTCTACCCTTTCATTATCAGCATGCCAGGGCAAGAGAACACACATTGTTTTAAAACTGCACAGGAGCAGAAAGCCCAAATAAATTGAAAGGACACTGGCCTTGTCAAACAGACTGAATACTAAAATATTTCTGTAAGCCTACCAAAGAAATGGAATATATTTATTAATCTCTGTCTCTACTGTTTTTGTCATGACAAGGCTCATTATAACTTAATGTCAGAGGAAGATTTCTTTCCAATGGCAAAGGGTACAGAAAATGCTTTGAGCTGGTAATACAGAGGCTCATATATGACTGCGGATTTGACACCACCCCTTCCCTACAATCACTTCAGGAGTTCTTTGAGTGGCCTTATGGGGGACTTCCTTCACACCTCACTGAAACACTTCCATTTCATGACAACACTGCAAAATGTAAACCAAATAGCTGAAACTCTGCTCTGCATCAGGTGTATGTAGGTGTAGCCATACAGATGAACAAAAGGGTATCATGTAAACAAGCACTAAAAATTCTCCTTCACAGTTGTGTCTAATAGATTATAGGGAATTAAGAGGGGGAATCGGACTGATGAGGTTGGAAACAGGCATGGAACTGATAAACTGAATATTCTGTATCATGGTAAATAAGAAGGATTGAGGTGTGTTTTACCCCCAAGCAGCTGACTTATTCTTATTGTCGAGCTTATTGTCATTTGCACAAGTACATGTATGCACAGGTGCAATGAAAACTTACTTGCAGCAGCATCACAGGCACATAGCATCAGAGATACAACCTTCACAAGGAAAACATAAATTATGCAAGAATTATACAAGAAACAACACAATTAGCACAAAAAAGAAACAAAGTCTATTGTAGTGCAAAGTGGTCAAAGTGTTGCTTTACTGAGGTAGTAATTAAGAAAAACAAACTGCTGGAGGAACTAAGCAGATCGAGCAGCATTGTGAGAGGAAAGGAACTGTCAACGTACACTTTCAACAATAGATTGCTCAGTTTTTATTGTAAATGATTTGTGAGCACACAATCTTTTGATACCAAAGGTGTTAAGTGTTTAGATCAGATCACCAATGCTTAGTGGATAAAGGTGTCACCTACTCTATTTCAAAATAAGCCAAAACTACAAAGTCGCAAGTTCAGACCCAACTCAATCTCAGCCAGAGAAACAGTTGGGATGGGACAATTTACCACCCCTGAGCAAGGAAAATAAGAAGAAAACAATCAAGACCTCCTGCTTCAGACTGTTACCTCGTAAAGGTTGTTACACAGACTTGCAGCCAAACAATCCATCTTATTTCTGTTTTATCAAATGAAAAGCAATTTCAGCCATATATCTCGGAAATAGTTACAGTTCTGAGAGATGAGGTCATTTATTTCACGAGGGCTTTGCAGTTAACTTCAGTGTTTGGCACACCTGATGAATTTCAGGGATTCCACAAAAGAATACTTTTTCGAAAGTTGTGCCCTGAAGGGTTAAGGATGTGAATGATTGCTACAACAGTTGGTGACATTTCACTGAACTTTGGGAAATCAGACCTCGGAAGGATAATTGCAGAGGAAAAGTTGGAAGACTCAGAACTCAGTGATTTCCTGGGATTTTCTGAGACAACTGAGGAAGAGCTTCTGGAAAATGTCATTTTTTTCCTGGCCCTCAAGAGGTTGCCAAAGTATTCAGCTCACACTTAGCCTCGTTTTGCAAAGTGGTCTTACAAGGGGCCTTACAGTACTTCATTGTAAAGAAAAAAATTGAAATGATGTAGCAACATCTTCACATCCTTTTAGGAACATCCTTTTATATACTCAGCCAGCAACTGCGATAAGAAGAAGAGTCAGTGTTCCACATCAATGGCCTTTGGACACATCTATGTTGAGTCACTCTCTCTCTCTCTCTGCATAAGTTGATTGACCTGCTTTGTCTGTCCAGAATTTAGTTTTCTTTTCCCAAATTTCCAACATCCACAGTACTTTGCCTCTGCACACAGATCTGTTTCTGAAGTTAAATGAACTATAACATTGATGCACAATGCACCAAAGTAACTTATCAGTGCAGCCATCGACACAAGCCGTCAATCCAAACCATGCGTAACTACTATTGAATAATGCGACAGATTGTCATCACTTAACCTATCCCTGTCCGTGTATTAATTGACCCGCCATGCTTCCCTGTTTTTCTTTAAGATTACTAACTGTATAAATCATTCAAATCCAAATGTAGCCCCACAATGTAAATAAGACCCAGGGTACACTGAGAGAGACCATATTCTTGGCCACGTATCGATAGAATGTTGAACTACTCAGAATTTTTAAGACTTCTTTGAAGGAATCAACTCATTTTCTACCTCTGATGTAAATTACTTGCTACAAGCTCTGACTTCTGCCTGAACCACCTATAAAATGCAACAACATGTAGCTGATTTAGTTTTGCAGTAACTTGAGCCCTCATTAGCTTCCAACGTACAGACAATGCTGAGAAAAGGTTCAGTGTTCACCATCAATTCTGTGCCTTTCTTTCCCACTGTGCACACTATAGATTCTCTGACGGATATCAAACTCCTTAGTCAATATCTTGCTGGCAGTTAAACCGAGGCTTTTCTTTAGATTTATTTACAAATGCAACATGCTGATAGGCTGAGATTTTTTTTTGATGAGTAATTATGAAATGCATTCTGTATTTTATACACAACTTGTCCATGTGCAACCAAACTGAATTCCTCCCAGGATCTTTCTTACTTTCAGCTTCAAATTCCCTTTAATATGTGGAATTGGTTAAGTAGCTTTTCCGGATCTTTACATGAACTTTCCACAGGTACTATCCTTGCTGAATGTATACTAGTAACAAGCTGATATTACAGATGGATGATTGATACAGTCATAAAGACCTTGCCCTCCTCAATTTTACCCTATCAGAAGCATCCCCCTCCCCCACTCTTCCTCCAATTTTACAAGCTTCTTTTGTCTCCTTTTCAGTTCTGATGAAGGGTCTCCCTTTGGAAACGTTGACTCTGTTGCACTTCCCACAGATGCAACCTGAGCTGCTGAGTTATTTTCAGCATTTTCTGTTTTTGCTTAGCATTTTCTGTTTTTGCTTAAAACAAGAGCATGAATTTGATCCAAACAATTCAAAAGTATGCAGGCATAGAAGTAACCATCAGGCAGAGAGTGCAGGAAAACCAGTGTGCATCTTATTTTATAACTAGGATTCACCCCAGATAACTTTAACATTGAGGACAATCATTTTACATGTGTCCTTGTAAGTGTGCAGGAATGCATGTGTGTGCAGATGTGCACTTGCATGCGCGCGTGTGTGTGTGTGGATGTGGTGGGAAGAGGGTGGAGGTGGAAGGCGGCCAAGAAAGTTGTAGAGATTCACTAGTTGGGGCAGGGGCAGGATTGGTTGCAAGAGGTGTGATTCCAGGATGGCATGTTGCTGGGGCCAAGAACAGCCAGAGTAGCTGCGGAATATTTTGAGGGGGTGGGAGGGGGAAGAGCAAGAAGTCATGGTCCACATCATTGCCAATGACAGGGTTAAGATCTTGTAGGCAGATTTTAGAAAACTGGGAAAGAGTACAATGTCAGATGGAAGGGAGGAAATTGTATGAGTACTGGCCATAATTTTCCAATTCTCACTAAAAAGCTGGCCATGCCATGGGACTAAAGAATGTTAAATGTCCCACCCTCATTTGAAAAGGGCGCAAAGATAAATTCAGCAATAGCAGATCAGTTCCCCAACTCATTCCTGTTAAGAAATAATAATCTGGGATATAATTAAAAGTTATTTTTGCATACGTGAATAAAAAAAAGCCAGCATGAAATTGTTAAAGACAAGTTGTGCTCAACTAAATTTTTTACAAACAGAAGGGATGAAGTGTACTGATAAAAGCATGTGAAAAAAATCCTGCAGATGCTGGAAACCTGATACAGAAGCAAAATATGCTGGAAAAACTCAGCAGGTCAGGCAGCATCCGTGGAAAGAGAAACAGTCAACATTTCAGGTCTATGACTCTTCATCTGAACTGGGAAGGAGAGAGTCACAAGTTAGTTTTCAGTTGGAGAAAAAGTGGGGAAGCAATGTGTAGAACAAAGTATCTGTGACAAGATGAGTCAAAATGACAATGGGGACAGTTATCAGCACGTTAAACTTCTCGGTCTGTATCATGTGTTGTTAAAGGTAAGGTGATGAGACACCTACTGAATAATGGGCAAAACAAAGGGAATACCTCTGATTGGGTGAGACCAAATGTGTTAATGGGGGCAGTTACAAGCACTTTATGTTTCTATGTCTGTGTAATGTGTTGTTAATGTGGGTGGGGCACATTCAGCAGGCCAGAATGTACGAATAGAATAAGCAAAAGAAAAGCGAAGTATTGTTTCTGGAGTATTGTGAACAATTATGGACAGTCCACTTTTGAAAGGGTGTGAAGGTTTTCGAAAGGACAGAGAAAAGATTTACTGCATTACTTGCAGGGCTGTGCAGTACAGCAATAAACTGAAGAACTTGGGCTTGTTTTCCTTAGAACAGAGAAAGTTGATGATTTGTTGCAAAATCACAAAAGGCCCAGACAAAGTGACTTAAGAGAGACGGTTTTCTTGGCAGAAAGGTTGAGAGCCAGAGGACATAGATTTAAGCTGAGTGGTAATGGAATCAAAGAGACATGAGATAAAACCTATTTCACACAGTAAGTAGTTTTGATCTGGAATTCATTGCATTAAAGTGTGGTGAAGGTAATTTAATCATGGCTTTCAAAAAAGAATTAGGTCGGTACTTGAAAGAAAATGCTTGCAGTGTTACAGGAAAGGAGCCAGAAAATGCGACTAAATGGGCTGCTCTTACGAAAAGGCATCACAGGCTGGATGGCCAAAAGTTGGCCTGCTATCATATAATGATGCTGTAGTTCTACACCTGCTGCATTAAATGATATGGTAGACCTCACTTATAAATGTTCACTAATTTTGTCAAAAATTCATTCAAACCATCTTTTAATATTTCCATAAGCAATTCCCAAATATTGGACCACATTCTGAAGTCATGGACTATAAGAAAAGTACATCTTTAAAACGATGGTATACAACGTTAACATTAGTGTCCTATCAAACAATATCAAGAAATGTTTATAAATGTCACTGGCCTAGATATTGGTGACATTCCTCTGTGTAGCTGCTGCTATGGTTTCAAACTCCCATGCAGATGTGCAAGTCCCAAACTTATTGGCTGAGCTCCGCTGGGCATTTGCTGGCATTGTTTGACTGCTCTTCTCTCCACTGAGCAGAACAAAAGGGGTGGGGGAGAAGCTGGCTGGGATTTCCCACTACTTATGTCGGGGAATCTGCTCTCGGATCCTGTGTCAGGTTAGACCTACTCTAGAATCCACAGGCCAATTCAGTTTAATTAAGGTTTTAGGAAGAAAGGGAAAATAAAGTTAGTAATATTTTTAAATTATTTTTGCTTTCTAATGTTACATAACAATCTTAAGAATTTTTAGTTCACTTTTATTTAGATAACTATATTTTTTAAAATATTTCATTTTCTGTCAGAGATATTCAGAAACATTGAATATTTTGACAGATAACAAAGCTGCAGTGGGGATTTCCCAACTATCAATGGCTTCCAGAAGAGTTTTGTGGGCAGGGCTTGTTCTGGCAAACTCATCAATGGAATCCCTACCTTCTCCTCTGCTTCCCACAATGGCCTCTGCTTATGTTCTTAGGAACCTTTATTTTCCCTTTCTTCCTAAACCTTTCCCACTGTTCCTCTTCACCTTCCAGCTCTGAAGAAAGCCTTTCCAATCAATCCTGTCTGCATTTAAATCAACTAAGAAAAGCCAATGACAATGCTTCAACAAAAATTTATTCTATCAACCAAGTAAGATGTGAGACACACTGATTATCCAGAAGTTAACAAACAACTTGAAATAGCAACTCACTAACTATTTTTGCAAATGTTAAATAGCACCTTAAAAAAATTGCTTGTGAGGGGTATTTCCTGCCAGCTGGTGCAACATTGTGCTGTACAAGGTCAGCAGATAGAGAATAATGCATGGGAGTATTTGAATATTAAAACCCAGTTTGAAAAAAGCACAGACATAAAATAGTCTTCCCTTCATGTAACTTTGATTTGCCCACCTGTTGTCAGCCCACTTGTTCTGGCACCTTGGGTAGTTAACCTGAAGTCTGTGTGGCCATATTACTAGGGCCATTTTTTTTCTATTTATATCTTATCTCTTACTTTGTAATTTACCACCAATGCCTGTAATGTTCAGTACTGCCACCTCACCTCTCTTTGGGCTCTACCCTACACAAGTTCTAGGTGATCTAAAATTCTGGCATCAATCTACCCATTTACTCTTTGCCACTCCACACTAATCCATTGGCTACTTACCTACCAGTACATTCATTTCAGATTTCCTTGTTCTCACTTCAGATTCCTCCACAGCTTCATCTCAGCTCTTCTTCTCCACCTGTACTTTGTCTTGCCCAACTCTGGATTATAGTCTCTTCCCAAAACTTGCCAGGTCTCTGTTGTAACCGACCTCTTGGACCATGTTTTTAACCACCTCATCTAACTCAGGTACCTGCTCCTGAATGGATCAAATCCTCACACAAAATGAAAGCCACAAGTTAAATGACAGGTGTTTGTTGAAGAATGTGCATGCAAAGTATTGAAACTGCAGCAATATCCAGAACCTATATGTTAAAATAAATGAACATTAAAGGCAATCCTTTCCTTGATCATCTTAACTCTATGTAGACTGAAAATGTCATTACATTATCCTCAAGCTGCTTTAAAATCCACTTTGTTTACCAAAGCTTTCAGATTTAACTTTGACACGTGAAAAATGTATGCAGTTTCCACTCTTTGCTAATTCGACTCCTGTTATATCGCTGCTTTGCATAGTTTGAAGAATGTGCCACAGGATGCATGAGGCACAACTGTTGAACATCACCTCTTTCATCAGAAAAACTGTGACTGACATTAACTGAAGAAAAAACAGAGCAGAGAGTCATTGATATTCTCTCGGTTACATTTTAACAAGTTGTCAGCCAATGAAAGATTCTGAGAACTGCAGACGTGGAAGGATGCAAGAGTGAAAGGTGTCAAGAAAACTGGAATACACATCAACGTTGATGGATGAGACTTCACATGCCTCTGGTCCTTCACAGAATGGATGCTTTTCCCAATATTGCAGGCACATCTAATGTTGACAGGATGGCAGAAAGAAGGTTTGATTTGAACTCAATGGGACAGGAGACAGGTTCTAATAGGATTATGACTGCAATTCTATGTTTAACACTGAGAGTGCTTCAATCATGAGTTCTGCTTGAAATTCACTGTTCACAGTTATGAGATTTTTGATTTATAGCAGCCAGCCAACTCCTTCACATCAGCCACTGTGATAGGTTGGGTTGGGATGGTGGGCAGTGCACTTCATACAGGCATGAGATTAGAAAAGGGACCAATCAGTCAAACGCCAATGACAAGTGATAGCTGCAGTGTAGGGTAGTGAAAGAAAGTGACACTTGGTTAACATTTTGTAGCCATGAATGGAATGCAGGGTTTTGTCACCTGCATCAGGGTCCAGCAGAACACCAAACAATGCAAAAGAAAATCAGACAGGATTGACAGTAAACAGCTTGGTGTGGTAACTGCTCTTCCTGAGACCACAAGAAACTGCAGAGAGTTGTAGACACAGCTCAGCACATCATGGAAACCAATCTCCCCTCCATGGACTCTGTCTACACTTCTGACTGCCTTGGTAAAACAGCCAGCATAATCAAAGACCCCACCCACCGGACATTCTCTCTTCTCCCCTCTCCCATCAGGCAGAAGATACAAAAGCCTGAAAGCACGTACCACCAGGCTCAAAGACAGCTGTTATAGACTACTGAACTGTCCCCTAGTATAAGGTGGACTCTTGACCTCACAATCGACCTCGTTATGCCCTTGCACCTTATTGACTGCCTGCACTGCACTTTCTCAGTAACTGTAACACTTTATTCTGCATTCTAAGATAAGATAAGATATCTTTATTAGTCACATGTACATCAAAATACACAGTGAAATGCATCTTTTTTGCATAGAGTGTTCTGGGGGCAACCCGCAAGTGTTGCTATGCTTCCGGCGCCAACATAGCATGCCCACAACTTCCTAACCTGTACGTCTTTGGAATGTAGGAGGAAACTGGAGCACCCGGAGGAAACTCATGCAGACACATACAAACTCCTTACAGACAGCGGTTGGAATTGAACCTCGGTCACTGGCGCTGTAATAGTGTTAAGCTAACCACTACACTCCGTGCTTGTTATTGTTTTCCCTTGTACTACCTCAATGCACTGTTGTAGTGAAATGATCTGTATTGATGGCAACCAAAACAAAGTTTTTCACTGTGCCTCGGTATATGTGACAATAATAAACCAATTTACCAAGTTATCAACCTGATACCATCGATTTACATCTTTGTTGGAAATTGGCGCAGTATCTGAAATATTCAAAAAGTTAACTATAAGGCAGAAAGGAATACAGTTTCAGACAGTACGGCTCTCAGCTTGTGTACCTTTAATGTGGGATCCATCCAAATCCATTACTCGACTTTTCCTGCAGTACAAGGTGTCTCGTCTGTATAAGGAATTGGCATTGTGCACTGGGGAAAAAAAATCACAGTAGCAACAACTTGATTTATTAAGTATGTTAATGTTACTCTCACCTGGTTTTGATTGGCAGCATCACCACCTGCCTCTGGCCCAGTTGGAACCAAATAGTGTCACTTTGGGGTGGGAACCAGACTTCAAACTCATGCAGGATTCCATCTGCTGCTGTAGGATGTGAGAAACAGGCTCAAAGCTACAGGAGAAGTCAGCAAGAGCAGCAAATGCCTCCACATTGGGCTGCAATAGGAAATGATACAGCCCTGGCGTCCTCATAAACAAAGCAAAGACACGAGAAGCATCTCTGAAGGCTACTGACTAATTCCTCCTGAAGAAGGTCTGAAAGAGGCAGAAGGTAAATGCAGGAGACGTTCACTGTCACCAGCAGAGTACAATGGGTATGAAGTTGGCAGCTCTAAACTTTTTTAATCTGACACGCATGTTGTATGTGCTCCTACTAATTAAACTTCAATACAGATAACCCTCAAACTAACTCATAAAATTAGTGAAATGTCTGTAAATTCTTTTGGTGTTTCAGGTCCATGAGTCCAAGCGTGCTGGAGACCCTGATTTCTGCCTTAATACTGTTGTGTTAACTGACTCTCTGACTATTTGAGGTTGAATCTCTCAGGATTGAAAGGCTGACATCTGTTAACAGAATTTCTACCGGAGACCAAACTGCACATTTCAACATTTAGGAAACTTGGGTTTTATGCAAAAAGTAGAATATCAGAACCAACAATGTGAGAAAGTATCTTGAAATACGGGTCATTGCATAATATTAAAGAAAACTGATTAGGTAGCAGAATAGAATTAGCCATTATCCAAATCTATATTTAAGAAGATAATCTTAATAACTATTTTAAGCAACGATCACATCTAAAAGTTTATCATGTATCATGGTTTTTAAGGTCTGTCACCATCTTCCCCCTCTGTGCCCAGGGCAGCTGGTGTCACATTCAGCAGTGAACAACTCACGTTAGACCACATGATGCTGAGGGTCTTGGCTGGTCCTTCATGATAAATATTACAATCCACTCCTCATCGGTCAGGTTAAACTGATCACCACCATTTTCAGTGACAGCCTTGTTTTGTTTTTAATATGGCCCAGCTCTTTTGGACCTTTCTTTCATTCCATTGTCAAAGATGTATTCTCTATGCCCGTTGAAGGTTCCACCTTGCTGTTGCCACATCGGTTGTCTAGCATCCTGCCCCAGTGGCACGCCAACATGTTTTCTTTCCTTAACTCCAGGTGTCCGCAGATCTGGCATTAAAGGCAGCATCCTCGTGTCCCAATCTGCTCCATTCATTTTGATCAGTCCCATGAGTTCAGAGCATCCCAGAAACAGACAAAAAGCCAAGGACATGCTGATAGCTACTTATAGAACATTGCACTTACACAGTACTCAAGCACCTCCCTCTGAATTACATTAAAACACATTTCTAAAGTATTATATTTTTTAAAATCATGTTTTGAAGACATTGCAGTGAGCCAGCCTGTACTAGACAATCAAGCTTACATGAGTCAGTTTGTAGACTACCTACGGCCTCACTTTAGTGCAGCATCAATAAATCTGATTATCTATAGTGTTGTCCAAAAGCTTTTGTGAAAGAAAACAACTGATTCACTAATGAATCATTCATTATAATTAATTAATAATTAATATGATTAATATCTAAGGAAGAGAACCTGCAATCTGGTTTCCTCTGATTCTCCATACCTTCTAAAGAACTCTAACAAGCCAATCAACTGTAACAAGTCCAGCACCTACTCAGGACAAGGGGTGATCAACAAGCAATGCCTTGAAGTTTATCTAGATGCTCGATAACATATTGTAAGAACAGTCGTTGCTTTGAAACACCCTGTTTAGATCTTCTCAGAAAATCAAGTCTTCTGTGCTTTAACCAGTTCCTTGATTTTCAAACATTTCTCTTTCCAGATTTACACTGCAAATAATAACTTCATCCTTCCAATTGCGTATAAATTTCTGCAATGTGTGTTTGTACTATTTGCCTAATAATAAGCCATATATTCCCTTGGTCAACCTTTTTCAGCCCCATGAAACAGACTTATTATACTAAAGAACGAAAATCAAACAAAAAACTGCAAATGTTGGATATCTGAAATAAAAAACAGAAAATACTGGAAACACTTAGCAGGTCAGGCAGCTTCTGTGGAAAGAGAGGCGGAGTTAACATTTCCGGTCACAGACCCTTCATCAGAACTGGGAAAGTAAGAAAAACAGTCTGTTTTCATTTGCAGAGAGGTTGGGGGCAGGATGGATAGGACACAGGGAGTAAATCTGATAGGCTGAGGCCAAGGTTTCCATGGTAATAGGTTGTGGATGAAGCCATCTGGTTGATGACGTTGGTTAGAGAAAGAGAGAAAGGAGACAAAGAAACATGCAAAGGCTATGAAATGCAGGTCCAAATTCTCAATAGGAGACAGAAAACCTGACTTCATCTTATAGGTGAATAACATACAGCAGAACCGTCCAGAGAATTGTGGTGTCTCTAGAAAGCAATGTGAATCTATTATCTCCAACATTAAATCATTTCTTTAGACATGTGCATGTTTTACATCAATGTTCTCAGTTTCAGCTAATATTAGCTAAGGTTGCTGGAGAGAGGTCTCTTAGAACAAGCACCATGAATTCAATGCTTTAGGTCATAATATCCTTACGTAGCAAATTATTGGAATTGTAAACTGCAAACTCAACAGATCATTTGAGAGCTCATGAACTTCAATTATAGTGACTTATGTCCTTGACCAAGGGAAATTAAGGATGCAGAGAAAAACAGAGAAGAAATTGAGTGAATTTGTGTCAAATTATCCAGGTAGTAGAATGAGAAAAAGGTAAAGAAAAGAATTAAGACAAAGCTGAAAATCGGATAAGTAGAAGAAAGAATTTAAAATTTCTAATACTTAAATTCTCAACATACTTCCTAAGTGTGTGTTCTCGGTGATTTCCTTACTCCCTCACAAGGCTTCCAAGATCAAATGAGATTTCAGGATCACAAGTTATCACATAACATGGCCTTTACAAACCAAATTATTACCCTAAATGGATTTGGCGTTATTAATTTGTGTTAACAGCGCAAATCCAACAATTTCACTTTGCAGGATATTTTGGTTTTTTTTTTAATTTTAGGCAAGTGAATCTATTCCTGCCCAAACACCATCGATTTTTTTTCATTATTAATATAGGGTGGGGTCACTACCTCCCCATTATTCTTTCAGCAAGGTTCCTCCCACATAACATTAAACATCTGAATTTCTTATACCAGTGATGACTTATGAAAGTAGAGACAGAGCTACTAAATGGTAAGTTGAAGAAGCAATTTTTTTCCAGAATAAATTCATAGAGGAAGGTTAAAGGTGAGCTGGAAAGGCAGCGCCACCAATAAATACCACTGAAACAGTACTGTGAACCAACAAAGATCTTAAAGCTGAGAGCAAAGAACTGGATACTGGAAATCAGAAATAAAAATAGAAAATGATGAAAATATTTAGCAGATCAGGCAGCGGGAAATCAATGTATTTTTAGAAACAAAATCTTGTTTAACTGCTTTGCAGTAGGTCAAACTGTATGAGGTAATTAAGGCTGCAGACCACCAACAGCCACATTTTAGTGGCATGACAATAAGTTTGGTAAACTGATGTGGATCAAATGCTTTTGTAAAAGATCAACTGATGTACTAATGATGGAAGATCTTAAAGCTATTAAAAAGCAAGTAAATTTTGATAAATGAGTGACATTGGACTTCCAAGTTCAGTTTTGTAGATTCAGATAAGAGGACATCAAAAGAAGATGGTAGCTCAAGAGCAGACAAATTAACAACATCAAAAAAAGCTTTGAGTTTTGTAGGAACCAAATGATTCTGTAGCCCATGTCCATGGCAACCAGAAATAGGCCACTGAAAACATATGTTGAGTGGAAAAATAATATGAAAGAGCAAATTCATTCTTCAATGAAACTACATAAAAGATTACAGGATTCACAATCAGTACATTCTCTTGTCCACAGTGTGCCCTACCCTACAAAACACCTTAGGTAGTGAGAGTGATCCGTACTCTGATGTTCAACAAGTGTGCTGTATAACCCTTTAAATACTAATCTTACACCAACATTTCATAGTGCACAAAGTGGTTGTTTCACTGAAGCCACCATATTCACAAACCTAACATTTCCAAGAAACAAAGGACTGTAGATGCTGGAATCTAGATGAAAAACTCGTTGATGCTGGAGGAACTCAGCAGGCCAGGCAGCATCCATGGTGAAAAGCAGGCGGTCAACATTTCAGCTAAGGATCTTTCTTCAGGACTGAAGATAGGAAAAGGGGAAGCCCAATATATAGGAGGGGAAAGTAGAGCAGTGATAGGTGGACAAAAGCGGGGAGGCAGGGTGGGCACAAGGTGGTGATAGATAGATGCAGGTAAGAGATAGTGATAGGCAGGTGGGGGGGAGGAGGGGAGAGCAGATCCACCGGGGGATGGGTCAATGGTAAGGAGAGAAAAAAAAGGAGGGGAGGAAAAAGAGAGATAGGCTAGGAAAGGGAAGAAAAGAAGAGGCATGGTTGGGGGGGGGGGGGGGAAGCGTTGTGTAGATAACTTAAAGTGGGAAAATTCAATGTTCATGCCGTTAGGCTGCAAGGTTCCAAGATGGAAAATGAGGTGCTGTTCCTCCAGTTTGTGCTTGGAATTCTCCTGGCAGTGGAGGAGGCCGAGGACTGACATATCAGTGATAGTGTGGGAGGGGGAGTTAAAGTGACAGGCAACAAGGAGATGCAGATCGCAGTTACGGACAGAGTGCAGATGTTCTGCAAAACAGTCACCTAGTCTGCAGTTGGTGTCACCAATGTAGAGGAGGACACACTTGGAAAACCAAATGCAGTAGATGATACTAAGGGAGGTGCAGGTGAATCTCTGTCTCACCTGAAAGGACAGTTTGGGTCCCTGGATGGAGGTGATGGAGGTGGTGTAGGGGTAGATGTTGCGCCACCCCACCTCCCCTCTTTTGTCCACCTATCACTGCTTTGCTTTTCTCTCCTATATATTGGGCTTCCCCTTTTCCTATCTTCAGTCCTGAAGAAGGGTCCTGACCCGAAACGTTGACCGCCTGTTTTTCTCCACGGATGCTGCCTGGCCTGGTGAGTTCCTCCAACATCGTGGTGTTTTTCACAAATATTTCTGATATTGTGTTCAGTTTGTATTACTTTTCTTATTGGGGTGCCAGGATCTTTATAATTATATTAAGCATTGTTCATTTACACCATTACCACACAGAAGTCAATCTGCTTGCCTCAAAGCAAGTGTAATTCATTTGATATTGACCAGATATAGATTGAACCAACTGTAAAATGGTGGGAGACAACTGCGTCACTATGTTTTGTCTTTGGACAAACAGTGGTTTCATTACTTCATCACTTAATTAAGGAATGTATATAATTTAGAATGACAGGACTAGTATTCCAAAAATATATCAGCATAGCTTTAACATAGTTTATCACTGGTATCAAATCACTATCTCTTAATGCTAATAACAGAACCAAAAAATGTGGTTGTTATAAATAAAATGCTAGCAAAGGCTTAAGAGTACACATTAATAGTTTACTTGAACCAACATGGGAACATAATCAGCCAGATGCAGTCTTAATCTATTTCAAATAGAAAACATAAAAATAAACCAAGTCTGGTTAACACTTCCAATATTTGCCTTGAAATAAACGTGGTCTTGATTTGCTAACAGACTGTAACATCTATTGGCAAGAAGGAAATATTCCTGATCACTGGTTGTATCCTTATATATCATGTGGAGGTGTGGCCAAGGTGGGAAGTTGATTGAAAAAGATGCATGAACCGACCTTCTGAATCAATCCTACTGCAAGTTGCTTAGAAGAATGTGTTAGGACTGCAGAGGTAGCATTTTTGGACTATTAAATGCTACACAGTCTCATATGATAACAACATACGTATGTCCTGTTTAGATTACCACCTGAAAAGAAAGATTTCCTTTGGGTAATCTACAATTGTGTTTTCCTAAATATGATGAGAAAATTTAACTTAATCACTACAATTTATTTGTAGTGATTAAGTACAAATAAAAGTGCATCAAGCACTGCCAGGATTCACAGATTACAATGGTATCCTCATTCTTCATCAAGATTGTTATGTCTTAACATATAAATAAACAGGTGGAGGCTGAGTCTTGTTGTTTAGGATATACATTTACTTTCTTCAAGCCCGCTGAATCTACATGCTTGCAGAGATCAACCAGAATGGCCACTGCCAAAGATCAAAATAGTTACGCAAGATAAGCTTCCAAAATAACCGTAACCTTCATTGGTTTGGAGGAGGACAACTATCAAGTATATACATTCAAAAATATAAGTATATAAATTATATATATTACTATAAAGATAAACTGCTATTTTCTCCCTCAATCCCGTTAATCCATCTTTCCCTCTCTATTCTCTCTCTATCTATGCTAGATTCTTTCTCTCTAACCATATTGACAGATGTCTCTATATCTATAGATCTTTTGGTGCATCAATACAAAGTTAAGCTTTTTTTTTACCAGAAACTTCAAGACTGCAATTGACATTGGGCAAAAGACAATTGTCATTGACAGCCTATTATGCACCAAGCCCAATGCTCTTTTGCATTGATTTCCAATATACCAGTGTAAAAGAAAAAAATGAGGTAAGGTGAAATGCAGGATTCCAATTTGTGCAACAATTTCATTCCCAATCTTTCCTGTCAGTACTTCCAATGACTTTCAGTAAAGGCAAAATAAGACTCAGTTTCTATTTTTATGGATTCCATCTGCCGTGCATCTGCTGTCATTTATCCAAGTGAAAAGACCAGCATAATATCGTCTCCATAAGCTGAAGTGTGATATGTGTGTTTGTTAATTGAAGTGAACAAGTGTTGAAAGAATTGCATTCATCTGGGAGTTTTGCCATGGAAGTTAGTCTGTTCAGTCAGTCTAGTTGGTTAGAAATTTGTTGGATTAAACCTGTCCCCTGGACTTAATAAGGCTGGCATTTCAGAGGTGCATTGTCAGGGGAATTATTCTTCATTTGAGATATCGAACCAAAAACAAAAGTAAAATGGGTATTAATAGAGTAAGAAGATCTGCTGTCTTTCCCAAAGTGTCTCCATGAGCCAAAGCATAACAAAACATATTGAGCGATCGTTCATTTAATTTCTAAATCAAAAAAGAAACTGCAGGTGCTGGAAATCTGAAGTAAAAACATAAAATGCAAGAAACAGCAGGTCAGGCATTGAAAGTACTGTGGAAAGAGAAAGAGTTAAATTTTGAGACCAGATGAAGGATCCCACACCTGAAATGTTAACTGTTCCTTTCATCTTGTTTGTTTCTTTAACATTGATGGGAACATAATGCACAACATAACAACTACATTGGCTCACATCATGGTAGTCACTGTGCTTCAAAGTAGATCACGCTTTGCCAAATATATCAGAGCAATTTTCCCTTTTATGAGCAAAGTACCAAAATTTGAATTTCTGTTGCATATTTTCATCATGGAATAATGTATAAAATCCATTCATTCCAAATGCATAACTCACTATTTCGAACACCCTGCAGGGAAGACATAAACAAAGCCATTGCATTTCCAAGTAGAACAGTTAGAGTAAATAAGGGAGAAAAAAGCTTTTTGTAAAGAATACATAGAACTCAATGTGACAAATATGGTAAAGTGTTACACTTTCAGTTCTCCGTGCAGTTGCCATCAAAGTTACAGAATAGCAAATACACTGTCACTACTACCACTGAGAAAGAAGAAATAAATGACAGAAAGACAGGGCGAATTGTCCACAGGAGATTATATGAACGGAGGTGTAGTGTTTGAAGTCGCAGTTCTCTAGTGACAAGTCTCTCAGGAAGATAGATTAAACCTACATGACAGCACACAATTGTTTATATTAATGCCACCACAGTCTAATCAATTTCTTTGGCATTAATTAGCATACCTTGAATTATTGGAGTTACAGGATTTGTTGACAACCTTTGGAGCTGCTTTTTAATAAGTAGTAGTCCCCTTGTTGACCTACATATAGAAAGTTGCTCATGCTATTGCAAATAAAAATATTACATGTAAGTATCCTAATGGTGGTACAATCACATAAAATGTTATTTTTTGCATCAAATAATTAATTACAATAATTAATTAGAAAAGCAGATGGCCCAAGATAAGTTAAAGTATGTGCTATCAGAATTAGTTCAGAGTTATTTATTTGATTGAATGACAAATCTTGCAAAGTGGAATTACCAAACTCTTTGTGTTTTACAGTAAAACCCTGATAATCCGTTGCCTGATTATTCGGAAACCCAGTGGTTCTGCATCTGTCTCACTGAGTGACGTTTCCCATGCTCCCTTTAAATGCACCAGGGCACCATTTCCCACACTCCTATTAAACTGACCAGGGCCCTGTCTTCCACATTGCCCTTAAACCTACTGGCTCCACTGAAAAATGTATTATACTTCTGTGTAATAACTGATAAAAGAGCTGAGTTAAAAGTGTATTAGGGTATTAATAGGGAAAACATCCAATAGTCTGGAAAATCTACCAGTCCAGCACCACCAAAGTGCCAAGCATGCTGGATTAATGGAATTTTGCTGTACATTCTTTGAGCAACAATTTATTCTGTAAAATTTAGAAAATGCTGGGTTTTTTTTAAGTTTCAATTGCCAATGAACAAGCACTAATAGGACAGCAGGGCAAGATAAATGTAGATAGTTCATTAAGAATGAAATATTATGTCCATGGGATATTGCAGGCATAATGCCCAATCAGAAATTTATCCAAAAATAACAATATATACAAGAACATCATTCTTGAAAACAAATTGGGCTTAAACTACCTTACACATTTCAAAATTAAAATAATTGATAGTCAACGGTGAAAGCAAGGCAATAATCAAATAAAGGCACATAAAGTAAATTCCAAGATCTAAGGAAAAGAGTATTGTTTTGAAGATTGCCAACAACAATAAATTATTATAATTTCAAGTTACTATAGACACTGGTAATCAGGATACTGCATTAGAAGTGCTCTAATGATAACTAAACTAAATTGCCTGCCGCAATCTTGACATAAGCTGAGAAATGAGGGCTTTGGTGGGTTTGTCTGACAAGCAAAGATAAATGTTGATCAAAATCAAAATAAGAAAAAAGTGCAGATGTTGGAAATCTGAAACAAATATCTGACAGGACCAAGATAAGTTGACAACGTTGTGAAATGGTGAACTTGAATGCTGAACAAATGCAGTAAAGTAACCTAAATGAACACTGGAAACAATCAAGAACAGCCACAAGTATAATTATGCCTCAAATGGATCAATGATTTAAAGTTGATTGATTTCTAGGCTCCTCACTGCAACTAGCCAGGACAGATGAGCCCTGCTCTAACTAGAAGATATCCAAAAATCTGGAATTTAAGTGAGTCATTTTCACCAGCAGAGGAACCCAGGATAAGCAGAGTTACGTTTCTGATTTAAATCATGTGTCTTATCTGTTAGAGAAAATGCTTCTGTCAAGACAGATTCCATACTTTGAACCCCAACATAACACCCAATGTTGATTTGAAACTGTCATCTGATTGTCCAGTTTAGATTGTAGCATTAAAATCCTACTGGGGTATCTGCAGTTTTAATAATACATGAAGGGTTTTAGGGTGATTTTATTCAGTTTAGGAATTACTTTTTTAATGTTTTACAGCAGATGGTGAAGCATCATTGTGTCCCATGTCATTGATGTGTAATGATCTTGTCACTGTAAGATTAACTGTTGTAATATTAATTTAATCATTGAATCATTTGAGGTTAATTACTGGTTAATTCTGTAACCAGAAGGGTATCAGTGCAATCAGAGAGTTCTAATAGCCTCATAAACCACGATTTATATGTTGGTTTAGAAGCTGTTGGAACACCTCAAATTAACTGTCTTGAATGCAACAGTCATATATTAGCTTTTATAATACTTACTTAAAGCTGATTAAAAGGAATTTGATCCAGGTATTTACCAATACTGAATTAATGTTGGAAAGTTGGAGTGGTCCCAAATGTTATATTTGCAAACAAAAGGAAATAAAAATTCAGCATATCCCTCATACAGCACAAAACATGAGTAATCAAAAGCCATTTCTCTATATCAGCATATAGTAGAAACTTAACGTGCCTACAGCTTCCATTATATAAATTATCTAAATTAGACCATTTGCACTAAAAGCTCCTCACTGTACACTTATCTCCGACTTCGGCACCTGCACTTTGGAGCGTCAATCAGAGACAAGCTGAAGGTCGATGCCAGTGCAGGTGACCTGCCTCCCTACCACTGCGTTCAGTCCTGAGTCTAATGGCAGAGAACTGACATGCTAATGCCTTGCAAACATTCATCTATGCATAAAATTATGGAAGATGTAGATAGGGTCAATAGAAAATATTGATTTCCCTCAGCAGAGAGGTCATTAATTAGAAGACATATACTCCCATATTTCCTTAAGGCACAAACGGAAACTATTCTGCCTATTGAACTCACAGAGCAATTTCACTCCCCCACCAACGTTCCCTTGCAACCTATTCTCCCCACATTCCCCTCAATTCTACCCACCCACCCCCAACTACACCAAAGGCAATTTTACAGTGGCCAACTAATCTACAAACCCACATGTCTTTTGCATGTGGGGGATAACTGGAGCATTCAAAGGAAACCCATGCAGTCACAGAGAGAACACACAAACTCCACACACAGAGCACTGGAGATCAGGATTGAACCTGGGTCACGGAAGCTACAAGGAGCAGCTCTATTAGTTATGCCACTGTGCTGCCTGTAATGCTTTGGCAATAATGTTCTTGATTTACCCATGGTTAGAAAGATTAGAGAAATATAGAGGAGATCTGTTTGAATCCAGAGAATGGTGGTGGGCTGAAATTCACTGCTTGTCAATGTCAAAGATTTAACTGTGCTCCTAGGCCACCGATCAGGAAACTGGGGGGTGTGATAAGGCTGGGAAATATACCTGCAGCTGGCAAAGACTTAACATGCTAAATGGCCTCTTTCTCTGTCAAACATTTTAGTGTTTCCATGATTCATCTGCACCAAACCACAACATGAAGAAGAATTAAAATGGATGCTCCGCTGCCACCTACTCCTGGGTTTGCTGCAAAGGCAGACCAAGCCTCAACAACCCTCTCATTAACATCAGGGACTGATGCCCAAATGTGGCAGCCTAGCAGTGATAGAATTATAAGTCAATGGAAATAGAAATTGTAAGAGATTTAAAACAGGTTGCCAATTTGCTATCATCCATTTCACAGAGTCAAGATAATCCCATAGAATTTAAAGTCTTTAAACAGAAAATACACTGTGGATTTAGTTCAACACTGTAAGCAAATCATTTGGAGTCACAATAGGGGAGTTATGCTCAGTCTGTGCATCTGTGATAATTTTATCTGCTCAGTTTTCATGCCCTATATGTTATTTACTATCCAAGACGACGGCTAACAGATCAGAACCCATGCCTTTGCCAGTAATATTCCTGACTCAGGAAATGACCAGATGTGCCAGAGTTTCCCTGGGATTAGCTCAGTTCCTGACTTTCCCTATGAGAAACATCTGCCCTTTTTCACCGTGGCAGCTTTCAGCAAGTCAATTCAACTTCTGCATAAACATGAGTAGAATTTTACTGTGGTTTTATGTAAAGTTGCTGTAAACCTCACAAAGCACAGCACTCATATTTAACATACAAAACATAGCAGGAGCATTTCTTCACAAATGAAAAATCAAAGATAAAAATGTAAAACCATCATTTTAAAAAAAAATTGTCTTTGTGTTCATGATTTGATCATTTTGATGTAATGTTACTATCACAGTTTTGTGTGACCTTGTCATTCAGCCACTGTGAATTGGTTGGAATGTATGGGTTCTCATGTAGCGGAGTCTGCTTCTCGCATTTGCCAGCATGTATCATGCCACTGAAAATGGACAGCTTACTTTTTAAAATTGACTGTAGTGTCAGCATTGGGTATGGCGTAAATCAGTAAATTGTGGATTAGTTGTGGCCTAAAGCTTTGTCTGTGTGCCAAAATCCTTAATCTTAACTCAAAAGAACACCTCCTTGTGCAGCAGCATGACATCAACAATTTCCTCCTCAGCTGCCCCTGTACTTTCCAAAGAGCGCTGCCAGCTGAATGGCATGTTTGTGCCAATAATGGACAGCTTTAAGCTGCAGACCTCACAACAATTTGGACTGAAGCCACCTAAACTCATTTCAGTTGGATTCTCTTTCATTGATCTGAAAGCTCCTTAGACTGGGCTAAATCCTAATCAGAGTATCACAGTTCCATCCTGTGTGACTTCATTCATTCTCACATTCTGTCTTTGAGGCCTTCTGAGAGATAGCAGACTGCATGCTAATTTGAGCTGAACTTGACATTATTTACATGCTGTTGAATCCACTTCCCTGAAAAGTGGATTGAGATGGCTTGAACTCTCTCACGTAGGGCTCTCTTGATGAAGGTTCTGAAGTCAAATGGTAGGGCTCAGAAAGTGAACTGGTTTTTCAGACCTCACTTGATTTCAGTGCAAGTAGCAATTCACCAACAGAAGAACATAAAATCTATACTTAAAATTAAAACTGAATCTCCCTTTTTTTTGAGTTGAGGCTGTACATTGCAGAGTTGAGATGAAACTGATAGGCACCAAATGGTCTCCTGGTTAAAAAAAAAAGTTTTGACTCCAAAGTATCATAAATTCTATGGGATATTTGTAAAGTACAACATGTTGAATTGGTCGTTCTGTAGGAACCTGTGTTTATGATACTTTACATAACCACAAAGGAAATCTCAGTCAGATGAACTGTGAGGCACCATCTGGAGGCTCAGGAGGAGGCTGGATTATTATTTAAACAAAAACAAATGCTTTGATGCTGTGTGAAGGCTCAAAACCTTGGGGAAAGGGCAAATCTGTCAATTAAAGTATTTCAAACAGACTAAGCTTGTACAGAAACCCTTAAGGGCCCATGCTTAGCTGTAATCTTGGGAAGAAAAAGAAGTGGTTTTAAAAAAAAGAGACGGGAATGGAAGTAAAAATCCTACTGAGTTACAGCACAAATGACTGTTATTTCTTTATTCATTGTGGTGAATTTGTTTTGCTCAAGTCACTTGTGTCCACATAGGGTATCCACAAATTTAAATGACCAAAGACAAGCTAAAAACTCCAAAGAATATATCAGAATTTTACAAAAAAATATATTGACACATTGGCTTTCCCCCACAGCCATCCTCACGTGTTTTTACATTGAATCAAAGCATATTTAAAAGGTTTCCCACCTGCCCACGAAAATCCCTGCCACTGATATACTTTTACGTTGTGACTGACTGCATATCCATGCTCTGCCAGTTCTTTCTGAGGAGCAGCATGGAGGCCAATTAAATGCCACCAAGACAAACAATGTAGGATTTGGCGGCATCCCACCCTTCCATTTAGGTACAGCACTTTTTATCTTTAGTTTCCTGAGATGCACAAAACCTTATTGCCTCTGGTTTAGAAGGTTGCAAATTCAAGTGCCACATTTTATACTGAAACACAAGGTTATCTGCAGTATTAAGAGATTGCAGCATTATTGTAATGTTGTCTGTCAAATGAAATGTTAATATACAAACGTTTGAATTGTGAGGAAGTGAGGGCCACTGAGTCCCTCAAACCTGACCTGCCATTGAAAAAGATCATGGCCTATCTGATTATAACTTGATCTCCACATATCCTCAGTAATTAAATCAATTGTGTGCCTGTTCACAGGTGAACATAAACAATCCAATGGCACTATTTTAGTGTAAAGCAGGAGAGCTATTCACTGTTGTGCCGACCAATATCATATAACAATATCATAAAATGAATCCTTAGTTTGTTATTACATTGCAGTTTGTGGGAGCTTGCTGTTCACAGGTAGGATCTCATGTTTCCTATAATGATTCAATCACAACATTACTTTGTTTTTATAAAGCACTTTGAAACATTCTGGCATCACAAAAGCTTCCTGTTTTTCTTCTTTTACTACATTTTAAGTAATTTTTACCCCCACTTCCACATGATTTCAATAGTCAAGTGTTATTTTTGACCACGTGTCTTGCATGAAACTTTATGCTTTAAAAAGAACTTTATCTTGCTTCCCTTTTGCAAAATATTTCATTCAGCACGTTCCTAAAAATTGACGCAGAAAAAATATTTCTTCCCATTCCTATTCTTGACAATTGTTCTTATGTTTTCATTTAGATCCCATTACCCTCCAATCACTGCAAAAATGATCTAATCTGAGCCTCGGATTATCAATTTATTAAACTATGTGTCAAGGAAACGAGTGTGTAATAGGAATGCAGCTCCAGAAGACCTTTGGGTTGGACAGATGATCTATTTAAGACAAGTTTATAGTGTAGATTGGGATGAGGGCAGGAAATTTGAACAGGCTTAAAGAGATTAAAGCCCAGAATTACATGCAAGGAGTCCTGTTTCATTGAATCAAAAGATAAACCTTCTCTGATGTTTCCATAATTGAAAATGAATTGAAAGCTGTATGATTTGTTTAGAAATTGCATGGATTAAAAAAAGTTGGTGTCCCATCAATGTCCCATCAAAAGTTGAGGTAGGATAATGAATCAATCACATCAGTTGGGCATAAGGAGGTTTGATGTGATTTATATGGTAAGAGGGTGGTAGTTCTTAAGGTTCCATTCACAATCAGCATGAGTGTTTGCACATTAATTGACCATCAAATATCCACAGTAATTAAAAGTGAAAGTGCCTTTTTGATGATGTAATTGTTAATGTCCCATCAGTCAAGTTCCTTGACCCAGAAAGTAAACAATGAAAACTGAAGTCTCATGCCATTGGATAGTGAATTGTTGATGGAGAAGATTTGTTTTTGAAAATAATCAGAGATTTATGGTTTTTAACTTCCTACTTTTCCTTTCTGTTAATTTTTTCTCCCTCCACTGTCCGTTTTTGTACATGATTTGGTAGTGAATTCACCCACTCTATTTGATCCTTCCCTGCTCTTCCTCTGCTTCTAAATCAATCATTAAATCTCAGTGGTTAAGGAATTACTTCCAGACTCATTATGGAACTCTCCAACTTTAGTTAGCTCAATCTTTCTTTCTGACTGTATCAGAACCAGCTATTTCTGTCTGTCATCATTTTGGCTAAGTTCTATTTCTACTGGAGTAGTCTGGGTTATTACTCCAGCCTCACTACTACCACATTTCATAGAAAAAAAAGCATAATGTCTTGCTAACTCCTGCTCTAACTGCCCCATGAACACAATTGGTCTCACCTTATCAGATATATTCCCTTTGTTCTGTTCATCCCTCCTTCACCTTCTCTGCTACTGAAAACTATTTTGTTTTTTTTCCTCTCTTTCCCAGTTCTGATGAAGGGTCCGGGACCTGAAATGTTAACTGTTTCGCTTTCCATGAATGTAGCCAGATTTTTTACTGGAACAGTGAAAGCCGGAGGGAAACTGATAGAGATATCTAAAGTTATGAGGGAGTTATAAGATATAAGATAAGATAAGAAAGTTATAAGATAAATAATGAAAGGATATTTCTACAGATCAGTGGGTTGTTGATTATTTGAGATCAACTCCAAAAGATGAAAGAGGGAGAATTTTAATATAAAGGTTGTTTGGAACCTGAAAATCTCTACAAGTAACGCCAGTAAAGAGGAAAGTTTTTGCATTTAAATGGGTTAAATCACATAAACATGAATTTTACCTGGGGAAAAAACAGTACAATGTAGCATTATTATCCAAATTATGAAGAAACTCTGGGACATTACCAGTTTTATATGTTCTTGTTTTAATGCCTCTTTCCCATGGTATCAATGTGATAATATCACTGGGTGTGGTGTCAGAACAATTGTATAGTCTGCTTATAACAAAATTATTAATTATTTTAATCATTTTTGGCAACCAAATGACTACTATTCACTAACAAGTAACAATAATTATGTTCAAGAGTGCAAGTCAACACCACAGATCTGTTCCTTAGACAAAGCCCTCATTATCATTGGCTTCTCCAGACTGATCTCTGATTTGATGCCATTTTTAACTTTGTGCACTTTAAACTTTGCATAGCTGACATTTGTTGGGACAGTATCATCAGAAGATTAAATGGAAATTTTTTCATAATAAAGACGTCCAATAATGTCCAATGCTAGATTAGTTTAAAAAAAGCCTTGACCAAATGACAATGGTCCCAAATCATTGTTGTGACAACAATAGTGTTCGTAGTTAGTTATTCTCTTGGCTACTTAATATCTTGCAGGTTCAATATATCCTACAAAGTACCTGAGGCCCAAATGAAGAGGATAAACAATTGTGTGCCTCCTAAGAATTATTAAAACTAACAGGGAAATGAAGAAGGAGGAAATGTGATTAAGAATTGTGAGTTCAACTTTAAGGTACTGAAAGGAAAATAAAGGGAGGGGAAGAAAGATTAGTGTAAGTGAGAGGAATAAAAACAAGCAATCTTTTAAAATAAATGTCCAATAATAATTAGAAGTTGGAAGAATGAGACTCTACACCAAATAAATGACTTATACTACCTGAGAAATGTAGGCTGGCAGTAATTAATGTTTCAATTGATAAAATGGTGGGGGGGGTGGTGGGGGGGAGAGTTAAAACTGCAGTTACCTGACCTAAATTTCTCTGAGACCTTTACTTCATATTTTCATGCAAGAACAGGAACTCCTCACCATTACATGATGTTGAATGGTGATTCAGCCAGCGAAGGGCTCTTCCATAAAAGTTAATGTGCAGCAGCACATCTCTGATTGCAGCTTATTGATTTACCATTCAATCATGCATCTGCCCTCACTTTAAATTGCAGTTAACTTTGTGCCTAACATTGTTTCCCTTATCGTCATTCTGTCAACATAGTATGGACCTTGATTCATATCTTCTGAAATTATTTGACAAAAAATGCTACATTATGCTAAGTCCCATGCTTCAGAACACAGGAGAAATGTTCCCTATGGAGAACATGTGGGCAGTGGGTGGGTTCTCCAGTTGCCCACTCATTGTTACTGGTGAGAAGCCTGAGCTATGTTGAAGTTAGCAAGCTGTCATTCTGTTACAAGTTGTCATTTTTGAGAGGATGGGAAATTGGTTGGAACAGCAATTGGATGGATTGGCTGAAGCAACAGACAATCTGTTAGAGGAACTCAGTGGGCGAGCAGCATGTGTGGGAGGAAAGGAACTGTCGATGTTTCAGGTTGAAACTCTGCATCAGGATGGATTGGCTAGATTGGGTGGGGGTTCTAAGCAGCCTTCGGTGACTTTAGAGATCACTGGTTAGACATTTTCCTCTATGGTACTGGGCAAAAATCCCACTGTTTGCACCTTAGAACTGCAGATGGATTCATTTGTACCATAATTTTCACATTAAAGTTTTCCCTCGTCTGAAACACAGGGCTATGCCTAACCATGATGGTGGAAGCCCGGCACCAGTTCAATCAGGGCAGGGCAAGTTGTAACCCAATGAGGGCAGGTTGTAACCCAATGACATGATTAGCCCAGGATGGCCTCATTTACACCAGCTTAAAATTGAGTATGGTCACAAGTTCAGCCACAAGGAAAAGCCAGATGTCTGATCAACACTGAACTAGTTCATTTCAACTGTTGAAGTTTGTAATGATCTTGGGCAAAAAAAATGGCCAGAGTTGCTCCTCTTTATTGCTATCAAGATATCCTGCTGGAAGAGGTCAAGTATGGTTGGGTCAGGAGAAGGCTCAGTGTTTTTCTTCTAGGTACCTGCAGTATCAGCCAAATAGCTGACCACAGAGGCATCAAAAAGCTGGCTCATGGATTATTCAATAGGACCAAGGCCAAAATTTTATCTCATTGCCAATTGAATTCCCACACCATGGTGATGGCTCAATGCTAACCTGGAGCTAAAGAAAGGAGAGAGCAGGATTTTTAATTATGTGCCACTTTTCATTACGTGACAAAAAGTTAGGTGGCATGTAAGCAGTGCGATTGGAAGCATTTACTTACAAAACATTTTAGTAGATTAAGTGAGAATCAAGAAAGAACTGCAGATCCTGGAAATCTGTAACAAAAATAGAAAATGCTGGAAATACTCAGCAGGTCAGGACGCATCCAGGGGGAAGAGAAACAGAGTCAACGTTTCAGGTGGGCCTGGGCTGATGAGTATTTCCAGCATTTTGTGTTGTGGTAGCTTAAGTAAATCGGCTCACTGTTGAAATGGATTTCAATGGAGATAAATATGAAGTCTTCCACTCTGGATCTATAAAGGATTGAGCAGAGTATTTTCCAAATTCTGGAAATCTGAAGAGACCTAGAGATTGGATCACTAAAATCTCACGCACAGGTACAAAAAAGAGTGAAAAGGTCTAATGGAATGGTTTCAACTTTGTTTACCTAAGTTAACTACAAGAAGGTAGAAGTTATGCTGAAGCATTATAACAGCCTAGAGCACTATTAGCACTTACTAACAACACATTTTGAGATGATTATATTGGTTTTGGAAGTAGTGCAGCGCAGATTTCCCAGAATAACACAACAGTTAAATTATAACATGAGATTACATCTAGAATTTACACAAAGGGATTTGATCTAGATTTTCAAGATATTAAGGTATACTGATGGGGTATATAAAGAGAAGTTGTTTACTTTGGTTCTGGAATCTAAAACTAGCAGGTCTGATGGACTAAATTGCCTTCTCCAGCTCCTTTAATTTGTATGTACATAAAAGTCTAAAAATTACAGCCAGGCCTTTCAGAACTGAAGATAAGAAATATGTTTACATGCCGAGTATGGGAATTGTTTATCTCTTAAACAATTGGCAATTGAGTTGTTAATCATAAATCTGTGCTTGATAGATCTTGTTACCTTTGAGTTCTAAATATATGGAATAAAAGCAGATATATGGTCACAGATTAATCATGCTCTCTGAACCGGCTCATGAGGCTCAAGTCCTGCCCCTGTTCCTATGTTACCACTCCATGGCTTAGCCATGCTGAACATCACCCTACTGCCAGTCATAAACAGAAGCAAAGGCCAGATACCAAAATCAAAATATAACATTTCACTGTCATCCCAAAAGAAATCATTTGAATTTACACACAAAATCCAAAGCTGTTAACAAGGAAAAAGTGCACTGGTGCTATTTAAAGGAAAAATAAACTCCATGTATACATAACAAGGTTAGACAAATAACAAATGAGGTGAACGAGCAGTTAATTTGTTTGTAATGGTGCTGACTGAGGGAGGGAGTAATGCTGAGGATAGCTTCCTGATCTTCTTTGAAAATGTAATTGAATCTTTCATAAATGAAAGGCAATCAGGGGATATTATCCAAAATGTGGTGTCTCCAGTCATAAAATCCTTCTGTCACTGATAGATTGGAGGGTGCATTGAGGATGTTAGTTTATGGACACGAGGTGGAGCAATCTTCTGACTCAGAAGCAAGGGTGCCACACCCGGTGACGTCAGATCAGTTGTTAAGTGAGTGAAGGACAAGGAAAGGTGCAAACATTGGCCCTAAGGACTAGGAAAGCCAGGAAAAAGGCTTACATAACATAAGAAACAGGAGCAGGAGCAGGCCATCTAGCCCGTTGAACCTGCTCCACCATTCAATAACATCATGGCTCATCTGACCGTGGACTCAGATCCACCTACCTGCCTTTTCCCCATAACCCTTAATTCCCCTATTATGCAAAAATCTGTCTAACTCTTAAATATATTCATTGAGGTAGCCTCTACTGCTTCCCTGGGCAGAGAATTCCACAGATTCACTACTCTCTGGGAAAAGCATTTTCTCCTCATCTCCATCCTAAATCTATTCCCCTGAATCTTGAGGCTATGTCCCCTAATTCTAGTCTCACCTACCGATGAAAACAACCTTCCTGCCTCTATCTTATCCATCCCTTTCACAATTTCATATGTTTCGATAAGATCTCTTCTCATTCTTCTGAATTCCAGCGAGTTTAGTCCCAGGTGACTCAATCTCTCCTCATAGGCTAACCTCCTCATCTCCAGAATCAACCTGGTGAACCTCCTTTGCACTGCCTCTATAGCTAGTATATTTTTCCTCAAGTAAGGAGTCCAGTTGATCCTTCTAAATGACACACAACTCAGCAAAACTTACATTTACATGCTATCTTTAGAATAAAAGAACACCTCTTGGCATTTCACAATGGCAAAGTCAATCAAAATTTAGCATTGAGCCACAGAAGTAGTTCCCGGGATAGATAACCTAAAGCCTGGTCAAACAGATATATTTTTTAAAGCACCTTAAATGGTTAAGAGGCAAAGAGATAGGAAGTCAGGGAGATTTAGGGAGGGAATTCCTAAGCATTAGACCTAATGATGGTGGAGTGATTATAACCTGGGTGTATAAAATGTAAGAAGCCATCAACAGACTGGGAAGGAAATTCGCAAATTCAGTTCAATCCAGGAATGAGGTACACAAACAAGGCAAGAGAGTACATAATAAATGGTAGGATTCTAAGAAGTGGTGTCTTCAGATGCCTAAAGGCAGCAGGGAAGATGGATAAAGTGGTCAAGAAGGCACAGAACACAAGTGCAGTGAGGTCACAATAGAACTTTACAAAACACCAGTTAGATTACAGTGTACTGTTCTGCACACCAAGGACATGATAACACCAGAGATGGGCAGAGTAGATTTTTAATGCCGGGCTGGGATATTTTAGATATAATTTAAAACTGGACCCATCAGTGGGGAAGTCACTAACTAAAGGGCATACATTTAAGGCAATAGAAGAATTAGGAGATTTCCAGATTTTGATTTCAGTCAGAATCAGGTTTATTATCACTGACATATGTCATGAAATTTGTTGTTTTGCAGCAGCAGTACAGTGCAAGACATTAAAAATTACTATAAGTTACAAAAATAAATAAATAGTGAAAAAGAGGAATAACGAGGTAGTGTTCATGGGTTCATGGACCATTCAGAAATCTGAATTGAAAAGTTGTAAAATTGGAAAAGCAGAATTCAGAACAGTATTGACAATCTTGCGACCCTGACAGAAGGAGATGACCACCTCACAAATTACCCACCCACGCCCCCATCAGACACCTCCTGCCCCATCTGCGTTAGAGTCTGCAGCTTCCACCTTGGCCTTATTGACCACCTCAGAAACCACAGAATGAGAGTACAAGCAAATCCTCCTCAATCCCGAGGGACTGTCTATGAAGGAGTGATATCTTGCACTCCGAAAAATGCTCCCTCCTAAACGAACCAAGCACAGCATCTCAGGGATCTGATTCACTGCAAAATTATATCAGCAAAGGTTCATCTGGTTGACTGTTCCAATAAATTAAAATGTCTGTTGGACTGTGTGATGCTAAGTACATGTTGAAATATTTACTATTTTGTTTCAGCATAAATGAGAATTGATATATTACATTTACTAAACAGCAGTTTATAATGATTGGTTAATTATATCCTTGCTCCATTTTCCCATTGTTGGGAGAAGTGATCTACACTTCAGATCTCCTATACTATCTGCGTGTACACCTCCCTGCTGTTCATTATAGCTTTCCTACACTCAGATGATCCAACCCCTGGAATATAACCCAAAAATCAGAACAGTGGAAAAATTCATCCAATCGTGTGCTTTCCATTCCTTCTACTTTGCCAAACACAGACTCAAGGAGTTTGGTACAAAACACAAACATTGTCTCTTCTTTAATTTCTTTCCAAACATCAACACTACCTCTAATTGATCTTAATTTCCATTGGCACTCTAGGACCTTAAAGACGACAAATCCTCTCATTGGATATAAAATCTATATTTAAGAAGTGTTTCCTTAATTCCAAAAAAAAGCAAAAAAACTTGATAAGGCTGAAGACTAGAATATAACACAGAGGAAAACCTAGCAAAAGTTAATAATAAAAGTTAAATCTGGTTTTGTATGTTGGTCACACTTCACCAGGTCTCAAAAGTTTTCTAACAAAAAAGACACAAGACATGGCAATTTCAAGTTGCACACTTCTCTTCCCTTTCTCTTCTGACAATGAAAATTAGTTCTTGCAATTAAGAACACTTCTGATTATCTGTCATACTGAACCTGCCAAAAGTGAAATAGACAATCCAAAGACACTTCAAATTTACTGCACCTTCTTGGAATATTCTTCCATGTGAAACCATGAGAGCAATGCAAAACATCTGAAAAACTATCTGTGAACTTCCACAGCAACCATCAGTGGACACATTTTTCTGTGTTACTTTCTTCAGTTACATAACTAGAAAGAAATTATTCAGAGAAAATTCAAATGCCGTCTGATCAATTATTTATTTATCTGCATTGTGTGGCAGTGGTGATGGTTTCTTTTCCCAAAGTGGTCCTGCCTACTGCTGGCTTATTGTGTGAAACTAGAATGTTATAACCTATAATATATTTATTGTGGCTCCCCAAAGCATATAAGTGAGTGTCTGTCTGCATGATTTCAGTGGCACCCTATTACAATCCAGCTAGTTATATAGTCCATATGCTGGTTTGTTACTTGGCCCCATCACACATTTAGATTTGCATATCACTGGAGTAGGCAGATAATTGTGACCACTTCATGGTATATCTACTGTCACTTGTCATGAGGTCAGACTACTTTGAGAACTAGACGCAGCATGTTCCCTGATTTGCATTGAAACAGAAGTGTTGGTAGAAGTGGGGTTTGTATATTTCAGTGTCAGGCTTTACTCAGTATGATTGCAACACATCTAAATCACAATCCTCTCCTAAGCACTTACTTGTCTAGGCTCCTTCCTGCTTCACACAGAGTACACAAGAAGTCCTCCAATACTAACTTCCTTCCTTGATTTTGTGCAAATAAAAACGATGACACAAGAAGATTGAATGTGTAGTGTTGTGCATATTGCTTTCAGTGATGGTTAAGGAGTAGATTTACCAATCTGCAGCAACAGTAGGGAATGTCACTCACTAGCTGTGTATATTGGAAAAATAATTGAAACTCAGGGGCATTCTATCTCTGGATTTCCCAGGGGTAACAAATATGTAACACTAGCCCTTCTGCATCCCTTTTGCAGCATAATACAAACACTCCTGGAAATCTGATGGAAGTGTCACAAAGATCATCTGCATCCAGACTGGGAGATCTTTTATATCCTCAGGTTTCATCATCTTTCTACTCTGTGCAGACTCCTAATCTATCACATCCAAAATGACCTTTCAATGATGAGAGTACAGTTATCTTTGTTGCAAGTCATTCACAGCCCTTACAAATTGACACCCTTTGAAGGTTAATAATACGCTTGCCTGAAACATAATTGATATTGGCAACTTTCTTTGATTCTTACCAAGGCAAGGTAATTGGTATCTGTAACTATATATAACAACAGCTAGTAACAGTTATACTCATATATCACAATAGTGCATAATTGACAGTGATCGATACCACTTGGTAGTTATCTTCTAAGGTGATGACAAATTCTTATACATCCAATTGCAGTAGCTAGTGAACACCTTGTTGCTATGTCACGTGATTGCTTTGTGTAAGCTGTTGAACCTCTTTTTAGGTTGTATTACCTTTTCATACAAAGTAGGTATTTTCTTGCATTCACTTGATGAGGAATAATTGATAAGATTGCATCAATAAAACAAACTTTTCCCTCTTCAGTAGTGCAGCTGTTTACAGAGCCCATAGCTCAACCAATGTGTTGTATTTTGGTTATGAGATTTATGCATGCACTCTTAATGACTTTCATTCGCATAGTGCCTTCAGCGTAAAGATCAACACCCTGAAGCACTTCATAGAAGCTGATCAAACATTGATTGATGTCAGCTAAAGATTAAATATCACAAGAGACTGACAGCCTGATGAGGAGAGATTATAAGGCGGGTCTAAAAGCAGGAATAGGTGGAAGGCTGGAAAGCTGAAGAAATGAGCTGTCAATGGTGACAGGAAAAGGACAGAGAGATGCACATCATACTGTATAGTGATTGAACATAATTACAGAGAAAGGGAAAGATGCGACCATGAAGGGAAATGGATTAATGAATGATGAATCTGCACATTCTGCTCTAACTCCACCTACAAGTTTGCAGATGATACCACCACAGTGGGCCATATCTCAAATAAAGATGAGTTGGAGTACAGGAAGAAGGTAGCTCAGGTGACATGGTGTCATGACAACAAACCTTCCCTCAATGTCAGCAAAACAAAAGAGCTGGTCATTGACTTCAGGAAGGCAAGCAGTGCACATGTTCCTGACTACATCAACGGTGCTGAGGTCGAGAGGGTTGAGATCTTCAAGTTCTTAGGAGTGAACATTGCCAATAGCCTGACCTGGTCCAACCACATAGAGACACCTCGGCCAAGAAAGCTCACCAGCGCCTTTACTTCCTCAAGATGCTAAAGAAATTTGGCATGTCCCTTTTGACACTCACCAACTTTTATCAATGCACCATAGAAAGCATCCTATCTGGATTCACCACAGCTTGGTATGGCAACTGCTCTGCCTGGGACTGCAAGAAATTACAGAGTGGACACAGCTCAGTACATCACAGAAACCAGCTTCCTCTCCATGGACTCTGTCTATATTTCTCGCTGCCACAATAAAGCTGCCAGCATAATCAAGGGCCTCACCCACCCCGGACATTCTCTCTTCTCCCCTCTCCCATTGGGCAGAAGATACAAAAGCCTGAAAGCATGTACCACCAGGTTCAAGGACAGCTTCTATGCCACTGTTATAAGTCTATTGAATGGTTCCCTAGTATGATAAGATGGACTCTTGACCTCACAATCTACCTTGTTATGACCTTGCACCTTATTGTCTACTTGCACTGCACTTTCTCTGTAGTTGTGACACTTTATTCTGCATTCTGTATTGTTTTACCTTGTACTACCTCAATGCACTGTGTAATGAATTGACCTGTACGATCGGTATGCAAGACAAGTTTTTCACTATACCTCGGTACAAGTGACAATAATAAACCAATTACAATTACAATGGCATTATTGTTTTGGCCAGACCTGGTCTGGCTTCATAAACGAGTGTCAAGAATATACAGAGTAGTTTTCTGTCCACACTCCCAACCCCTTCGAGCAGCAACCTGTAGCAGAACTTTTAAAATGCAGGCTGGCAGATTAACATGCAACTCAAACCAAACATCGAACATCAGTTACAAGGCTTACTATTGGTAACAGGTGAGCAAAAAATTGACTCAATGCACAGGCATGTATGTCTTCAATGTGTATTAAAAAGATGAGAATGTAGAATCCAAGTGCCAAAAGCAAATTAAAGCTTATGCTGTCAATTTATAAATGTCTTCAAGACATCAAATGCATATTCTGTTTGACATATACAAAATATCATTACCTTTGCAGCATTATACTGTATAGACAATCTGATAGGAACTTTTGGAAAAATTACAAATAATTAATAGAAACAAAATATTATGTTCAGAGACAATTTCATTATAAGCATGACTCTGAGTCATACTGACAGTTTCTGTATCATTACAGATTAAGAGGGGAAATTCTGCATGGGATATTTAATTCACTGAATCAGATAGTGATCATAATTGAGTACAAAATTGTTAATTATATCATCCTCCTTTAGAGATTCCGATTCACAATAATAATTAATTACTTTACAACTGGAGAAAATAATCACACATCAAAAGTGACCTTGTTTGCAGAGGTGTTACATTTGGCTAAAGACTGCAGGCATACACTCTCCTTAGCCTTGATTTTACTAGGTTTATCACAATGGCAGCTGACAGGCTGTAATTTTATGCTTGGTACTTAAACTAACCCAAAGGGATATGACACTCGAGTATGGAATATGCTCTAATTATGCATTATATTTCACCTTCAAGTGCTGACTTTCAAATAGAGATTAAAGCATTTCAGAATGTGTTATTCTACCATATACTTGGGGTATAATGGTTATTCAGTTAATTAACCATTACTTGACTTCACTTGCAGATGATTAAAATTGTCGTGGTCTAACAAGTGAGAGATTATTTCAAATTAATGAACCTCTGCATCAGAGTGGAGGAGGATTGCCAGAGGAGACCAGCACTGTCAGAGAGGAGAGATAAGAGACTTTTAGACCAAATTTCGATACTGAAATACGATTTACCCTTCAAGCTATCGCATTTCACTTTGAAGTTTTGAATTAAGCCTCCTGTGAAGTGTTATGTGAAGAATAATGAAACAATGATGCACAGCAGCCTCACTCTTCAAAACATCAAGAAATTAATTTTGATGTGCTGTGGTTATTGAAAAAACAACAGTAAAAACAATAAGAACAAACCCTCCTTTATTGTGTCTTCAGGATGTTAGTAATTAATGAATTTGTGTGGAAGGCTGTCAATGTTGTTACTTTGCCAAACATGGGAGTCTTGTGAACATTGAGAACCCATAAACATCTAATGAAGTCAATGCCAATGAACAAGTGGATGTTGAAACTACACAGCAGGTCAGGCAGCATCTGTGGAGAGAGAAACAGTTAATACTTCAGGTCAATGACTTTTCATAAGAAAAGAGGGATTCACAAATCAGAGTCAGAAGACTTAAGTATTTTGAACAAGATGTGGCTTTTAACTGGTTTTGATATTTTTCCTGGCATGAATGTTGATACAGTCTATTTGACGTTCATCTGAGTATACAGATAACATCCGTGAATCTTGAGCAAATGATAAATTACAAACTTGATGGCAGTTCAGGTATTTAGGAATTGCAGCACTGCTATGTTCACCAATTCATATAATACATACTTTATGCTCAGAACTTTTGGAGAATCCAGGCACATTATGACTAAAATTTCAACTCTTAACAGATAAAGGTGGATAATTTGAAATGGTTTATGACTGAATATTTTCCCCCATCCCTCCACCACCACTGTCCCCTCCCACAAACTATGAATAGCTTGAAACTATCATAAGTATGGCACATTGAAACACATTGCTAATGACACAATGATACCAATAATTCAAAATTAATTCATTGGCTGTTGACCTTTCTTCTTTGACCTGAAACATTAACTCTTTCTCTATCCACTGATGCTGCCTGACCTGCTGAGTGTTTCCAGCATTTTATGTTTTCATTTCATTTAATAGAAAGTCTGAGCAAATGTTTCCTTGTTGAATGGGGATTGTCTTACAAAGTTAACCATAATTTATCTTTTGCTGAGAAAGAAAAATACCTATAACATGATGCTCAAGTTGACAATGTAAATAATAAGGATCCAAATGTTTCATCCATCTTTTTGGAAGTAGACTGTCGTTGTCTCAATTATAAATAGTCAGACTGCTCATTGCTTTGTCTTCCCCGTTAATAACATGAGGAATAATGCAGAACCATTGGAATCAAACCATGGAAGGGAGAATCAATAGATATACAGAAGCTGTGGGCTATAAATGGCATCAATCGCCTTCACAGTATGGCCAGTACCAACTAGGGCTGTGCTACCTGATTTATCAAGACAGGAAGCTGTGGCTGAGAGAGTAACAAAAAGTCATCAGTCCACATTGTACTTTATCCATTAGGCTTTGTAGCAAACACAAAGAGATCAATGTTATTGGCAACACTAATATTCAATAACTTGTTATTCTTAAGTTTATACATACCATATATAAAACAATTAGAAATAAACCTTGCTCAAACTAATCACACGTAGGTCCAGCAATAGGTCTAAGATATTGAATCATTTTGTTGTTGCAATTTGTAAATTGTGAAATCATATTGATTAATCCATAGTTCAAGAAATGGTTAGTTCACAAGTATTATGTTTCACCATCGGCATACTATTGAATAAGCGCAGCCTATTTATTGACAAGATGGGACGCTACTGTAACTGTATTAAATGGAGCAGGGAATGTTAATGGTAATCAGATAAAGTTTTGAGTTCTGAGAGAGCCTGAGCAGAGAAAGAACATTTTTTTCCATCTGTGGGCCAGTAATTTGGTAGGAAAATTGAGTGGGAGTCACAAGGCAGGTGTGTGACATTGAGGGAAACCTACTAGTGGTGGTGTTCCCATATGTCTGCTGCCTTGTCTTCCTTGGTAGTAAAAGTCATAGGTTTAGAGGGTGCTGCCACCATAGCCTTTCTGAATATCTGTATCATATTTTGTAAATGGTTAATTGGCCACTGTACATTGTACCTAGTATGCAAGTGAATGGTAGAATCTGGGGGGAGTTGATGAGAATGTGGGGAGAATAAAATGGGATTAGTGAAAATGAATGGTTGATAGTCAGTGGGACTCAATGGGCTGAAGGGCCCGTTTCCATATTGTATTTCTCTATGTCTATGTCTAAATGGGTATTTTGTAGATAGTACCACTGGACTTTCTGGATGGGGTATCATTCAGCAGATGGAACACTTCTGCACAATTAGATTTTGGACACTTTCTAACACAGGATGCTTGGGACCATTTACAGACATGAATCATTATTCTGACACAAAACTGTTAACAGCAAGGTCAACTGAAGTAATACCATACCATTATTTTAAGCAGTTAATGCCTCATTAAAGTAGCAGAATGTCATACAAAGGCATTAATTATTTGTCCACTGATATCATTGTCATTTTCTGCTCACTGATGACATTATCTCCAACTTATTTTTTAATATGAGCTTCTCCAATAATTCTGCTATTAAAATTGCAATTAATAAGAGTAACAGAGGCACGATTGAAGGAGAAAATTACTGTTCAAATTGAAGAAGGTAGTTCAGGCCTTAGAACTTTAAATCTCTGAATCACCAATATTAATGCATTTGGCCACAGCTAAGTCTTAACTACTTGTTTCATATCTGAGAAAGTTCTTAACGCGTCTTACAACCATTACGATCTCACTCCTATGCACAATCCACATGCCAAGTGCTAATTACTAACCCAGTCATTCTAAATCCTATTCATTCTCAGATGACTGCAGATAATTTTAATCTTCTCAGTGTGATCTCACGGTCAGCATTGCCTCTAACATAACTTGTTCTAGGATCAGACTTTCTGGTTTGCAATTTAGGACATCAGTGAAGATTTGGCCAGTTCAATGGGGTACCAACCATTAGACTTTTGACCAAAATGATCAGGGTGTTAAGTGAGCCGTACTACTAATTACCACGTTATTGTTGAATCCCAACTATTCAAAGACATAACTGGTAAATGGTAACTGGTTTACTATTCTCACATGTACCAAGATTCAGAGAAAAGTTTTGTTTTGCATGCCATCCAAACAGATCTTTCCAAACATAAGTACATCGAGGTAGTACAAAAGGAAAAGCAATAACAGAACACAGAATATAGTGTTATAGTTATAGAGAAAGTGCAGTGCAGGTAGGCAAATAAGGTGCAAGGGCTATGACAAGATAGATTGAAAGAATAAAAGTTCCTCTTTAGCATACAAGAGATCCATTCAAGAGTCTTATAACAGTGGGAAAGAAGCTGTCCTTGAGCCCGGTGTTTTCAAGCTTTTGCATCTTCTGCCTGATGGGAAGGGGGAGAAGACAGAATAACTGGGGTGAGAGGGGTCGTTGATTATGTTGGCAGGAAGTGTTGACTCTAATTGAGGGGAGGCTGGTTTTCATGACAGACTGGGCTGAGTTCACAACTCTCGGCAATTTCTTGCAGTCTTGGGGGGGAGCAGTTGCCATACCAGGCGTGATGCATCCAGATTTCCCTATATCTCTCAAATATTTTGCCCCTTCACATATTGAACTTATTCCCATTAAACATTTTTTAATCAATCTGATTTCAGGCTGTGCATTGTGGTTCATAATAGGCTGGATCATGCTAACTTTAGCCAGTGGTTTGATTCAAAACCTTTGGTTTTCAGCCATTGAGACTTCACTGCATGCACTCTGTTATGCAGGACATGCTGACAGATGTGGACAGATCGTGCATTAGTGAGGGTCATTGGGTCATAAAGTCATACAGCACACAAACAGGCCCTTCAGCACACTGTATTCCAACAAGGTACCCATCGGTACCAATCCAATTTACCAGCACTTGCTACTTAGCATTCTATTACTTGCCAATTCATGTGCTTATTCAGATACATCTTAATATTGTGAGAGTCTCTGCCACTACCTGTTAGATTAAAAAAAAACCTGTTGCCATTTCTCAGGCCTTTGCCCAGAAATATGCTTACCTTTTTGAAATATGCAATATATTCCTCTAATTTCAACCACATGAACAATCTTTTCAACCTCTCCACCAGTCATTTATTTATCTCTGTTCTGCTCACTCTCCTACTCCCATTGCCAGTACATTGTGCCACACCCATGTTCCTCCCTGTCCGGCATACCCATCCCAATATGCCATTATATCTGCTAATACTCTGTTGGCCACTTCATTTACTCCCATTTTCCAGTCTTCATATTCGTCCTGAATGGGCTCACAGCTCTTCCCTACCTGTTCCTCGGTAATTTCTGCCACGTCAATTCCAATTCCAATCATGGCCTTTCTCAACACATCCACTCCAAATGCATCGGCCATGATCAGTTTCAGTGCTCCAAGACCAAGAAGAAAATTATCCCCAAAATACCATCGATAGAAGAACAAATCACGGAAGCATTTAGAAAAAAAAACAACTCAAACTTAGGTGGTGATGTATTCACAGATTAGCATCCAATTTTGATAGCAGTAACTAGAAATAATACAGCATTTATTTTTAGACTCCACATTCATATTATTAAGGTACTTGATGGTCATCTGGTTACTTTCTTGCAGTTCTCATTTATCTTCATGTTATGTTTTTCCTAATAATGGCAAAGATTTATTGTTCTGGCATCACAACATGATATTTAGTCAATATTTCAGTTCTCACAGAAGTTGTACAGACAGATGACTCTCTAAACCCAATATCATTGCAAATGCAACCATATATAAGTAGTAAACTGTTGCTAATCTGTACTAATAAATGTGGAACTATTTCAACCTAGGTATAATATATTAAATGAATGCTATTTTAAAGTTTCCAATAACCACAGCACTGTTAGAAAAGTAGCAATTAATTAAAAGTCTTGCACTGAGAGGTAATGGGATCAAATCATTTCATCAAACTAATTAATAAATGTACTTTCTTTTATATAAGATTTCTTTATAGTCACACGTACATCGAAACACACAGTGAAATTATCTTTTGCGTAGTGTTCTGGGGGTAGCCCGCAAGTGTCGCCCACTCTTCCAGCGCCAACATAGCATGTCACAACTTCCCTAACCTGTACGTCTTTGGAATGTGGGAGGAAACCGGAGCACCCGGAGGAAACCCATGCAGTCACATGGAGAACATACAAACTCCTTATAGACAGCGGCGGGAATTGAACTCGGGTCACTGGCACTGTAATAGTGTTACGCTAACCGCTACACTACCCGTGCCTGCCCTCTGTTGCTTTGTTTGGTACTCATTTCAGCTGTTCTGCCTTCATTTAGACCAACATTATTGTGACTATACATTTTTGATAACTTATACAAATATCTACCTTGGCAATTTCCAAACATCCCAAAGGTGTTTACCCTCAAATCTTTTCCTAGGCATATGTTGTCTGACTTTCTCTTCAGGATTTGTTACTGATGTTTGATTGTGACTTCATGGTCAAGAATAGTACTGAGACCTATTCTTCATATATAAGCCCAGCAGTTATTGAACCAAGTGTAATTCAACCTTTACCCAATGTCTGCACCTTTTTCATTTGGCATTGCGGAATAGCAAAAAATCATGGCCAGAATGGGACAAAGGGCTGTTTTTCCTTCCTCCCCATCCTACCTTAGCAAAGAAGTGTGGCAAAGCATATTGCTGAATTGAGGAAATGAGCATTCACCTTCTATGTGTGGATGTATGGATTCTCACAGCTGCGCTATCGAGTGTATAGGCCATTTACTTGTCTGTAACTACAGTATATTTTTAATGTCCACTGTGAGAGCTGAGATGCATGTACAGAAAGTTGACAACCTATCCATTGCACCTGTCCAGATGAAGGGTCTTGACCTGAAACATCAACAGTCCATTTCCCCTCCACAGATGTTGCCTGGACCCGCTGTGTTCCTCCAGCAGTTAGTTTTTTGCTCCGCTAACATTGCACCTTTTAATTATATAAAGAGGCAGAAAAAGACAATGAGATATTGTAGTTCCCTGCTTATGCCCGGCTGACTCACTACAACCAAGTGATCAAACCTGTACTTTCTTCCCCTTGCATGGTTTAATGTCACCAATATGTTTAATTATTTCCCCATAATATTGATTTCCAATCATTTATTTCTCCGCAAGGGAAATTGGGGGAAGGTTAGATTTTGAATAGTTCCAGGCTACAGTACCGTACGTTGCAATGAATGACTCTTGTGATCCTATTGGAATATATATATATAAATATATTTTCTACAGTATTAGCTGTGCCTTGTGTAATCCCTCTGCACTGATCAATTAGCATTTGTTGGTTTGTGGTAGCAGCAATAATGTAGTATCAAAAAAATTATGTCCAACTGCTGATCATTCAAAACCAGAGCAATTGTAAAATTATGCTGAAATCCAGAAAAACAAAATACAGCAAACCTGCAATAAAACAGAAAATCCTGGAAAGAATCAGCAGGTCAGAAAGCATCTATGGAGGGAGAAAAGGTGTAAATATTTCATCAGAGCTGTATCTTGAACTGGTGGGTTGGAATCTAGCTAGCAAGCTGTAGTTCCTAATGACTAGATGTCTGAATGACTTGGTGAGCAGCTATGTATAAAACAACCTTGACACTTGCAATTTCTTTTCACAGAGAAACAACATCGCCAGATTATTGAATAGGGTAGCCAGTGGCTCTATTTCATTAGGAGTTTGAGGAGATTTGGTATGTCACCAAAGACCCTTGCAAATTTCTATAAATGTACAATGGAGAGCATTCTGACTGGTATGGAGGATCCAATGCACAGGATCGCAAGAAGCTGCAGAGGGTTGTAGACTCAGCTAGCTCGATCACAGGCACAACCTTCCCCACCATCAAGGACATCTTCAAGAGGTGGTGCCTTGAGAAGGCGGCATCCATCACTACAGACCCTCACCATCCGGGACATGCCCTCTTCTCATTACTACCATCGGGGAGGAGGTACAGGAGCCTGAAGACTCACACTCAACTACTTAAGAATAACTTCTTTCCCTCCACTATCAGATTTCTGAACAGTCCATCACCCATGAACACTATCTCCATATTCCTTTTTTTTCACTATATTTATTTTGTAATTTATAGTAATTTTTATGTCTTTGCACGGTACTGTTGCTGCAAAACAACAAATTTCATGTCGTATAATTCAGTGATAATAAATCTGATTCTGATTCATTCATGAGAGGTGTGGTTCACAAACTAGGGTGCATAACACCATCAAATGGGGAGCAGGGTCAGGGAGGCAGTATCCAAGATTTCAGGGAGTCCATCAATCTTTAATCAGCTTGAGGTAGTTTAGTCAGAAAGTTCACAAAAAATAGGCAAAACGAAGTAAAAATACGTTTGTTGCATTAGCTGTCTGGAGGTAGGGCTGCTAGCAATCCTCGAGAATCTCCAGGAGTGCCCCCTGATACTGGGGGTGTTTGTGCTGGGGGTCGGATAGGGGTATATAATTACTATGTGTGGAAAAAACGGTAATGTCCTGTGGCTGGGATGATTGGCCTCCAGCAAACACAACCAGCTTTCTTTTTGCAATTTCTTTGAGGTAAAGATAGCATCCGTCACTTCTCACCTCTTGATACCTTGAAGATTTTCATCTGAATGCCTTTTTAAAAAGAAACTCTGCAAGTGTCATTAGCATGCAGTAACAGAAGTTGTCTTTAATTAGTGTACATCAGTGTATGTTCGCTGATCAGATCCACCTTCTCAATTTCTTCTGATATTTTCTTCAAATCCTTGCCTCTTGGCTTAAAGTGCAGACCAAATTTGAAGACAATGCAGGTGGGAGTTGAAGGTGAATTTATACTGAAAGATGGAAGCTTCTGAAAATCTGCCTTCTAATCCTTTGCTGTTGCTCACCACCTTCCTTCTGACCTTGGCATTTCCAGCAGTAGGAGAAGTCGTGTCGAATTTTTATGCTGGCGGAGTCAGCAGCTGGCACTGAGAAATGTTTCCTTCCCAGCAGAGGTTTATAAAGCAAAGGCATACGGCGATCGGTCCAATACCCCTGCCTGCATCACAGTTGGTAGCTTCATCCCTGCAATCAGATTCAAGCTCTGATGGAAACAACACAGCCTCTTGCCCACCAATTCCTGCTCCACCTGTCCCCCCACCTTTTTATACTGGCTATCTCTCCTCTTTCTTTCCAGTCCTGATGAAGGGTCTCAACCTGAAACATCAACTGTCCACCTCCCTCCACAGATGCTGCCTGACCTGCTGAGTTCCTCCAGCATTTTGTGTGTTTCTCCAGATTTCCAGCATCTGCTGTCTTTCCTGAGCCCCTTGAATCAATTTTGTGACTCGAATGGCCATGACTGATCTGTGACCCGTGTGTTTTGCCCATGTATCCTAACAAAGATATAGCAATCTCAGTTAGAAAATCAAAGTTAGCAATTAACCTAACATGAACTTTTACCCGAGGAAGTTAGTTCGAAATGGCTGCCTCCCTTTGCTTTGAAAACATGTTTCTTTCCTTAAAACTTCACTCCTTAAAAGCCTACCTCTGACTTTAAGCATTATCCCCTCACTCTAGTGGATATAGTCTAGCCCATCTCCCCTCTAGGATATCATTAATATCTTGAGAACTCCAATCAAAACACTGGTTAATTGTCTAAATTCCAGGCAATACAACTCTAGTTTGAATAATTGCTCCTTGCAGTTTGATCAACAAAATTGCAAAAATACAGTACTTAGAAAATGTACATAGATGTGAATAAATGAATCATTCTAGGAGCAGCTCTCTTATCAAAACTAAGCTCATATTCCATATAAATTGCTTTTTACCATATAATTTCTCAGTCATTCATTTGGATATAAAGTATTCCATCTCATTAAACAATTACAATTACTGTATTAACATTGCATGCCAAAAAAAATCATAGAACAGGACAGCACAGTATGGGCCCTTCAGCCCTCGATGTTGTGCCGAACTATATGAACACCTCCTCCATGATCAATCTAACCCTTCCCTCCTGCACAGCCCATAACCCTCCATTTTTCTTACATCCATGTGCCTATCTAAGAGCCTATTGTATCAGCGTCTACAACCACACCCGGCAGTGCGTTCCAGGCACCCACCACTCTGTGTAAAGAACCTACCTCTGACATCTCCCCTGAACATTCCTCCTCTGACCTTAAACGGATGTCCTCTGTTATTGGCTATTACCGCTCTGGGGAAAAGGTGCGGGCTGTCCACTCCATCTATGCCCCTCATAATCTTATCCACCTCTCTCGTCACCTCTCATGCTGTGTCTCTCCAAAGGGAAAAGAGAAAAGCCCTAGCTCACTCAATCTTTCTTCATAAGACATGTTCTCTAATCAGGCAGCATCCTGGTAAATCTCCTCTGCACCCACATCCTTCCTATAATGAGGTGACCAGAACTGAACACAATACTCCAAGTGTGATCTAACCAGAATTTTATAGAGCTGCAACATTACCTCATGGCTCTTGAACTCAATACCACGACTAATGAAGGTCAGCACACCATACGCCTTCTTAACCACCCCCATCAACTTGCATGGAAACTTTGAGGGATCTATGGATGTGGACCCCAAGATCCCTCTGTTCCTGTACACTGCTCAGAATCCTGTTATTAACCTTGTACTCCGCCTTCATGTTCATTCCTCCAAAGTGCATCACTCATAAGATAAGATATCTTCAGTAGTCACATGTACATCGAAACATACAGTGAAATGCATCTTTGTGTAGAATGTGCTGGGGGCAGCCCGCAAGTGTTGGCACGCTTCCAGTGCCAACATAGCATACCCACAACTTCCTAACCGATACTTCTTTGGAATGTGGGAGGAAACCAGAGCACCTGGAGGAAACCCACGCAGACACGGGGAGAATGTACAAACTCCTTATAGGCAGCGGCTGAAATTAAACTGGGTCGCTGGCACTGTAATGGCGTTACGCTAACCACTACACTACTGTGCCTGCCACTTCATACTTTTCTGGATTGAACTCCATTTGCCACTTTGCTGCCCAACTCTGCATCCTGTCTATATCCTGCTGTAACCTATGACAACCTTCTACACTATCCACAACCCCTCCAACCTTTGTGTCATCCACAAACTTACTAACCCATCCCTCCACTTCCTCATCTAAGCCATTTATAAAAAATCACAAAGAGTAGGAGTCCCAGGACAGATCCCTGTGGAACACTACTAGTCACTGACCTCCTGGAGAAAGAAAAGATGAAAAGCAACAAAACAGCAGAATATTCTTCATCTACTATCACCCTCTGCCTTCTGTGGGCAGGCCAGTTCTGAATCCATGCAGCCAACCCTGCATGAATCCCATGCCTTATGACTTTCTGGATGAGCCTACCATGGGGAACCTTGTCAAACACTTTACTAAAATCCATATATACCACATCCACCGCTCTACCTTCATCTATTTGTTTTGTCACCTTTTCAAAAAACTCAATTAGGCTTATGAGGCATGACCTGCCCCTCACAAAGCCATGTTGACTATCCCAAATAAGACTATGCTTCTCCAAATACTCATAAATCCTGTCCCTAAGAATCCTCTCCAATAGCTTGCCCACCACTGACGTAAGACTCACTGGTCTATAATTCCTAGGATTATCCCTATCACCTTTCTTGAACAAGGGAACAACATTAGCCATCTTCCAATCTCCTGGTACCACTCCTGTGGCCAGGGAGGATGCAAATATCATCCTCAATGCCCCAGCAATCTCTTCCCTCACCTCCTGTAATAACCAGGTGTAGATCCCATCTGGTCCCTGAGACTTATCTATCCCAATGTTTTTCAGAAGCTTCAACACTACCTGTTTCTTAACCTCATCAAGTTCCAGCACATTAGCCTGTTCTATGCTGACCTCACATTCGTCAAAGTCCCTCTCCCTAGTAAACACTGAAGCAAAGTTTTCATTAAGGACCTCCCCTGAAAACACATATAAAAGCACCATTTATTTCACTGTTAGCTGAATTGCTTTTAAGTCAGTCCAGCATTATTCTAGTATATTCATTGTCCTACTGCAAATATTTCCCATTTTCAGTGTGTTATTGTTTTGTACCTTTACCACTATTCTATATACCACTTACCAACCGAGATGGCACTGCTTCTGAGGAGATGGGGTGTGCTCAGTGACAGTGAAGTGACTGAGCATCGGGATAGTAGACATAGGTCATTGCAAGGTAACCGAGTCCTAGTAGTGGGGTAATGGCCTGTGGGGTGGGATAGAGTACCAGGTGACATCCCAGTAAGGAGATGGCCGACTAATGATGTTTAGAGACAACAAAAAAAATGAGGTGGCTGATTCTCACAACAACAGGACATCACTGGTATTTGGTGGGAGTCAGATGGGGTCAAAGACATGAACTTGAAGTGGCCATCTCTTAAACCACAAGACACACTTTCCATGGTGAAACATAACTTCAAGGCAAAAACCTCCATGACTACAATAGACTGAGCACAGTTTACACCAAGGCCACAGGACAGTGCCTTACACCAAAATATGGGATACAACCAAAGTGCAATGGTAGAAATTCCAGCATTTCATGCAATAATAAAAAACAGATCTTGACATTGTGAACTAGTAACTTGAATAATCAGGAATACTGCTCAATTCAAATGACACAAATGTCATCATAACAATATGCTCACGTACATGCCTGAATTTGGACAGAGAAGAGAATTAAACCCTCTCTATTGGGCGACAGTTTATTTCCAGTATGCACACAATGGATCATTAGCTGCTTGTATAGTTTTGATAGAAAATATAACATCAATGTTATTATTTGGCAACAAATTTGTAACTATGTCCATTTGTTTGAGATTCTCCTTTTAGTGAAAACATCTTGACGTCTATCCTGTCACGTTCCCTCAGGATCTTACATGTTTCAATAAGACCCACCCGACATTCTTCTAAACTCTAAAGAATATAGACCCAATTCCTTCAGTCTCTCATGATAGAACAAACTTCTCACCCCAGGAATTAGCCTGGTGAATTTCTTTTCAACTCCTTCAATATCAGTATATCTTTTCTTAAAACTGTGCACAGTTCTCAAGGTGTGGCCTCACCAGTAACCCATACAATTATAATACTTCCCTATTTCTAAACTACAGCCCTCTTGCAGAAGTACTAGGTTTTAATAATATCAAAGGCTCAAACTGATGTTACTAAAGGGTCAGGACAAATGCCTCTTGCAGCCATTGCTGAACAACTTTCTGCAAAACAACGTTCAATGAGACTGACTCAAATTAGGACCCCAAAGGCCCAGGAGGTTACAGCAAATTCCCTCACAAAATTTAGTGACCAGAAAAGCCAGAAGAATTCCTGCAAAAACAGAAGTGATTCCACATTCATCAGATGAGAAGCAAGAAAAAGAAAGTGGAGGAGGCCATCCAACAAGAAAGTTGGCATCGAAAATCTTCTCCACTCAGTGTTTCACAGGGAAGCACCTTCTAATCAACAAGGGAGATTCCACAAGGTAGTCCTCACACACACGTTTGTGACTTCTGAAGGCATTAAGTACAAGCTCATGGGAATGCCCGCTTTGCTTTCAAAGTCAAAATAAGAGTCACGCTTACTCTCAGAAACAGACAGCCTCAGGCTCTCTCTGCTGAGGTATGGTTCATGTGGCACCTCACTGCTGCATCAAAGTCATCAAAAAAAAGTCCAACTTTGAAAGTGAAAAATATACAATTTTTGATTCACATCTGGAAGGGGTGCTTTGCTGCACTGCAGATTTCCCAGAACTGCAGGCATTCAGACCCTTACAGACACATCCCTGGAACCTTCTTGCTATTAGAGCCCTTTGCACAAGAAAGCAGCCTCCTGTATACATTGTTCTTCAGACCCTTGTGCATATTTCTCTGCCACCTCCCTCCTAACATTCTTAAACAAATGCTCCCCAGTAGTTGCAAGAGTGGTGGCTGTATTGTATGGTGATCCTTAGAAGGAAAGGAGACTAATGCAAAAACTTTGACTTCGATTGTCTGCTGTTCCAAAAACCAAGTACCTCTTCATGGGGGTGCCTGCAAACTCCATTTTGGAACAAGCCCCATTGAATTTTGTAATTACTTCTTGTAACAGCTTTTTAGAACATAGAACACTACAGCACAGTACAGGTCTTTGGCCCACAATGTTGTGCCGACATTTTATCCTGCTCTAAGATCTATGTAATCCTTCCCTCCCACATCGCCGCCCCCCCCCCCCCCCCCATTTCTCTATCATTCCTCTTGACATTTTAAGGCAAACCCTTCACCAGACACTTGTTGGCTTAGAAATTCTACAGATTTAAAACGTAGTCTGAACTGCAAAGGGGATCTCAGAAGTTTCCTGTGAGGACACAGAGAGGTGGAGTGAGTGGAAATTTTCTAATAAGCACAATAATCAAAGCCTTCATAGAGACACTAATCCCAGGCTTTCTGCATGATTATGCACAGAAAACATTTTGCAAGTAGCGCCAGAACCACCACTTTAAGCACTGGGGCTCCTTTGAAGCAGGTTTCCACACCAGTGGTAACTGGGAGGCGAAACCCTACATGAAGCATCTCTGAGAGCCAATAGGAAATGATGCTTTCTGAGGTTGGCCAATGGTCACAATAGTTGCCCAACCTGCCACCATCCTTGCAAAAAAAGGTGCATGACTTACCTATCAAGGGGAAAATACTGGTGCTATCTGAAATGATTCAATGTCTCACTTTACTGCCAAGCCTTGTAATAGCGACTCAGGCTAGGGCTTTTTAATGCACTGATGCAGGCCCTTCGGTGAAAACCTGCTCCTGTTTTCAAGGTCCATGCCATTTCTTAGGTGTGCTCGCGTGCCACAGCATTGCAACTGTGATGTCAATCATGATTTGCCGATTGATTAATGCCACGGTCAAGTACCCAGCGGTCTCTGAGTACAACCGCACTGTGACCTTGGAGAATCATGATACAATTTCCCTAAGCATCGCACGTATGCACAAAAACATTTTTTTACTGTGCACTACATAAAACACTGTGCTACGTGATAGAATTTCTAGTCTTTCGAGTCTAAGAACATCAAAAAGAACAAAGAGTTTATATGAATTCAATAAGACCAAGTTAGATTCTAAGATTAAACTCTTCTAGGCATTAAAGTGCAATATTGGATCCTTGTTCTAACTTGGCTGAGCTCAAATAACATTGACCAGAATGTAATAAGGCTGCTGCGTGATGTAATTGTAAACATTAATTACAATGCTCAATGCACCTGAAATATGAACTACTCCCTGCTTACCTGTTGGTGTCTCACTGGTGAAACATCTAACACAACTGGCTGTAAACTCTTGCATATTTGATAATGTTTTCAAAACTGCATTCAGGTTTAAAAGAGAAGTTTATTGTGCCATGGTGCAATAGACACAGTGTACTGCACATGGTGTAATGAAAGTTATAGGGTTAGGGGCTCGAGCCCCGCTCTAGAGAGCTGAATCGACACTGACATCCCAGGGCAATAGTGAAGCAACGTAACACTCTCTAAAATGTAGTGTTTTAGATGAGATGGAGGATAGAGATCTTTTGGCATTATCTCAAAGAGAAAAGGAGTTCAACCCTCACGTTCTGGTCAGAATTTAATTCTCAGCCAACATTTCTGAACAGGCTTTCAACCTAATGTCATATTGTTGTATCTGGGAACTCACTGTACACTACGTTTTGTTTTCATTTTGCAAGGTGTGGGTGTTGCTAGTAAGACCAGCATTTATTGTCTATCCCTAATTGCTTTTGAGAAGGTGTTGGGAACTATCTTCTTGAACCATTGATTTGTTTGTGGTGAAAGTGCTGATTAGGGATTTCCATTAGAGGGATCAACTAACAATAAAAGTGACATATTTCCAAGTCAGGATGGTAGAATCATAGAAACGTACAGCACAGAAACGGGTCCTTTTAATCCATCTCATTCATGCCAAATGTGATACCAATCTACACTAGTCCCATTTGCCTGCATTGGGCCCACATCCCTCTATTCTCTTCCTGTCCACGTACCTGTACAAGTGCCTTTTAAATGTTGTAGTTGTACCTGCCTCTCCCATCTCCTGTATCAGATAATCCCAGCTTTTGTGTGAAAAACTTACCCTTCAGATCTGCTTTAAATTTCACCCCTCTCACCTTAAACCTGTGCCCTCTAGTTCTCTGCACCCTGCCCTGGGGAAATGGCTCTGGCTATCTATGCCACTGATAAGTTTATAAATCTCTATAAGGTCACCCCTCAGCCGCCTGCATTCCAGTGAGAATAAACCCACCCTACCCAAACTCTCTTTATAACTACAGTCCCCAATTCCAGGCAACATTCTGGTGAGTCTCTTCTGCACTCTCTCTATTACTACCATATCCTTCCTGTATTGTGGCAAACAGAACTGTATATAATTCTCTAACATCTAATTAACCATCATTTGTACAGCTGCAACAAGACATCACAACTCTTATACTCAATGCGTCAGCCTATGAAGTTAAGCATATCAAATTCCTTTTTCACTATCCTATCTACCTTTCAGGGAGGTATAGACTTGCACTCCAAGGTCTCTCTGCACATCGGCTCTCCTAAGATCCCTGCCATTTACTCTATACATCCCACCAGAATTTGACTTCCCAACGTGTATTACCACACAGTTGTCTGGATTAAATTCCATCTGCCACTGCCCTGCCCAACTTTGCAGCTGATCTATGTCCCAAAGTATCCTCAGACAATGTTCTTCATTATCTACGACTCTGCCAATTATCGTCTCACCTACAACCTTACTAATCGGACCATCTACATTCTCACCCAAGTCAATTATATATATTATCTACAACAAAGATCTGATCCCAGCACTGATCCCTGTGATACATCACTTGTTATAGACTTCCATTCAGCGAAACACCCATCCATCATTACCTTCTGCCTCTATCACCAAGCAAATTTTGGATCTAGTTTGCCAACACACCTCGGATCCCTTGTGCCTTCACCTTCTGGACCTGCCGACCATGCAGTGCCTTGTCAAAAGACTTATTAGTGCTGTGTGACAGGAGGGAAACCTGCAGGTGGTGATCTCCCCAGCTCCCCTTATCCTTGATGAAAGTGTGTGAAGTACTCTGGAGCCGTGATTACAGCAGTGATCACAATTCAAAATACTGTGAAGCAATTAGAGGCATTCTCAGATGTGAAAATTGACATAGAAATGCAAGTGTTATTTTGCCTATCTTTCTGGCAATCCCAGGCTGCCCTGATGTCTGTTGCAGACTGGATCTTGGGACAGAGAGCTGAATGAGTCACCCTGATTTCCTATAATCCAGCTGTGTGTGTTTGAGGCTCCCCGTGATTTGCATCAACATCAGCAGGAATTTAACTTTAAGAACCTGTGGAAGGCAAAATCATGATGTAATGCAGCGGCACATCTAAATGGCTACTGGTCTAACAGAAATTGCAGATACAGGTTTACATTGCTGTGTTTGCTGGTTGTAGGAGATGCAAACTCCAGAATCCAGCAGCTGCAGAAAAATATTAAGATCAATATAAACATTTGTTTTATTTTATTCATGGAAAAAGACTGATCTTTCTCACTGCTTTAGAGATCAGAAAATGGCAAACAAACACTCCTATCTTACTTTTCTTTGTCACTTAATACGTAGGACACAGACAAAGATCAAGAACTAAATCCAAGCTTAATGCTGCCAAGTCTGAGACATTTTACTCATGTGATCAGCTTGTTGCCTTGGCAATGGTCTTTGAAAGAAATGGCTATCTATGCACGGTTTGCTCTGTTAATATTTGATGAAAAGTCACAGCACTTACAGACCTTAATTAGGCTGGAATTGCAGCCTAATTCCTTGCGAATTTGGCATGCCCACACCATCTCCCTTTAATTTCAAAAATGGCTTTATGATTTTGAAGTTCCCTGAGATGTATGATTTCACCCAGTCCACTGGAACTGTGCAGGTGGGTAAGCAAAATCACAAAGGCACTCATCAGTTGACATCTCACTCTCTTCCTGCTGGCTTTGATTTTAATCAGCTCTTTTGAGCAGGTACAATCAGCCATGCTTCTTTAAACATACAGATCAGACTCCAATGATGTCATTGATTGCCTGACACTGGACTGAATCTGTTCGGTGGTTAACTGCTTAAACAGAATTAATTCCAAGTCTTCGGCATATAAGCTCCCAAATGCAGAATTCCCGCAGAGATCAGAAGCAGAACCCAATCTATCTGAGGTTCTCCAACATTACAATGGGGTACCATCTCTCAGATTCAAGACCCCATTTGTTCTAAAGGAGGTTTTAATGTGATGGACTAGGAAATAAAAGGCTGTAGTCTGTAGGTTCCTTTGTGTAGTTACCAGCATGTGCAAATAACAAAGGTAGAGATATCAACAGACCATCCTTTGTTGAAGGCAGTAACTCTCAACTAAACAGCAGAGCCTGATACAACAACGTATCAAAGTCATACTATATGGCACTCTCAGTTCTTAAAGTTACACTCACACTTTTATACCTTGCATTGTTTCCTTTAAATCCATAGAAACCATCAAACTATTTACACACAAGAACTTACACAGTTAACTGTTAACATTCATATCAATATACGGTTATATATAAATATAAATTTATTTGACTGATCTCTTTGAAGTCCTTACTGCAAACCACACTTAACATTACATCTTATTTACACAAGACATTTCAATTCCAGTGGATCACTACCCCTGATAGGCCTCATACACATATGGTCTCACACTTGTAATTGTCTCATGACTTTGAATGCATTGTAATACATATTCTGGATCACTAATCTCTTGGTAAGAGGGGCTAATACAGTAAAACTCCATTAATCTGGCACGCTCTGGAGTTTGATGATGATGGATTGGCAGATTTTCCAGTCTATTGGATGCTATTCCAATTAATACTGGAACATAGTTTTAATTCACTTTTTTAATTTGATACTTTTTATTAGTTCCAGCAAATTCAGTAAGTTTAAACAGAAGTTGGGAAACAGGGCCCTGGTGGGTTTAAAGGAAGTGCAGGAACTGGGGCTCCGCTGAGTACAAAGGGATCCCAGAAACGGGGCCCTGATGTGTGAATGGGAGTGTGGGAACCAGGTCCTTCGTAATGAGAGAACAGGAACCAGAGCTCCCTCATGTTAAATGCAGTCTGAAATCAGCACCTGGTGAACCAGATGCCAAACCATTGGGATTTCCAAATAATGTGACAGCAAATTATCAAGGTTTTACTGCAATTCTTTTCAATAACTACAGAAATTGCAATTACACATTGAATGGTTATGCTACTGTATACCATGAACTCAGTTGCAACAATCTCTAAAAATGACATAAAACACTCAGCTGGTCAAAAGCTGTATCCAAGGGGGAAGAAACAGAATCCATGTTTCAGGTCTAGGATCCTTCACTGGAACTGGAAGAGCGAGAAAATAAGCTGCAGAGAGGGGAAGGGTGGAAAGAACAGAGGGAATCTCTGTGTAACAGTGCAGATCTAAGTTGTCAGGATGACAATTACTTTAAAAATCGACAGAGAACAGGAGAGATAAAAAAAGAAACAAATTGAAACAGAAAGCTAAAGTCATGTCTGTGTGTAGAAATCTGTTGAATTCAGTACTGAGTCCCAAAACTGCCTCATGTTTTTAAAGACCATCTCCTGGAATATTGAGTCACTGTATCAAATAGCCTCACCTTGATTCTTGCAGCTAACAGTCTGCACTTTAAGAGATTATGCAATGCCGAATTCAAAAATATCTGGAAATTTCATCTTATTGTCTGTCTTTAGCCTGACCACAGACTCACCAACCATTTCCTCTGGTCCCTGGCTGCATGTGCCAAACTTGTAACTCTCAAACATCTCCACTGGTTCCAGAGTAAAATGTACCTTCGGTGTTTACATAGTTTGGTAGCTGGTAGCCCGGCTGCCTCATGGTGAGTGAGGGCCATTAACAGGTCTCCTGAGCATGGATTGTTGCTGATCTCATCCCCCATTTGCCACCTTTCCACCCAGAGTTAAAATCAGGATTGTAGTTTCAAAACAGAATACTACCATGAGGTCTAATGATATGTGAATAACTTCCAATGCCTTAGGATGTTACAGGACACAAAACAAAATTATTTACTGGATTGAAGTTGCATGCAGAGAAAACCCTCTGAAGCCAACTTAATTATGCTGAGATTCAGTATGCTGTCTTCCTATATTGCATGATAACACACTTCCGTGAATCAAGAAAATGCTTTTGTTAAATCCAATGCTCAATCCCAACCTGGTAATTAAATCTTTTGCTGTATTTTGTAAAGTAAGATGCTTCTGCCAGCTTCCAACAGACTCTGACATGGCAAGATAAATGTCCTCTCCCTCCTGCACCACGTCCTCCCAAGATAAACCTGGCAAGGTCAGACCTATTTTTCTGATTGGCAAGAATTACTGGCAGCTTACTTGTACATCGAGCTTGGTGTTGCTAACTACAGATCAAATACAACATTCAAGCTATATTAGTTGGGATAATGCAAGAGCTGGATGAAAGTAATCCATTGTTAATGGAAAGGGAACATTTCATGAGAGTCATGTGGAGTTAGGGAAGGAAAATGGTTGATATAGTGCTACGCCTTCCAATTAAAACTTATCTGCACAGATAAAATCCAATACAGTGTGATAGAAAGATGCAGCATGGAGACAGGTCCTTCAGCCCTCCCAGTCTGTTCCGACCATCAAACACCCACTTACGCTAATTCTACATTGATCTCCTCACATTCTCACTATCTATCCCCACATCCTACTACTCACCTGCACACTAGGAGCGACTGATAGCAGCCAATTAACCTACAACCTAAACATTTTGTATGTGGGAGGAAACCCCCATGATTACAAGGAGAGCCGGTAAACTCCATGCAGACAGAACCCAAGGTCAGGATTGAACCCAGGTCTCTGTTGCTGTGAGGCAGCAGCTCTACTAACTTTGCTTCCTGCAAAAGGGTTGGCACTCACTTTCAACTGTCCACGGACGTTTAATGTGTATTTTTATGCCAGGTTAGGGCATTAGAGAGCCAAAGCAGGGCAATATTCATTACAAGGGAGAAGAGAGCTGAGGCAGCAGGAGAAACAACAGCAGGTCCCTTCAGTGGAAACCTACAAAACCTAAATCAAAAAGTAAAAATTTAGAATATTTAATTCAATGTCATGTAGAAAGCAAGATAAGAAAGTTACGAATAAGTGATCAACAACAATTTGCATTTATGTAGCATTTTTAACATGGGAAAACATCCCAAAGTGCCACACAGAAGCATTATTAAACAAAATTTGACACCAGCCTACATTGGGAAATATAAGGGCAGAAGAGCAAATGTTGACTAAAGGGCAGGTCTCAAGAAGATGAAAGAGAGATAGAGAGGCTTGGGGGAATTCCAGATTTTAGTGTCTTGGCAGCTGAAGGCTGAGTGAAGGCAGGTGCATATTCCAACAGTTATATCTGATTTATGCCATAATATAGTGAACAGTGAGAGCTACATAATGCCTTCTCCTTTGTCATCAACACACAATGTAACAGTGGGGTAGAGTGGAAATCAAGCAGGGTGAAAATGGAATCTATCCAGATCCTCTGCTCAATCAAATTTTTCAAGTCCTGTTAATGAAGATGCAAACAAACCCCAGTAATAAACCTGAAGGTGAAAATGATGAAGTTTTTATTATAGATCTTTTTGCAATATCTTTGCAAGTGAAATTGTTCACAAATTAGAAGAGTTGGAGAATTGTTTTCTTGCTTTTGAAATATGCCTGATGTAAGGCTATGGTATTATTTTTATGGTCCAGAAATAGAGCCATGGAGACTATCCATGCAATATAATTGATCATTATTTTCATCAGCCATATACCAAAATGCATCTTGATTAAAGATATTAATGTTACACACACAGCTTTCTGTGCAACAAGTTTGCTGCAACTCTGAAACTTGGAAATAATAGTGTCTATAATTGCCAGCGCATAAAGAAAGACTCAGCAAGCTGGGAACAAAGCCTTAAATGATAGAAGTCTAGAACATCAGAAGTAACACGATCAAGTGTTCATCTCACTCATGTCACTAAGGTCCTTTGGATTAAATTCTCTGGAAAATTAATTATAATTCAATTATAATACATGAAATCAGGAGCAAAGCAGTACGGCTGTGAGCGTCAAAGCACTTTAAAGATTTCAAAGGACTGTTAATGCACATCAAATAAAAGTTAAAAATCAGAATGGTTGATGGTTTTGACTTTTGTGAATGACTGGGGCAGTTGAACAAAGCACCTCATTCACCAAGGGAAATGGTCACTCCTTCCATCACTGATGCACCAAGAAGAAGAATGGCAGTTCATAGGAATGCCATCACCTCATAAGTTCCCCTTCAAGCCACAGACTGTGTTGCCTTGGAAATATATGACGGTTCCTTAAGCAAAAAGAAAACTGCAGAAGCTGGAAGTCTGAAATAAAAACAGAAAGTCCTGGAGATACTCAGCAGATCTGGCAGCATCTGTGGAGAGAGAAACAGAGATAATATTTCAGATTGAAGACGCGTCATAAAAACTGGAAAAGTGTGAAAACAAGCTAGTTTTAAAATGCAAATAGAGTGGAGAAGGTGAATGGGATGAAAGGAATAACTCTGATAAGGTGAGGCGAGGGTTGTCCAAGCGATCCAAAGATTTAAGAAGATAAAAAAGAGCTGCTGGAGGAACTCAACAGGTCAAGCAGCATCTGTGGAGGGAAATGGACAGTCGACGTTTGAGTCAAGACCCTTCATCTGGGCTGACCCACTGAGTTTAAAGAGTTTCAAAAAACCTCTTTATATTTGATATACATCTGCCAAGTCAGTCTGACAATGCAATTTGAAGGTGCAATGTAACTCCACAAGATTACACTTATGTTAATACAGTAATTTCTAGCCTTACAGTCTACCTCACAAGACACAAGATCACAAGACAAGGGAGCAGAAGCAGGTCATTCGGCCCATCGAGTCTGCTCCAAGGAAAGCATCAATGATATCCACCTGGATGGTAACCAGTACATGTAGACAATTATGCCACATTTAAAGCAGGCAATCAGTAGTAAGCGATAACCATTGCACTAACACAAATTTCAGAATAGACTGTTATGGAACCTTAAGTGCTCTGTTTATTTCAGGCAGAAACAGCTGTGTTTACTCATTAGTTCACACCATTAAGGAGCACTGAAAGCAAGAACCAACATAAGTAAATCGTAGAATAGTCCAACCCAAATCACAGCAACTGGCTGTGTAAGAGGTTTCTTCATGGCTCCTCCGCTTCTTTTAACTATTAATTAAATCTGCAACCACTGGTTACTGACTCTTATGCCATAAAAATAGTTTCTCCCTTACTCAACCAAAGCTATTCATGATTTTGGAAACTTTTCATTAAATCTCTTCTTAAACTTCAAAGATAAGCAATCCCAGATTACCCAATCTCTCCAAAAAAACTCAAATGCTTCATTTCTACTATTATTTTTAAATGAGCTCTGTATGCTTCCAAGGCCTAAACATTGTTTCTAACCCCTGGTCCCAGAACTGTAAATGATACCTTAGCCAAATCCAGGTCTGTATTTTATAAAGTTTGACTGTATCTTCCTTGCTTTTGCACTCAATTCTTCTATTAATTGAGGATCACACATTTTTAAACAACTTTCTCAACTTTCAAAGATTGTTATGCCTCCAATGTTTCCCCAGAACTGACCTGATTTGTTAATGTCACCTTAAATTCTTTTTAATGATTGTATAGAGGACCCATCCTATCCAGGCAAGAGTCCATCAGGAACCAATTTCACTCTGCTTTTTTATCCAAGGAACATTTAGTCCCCAGGCAAAAGCAGAAAATGTCTTACGATGCTGAGATTTTGTCCCAAGGGCAGGCATTGAAACAATGTGTAAGGGCTGAAAAAGAGGCAGAACTCCACACTCTCCTACCTCAGTTTCCTGAACCTCTGTGTGGTAGACCACTCAATGTATTTTACTGCTCGTATCCAGTACACCTGGAATGGAAGATGTGAGAAGGGTACACAAGAAGGTCAGTGGAACCCAAAAAACCTTGGTGCATAGGACCAACTGGCAAAATGTCCAACTGTGCATAGGACCAACTATGTGCATAGTTGGTCCTATGTGCATAGGACCAACTGGCAATCTGGTCAACTGGCAAAATGTCCACCAGCAATTGCAACAACCATTGACTTTACAGGGCCTTTACAGATGATGCCTCCAAATAGACGATTCAATACACTCTACATGACATGCCCGATTGGAAGGCAAGGAAGAATATCAGACCTGAAAGTGAGCTTCAGGTCACCTGCTTTCATTGCAACAGGAAATCACCTTCTCTTTCAATAAAATACACTCTTGGGTATTCTGGAATCTTAACCTAAGAAGAAAATATTCCAGCATTTCCACTCCTTTCAATTTACATTGGCCACCTGTTTAGTCTTAACTTAATCTCGATTTATCAATTAATCAACTAAAATGGCAATGTTGTAGAAGATTAAAATTACATTAAGATCACTGATGAAAAGCATTTCAGTAAATAGTGCACATTTTCTGAAAACAGAGAACCATGTATATCAAATCACAATTTTGCAGCTGTAGGATTATTCAACTCCCATTGCTGGATAAACAATAAGCTGTGTACCCATCTTTGTGCAGTATGACAATCTTCCTTGAAATGCCCTCATGGTCAGCCTTGTTTGACAGTATGTATGAGCAAAAAGGATGGAAGCATCTGCTGCCAGGACAAAGGATGATTGAAAGAAAATGTTATTTTCTACCCTGCTGCAGCTATGTAAAGGACTGTGACAACCATTTCAACTGAAATGGGTACTTATGAGCAATGTACTAAATACTGAAGTAGAGGCAAGGGTAGATGTAAGCTCATTGTTAAGGGGAACAGTAAATATGGTTGGCTATTCTTTGTAGATATTTGAAAACTCATCCAAAAACCTTGGGGCAGCACTATTTTTATTCGCATTTATGAACTTGGAAGGTTGTCAAATCAATTAAAGCATAACAACACATAGTAAAAACGTAGAATAAAAAGGTGTGAAGAACATCTACACATATTCATTTTGTGAAAGAACAATCCAACTTGGAACAAACTGCACACAATGCAGAAAAATGTGTGCATTGCAAAAGCATAACAGCCTTGCCATCAGATTGAAAGGCATCAAATCTATCTTTATTTAGCAACCAAGCTGTACTCATACACAACCTTTTAACCAATAGATTTCTGAAACAGACCAAGAAGGCCCATTCATTCACTGCTAAAGATGTAATCTTCCATTTTCTGACATTGATACCATCTAACAATGTTGGGAGTACAGTTGTGTAAACTAGTTGTAAGCTGTGATAAACGACATTACAATGAACAGGTAAGACGAATGCTAAAGAAATTCTCTGATATGTCGGTGCAAACTTTCTCCCTATATTATTCATTCAGGTGAGTTATGTTACAATCCATTATATTACTCTATTGAAGCTCTCTGCAAACTTTGCCCCCGTTGTTCAATTTGTTCCTGGTTGCTTGTCGTAGGCTCTGTATGCTGTTGTCATGACCCTGTATACTGTTGTCACAGCAGGCATCATGGAATATGTGCCACGACTGATCCTTTTAACCTCCGGTTTTAGAGATGAGTAAGCAAGCTTTTAACCACCATAAAAAGCTCAATTATCCATCTGTAGGAGGCCACCATGGTGTCATACATCTATTGATGTCTAATGCAATAAAACTGGATTTGGAGAGGAATAGAAATAGCCTGAAGATAGGAAATAATGTAGCATCTCCATGTAAGAGGAAAATGAAACCCAGGGTATCATCCGGAAGAAAATAACACATAATAAACAATTTTTTTCCCTGTAAAGCTGTGGAAAAGACATATCAAAGACAAATGTGCAGCTACTAGCAGTAACTTCTATTGTCAGCTTTTACAAAATCTGATTTGTAAAATATGTCCGATCCCCATCCTGCTGTGGCACAAAGCAATGGTACACATTTCATTAGATTGCATGGCACTCTCCTTCAGTGGTCTTGTGATCTTGCTAGAGTCTTGCTTGTCAGTGAAATGTCAAGGTCACATTAGAGTTGGTCGTCCCAACCAACCTTCCCCCAACAACAGCTAGAGAAAAATGTTCTTCCATAAGGAAGAGAGCATTGGAGTAGGATCTCTCTGGGCTACTTGCAATCTTGCACCAATGATTATCTCAATGAGAAAGAGTAAAGGGGGCAATATCCATTGGGCTTCTGTCCATCATCTGCAATTTCCCCAGAGAAGCCAAGTAAACCCCATCAACATGACTGGGTTTTCTACATCCATCATATTTATGGCAGTAAACTGGGAGAACATCTGTGCAAATTCACTCCAGTTGTCTAGCCTTTGTTCTCACCATAGCAAAAAGGGCAGTCAATTTATAAAAGTGAAGAAAAGCAAAGAAAAATCAAATTTATCCTGTTTTTCAATGTATTACATCATGCTAATGGTGTTTTATATATTGGCAGCTCTGTGGGTTTGAAAAGGTTTTTCTTCCTCGAATTACCAGCAGCTCAAATGAAAAAACCTGTTTATTTCAGCACTGTTGTGACCCTACAGGCCTTTTCTTTGCGGTGTTTTCCAATGTCCTACTGCCAGACACAATCTTGTAAAACATTCATTTCAAACAGTTCACTCCAGTATAAGGAGACTTCATCGTTCCCCAGTGATTTTGTGTTGGTCTGTTGAGGTGAGACTACAAAATTCACAAAATGTAATGGTTTCCCAGTCAGCATGTTGTGAATTCTACAAATTTCTGAGCCTCTCCTCAGTTCCCAAGGATGCCAGCAGTGACATGAGTGATCTGCTATTGTATTATTCATTTAGATCGAAAAATAATGAAAGAGTAAGGAGGTTCTAAAAGGTCCAGAACTTTTTAGAAGTAACAAATATATATGGATTTGAAACCAAAATGTACATGACAACCAAGAGATCAGTTTCTTTTATAAAGAGAATTGAGAATTGCTTTACAATTAGATATCCATTAACTACTACTTCCAAGTTTTCTTTGACTTCTGCCCTACTGTTTTCAACCTTGGATCTGCCCTGCATTGTAAGCTGCAATCTTCTGTACAGCAGTGAAATAAAAAGCTTAATAGATCTTCATCTTGTCCCAGAGGATCAAAGTTCTTCCAAGGTTTTAATGAAATTACCAATACCAGTTTAGTAACATGAAGTAACATGACAATTGGCTCCATTTTAACAATAATAACATTTTCCATTGTGGAGTGTAAACTAGATAGTGCTTTTGAGTAGTTTATCCCACAATTTATTTCCAATTAAGAAGAATCATGAGCATATTTTGGCATGAATTCTTATAATCTTGCCATTTCAATTCCATAAGATTTTTTTGTAGCACAATACTGACTGCAGTAACCTCAACATTTTTTGTATTGTTATCTGTTACGGGAGAGCATGTTGCCACTGTTGTTTGAGTGACATGTGATCCTCTGTCCCATTTCTACACTGGAGCACACTGATGTGGTGGAGGGAAATGTTGTGCAAGTATTGGGCCGGATCATGCTAACAGCTAGCTAGCAGTTTGTTATGGATCCACTAGCTAGCTACCATTTGCACGTCAATGCATTCCAGAATCCTGTGCCTCCATGCTGCAGCAGGGAAGTATGGAAGGCTGCAGCCAACTTCTCACACTGTCCCTGAGTCCAGGTCAATTCCATGTCCTGAGCTCAGATGTACTTCATGTCTAGACCCTCACAGAAGATAAATGCAACTGCAAAGCAAAAGCTGGGCACTAAAGTAAGACATGGGCTGGGCCCAGTGAGATCTGGTCAATCACTTTGCTTGTGTTTAGAGTAAATGGATTTTTACTTTTCAGTTACGGAATGTGGATGTCACTGGCAAGCTCAGTTTTGTATTGTAATATATCAGAACAGGTGTTGCTGTCAAAATAATAAACAGGCTTATGTAAATCTTTGGGGAGATAATGCACAGTTAAATATACAAATCCAAAGTTGCTTTCTAAGATACACTTCTCCAACATTTGTTTCACAAAACCTTCATCTCTTTATCTTGTACTTTTGAAACGTATTAACAGACTGAACCTGCCTTATTAGCTGATTGATATGAAGTAAAGTCACCACAGAAATCCAAATCTTGTCCATTTCAGTTTTTTTTAAACAACATGATTAGTGTTGGTAGCTGCCAGCTAACCCCTCTGGCACTGAAAATTAAACATAAATGAGATGGCCCTTTTTTTAAATTCAGTTTCAGGATCTGGACATCCTGGTAAGCCTGGTATTTCTTTCCCGACCTTAATTAGCCTTGAGATGATGATATCAAGCTACCTTCTTGAACCGCTACAGTACTCCCACAGTACCAGGGGGGAGGGAGTTCCACAATTTAGACCTAATGATGATAAAGGATCACCAACATATTTCAGGTTAGCATGGTGTGACTTGGAGGGGAACCTGCAGGTGCAGATGTTCTGCTGCCCTTCTCCTTCTTTATAGTAGAGGTCCCAGTTTTGGCAGATCCTACTGGAGTGGCTTCAGTGAGTATCTGAAGTTCATTTTGTAGATTGTACCACAATATAGCCACAATATGCTGGCGGTGAAGGGAACAATTGTTTGGGTGATTGATGGAATGCATTGTCCTGGATGCTGTTAAGCTTCTTGAGAGTTGTTGATACTGCACTTATCCAGGTAGGTGAATATCATCAGTTTGTATTGGCAGAGATTTTAAAATTGTAAAACTTAAAAGTTGAATTATTCTATAAAAAATGATCCTTCAAGCATTCCTTTCTCTCTCTTTTTTCAGCTTTCTATGTTTATTTGGCCTTAAATTCACCGATTTTAAGTTACACCCTTCTCAGTCCTCGCTATGTTCATTTTACCATTCTTCAATCTCATTGGTTAAGTGATATATTGTTGTTGTCTTGTTCACATCTCCTGGGTGGCCTTTTCTCTCTCCCAGTGATGTTATTGCCGTTTACTATCAGCCTTTTGTCATGTGAAAACAATTAAAAACTGAAACATGCAGGGGAAAACTTATTTATGCCAACCAATGTCGATACCTTATTATTGCAAAATCTGGGGCATTACTTTTTCTGAGAAACATATTTGCAGTTTTGTGAGTTGTTTAAGCTGAATTTTTGCTCAAGATTGCATTTGCCTCCTTCCTTTGCTGAAATATATATTTTAAATTAGGAAGATCTAATACACTAATTGTAATTGAAAGCACTAATGTCTCCCGTCAATGTTATTTTTTAAAATGCTCTTCTAATCGAATAAGCGCATATGATGTATTTGAGAGTGTTGTTTGAATTGACAAGCCATTAATGCATATCAAGCAGCATCTAAAGTAATATCATTCATTTAATTTTTTCCAGTTTATTGGAGAGTTTGACAGAAGCTAATTTGCATAGTAGGGACTATACTTTTGAAAAACCTTTTAAAGTGAATTTTGATTTTCTTAACTATCTCATACATGGCAAATATTTATGTGTAATAATTTACATACATTTCTCTGGAGTTCGGTTATTACTGGTTTAGCAAAATAGATTATGACTTACATTTGTGTCCATAGTTTAATTATTATGCATCATTTGTATCTTCAGACGTACACAAGTTTAAATTTAAAAGATCTTGTCACAATGTAGCCATTAGCAGAAAGGCAACACAACATTGGTTCACATAGCATGAGCTCATTGTCAAAGCCCAGTGGAATCAAGGACTGGATAGTGACATCTTGATTCAAGACAGAAGTACACATTTAGGTAGCAGAGTGACACAGCTAGTAGAGCCACTGTCTCATGCACCAGAGCTCTGGGTTCAATCTTAACCTTGGGTGCTGTTAGTGTGGAGTTTTCACCTTGTCCCTATGTTTGCATAGGTTTTGTCCAAGTGCTCCAGTTTCCACCCACATCCCAAAGATATGCAGGTTGGTAGGTTCATTGGCCACTGTATGGCCATTGTTCACCTCCACAAGTGTGCAGGCGAGTGGTAGAATCTGGGGGGAGTTGACGAGAATGTGGGGAAAATAAAAAGTGGGATTAACCTAGGATGGTGTAAATGGGTGGTTGATGGTTAGTATGGATTCAGTGGGCCGAAGGGCCTGTTTCCATGCTATATGTCTCTGTGATTCTTTGACTCACAATGGCATGGTTGTCAGTGTAATCATAGCAAACAATCTGGTTTCAGGATTAGAACAGAACATGAGATCTGTTCATAATATATCACAGCTTATTTCATTATAAAAGTAACTCAGCTTTAGCAAGATTCAATTTAACGTAACAGTAATATATAATTTAGACAACAGAATATGATATTTTTCAGTTCAGACAAAATAACAGGCAGTTATGCACAACTTGTTTATCAATCTTGGCTGAAATTAGATTAAAAGATATAGATTGAACAAATTTCAAAGTGATGGCAACACTGAGTCAATGCTGGAAACTGGAATTATTGGCAAACTTCAGCTGCATTGATTCTCCACCGATTCACACCTGCCAACCACATTTTCTGTGTATAAGATCAGCCCCTAGTAATAGCAGTAACAGCTGGAACACCTATAATGGTATAGTGTAGTAATTACACGTAGGGTTTTTTTTTGCCAGAAGCAAGCTTTGTACAAGTGATGCCACAGAGTAACAAGCATTCAGTACTTTGTAAAGTATAAAACAATTGCAATCATGCTTTGAAGACATATATTCTTGCATGGAAAGGGCTTAATTTAGGAGGATTTCTCATTTGTCTACTTTCAGTAAGTGATGCTAGTGGCAATTTATACTGTCAATTGTGTCATCCTTGTCTACATAGAAATTGAAAAAAAAATGAAATATCTCTGTAATGCATTAAAATATGACAGTTTAGCCCTTGGCTTCCTTGGGCTATGCTAATGAATACATCATACTTCAGCTAGAGTACTGTTTCTAGTGATGACTGTATTGAGGCAAGACCTTTCCAATTTGTGTTGGTTTATGCACAACAGAAAACGCAAATTATGCATGATAATTAGCCATAAATGCAAGTGATTATTTATTTTCTTAAACCTGCATACATGAGGTACAGGTAAAAGTGGCGTCATCGATTTCCAGATGGAAATATTTGCTCTCTGGAGAAAAAAAAGCAGATACATTAACACTGCAGACACAACTGGCTTAATATCCAAGCTGGTTAGATTGATTCTCTAAAGCTAACATGGAGACAACAGCCTAAATGGCATCCTTCCGTGATATAACATTATTCAATTCTTTGATAAATACTGGAGTAAGACATGATACCAAACTACATGATGAAAAGCAAATTTATAACCATTGACTAAACTTGTGGGATTTGCAACAATTACTTACTTGATGTTTTAATAATTGAAACAGATAATTAAAAATAACATTTCCCATATTTGTCAACCATCATTTTGCATTGCAATTACTAAATGTTATAAATGGGCTTAACAGAAACTAGAATTAAGACGTTGTAGCGACTCACCATCTGAGCAAGCGAACCGGCTCGGCGGTCAGGTCGTGCGTCGTCGGAGCGGCAAGGCCCAAGGTGGCATTGGGCCCTCATCTTCCCCAAGCAATGGGGAGAAAAGTTTGATGACATAGTGCATACGTCGTTTCCGTTTTCGGTGGGCGGGAACTGTTCCTCTTAAAAGGCCCGCGCAAGGCGGGAAAATAAATCAGTTTTGTTCTGCAGCCCATCGACTAGTGTCTTGCTTTCACATCGCGGTAGCAGCTGCTACAATGTCATAAAATGTTGGAACAAATTTCTGAAAAACGCACATCTAAAGTACAAATATATTTTCTCAAGTCTAGTTATCATTGTTGAAAATATTGTCTGGAAATTCATTCTCAGTTGGTGGTACAAAACACAATATAATTGGATGCTGCCTCAGAAATCCACTCCTTTCACTTCAGTGCTTGCTGTTTCAAATATTTAGCACTACCGACCAGGAGTGCATTTCTAGGCAAGTTAATGTGCAAATATATTCATATTTCCCCTAATGGAGGTATTAACAAATTTAAAAAGCTAAAAGCCATTTCTTGCCATTGAAATGATTGCACGTATATTAGCACTTCACTTGAGTTAGTCAGCTTCTCTAATCTTCTTTATTGTTTGAGGGAAGAATTTTTGCTAATGATCTCATACAGCTAAAAATAAAATAATATTCTCTGATAGTTGTCAAGGGAGGAATGATGAGCTGTCAGAGAACAAGGCATCTTTACTTTGTTTCAATGCATTTTAAATATTTTAATATCACAGCTCAGGATAGCAACAGCCTTTGTATTGAAAAAGAACTCACAATAAAGACACTGACTTTTCATGAACCTTCAGCGATTCTTTGTAAACTAGTAACATTCAAGAAAACTAATTTAGCTAGAAAAGTCCTTGTTTATATCCCTCCAAAGCTGGAAGATGCAAGAGATATGTGCTAGAAAGTGGAAATTCTGATTAAATATTTGTGGGATTTGTGCTTCACTTCTGATTCTTTTCCTACATGTTCATGGATACATTAAAAACCATCTCTGGAACTATGCCTGCAACATACAAGCTGAGTTTTTAAACTTCTGGTCAGTATCGTGTAAATATTTGAAAAGCTATCAGGAGAAGAGGGATCCTTGGTCTATTATACATTCTTTCACAAACTTTCACAATCCCGCCTGGACACAAAACATAACAACATAGTGCAAGAAATATGTACAGCTTGAAGGAGTATGTCGATTCATATCCTTGAGTTTGAAAGCATTATTTATGGGAGAGTAGACTGATGAGGTGGGGGTGTTGGGCGGGGGGGGGGGTTGCAATGCTTATGGGGAGAGTTGATGGCCATTGTAGATATTGTAACAAATTCAGCTCACGTTCTTGCTCAGCTACATAGAACTCAATTGTACATGTGACAATAATAAACCAATTCCAATTCCAATTTCTCTTTAAACCTCCCGATATATAAATAAAAGTTGCTATTATTTTATTTTCAAGTCGATTATATCCTTGAACTTATTTTATTTATTTGCTAATTATTTGATAACTTGTTCAGTTGTTGCTGAGATTGGTGCTTCCTATTTATAAATAACTCAGCAAATGAAGTCATTCATTCAACATATCTGTCCAAATTACTTAATCTTGAAGCAGTACAATGCCATTAAAATTGATCAATGTTGAGTCAATCCGGTGAATTTCTTCATTAATACCATGGGGTGAGTTCTAATTGAAACAGACAAAGAAATAAATTGTGGACAGCAACTCCGTACAACTAGCAGCCTCTTGTGTTAGAAGTAGCCCTTGGTAGAAAGTATCTAAATCCAGGGATGAAGGAGATTCTTCTCTGGGATTGGTATCTCCACAATTTTGCCCTATTGTACAGCCATGTACTCCAATGAAAGCATCTGAAGAAACTAAGCAAAGAATTCTTCCCTTCAGACATGGAATCACTTCATTGACTAAATCTGATCTGAGGGAACACAGAGATTATGGGATTATTGATTTCCCCAACCAAAGAGATGAATATGATGAACATTCTGCAAGCATTTTGAAACTGTACCTGGAGATCATATAATCTGAAAGATGTTCTTCATTCATTCTGATCAGAAGCTTGAATTTCCAGATTCTAACACCTGTGCTGCCATAAGACAGAAGAAAGTGCAATGTATTTCCTGCTATCTATTTTGTTCCTTTCGGATTTTGTGTGGGTGTTCTCAGTATATAGATGTCAGAAAACAACATTATATTTTTGTCAAAGTCAGTGAAAATCAAAAAACACTGCAGACGTGGTTCTGATGAAGGGTCTTCAACCTGAAACGTAAATGCTGTTACTCTTCCCACAGATGCAATCTCACCTGCTGAATATTTCCAACATGTTCTGCTTTTATTTTATATTATATTTCTATCTTTGAACATCAGCGCTTCTACCATAAAGCCTGTAGATGAAGGTCCTTGCATGTCTCCCTTTCACCTCCACAGCTGAGAGCGATCCCAATATGTACAACATGTGGGTCAATTAGTGACTTTGAAGCAATCCTTCTACTATAACATGTCAATTGCAGGAACTACCCACATTTTTCCTCTGTATAAGAATGGAATCCTTGTTATGTTCATGCACTAGCTGGTTAGTTTGACAATGATTGGAAAATTTCCATTAATTTGTTTACAGAACATCGATAAAACAGCTGATTCTTTAAATGTGTACATATATGATCATATAATTTCTTCTATGTCAAGTAATCCATAAATTTCATCTGATTATGATACTTTTAGGATTATCAATCTGTTGATAATAGATTGTTACCACCATACCTATCTTTCCTAACCCTGTGAGATCATTAGCTTTACTTCTACACTTGAGAGGAGCAAGATGATAAGAGATTTGCCATTTTCTTTCCACTTCCTTTCACATGGTTCTAGCTGCTGCATTGTTCGATTTTTTTTAGCATCTGCTCCAATTATTAAAGTAATTAATGACATAGAAGTATCGCAGTTCAGTTATTGGGCTATTGCCCAGAGTCCTGGATTATTGATCTGGAGACAAGGATTTGAATATTAGGGAAATTAAATCCAAATAATTAAATAAACTGGAATAAGTGGTTAGAATCTGCAATGCAAAGCATGACACTACTGGACTGCTGCAAGAACCCATCTGATTCACTCATGTCCATACCCAGTCTGATCAATGTATGACTCCAGATTCACAGTAATGAGATCAACTCTTAATTGTCCTCTGAAAAGACAGAATAAGCCACTCAGCTCAGGGGCAATTTGGGATGGGCAATAAACAGACAGTAGCTAGCAAAACTCTGTGATCAAATTAATAAAAAAAACTTGTGTCTAATTCAAGTTAGAATAATATTTATATCCTGTGTAAACACAATTTCAATTTTATTTTTAATTGTTAATACATTTCTGCACCTTGTAACTGACTGATTCTGCTTCAAGTGTTTTCCAATTTTAATTCCTGAATCTCTGCCCTCAGAAAAGCTTATCAAAATGAACTTCCCAAGTTACCAGGACAATGTCGCAATTATATTAAAGTTAGTTGTGAAGTCCAGCATGGAAGTAGAGGTTGTGTGGAAAGGCTGGGAAACAGGCTGGAAAGGAACTAGGCAAATGGAATACTTACATATAAGAACAATAATTTGTATTATATTTATTTATTTATGGATTGTGGGTGTGCTGGTAAGGTGAGCACTATTACCCATATCTCACTGACCTTGAGAAGGAGGTGATAAGCCACCTTCTTGAACCATGCTTTTTGTTTCAAAGTTTTGGTGAAACTGTGGTGAATGTAATTGCACAGTGGGTAGGGATTGCTGCATTTAGATTTAATAGCTATAAAGACATTGTGAAGTACTTCCAGAGAAAAAAAATACAGATGGGCAATGGAGTCAGATAGGGGGAAAATGATGCATTTAATTTTATCACTGTTTAACTGGATAATGCAAAATACAAACAGAATGTGTATCCCGGCAACATTCAAATTAGCAAGCAGAGTTGGCTCGACTAGTTTGGAAATTCAGATAATCTCCATCTAAACAAATTGTGTATGCAGAGAATGGCCTTCAGATAAGAATCACTATATATTCTAACTACTAATGACATTACTTTGATAAATTATACTGCAAATTGATGAGTAGTTATTTTACCAAAGTTTAAAACTTATGACTCGTGTTGAAGCTGAACAGGGTTCTGGACAGGCTGAGTCTTCAACACTACAATCAGTTTTAATCATTAAGGGAAACATTTTAACAATGTTACGACGACACAAAAGGAGCCTAAAGCTCACTTTCTACAGTAAAAGATCAGAGCCAAGGAGTTCAAAAGAATATGAACAATTCAAACTTGGAAGAAAGCAAGTACAGAGGGGCCCTAAAGATTTGTGTAGGCTGCAGAAGTAATAAAAATAGGTTAATCCTGAGCATGTTATTAAACTACAACTGCTGGACAGAGAACAGATACAAAACACTAAGGGACAAGTTTAGTCCGCTTCAAGAATTATTTCCTCACAAATAGTCAGATGCACCTGAAGTGGATTTCAGGGAAGAAGAGCGGAGGCATAAGCAGGAGAGTTATTTAAGAGGGTTGGATGCTGGAAAGGATGTTATTCTAAGTTTCAATGTAAACATGAATCCAACAGGAGAACTAGTCTCTCTCATTTGTATTGATCTGTGACTCAAAAAGGATGTTCTTTCATTGAGCATACATTTCCATTTGAAGCATTACATACCTTTAATGCAAATGGAAAACCAGTCTATCCTTCCAAACGGAAAGTGAATTTTAGTTCAAATTAGAAAACTTGGGCAGCAAATAAAAATTCAGGGCTTGCCCTGAGGAATAAAGGAAAATAATGTGAGTCCCAGAGTTAAACGAAAACTTGAAAAATGAGGTTCAGAGTTTCCTGGAATATGTAACCAGGATCTCCAGGGTGTCTCAAGTGTCAAAACAGTTAAACAGGTTAGAATGCTGAAGGTGCTCTATCAATTATTTAATAAACCCTGTACCCAGGAATCAAGTGCACTTGGGTATAAACCTGATAAAATCATCTCTAAGTTTTCAAAGTCTCTTTCTCACCTAAGCAAAAACACCTGGGGTTGGGAAATAACAAAAAGGGTTTTTTTTCTATTAAAAGTAGCACAAGTCATTATATTGAAAAAAAAAGAAAAAGGTGATAAATGGTAATATCTAGTCTCCTTTCATAACATTTGCTTTTATTTTCAAGATATTTTGATATATTATAGTCTACATAATCGATAAAGTGTGTATAATAAATGCCCTTCAGCTACCAAAACCAGGCAAATAAGCATTAAATTATGTCATTTTGGTACTTGTACATTTCCATTGTTTTACCAGCTCTATTTGAAGATGTTGATGGGTCATTAATGAAATCTCAGAGGTGACCCAAGCTAAGTCTAGACACATTTTTAAAAAGGAACATTTGTAATGATTTATTGAAAGGAGCAAATGGTACAGCTGAGTGGAAGGGGATTCATACAGATAAGTCTTTAAAATACTTCTTGCCAGAGGGAAATTCTTTTGCTTTCTTTGGTTAAGATAAAAATCCATTTTTCAATCAACAAAGAATGAACAATAGTAACCCATTTTTGAATATTTACCAGCATAGTTGTGTCGAACAGCAAGAGAAGATACCAGAATGAAGACTGAGGATTTACATTAAATTTGATTGACAAACTGACAAAGTGATAACAGGTGTTGCTTCGAGGCAACATCTATCATCAAAGATCCCCACCATCCTGGCCATGCCATCTTCTCACAGCTACCATAGGGCAGGAGGTACTGAAGCCTGAAATCCCACAGCACCAGGTTCAAGAAGAGCTACTTACCTTCAACCATTCAGTTCTTGAACTAACCTGCACAACCCTAATCACTGCCTCAGTATAGCAACACAATGACCACTTTGCACTACAATGGACGTTGTTTTTGTTCTAATTGTGTTCTTCCTTGTATAATTTTGCACAATTTATGCTTAATCTATGCTTTTCTTGTGAATATTTTGTTTTGAATGTTATATGCCTGTGATACTGCTGCAAGTAAGTTTTTCATTGCATACATGTACTTGTGCATGTGACAGTAAACTCGACTTTGACTTTACATCTTCAATGATGTTCTGTACTATTTTGATTTCACTCTTTCAATCATGGATGTTCCTTGTAAGGGATGGATAGTTTTATTGAAAGGAGGGCATAATCAGCAATTGAAAGTTAAGCCTATAGCCGAGCTAGCTGAAGTCATCCTGCCCTCTTGGGTCAGCAGTGTGCTGAATTCCATCACAGGTATCCATCCACCATCTTTATCAGCAAGCGGCTTGTGTAGATGAATTCGGTAAACCAGCATGCAAGAACATGCACTGTGTAAATATACACCAAGAATCCTCGTAGTTAAAGTTTTGTATTGTTATGTGAGGACTTGTGCGTATTCAGTGAAGTATATGACTTTTCTTTCAAACACTTTAAGAGTCTGATGTGCTTGCGTACAGAGGAACTCAAACATCTGGATTAGCATCCAGACACACCAGATGCAAATTTCTTACCACTTCTTGGATTTTCATTCACACAAATGTTGACGATGTTCAGCTCAGACCATTCATGCAGAAGGAGGCGATCACTGTGGAGTTTACTGGTGGGAACCTGTCCCCTGAGGGTAACGTATGGCTGGATCATACTTACCTTTAACCAGCAGAAGTTGAGACAAGCTGCAGGAGGTGTTCCAGTGCATCTGACTTCCACTCCGCCACTGCTCTCACCATTGTGTTCAGTAACAGAACACAAATGCACTGGACAGAGAGGCAGGTGTACATTGCAGCCAGCTCCTCAGCCTTCTACCAGCCTTGGTAGCAATTGGTGGAATAACCCCAGTCATATGAATGGTCACCAACAATGAATAATAAGGTAAATGGAAGTAAGTGGTTTATTTATGATAAGTTGATGCTTTTAATTTAATTTTAAAGTGCTTCTCATTTATTTAAATTTTTAAATTTTATTTAATTTTTCTTCTTAGAATTTTCTTTAATAATTTTTATCTTAATTAGTTAAGCTTTTAAAGGTCCCTTTGATAGCACTTTCCTGTTTGAAAATTGCCCTCAAAGGCCTTTGACTGCCTGAGGCCCACTTGCTACTCATGGGCCATTCCACTTCATAGAGGGTTCTCATGTATGGAGAGTCAATTTAGCCAGCTGTCTATAACACACACATGAGCAAGCATCATGTCAGTGACTTCAGGCAACAGGCTGGCCCACAATTACCTGGCTCTCAATTAGGCATTCATCAGCCCACTCCACCCATTCAAGACTCGCACTGCCCTCGTTCAACACACACCCAACCTCTGATTGGCTGATGAAGCTACAGCCCCACCACCCCCAACCCTACTCCACCAAATAATCTGCCAACTCCATCCACTCCCCACAGCTGAATTCCTGTCTGACCTTCACTAAACATGCCTTGGGATGTTTTCTCCATTAAAGAAACTACATACCACAATATATAATCTGCCCATCATGTACCAAAGAACAAGGGATTAAATTCTCTCACAATCAGAAAACTGATAATATTTCAGATCATGAAATCCATATAGTTTCTGTTATATGGAGGACACTACAATAGTTCTCAAGCAATGAAAATGAACAAATAAAAATCTGCATTGACCAGGTAATGGTCTTGGCTCAGTGCCCAATGTCTGTCACAGCACAGCGCATTTTAACTAGTTATGATGGTCAAATGATGTAGCTTATACCCCTGAGAAGAATAGACACGAAAATGGGAACATAAATAGATGGCAGATGATCTTTAAGGAATTTATTTCCCTGTGTGCTTTTATACCAAGACTTAGCAGGGGTTATACACCTAATTCCATCTATTTGTGTGCAAGATGTGAATTTTCACCTTCAGCTGGACAGACATAGTTTTTTTTTTTAAGAAAGCACCTTTTATGCTATTAACCCCAGTGCAAGCATAAAATGGCAATACAGCACCCTCTCCCCTTTAAACAAAAGTGAAAAATGTGATTAACTCCACTCATTGCACTGCTCATCATGTGTGTCTGGCAGATTTGTGTGCAACTCCAGATTGTGATTCAAACCTGTGTGCCCTCAGTGAGGGGTGAGTTTCTCCAAGAGTAGCGCAGAAAAGGTTGAGAAACTGGCTTTTCATCCTTAACACAGAACACATCCGTTGCACAGCAAGTTATTTCCTTATTTACCTGCCCTTTTGGTTACTGATTAGTACAACAGTACCAGGTTCAGTAAACATTAGTTAAAATTGAAAGAAACAATGCATTGGAACTTCAACATTGCAAGAAAAAAGGAACCTAAAAATAATAGCTGGGGTGAATAATTAATAAAAGAGATGCCTGCTGTGTCTACAGTTCCATCCAAAGTACCAAGCTGTTTCTCTAAATGTCAGGTGACAGGGAATAATTCTTTCATCTCCAGCAACCCATATATCTTTATGAAGCACAGAATAACAAAACCTATTGCTTTACAATGCAAGTGATATTTATTTTCTGTTTCATTATTCATTCAGCTGAGGATCGGAATAGAAGCCTTTCAGATACTTCTGGCAGCTAATTAAAAATATTCTGATTTCACATATCGCGTGGAGGAATAAATTTGAGATACATTCTCTTGCAGAATGAATTGACCTTTTAGTAATGACTTGCACTGTAAGACAATAATTTTATGTTTCTTCTCAAATTAGGTCAGAGGCCTGCAGCAAAAGCTACTTGTACTTTTGTCAGGATGAGGAAGTAATTTCTTCCACAGCTGTAAGATCTGCATCATAATTATTTTAAGCTGTCACAATTTCTGCTGTAAGACAGCATGTGCAAATATTTAATGCCTTTTTCCAGAATTCCTCTTTATATTATTTAATAAAGGGTCATTGTTGTGCTGTGCTACCTGCATTACAATACTGACTACATTCAAAGGATTTCATTTACTGCAGAGTGCATTGGGATCTTCTATGGTTGTGATGAAACTAGTTAAGTAGTTTTTTAAAATCTTTTTCTTGAAGTAATACAGCCTCAGTAACATGCTGTAATGAAGGCTTGAAATCTGCTTCCAAATTATCAACAATTAATGGGCATAATGGACATAAAGTCATAGAATTATACAGCAGAGAGACAGGCCTTTCGGCCCACCAAGTTTATGTTGATCATCAAGTACACATTAAAACTAATCATACACCAATCCCATTTTATTCTCCCCATATTCCCATCAACTCTCATCTAGATTCAACCATTCACATACACACTGGGGTCAATGTACAGTGACCAATTAACCTACCGACCCACACATATTTAGGATGTGAGAGGAAACTGGAGGACGTGGAGGAAACACGTGATCACAAGGAGAACATGCAAACTCCACACATGGAGCACTGGGGGTCAGGATTGAACCCAAGTTGCTGGAACCATGAGGTAGTAGTTCTACAAAATGTACCGCTGTGCCACTATATAGTGAGATAAGGCTGGTAGAGTAATTTAGTGCAGGCCCTGTTTTTGTGCAGGAGGGCTAAAGGGGGCGATGTAATGTCTTTGGTGAGCTGGATTAAAGAAAATCCCAAGGCATTTCATGCATACATTAAAAACAAGAGAGTAGCTAGAGAAAAGGTAGGACCACTTAATGACAAAGGAGGGAATTTATGCCTGAAGCCAGAGGAAGTGAGCGAGATGCTAAGTGAGGATTTAGCATCAGTATTCACCAAGGAGAAGGACATGGAGGATAGTAAATTCAGGGAGGGATATGTTGATAATCTGGGGCATGTTGATATCAAGAAGGAGAAAGTGTTCTGTTTCTTGAAGGGCATTAAGGTGGATAGGTTTCCAGGGCCTGATGGGATCTATCCCAGGTTATTGAGGGAGGCAAGAGAGGAAATTGCTGGGCCCTTGACAAAGATCTTTGTATTCTCTTTAGCCAACGTTAAGGTCCCAGAGGACTGGAGAATAGCCAATGTTGTTCCTTTTTTTAAGAAGGGCAATAGGGATAAACCAGCATATTGAAGGCCGGTGAGCCTTATATCAGTAGTAGCGAAATTATTGGAGAAGATTCTTAGGGATAGGATTTACTCACATTTGGAAAAGCAAAGACTTATTAGAGATAGTCAACATGGCTTTGTGTGGGGGAGGTCACGTCTTACAAACCTGATTGAGCTTTTGAGGAGGTGACAAAGATGATTTATGAGGATAGGTAGTGGATGTTGTCTACATGGACTTCAGTACAGCTATGGACAAGATCCCTCAGGATAGGCTGATCCAGAAGATTAAGGCACATGGTATCCATGGTGACTTGGTAGATTGGATTCAAAATTGACTTGGCCATAGAAGACAGAGGGTGGTAGTGGAGGGGTGTTATTCTGACTGGAGGCCAGTGGTGTTCCACAAGGATCAGTGCTGGAACTACTTTTATTTGTGAAATATATAAATGATTTGGATGAAAATGTAGGTGGGCTTATTAGTAAGTTTTCAGATGACATGAAAATTGGAAGAGTTGTGGATAAAATAATATGAGAGGCAACGAGAGGGTAGAAACTGCTGAACCTGCTGCAAGATCAGTCAATTCTAACTGACTACTTGCAGTGCTTGTTCCCATGAGAATCACTGCTTTAAGAGCTCCTACCATGACAGAAAATGACATGGGGACTTTCATACTTCTCACCTAACTCCTGAAGATACATGATCACTGCACATAACCATGCTAAGAACCACATGTACAATGCCTTGCACATAGAAAAATCTTGTTCAAAACAGTGGTAGGTTCCCAACATACATTTTTAAACAGAAAACTATTGTTAGACCAGAAGACATCATTTACGTGTGTGCACCGAATGTGGCAGGTGCACCGGATATATTGGGAATGTTACTTTCCTGCTGTGGAAACATTCCACCCAATCTGCAGGAAGATCCAGATCTGTTCCAGATGTGCTTTGCAGACTCTACAACAAAAAGGTAATCTGCAACCCCACATCTGGAATACAGTCTTGTGTTAATTTTGTGATGGAGGCAGAACATAGGGGAGCTTGTAATCGATATTGCAATGTCACCACTATGTAACTGAGGCATTTCCAAGTAAGTTGCCTATGCTAGAGAAACAAAAGGACTGCAGATCCTGGAATCTAGATGAAAAACAACAAGACTCTGGAGGAACTCAGCAGGCCATGCAGCATTTGTGGAGAAAAGCAGGCAGTCAACGTTTTGGGTCAGGACCCTTATTCAGGACTGAAGAAAGGAGAAGGGGAAGCCCAATATATAGGAGGGAAAAGCAGAGCAGTGATAAGTGGATAAAAGAGGGGAGGCGGGGTGGGCACGAGGTGGTGATAGGTAGATGCAGGTAAAAGATAGTGATAGGCAGATGTGGAGGAGGAGGGGAGAGCAGATCAACCGGGGGATGGGTCAAAGGTTTGGAGGCAGGTGCCCATGGGGGGAGGGGAGGAAAGGAAAAAAAAAGAAAAAAATAGGTGAGGAGAAAAAAGAGAGATAGGCTGAGAAAGGGAAGAAAAGAAAAGGTATGGCGGGGGGCTGTGGTTTTGGTTTACTTGAAGTGGGAGAATTTGATGTTCATGCCGTTAGGCTGTAAGGTCCCAAGAAGGAAAATGAGGTGTTGTTCCTTCAGTTTGCGTTTGGACTTCTCCTGGCAGTGGAGGAGGCCGAGGACTGACATGTCAGTGATGGAGCGGGAGGGGAGTTCAAGTGACTGGCAACGGGGAGATGCAGATTGCAGTTACAGATGGAGCATAGGTGTTCTATGAAATGGTCATCTAGTCTGTGTTTGATCTTGCCAATGTAGAGGAGGCCACACTTGGAGCACCAAATGCATTAGATGATATTAGGGGAGGTGCAGGTAAATCTCTGTCTCACCTGAAAGGACTGTTTGGATTCCTGGATGGAGGTGATGGAAGGGGCAGGTGTTACACCTATGGTAGGGGCAGTGGAAAGTCCCTGGGGTGGGAGTGGGATGGGTGGGGAGGGAGGAGTGAACTAGGGAGTCGCGGAGAGAGTGATCCCATGATTATGCTTGCAAGCAGTCATGCACCAATAATGGTGGGTGCAAATATCCTTGCAATGCTTTTTCATTCTTCCATCTCCATACACGAGGGAAGACACTGTGGCTTTTCCAAAGCCATTTTCTAAACTTAGCCTGGATGCTTCTGATACTATTAGCCAGGGGCCAGCTTTGCACGTGGCTTTATTCAGATCTATTTGAGTTGGGTTCACTAAGACGTATCACTGCCCAGGTTTAAGGTTCACACACAAACGTTTAGCACTGACGCAAATACTTCTATCCTGGGATATACAAATCAGGCCCACAAAATGATGATTTAAAAGATAGATATTGCTGGTTTTGTGGAATTTTGTTAACATCAGCAACACCAGGCACAAAACAGGTTGGAGGTCTATCATGCTTGGTCTGCCATTTTATATTGTTCTGGGATTTCCAGGGAGTGTTGAGGTCAGGGCAGAGTCTCATCTTGTAATAGACTCTACTGGGACAATGAAACAGCTGAACCTTACACATTGTCACTGCCCAGCTTTTCCACAACCCCATGTTTGATTCTCTCCAGCTTTTCGATCATGCCTCCTAAAACCTTTTTCCTTGGCCCCTTATCAACTTATTCATTATGCCAGTGATCACCCTGGGATGATTATTTCTCTGCTCAGGGTGCTGCTTATAAGGCAGCAATTACTGGACAGAATATCTTAGGCAACAAACAAACTGCCTGAAGAACTCAGTGGGTCAAGCAGCGTCCGTGCAGGCAATGGGATGGTTGGCATTTCGGATCATGACCCTGCGTCGGGAATTAGAGTGTAGAAGGAAGATAGCCAGTACATAGAAGTGAGAGGGAAGGGTGAGATGGAGACTGGTAGGTGCTAGGTGGAACCGGATGAGGGGGTGTGGAGGATGCTGGGCAGATGGAGCCAGGCGGAGGAGTGTTTCTGAGTACAGATAATGAGGGGTGGGGTGTGGGGAGTGGAGGGGGGGAAGCACAGAGGTGGACAAAGAGAGAGAGAACCCAGCTGAAACTGGTGGGAGTGGGAAAGGGGGTGTGGGCAACTTCTTGTAAACTTCCAATTCCCTGATCCCAATTGCTTCATCTTTACCATGGAATTCACTTCTAATTTCACGTAACCCACACTCCCTGTGATCCTCCTCCCTCTCTTACCTGGTTCTACCTGTCACCCACCAGCCTCTGTCTCAACACTTCCACCCCTCCCCCGTCCCTCTTCCCACTTGGATCTATCTGCCCATCACCCCTCCTTCTACCCTTATCTGGACCCGCCTATCACCTGCCAGCCTCTGTCTCACCCCTCCCTCTCACATCTACATTCTGGCAACCTTCCCTTTCTACTCCTTGCCTCCACAGATGCTGCCTGACCTGCTGGGTTCTTCCAGCAGTTTGTTCTTTACTTCTGATTCCAGCATCTGCAGGTCTCTTGTGTCTCCAAAAATATTTTATCATCATGCAAGTAATATTCACTGAGAAATTAAGTAGCCATCCATTTCCCAGCCCTACCTTCACATTAAATTAATAAATAGGGAAAAATAAACAATGATAAAAACATTATTGGAATCAGCTCAGCATGTTCCAAGGCTGAAAGCTTAAAGAACCCAGAAAAAACATTTTCTCCATTAAAGCAGAAATGCTGTTGCACGAGGTCAGAATAAACATAGATCCCTGCAATGTGCGATGATTCAGAATAGAAGAAAGGTCAGAGTTTGCATCACAAGATCTGCTTAGTTTTTTACCACTGCGTATCACACACAGGAATTCTGCCCTGCTAAATTACCTACTTCCAAGCCAAGAGTGTAAGCAATACATCATTCAACCATCAAAGGAAGCCTCAGGCAAGTGGTGAAGGCAGATGTATTTGATTGGGTTTCTTGCAGAATTCATTAGGGCAATGGGTAATTGCACTCAAATGTGATTTGTTCACTTTGCACTTTATCACTTACCAAACCAATGAAGATTCTTATCAACACGAAGATTAGAAAAGTAGAAGATGTTCTCCAATTATTTTCGTTGTTCAACTTTCATGCCTGCTGAGCACTCATATGACAAAAGCCATAGCCCATTTTTTAATCAAAAGATATTTAGGGAACCATGTTGGTTTTCCTGAAGGAAACAGCAGAAGTTGTGCATATGGAAGAGGGAACCTGGTATCAAAGCAACAGCCGGTCACAGTGCCGCCCCATTCCTTGAGACTTCTCAATGGCATGCAATAAATGAGCTGTTTGGCTGAAAGATGCTGGCCACATTTACAACAGGAGCACCTGGCCAACCAGAGGCAGAAAGCAGGAGGTGCAACAAGTTCTCTAGCACCTGGAGAACTACCTTCCCCAAATGTTAAAGGTATGGGGGTGGGTGGGGTGTTCTCTTCTGATTTGATTCTGCCTCTCAAAAAATTATTATTCTGACAATTACTTCTGCCTCTGAGCCACACTTGCTGCTTCTTTCTGCTGTCTTTCACACTATAGTGTTCAGCCTCATGCATTCCCAACCTCCTGCCTCTTGAACAAGAAGCTAGTACACAAATGGAAGGAGACAAGCCATGCAAGAGGTCCTGCCATTCTACAAACATGCACATCTGCTGAAGCAGATACCACTTGCACTGTGGGAAGGCAAGGCAGTCAGCATCAGCAATTTCAACCTTGCATCTGTAGGTTACATGGCTCTTTCTTATCCTTAGTTCTTTTTAGTCTTAATAACCAGCCTATCATACTTTTACTAATCTGGATGGGAAGATGCTTAAAATTGGGCTTTTATTTTCTAGTACAGCATTTATATTCTTGCCTTTCCAAAGTTACCAAGTGGTAGAGGGAACAATGGACCTAGACATAAATAATCCTCAGCCATGATTTCTACTTGCAGTTGTAATTCTCTCCCTGAATGCTTCATCTCTCTAATCTTCTCTGTTTTTATAAAAATACTCCATAAAATACACTATTCTGATCGAGCTTTTAATTGTCCTTCAAATATCTTCTATTTGGCTTGGTGTTTGTTTCTTCCTTTCGCTTTGAAGTCCTTTCATACATTTTCCCTTCACTAAAAACACCATGTTGGTGCAAGTCACAGTAGCCAACGTAATGAGCTGTTCTCTTCACTATATTGCTCAAACGAACTTAGTGGTACCTGATGTCAACAGAGACAAAAACTCACATTGTCCAATAACAACTATTCTTATTACAGGAAAGGAAGGAAAGCAGGCCTTCTTTGGAATCAAGATGACCTTATTGTGTTCCATCTGTATATTGACAATTGGAATAAAATCAACCTTCATAGTTTCTACAACCAGAACCAGGCAGATTCATTGTACTCGAGAGTGTTCCTGAGGACAGCAAACACTTGGACCCTTCCAACTCTGCTCCAGGTAGACTTGCAAGTCCAAGTTGTAAATAGCAGAGTAGCCTGGACAGAGAACCAGCAGGGGTCAACCAATAATTTGTGCTGGCCTGGATGAAAATGGAAAAAGGAGTTCCACATCATTCACCATCAGACATTCACCACAGTATTCAGTTGCATTTATTTCTGTAGAATGGAAAATCAACCAATTTTACCTCCTCGATTTTCCATTGTGAGCAAACAGAAACTTAGAGGTAAAATTGTGAATTGCAGATGACAATCACAACTGAGTGAAGGGATGAAATGATTAAAGAATCATCAACCAAGGCTAAAGGGTTGAAATGAAGAACAAAAAAGGAGCAAATCAGACTGTTGGAATACATTATAAAACCTCCAGACAGTTTGAAGGAAATAGAATAGAAAATTTGAAGGCAAGGTTCTGACAAGGGTAAAAGCATTCAGGCAATAAGTTTGTATTTAAACAAATGCTTGAATGTGTAGTTGAATTACTGTTTCCTGGATGGACCAAGTGATTGAGGGTGTGATGAGTCTTGGTAGCACTATTTCAATCAGCAAGTTCATGGTGAGCTCAGTGGCTTCTTTCTTTGTTGTAACTTTTCTCTGATGCCATGAAGTGGGTTGACATTGATCAAGGGATGAAAAGGCTGGCTAAACACAAAGACAAGATGTTCCCAGCAAATTACACGCCATTCCACATTCTTTGCCAGAGATGACTAACATAGTAAGTACTTTTAATTCTCATTTAATAAAATGAAACATAACAGTTTATTTCCTTTTCTGTTGGTTATCGTGGGTTGTGATTGGTCAGTGAACATTTCTCTTGTATTATGAAGAATGCAAGAGACTTCAGAGCATCAGCAAAGAGCCGACACAAACTGAGCATTCTGACGCAGTTCTGAAGTCTGAGCAAGGAATCGTGAGACAAAGGGGCAATAGAGGAAGGGAGGGTAATTGTGGGCTCAAAGCAGTACATTTTATTGCTGTTTCTTCATTTCAAAAATAAACTTTATTCATAATAAAATATATAAACAAAAAGAAAAAATACAGTGCAAAACTCTTTACATTTCTTAGTGTCATCTGGTCAATACAATCAATAGTGTTAACCCTTTTTTTGCCACTCATGTGGCCCCTTGGGGCAATGCACCCTTTCATTATTTTGAGGGGCTTCCCCACCCGACTCAGCCCCTCCATGTGTGGTAGCGGAAGGAGCCTAGACTGTAGTCCTTCCCCACAAAGACTTTGCATTGGCTGCACTGAGCTTCAATGCATCCCTCAGCATGTACTCCTGCAGCCTAGCTGTTGATCCAGATGGAATACTACAACTCCTCTCAAGTGCTTTAACTGAAGAAAGCTACCCTGTTCTTCAGCAGCATCTACAGGCCCCTTTAAGTGAACATGCTCTGCCAGCTTGGTACAGTATTATATCCTGATTACATATTTAAGAGCCAAAGGCATGTTCTAAGTCAGAGCAGCAGGTACTAGGAAGATACCTAGACCAGCCTCCCAATTTAGCATGGGACTAGATGTAGAGAGATTTTAGCTAGAATCTTATGATTTTGGCTACACTATTCATTCAATTGTTCTGGGATGAAACTGGAGCAACAAGAAGTTCACCATTTGGAAGAAATCGGTCTGCTTCATTAAATGTGCACTCCCTCCACCACTGGCACACAGTGATGGAAGTAGGCTCCACCCATAGGAGGCACTGTAACACCTCACCAGGGCTTATTCAACAGTACGTTCAAAGCCTGCAGTGGCTGCAGCCTGAAAGGACAGGGTAATAAGTGCACGAGAACAACTTTCACTTTCAATTTTCCCTCCTGGTCACATGCAACATTGCTTTGGTCACACTCCTGGACCACCCATTCCAATAAATCATGCGAAGCCTGAGGCAAGAATCTTCCAGCAAGAGCCAATATTTATAGTTCTGGGTCTCGGGACATGCAGCCACATCAACATCTAACCCTGTGTTCAGATGCAAGTACTTGCCAGGCAATCGATTGGGGCCTCCAGATGCAGTTCTAATGCTGTGCTAATTTACTGAGAAGTGTAGGTGCCAAGATTGATCTGATGACACTCTTTAAGAATTCTGGAGCCAAGATAAAGTGGCAGAGAAAATTGAAGGCCGTGGTACCATGAAAGGCCAAAAAGATTCAAGTTTATTCTGTGTAAAGCATTCACTGATGAGAGAAAACTTAATATGGTCTGTGAAGCTGCTTCAGCAATACCATAGGGATACATCGGCATCAAAGAAGAATAGGGAGCTTGACAGATTAGATCACAGGATACTAATAATGAAGGAGCCTTAGCTCATCTGCATTTTCAGTTGGCTCACTGCTGCATCAAATTGTTTTTTTTTAAATAGTATTCGTACTGGCTTATTATTGTCACTTGTACCGAAGCACAGTGAAAAACTTGTCTTGCATTCCATTCATACAGATCAATTCATTACACAGTGCATTGAGGTAGTATGGGGTAAAACCAATAATAGAATACAGTGTCACAGCTACAGGAAAGTGCATTGCAGGTAGACAAAGTGCAAGGTCAAACAAGGTAGACTGTGAGGTCAAGAGTCTATCGCATCATATAAGAGAACCGTTCAATAGTCTTATCTCCGTGGGATAGAAGCTGTCCTTGAGCCTGGTGGTTTGTGCCCTCAGGCTCCTGTATCTTCTGCTTGATGGGAGAGGAGAGAAGAAAGAATGACCCGGGTGGGTGGGGTCTTTGATTATGTTGGCTGCTTCACCAAGGCAGCGAGAGATATAGACAGAGTCCATAGAGAGGAGGCTGGTTTCTGTGATGCACTGGGTTGTGTCCACAACTCTCTGTAGTTTCTTGCAGTCCTGGACAGAGCAGTTGCCATACCAAGCCATGATGCATCCAGATAGGATGCTTTCTATGGTGCATCAATAAAAATTGGTGAGTGTCAAAGGGGACATGCCAAATTTCTTTAGCCTCCTGAGGAAGTAGAGGTGCTGGTGAGCTTCCTTGGCTGTGGTATCTATGTGGTTGCACCAGGACAGGCTATTGGTGATATTCACTCCTAGGAACTTGAAGCTCTTAACCCTCTCAACCTCAGCACCATTGATGTAGACAGGTGCATGTACACCGCCCCTTTTCCTGAAGTCAATGACCAGCTCCTTTGTTTTGCTAACATTGAGGGAAAGGTTGTTGTCATGATACCATGTCACTAAGCTCTCTATCTCCTTCTTGTACTCCGACTCATCATTATTTGAGATACGGCCTCCTACGGTGGTATCATCTGCAAACTTGTAGATGGAGTTAGAGCAGAATCTGGCCACACAGTCATGAGTATATAGGGAGTAGAGTAGAGGGCTGAAGACACAGCCTTGTGGGGCATCAGTGTTGAGAATAATCGTGGCAGAGGTGTTGCTGCCGATCCTCACTGATTGCGGTCTGTTGGTCAGAAAGTCAAGGATCCAGTTGCAGCGGGAGGTGTTGAGTCCCAGGTCTCGGAGTCTGGTGATGAGTTTGCTTGGAGTTATAGTATTGAAGGTGGAGCTGTAGTCAAGAAATCAATAAACAATAGTCTAACGTAGGTGTCTTTACTGTCCAGATGACTCCAGGGTTTTAACTTCCAGCCACCGGCCTTGGTCACTTCCTAATACCTGGCCCTGAATGTATCTTGTCAGAACATGTAACCTTTTGACCTATACCCAGAGTTTATTTAATGTCATGTTTCTGAATGCCTTATCAGTCTCTACAAGATCACAGCTTGGCTTCTCCTTTACAGGTTGAAACATTCAAATTCCTCCAGTCTTTCCAATGTTGTGCACCCTCTTCACTAGTGTGCCTGTCCATATGGTTCTATGTGATGGCATCATAAACTTCAGATACTGTATTTCATTGTGGGTAAAGTATGGGTCTACCAGAAAATCTAGAAAATAAGCTGCAAGGTTCCATAAAAGAATTAGAGCTTTGAAAATAATTTTTCTTATTCATTCATGGACATCACTGGCACAGCAAGCTTTATTGTCCATCACTCGTTGCTGCAGGGAAGGTGTTGCTCTATGCAGACAAGGCAGCAAATAGGCTTGCTAATCTAGTTCAGAGGGTAGATAAAGAGTAAGGGAAATTGATGTGGGTCTTAAGGCACATGCAGGGAAAACTAGGCAGCAGATTTCCTTCCCTCAGGGACATCAGCAAACCAGACGTTTTTATTTATGATATTCCAGTAGCTTCATAGTCAAAATGAATACCAGCTTATTTCTAAATTATTTTATGTATTGCCAAAGTCCCTCTTAATCCTTAAACCAAACCAATTAGGTGTATTTATGTAGAAGTTGACATTGATAGTATGGTATCTGAACAACCCATAATTCATAGTGAGGTCGGCATGATGTTCTCTTTCGTGAAAGATACCTGCGTGTGATAACTTATTTCTTTTATTTTGCCATCAGTGTGTAACAAGTACTTTGACAATGCAGCACAGGAAGTTTGCCTTGATTTTTACTGCAGAATTTGGGGTGGTAGAGACAGAAAAATTATATTCATTTACTGTGTTTTCAACTTGAAACAAGAAATTTCAGGTTTTCCGTATAAGCATGATATGAGTTATAGTATAATCATGGCATGGTAGTGTAGCGGTTAGCGTAACGTTTTACAGCGCCAGCGACCCAGATTCGATTCCGGCCACTGTCTATAAGGAGTTTGTACATTCTCCCCTTGTCTGCGTGGGTTTCCTCCGGGTGCTCCAGTTTCCTCCCACATTCCATAGACGTACGGGTTAGGAAGTTGTGGGCATGCTATGTTGGCACCAGAAGGATGGCGACACTTGCGGGCTGTCCCCAGAACACTGCGCAAAAAGATGTATTTCACTGTGTTTTGATGTACATGTGACTAATAAAGATATCTTATCTTAAATGCAGAAATGCAGGAGCTGGAGTCTGTGATTCAGTGCTACTCCACAAGCTAGGCAGCCTTTGCAGCTATCTCCACCACAAATTAAAATGGGGAAATGAGAAAACCTTCAGGTGTTTATAAATTTTTCTTATGCTAAAGTACCTTGAAAATATTATGCTTTGAAGATGGAGTAGTAAGCACCCTAACTATAATCACCAGCTTAGCAAACCCTCCACCCTTGAAAAAAAATAGTTGTGGATTGTAACTCCCTTAGATAAATATGCCAGAATATCTTTAAATGTATTTAAATTTATCTAATTCATTTCAGCTTTCACTGTGATTATACTTTTCACTTTTAAAATAATGGTTAAAAATCTATTTTCCTTCCTGATTTACTGTTTGCCGGAATTCCTCAAATTGACTGGCTGGTAAGCCAGCTTGATGGCATCAAATTTGCCAAAGAAATAATGCCTAACAGTAGCTGCTCTTGGTATAGATATCATTAAATGCTTTCTTCAAAGTCAGCAGCAAGCATCATTGGTTCAAAGCTGACAGCAAAATACAAACCAATATTGCAGATTATCACTTGATGTAGCGAGAAAGAGAGATATTGAAATGTAAAAGCCAAAAGAAGATGTTTTATTTGAATTGCATGAAACCAATGAGCTATATGCCTCTGAAAGAAAACAAACTGACAAATTATGATAAATTATTATTCTCATATTGGTAGAATAAATGCAAACACAAGTAACAAGGAAAAAACAATTTGTTTTCACACAAAATATATTCAAAGCACTTTTAAAATGTATCAGTAAGGAATGCCTCAGTTGTATTTTGTACTACCAAGAGAAGTAAAACGTCCATTAAAAGTATTTATGACAACTGTGATTAATATTCTCATCTAAAAGTTTAACTTGCCTTTTCCCTCAGCACATTTGATCTGGTTGGCACTGTATTTCTAACATGTTCTATTATGTCTCAGTAGATTGGGACATGGTTCAAGGAGGCACAGATACAACATGGAAAATCAAAGCCAAAAATCTTGCGTGTTAGCACTTTCAGTAAATGCTCATTTGCAACTTCTTGAAAGTAGCACGAAACTTGTGAGAAGCCATGACAAATGCCATCAACTCGGTAACCAAATATCAGTGATCTCTCTGTTTGCAGAACAATGATTCAAATCTCCACGTAACACACTCTTCCAGTAAAACACTTAACTACAGTCTGCTGTGGCTCAGGTGTAGGTACTCTTGCCTATGAATCAGAACATTATGGGTTCAAGTCCTATATTAGAGATTTGGGCACAAACTTGTAGGCTAGCAAAGCTAAAGGGGTAATCATGTGTCAGAAATACCAGTTATTAGGCACATAGATCTTCCCTCAAAAGTGCATGCAAAAGATCCGATGGAGGCCTTCTGAAGAGGAGCAGAAACTTTCTTTCCGTAGTCTTGCCTCAACAAACAGATTATGTATCACACTTGATATTCATTGCACTTTGATACACACAAATTAGACATCAACTTCTATCAACAGAGACCACATGCCAAAATTGGGTGTGGAACATTTTCAGGCATCTTGAGACTCTGAAATTATTTCTTCTGTAACTCAGAGACCTAATTCAAGTTATCTAATAAAGCAAATTTTAGCACCAAACATCTATTTTGCTGCTTTAATTATCTTAAAATTTTGATTAATTAAGATTGTAGAGTTTACTGTATTAATAATAAATGCTTGTGGTGAAATTAACCTTTGGATCACTGCACAGTGAACTACACCTCAATCTAAACGCATTGCTAGATTTTTCTGCCTCTTAGAAATTAAAATCAGTTTTAGTAAAGTGGAAATAGTGGAAATATGCAGCAATAACATCAATCTTGAAAAGTGCAAACATTTTGGTTCCTTGTGTTTTCCCCCCTCTTCACCCATGCCAGCTTGTAGTTCCAACATTTGGTTTTTTTCACCCCCCCCCCCCCAATTCCATATTTATAGTACTTGTAGTTTTCTTTAAAAGTGCAGTGTCCTAATAGCAGTCATAAACAACGTTATGTTAATGATGGATTGCTACCTTTAAATTCTAGTGCCTCAGGGGACCACACAAATATTGAATTGATTGTTCCTGTAATAGAGAGGAAGAATGAAGGAAATTGACTATCATAGTCAGTTTTATGTAGCTCTGTAAGAATTAATTACTTATGCTACTTACATCAGGTTCCATGTTATCGTCTTTGTGATAAAGCTGAATGAATTGAGGTTGTAGGTAAAGATTTTGTGATATGACATTTGGGAGCTTAAATTGGGAACAGATGTTCTTGGGGAAGTGCACAGTGTAGAGGAAGTGAAGTGTAGAGGTTGTTTAGGGAGTACTTGCATGGGGCTCTGGATAGGTTTGTCCCATTGAGACAGGGTAAGGATGGTAAAGTGAAGGAACCATAGCTGACAAAAGACATAGAATATCTTGTTGAGAGGAAGAAAGCAGCTTACCTGAGGTTTAGAAAGCACAGATCAGACAGGGCTCTGGAGAGTTACAAGGTAGCCAGGAAGGAGCTTAAGAATGGACTTAGGAGAGCTAGAAGGGGCATGAGAAGTCCTTGGCAAGTAGGATCAAGGAAAACCCCAAGGTGTTCTGCAAAGTATGTGAAGAATAGGAGGATGACTAGAGTGAGGGCAAAACCGATCAGGGATAAAAGAGGATACATGTGCCTGGAGTCGGAAGAGGTAGCGGAGGTCCTTAATGAATACTTTGCTTCAGTATTCACCAGAGAGAGAGAGAGAGACCTTGACGCTTGTGAGGATGGCGTACGACAGGCTGATACACCAGGGCATGTCGACATGAGGAAAGAGGATGTGCTGGAACTTTTGAAAAACATTAGGATAGATAAGTCACCGAGGCCGGACAGGATATATCCAAGGTATTATGGGAAGCGAGGGAAGAGATTGTTGTGCCTTTGGCAATGATCATTGCATCCTCACTGGCCACAGGAGTAGTGCCAGATGATTGGAGGGTGACAAATGTTGTTCCTTTTTTTTAAGAAAGGGAGTAGGGATAACCCTGGGAATTACAGACCAATGATTCTTACCTCAGTAGTGGGAAAAATACTAGAGAAGATTCTTAGAGATAGGATTTATGGGCATTTAGAGAAGCATTGGCTGATTAGGGACAGTCAGCATGGCTTTGTGAGGGGCAGGTTGTGCTTCATGAGCCTGACTGAATTCTTTGAGGATGTGACAAAGCATATTGATGAAGGTAGAGCAGTGGATGTGGTGTACACGGATTTTAATAAGGTGTTTAATAAGGTTCATCATGGAAGGCTCATTCAGAAAGTCAGGAGGCATGGGATCCAGGGAAACTTGGCTGTGTGGATTTAGATTTGGCTCGCTCATTGAAGACAGAGGGTGGTGGCAGGTGGAGCGTATTCTGCCTGGAGGTCAGTGACCAGTGGTGTTCCACAGGGATCTGTTCTGGGATCCCTGCTCTTTGTGATTTTTATAAATGACTTGGATGAGGATGTGGAAGGGTGGGTTAGTAAGTTTGCTGATGATACAAAGGTTGGTGGTGTTGTGGATAGTGTAGAAGGTTCTTAGCAGTGTGGAGGAACAGAGGGATCTTGGGGTCCATGTTCATAGATCCCTCAAGGCTGCCACACAGGTTGATAGAGTTGTTAAGATGGGATATTGTGTGTTGACTTTCATTAGTCGGGGTATTGAGTTCAAGAGCCGTGAATGTTGCAGCTCCATAGAACTCTGGTTAGACCACACTTGGAGTATTGTGTTCAGTTCTGGTCACCTCATTATGGGAAGGATGTGGAAGCTTTAGAGAGGGTGCAGAGGAGATTTACCAGGATGCTGCCTAGATTGGAGAGCATGTCTTATGAGGATAGGTTGAGTGAGCTAGGGCTTTTCTCCTTGGAGAGGAGGAGGATGAGAAGTGACTTGATAGAGGTGTACAAGGTGATAAGAGGCATAGATCGAGTGGACAGTCAGAGACTTTTTCCCAGGGCGAAAATGGCTAACACAAGGGGCATAATTTTAATGTGATTGGAGGGAGATATAAGGGGGATGTCAGAGGTAAGTTGTTTTCCCCCCCCCCCCCCACAGAGAGTGGTGGGTGCATGGAAGGCACTGCCGGCAGAGGTTGTGGGGGCAGATATGTTAGGGACATTTAAGAGACTCTTAGGTAGACACATGAATGATAGAGAAATGGAGGGCTATGTGGGAGGGAAGGGATAGATAGATCTTAGAGCAGGATAAAATGTCAGCACAGCATCGTGGGCCAAAGGGCTTGTACTGTGCTGTAATGTTCTATGACTATGATATCTCTTAGGCCATGACTTGATTTTATTTCATACATATACATCTGTTCCTAGTGCTATTAACTATTGAATTCCACAAGGGTGCTTTCTCCCTCCTTTTCTCATCTAATTGTTACTCTTATGAAAAAAAATCCAATGGCATCAATGACACCACAATGCTCACTTGAGTCCTCCATTGTCTCCATTTCATCCATTTTTAAATAAGCCACCGCTTCTTCAAATTGATCATTAGCCAGTCATTCGCTGGTTAGCTTTCTTCTCATTATGCTTGTAGGAAAATGACCAAAACACCTCACATGTTAAAGGTGCTATATAAATGCAAGGTTTCTATTCAAAATGTGAATTTGGGATTCACAGCAAACCAAAAGAAGCACACGTTACCATTATACTTGTTTTCCACTGGGGAAAAAAAAACAAAGAATGTGAAAAATTGATAAAAGTTCATATTCAGCCTGTGTAAAAGTGTCATTATTTGAAATCTAACATTATGAAGATAACGTTCCATTTACATAGATACAGGCATAAATTAGGAAAGCTATGTCTCTATAGCTCTTGTTAGGCATTTGGAAAATTCAACTGATTCTTTAAATAGAGGAATGTGTACTTGAAATAAAAACAGAAAATCTGCAAATCAGGCAGTATTTGTGGAGAGATAATGAGATACGTTTCAGATAAATTACATTTCACCAGAACTGCTCATTATTTCTAGCATTTGTGGTTATTTCAGATTTCCAGCTTCCATTGTATTTTCCTTGTACCTCATACCAGCAACGTATTTTGTTAATGCTAAGCAAAATAAAGAAAAGAGGAAGGAACAAATTTCAAAAGCAGCTTTCTGAAAGCAGATACTTTAAACTGAGTGAAGCTGAAACAAAGCTGCTGACTGGCTTTTCAGGGCAAACTTTTGTTGGAGCTTCAAAGAAATCCAAGAACTCTCACACAGCTACTTGTACAGTAGTGTGAAAAGTACAATCGATAGTAATGTAGAGAGACTGATGGAGAAAACAGCATTTGCTTTAACACAGAAAATGAGTTCAGGCACCTCAGAGCATTAGTACATCAGAGAATTCCAAAGCTCTTATAACCAAAGAGTAAAGAAAAAAAAAATCTGTCATTTAGCAGCAGGGTTTAATACATAGAAAACATGCACAGAAAACATAAGAGTTGATAAAATTTATGCAGGTCAATTGAGCAAAGTAGGAAAGAAATGATTGATAGCTATGTTCGTAGCACAGCATTAGGATAGATGAGAGAGGCAAGAGATCAAAGACTTCTGCTTCCCTCCAGGCCTACTTAGGATAAATGCTTTCTTTCTCATCCAACGATGATCTTTGGCTACAAATCAAGTCTTTGACACCAGTAGTTAAAGTTTACATTGCATAGGGCTCAGCTTTCAACAAGATCCATCAGCTTAAAGTTACTTCCATTTTAAGGAATACATTGCCAAACCCAAAAGACTTCCCATATTAAGGATGCAGTATCAGTTATCAGGTGAAATTAAAAGATAGGTGAATGAACTAAGGTGATCAAGATCCCTTCTTCTTATATTATTACCTTATGATCTCAGAGAGAGAAAAATCATAAGGTACTCGAATGAAAAAATATGCAATAATTATAGAAAAGGCAAGCTTGTGTCCCTGAATCCATGTTCATAGAACTTTTTTTAAAAATCCCATGGAAATGCAAGTTTTATAATAAGGGTATGGGCTATTATAGGAATATTGCCTGAGATCATTCAATGACTAGCAAGCCACTGGTCACCTGTACCAACCTGGAGTAGGACCCTCAGGGCCAATCTTCTGCTGGGAATTTGGCTCCCAGCTGACTGGTGAGCCCCTATGCAGAGAAGGGCCTGGTTGGTCATTTGACAAGCCTTGCTGCGGAGTCACCAGTTGTCAAGGAGATTGACTGTCATTCATAAACAAAGACACTTAAAAATTTTTTTTGTAAAGTATTTAAGAAATTTGAAAAATGGGAAACAGAACTTGCACTGTGCGCAGCTTCAGGATCTGCAAAAAATTTGTACTTCTCTGCTGGTTGTTTTAAGGAGTCCAGCAGTGGAGCACAGCTGCCCCAGAGAAACAGACAGTAGAAGTTTTCTGAGATTGTGCTACAAGACAAGTTTGTGTATAGACTAACTGATGAGCATAACCATGCCAAGTTACAAAATATGTGAGGTGTAATATGTGAATGGATGTATAAAATACCTACATCTATGGAAATTGCCTCTAAAATGCAAAGTAATTTCAGCCAGTACAGAAGATTAATATAAACACAAGGTATGGACCAACAGCAAGAGCAGCAGTGGATTCATGGGAGTGGGGTAAAGAGCAGCTCTGACAAAAAAACTGTCAAGATTGCAACGGGAATCATTCTGCATAAGTTCATCAGTTCAGAAAGTCAAAATGTTTTCATTGTAGAGAGAGCAAGGGCACAAGGTCTCTCTGCATAGGGCTAAACTGTACATTAATGATTTGGATGATGGAATAAATGGTTTCGTGGCTAAGTTTGCAGATGACACCAAGATAGGGGGAGGAGTAGGGAGTATTGAAGAGATAGGAAGGTTGCAGAGGGACCTAGACAGTTTAGGAGAATGGACAAGGAAATGGCAGATGAGATTCAATGTAGAGAAATGTGCAGTTGTACACTTTGGAAGCAGAAATAAGCGGGCAGATTATTATCTAGGAGGAAAGAAAATCCAAAGCACGGAAGTACAAAGGGACTTGGGGGTACTCGTGCAGGATACCTTAAAGGTTAACCACCAGGTCGGATCTGTGGTAAAGAAAGCGAATGCTATGTTGGCATTCATTTCAAGAGGTATAGTGTATAAAAGTAAGGAAGTGTTGATGAGGCTCTACGGGGCACTAGTGAGGCCTCATTTGGAATATTGTGCACAGTTTTGGGCCCCACATCTTAGGAAGGATGTGTTGACGTTGGAGAGGGTTCAGAGGAGATTTACGAGGATGATTCCAGGAATGAAAGGGCTTACGTATGAGGAGCGTTTGTCGGCTCTTGGACTGTACTCACTGGAGTACAGAAGAATGAGAGGGGACCTCATAGCGACATTTAAAATATTGATAGGAAAGGACAGAGTAAATGTGGCTAGGCTGTTTCCCTTAGTGGGTGAGTCCAGGACCAGAGGGCACAATCTTAGAATTAGAGGGTACAGTTTCAAAACAGAGATGAGGAAAAATTTCTTTAGCCAGAGGGTGGTGAATTTGTGGAACTCCTTGCCACGTACAGCAGTGGAGGCCAGATCAGTGGGGGCGTTCAAGGAGGAGATAGATAGATATCTAAATAGTCAGGATATCAAGGGATATGGGAATAAGGCCGGAAATTGGGATTAGAATAGTTTTTTTTCCCCCATTCCCCATTTCTCATTTCTATTTCCCTTTCCTTGGAGCAGACTCGATGGGCCGAATGGCCTGCTTCTGCTCCCTTGTCTTGTGATCTTGTAAGGCAAGTCAAGCAACCTCTTAATAAAAGGGAAATGGTTACAGTAGAAACCCACAAAGAAAATGTATGCAGTATTGAAGATGAGTGATACTAGGGGTGCATTTTAAATAGCATATGCACCACTAGTGGCAATAAAACAAAAAAAAATGCAGTTTCAAAATTAATAATCAAGACATCAATCTGAATCAGCAAAAGCTCAGTCTGCTCCATTATGAGACAGATGTGACCAGAAGTTCAGGACAGAACCATTAGCTGGAGCTTCTCAGAAAGTTGTTTTGAAATTTGTTCCTTCCTCTTCTTTTTTTGCTTAGCATCAATAAAATATGTTGCTGGTATGAGATACAATAAAAGAAAATGGAAGCTGGAAATCTGAAATAACCAAAAACACTGGAAATAATGAGCAGAACCTGACACTAAGCTCAAATAGAATGTGTTGTCCTCTAATGGGCAGAAGGTAAGACTGCCAATTATAATTGCTGATTATGTGAACAAACCAATTCTGCTAGGGAGTGATTTGCTGAAAGAGTTGAGAATGGACTGGTAAAGCTTATAAAAATTGTATACATCCTAACCATGCATAAAGCAGCTGCTAGAACAATAAGACAGGTTTCATACACAAAGGGCATCAAGCTTCGATATGTTTCAAGCAAAATGACAAACTGATTGATAGGTAACCTGGACCATGTCATGTGCCAAAAGTCTAGGTAAAAGAACCAAACAAACTGAAGCTACAAAGGGTCTTAGTGAAAGAGTAACAGAGGTTGAACAATACTGATTATAGTGTTACCCAGGACAGTTAAAATATCAATTCTGCATTGATTACATGGCATTCGATGACAAGCAATACAAAGCTTTAACAAAGTCTTTAAACAGAATTAATAGGGTGAAGACCTTCACTAAATCAGACCAGTCTCACATCTTTGCCCAGTTTAATATTGACAAGGCAAGCCAATAATACTTGACAATTAAAACCCACAGGGGTTGTTCTTGAACACCAATTTACCACCTGGGGTAAAATCATCACCGAAAATATTCAAGATGAATATTGATAAGATACTGTTGGGATTCCAGTAATGTTTCTGCAGTCAGGTTGGCCTGACACAGAAGAAAATCGCGAGATTCTTGGAGGGCTGTTTGGAAGATTTCATTAACAATGTCAAGCCAAAAAACGTTTAGACCTGCAACTTTGATAAAAGCAGACTGCGGCGAGCTCCGAGGCCATCAGAAAACCACGCTTCAGTTATTTCTAGTTATGATCCAATACTATGCTGGATTTCTACTCCAACTATTAAACAAATACAATATTAGCGGGAAGAGGTTAGCAAAAAGGGGTACGACTTGGGCAAAGAAACCACAGCAGTCCTTTTGGTGCATTGCAACATCAAGCATGCTCTAAAATTCACTTGTAATGTTTTATCTAGAGTTGGGACAATGATTAACCACATTATGGACAACAGTCATGAGCTTATTGGTTGTAAGGCACACAACTCTGATCAAAAATGAAAAATATTACACTCAGAAGGATTACAAGGTTTCAAAATGCTTGTTTGGAAGACAAGAAGCCTTTGCTGGCCATTCTGAGACCAAATTCTTGATAGAAGGATCAAGGATGCAGAGGGACTGCCTCATTACAATTATACAGAGCATCTAAACAAAATACTATGGTAGACACCTTATCAAGACTACCTCTGAAAAGACTACAACATAGAAATTCATGTCCTACTGTTGGTATGAAACTGTTTCCCCATCACAATATTGGAAATAGAACTGTACAAATAGGCCAAATTTTATAAAACACATTAAATGGATTGATCCTGACACATAGTTGAATAAAAACATGACCACAGACGTAAGAATTTTCTACAAACCAAAGTTGCACAAAATGGTGACACAAGATAGAGATACTGAACAAATTGAAAAGCAAGATTATGGAAAATTTTATGCAAAACATTTGAGCATGATGAATACGGAGACATAGTATATCAGGATTGCAGTACACAAACTCCTAGAGCACTACTGTGTGGAAATAGCATCTAGATCATTCCAATAGACCAATATAGAATGTGAAAGAGTGTGTGTGTTTTATTCAAGAGTTCTTCACAGATCAACCCCTGCAATAAACACTATTGTAGTCCAGAGAGCAGTTAATCACAACACAACCTTTAAATGGGTGACAGCTTTAAAGCAACCAGCAATACTATATAAACCATTTAACTAGTTATGCACTGCAGATCAAAATATTAATACAAAAACCTATAGTTGTCTAGCACTTAAATGAGGTTGGAATATATATATGGTAATGCATATAAATTACCCTATCAAGTGCTGGGAAGACTAAGAAAGGAACACCCTAATGAGGATAAATCTTCCTGTAGTCGCACACTGGTGAACAGATCTAAAAATCATTGGTTCAAGCCCCACACCAGAGATTACTGCACAGTAGCTAGGAAATACAATGCATCAGTATCGACTCGTTAGGAACATGTCATTGACTGAAAATCACTTTGGGACATCCTGAAGTTATACAACACCATAACGGAACAACTGTTTTTAAAACGTGGCATTGAGATAAAATTATAATGCTGTAATGCCACAGCGCCATCTGCTGAATTGTTTCCCTCAAATTAAAAGAGCTTCCAAAATTGTTTTTCAGTCGTGAAATTGAGTACATAGAATTCAGTCTTGGATTGTATATTTTTGTAATTACCAAGGTATATCAGTTGTTCTAATTATTTCTTCATGGGTAGTTCAGTTAAACTTTTAATTGGGATTGTTTCTTTCTATTATTCTACACATGGTTTACCCCACCATTAAACTATTTAGTTCCATTAGGCACTCACTTTACTTGTGCCTTTATGATGTGATATAAAATGTAAGATGAAGGTGGGGATTCAACACTGATGTGAAACAGGCTCGTCTTGCTTTGGACCATTTTATTTTACTGATTTCAAAGAAAACAAGGCAGGCTATCAGTTCAGAATGAACTCATTTCAGATCATTGATGCAAGTCAACGTTACCCCCTCTTGGCCTTTGTGAGTGGGATTATCTCTGTGGTGGATGATTGCCATGATGTAATTTCATGCGATTGCTGCTCAATATGCTGCAATGATACAGAGCCAAATGATACAGCTGATCCGGTTACTTTAATGGACTCTGCACAGGAGAGGGGAGAATAAGCAAGGCCGCCATGACTATCAATATTTATAAGCATATATACACGAGGTGACGCCTTTGCCTACAGCCTCCCCCCCCCATCCCTCACCACCTGTATCCTTAGTCTGTCTCCAAATCTCCTCCTTCACTCCACTCCTAACCTCCTCCTTCACTCCACTCCTAACCTCCTCACTCCCCCAATTCCCTTCAACTCTTCCTGTACCTACCTTATGTCAACCCTGCATTTTGCCTCCCTCCTTCAGTGCCTCTTTTGCCTGCTTCTGCACTCCTCCACTTCAACAAGCCAACATCCAAACCCTCGCCACACCACCTCTTGCTCTCCAGCCCAGAGAAAAACCACAGTAAAAAGTTTGTTGTCCACAATATCGAAACTTTGGGCAAGTTTCCACTTAGGTACCTGATGATTCCTGAGGCAATTGATATATCAGGAAAGGTTTCAGTTGGCCATCTGACCATGACTCTGGCTGGCTGAGGAGCTTCTTCCCAGGTCCAAGGTCTGTTTTCTGGCAGGGAATTCCTCTCAGGCCTCTCAATGCTGCTCAGGGTTACCAGTGTATGGTCTGCCTGTGTGCTGCGATTCATTTGCTGAGTCCCAGTTCTTTCTTCACTAATGGATGGGGACAAATTTTTCCTAACGCCAGGAGCTAATTACCTGCAAATACAAGGGGTTCGTGGATTGGAACCTCCTCCATGCTTCACAAGAAACGAAACAGACACCTGAAGCTGCACATGGTACTGCAGCTGCTTAGTGGCTCCTGTGACCCGAGTACTGATCCTGACCTCCAATGCTAAAGCTTTATTTATACAGCACAGTAACAGGCTCTTCTGGCCCAATGAGCCCACACCGCCCAATTACACCCAAGTTAACCTACTAACTAACCAGCACGTCTGTGTTGTGTTTGCACGTTCTCCCTGTAACAGTCTGTGTTTCCCCCCAGGTGCTTGTGTTTCCTTCCATCTGCCAAAGACAGGGTGGTAAGTTAATTGGCTCTTATAAATTGCTCCTACTGTGTAGGTAGGTGCTAACAGAAAAGGGGAAATGGGGAGTTAATGGGCACGTAAAAGAGAATGTTATAGGGAAAGAAGTGGAGGTTTATGAAATCATTCCATAGCCAATTCTGATTTGAAGGGGTGAGTGACCTCCTTCTGCCGTGAGGAAGGAAGGCTGAGGTCCAGTGACAAACCTGTCACCTCTAAAATGCTGAGTGGAAAGCTGGCAGATGATCCAGCAACTCACTGCCAACCATGACCTGTGTTGATTCTTCATACCAGTCCAACAAGTCAAAAAGGCCAAATTCCAACAAAAAGCATCAATGCCACGAGGACATGGTACTTAAAATTTGAAGAACAATTCTGTTACAAATTCACAACCTCATCTCCCACCTCTGGGAAGTGGAGGACATCTAAGGGTCTTCAGATGCCATAATCTTGACCAGCTTCAACAAAGGAGACAAACCTGAAGGCTGTAACAGAGGTCTCCGTGCAGTCTGCCATGGGGAAAGTCATCACAGGGTCTTCCTCCATCACCTCTTCACAGTAGCCATAGAGCAGCTTCCCAAATTGCACTGTGGATTTATTCCTTGTAGAGACACAATGATCATCTTCACTGCACATCAACTCCAAGAGAAATGCAGCGGGCAGAATTAAGCATTTTCCATGGGTCTTGTTGGTTTTGCGAAAGCCTTCAACTTCATTAGTCAAGAGCGGCTGTGGAATAACCTTCTTGAATTGGGTAACTGCAAAATTCTATCTTATGTCTGCCACATGATGCCATGCAAGCCATGATCTTAACCATAAGGTCCACTCAGACCCAACCTCAGTGCAGACTGGGGTCAACCTAGGCTGTGATTGTAAAAATTGTTTGACAATCTTTCTCACTGCAATGTTGTACATCACCTTCCACCTGCTTCAAACTGGATTGGAGCCAAACTACAGGACTAATGGGAAGCTGTTCAACCTACATCGTCTCCACACCAGAATCAATCCTCCAAAACAACATCAGTGTCTTCTGGCAGGCCAATTTCCCTGACAGCGAGGCCCTGATTACACTCAGCTGAACTCCAATGCACAGGCCATGTCGCTCACATGGTTGACACCAAACTCCCAAAATAGGCACTCTACTCCGAATTCTATCACAGCAAAAGATTACCAGGTGGACAAAAATTTAAGGATGTGCTACGGACCTCTTAAAAAAGTGTAATATCTCCACCAATTCCTGGTTAAGCTTTAGCTATCTCAGAGTGGACAAGTGGCACTTGGGCTGGCACTGAGAACCTCACATCATTTTGTCAGGAGCACACAGGAGCCCAGCATTAATGGTGGTCGGGGCTCATCCTCTCCCAAACTACCCAGCCCTCCCTCTGCCTTTGTCGCACATTTGCCTCATCGGTCATCTCAGAATGTACAAAACTGGAGTGAATGCAAATCATCCTCATCTCCAAGGGACTGCCTAAGAGAGAAATATCAAGTAATAAGTTGACTCTAGTTGTTAGAAGTGCAACAGAGACTATGAGCTGCCATTGTTGCAGTGAAATGAAAGTTGTTAAAAACTTAGAAATATTCACCCATTTGACATAATAACTGCATGACCCTCAGAGACACAAAGCTGCGAGAGCATCAACACTTCAACTTCAAGTGGACAAGATTCCCCACTCCCTCCCAACACAGCATTGCTACATTTGATCTCATCTTTCCGTGACATCAATTCTATTATTTTAATTCCTTTAACATCTATTTGCACAAGGATCCATCCAGGCAACATTTTATTAGAGAAAGTTATGATAAATATAATAAACTCTGGTCAAGCTGGACCTCGATAACTATGTCTGGCTGACATCAATGAGACACAAAAGATTTCCAAAAATTGAAAATGGATCGAAAGCTGTCAGGCTTACCCAGTGTTGGAAGACTGAGATACAAAGAAAGCATGGAGAAACTTGTGCAAAAACAGAAAATAGCAATCAAGGTCATAATTCCCTGATAATGTGATCACAGATAAAGAAAGCCATAAATAAATTGCTCAGTCAGAATCAAATTTATTATCACTGAAATTTGTCATGAAATTTGTTGTTTTGTGGCAGCAGTACAGTGCAAAGACATAAAAATCTATAAATTACAAAAATAAGTAAACAGTGCAAAAAGGAATAATGAGGTAGTGCTCATGGACCGTTCAGAAATCTGATGGCGGAGGGGAAGAAGCTGTTTCTGAATCATTAAGTTTGGGTCTTCAGGCTCCTGTGCCTTCTCCCTGATGGTAGTAACAAGAAGAGGGCATGTCCCAGATGGTGAGGGTCATTAATGATGGATGCTGCCTTCTTGAGGAACCGCCTTTTGAAGATGTCTTTGATGGTGGGGAGGGTTGTGCCCATGATGGAGCAGACTGAGTCTACAACTCTCTGCAGCCTCTTGCGATCCTGTGAATTGGAGCCTCCATGCCAGGCGACGATGCAACCAGTCAGAATGCTCTCCACTGTACATCTATAGAAATTTGTAAGTCTTTGGTGACATACCAAATCTCCTCAAACTCCTAACGAAGTAGAGCTGCTGGCAATGCCTTCATGATTCACGATTGCTTAGAAGAGCCATAATATATCACAATACAAAAGACACAAGGTCCATTTTGTTTGAGCCTTTATGAAGCACTTTGCGATGTGCTCCCAAGTTAAGACAAACATTGTTGCTATCATAATCTTCATTATCATCATCTCAATGAAACTACAATACTACTGACCAAACAGCTGACCCTTGGCTTAGATTATGTATTAAAAATCTTGTGTGGCGTTTGAATCTACAATTATTTTACTCAAAACGTAACAGACTCCAGCGGAGTTTAGATTTTAGATTTACCAAAGGCTTAACATTCTCATGAAGCCTGGTGAAGCTCATCTCATGAACCATATTTAATTCTGTAATTTGGTTTCAGTGATGTGCAGATTTAATTCAAATAAATAACTCTGAATTTTAAGTACTATTCTCCTCCATTCAACTTAAATGATTTATTGTTCAGTAAAATAGTTCTCTTTCCTTTTATTTCTCATTATATCATTGCCTGCTGTGTGCTTTATAGTAAGCAATCACCAATTATGCATCATTTGCACTTCTAAATCCTGGAAAATATTAGACAACTGTTCCTCTATGTCCCATTGCCTATCTATTTTTGCTGAGTTATTTTAAGCAATATGAAAAATCAGCTGCTGTTATAATTTGTTTCGGTTTTTGTCCAACTGAGAAACAATGTATTTATTTTTAGTTTAAATCCTACATCCCCATTTATTTCTCCAAATTCTTGTTTTTGAAAGCAATTCTGAAAAGACATGGGTAATTCCATTTTATGCTCTGCTGTCCTAAAAGGGTTTTTCTATCTATTCATGAAGGAGCTCATCATCTAATGGGCAATTTCAGTTTGTTACGGACTTGGTGAATGTCCCTTTAAGATAGAGTTAGGTGTGTGTGTGTGTCGTGCTTACGTCAACAGAAGATAAAGGACGTAATGACATTATTGAAGAAGTCAGTCGAGGAGAGAGAGAGAGACACACACACCAGCATGCTAGTTTCTCTATCGATGGATGAGAAACAATAACTGTGTCTGTTACTGCAATCCATGAATGGAAATTGGAAGTAATCTGGTAGAGTTCACTTTGTTGCTGACCTGTAGAAGGAAACAGGTATTTGTGTGGACGACCACGATTCGGATGCTTTTCAGGGTGAGGATGTCACTACTGAGTAAACACTGAGGTGTTGTTTGGGTTCCATTGTGGAACATTTGGATTTCGTAATTACTCTATGTTCTCTACATCTACATCTTATCTTCAGACAACGGTGGTTTGCTCATGTTTCACCTTATGGCTTGCTGAACTGAACTTTAAGAACCATTCCTGGACTTGGAGTTTGGGACTTTGCCACACACACACACACACGAAGAGTTTAGTTTTTGGGGTTAATGTTCAAGGTTTAACATTTTTACTTCTAACATTTTTACTTTTATTTTTCTTATTATCATAAGTAGTGATTAATAAAATAGTTTTTAACACTGAATCATGACTCAGTGTGTTTCTTTTGTTGCTGGTTCGTAACAAGTCTCACATCTGAACTACACCTTTGCTACAAAGGCGGGTAGAACAGTCAACATTTTGCTGCTCCGTGTACTTGTCATTTAAACGCTTCTTCTAATGTGTCCAAATCAAGACAATTGTCATTTAATCACTCCTGACTTCCATCCAATCACAGCACTTCTTTTTGATCTTTCCTTACCTCTCCTCCTTCACCTTCTCCTGTCCCCATTTCTACATAAAACCTGTCCCATTTGCAATCTTTAGTATTTCTGATACAAGGTAATTAACTTGAAACTTCAACTTTTGCTTATCTCTACAGGTGCTGCCTGAGTTAATGAATACTTACAGCACTTTCTTCCCAAATAAATTTCTTTAATTCTGTACAAGGTGCCGCACAAGAAGCTGATTAATAAGATGAGAGCTCATGGAATTACAGGTAGGATATTAGAATGGGTGGACCATTGGCTGGTAGGCAGAAAGCAAAGGGTGGGAATAAAGGGATCCTGTTCTGTTTGGCTACCAGTTACTAGTGGAGTTCTGCAGGGGTCGGTGTTGGGGCCACTTCTCTTTACTTTGTACATTAATGATTTGGATTATGGAGTAAATGGTTTTGTGGCTAAGTTTGCAGATGACACCAAGATATGTGGAGGAGTAGGGAGTACTGAAGAAATAGGAAGGTTGCAGAAAGACTTAGATAGTTTAGGAGAATGGGCAAAGAAATGGCAGATGAGATTCAATGTTGAGAAATGTGCTGTTGTACACTTTGGAAAAAGAAATAAATGGGCAGATTATTATCTAGATGGGGAGAAAATTCAAAGTACAGAAGTACAAAGGGACTTGGGGGTACTCATGCAGGATACCCTAAAGGTTAACCACCAGGTCAGATCGGCGGTAAAGAAAGCGAATGCTGTGTTAGCATTCATTTCGAGAGGTATAGTGTATAAAAGTAAGGAAGTGTTGATGAGGCTCTATGGGGCACTGGTGAGGCCTCATTTGGAGTACTGTGTGCAGTTTTGGGCCCCGTATCTTGGGAAGGATGTACTGATGTTGGAGAGGGTTCAGAAAAGATTTACAAGGATGATTCCCGGAATGAAAGGGCTTACTTACGATGAGCATTTGTCGGCTCTTGGACTGTACTCACGAGTACAGAAGAATGAGAGGGGACCTCACAGAAACATTTAGAATGTTGAAAGGACTGGACAAAGTAGATGTGGTTAAGCTGTTGCCCCTGATGGGTGAGTCCAGGACTAGAGGGCATAATCTTAGAATTAGAGGGTACCGGTTTAAAACAGAAATAAGGAGAAATTTCTTTAGCCAGAGGGTAGTGAAATTATGAAATTCTTTGCCACGTACAGCTGTGGAGGCCCAATCATTGCGGGCGTTTAAGGAGGAGATTGATAGGTATCTAATTAGTCAAGGTACCAAGAGATATGGGGATAAGGCCGGAAATTGGGGCTAGATAGAAATAGTCTTAGTTTAGCTCATGGAGCAGACTCGATGGGCCAAATGGCCTACTTCTGCTCCTTTGTCTTGTGATTTCCACTATTTTTAAAGCCCTGACCTCTTACTCTAACTGCACATCTGAATTACTGTTCCATCGATTATAATCTCATGACAATGAGCATTTAAACATGCAAATGAATAATGTACGGTGTGTAATGAATAACTTTAAAATACCTAATATTGATCTTTGCATTAAAATGTAAAAATAAATTTAATGAACTGGAATAATGTTGTACAAATAAAATGGCACAGATTTCTTAAATGGGGTTACCACCACATACGTACCTTCTCCAGAAGGTTGATCCTATTGGTTGTGTCGGACGTGGAGCCAACAGCAAGATCCTCCAATCACGAAACAATATCACATGGGCGGGATGGAACACACCCCATATATAAATACCCACATGGAACCCTCAGGTACAGCAAAGATCCACTCCCACCTTTGTTGTCAAAAGGTGGCGAGAGAGCCCATCATTCCTGGCATGGACATGACTGAAGAGCCACCTGTGCTATAAACTATTTCCATGAAAATCTGAAAGGATCTTGCATTTATTTCAGTGGTGCATTTACTCATCTAAATGGTTCTCATGTAGCTATTTCTAACCAGTGTCAAAATTCCTATATAATTGTGGTTGCATTGGTCTTTGTTTCTCAGGCACTTAATGAAAGGAATCAGTAATGCTTTATCTGCAGATTGTCATCTATGTGAAATGACACTAAACCAGAAGAGAATTATAAAAGCTTTCGCACTGGAGAGCATGTCAAAACTCCCAATATTCAAGTCCAGCTTTGGGTTCTGTCCCCTATAAACATTCTGAACAAAATATATTGAGTAGGATTTTTCTGCATATTTCTATTTTATCGATCAGCAATTCTAAATCGATGCAATCAGGAATCCACAATATTATCCTTTTAAGTATCAGGTGTGACTCAGTTGGTAAAGCACACCCTTACAATTTAGCGGGTTGACTTTACAAATGTCTTGACTTACATTCCAGTACAGTGCTGAGGGAATACTACTGTCAAAAAGTGCCCTCATTCAAACAAAAACTTAAACTAAGGCCCTGTCTGCTCTCCCAGGCAAACCTAAAAGAAACCATTGCTGCACTGAGGAAAAGCAGGAAGGTTATGCTTAAAATCCTGCCCAATTATTACACTTCAATCAACCTCACCAAAACAGATTTCTGAACATCTTTCATTGAGAACAACCCAGTTCTGATGAAGGGTTAATTCTGCTTCTCTCTACAGATGCTGCCTGACCTGTTTAGCATTTCTAGACTGTTTTATTTCACAAACAGATTAGCCTATTATCACATTTCAATTGTAAGCACAAAACAGCAATTTAAAATGATAAGTTGACATTTCATATGACATCTTTTATATTGTACCCATGTTCCACAATGCATTTAGGGTAATACTCTTCAGAGGCCAATGTAAACCTTGCTATTGTGGATGGAGGGATCCAGTGAACCAACTGCGTATTCATTACTTGGCCAAAACCTACACTGCCCTCACCAGCAATTAGCTAACATGTATCCTACCATGTATAAACAGCTCCATCATTTTCATGAATAGCCAACATTCTATTTTATCTTCCAATGGGAGTTCAGTTGTGGTCCATACATTGCCCCTGAAGAGACAAAGCACAAACAGATTAAGAAAAATGTTCTACTCCCAATTTACTGAAACTAGTCAAAGCCTAAAAGCCTGCCAAACTAAGGACACGATATGCCAAAGAATTATGTTGCTGCTGGTGTCCACTCACATGAAGCATACAAGATGTATTGTGAAGGTGTTGCGCCTAATTCCATAATAAAACAGTACTGGTACAAGATGAACTTCAAGCATATTTTTTCTTAGTTGATTTGGGTCACTTTGAATCACTGCAACCTTACTCAAGGATGCAAGAAAGTAGGAGGCCATTCAGCCTCTTGAGCCTGCCCCACCATTCAATATGATCATGGCTGATCACCCCAGGCCTCATCTCTTCTGTGTAGCTTCCCTGATCTTTCAATAGTTTATCTACTTCCACTTCAAATACCCAGAATGATCTAACCTTCTGCAGTCTTCTGGGGGAAGAAATCTCCAGAGATCCACCACCTTCTGCAAGAGGTTCCCGCATACCTCAGTTTTAAATGACCTCCGATCTTTTAACTATGAATCTTCTCCTATCAGATTCCTCCCTTCTTCAGCCCTTTGCCTCCTCCACCTATCACCTCCCAGTTTCTCACATCATTCCCTTTTACCCCCTTCCCCCACCTACCTACCTTCCCCCTCTCACCTAGACTCACCTATCACATGCTCCTCCCCCTCCCCTTTTATTCTGGCTTCTGCCCTCTTCCTTTCCAGTCCTGATGAAGGTTCTCAACCCGAAACATGAACTGTTCATTTCCCTCCATAGATGCTGCCTGACCTGCTGAGTTCCTCCAGCATTTCATGTGTGTTGCTCCAGATTTCCACCATCTGCAGGATCTCGTGTCTTGTGACTACGTCCCCTTGTTCAGGATTCTCTAGACGAAGCTCCACTTCATTTATGCAAATTAGCACTTTAAAAAAAGTAGCTGACCAACATAATAAAATGATGCCTTAACTAAACAAAACAAAGTAAATTGTGCCAATTCCTGATTTCCTTCGGTTGAAGTTCCAGAAAGAATGAGAACTTTCACTTATACGAGGACTTACATTGCAATGGTTCATGTGAATGTTCCTAAATAAAATATGACACTTTGGCCGAAAGTTTGGTCAGAGATAAAAACAAAAATTGCTGGAAAAACTCAGGTTAGACAGGATCCATGGAGAGGGAAACAAAATTAATACTTCAGATCAAAACCAGGCAATACCAGAAATCAGGGATGTTTTAAATTGCAAGAAGGGGGAGGGGTACAGAGAACAAAAGGCAATGTCCATGATAGAGTGGAAACTAAGAGCATCTTGGTGCCAGCCAGGAGAAGGTAAAGGCTTGTAGATTATCCTGGTTCAATAGCAATGCTATACTTTTATTGCACCCCATTACATTCCATCAGTAAACATATAAACTTTTATTTATTAATCCAAATGGAATCTATCAGAAAATTAGGTGGTCCTTTGTAACAATGGAGTCCTGTTCACCCTCGGGGGCCCCTCAAAGGAGAGGGATAATTTTTAAGATCGATAAAGACAGTTTAAATTTTCCTGCTCACACACCAGAACAACAACATCAACAATACAGCAAACATTTTGCTTGCTGCCTTGTGACCAGAAGCAGAAGACACCACACCTTTACATCTCAGGTTTTATCAGCACAAGACTTTTTCACCTGACAGATTCTGATTAGTTGAAATTGGAATACAGAAAGAGCCTATTCTGTAACCCAAAGCTTGGAAAAGCAGCATCTGTGGAATTCAGCCAACATCACTGACACAACTCTGATTCATTACAAACATATGCTGATATCTGCAAACATTACATATATCAGAACATGCTGCGTGAGACATATTGCTGTTCACGTAAATTGATATAATCCTTAAAACATAACATTAGCCCTGTGGGCTAAAATCTACCTACAGCAAGCCATAATGCCAAATTATTCATATAATCTTCCCCGAAGATCACAGCAATGCAATCAATTAAAGCATGTTGCTCAAACTTCCATTTCTTTCTGTAAAGGCATGAATTTTAGATTAATTCTGTATAATCATTAGGCCTAAAATTACAATGTGCAGCAGATTAGATTTCTTAAAACTGCCTTGTCTAACTTATCAGGATAAATTAACTGCATTTTACTTGATAAGCAAGCTCATAACATAATAAATTGTTTTCTCAGTAAAGTCCTTTCAAATAATTGAAATTAATTTGATTTAGTTTTCTATAATAGTTGCCTGAATGCTCCAATCTCTCTTCCAATGTTATCTGCCTCTTTTGCTTTGAAGTACAATAACTCTCAAAGGAAAATGGCAATCATTCATTTTAATTCAGAGATCCTGTGATTTGGATAAAAATTTCCCATTAGTATTTTTTATTTTTTCATGATCAAGTTATATGTTCTTCAGATGAATGAGCATTGAATCAAGATAAACAACTTTCCTCTGGATACAATGACGATTGGCAATAGCTGCATTTAGGAAAATAAACTATTCACAGAGGTTAAATACAGAATTTTTTATTCCAGGAAGAGCACAAGTGATCAAATCTAATTGTTTTGGTCAAATTTTACTTATCAGGAATAACAGGAATGGAGGTGAAACAGCTTTAGTGGCTGTCACAGGATTGCAAAACATGTCCTAAGCATTCAAGGGAACTTGCATGGGGAGATTTGAGACCTGAAATGGTACTACAGCGTAACGTGACAAGCCTATGTTGTCTGCAATAAGCCTAGTGGCCCTGCTGTCCATTGCCCCTTGCAATCATACAACCTGAAAATTCAGGTACATGCTGCATCAGTCTTACTGTAGGTGCTGCTGGAAGGTATAGCTCAAGGGGGCAGAACAATTCAATCATTTCAACAGCAGCTTAGGAACAATAATGACATCAGTGGTTAAAGATACAATTAAAACAAAGGGGAGAATATCACAAATTTAGAGAGCCAAATTATGAACTACAGGGGAGGCAGACTGGAACATGTTTGTATAAGTAGGGATTACAGATGATAAATTGAATCTCCAAAGAATACAATGCTGAAAATACAAAGTAATCAGGTTCCACTGTGGCAGAGGAAGGAAGAAATCATCACAGCCAACAAGTAATGGGAGGCGTAAGGAAAGAAACAAACTTCCCTTCAGTGGAAATCTATGAACAAATTTAGAGTGTGAGAAACACAAAGATGAAGGAATTTATTAGAACTAAAACAAAATATATTAAGAATGTTAAGGAGGAATGCAAATGATTTTCAGAAAATCCATCTACTTCTGTAATTCAAAATTGTGCATTCCTTAAAAAGAGTTGGAATGATGTGATTGGAGAAATAAACAATATTTAATAGAATAAAGGTATTCTTCATAACCACTTGATGGTTTACAGTGACTAACACAAGGTCCTGTGAATAATCTCAAGAACTAATCGCAAGTGACGATAGAAGTTTAAACCACTATTTCTGTAGTCTTTATGTGCTACCTTTCCATTGCTATGTAGATTTCTGGGAAAATCATCAAGGAAATATTGAAAAATAATAGAATTACTAGAGCCAAATCCAATCCCAGTCTCTGGTGTTAGCTATGTGGAGTTTGGACATTCTCCATGACTTCTTTCCTCCCACATCCCGAACATATACATGTTATCAGATTAATTGCCCTTTTGTGTGGGCGAATTATAGAATCTGGTTGGTGGGGTGGGGGGAGGTGAGAAGAAGATTGATGGGAATGAGTGAGAATAAAATGGGATTAATGCAGGATTAATATAAATGATTGCTGAGTTAGCACATACTTGGTAGGCCAAAGAACCTGATTCCATGCTGTATGACTGTGACTATATTAAATTAGTAAATAAAGGGCAGACATGAGAGCACAAAAGGAGGGCAAGGTGCCAAGCCCCAATTCACCAGATGCCTGAGGAAATGACCAAAATTCACCAAATTTTGCAAAGATTAAATCAGGAAAAAAAGGTACTGCTGGAAAATTTAACAAAAAGCAATTTGAAGATAGTGCTAGGGACAACCATAGACCAATGAGCTTCACATTTACAGAAGGTAAATCTTTAAATGACATCCTGAAAGGATAAAAAGAATATGCAGAGAATTATGGACTAATAAATAGTTTTGAGGAATCTAATTATTGAATAACCTAACAAATTAAGAGTTTGTACTGCGTGGGTTTCCTTTCCTTCTCCATCCCAATGACATGCAGGTTGGCAGGTTAAATGACCCTTGTGTAGGTGAATCATAGAACCTGGTTGGGGATGGAGGGGGAATTAAGAGAGAAAGTTTGATGGGAATGTGAGGAAAGCTTAAAAATCAACAGGTCCAAAATAAATCAACTCATCAAAAAAGTTTTACAGTGCTTGGGACACTGTAATGTACAGTCGTGGAATGTGAGGAAAAAAAGTTACTGGGTAAAAATCTAAAGGCTGCATTGACGGTGTCTAGTCTGAGGAACAGCAGGCAAGGTGACAGTAAATTTATGGCCATCTGTTTATGGAAGGCAAAACTGTAGCGACAAAAAACATTGCCATACAACACTGCGGTATGTAAATTAAATTTTGTGGAAACGAGCATCATATTCCTTGGTCACAAAAAAGGGCACTAAACCACATGGGAACTTTAAATGCAAGTGACTGGTTGTTAGATTGTAGATTCCACCCACCCCCCACCCCCAAAGAGTTTTAAGTATTTCTGTTGCTACAGTTTATATCCAGCAATTTTACTTGAACTCTGCCATTTGAAAGATAATCTGTGGCTTTTAATGTTACTATCTAATATGCAACCACATTGCCCAAGAAAAATATGCTGTGGCAAACCCTCAGCGACTAAGTACATAAACCACACTAATTTACCTGGGAATGTCGGAAGAGGCTCATCTTTAATGCCTCTGTTTAGATGAGTGGCTGTCATGGAGTTTCACCATCTGCCTCAAGATAACCTGCAAATAGCTTTAACAGTGTCAACTTATCACATGAAAGGAATGCCAACCACAACTTGTAGCTTTCATGCTGCTACATCTGTCAATCCACTAGCACATCACAGTTCACAGTAAGCACGTCTATTGTGCAAGTTGCTCCACTTCCAATGTGTACCACCATTACTTTTATTGATGAAAGAGATATCAGGTGGGTAAGGTGCACAGCTTTCATTTGGCAATAGTTTTCTCAAAGGCAGGGCACAGTAAATTACGCTCATGACTTTCAGAGCAGTTCAGCCTCCAAACAGACATTAGCACTCGACTACCACTCACGTTACCTGACCACAGAATTTTCAATGCACGATAAAAGCTGTTATCCATGGCTCCCGAGAAAGCTCAACATCACAGTCTGGTAAAGTACAATTCTGATAGCTTAGTCTACTCCTTGCTGGTTCTTGACCACTACCACCATAGAGTCATGCAGGACAGAAACAGGCCCTTTGGCCCAACTAGTCCATGCTGACCAAAATTCCCATCTAAGCTAGTCCCATTTGCCTGTGTTTGGTCCATATCTCTCTAATCCTTTCCTAGCCATGTACCTGTCCAAGTACCTCTTAAATGTTAATGCACCTGCCTCAACCACTTCCTCCGGCAACTCATTCAATATACTGACGACTCTCTAGGTGAAAAGGTTGCCCCTCAGGTTTCTATTAAATCTCTCCCCTCTCACCTTAAACCTATGCCCTCTAGTTCTTGATTCCCCAACCCTGGGAAAAAGACTGAGTGCATTCACCCTATTTATGCCCCTCATAATTTTATACACCTCTATAAGATCATGCCTCATTCTCCTGTGCTCCAATAAAAAAATTCCCAATCTGTTCAACCTCTCCCTGTAACTCAGTCCCTTGAGTCCTGGTGACATCTTCGTAAGTCTCCTCTGCACTCTTTCCAGCTTAATAGCATCTTTCCTATAACAGGGTGACCAAAACTGAACACAATATTCCAAATGCTGCTTCACCAGCGTGCAACTGCAACATAATGTCCCAACTTCTATACTCAATATCACATTCAATTAAAATGGCCAGTAGAATCTAGACAAGACCAATAGAATCTGCACAAGATATTTGCGCACAGATGGTAAGTAGCAACTCTATTTCATTTCTCAAATCCTCTATTGATTGCATCTATTATCTACAAGTGTTTTATTTTGCACAATAACATGAGCCAACATTTTGAATTTACATCAATGTTAGACTTCACCAGGGAATTCATGGTTGGAAATCCAGTATATTCATCATCCCATCTAATTCACTATAATTGATCTGGAAACAATTACCTTATGAGAAAAGTTGCAAATAGGGAAAAAAGTTTCCTGGTTTCAGAAAGAAAACAAAAAGTAAACAAACTCCCTACCTTTGCACATGATGGAGCAAATACTCTTACAGTTGGGAAGTAGCTACCTAAAGAATTACATACAGCGAGTGCTCTTCAACATACTTTTTCATTATACTAAAAGTACATTACATTCTTCATAAAGCCAGAGATTTTAATTTGAGCAATGGTAAACTGATTCTCATTTCCTGCTGAACATTCCCAGAAGGGCCAGTCAAGAATCATTAATAAATCCAACAAAAGTTAAAACATTATAAAGAAAAATGAATCAAAATACATTTAAACACACTAAGTTTATCATGCCTTGCTTGTATTCCCCATAAGGGGAAACCTGAACAAAGTTGTTTATCAGAATAATCCATACATGGCAATACTTCAAGTGCACAATGAATACAAAAGTAGAAGTCTGCAAGACCATGAATCAATTTCTGATTAATGCTGTGTGCCAAATTAGCAGTCTCAGCCTAGATTACAGATGAGTGCTCCAATTGGTCAAAATGAATAATGTGGAAGAAATAATATGGTTCAATGTCTGGGCAAAACTTTCAAAGCTGAAATCCAAATTACCAGGCTGTCAATATCACGGCTAGAACCACTTACTCCCTAGTAACACAAGCAATGATGAGAGGTAAAATGTTTGAAAATGTCATTATATCAAGGGTAAAACTGAAAAAAATTGGCTTAATTTGAGAGACTAAGGGCCAAATATTTGAGATGAATGGAACTGATGATCTCAGTTATAGACATTTAATAATAAATGAAAATTACATTAAATATATCATTGTAAGTAGAGACAAACTACGTTCTGAACTCAAGAAAAAGTTAATTGAATTAGAAGGGAACAATATTGAAAAGGGTATATTACTGCTGGGGTAATGTCTATGCTAATCATTTAAGAAAAATGAAATAGTTAATGCAACTTAAATAACTTACACAATATTTGTCAGTGCTTAGTCATTTGACTTATGGAAAATCAGCTCAAATGCAAATTTTACAAGACTTCCCAAAGAGAATTTATGGCAGTTAAAATAATGAAAGACGGATCAATTCAAATGTGGGAAAAAGTTAAATTTTCTACCATAATATTGATAATCTGCTTACAAGCCACTCAATATATAACGAAAATCAAGGTTTTTCTATTAACTTAAGATAGTCTGTTTTGGACTGACGACTATGAGTCATATTATAGGGTTAAATAAATTACTAACTTTCATTACATTCTTGCCACACCCCATGTACTGCCGTTAAAAGTTTCCTTTTCTGGTCCAAACATATTTTGCATTTCATTTTTATGAAATCTATGGTATTATCATTCTCAAATCATCTACCTGGAGAGCAGCACCAAATAAAAACTAAGGTAATAGTCCAAGGTACAAAATCCAACACCTGTGAGTTCACGTTGCAAGCAGATTTTTGTTTAAAAAAAAGCAGCACCCAAAGCATCAGAGTTCCTGACAAAAAAAAATGCAACAAATAGTGAGCTAAACATTCAACCATTAGGATGACACAGATTGGGGAAGGCTGCCAAAAAAGGAAACATTTCTTCTTTGGCAGCTCCTTGGAATCGAGCACGACTTACTTCCACTACAGTTCTAATGCTTTGAGGTGACAAATGAGTCCTATGCAGGATGTGTAGTGTTAGTGATAGGTTGGGATTGCTAGAGTTGACAGGTAGATGGCTGGGTTGTTTGGGTAATTGCGTATTCCTTCTACAGATCATTTAGCCTCCACGTGCTCCCAGAGGTTTGAAGAGCTCCATAGCCTCCTGGATGCTTCTCCACCAGTTTGAACCATCTTGAGCTGGAGATTCCCACACATTGATGTTATATTTTTCCCCTGCCATAAGATGGAGACATTCCTTAAGATTTTCCTGTCCTCCTGAAAATCGCTTGCCGCGACAGAGTTCAGGGTACCATGCTTGCTTTGATGGTCTAGCATCAGACATTCGATGTGGCCTTCCCATTAGAGCTGGTTGAGTGTAATCAGAGTTTAAAGCTATGAACAGCTATTCTTATACTGACAGCTCTGGATTCCTTGCTTAGCATTCAAATATATTAAGCCTGGCAACTTCCACCTGAAGATTCCCCTTCATTCCAATTTGTTCCTCTGCAGGTTAATTAGCCATGCACCTTTCCAAAACAAAAGTTTTGAAATAGGCTTTAATGATTTTAGTCTGTTTCTCATTGTAAATGGAGGATCTTGTCTTTACATTTCACTCTTCAAGCAAGGAGCTGACATCTTAAAATCGTAAGTAATCAAGGAAAGCAGGTTCACAGTCTTCAAGGTGTAAAGAAAGACAATTTACTAGCTGTTTGTAGAGTCAGTTTTATTTCAACAATTCCATATTTGAAGGAGCAACTGTACTTTACCTATACTCAAAATCCAAATACACGCAAAATTAAATCAGGGCTACAAATGACAATCTTGATGCCTTTGATACAATCATATTTGGCACCAATTTTCAGTGGTCCAAATGTTATAATTTCATTACTTAAAATTATCTCCCTGGATTGATTTCTAGATATGAATACTTACTTGGTTATGTTCCCATTGAGGAACATACTTAATGCACCATAAATTTTGTTCTCAAGTCAGAACATATAAACACTATCCAGAGCAAACCAAAAAAAAAGTTTTAAAATACTTCCATGCTCACTCAAGCTTTTGGAATAGTATTTTGCACAAATCAAGTTGTCTCTTCAGGATTACCAATATTTGAAATACATAACATTTTAGGTGTAAGAATTTATGTACAAGTCAAAGTACACATAATACTGAAAAAAAAAAATTCCATGTATGTTGATTAAGAAATGTCATTCAGGACCTAGTTGCAAACAAAGCTTTACAACAGTAAAGATGATTCCTTATTATAGTTCAGAATGTACATTTCCAGCCTTTGACCCCTCCATAGGTTTCATGAAGATTCCTTCCATCACCTTCCAAGAATTGTATTGGTTTGAATACTGCATGCCATGAACTTCACGTTGGCCATTTATTGGTCGCCCATACTGTTCCCCTGTAATGGACAGCAGGACTTCTGTAACAGTATGCTTAAACCTTACTGGACTTTTTCTTTCCCAGTATGTTCCACTACACACGACAGTCCAATTATCCAGGTTATCTCCTTCTCCATCTTCGCCAAATGCACTGACCTCCTTTTTCAAAAATAAAAGAAACATTAATGAGCTCTCCTTTAACCAAATCCAAACTCAAATACAAAAAGGTTTAAGTTACTATACAGTCTGAATACCAACCATTCACTATTTTCGTATTCAAGGCAGTCAGTTTCATAAAGGACTATTATTCTCAAATAGGTTGAGCAATAAACAGGTTTGCACTCGCGGTAACTTTCACAACCAAAGGAAGTCATAAAGTTCTTTTGGGCCAATGAGACATCTGAAGTGTAATCACTGTTTGTAGTGTCAAAAATAAAACAGCCAACTTACACACTGCAAATTCCCACAGCTATGCGATAATGCAATAAAAATGTATATTAGTAACACCACATTGGTACTTGCTACCTACCAGCCCATTTATTTGACACAAACTTTGAAGAAGTTTTTGATAGGTATTAAAGGATATACTATTTTCAGACTTCACAAATTAGTTTTTTTTTGGCAAAGTTTCACTAAAACTTGATCAGCATCAAGATTTACTACATTGTAATGTACATCAATTAATTAGGTCTGTGAAATCATGCAAATCCCAGATTTAATTTAAGAGGTTACAGCCTCAAGGGTAGACCATTTAAAACTGAAACAAAGAGGAACCTCTTCATCAAGAGCAGTGAATCTTTGGAATTCAGTACCCTGTTGGGCTGTGAAGACTCAGACAATAATGGATCAACAGATTTCTGGATATAATGGAATCTATGGGATATGGAGCAGGTCAGGAAAATGGTGTTCAAGGTCAAAGACCAGTCTTGATCTTGTTGAATAGCAAAACAAATCAAAGTGGCTAAAGAGCCCACTTCTGCACCTGGTTTCTTATGTTCTCATTCCCATCTTTCCAAAGTGTTTTCACAGCAGCCAAGCAGAACACCTGAAAATCAATTCATTGTGCATGCTTGCAGTTGTCATTTTGTTAATAATTAGTTAAACCAAGTTATCTGGAATTCAACTGACCAGATTTTTCTGCAGTAAACGAACAGCAGCTGTTAGGTGGACACCACTATTGTAGAACATAGAATGGTACAGCACAGGAACAGGCCCTTCAGCCCATGATTTGTGCTGACCATGATGCCAATTTAAGCTAATATCATCTGCCTGCACATGGTCTATATTCCCACCACCTCCCATACCCCTGCCTGTTCGTGTGCCTGCCTAAAATGCCTCTTGAACATTCTGCTTCCATCTCCCCTGAAATTGTTTTGGGGACTTCAAAAGAAGAACCCAACACTACCTCCATCTTGATGTCAAAATGCCCTAGAATATCAGCATACCTCTCCCTGATATCACTCACTATCCATGTCCTATCGTACCCAAGTTTTTACATTCTTGTGCAGATGTTGAAGGTGGTACAAATGGATAACATCTCAGCAAGGGAAAGAGGGCACCTGGAACTCAGTAAACAAGACAAATTATCTCTGCTTATCAGATTGAAACATTGTGAAATTTGTGAAAGGTGTGTTAATTTCAGTTGGCCAACTTGATTTTGAATTCGGCAGAAAAAGAAATAATGGAATAGAAAGATAGACCAATTGACAGAGAATGCAAGGAGAACTCAAAAGGAAAAATTCAAACAAATCAATAATTAATGTTGTGTGCCAAATTAGCAGTCTCAGCCTAGATTACAGCCTAAATCCTCAACAATTAATGTTCAGTGACAAAGGGGCTGCTTGCCAGAAATGAACAAAGGTGCTGAGATTGGAATGGACAAGACTTCATTTTGCAATGAGTTCGGTTGTATCAATTGTGCAAATGGAACAGCTTCATTCCACTCAATGCATTTCAAATAGTGTGGCCAATAGCAAAATGCCTGCTTTGCAAGGGTCAACAGAGCAGCACAACTCCGACAGCAAGTTTTTAGAATTGGTCTTAAATGGTCATCTGCTCCTAGCCCAAAGTTGCTGCAGCATTCAGGGGTACATAGCAGCAAATGTCATTAGCCTTTTAAAGCAAAAATCAGGGCCAATGTTTATGATGTTATTGATGGAACAAGTGGCAATGATTAAAAACTATTGCATACATGCAAGCTACCATACTGCCAATTATCTGGAGAGCTTTTTTATCCAATGCTTAGCTCTCAATTTCCTGACTGATATTCTACATGTGCACATCCTTTATCAATGGAATTCAAGATACTTTTACCATCCAATTTATGTTAGTTGCAGATTTGTCATCTTTGTGCAACTTGATTTCACTTGGGCTTATTCAGAAAATTTAAACAGCTGTTCCTCTAGCAGTTGCTGGAGATGACATATTAACTAATAAATAACAGGAAGGCCCCATGAGCAACATTAATCCATTCGCCCGGAAAAATCTCAGGTCAGCATCGAGTTCCAGATCTCAGCTACAGTAGCAATGCTCAAGAAAAGGGAGCGCAGTGGATGGAGAAGGGGAGGGCAGGAAGTCAAATGATATTCATGATCAATACTGAACAAGTTCAGGATGGTGCGTGCATCTGAACAAGAGATAAAGACGTCATTAACTCTAGCTGTGATATAACAACTCTACAGTAGCTCAACATGGACAAAGTAAACCCTTTGATAAAATAACAGTGCCATCAATCTAAGAAAATCCTCTCGATAGGAGCTGGTTCTATGAACATAGGCTCCTGACAGGGAATCATGCTCTGATTGTGAGAAATGGTGATCGCACACCCACACTCTGCAGATCAACACAGCAAGCGAACAAAGTCCCTACTAGTACTGTACAAGTGTATGAAAGAGTAATTTATAATGAAGATGTGTATCAGTAACAAAGACATCTAAAATTATTTGCTCTGCAAAATGTGGAATGCTATTAAAAATACTTTGCTGCTTTTAACTGTTTAAAAATAACTAGTTTACAAGTTTGATCATAACAAAAGTCAAATTAACTAAATTGTGATGTGTCTTTAAAAAATGTCCAAGTAGAGCTGAACCAAACACACTAGAATTTGCCTCTATTCCCCCCAAGATCAAATCCTGTACCAAAATAAGAAAGATCACTCCAATTCTAGGGTTTTGGGTAAACAAAAATTCAATAGTCGGTGAATTCTGTAAACAAGTTACAAGAATGCAATTAAAGTACCAACAACCTATTACCTTCAACAACTGTTCATCACTTTACTTGCCCCAACAGCTCCACTGAACTGATGCTGCTGACAACACAAATAGCTAGAAGCTCACAATAGGTCTTCAGTCAGTCAATTCAGACACAGACCACCTAAACAGTTCACAAGTTATTGCCGTGGTTTGCAAGCTTAAAAAGCCTTTTGCCGATTGTCCCTAGGTACTAAGGAGCAAATGATTCAATTTTACACTCAGTTTGAGGGAAAGAATGGGGCAAGAATAGAATCCTAAACTTGAAAATGGACAAGGAGGGCATGAAAGCAGATCCAGCTAAAGTAAACTAGCTTAAGGGATCTAAATTAAGGTAACTAAATTAAGAGATCAGGCAATCGAGATGCAGTGGCAGATATTTAAGGAGATCTTTCAGAATACAAGATAAATAAGGCCAACACAAAAAATTTCCAAGGGGAAGATCTGCCATCTGTGATGAACTAAAGTTGAAGATTGCACCAACATAAAAAGCAAATGCAAAGATGGGTGGCAGGTCAGAAGATTAAAAAGAATTGTAAAAAAGCAAAGCCAAAATAGCAAGTAATAATTAGTATACAAGATAAAGCCTACCATGAAAGTAAAACAATTTCTATAGATAATTAAAACAAGAATGTGTCAAAGTGAGCTCTAGTCCTATATAAAAAAAATTCTGGGGAATTAATGGAAAACCAGGAAATGGCAAATGAATTAAACAAATTTTACAAGAGCTTTCGTTACATAGAATACAAGTAACAGTGTAGAAATGACCAAAGATCAGGAATTTGGAGTGAGAACCTCAGAAAAATTATAATCAGCAGGTGATAACATGTGGATTGTTAAAGCTGTGACTGACAAATCTCCAGGTCCTGACGGACTGCAAGTTTAATGTGACTAATGAGATAGATGATACGTTGCTTTAACTTTTCCAAAACTTCCTTGATTAAAGGTCATTAAATCGAAAAATAGCCAATATATCCTCATGATTCAAAAAATGGAATGACAAAACAGGAACTACAAGCCAGCTCACTTAACATTTTACCCAATGTCAGATGTTAGAAGCCATGACAAAAGACACTATAGCAGCGCACTAAAAATTCAAGGTAATCAGACAAAATCAACATTTTGGTGAAAGGAAAATCATGTCAATTTATTGGAGTTCTTTGAAGTCATAAAAGAGGATAAAGAGGAACCAGTGGATTTACTGCACTTAGATTTCCAGAAGGCCACAAAGATAATTGCAGAAAACAAAAAATTCATTGTGTAGAAGATAACAATGGTGTGGATAGAAATTTAGCTGGCTTGCAGGAAATTGGGTATAAATGGGTCTTTCTAGCTGGCAAAATACAGCATGATGTGCTACAGGGATAGGGATTAGGGCCTCAACTTTTTACAATTTATGCGAGAGGCTTTGATGAGGGCATCCAAGTAACTTTGCTGAAGACAAAGATAGGGAAGTAAATTGCAAAGAAGACATAATGAGGCTACAGAGGAATATAGACAAAGTGAATGGGCAAAAATCTGACAAATGGAGTTTAATGTGAGAAAATGAGAAATTGTTCATTTTGATGGGGGGAGGGGTGGGGGGAAGCATGATTTAAATGGTGAGAAATTGCAGAGTTCTGAAATGTGGAAGGATCTGGGTATCCCAATGCATGATTTTTAAATGGCTAGTGTCCAGGTAACAAGGTCAGTTATTACAGCTTACAAAAGTACACAGATTATGCTTCAGTTATTTATGACAGCGAGACTACATCTGGAGAACTGTATACAGTATTTGTCACCTTAATCAAGAAAGGATGGCAATGCATTGGAAGCAATTCAGAGAGGTTCACTGGACTCATACCTGGGATTGGCAGATTGTTTATGGGGAAAAGGATTGAAAGTTAGCCTTCTAGGCACTGGAGTTTAGAAGAGTGAGTTGGTTTGATTGAAACCCAAATTCCTGGAGAGATCTTGACAGGCTGAATGTGGAGATGGTGTTTCCTCTTATGGAAGGTCACTGTTTAAAAGTAAAAGGTTGCCCATTTAAGAAAGGCTAGATGTTTTTTTTCCTGAGTGGTGATATTTTGGGCTCTACTCAAAAGGGGAGTGGAAGCAGGGTCTTTGAATATTTTTAAGTCAAAGGCAAGTTGACCAGAACAAAAGAAACTGCAGATGTTGGAAATCTGAAACAAAAAACAAGTGTGGGAAGTACTCAACAGGTCAGCCAATATCCATGGAGAGATACAAAAGAGTTTGTGTTTTAGATCAATTCCAGATGTTAGCCAAAATTCTGAGGAGTGAGGTGAAAGATCACTGCAGATAGAGAGAAAACTTGAATTTACAATCAGATCAGCCGTGATCTTATTAAATGGCAGAGCAGGCTATTGGAGCCAAGTGACCTCCTCTTGTTCCTAATTCACACATTGATGATGCCTGAAGAAGAAAACATTTACACTGCACAGAACAATGCAATTTTTTGAATTAATGAAAGTTCAGTTTGATCATAACCCAAAACATCTTTTGGGTACGGAGACATCACTGTTTAGAGCTTGGCTAACTGACTGCTATTACAGTAAGGAATTTCACCAATGAGGATTAAGGTTAAACAAATAAATTTCACATATATGCAAATACTAGATAACAATTTATCTCAAGGCTTTCACAGACACATTGAAGCATTAAGAAAGTGAAAACCTTACAAGCTCAGTTAAAACTGAAGCAATAACATCAAGGTCAAGTTACTGGCATGAATATATTGCAATCTGTCTGATTAACAATGCTGGTGCTGCTAACAAAATCAAAGTGAAATATTAGGCCAAGTTTGATAGTCAGAAAAAAATGTTTGAAATCTGAAGGAATTAAGTTGACAATGTTAATAAACAATAACTTAACCTTTTCATTTTGGTTTATAAAACAAAGGACTCTGTTTTTCAGGCTTTCAAGACATCCCAAGTATTTTCAGAAGAACTGTGGTTGTTTTGTGGTAAAATGAGCCTATGAATTTCTGCAGATTTGGGTTCCAAAAATGAATGATATTATTCTATTTCGATTTGTTAGTTGCAAGATGAATATTACCCAAGGTACTGCAGAACTTCCTGATCCACTTCAAAAATTTTTATATCTTATTTGAGTGATAAAAAGGCAAAATTCATTTCACTCAAGCCCTGTACCAAGGCTAAAGGCACGATCCTCAAAAAGAAATAAAAATGCTACAAATTACTTCTCGATTAATTTGCGTCCATGTGGATTGCTTTGCAAAATAACAATTTAATCCCAGTTAGTTCACAAGAAATTTACAAGAATTCAACATAAAAATGGCAATAAAATAACTTTACAATAAAACTGCCACATTAGGGAATAACTAGGCATCACTTCTCAACTAAATTGGGTTCTGATTGCTTTCAGTGATGGGTAATCAAGTCCATGTCCCAATATGTGAAAAGTACTCCACTGCAATAAAAGATTTGAGTGTCTGAATTCAATGTATCACACCCCACAAAACTATGCATTTTGCCACACACAGGACTCAGTGGAAGACTTTCGAAGAGATTTTTCACAGTGCTCAACAAAAGTATATTCCAGTTAAAAGCAAGGACAGTGGGGAGAGCCAGCCTTGGATAACTAAGGAAGCTAAAAGCATACAAAGTCGCCAAGAGTAGTGGGAAACGGGAAGATTGGGAAAACTTTAAAAAGCAACAAAGAACCGCTAAGAAAGCAGTAAAGAAAGAGAAAATAGATTATAAAAGTAAACTAGGACAAATCATAAAAATATACTAAAAGTTTTTGTAATTATATAAAACGGAAAAGGGTGGCCAAAGTGAACGTAGGTCCCTTGAAAAATGAGAAGGGGGAATTAATATTGGGTAATGTGGAAATAGCTGAGGACTTGAACAACTATTTTGTGTCTGTCTTCACGGTGGAGGACACGTCTAATGTGCCAAAGAGAGATGTTATGAATGCAATGGGAGGCGAGGACCTGGATATAATCGCTGTCACTGAAGAGGTAGCGATGAATGAACTAGTGGGCCTAAAGGTATACACGTCCTCTGGTCCTGATGGGATGCATCCCAGGGTACTAGAAGAAATGGTGGAAGTTATAGTAGACGTGTTTGTGATAATTTACCAAAATTCTCTGGACAGGTCCCAGCGGATTGGAAGATAGCAAATGTCATGCCACTGTTTAAAAAAGGATGTACCCAAAAGGCAGTTAACTATAGGCCAGTTAGCTTAATGTCTGTAGTCGGGAAAATGCTTGAAGCGATCATTAAGGAAGAAATAGTGAAACATCTGGATAAAAGTGGTTCCATCAGGCAGACACAGCATGGATTCAGGAACGGCAGGTCCTATTTGACAAACTTACTGGAGTTCTTTGAGGATATAACGAGCATAGTGGCTAGAGGGGAACAGGTGGATGTTGTATACTTGGATTTCCAGAAGGCATTCAATAAGGTGCTGCATAAAAGACTTATCCATAAGATAAGGATGCATGGAGTTGGGGGTAATGTATTAGCATGGATAGAGGATTGGTTAACCAACAGAAGACAGAGAGTTGGGTGGAGAGCAGAGTGCTGCAGGGGTCAGTGCTGGGCCCGCAACTGCTCACGATAAACATTAATGAGTTGGAAGAGGGGACCGAGAGCAGCATATCTAACTTTGCTGATGACACTAAATTGAATGGAAATTGTGCAGAGGAAGCTGGGAGTCTGCAGAGAGATATAGATAGGATAAGTGAGTGGGCAAGGGTCTGGCAGATGGAGTACAATGTTGGTAAACGCGAGGTCATCCACTTTGGAAGGAAACGTAGAAGATCAGATTATTAGTTAAATGGTGAAAGATTGCAGCATGCTGTTGTGCAGAAGGACTTGGGAGTGCTTGTGCACGAATCACAGAAGGTTGGTTTGCAGGTGCAACAGGTTATCAAGAAGGCAATTGGAATGCTGGCCTTCATTGCTAGAAGGATTGAATTTAAGAGCAGGGCATTTATGTTGCATCTGTATAGGGTACTGGTGAGGCTGCACCTGGAGTACTGCGTGCAGTTCTGGACAGAAATACTGGCTTTGGAGGTGGTGCAGAGGAGGTTCACCAGGTTGATTCCGGAGATGAGGGGGTTAGCCTATGAGAGATTGAGTCGCCTGGGACTATACTCGCTAGAATTCAGAAGAATGAGAGGGGATCTTATAGAAACATACAATTATGAAAGGGATATATAAGGTCGAGGCAGGGAAGTTGTTTCCATTGGTAGGTGAGACTAGAACCAGGGGACATAGCCTCAAGATTCGGGAAAATAGATTTTGGAAAGAGATGAGGAGAAACCACTTTTCCCAGAGAGTAGTGAATCTGTGGAATTCTCTGTGCAGGGAAGCAGTAGAGGCTACCTCATTAAATATATTTAAGACACAGGTAGATTTTTGCATAGTAGGGGAATTAAGGGTGGAAAAGGCAAGTAGGTGGAGTTGAATCCACAGCCAGATCAGCCATGATATTATTGAATGGCAGAGCAGGCTCAATGGGCCAGATGGCCTCCTCCTGCTCCCATTTGTTATAACTCAGATTAATAGCCAATGTGGTTTTAATGAGGTTTCTTGTATACTAACTAATGTTGCAATATAGGAGATAGCACAACGTGGGCATACGAGTTAAGGGAAAAAAAAACAGACTTGGAAACAAGTCATGAGTGTTAGCCTTACTGAACTGGTCATTTCACTGATGCGGTAAATCAAAGTGTACTCAAGCATTAGTGAAAAGAACAAAGCTTTAAAACACATACTCCAAATCCAAAATTCCAAAGAATTAGCTAACATTCCAAGGAATTACAAATCTGACTAGACGCCAACATCTAATTCATACAATGTGATACCAAATATAATCCCTCAGGAACAAAAAGGTACAATGATCTGAAGCTTGTAGGACTTTGTTGTTTCAACTAAACAATAGTAAAACTACAGAAAACGTAGTACTGTTATCTATAAGCCCTTTTTGGTTTCACACAGGACTGTCATAACTTTTTTCAAAAAAAGTTTGCTTTCAGTATACATTACAACTAACTGAAAACTCTGGAATATTTTCACAGGTTCAAAACCAAATCATCAGGCATTATAGCTTCAAGTAAATTCAGATGACATACTTCGATTAATCTGAATTACCAAAGAAAAAGGTGAATAGATGGATGGATATTACCCTGACCCACGTCAAATCAAAGTGAAATATATGTTACACAGTAGTATAATAAATTCTGCAGTGAACCCCAGCGAGTTTCAGCTTGTCAAACATGCTGACACAAATGAGCATTCTAGACCCTGACCCCAGCCACAAACCTGGCCCACATTCTCAACTCCTGGCATTCCAGACTCCAGCAACATACCTACTGTACACCCTTCGAGTAACAAGGACTTAGTGTACTAGCTGCTGGGATTTCCAAACACACTGATATGGGGTTATCAGAGTGTTATTACATATGGAAAAAAAACAATTTCCATTGCATGTTACACTCTCATATTGCCACTTGGTGGCAGTAAATATGCAAAGGCCTGATGTAGCTTAACCAAAACAGCAAAAAGTTATGAACTAAATACCTCGGTTGAGTTATTTATCGTGCTACATCTCACTGAATATCTTAACTGTACACCTGAAATGCTTTTGTTCTGTTCTGTATAACACGAGTCAATTTTTCCTCTTGCTTATTTGGAACTAATACAAAAGAAATTGCTCAGTATAATTTTGAACCAATAGAAGTACCCAAACCAAATCAAAAGCCCCAGAAATTTGCGTTTAAAAAGGGGGAGAAAGAAAAAACTCAAACAGACACATGTTCCCCCAAACATACTACACAAGTTCTTATATTCAGAATAAGCACATTTTTGAAGCAGAACATTGTTTCAAATACCAGTGACTAAAAATGAACCATGTCATCTGTCAAAACCAAAGAAACAAGCTACTGGGGAAACTCAGTGGGTTGAGCACATCTGTGGAGGGAAAGGAACAGTCATTGTTTCCGGTTGAGATGCCACATCAGGACAATTCCTTTCCCTCCACAGATGCTTTGAACTGCTGAGTTTCTCAGCAGCTTGTTTTTTTAACTCCAGAGTACAGCATCTCATGTCTCCATGTCTGTCTGATGTCAGCTGTTGTCTTTACCTTCCATTTTAGCCAAACTCAGCAGACTGATGTCAAAAATGCAGCCTAGTGTAATGACATTACAATAATACAATGCCCCAAAATATTTGGTGAAGCAACAGAAATCAGATTAGAAATGTATCAACATTTAACATACTAAAGACTAAGTTAACAATTTCAGCACTGAGAAACAAGCTACTTATCAATTTATATCAAGGGTACATACTGTCATTTCATCATCTTCAATTTATATCACTTTAAATTATGCCTCAACAAAATGGAAACCATGGATTTGTGGGTTAAGACTGCTTCTTCTGGAAAGCCTAATACAATGAAGACAATTGAAAATTGTGTAAACCCCCATTTATTAGAGAATCAAATCAAACCAGATTTAAGAAAATAACTGACAGTGCCTACATTAATTCTAGAATTCAAATTGGTCTCATCATTACACCATAATTTTTAGGCAAGCTTCAGGTGTCAACAGAAAATTGGTATTAAAAAGATCCAAGTAAGGTCTGCATTCTGCACACTCCTGTACCCACCCCGGTCCTCTTGGCAGAGCACACCAAACCCCCTGCCCCCACAAACAATTCTGTACTATGATTAAAAATTGTGCAACAGCAGCAATATTACATTAGTTTAACTTCATGAACATATTAACATTCTCAGTGAACCAGTTTTGTTGATAGACGGAACATAATTCACAGGTGATAATATAGAAATGAAACCATTACTTAAGTTTCCAACCTGTAAATCAATCGAAACAAATTAAAAGGACATCTTACAACCAAATAATGTTAGCATCAAGAAGAAAAAGCAATAGAGCAAGTTCTCTAATTCTGCAACATTTGTCAAGGACAGCAAACATCAGCCGGGCTGTGGTTTGTGGTTCAATGCACGTCTCCACCCTCAGCTATGGATGTGCATTAAACGTGAGTGCAAGAGACCAGGCTCAGATATCAGTTCATTTAATTAAAGGTTCCAACTGGATCTCACTATCTTCCTCAAGAAATTTTAGCATGGATGCCAGTGTATAACAGATGAACAATATCTCCACAGACATGAAGACAAGAGCAAAGAAAACAGCAGGTGCTATTGATCCTGACCTAGTTGTGGTGTGGGCACCTATGCAGATCTATGCACTCTTCTAAGGAATTCTAGATAAGACAACAGAATCAACTCACAACATGGAATATTTCCTAGTAATAATCAAGCTGCAAGAAAAAAAAAGGATAAATCCGTCCTTACCAATTACTGCCCTTAGTTAAATGACATGATTGAAGAGTTCAATTGTTGGAAAATAACCCATAAACAACTTATTTTGCCTTGTACTTACAAACACAGAAGGTGGTCATTTGATCCACTGAGTTCATTCTGGATCCCATTAGTCCCACTTCCTGTTATTTCCCTGTATTCTTACAACTTATTCTTTCATACATGCCCATGAACTCCACTTTGACTCTTTTACCAATTATCTACTCCAAAGGGTAGCTTACAGTCATAATTAACCTACCAGCACGCTTAATTAGACAACTGTGTCAAATAGCATACTTCAAAGTAGGAAAGAAACTGCGAATTCAATGTAGACAGTTGCAAGGTCATCACCATCAGGCTCAGAGATCATCACTACAAGAATCAGTCATACAGCATAGAAACAGGCCCTTCGGCCCACCATGGCAGTGCTGACCTTCAAACAACAGCTTACACTAATCCTACATCAATTCCCTTTTATTCTCCCCACATTCCCATCAACCTCCACCAGATTCTACTATTCACCTACGCACCAGGGGCAATTTATAGTTGCCAAGTAATCGAGTTACCCACATCTTCAGGACATGGGAAGAAACTGGAGAATCCAGAGGAAATTGGTGGGGTTGTAAGAAGGTGCAGATACACAGAAGAGGACAGAATTGAACCCAGGTTGCAGAAGCCATGAAGCAGCAACTCCTTTAGCTGCACACTATTTTGTGATCTCCAACACCAAGGAGGAAATTAAGATGGAAACACCACTTCAAAAGTCCCTTCCAAGTCAGATATTATCCTGACCAGGTCATTTATAAACAATTAAGTCTTCATAATCACTCATTATTCAAGTCACACCCACACATTACTCTGGCAGCATGATAAAACAAGGATAAAACTGTCCAAGAAGAAGACCTACCTCCTTAACCAGAGTTAGGCAACTCACACTCCAGAACAAATATTTAACAAATTTAAAAAGTTGAGCCAAACAGTCTAAATATTTTTCCAGAGAGATGTTAAATAGAAAATAAAAGTGAACAACAATACTTTTAACAATTTACCTGTGAAAATGTTATTATGTTAAAAGCTCACTACTCCTTTACAACTGCATAAATCGGAGGCAAACCTACAGATAAATAGGGCAGAGAAGTGAAAGATGGAGTATGGATAAAGTCCACAGTAAATGGAGAAGTTTGGTGTAGTGATGCGTTCAAGGCTTCTAATTATTAACAGCTGAAGAGGTAGAAAAGAACAAGATCAAGAAAAAATACCAAGATCAACCTCAAGGAAACTTTGTAATGTTCCACAGGTGGAATATCAAGCTGTAATCTTATAACAGATGTAGACTGGATGCACAAATTAGAAAATGCTTCAATATAAAAACAGCTATGTCAAAATGGGCCTCAATAAAAACTAATATTTTCTGGTGTAGAAAAATTAACAGGCTACCACTTGACTTTTTTTTAAAAGTTAGTTACAGTTGTGATTGAAAATTTCAGCAGATTTCCAAAGTAATACCATAAAAAGCAGCTACTAACTTACAATTTTTTAAGAAGCTTTACACTACACAGTGCAGGTGCCAACATTATCAAACACCAGTTGAGTCAACACACCTGATTTCCTGATAATGGTGAAGTAAAGTAATGGCTGTGTAAGTTACGGCCTGTGTTGACGTGGGTCAGTCGAATAGTCTCACCACATTTTATTGGATTCCCACGTTGGCATACAATGTCACTTTTTCCACGTATCCTCCAATAACTATTGCTGTCATCTGCCTCAGTTACTCCAGTGACAGATTGCTGGCCACTTCCTGAAACAAAGATAAAAAGAGTCTAGGAGCTGCTTTCAATGTTAGTTTAAAAGTGAGGAAACAAGCTTGAAGATCAGTTATTTGAAGTAACATGTTAAAAAGAAATCAAAAACAATTCTAACAAAATTCTATGGATTAAGTCATTCTTAGTGCTAGTAAGTTTTCCACAATCACGCGAAGTTTTCCCTTGCTCTTAAACTCATTATAAACAAAATATTGCTCCCAGCTGAGTAAAACAAGCTGTCCAAGGCAAATGCACATTTTGATAATAAATGGCAAAAAGAAATAAAACAGAGCTTCTTAACCCTCAAAACTAATAAGCTCTCTGGCATGGTTCAATTTTTCGGGCACATCCAGCTGGAATTCATCTGCATGGACCACAGCCAATGAACATTAGCCTTGAACAGTATGCCTCAAACTAAAATTGACAGCTGTTCAACATTAGTAATTCTTTTAAAATTTCATGCAAGTCAACTGTTGACTAACCCATGTTGGTGAAATGCAATGCATGACAAAGCACGAAATGTCCTTCAAATAGAGACAATTAATAGTGATGCAATTAACTAGACAAGCTAAGAAAAATTCATTGCAATTTTGAATAGGGAATGCAGGACAACATGCCTAAAATGTTAGGGAAAATTATAGAATCTTCTGGCATATTCATGTTCAAATACTTAGAGAGTACACAGAGAATACTTAGAGAATACATAGAGAGGACGGGTTACACTCGAACCTGAGGGGGGCCAACATCCTTGCAGCCAGGTTTGCTAGGGTGGTTCAGGAGGGTTTAAGCTAGTTTGCGAGGGGGTGGGAACCGGAGTAGGTCAGAGGAAGAAGGGGATGGGGAAAAAAAATCAGATCTAACAGGTAGAGAGGCTTTGAGGAAGGAGAAGCAGAGTACAGGCTATAAAAGTAGTAAGGTGGATGGGCTAAAGTGCATTTACTTAAATGCAAGGAGCATCAGGAATAAGGGAGATGAACTGAGAGCTTGGATAAGTACATGGGACTATGATATTGTGGCTATTACAGAGACATGGCTGACACCAGGGAAGGAATGGATATTGAATATCCTGGTTTTCAGTATTTTAAAAGGGATGGGGGGGGGGGGGGTGTGGTGGGGAGAGAAGAGGAGGAGGGATGGCGATACTGGTCAGGGACACTATTACAGCTGCAGAAAGGGTGGATAATGTAGAAGGATCCTCTCTAGAGTCAATATGGGTGGAACAAGAAAGAAGCAGTTACTCTACTGGGAGTATTCTATAGGCCCCCCAGTAGCAGTAGGGATACTGAGGAGCAGATTGGGAGGCAGATTTTGGAAAGATGCAAAAATAACAGGGTTATTATCGTGGGAGACTTCAACTTCCCAAATATTGATTGGCACCTACTTAGCGCCAAAGGTTTAGACGGGGCGGAGTTTGTTAAGTGTGTCCAGGACAGATTCCTGTCACAGTATGTTGACAGGTCAACTAGAGGGGATGCCATATTAGATCTAGTTTGAACCAGGTCAGGTGACAGATCTATCAGTGGGTGAGCATCTGGGGGACAGCAACCACTGCTCAATAATCTTTAGCATTGTCATGGACAGGGATAGGAGCAAAGAGAACGGGAAGATATTTAATTGGGGAAAGGTGAATTATGAGGCTATAAAGCGAGAACTTGAGAGTGTAAATTGGGATGACATTTTTGAAGGGAAATGTACTGTGGAGATGTGGTCGTTGTTCAGGGATCTCTTGCAGGATGTTAGGGATAAATTTGTCCCGGTGAGGCAGAGAAGGAACGGCAGGGTGAAGGAACCATGGGTGACAAGAGAGGTAGAACAACTAGTTAGGAAGAAGGCGGCAGCATACATAAGGTGTAAGCAGCAAGGATCAGATAGGGCTCGTGAGGAATATAGAGTAGCAAGGAAGGAACTTAAGAAGGGGCTGAGGAGAGCAAGAAGGGGACAAGAAAAGGCTTTGGCGAGTAGGGTTAAGGAAAATCCCAAGACCTTTCACTCGTACGTGAAGAGCAGAAGGATGGCTAGAGTAAAGGTAGGTCCGATTAAAGACAAAGGTGGGAAGATGTGCCTGGAAGCTGTGGAAGTGGGTGAGGTTCTCAATGAATACTTCTCTTCAGTATTCAACAAGAAGAGGGGTCTTGATGACACTGAGGACAGTGCTGGTAAGGGTAATGTTCTAGAGTATGTAGATATCAAGAGAGAGGACATGTTGGAGTTGTTAGAAAATATTAGGACAGATAAGTCCCCAGGGCCTGACGGAATATTCCCCAGGCTGCTTCGGGAGGCAAGGGAGGAGATTGCTGAACTGTTGGCTAGGATCTTTGAGTCCTCATTGTCCACGGGGATGGTACCAGAGGATTGGAGGGTGGCAAATGTTGTCCCCTTATTCAAAAAAGGTAGAAGGGACAGTCCAGGGAATTATAGACTAGTGAGCCTTACATCTGTGGTGGGTAAGCTGCTAGAAAGGATTCTAAGAGATAGGATCTATGAGCATTTAGAGAATCATGGACTGATTAGGGACAGCCAGCATGGATTTGTGAAGGGAAGATCTTGCCTCACTAGCCTGATAAGGTTCTTTGAGGAGGTGACCAGGAAGATTGATGAGGGCAGTGCAGTAGATGTGGTCTACATGGATTTTAGTAAGGCGTTTGGACAAGGTTCCGCATGGTAGTCTTCTTCAGAAGGTCAGAGGCCAAGGGATCCAGGGATTCAGAATTGGCTTGCCTGTAGAAAGCAGAGGGAGTGCATTTGGATTGGAGGGCTGTGACTAGTCGTGTCCCACAGGGATTGGTTCTGGGGCCTCTACTTTTTGTGATATTTATTAATGACTTAGATGATGGGGTGGAAGGGTGGGTTAGCAAGTTTGCAGATGACACAAAGATCGGTGGTGTTGTGGATAGTGTGGAGGGCTGTCGAAGCGTGCAGAGGGATATTGATAGGATGCAGAGCTGGGCTGACAAGTGGCAGATGGAGTTCAATCCAGAGAAGTGTGAGGCGGTACACTTTGGAAGGACAAACTCCAAGGCGGAATACAAGGTAAATGGCAGGATTCTGGGCAGTGTAGAGGAGCAGAGGGATCTGGGGGTTCATATCCACAGATCACTGAAAGTTGCCTCACAGGTGGATAGGGTAGTTAAGAAAGCTTATGGGATGTCAGCTTTCATAAGTCGTGGGATACAGTTTAAGAGCTGCGAAGTAATGATGCAACTTTACAAAACTCTGGTTAGACCACACTTAGAGTACTGTGTGCAGTTCTGGTCGCCTCATTATAGGAAGGATGTGGAGGTGTTGGAAAGGGTGCAGAGGAGATTTACCAGAATGCTGCCTGGATTAGAGTATGGATTATGAGGAGAGACTAAAGGCTTTACTCATTGGAGAGGAGGAGGATGAGGGGAGACATGATAGAGGTATACAAAATATTAAGAGGAATAGATAGAGTGGACAGCCAGCACCTCTTTCCCAGGGCACCAATGCTGAGAGTGGACAGCCAGCACCTCTTTCCCAGGGCAGCAATGCTCAATACAAGAGGGCATGGCTTTAAGGTAATGGGTGGGAAGTTCAAAGGAGATGTCAGAGGGAGGTTTTTCACCCAGAGAGTAGTTGGTGCATGGAATGTGCTGCCTAGGACGGTGGTGGAGGCTGATACGTTGGTCAAATTCAAGAGATTGTTAGATAAGCATATAGAGGAATTTAAGATAGAGGGATATGTGGGAGGAAGAGGTTAGATAGTCTTAGGTGTGGTTTGAAGGTCGGCACAACATGGTGGGCCGAAGGGCCTGTATTGTGCTGTATTGTTCTATGGTTCTATACTTATTCAATTTTATCCCAACTGTCAAGAGGCTTCTTGAGCTATATCTCTGTCAGTTGATTTAGTTTCACAGTGGACCAATATAGAAAGTATCTGCTTTCCAAAATTTATGTACTCTTGATCAAAGTAGCAACTTTGTTATATATAAAAATTAATCAATTCCTATGCAAGAAACCAGTTGCCTTCTCAAAATTAATTGAAAGTCATTAATGTTTTTCTTACCGTCAGTATTTTATTTGGAACTGAAGACAGAACACTTATCCCTCTCCAGGCAAGGAAAAATCAGCAATGAACAAAAGATTTCAATCTAAAGAGGGCAACAGAATTCCCACTCCATTCTGACACCCTTTACTTTCTAATAAGAATAGTACTAAGTGCCCACAATGTCCAGACTGTCACTCTAGTACAGTAGTGAGGGAGATCACTGCACTGTCAGAAGTGCCATTTTTCAGCTGAGATATTAAATTGCGCCAAGTTTCAAGTGGTATTTCAAAGAGAACCAGGAAAAATTATTTCCTGTGCCCTGGACGGTGCCAAACAGTAGTAGTATCACACCAGCTAATTTGGTTGTGATCACATTGCTGCTTATGGAAACTTAATGTACAAGTTTCCTAAATTAAAGTGCTTAATAGAGTAGCTCTGAAAGGGATAGAAAGGGTGGTGCATAAAGGCAGAGATGGAAACAAACCACTACAATATACTGGGAAAAGTGACCAATGCAATCAATACAAATGGGTTAAATCAGCGAGGTTAGCAACACCACTGTATTCATATGAAATTTAAGTTACTTTCACCCTCACATAAATGTGTAAAATTGCACTTTTCTTGTCTTTCAACCCATGACAGGTGGTTCTCTCCACCACTCCCTCTTCCTCCATTTGTTAAAACTGTTTATCTCTTACTTCCCCAGTTCTGGTTAAAGCCTTCAACCTGAAATAAAACCAGCAAATGCAAGAAACATTCAACAAGTCAGGCAGCATCCATGGAAAGAGAAACAGTTGATGTTTCAAGAAACAGTTGATGTTTCAGGTCCAGGCCCTTTCCCTGGACTGGGGGGGGAGAGAGAGAGAGAGAGAAACAATTTAACTTTCTGCAGCAGATACATGCATAAGTAGAACAAAGGAAATATCTCTGAAAGGGAGAGACTAAAGGGAGAGTCACAAGCACATTGCACAATGAAATATAATGTGCCATTTACAGCAAGGCTGTGGGACATGCCCAGCAGGCCAGACTATACTAACAGTACGTCCCACAGCCTCACCATCAACAACATAATTCAACTACCTGCTAACATTAACTACCCCCATTTTGTCTTGCTCTGAGAAATTCTCACCGTTTCCTCTACCACCCTATTACTAATAAAACTCCCATTCTCAGTTCTGAAGTTTCCCAGATTTGAAAGGTTAACTCATTCTCCTTCCACAGATGCTGCCTGACCTGCTGAGCATTTCCAATTTTATTTCAGAATTTCCAACATCTGCAGATTTTTCTTAACTTAATTTTCTTCTCCAGTCCAAAACAGTTTCTCTCTCCACTTCAAAATATTTTCAGCATTCCTTGTTTTATTACACATGTTCAAGTCTATTTTCATACAAATACAATCTTAAGGCCAAGAGTGATTCATTGAACAATGCTAAGAAGTGCTGTCATTCCCATCCCTTTAAGCACAATACCCCCAAGCCATCAAATCCCATATCATCCTCCCATCATATCCCCATCTCCCACCAGGTCCTCATCACCTCCTGCCCCCTCCCCCAATTGCATCCTCATCCCATTGTGTCCTCAGCCCCCACCACATCCACCATCATCTCCCAGCCCCATCTAGGTCCCCAATTGTCACCATAAACCCACAACACATCCCCGACTACATCCCCCATTGTCTCTTCCCCCCACCAAGCAATCACCCTTATCCACAGCCCCCAGGCCCCCATACCCCAAACCCTCTCCCCAGCACATCCACCATCCTCTCCCCATCCCCAAGCTACCAACACCCAGCTTCACCCTCTCCGCATCTCCCCCCATCATTCAATCTCCACCTCCCCCCATCGCATCCCTGGCTCCTTCACCCACCAGTGCCCCAGCTCCCCCCCAACACCCACCCACCAGCTCCCCCCACAACCCCCCACCATCCCATCCCTGGCCCCCTAACCCACCACAGTGCCCCAGCTCCCCCCCCCCCACCCACCCACCCACCAACCCTCTCTCCCTCCCATCCACCCCCTCCCTCTCCCCCTCCCTCCCATCCACCCCCTCCCTCTCCCCCTCCCTCCCATCCACCCCCTCCCTCTCCCCCTCCCTCCCATCCACCCCCTCCCTCTCCCCCTCCCTCCCATCCACCCCCTTCCTCTCCCCTCTCCCCCTCCCTCTCCGTCCCTCCCATCCACCCCCTCCCTCTCCTCTCCCCTCCCCTCCCTCCCTCTCCTCTCCCCTCCCCTCCCTCCCCTCTCCCCTCCCCTCCCTCTCCTCTCCCCTCCCTCCCATCCACCCCTCCCTCTCCTCTCCCCTCCCCTCCCTCCCTCCCATCCACCCCTCCCTCTCCTCTCCCCTCCCCTCCCCCCTCTCCTCTCCCCTCCCTCCCATCCACCCCTCCCTCTCCCCCTCCCATCCACCCCTCCCTCTCCCCCTCCCCTCCCTCCGTCCCCTCCATCCCCCTCCCTCCGTCCCCTCCCATCCACCCCTCCCTCTCCCCCTCCCCTCCCTCCGTCCCCTCCCATCCACCCCTCCCTCTCCCCCTCCCCTCCCTCCGTCCCCTCCATCCCCCCCTCCCTCCGTCCCCTCCATCCCCCCCTCCCTCCGTCCCCTCCATCCCCCACCCGCCCCGCCACTCACCCGAGCCGTACTTCACCTCATGCGAGTGCAGCCGGACATTGTGCAGCGTGTTCAACAACTTGATAACCGAACCGCAGGTGACGTAGGTCAGGTCGGACTCGCCCAGGAGCCCGGGCACCGAAAGGCAGGAAAGTGCGAGGACGCGGAACAGCCACAGAAACCGATTGAAGCGCCCGTTCATCTTCCCCCCCGAACCCCGCCACCGGCCAGCGTCAGCCCGGGGCAGCGCCGCAAGAGTCACCCTGCCCGCTGAAAGCGCATCACAGCGCCGCCGGGCGGGCGGGAGGCCACCTGGTGACGTCGCGGCGCCAGCGGCAACGCAGGAGGACCAGCTGGAGCGCCACTGCGAGGATGGGAGGCCACCTGGCAGTGCCGCTGCGTCAGTGGGAGATCAGGAGGACCAGCTGGAGCGCCACTGCGAGGATGGGAGGTCACCTGGCAGTGCCGCTGCGTCAGTGGGAGATCAGGAGGACCAGCTGATAGAGGAACACCGCCTTCTGTAGGAAGGAAAGTGCAGGAATCAGGAACTTTAGTTGTTCACAAACTTTGCAGACCTCAGGAAGTTCTCGTTCGCAGCTTCAGCTCCTCCTGATATTTAAGTGAACTCCAAGGCTATGTAAGGTTTAGTTGCTCGTTAATTTGATTTGGTCATTTTTTTTACCTTTAAAGTTTTCTCTTCTACCAGATCCCTGAAATTAAATTACGTGTATTGAAGCCACAATAAAAGAACGAAAGGCGTAACTATTAAAAGAATTTACAATAGATTAGATGTACAGGACCAAAATTTTGAGATAATTTCATAATTATGTAAATACAAATCTTACAAAATTAAAATTTCTTTTTATATTCTGTTGATTATTGAACCAATTGTTCATACATTGTTTATATTTAGAACGTAGAACAATTACAGCACAATTCAGGCCCTTCGGCCCACAAAGCTGTGCCGAAATTTATATATTTGACCATATTCTCTAAATCCAAGTTATTGGTGTTAACGAATGGGTTATGAAGAAAATATTTAAACAAGAAATCGACGTACCCTTTGTTTTGTGGATATTGTATTATCTTTCTGAATGAAGGCTACATAACGTTTTTCTAACACTATTCAATATATGCCCTTGCTTTAGGGAAGTAATGAATGCCATAAATTTGACCAATAATGTTAAAGTATTGGTTTAGAATTATTAGATATGGAAGAGGAGGTGAATATCACATTACAGCATCAATACAGCAACATAATGGATTGTGGCCTCAAATTATTCCTCCAAGCTGTGGTGAGTAGTTCCAATCTCAGGCCACATTGTTAATGCTCTCTTTGAATATCAACATTTCCTCTTAATCTCTCAACATTAAAAACATACTCAACATCTTTGTTTTTTTCTCCCAACGTGGATAACCTAAGATTTTTTCACATTGTGTTCCAATTGCCCTCTCACTCAGCTTGTCTGTATCCCCTTTTTGTATTCTCATTGGTCCTTATATTCCCAACTAGTTTCTCGTGGTCAGCAAACTTGTAAATGTTATATTTGGTCTCCACAGCCAAATTATTGACGTGGATTGTTGAGTCCCAAGTAGCGACCCCTGCAGTAGCCCACTAAACACAGCCTGTCAACCGGAGAAGTACTCATTTCCTCCTATTCTTTATTTTCTATCTGTTAACTCGTTCTTAAATGGCCCCTTTGTAGGTATCAAGTTAAGTTGAGTTTGTCGTCATGTGCACAAGTATGGTGAGATACCGCTACAATGAAAAACTTGCATGAAGCAGTATCACAGGTATGTAGATCCAGACAACACACGGGACATAAGTTATATATAATTATAGAAGGCAGCGAAGAAAAAGTGTGCAAAACAAGAGATTAGTGCAAAAAAAACAGAGACAAGTCCATGGCAGCGCAAGAGGTGGTCCATAGTGTTCCCTTGCTGAGATACGGTTAGAATTGTGCAGGTCGGTTCAAGAACCTGATAGTTGTAGGAAAGTAGCTGTTCCCAAACTCATGCTGGCTGTGGATTAGGCTGTCCAATTGGAAGCAAAGATTAAATGCAAATTTATTCTTCGGGATGGTAAATTGGTGAGTTTGGGTAGAACTGACATGTAGGCGGCGCTTGGTTGCTGGTGATTTGTTATATTTGTTTTTTTTCGGGGGGTGGGGGGGATCTTCCATTCCCGCATGCGGAACCGTGTGGCACAGTCTGCAGCTGCCGGGCGGACGGGCTGCCGCTGCACACAGTCGGCCATTTTTAAACCAGCGGCAGGGCAGGGCAGGTCGGGGAGGTTCGGGAGCTCCGTTCGTCCGAGTTTTGTTTCTCGCCGCGTTGATCGAGGTGCTGATGCTGTTATTTCTTCCGGCGAGGGTGGCGGCATCTCAACGCCGCCCGCCGTGCGGTTAACGGTGCCCCGTGGTAGCGGCTGGAGGCTGGCGATTCCAGGCCTAGGCCCCGGGCCTTGAGGCCGAGGCGAAGACCCCGGGCCTGAGTCGGGGGACCCCGGGAGCGGGAGGAGGGGGTGTCGTGGGGGCGGGCGGAGGGGAGGCATTCGGGGGTGGTGGTGGTGGTCAGGTGGAGGAGGGGAGGGGAGGCCGGACACCTTCCCGGTGGAGAGGCCGGGAGTGGCTGCTCCAAAGGCCCCGGTGCGATGCTGAGGGAGAGTCCGGGCGCAGGTCCCGGGGGCAGGCCGGGGCCGGAGGGGCCAAGCGGGCTGGGTAGAGACTTGGGTAACGCCATTCTATCAGGTTGTTTTCCGATCTCTCTCTTTCTTCTCCTCCGCTTCTCCTTGGTGCGTGTTTTTTTATGATTAGGATTCTGCTTGACTTCCAGTCCCCACCACCTGCATTAGAGTGACGCAGATAGGGATCCCTTAATCAAGCAAACTGGTTAATGTGTGAGATTCCTTCCTCTTCTACATCACCAGCCCTGCCTCAAAACAGCAAAAAAGCTATGATGCTCAAATATTCAACTTTATACCTTAAATGATATCTGCTTCACATGATATTTATTGTCGAATATAAAAGTGTTTTTCATTAGGATATCCATTCAATGTGGTCCTATTTGGTCAGAATAAATGTGCCATTGCTTTTCCTCCTTGGTGCTAAATTATTGTGGGTATCGAGTAGACTGTTTCATTTGCATCTTTTCCTCTCCACTTTTTAGGGCTTGCGGACATGTCTGACTTTGTGGAGAGTGAAGCTGAGGAGTCTGAGGAAGAGTATGATGAAGAAGGATCAGTGGTGCAGAAAAAGCCCAAGAAGTTCATAGAAGATGATGATGGTATGTGCAACCATGATGCAGCATTAGGTTTGCCACTGCAAGTTCTTAGCTGATGTCTTTTCAAGAAACTGTACAATAGCAATATGAAAGGCAGGCCTTCCAATTAATTTGGATCCATTGTAAAGGAAAGTTGGAATTTAATTAACTAAAAATAAAAGCAGATGTGTCTGTAGCCTTTGTCACATCCTCTGTCTCAAAGATTCGTATCTCTTAATGCTAGCAATCGTTTCTTCTATTTTAGTTCTTGGTCTGGTTTAAATGCGGTTCAATGATTCAAGAAGTTATAACACAGTTAAAATGCAATAAGGACACAAAGTAATTCTTGTTAGTGGTAATACTGTAAAAGTTTGTTCATTGCAGATTTAAAATTGAAACATAGCTTCCCAAGAACAACTAATAAAATGGTAACTTGATATAGTTAAGTGTGATGTTTTTGTTGTAGTTTCTAGTATTACTGGATCTCAAGAACCAGAGGAAGACAAATCATTTCCCATTATGTGTACCATCTGTTCAAATGAACTGTAAAGAAAAGAAATGTAAATACAAATGCTTGGAATTTTCCTGTTTGATACAATATAAAGAAGCAGTATAATAGGGAACCATATCTGTCAAAAGTAGTTTCATTCCTCACAATATATACAGCCTGTTCATCTGAACGTGATTGACTTTGGAGGCAGATTCTGTATAAACCAGAATTATTTAAAGACTCAGCATCATAGGAATAAGAGAAAAGGAGATTCAGGCCCTCAGTTCAATCCACCATTCATTCAATCCTTAGGTTTGGACTAATCCCAAGATGCATTTTGACATCTTGCCTCAGGAGCTGGAGAATTTAGTATCTGTGACTGGAGAACCCAGAACTAAAATGCTAGAATAGTACCATAAGAATACTAGACCATAATTGATACCACATTTGCCTGAGTCTTGTTCAGAGAACGAAATGTCACCCTTACCTTATTGCTGGAGTGATTCCAGACCTGCAGTGTGGTTGAATGTTAATTGTCCTCTGAAATGCTGTTACAAGACTTTGGTTGCATCTCTATGCCGAAACATAAACCAGTGGGACCACATACCAATAGCCTTGGGCCAGTTTTGAGAAATGTAAAAATGCTCACCCTAGTTAGCTGACATCTCAATGTATGTGCTCAAATTGGGAGTTGTCCCCCAGAAGGTCTTTTGTAATTCCCATAATCATACTTTTCATTGAGTCTTGCAGATTCGTCCATCACCATATCTGGTTACTATGCTGTCTGTCATTTGCAGAACAGTCACGTTGAAAGTAGTAGCTTGGTGGTATACATTTAGGTGGGAGTAGCCATGAGTGTTGACTGTATACCCCATAAAAGTCTCTTGACATCCTCCTTTAGCAAATGACTCTGAGTACCCATTCTATGCTGAACACCCCACTGAGATGAAGTCCTGTCTACACATTGAAGCTGAGGTCTATCAGCTGCTGGAGAATAGTTTTCCATCACAATGTGTTACAGCATAGTCCAGCATAACCTTCACTCTACCTTCGATAGTCCCTTCATCAATGAAGGGGTGGATCTTCACTGATGATTATAGTGCTGTATATTCCAATCATGCATGCAGCCAAAGTTAGACTATATTGCAGCGCAGTCTGATAAATTGCAAGTAGTATCCCCAGCAGACGATACCTGGCAATGACCATTTCCAATAAGAAGTTGCATGTTTACCCCTTGACTTAACTGCATTACCATCAATGAATTCCCCACCAGCAATATCCCAGAGGGTTATACATTAGTGAGAAACTTAACTCGTCTGTCACATTCCATTTGGACATCAGTTTTCCCAAGGTAGTAGAGGTCTGAATTCAGCAGTGTTGTTGTAGAAGCTTTGGTGAGTTGCAAAACCCCAACAACCTATCATGAGAAATGTGGGAAGAACATTGCATACATATCAAAGTTGCATCAAGGATTTGTCCATGATACTCAGTTTTGCATCTTGTCATACTTGGAAAAAGAGAAGTCATTTTAAATGGACATCTTGGGATGCCAAATCACCAGATTGATACCTGGGACCCCACTACCAGTTTTTTAAAAACTTGCCAAAATAAAAATCATTTTATCTATTAGGGGTTTTCAGCAGTAACAGAAGAAACCCATTGAAATAACCCATGGATTTTATAGTTAGTGTATCAGTAAAATGTATTAGCTTTCAATTGAGCTGGAAATGTTGCAGAAATTCAAACGTGGTTCTATAGGGAAAAGCTCTCACAAGGAGCACATTGTGTGATGTGCTCTCTTAAATTAATATTTTCCCCAGACTTAATTTGTTGTCCCATGCAAGTCCAGATAAATTGCACCTTTTTTTTGGGAGGGGTAAAATTTACAATTGTACTATTCAGCCATGGCTTTTTATTACTGATATAAAATTTGCTTAGTTCTTTGCAAGTTTCCAAGTGTTATGATATTTTGAGCATTTCCTACACTATAAGAATGGATGTAACATATTTCAATGTTGGAAAAGGATTTGAAATTCCAAAGGAAATGATGCTCAACTTGAACAAGCTACAGTTAAGCCTCTTCTAAATTCTTGCATTCAGTTGTAGGCACCAAGTCACTGGAATGATACTTTGGCCTTAGAAGGTTGCAGTGGATATTTCATGATTTAAAGGGTTAATTTAGTAGAATCTAAGGGTAGTACAATTGGTATAATGGGGTCCGAGAGATCAATCTTGTGATTTGTCATTCAGAGACATCCATTTAAAATGACTTCTCTTTTTGCATGTATGACAAGATGCAAAACCAAGTAACATGGACAATTCTTAATGCAACTTTGATGTGCGTTTGCTTAATTAGATTGAGTAGATTTGATTGATATATTTAATTTGACAATTAGATTCTGCATAGTAAATAGACTAATTCCCCTGGAAGTTCGCAGGGAGATCCTTTTTCTTGCAAAGGATAGAAGAAATCTGGAAAATGTTCTTCAAAGCTGTAGGTGTTAGGTTAATTGAAGCAAGACTCTGAAATACTAGTTGGCATCAGTGACAAGGGATATGAAAGTACATAGGATAAATAAGAGACTGCAGATGCTGGAATCTGGCACAAAAAACAAACTGCTGGAGGAACTCAATGGCCTCCATGGAGGGAAATGGACAGTCAATGTTTCGGGTCAAGACCCTCCATCTGGACTGCATAAATAGGGTTGAGCTACTGTGACCCAACAAAATGACAAAGCAGATTTGAGGCTCAATATCCTACTCCTGATTCCTTTTAGTCTTTTTAGTGTAAGCAGGTGTATGACATTAAATTCAGATAACCCCCATGTTCTCCCAACACTACAATGTTTCATTTGGTCCAATATGTATTGAGCATGATGGATACAGTTCTCTACCAGTTTTGGAGTTTGCTGACCAGTTGCCCTTACTGGTAGTTAATTTAGGTCCAATAGAATTGAAATATCAACTTGTGCCTAATAATGATGTTGGATTTGTTTGTGGAAGTGTGAAATGCTGCAAATTCACAAACACTAAAAACAGAAAATGGGCAGCATGTGGAGAGGGAAACAGTTAACATTTGGGTCAATGACCTGCAATATTTCCTCTGTTTTTCTTTCTCCAGTCATACTGCCTGATCTACTTAAGATTGCTAACATTTTGTTTGTGGATTTGTGACATCTGCAGAATCTCTGCTTGTATATTAAGAGTTCAGAAGGAGATCGATGTAAGTAAAAGGGAGAACCTGATTCAACTGATATTGATAGAAAAATTCAATTTGGTAAATACAGCAGCAGTACAGTGCAAAGACATAAAATTACTATAAATTACAAAACAAACACTGCAAAAAAGGAATAATGAGGTAGTGTTTATGGGTTCATGGATTGTTTAGAACTCTGATGGCAGAGGGGAAGAAGTTGTTTCTGAATCATTCAGTGTGGGTCTTCAGGCTCCTGTACCACCTCCCTGATGGTTGTAACAAGAAGAAGGCATGTCCTGGATGGTGAGGATCTTAGTAGTGGATGCTGCCACCTTGAGGCCCTGCCTCTTGAAGATGTCCTCAGGGATGGGGAGGGTTGTGCTCATGATGGAGCTGGCTGAGTCTACAACCTTCTGCAGCCTCTTGCAATCCTGTGCATTACAGCTTCCACACCAGGCTGTGATGCAACCAGTCAGTCTTTCCACCATACATCTGTAGAAATTTGCAAGAGTCTTTAGTGACAATAGGAGGAGAGACATTAAGACAGGAACCCTTATGACAAATGATAGGGTCCGTGACACAGGATAAACCTTTTTAGCCGAAACAATGGGCACAGAGGTGAAGCTAGCAGGAGACCAAGTTCATGATGTTAAGTGCACAATGTTTATTATGCTTGGTTAAGTCATCATAGCAGCAATATAGCAGTGAAAACCTCATTTTTCAAGATGCTTAATTTTTGTCTTTGCCCCTGCAGAGGAAGAGGAGGAAGAAGATGAAAATGCAGATGACCAAGATGAGCAAGGAAATTTAAAGGACTTCATTAATGATGATGTGGAAGAGGATGATGAGGAGGAAGAGGAGGAAGAAGATGATGATGACGATGATGCAGGCAGTGAAGGATCTGGAGGTTCAGACCTTATCACTAAGAAAAGGAAACGCAAAAGTCAGTATTAATATCAGTTACTTTTGTGATAGAAAGTCAGACTGTAAGATGTTGAAACATTCTTTCAATTATTGCTAATACTTGGGACAAAGTTAATTCCATGTTTTGAAGAATTTTAAAGGAGTTTTTTTAAAAATGTGTCCCATTTCTTTGAGAAATGTCTGAAACTATATTGAATATATGAATTTCTAATGATAGGAGGCAGTCAGCATCCCTGGAGGTTTCGCAAGGGAATGTAAGGCACTCTTGGGCAGGTGGAGAGTGATAATACCTGAGAAGGTTTCACTAATTCTTCTGTCTTAATTTTTTTAACCAGAATCTTAGAGATGGTGTAATATTTTAGTAATGTAGTGATACATATTGATTGTAATGTTATTTGTCCTCTTGCTGTCTGCAGCTTACGATGACAGGCTAGAAGATGATGATTTTGACCTAATTGAGGAAAACTTGGGTGTCAAAGTCAAAAGGGTAAACTAATTATTTTGCTTTAACTGATAACTTTGATAATTCAGAATTGAGAAGTAACGGAGCTTGCTATTACTTCCAATAACGGTATACTGTAAACAGTGAATATTAAGTTAATTTTGTCATCAAAAACTATACCAAATTGCCAATAATTGTTTGCTTCAGTTCCAGCTGGTATAATTACAGAGCATTTCAGACCAATATCATGGTTGCAAGTCTGTTCCATTCATACTGGGTGGTGAATTAAAAGTTCAGAGAAACAAAAGTTAAATCATTAATTTGGGCAAATTGCTTTCTATCAGTAAATTTATAGGCAGGCACACTGTTAACAAATGTTTTTTTCCACAATTTGCATAAACTAAATCTCAGAAACCCTCATTTGGGACCACGAAAAGGCAATTCAATACGACAATGAATTGGCTTTTTTTGATCAGGCTGGTATGGATAAATGCTAGATTTTTGTTTTCTAACCATTTTTAACAAAGCAAAGCATCCCAACTTGCTTCACGGGAATATTGCAAACAAAATTTGAAGATATTAGGGAGGATAATAAAAAAACTTCATCATAAAAGTTTTGTGATTCAGCAATATGGTCATGGTGGTAAAGAAGTTTAAGCAAGTGATCCCAGATCTGAGGACCTTGGCAGCTGAAAATATGGGTGCCAATGGTAGAGCAATTACATTTGGAGTTGATCAAGAGGCTAGAATTTGGAAGAACACACAAGATTAAACAGAATAAAATTTTGAGAGCCATGACAATGACGTACTATAATTAAAATGTGAGATTTTGGATGCAGTCTCATAAATGTAAAGTGAAAGAATGGTGGTGGTGAGTAAAGTTTAAATATGAATTCAGTAGTCTTTCAATTATAACTCGTCACGCCATAAAACTCTCAAAGCCACACTGTTGCACTGCTCTGCAGCTGTCTATTGTCCATCTTCCATTCAGTTGTTCCCTTGTTCCGTTTCAGCAGATTCAGCTTTGGATTTATCTGGACAATTTTGACTTTTGAGCACACTTATCTGTCTGCTTTCCAACACCAATTAATCAATTAGTTTCGAATATGCTGCATAGAACAACCATCACACAAGACAGATGGAAAGTGCCCTCTACTTAGGGCCTTTAGTTGTGTTTTGATTGCTAGTCCCTGGAAATTTGATGAGTAATTTGGGTTTTTATACATAAAAAAGCTCTTCAGTAAACAAATTCGTAAATGAGGGACACGTACATGTATAAATGCTTGACAGCAGAAGGCCATCTGGCCCTATACAAATTTTCTATACAAGTGTGATGCCTAAAGCCACATAATCTAACACACCTCCCAACCCAACAGGCAAGAGGCAAAGTATCCGTTTAGAAACTAGAAAGATAATTGTGGAAAATACCTCTTCAGTTCCTTTACCACTTATGTGGTTAATAGTTAGTCTAGGAAATGGCTTTGGCTATATTTATATTAATCAAATCTTTGAGTTAAGGAAAGAACTGATGAAGGTGATGCAAACTTTCAAAAGACATTTGATGTGGCTTCACATTACAGATTTATTGACAAAATTAAAGCCCACGGGGTTATAATTAGCTGTAGAACAAAAAGCAGAATAGTGGTGAATGATTAGTTTTCTTTCAGCCTGAAAAGTGCACATTAGTGTTCTCCTGGAGTCAAGATTATTGCATCAAATGTACATCAGTGAGCTGAATTTGGATCTACAGAACAGTTTAAAATCTGAAGAAATCAAGAAACTCAATGCAATGAGCAGGATTGTAACTTATTTCAGGACGTCTGAAATGGACTGGTGAAATGGTAGATGAAACTTAGGTATCATTTGATAAGTGAGAGTGGGTAATATATACTCAATGGAGAAAATTTTAAGCTGTATATTGGAAGTGACCTTGTAGGTGCAATCCACAAATCACTCAAGGTGGCAAGATAAGTTGAGAAGATAAAAATGCCTATGGGATCATTGGCTTTATTAGTAGAAGAATACCATGCAAAAAAAGTAATGCATATAAAACTTTAATTCCCATGTGTGTTCAATTCTGGACATCATATTTTAGGAAAGATGTCAATATCTTAAGGTGCAGGAGAGTTACAAGTGCAGTCCTTCATCCCTATTATCAAGAAACCAGAACATCTGAGGTTGTTTACAGCAGAGGAAGTTGAGAAGAGATTTGAGAGAAATATTCAAAATAGTTGATGTTTTTTGTGGGGTAAATACACTGAAACTGTTCCTGATGGGAGAAGGGCCATTAACCAAAGGACATAAGTCTGTGATTGGCTGAAAAATCAGATGTGGTGAGAGGAAACAGATTTTTCCTAGAGCACATTTTTGGGATTTGGAAGGCACTATCTGATGGGGTCATGGAAGCAGATTCAACAGAAACTTTCAAAAAGAATTGAATTATTTGAAGGGAAATGAGGTAATGGGGCTGTAGGGAAGGAACAAGCAAGAAAGAATAACTGGATAGTGTGTAAAAATTCTAGGGTATTCTCAATGGCCCCCTTGGCCTACTTGTGTGGCATTTCATTCTGTGATTCTCACATCTCCTCAGGTCTGAGATTGTTCAGGTTCCTTTTGGAAAAATCTGCAGTTGCTTCACAAAGTCGAAAATGGTTTTGAGGATCTAATATAGGCAAAAAGGAAACACGTAACAGGGAACTTAGTCCTTGCACCAGATTTACACCAGAAAGGTTTCTGGTTTTACCCAGTTTTAGTAAATGGAAAGAATTTTTCAAAAGAAATGCAATATAGACCCATGGTGACTTTTTTCATGTGTTTTTTCCAGTCTCCTTGAAATTGAGGGATAGCAAAGTGAATGGGCCCAGCTTTCTAAGCCTCTGCAGTTTTCACTGTGGGAATCATTTCTTGTGATCCTTAACTTGTGTTATAGATAAGTTAACCAAAGATTGTGGGCTTCAACTGCGATCTTCTTTGTTTAAAAAAGAAACCACCAAATTAAACCCACACTCAGAAAGAGAAATTTCTAATTGAGTAGTAGTGCAAGTTTCGAAGAGCTTAGGGCAAGTTTTAGACACATTTCCCCCACTTCTTTTTAAAGTGAGAGCTAATACTTATGGTCACAGTCACAAATATTTCTGAACATCCCCATGATTTTTAACTCCTCCATCCAATTACCTTTGTCCAACAGTGTGAGAATCCATTCAGGCTGCTGTTAATGTTCTACTTTAAGAATCTAATTTACTGAAGGACTACACTTAGTACAATTTTAAAAAAGAATACGTAACTAAAAATGATTTCCTTGGCAATTGTTGATCATTAAGCGTTCTTCATATCTTGGGTAGCAGTTGTACCAAAATTAAGCATCTTCAGATTAGCCATGTAATACAAAAATATGATCTTTTTAATTTATTATTATAAATGACTTTTACTGGAGAAATCAATGCATTCACTCAGCTGCTAAGTCTGACTACATCTTGAGTGCAGCCCATCTCTGATTTAAAGTTTTCTTGATAATTAGCTTATAGTCTTTCAAGTTTGAAAGTTAATGAATAACTCTTAATCTGTAGCAAAAATTCCGACGTGTGAAAAAAGTATCTGATGATGAAGATGAAGAGGAAGAAGAAACTACCAAGAAAGGACATGAAAAGGAGGCTATTGCTGATGAACTTTTCCCAGAGTTTGAAGGGGAAGAAGGAGAGCAGGTGGAAGCACCAGTAGTAGCCCCTGATGAAGAGGAGGAGGAAGAAGAGGAGGAATCGGGTATGTTTGAGTTATTTCCACAATAATAATTGGCGGTCAACTAGAACAGAACCTCTTGATGTGAGGGAGCAAATAGGTTTGGATTTCTTAAATTGATTTTGGAATCCCTAAAGTTATTTGTTCTCAGTGCTAACTGACATGCATTTCTATTTATCTGTGCAGTTGAGTTGTTCTATCTGAGGATAAACTATTCCTGTTAAGGGAAGAACATCACTTTAGACTCATAGCTCATTTGTTACAAAAATAGAAATTATATTAAAATAGAATTTTGAGTACATTTAATACAAATATTTCAGTTGGTTCAGGAATAAAACTAGTTTGTAGAATTTAAGTATGAAGCATGGCCTGGTTGTAAGTATTCTTGTTTCTGGGCTCAACTCCTATTCCAGTGATTTGAACATAAAATCTAAATTGTCATCCCCTATACAAAATGAATTAAGTGCTGCTCCATTAAAGATGCATGTTTCCAATGAGACATGAAGCCCTTTGCTTGGGAATATTTTAATATGTGCTGGAGCTCTCCAGTTATAGAAGGTAAACAATATGTTATTAGTTACTGATGTAATCTAATTCTCATCATTTATCGCAGTTACTGTGGGGAAGCAAATTGCTGGTAGTTGGGCCATTTACTGATGGGGAGCTGATTGTGACTTGTGTTTTGTTTGACAAGTCATTTCAATCAGTTTGCATTGGTCAGATATTGTATTTTGCTGCGGCGGGTTTTGAATTTGACTGCTCTAAATTATTAATAAACAAAAAACGAGCCTGAAGCACAATCACATTTACTGGAAGTTGGGAGGATCCGCACTGTCGTGAGGGTTTGCAATATAAGTATTTGAAAGAGAAAGACAGAAGATTTAAAATAAAAGGGTTATTTTTGATCTTCTAGATGTCTTTAAACTTGCAAGTTGTGGGAGGAAGCAGTGATGATATTTTGACATGGGAGTAAATAGAAAAAAGTCATACAAAATCGAACAAAGAATTCAGGGGAAACCGGGATTGGAATGTGGAATCTGCTACTGCAAGGAATAGTCATGTGAATAACTTGAATGCATTTAAGGGGAAATTAGATAAACACAAGGGGGAGAAAGACTTCATAAGAGTGGATCCACAGAGGTGGGAGAAAGTAGATGTGGAGCATAAACACTGAAAGAGGCAGCTTAAGCCAGAAGGCTTGCTACAATGCTGTAATTTCTACTATTACCTACCAGCAACACAACGAGCCATGTATAGATGTTAGGATCTATTTATTAATAACTACTTGATAATAATAAGAGAAATAAAAACGTTAGATGTTCAACATTGACCCCAAAAATATAAACTCGAAGTGTGTGTGTGGCAAATTCACAAACCCCAAGTCTAGGAATAGTTCTCAAAGTTCAGTTCAGCAAGTCATACGGTAGAACGATGAGCAAATCCACGGTAGATTGTAGAGACAATGTAGAGAGAATTTACGAAATCCACAAGTTCCACGATGGAACCCATACGACACCTCAATCACCGAAGACCTCCATTGCTTTGTTCCAAAGTATCTGCCACACCAAGGGCACTCGATTCGTGGCCACCCACAGATATACCTGCTTTCCTGTACAGGTTAACGACAAAGTGGACTCCACAGATTGCTCCAAAAATCCATACATGGATTGTATAGTGACAGTCACAGCTTATGGTTCTCCATCCATAGATACAGAGACCGGCAGTCAGTCTCTCTCTTGCGCTCTCTCGCTCTCTGTGTCTGCAACAGCCAGTACACTCCAGTTATAGTCTTGCCGTCTTGCAGATGACACCACATACACATTACTACCCAGGTGCCTTAAAGGGACATTCACCAAGTAGCAACCTGGCTCGTAACACTACACACTGAAATTGTGTTTCATAATTCAAAAGAAAACTAGATCTTCACCTCCGTACCTTTACATTTTTCACTTGTTTTCTATTAAATAAAATTAAGTGCCATTGTTTCCTAATTACTAATTAAGGTATTGGTGTGTCGTTATTCTCTGTCATCTTGAAGTCTTTTTGCAGCGTTTTTGCAAATATGTATAGCACACTTGCAGTGCTGCCTGCTCGGGCAGATTACATATCCTGAGGAGCATCCAACTCTGATCTCGAAACAAAACCAAGGAAGTAGCTGGAACCTAGCAGGAATGTAGGGAATAGAAAAATGGGATTAATATAGGATTAAATTTGTGTAAATGGGTGCGGACTTGATTGTTGAAAGGCCTGCTTTCATGCTGTATGACTTCATGACTCTCATTTACAAGAATTAAGGAACAAAATTTTGGTTACTTTAAACTGTGCATTTAATGTAGATATCGATGACTTCATTGTTGATGACGATGGCCAACCACTCAGGAAGCCAAAATGGAAGAGAAAGTTCCCAGGGTACACAGATGCGTAAGTAACATTCTGTTATAGAAACTTACCTATTAGCCACCCAGCATTCTGCCTTGTATATTCAAGAACACACTGGGAAAACAGTTCAGAAGGAAAGTTAATAATCCTCTGTTATGTAAATTTAAAGACTAGCATCCGTGACAAAGAAAAGTTGCTACAATGAAACCCTTTCCATGATGCTGCTCTATGCAGTGCTCAAGCTTCTAACACTTAAGCTTGATAGAACATGGGAAATGTATATTTTAAGTTTCCTACATATTTAAATCTTATTCCATGTGTAGTTTCAAATTAAGTATAAAAGTCCTACATAATCAGTATTGCAGTATGGTTGAAATGTTGATTTTTTTTTGTGCATATTGTGTATTTAAGGTGATTACTTGTTCGTGTCTGGTAACCTTTATGTGTTTCATAGAATTCACCACAAACAAGATGTTGGATCTCTATAAAATAATCCACTATTAACTATCCCAAAGCAAATAAAAGTACCAAATTATAAAGGGACACAAGATGACAACATTTCTCAGATTTTGGAGCTTTGTGTTTTTGATGTATCTTGTTACCTAGGTTCATAAAATATTCTGTCTAAAAATGCCTCCATGAAGAGGACTTGAAACTGTTAACTAAATTTTAGATAACAGAAGATAATTATATTGAGTATTGCCTTTGTAGTCCACTGCATCTTCATTATCTGTGAGGGATAGGGGCATGGACTTCCTGGAGATGACAAAAGGATGCTGATTCCACTAAGGGACTCTCTTCTGCATTCATTAACTATTTTCACGTTTCCTCCCCCCCCCCCCCCATAAACATAAATATGACATGATTCGTTCTTCAATGTGTGTGTGTATGTATATTTGAGGTGGGGCCTAGGGTCAACGTCATGAGTATGTGAATCTGTGGATAGCAAATCAGCAGATAATGAGTGAGTGTAGTGAGTATATCAAAAATAAAGTCATCCTAATTCATAATCTGGTGACAGAGTCTCTAACACAATCCTTTAATTACTAATACACTGGCAACTATTTAGAGCTAGAATAGGACACCATAGGATTAGCCTAAGGCTTTTTAAGGCCTTTTGAAGTTGGATCCTGAGGGAGAGAAAATGTGTTTGTATTTATATATAAAAAAAAATCTATATTTGAGTGTAATGCTAACTTTGGTTCTGATAAGATTTTGAAGCAGTTTGGAACTACAAATAATTTAATTGAAAGTGGGGTGATGTGGCAATCAAGATTGTCTATTACATTGTGAAATTGTTCTTGAAAGAACAAATGAGTTTCATGGTGGCAATGGACTTATCACCTTCAAAGTTATCTTTCAGTCATATGTTCTGATTTGTGATGGAGATGTGTGTATTTTATTCAGAAGAGATTTTAAATTCCTCTGAGTCTGGTGTGATTTTTGATTTTTAATCTTAATTGCAGTGCTCTTCAAGAAGCTCAGGAGATCTTCGGAGTAGATTTTGATTATGATGAATTTGAAAAATATAATGAATATGATGAGGAACTGGAAGAGGAATACGAGTTTGAAGATGAGGAATTAGGAGAAGGTGAAACAAGAGTTCGCCCGAAGAAAACCACCAAAAAACGTGTCAGCCGCCGTAGCATCTTTGAGATCTATGAGCCCAGTGAACTGGAGAGCAGCCATCTCACAGACCAGGACAACGAGATCCGAGTTACTGACATGCCAGAAAGATTCCAGGTTAGTGTGGTATCTTGAAGGAAATGGGTCACATGCTTTAACTTTGGTTTAGGTTTGGAGTTTTTATTTACAGTGTTTAGCAGAGCCAATACTTTGAAAGTTTCAAATGTTAATTTTGGCCATAATATTGTTGTCCTTGTCATTATTGTGATGAACTGCATTGTTCCATTGAATTTTACACATTGCTGTGTTTAAGTTGTGAATCATAAGTACTCTGATAATCAGTGAAACTTCATGGTGATGCCTGGAAACGTAATTCAAGGGTTTAGAATTCCATCATTTTGGGATTTGTTTAGGTAAGATCTTAAAGTAAAAAAAGTATCTTAAAGTAAAAAAAGAAAATGTCTTCATTATTATAATTAGTTTCTGCAAGAGTACAGCACAGTGGCGCAGTTAGTGGAGCCACTGCCTTACAGCGCCAGAGACACAGGTTCAATCCTGATTTAGGACTGTCTGTGTGGAGTTTGCACATATTGCCTGTGACTGTGTGGGTTTCCTCCAGGTGCTCTGGTATCCTCCCACATCCCAAGAATCAGTAGGTTAATTGGCCACTACAAATTATCATTAGTGTGTAGGTGAATGGTAGAATTGGTGTGGGGGGAGGGGGAGGGTGGTTAATAGAATGTTTGGAGAATGGGATTAATGTATGATTAGCATAAATGGATGTTTGCTGGTTGGCATGGACTCAGTGGGCCAAATGGCATGATTGTTTTGTGCTGAACCTAAACCACTTGCAGTATAATTTTAATCCTTAAAACAGTGGTTAACTATGGTTTATGTGGACGTGTCTAGGATTCTGAGTTTTCCTTCCCTGTCTGTTTTTAATAACTCATTAAAACCTCTAAGTGAATGTCAGCAAGTTTAAATGAGGATTTGATAACTGTTCCTTAATTCTGAATAATATTCTGATGCCAGTGTTTGTACCGCTAGAGCTTATAGGTCCACTCTTAATTTCTTCTAAAGTTGCTTTGCAAGTTTACTGGTTGTTTTATAAAACAAAAAGTTACATGATTTTAATAATAGGCAACTGGATGGACCTATTGGCAATAACTTACCAAGGAAGACTCAGCAATTTCAATCCAATCGGTTCTTAAATTCTCCTCTGTAACGTTCGGAAGCAGCTGCTTGAGGTGGTAAAGTCCTTCAACAGATGAGTCAAACACAGTTACATTCAAGGATTCTATTAACTGATCCCATGCTCTTGGTTATTACATTAGCATTAGCAGCATGGGTACAACATAGCTAGTAAACTCTGTATATCGTGGTTGGAATTGTGCTTAGGGGAACTTAACATTGGCAATAGATCTCATTGCATATTATGGCTTCAGGCAAAGGACCACCAGTTCATGACTCTCACAGCTAACAAATCAATGCTTCCCTATGTCGAAGATTGCCAATAGAATGCTCCAATGGAAGCAAAGACACATAACATACCGAGTTCGGATCATATACGTCCACAGCCGGGAGCGACTCAGTAGCTCTACTGACTGAGCCAAGAAGGGCTTGCCTGCCTAGTTGGATTTGCATCTAATGGCAATTAAGTTAACACCTTGAAAGAGTCTGCTTGACTTTGTTCCCGCTAGCTTATGCATTGCAGACATGTTTGTCCCCAATTGATAAAAGTGATAACTACAGTCTTAGAGTCCATAATACAATTGTTGCATGTAAGGACAAATCTGGTAGCTTAACTCCTTGACATTACCCTTACCCCGTGATCTGCACTACCATATAACAGTGGGAAATGTTCTCACTTTCAATTTCCCTCTTAGACTTGGTTAGATATATAGCATCCTACCTTAATCCTTGCTGAGTCAGTATTATTGAATTTCCTTCCTGACATCACTACAGTGGTTTTAAGAGAAGGTTTGTCACTAGTTCAAGGAGCATTAGGAGACGAGCAGTAAATGCAATGTCTCTACATTCTCTACATCCTGAATAGTTTTTCAGGATTCAGTTCTTGGCATATTCCACTAAATATTTAACTTGGATTACTAAAACCAAATACCAACAATGGTCAAAGTTAAGTTCTCTTTCAACAGCTTCGTGCAATTCCAGTCAAACCATGTGAAGATGACGAGCTTGAGGAGGAGTCCGAGTGGATTTACAGAAATGCCTTCTCAACTCCGACTATTTCATTACAGGTTGGAGTCCTTTTCTAAATTTTCTAAATGTTGAAAGGATGTTTCCTTGTGGTTTCTAAAATACATTCAAAGTGGCAGTTTTTGTGCAGCTGGTTTATTTGGAATTTATGTTAAGTTTCTGAGAATGCTATCAACATAACAGGCTCTGATTAGGTTTCAACAGATCAAAGTACATTGAATATAAAGGCTCTCCATTCCCAGGTGACGTAAGAAGAAAGTGACAGCAGAGATGTTTTCCGAGCCTCTGTCGTTACAAAGCTGACTTGAAATATCTCAAGTCACTGAAGGGCCAGGACTCGTGCCGGCCCTGCAATGGATTCTTTTACATCACTTCCAGTTGGATTTAAAAAGAGAGATGCCCCAGTCAATGCACAGTGGAGATAATGGAGAAGCTTTATCCACTGGCAACAGGGTCTTTAATCTTGGGATGCATATTTATGATAATTGATGAAAGAAGCAGATGCAAGAACACTTTTGCAAACAAATTAAATTATGGTCTGGAATGCACTGCTGCAAGAATAGTAGAAAATTGCTGGAAAATTACTGCTTCCACAACTTGTTTTTGTCTGTTACCAAAATATTTGTTTACAATTACAGGAAAGCTCTAAGTACCAGGAACATGGCCAGGGTATTAACAACTTAAGCCAAAAGGGTCCAGCTAGTATTTAGAAAATAAAGGAAACACTGTTTTAAGGAACTTGTAATGGAATCTTATGTGGGAGAAAGAGCAGAGGAATATGAGTGACTGGATACTTTTTTCAACACTGGCATTATGGGCCAAATTGATCATCCTGTGTGAGTCAATAGTCTTTCTGGCATAGGTTTGTCAATCCGCAAATTTTATACTAGTTCTCCCGTAGCCCTCTAAATACCAGGAGCATGAGCTACAGTTGAAAATACTAGAGATTAGGGCAGTATGGTAGCATAGTGGTTAGCGTAATGCTATTACAGTGCCAGCGATCGGGATTCAATTCACAAGATCACGAGACAAGGGAGCAGAAGTAGGCCATTCGGCCCATCAAGTCTGCTGCTCTCTAAGAAGTTTTGTACACTCTCCCCATGACTCCATGGGTTTCCTCAGGGTGCTTTGGTTTCCTCCCACATTCCAAAGACATACAGTTAGTAGGTCAACATGGGTGTAATTGGATGGCATGGGCTCATTGGGCCAGAAGGGCCTGTTACCATGCTGTGCAAGTAAAATTTTAAATAAAGTTTTAGTTTGGGGACCTACTTTGCACAATACATTTACATTGAGTGAACTGCCAGAAAAATTCAGATTACAGGAGTGTTTTGTTGACCCCTGAATACTTAAGAACTAATTTGTACTGCCTTTGTTCATCTGTTTTACCCATTTCTTAAATCAACTTTTTAAACAAACCATTGAAGGTATTGCATCTCTGATTTTTGCTACAAGATAAATGGTTTGTTTTTGGGAGTAAGCTCTTGTCTCCAAAACATCTGGTTTACTGTCATAGGAGAGTTCAGAATACCTGGAACGTGGGCAGGGGATCAGCAACTTTAGCCGAAAAGGTCCTGCAACTATCCAGAAGATAAAAGAAGCACTCAATTTTATGAGGAACCAGCATTTCGAGGTATTTCTATTTTCTACTGTTTGTCATGTCAGGGAATTGCATATTATGAACTTTTCATTGCTATAGTTTACAAATACAGAGAACATAATTGCTAAGTAATAAAAATGAATTTGGAGGAAAAAATGCAAATTTTGGAATTTTTAGCTCCCATCTAGAGGTTTGGCCATTAGTTGGGCATAAATCAGATTGTTGAGGAGAAAATTCTTGGCATCTCGTCAAAGTGCCATTCTTGGAATATAAATGTGCAGTATGATCCTTATGGTGACAGACCTCATCTTCTGTAATGGTTATACAGACAGAAATGAGTGCGCCAGTGCCATGTTGGAGTACCATCACTATGAAAAACTACGGCGTAGTACACATGATGTCATGGGAAATGCATTTTCAAATTTGAAACTGGTACTTGGTCAGCCTTTCCTCAGGATATTTCTGCAGCTGCGCATCTGCTCCATCCCGCCTTCTTCAGCTTTGATGCTCACCTCGAAAAGGCTACCCTAGACGTCTTCGCATTGAAACCATTTTATTTTTCCTCAGGCAGTCTCTCATCTCAGTTTCCTCAGAGCCACTTGAATCGAATTCAAGCCTTTTGTCACATCCTGATAGTTGCCCTATAGCTCAGTTCCAAAGTTGATTAATAATGCTCGTAATCAATAATATACATTTATATTATAGATGGGTTGTATGACTGCATATGTTGGTTATCAGCATAATTCATTTGATTCATGTACTATTGATGAAAGTAAAGCATTGATATTGAACTAGCAGAGAAAAGTTAATGATATTAAAGGAAATGGTTGAGGGAAGACTTGAATATATTACATATTTGTGGTGGTACTGGTGTTTTTCATAACTGATTATAATTTAGTGATTTTTTAAAAAATTTTACACTAAAATTTATTTCCTTTATTAGGTGCCTTTCATTGCATTCTACAGAAAGGAGTATGTAGAGCCGGAACTAAACATCAATGACCTGTGGAAGGTCTGGCAGTGGGATGAGAAGGTCGGTTAATATTTGAAACAAAATGAGTTTTGTATTGTGAAATCTTTATAGAAAATGGATTTTCATTAAAGGAAAGTCAATTGTAATAACAAATAACACAGCATTCTAAAACTAACCAACATTAATCCATAAGAATAGTGGGAGAGATCCTGAGGGAAAACAGTTCTCTGGAGCTTTAGCCAACAAGAGAAGGCTCACTATGATGGCTTTTGGGGTAGAACTGCCCTCATGCCAATTACAGAGTTCCCTTTTCTGGAATTAATTGTATTGTAATGAAGCCAGCAGTTGTCACAGTCCAAATGGTAGAGGCCTTCTTCAGTGGCAGGGCCTTGCACAGTGTAGTGTCATTGCATATAGTGTGATGGGGTGGAAGAGCAGAACAAGTCCAGCCTGTGAAACCACTGAAGGTCTTAGACACCTGGATAATGCCCCCATGTTTTGCTGGTTATCAGACTTTAAAGACTTAGAATACTTCTAATATCCCTAGATTCCAGACAAAAAAACTTTAAAAATCAATTAAAAAGTTAACTTGTATAAATCTTAATATAATTAAATCACTTAAACCTAATGTATATAATTTAAAACATTAAAGTTAAAACAATAAAAATTAATTCATAAAAACGTAAATTAACTTTTGCTTACCCTCTCACAGCTTTCATTGACCACTCAAGCAAGTGAACTAGTCCAAAGTCAGAGCATGGTCAGGGAAGCTGACCAGCAAGTTCAGGCTTTCGTATTCACGCAGAAATTCTGAATTTGGTAGAACTTGCAATGAAAGATCCCAAACTGCTGGCATTTCTGCAAAAGTTCCAGTTCATTATTTCCTGAATATATCTCTTAACTGGCATACCAGTTGCCAGAGTCAGACAAATATCTTTTTTCAATTGAAGTAGAGGTTTTACTACCCTCTGGGTGAAGAAATTTCTCTTTGTATCTGTCCTGAATTGTTGCCCCCTTATTTTGGAATTGTGATCCCTGGCTGTAGACACCCCACCGCCTCAACTCCTATCCTGTCAAGCCTAGAATTTTTATACCTTTCAATGAGATTGCAACCTCATTCTTTTGACCTCAAGAGAATACGGGCCTGCACTTAATTTCTCCTCGTACAACAAATCCACCATTCCCAGGGTGATTTGATGATTCTTCACAACACTGTCTCTGTGATAAATATCCTCGGGTAAGGAGACTAGACCTGTAAACAGTATTCCAGAGCTCCATATACATGGAGCAAGATATCTCTTGAACTGAAATCTTCTCATGTTAAAGGGCAATATAGCATTTGCCTTTCTAATTGCCTGCTATGCATGCTAATGTTCATTGCTTCATGCATAAGCACATCAATATCCCCCGAACACGAATACCTTTGAGATTCTCACTGTTTCAAAGTACTCTAATTTTCTTTTTAACCAAAGTGATTAAGTTTGCATTTTTTCACATTATATTCCATCTGCCATTCCCTTGTCTGGTCTCTTAATCTGTCTCTATCTCCTGAGACTCTCTGCATCCTTCTCACAGTCAACATTGCCACCTAGCTTTGTACCTTAGGTATGTTACATTTGATCCCTTCATTCAATTCATTCGCATATATTATGAACTGGGTCCCCAGTATTGATCCTTGCAGTGACTCACTAATCACAGCCTCCAAAAATTGACCAGTTTATTCCTAATCTCTGTTTTCTGTCCTTTAATGAATCCTTAATCTAGGCAGTATATTACCTTCAATTCCGTGCATTCAAATTTTGTTTAAAAATGCGTGTGCCTTTTAAAAGACTTCTGAAACTCCAGAAACACCACATCGCTAGTTCACCCTCATCTATTTTGCTTGATATAACAACAAAAAATTCCAGTAGCCTTGTCAAATGTGATTTTCCTTTTATAAATCCTCATTGATTTTGCCCATTCCTTTATATTATTTTCCTTGTCCTTTGCCACTTATTATTAATGAAGTTCCAGCATTTTCCTTACTACTGATGTCAGGTTAGCTGGCTTATAGTTCTGTCTTCTTCTCACTTTTTTTTTCTCTCTCGTGTAATGTCATATTAGCTACCTACTAATCTGTAGGATCTGTTCTAGAATCAATGGAACTTTGGAAAATGGCAACCAGTGCATCACTGTCTCAGTCTTACTGCTTTTCATTAATTTCTCCAAAATTAGTTTTTATTAATGTTTCTTATTAACTCTAGACTTAGAGCACTTCCATTATTTCAAGGAAATGCTTTGTGTCATCTTCTATGAAGATAGACACAAAATATTTGTGTAATTTCGCTGCCATTTCTTTGTTCTGGAAAATGGTCTTTGGTGTCTCAGTCTGCATGGGATCCATGTTAACCTCTGGTAATTTTTTTGCAAGCATTTTGGAAGCTCTTGCAGTCTGTTTTTGTTTCTCACTAGCCTACTCAAACCTGGAGAATAAGTTTTTCTGTGCCGTGAGATTGTTATGACAAGAGTGTTATGGGAAATGAGTGTAATTAATGCGTTAATTCTGTTCACAGATACACCATAATACCTTGGTCCTATTGTAACTTAAAGTATTCCTATTTCATATTGAAATGTTGCCAAGATGTATTTAATGCACAAAGTGCAGTGTGCATTGTAAATTAGTTTAGAAGTCTGAATGAGAAAAAACTAGTTGTCATGTTTTTGCTCCCACTTATTGGGTCTGTTGGAATCTCTTTTTGTTTACTGATGAATATTCTGCAGTTCTGCTTGAGTCACGTTTTGCAATGGTCCATTACAGTGGACACAGCTGAGGACAAGAAAAGAAAACCTTACCCGACTATTCCAGAAGATGCAAGCATACCAATATGAACAAATCTCTGCTGATCCGGACAAACCCCTGGCAGATGGAGTTCGGGCGCTTGACACTGCAGATATTGAAAGGTAACCTAATATTATCAAGCGGCCTGTTAGACTTCCCTGGAAAGTCATTAGAAGTTTATAATATCTTTGTTTAATCTTTTGGTGTTCAATTGTAGTCTAGTGTGGTTGTGGCAGTGGCAAAGCAATTGTTTTGAAATTGCTGGAACTGAATTTGCAACTGATACAAATTTGCGACAGTATTTGAGAATGATAAGTCACAGATTGTGACCCACAGTCTGATATGCTGTGAGTTACTGACATCGTGATGTGGAATTGTGCAACAGAATGTATATGTTCTGAGAATTTACTCTTTGCCAAATCCAAAGGGTTACTTTCCCTTCTCCCTTAGCCAGATAGCTACATAAAAAAAGTTATAAAAATAACAACCAGATTAGGCCATTTAAACCTCAAGGTTGCATTGAATTAACTCATGGCTGTGCTGTACCTCAAACACATTTACCTGCCTTTGTTCCATATCCATTGTTAATATTAATAACCGATTGATCTGAAATCCACTGTTTTGGGGGAATATTTTCCTGATTTTTGCTACTCTTTGTGTGAAGAAGTACTTCTTGGTTTCAGTCCTGAATAGTCTGAGCCTAATTTTAAAATTATGCCCTTGTTCTGGATTCCCAGCTAGAGAAAATAATTTCTCTTTTCCTACTTTACAAAAAATTCTTCTATCAAGTGAACCCATGATTTTTGCAATTGTTCCTTTTAATTTATCCCTTCAAGACTTATCATTTTGTTGCATCTGCACTGCAACTCCTGGCCAAAATACCTTTGAGATACAGCACCCAGAACATAGTGCAGTAGTTCTTGGTGGATCTAACCAAGGCATCATTCAACTGAAGTATAACTTCAATCCCTGTGTATGCCAGCTCCCTTAAGATAGATCAGCTAGTCTTTTTATACCTGTCCATTATCCTTATGCAACTTCATCCCATTCCTCTTTCAAAAAAAATTGTAAACAAATTTGCATTTTCCTGTATTTGTTTCTGAAAATTTTACATTATTGTTTCTCTGTTCTGTGGCGATTTTATTTTTATTATTATAGATTGAAGGACGTACAGTCAACTGATGAGCTTCGAGATGTGTATAATCACTTCTTGTTGTATTATGGTCGTGATATTCCAAAAATGCAAAATGCATTGAAACCAAGTAAGAAGAAATACAAAAAGAACCAGCAAGGTGGAGAGGATGAGGAGGAAGGTTGGTATGTCTCCATTTTCACAGAAAATTTGCTATATTAATCTTCTCTATATCAGCACATGAAACAATATTTAATGCTGAATATTGTCATGGTTGGTATTCGGCTGGGGTGGTGACAGGATAAAATAGTATGTTAATTGTGTTCTCCTAACTTTGGTTTAAATAGCTTGTTTTACAGATTTGAACAATGATGTGGTTACTTAGCTTGTTGGGAACCAAGACTAGAAATGGAAATCAGATGCACTGGCATGCGGTTCCAGAATTAGCTTGTTTTTTTACTCTCAGATACCAATGCCAGCACAATTAATACTATGAATCTCTTCTGGTCTTTTACTTTATTATCATAACCCAAAAGGATCAAAATTGTGACAATAAGTACAATGTGATTTCAGCTTGCCATTCTTACCTGTAGATAAACATGTCACTGTCTCCGATTACTATCCTGTTTCGTTCAATATATTTCTGTGTAAGTATAAATCATTTTAAGTCTAAAATGGTTAATTGGTAATTATTTTTAAATCAAGATAATCAAGTTGTTGATTACAATGACAAATTGATTTCTTCAAATAATCATGTTTACCTTTTGGATAAAATGAAATGCTGTGACAAATGTTTGGGTTTTTGGCAATTCTGAAGTCAGAAAAGTTTGTATTAAACACTAGTTAGGATGTGAACACAAGAAATAGAAGCAGGGGTGGGCCATTTTATCTGAATATTTGATTGCAAGAATAATTTTACATTGTTTTTTAAGAAAATGCTGTTCATGACTTTAGATATGTACTTTGGTTATGGGGAGTGCTTGAATAGGCTGCACTTGTTTTCTCTGGAGGCTGAGAGATGGCCTGATAGAAGTATATAAGATTATGAGAGGCATAGATAGGGTATATAGTCAAAATCTTTTTCATATAGTAGGGGTATCAAAAACATGGGGTGGAAGTAAGGAGTTTTAAAGGGGGTTTGAGGGGTAAGTTTTTTTTTTACACACAGGGTGTTTGATATCAAGAACGTGCTGCCAGAGGAAGTGCTGGAATCAGATACAATTACTAGGTTCAAGAGGCATTTGTACAGACACCTAAATAGGCCAAGGAATAGAAGGATGCTGTCTTAATGCAGACAAATGGGATGAGTGTTGGTGGGCCAAAGAGCTCCTTTCTTTGCTGTATGACTCTCTGACTGATAATGTTCTAATATTGTCTATAATTTTGCTAACAATAACTTCAGTAAAATTGGGAGTTTGATTGAAATGCTAATTGCAAGATATTTTCATTGTACTTTTTCCAGGAGAACGTGATGAAGAAGTTGAAGATGATGAACATCATGGACCAGAGCTTAAACAGGCTTCTCGCAGAGATATGTACACCATTTGTCAGAATGCTGGTCTAGGTAAAGAGTTGGAACTTGTTGACTTCAGCTTCGTTTAAAAAAAAAGGTCGCTCTGATCTTTGCCTGGGATTGCTTTTATTAATAAGCCGAATAATATATAATTTTCATTTTAAACTTTTTTCTTGTGGGAAATAGGATTTATGTGCAACATTTGGATTAAAATAAGAGTTTCTGTCTTGCCAATTTCAAGGTACATCTTGTGTATGAATATGAAATTGGCATGTCTTCTGTGTGACTAATCTAATATTAATCAATCCAAAGTGACTTCAAATTACCAAACAGTGGAGAACAAATTTTCCATTGAATGGAGGGGATACTGGCAGTGAAGTAAGAGTGAAATTTACCTTTTGAGTACAGCTGTGCTGTGATTAGTCCAAGCTTGGCACTGTCATGCTGTTGCTGTATTGATGTGATTCTTCATTAAAGGTATATTCATCCTTTACATGATTTGAACTCTATGTAGCAATAAATCAAAAATGTACACTTGTTAACACATCTTACTGGGCTTTGTAATAACTGTTTTATAGATGGGCTTGCAAAGAAATTTGGTCTGACCCCTGAGCAGTTTGGTGAGAATCTACGAGACAGTTACCAACGTCACGAGACAGAGCAATTTCCTGCTGAACCATTGGAGCTGGCAAAAGATTATGTCTGCAGGTTAGCATTAAATGTTGTATTGGGTTCTAGATATTTACAGTACTCGTAACATTTTTGCAATGCGGAAAGCTGTATTTTGATGCTTTATAATTGAATGTGTAAAAACTAAATTAACTCATTTAATTTTGAACATAATAAACTTTACATTTGTGAAAATAATATATATCCATCTGATAACATTTGCACCTTTCAGTCAATTTCCATCACCTGAGGCTGTGCTGGAAGGTTCTCGATACATGGTGGCCATGCAGATTGCCCGAGAGCCATTGGTCAAACAAGTTCTAAGACAGACTTTTCAAGAGAGAGCCAAGATTAATATTACTCCCACAAAGAAAGGCAGAAAGGTAATATGAAATTGATGGGTCTTTGTATAAAAATCAAGGTGAGCAAAATTGGAGAATCTTTTTTGTCTTCAATTACAGCATATTAGATTCGGGAAGCAAATACATGCATTTTTGTTGTGATGCTGTGCATTAACTTTAGATACAAGCCTTTCAACCTATATCCTAAGCCCAGCACTGAAACTGGGTAACTTTGACAATAGTGCACACTAAACTTAATCCAAAGTTATAATTAGCCTAGAATAGAAGTAGGTAAAATTAAATCAGGCATATTTTAATTAAAGTATGCCTGATTTAATTTTACTTGCAAGAAACAAAAATATCTAAAATAAAAACAGGAAATGCTAAAACGCTCATTAGATCAGGCAATATCCATGGAAAGAGAAACAGTTAACCCTTCAGGTCTGGGACTCTTCCTCAGATGGTGAAAGCCTTGAACCTGAAACCTTAATTGTTTCTCTTTCCTTCCACGCCACCGGAGCTGTTGAGTGTTTCCAGCATTTTATGTTTTTTATTTGGGATTTGCTTTTTTTTTTAAATTTTGTCTGCTACAAAAGTATCTATCTTGTTTTAATCTTTATGGAAGCGCGTGGATAGTTGTCTGTTCTTTTGAGATATTTCATGCACAATTAAACTCTATAATGCAGTTAAGATAAGAGTGCATTGTTATGTGTACTTGTACAGTAAAAACTTGGAAGTAGCTGTCTAAGAATCTGAAATCAGACCTCAAAATGAATCCTTCAGAGATTAGGGAGTGTAGTATATCAGAATTCTAATAAATGCATAAATGTCTACAGCACAAACATTGTAAATGGGAATTTTCAGTATTGCAAAATTTGTTTTTATTGTTTCAGGATATTGATGAAGCGCACTTTGCTTATTCTTTCAAATATGTAAAGAATAAGCCAGTCAAAGAATTAAGAGATGATCAGTTCTTGAAGATGTGCCTTGCAGAGGATGATAACTTACTAACTGTGGATATCTGTATTGATATGAAAGGACTTGAAGGGTGAGTTATCACAATAGGAGTTGGGATAGGAGGAGAAAAATGGTGATCTGGTTCATGGTACAGCAGTGAGATTGTTGTAAATTTATAAGAGCATATTTCTAAAGACTTCTGATGCACCTTCTGGTGAACACCTTATAGCTCTTAATTTTTCCTCCATGCATTCAGACTTTGAGTGGTTACTATACCTGACAGATTGTAGAAGAGCCCAAACTCCTCTTCATTCACCTCTGCATTCTAAAACAAATAATACCAGCTCCTAGAAATATGTCAACAGAAGGAGGGCCAAAGTTTTTAGGATTGCATACTTTGCCCTGTACCATGGAACAAATTTCTCTTCAGTTCGTCAGAGTTTGGGGTGGCACGGTAGTGTAGTGGTTAGCGCGACGCTATTACGGCACCAGCGATCGGGGTTCAATTCCCGTCGCTGTCTGTAAGGAGTTTGTACATTCTGCCGTGTCTGCATAGGTTTCCTCCGGGTGCTCCGGTTTCCTCCCACATTGCAAAGACGTACGGATAGGTTAATTTGGGTTTAAAATGGGCGGCGTGGACTCGTTGGGCCGGGAGGGCCTGTTACCACACTGTAAATAAGATTTTTTTAAAAAATTTTAAATTAACAAAATTCTTAGGGAACATCTAAACACTCGGGTCAAAGAGCTGATTAAAGTAGCATAAGAGAGGAGAAAAAGGAGGGATATTAACAAAACTAAGGAATCTTTTTCTTTAAATAATGGAATAAAATTCCAAGAGTGTGTTTTCAGTTAAGGTTGACTGGTTGCAGGAAGCTTTTGAGGTTGTAGGACTACAAACCTATCATAATGTTTCTTGAGATTATCATTATTTTTGTGTTACAGCTTGACAAAAAGATACTTGACCATTCTATTTTAAACTTAGGCCAACAAAACGAGTGCTATCCAAACTCCAACAGTAGAATGGAAAGTCCAATTCTTCCATTTTCACACAATTCTATTCTACTCATTCTATGCCAAATTATCCCCAGCTATCTTAGTATAAATAAAGCAATACAGTTGTAGAGTCAATGCTGAAGGATGTGTTTGTGTTTCCTAATTTCTCCTCTGGTAATGCAGATTGTAATTGAGTTATACAGTCCAGGTTTTATGTGTGGTCTGTGAGTTGGGTGATGACAGGAATAGATGCTCTGGCCCCGCTTTGTCTCTGGATCAACTTTAACAAGACAAACGAAGGATCCACCTATATTAATTTAAGAAATATTCTCGTATCTTTTAGCATTAACTCTTACAACTGAACTTTTTTATTTAATACTGACACTTGGGATAAATGAATTGGCTTATCGGTGCTGTGTTGTAAAATTAGATAGTTGCAAGAATGTTTGTACAATGATGGGAGCATTCAGTAAGTCATTGTGAAAGTCCATTTAGTTTTTTATTCTTTCTTTGAGCAAAGGTGATGATTTAAAATGATCCAGTGACAAAACTTACCACTAGTCATAAAGAAAGCTGCCCACAAGAGTTCTAGCAGTCTCTGTGGTGTGGACTTCCCCTTTTCCAATGTCTTTTGCTGAAAGGCATTAGGTCAATAACATTCCTGGGTCTCAAGTATAAAAGCTAATCACACTTAAGAATTTTCACAGAAAAGAAACCAGGAGTGAAATAGCACCATTTTAAACATTTTGTAGAGAACAAAATAAAGATTTAGATAGAAGCTGTAATATGTATTTTTTTATTTAAAAAATCATTTAGAATGAATTAGAATTTACATAAATTAGCTTTGAGGCCCAGAAAACATGTAAGTAATAATTCCAGTTTAATACATTTCTAAAAACCAGCTATATATGGTGCAACAGTGTCACATTTTCAGGGTGTTTAACAGTGTAAATACCCAAAGTTTACATCAGTTTAATTGACAACCGGATAATACGTGAAGGCTGTAAAATAGCACCATTGAAGAAGGATGTCAATGAAAGGAGCTTCTGAGGTACATTTAACTGAATGTGTGCTCCAGCGGTTGCCATTAGTTTTGTGTTTATGATAACAGCAAATGCTGATAGTTTCTCCATCATTACAACTGGAAAATTAGATTGCCTCCAATTGATATTTAAGCAGAGAAGCTAGTGTATTCAGAATGTAGCAACATATCTTACCAGATAATGAATTTCATTTGTGGTTATGTTTCCCACCTTTTAGTTATGGGAATGACCAGACTTATTTTGATGAAATCAAGCAATTTTATTACCGTGATGAATTCAGTCACCAAGTGCAAGAATGGAATAGACAACGCAGCATGGCAATTGAACGGGCACTGAATCAGTTCCTCTACCCACAGATGGGCAAGGAGCTGAAAAACAAATTGCTAATTGAGGCACGAGATTACATTTGCAAGGTATCGAATGAATACTTAGTTTCTGCTCTGGGCGTTAAACTTCTCGTTTAGAACAGGGTCGTGGTCTATATTTCAGACTTTCTAATGGTTTTAATTTCTCCTGTAACATCGATGCATGTAACTTTCTGTGTCGCGTATTTCTTTGCCAAGCAAATAGTAATGAGCATTGAGCCTCAGTGTTAAATGTTTTATTCACAGAAAGAGGCATAAGCAGCAAAATGCAGAAAAAAGTGGATTCAAATGTTCCTTATTTTGAACTTGTGAAATGCTTTATTTAAAACCATTTTTGATGGTCTTTGGTGTAGGTGCAGTAGTTTTAAGTAGGTCATTTCCTGAAATATCTATTGTTCCAAATGTCAGGCACTTCCCAGGTGCATTTCAATTGTGTCATCGTTTATTCGGATACCAAATTTCTAAGTGCCATCCCAAAAGCAAGTTTTCTCATTTTAATATGTGAAATTTGTAGTCTATGAAGGTATGGTTTTAACTGAAGGGACCAATAGTGTTTCAAAAGTAAGAAGGCATAAAAATGCTTGATATGGATGAGCACAAGTAAACTATTGTGCCTTCATCTTTTGGTTTTAAACAGAACAGGCTAAAAAAAGCCCCTACAATTCTTTCTAAAGTGAGCTTAGCTGCAATCAACCTATTTATAAATGAAAGTGTGAATGTCCAGTTCAAGACTGCTCGTAGTATAGATTGTTAGTAAATATAGTCTCGCTTGAAGTGTGGAATGGAAAATTATCAGGCTGATTATAGATTCGTTACTCGGATTTAACATGATAAATGACAACTCTGGTGCTGAAATATAAATATTTGAATATCAGCTGGAAATCTTGTGACCAGCTTATTGGTCACAAAGACCTAGTTTTTTTCTCCTTCGGTATTCAGTTTGTTTGCTTGAAAACAAATCTTTTTTGTCCAAAAGATGCTAATTTTCTACAAATCATCTTTTTGTTAGTGTTGTAGTCGCAAACTTTACAACTGGTTGAAAGTCGCACCATATCGGCCTGACCAACAGAATGAAGAAGATGATGATGACTTTATGGAGGAAAATCAGAGTAAAGGTGTTCGAGTGTTAGGTCTGGCGTTTACAGGAGAAAGGTTTGTATACATGAACAGTTGTTTACACATAGAGAAAATCTTGGTTTCGAAAGAAAAATATTGCTTATGTTTTCGAAAGGCGTTGCACTGAAGAATGTTTTAAGTTAATTCCACTTGTGATTTTTTAAATCTTTTAAAATCACAGGGTGTATATTTAATATTGTTAAACTGAGCAAGTTTGCAAAATATAGTAATTTCCTTAAATATTTCAGTATGATCCATACAGGTTGATAAGATACGGTGTAATGCAGAGCAGACACACCATATGGATACCTTTTTAAGAGGAGTTTATCCCAGTTTAGTACTTTGCCTTGTGTACTTAGTGAAGTGCAAGGACTAGTGACCTGCTTAAAGATTTGACTGTGGAATCAGCATTATATGAAAAAGGGAATCTTTGCTTAAAACACTGATTGAACTTACCTTTTGGGGAAGGGTTTTGTTTCAGTGTAATCTCAACCTTGCTTGTATTTCTACCGTATACTGGTTAGTAAATATTGTCAAATTTAGCTGTTGCTTTTTAAAAGTAATTCAAGTTGAGAATTTCCAGTATACACAAAGCTACTGCTTTGAATAACCTGTAAATTGAAGGCTTATAGATATTATTGATTTGCTGGACAGTCTCATTCATTGTGTGTTTTAACATTGAAATTGGCAAAGACAGAACAGTTTAAATTCATCTGTTTGAAGAACAGCCAGCCAGCATCAATCAAGGCTATTTTGGATTTCTACCACCTTCAGTTTTTTTTTGCTTTAGTATGCAACTAATTGAGGCCACGTTATGAGGCGTTTGAAGATCTTTATCAAGTGAAGCATTACAGCCCCTCCTCACTGGCCTCAACCCCTGATTCCCCTTTCAATAACATAACAGAAATGGTCTGGGGTTTCTTTTGCAACCCTCATGCTGGTTGGTGTTCAGGCCTTAGATTTCAAAAGACCTGTTTTCTTCATGTGCACCTATTTTGTGTTAAATACCTGAAACTCATTTTAATCTACATGATGAGGTGGTGAAATTCAGAATAGGTTGCATATGTAAGAATTATTTTAGTATTTAAAATTTCCGTAGACTTTGTTTTAAATAAACCACCATAGATTTATAATTTGCGGTTGATTGGACCTGTAATAACTTCACTAATTAGTCACTTCTCTTTTTACCAGGGATACACCAGCATTCTGTTCTCTTGTCAATGGAGAAGGCGAAGTGACAGACTTCCTTCGTCTGCCATATTTCTTAAAGCGAAGGAACGCTTGGCGTGAGGAAGAACGAGAGAAGAAGGTTAAAATAGATTGTTTCAGTGCATTGAAACACAATCTTGATCGATCATTAGGAAGGTTGTACCTAGTCTGAAACCAAAAGATTTAATAGAGGAGAGACAGTGGATGTTACTTGCCTGGATTTCAGGCAAACATTTTACACTGCCCTTCAATTTTTTTTTGTAACTGACAGTGCTAGCATTTGTTCTCCTTTCTTAATTTCTCGGATAGATGACCATTCGCTAAAAGTTACATCCTGAATTAGCAAAGCCATTTTAAAATGAAGGCAAACCAGCACCAGGATTTGTTCCTAGAGGGATTAGCAAAGCCATTTTAAAATGAAGGCAAACCAGCACCAGGATTTGTTCCTAGAGGGATAGAATTGAAAAGTAGGAAAGTTTTATACTAAATCTGTATGGAGCCTTTGATTAGAATTTATTAATAACATAGAGGCACTGCAGAGGATGCAGGAAAATTTACAAGAATGATAAGTATAAGGATATGATTAAGCTAGAGAGAGTGCAGAAAATATTCACAAGGTTGTTGCTGGGACTGGAAAGGTGGGACTTTTTCCTGGAGTAAAGGACACTGAGGAGTGATCATATAGAATTTTTTAAAATCATCAGGGCCATAGTTAAGTTGGATAGTTAGTCTTTTTTCTTGGGTGGGAAAGTCTAAAATTAGAGGGCATAGATTTAAGATGAGAGGAAAAAGATTTAAAGGGGACCTGAAGGGAAAGATTTGCCACACAGGGTAGTAGGTATATAGAATGAGCTGCCAGAGGAAGTGTTAGAGGTAGGTACATTGACAACGTTTAAAAGACATTTGGACAGGTTCATGGATAGGAAAGGTTTAGAGGGATATAGGGCAAATGGGATTAGTGTACGTGGTCATCTTGGTAAGCATAGACAAGTTGGGCCAAAGGGCTTGTTTCCATGCTTATGATTCTATGATACTGGAAATATAAGAGAACTCGTATGTGGAAAAGATAAACATATTGGACCTCTTTTTGTTTCTTGAAATGTTTGCTGAAGGACAATCTCGTAAAAGTCTTTAAAAATAATGAAAGCTTTTGATAGTGAACACAAAAAGATGTTTCCTCTTGTGGGAATGTATATATCTAGAGGCCATTAATATAAGATAATAACCAAGAAATCCAACAGAAAATTACCTTTTTTATTCTACTGATCTTTGAGTTCTGAAATAGATGTAGTTAAGGTGAGGTTGATAGCTAGTGACCAATGGAGTGTTACAAGTTTTGATGTTGAGCTACTGGAGATAATTTTCATAAGTAATTTACAGGAAGGAATTGTGTTCAGATTTGATGGCTTGGGACAGGAACAAGTAATTAATTGCACACAGATTCAAAGAAATATTAACTTGAGCAACAGGTGGCAGAGTTAATTTAGTCTAGAAAATGGACGGTAATTTTATTAGGCAGACTGCATTATGTGCTAAGTAGAAAGTATTCAAGGCATTCAAGCAGAATCAGGTCATGGCTTTAGTGGCCAGTCACCTTGCAACAAAGCAATGTTTGTCCATTCCTCTTTCTTGTAAAGCAGCTAGAACCAGATTACATTTTCTATTTAGTGGAGGTATACAAAGGGTTTAGTAATTATTTTCTTGCCCAAGTGATTATCACCTATTACTCTACAACTCAGTCACTATTCCCATCCAGTCAAACTATTTTATTAATCTGTAATAAATATCAAAGGAAATGTATAGAGCTCAAGAATATAGAATTATATAATATAAAATAGCTATTTTTTGCATAATTCTGATAATGAGTACTAAGTATTGTGCCTTTTTTTGGTGATGGATTTTCAATGTTTCCTGTTTTATTTAGCATTTTGCTACTTATTTTTACAATTGCTATTAGACTCTAGTTTGCCTTTTAATAGTTATGTCCCTTTTTCATCGATAGAATAGTTAAAGAAAACACATCCTGATCCAGAAGAGTAAATTAAGTTGGAGCCCAGCAACTCAATTCTATATCTTTCTGTCCACAGGCGCATGATATTGAAACCTTGAAGAAGTTTCTACTGAGTAAGAAGCCTCACGTTGTGGCGGTTGGTGGAGAAAATAGGTGAGAATTAATTTTGTTAAGTTAATATTTAGCCAAGGAACAGTTTTTAATAATCTCAAGTTCTATCTTAATTCAAAACAATTTGAATTTTGTTTATTAAAGAATAATTCTCTGTTGCACAAACAGTATCTGCTTTTGTCAGTTTTTTCATTGAATTGTTTTAAAGCTTGATTCACTCAAAACAGCATTAACATTTTTTAAAGAAAATTGACAGTTGTCTGATTTATATCTTTCAATAGAGGAAACACAGAATTGCATTTATGTTATTTTCGTATCCACATTTCCTCTACCTCCATTACATGTGCTCTCACATCCCTCACCCCGGGACAGACAAAGACAAAGATCCACTGCTACTTGCATTCCACCCCACCAGCCTTCGCATTCAATGCATTATCCTTCATAATTTCTGCCAGCTCCAACATGATCCCACCACTAGTCACATCTTTCCCTCTCCTTCCCATTCTGCATTTCTCAGGGATCGCTCACTTTGGGACTCCCTGGTCGACTCTTCCATCCCCACTCACCACTCCCCGACCCATGGCATCTTCCCATGCAACTGGAGGAGATTCAGCACCTGTCCATTCACCACTTCTCACCATCCATGGGACCAAACAATCATTCCGGGTGAAGCAGTGATTCACTTGCACTTCCAAGTTCATTTCCATATGGTCTTTTGCCTTGCTCCTCTCTCCATCTAGAAAACTGTAAATCCTCTACTTTTTCCCCTAGTTCTAACAAAAGATCACTGACTCAAAATCTTGACTGTTTTGTCTTTCCACAGATGTTGCTTGATTGGCTGAGTTCTTCCAGCATTTCTATTTTTGTTTCAGATTCCAACATCTGCAGTTTTAATTGTTTTGAATTGATATACCTTTTTTGATCTCAGGATATCCCTAGCACTTTACAGCAATGGAGTCACTGTTGTAATGATGGAAACACAGCCAATGTGTCTATCTGTTTTGGTTACGTTGACTGGGCTAAATATTGGCCAGGGCACGAACTAATTGCCCTCCTCTTCAGTGAAATAGTGTCATGGGATCTTTTGTATCCACCAGAGAGCGCTGTTAGGACCTGGTGTCGGGTTTCCTTGACTCTGCAGTAGAATGTCATCCTAAATATTTGTGTTTGAACCTCTGAAATGGGATGTGAAGTTGCAGTCTTCTCTAATAGATAGAGCACGGAAGGTCCCACTTGAGAAGTGGAATCTGTGAACCAAATGGTGAATCCCATGATAAAATTATTCCATGAGCAAAGTGCAGTTCCAGCCAGGAACATTAGGAGTATGTAGCCAAAGGAAAGTTCATGGTAACGAGAAATAAAATATCCTAATTTTTCAAAATTATGGGCTAATTCTTATTGGCCTGGTTCTGCCACACAGAATTTCTATTCATGTTCTCGCCACATTAGTACTTTACAGATCTGGATTCCATCTGGGGACCTGAGCACCAGCAGGGCCTTTAATGGTGTATTGAGGAAGCCTTGCTTCCCAGATGCTTCTCAAAGCTTTGATAACCAGCAAAGCCATGATCCCAGCTATGTCATCTATAAAAAGGCATGACAGACATTTGACAGTTTTTAAATGCCTCTAATATTCAAAAGCTATTAAAAATGAAGCAGTTGATTTAAAAATAGAAACAAATACTCTGACTAAAAAGAAATTAGCAAAGAAACCCATAAAAATGCTTTCAAAATAAAATATTAAATGAAAATATTATTTTAAAGAAGTTGTCTTTTGCTTTAGATCATAGCCCTCCAGTTCTCATTAAAATCTAAGGTTAAGGTATCATGGATCAGAGAATCCAGCAGTTTTGAACCTTCAGCATTTAGAGCTGGATTCAAGCTAATATTTATTGCTATGTTTTACAAGAATTTGTAAAATCTTAACATTTGGTGAATTGGAATGCCAATATATTCAGAGTAAAGTATTAAACTTAACCTTGCAAAATTCATTTTTTAAAGAAAAGTTTTAGAGTTTAAACCAATATTCAAGCAAAATGAATTCTTTACAAAAGTTACCTGAAGCAGATGCAAGAATTATTGAAAAGGTGTTTGATAGAAATCCTAATTAAATCTTGTCATTGAAATAAAAATTGTTTTGTATGAACTTCAAAGAAGTTTGCCAAACCAATTTAGTTTTTATATTTGTATACATTAAAAAATCACTGTTACCACTATTTCAATAGTAAAAATGCTCAATTTGATACAATGGATGGCACTGTAAAAACGTTTCCTAATGTGCCGAGTCTACACTGCTTTTATATATACATTTATATACATAAAGTAAATAATATATTAATTTGGGGTCTCGGGGAGGCTAGTCATTTTCTTTGTAGAAGGTAAATCTATGGCCAGTTTATCCTCTCCATCTCCAACAAAAGCATTGGATTCAATTTGGTAATAATCCCATTGGCTTTGTTTTAAATGATTGCATGGGCAATTTTGTGGTTATGAATATTAGCATTTAAGTGTACTCTTATGCATAGGTGATGCAATTTACACTTCAGAAATATAAGTTATAGATGTTTCTCCACTTAGGGATGCACTTATGGTTGTAGAGGACATAAAACGAATAGTGAATGAATTGGAGCAGGAGCATCAAATGTCACCTATCGGAGTGCAGTTGGTGGACAATGAGCTAGCTCTTCTCTACATGAATAGCAAAAAGTCCGAGGTAAGAAATTGGTAACTAGAAGCAACCTAAAATGAACTAGCAGCTTATTAGTTAAGAGTGCATAAGGGGCAGTGGAGAATGGGAGAAAGCCACGTTACAAAATTGTGCAGTATATTGTTGTCATGGAAATTATAGTATGACACACAGTATATTGTCTTGTTTAAACTAGTGTATTAGTACACAGATCACTTTAAAATCAGTTGGCGGCACATTCATGCATGTGCCAGTTGGTGGTGATCTGAAGCATAGTTTACTATCCTCCTTCAATCCATTTTCCATATCAATGGTGTTAGAGACTCTGGATTGAGGACTTATGTTATAGGGAGAGACTGGATAAATTGGACTTGTTTTCCATGGAGCGAAAGAGGCTGAGAGGTGATCTTAGAGAGGTATATAAAATTAGAAGAAGCATAGATAGAGTTGATAGTCAGAATCTTTTCCCTATGGTAGAGGTATCAAAAACGAGGGTATAGGTTCAAGGTGAGACAATGGAATTTTAAAGAGGATCTGAGTGGAATTTGTTTTTACTCAGACAGTGGTTGATATCTGGAACACGCTGCCAGAGGAGGTGATGAAATGAGACACAATCACTATATTTGAGAGACATTTAGACAAATACTTGAATAGGCAAGACGTAGAAAGATACAAACCTAATCCAGGAAAATTGGATTAGTGTAGATGAGCATATGGTTAGCATGGAAGAGGTAGGCAAGACGGTTAGCAAGGACATGGTGAGCCAAAGCTCCCGGTTCTTGTGTTGTATGACTCTTCCAAACAAAAATGGTGGTCCTTTGTTTTTGTTGTTTGTCTTCCAGCAACCTAAGGATGAAAGATATTGGCAGAAGTCGAGGAGTCCCTTTGCAAATGTGATTTAGTGAGAAGTAGATATTAAAGAAAGTAGAGGGAGATGTGTGCTAAATCTTTAATTTTGTCCCCTTGTCTATTAGAACGACTTCAGGGATTATCCACCATTATTACGTCAGGCAGTATCACTGGCTCGCCGGGTGCAGGATCCACTTGTTGAGTTTACTCAAGTTTGCAGCTCAGATGACGACATTGTTTGTCTCAAATTCCATCCATTACAGGTAACTTGTTATTTCAAACTGGCGCATTTTCTTGAAAGGAAATGCTGAAAAATAAGCTTGCTACCTTTTATCTTTTGTATTACAACTTTAAGGGAGTGGGTGTTGATTTTTGCGCTATAATGTAAAATGGGTGATCAGTTTTGGTGAGTTCTTGACAACTTAATGTAATTTAAGCTGAGAATTGTCACTGACATTTAGGGTGATTTGCTGTATACTTATTCTTGCCTCATTGCATTCAGATTGCAAGATGAATGTTAAAAAGAAAATGCTGTTGACTTTCTAAAAGCTAGATTCTGACAGCAATTTAATCCTTTTCTGTAATGTTGAAGATGTATTACTAATGGAGTAAAATTAACTCTTTTTCTCTTATTGTACTCCAAGAGGAATATTGTCTGGATCACACAACCTTTATCTCTTTCCCTCTCTGAATTCACTGAATTAAGACTTTTAAACTACCTTCTTGATATTTTCTTACCTCCCCCCCTCCCTCCCAGGAACAAGTAATAAAAGAAGAATTACTGAATGCACTTTACTGTGAATTCATTAACCGAGTGAATGAAGTCGGTGTGGATGTTAACAGAGCAATAACTCATCCACATACTCAAGCACTAGTTCAGTATGTTTGTGGTTTAGGACCTCGTAAAGGATCGCACCTACAGAAGGTAAGAAAGTAAACTGAATACTGTTTATTAAGAATGTAAGAAAGAGAAGCAGAAAAAGACTATTCAGTCCCTTATGCCATTCAATAAGATCGTAATTGACCTTTTATCTTAACACCATTTTCCCATCAAAATGCCATCTTCCTCTTAATATTCAGTAATTTTTCAATCCCTGTCCCTTTTTGATTTTCAGTCTTTTGATTTCACCTGTCTTGAATATACTCGGTGGCTGAGCCTTCACAGCCCTCCTGCATGGGGAATTCCATACATTTACTGTCTTCTGGTTAAAGAAGTTTCTTCTTCCTTCAGTCCTTCAAGGCTGAACCTCTCATCATGTCCTATGAATTGTAATGGGCCGCATAGAACTTAAATTAACAGAAGTCTGCAGCTAATCGGTCAAACCTTCCACCCAGTAAATCCAGTTTGCTTAAAATTATTTTCTGAAGCAATACAACATTTGGTGGGTGTTTTGGAAGGGACTGGGTAGCAGTGGGATTAAGCGTATCGAGGAGAAAAGGTGGCATCAGATGGATTTTTTTTAAAAGTATTTTCAGAGAAAACTTGCTTTACAAGAAAGATTTTAAAAGAAGATTAAGCATTATAAACCAATCATTTGCGATGTTAGCAGCTTTCAAGCTTTATTTAGTTGCCCAACGAATATAGTTACTTGGTCTTGTTTTTCCACAGAAACATAAAAAGACTTCATTTTGATTGCTAGTTATATAATAATTACTGATATGTCGTACAACCAGCTTAGTTTCATTGATCATGAAGAATTAGAACTGTCATATGAATAGTTTGGTTTTGTATAGTTTGGTTCTGTAAACTGCTGTTGTTGCAGCAGAATTATACGTTCGACTTTTGTTTACCAATCACACTAACAGGTAATTATTTTGTGATACAGATCCTCAAACAGAATAATACACGCTTGGAAAATAGGACGCAACTAGTTACGATGTGTCATATGGGTCCAAAAGTCTTCATCAATTGTGCAGGATTTATTAAAATAGATACTGCATCATTAGGGGACAGGTTAGTCTTAATAGTATTGGTGTATACTTTCTGAAACTGGATAATATTAATCATATCCTTAAATCATTTTTCTAAGAATTTGAAAATCACAATTGCCTAGATGTATGATTACCACAGCAAGTCAACTGTCTGTAACTGCCATTCTTATGGTCTACTATTGCAGTATGCACAGTCTGTCAGAGGGCAGGGTTTCACAATGGATTGTAATGCAGTACAAGTTCTTTTAAAGATTTTGAGTTTTATTACACGAGTATTCCATAATACTTTCCAAGTGTCTGTTTGGTGGTTAAACCTGTGTTTTTGTAGCTTGTATTTGAACTGTAATGGCAGCAGATTTCCAAATGTCCAAATTTTATAAAAGGTCTGTCCTCATCTAATTGTGGCATGTGTCTTTTTGTCGTTGTAATATAAACCAAGTAAGAATTACTTGGTGAATTAGATACAACCCGAAAACAAAAGTTATGAAATTCCAACTTTTAACCAAAAATAAGCGACAAAACAGCTTTATTTATTTTTATAGAAATGAAAGGTAAATGGTTGTGTGGAAAAATCATATATCCCCTAAAATTATTAATTTGTTTAGGTAGCCAAGTTACTATGAATTAGGAAAAAAAGAATGTTTAATTAGTGAATGGTTTATCAGCTTAATTTGTCTATTTTCAATGATGTTGATGGAACGAAAGTATTGTCCTATTTCTGTTGAAGAAATTTCCTCCAGCTCGTACAAAGTTCTTCCATTTCACTATACAAGGTAAAATGTTATGCTCTGTACATTAGAAAAACTGTATATACAGTAGCATGCCAATTTGGCAAGAAAGGAAGATTTATTTTGATATGTCCTTGGGAAATAACGTTCAGCTTTTTGTATCGGCAGTACTGATTCTTACATTGAGGTTCTGGATGGCTCAAGAGTTCACCCTGAAACTTACGAGTGGGCCAGAAAGATGGCTGTGGATGCTCTTGAATATGATGAATCAGCAGAGGATGCCAACCCAGCTGGAGCGCTTGAAGAAATTTTGGAAAATCCTGAACGACTAAAGGATCTTGACCTTGATGCATTTGCAGAAGAACTGGAAAGGCAGGTTGGTATTTGCCTTGACTTTTTAACTGAATATTTAGCTCGGAGTTGTTTGGCTGAAACAATGTAAATTTCTGCCAGATTTTATACAGTAACACTACTCTGTGATTGGTATATTGTGTTACGATATTTACTGGTTTGTATCTGATTTTGCTAGTCTTTTTTATAGTTAACTCATTTGTATACGTGAATGGTATAATGAGCTTTTTTTTTTGTGTTTAGTACATTAGAAATAGCCATTTTCATTGCTTTTGTGGTACTTGTACCAAATCTCAATATTGTTTCAAGGGATTTATTTTAAAGTTAAAGTACAGTACTCAAAAGCACACTGACTTCAGAAAAATATTCTATGCCCAAAACATTAAATGAATGGTTATTTGACTGATTTAACCACTTAACAGGGCTATGGTAACAAAGGTATCACACTGTATGATATTCGAGCTGAGCTGAGCTGCAGATATAAGGATTTGCGTGTACCATGTCGTGCACCAAACTCTGAGGAGATTTTCAACATGCTTACGAAAGAAACTCCAGAAACGTTTTATATTGGTAAGGTTTTTCTCATTGCTCCATTAATAGAAAAGTAATCTTAAGCATTTTCTTAATTCGGTATGCTTATTAGATTTCCTGCATTTTTAACATTTGTTCTTTTTTCACTGTTTAGGTAAATTAATAACATGCAATGTGACAGGAATTGCTCACAGGAGACCTCAGGGTGAGAGTTATGATCAGGCTATCAGGAATGATGAAACTGGTCTTTGGCAATGTCCTTTCTGCCAGCAAGACAATTTTCCAGAGCTTAGTGAGGTATAATTTTTTTAATCTTTTGTACAGATGCTCTATGATGCAGCATTTTTGTCATTTTAAAATTGAATCTGCTTAAAAAATTTGATTGTATTTTATTTATGAAACACTGCTATTCAGGCACTATGTCAATCATGACACCGAGTAACATTTTTAACTCTGAGCCATGGACTATCAGTTCCAATCTAGAAACCTGAGCAATGCTGCCCAACTCTGGTGTACTGTATTGTCTGGGGTGCAATCTTTCTGATCATGGGAGTGGTTATAAAATATCCCACAGCACGATATGAAGAGGAACCAGCAGTTCCCCCCCAGTATTGAACTAATGTTTATCCCTGAATCAGTGTAATTCGTTTGTTGAAATTTTTGTAGGGCTTTGCTGTACACAAATTGCCTGTCATGTTTCCTTTAAAAGTGACTACTTTTTCAGAGCTATTTCAATGGCTATAAAACAGTTTGAGACATGATAAGATCAAGAAATGCAGTTCTGTGTCTGTGCCTGTCTGCTCAGAGGACTATTTCCAGTAAAAGGCTCAAAGGTCTTGAATAGATTCTCTAGTCAGGTGTGAGCTAACTTTGGCAGTCTTTCAGCTGGGAGAATTCTTGCCTGCAACTTAAAAGAAACAATACAGAGGGAGTTGACATGCAAAATGTTCCTCATGTGCCAAAGGGAGTAAATTGACAGTCATTTAGGTTGGACCCCAATTTTAACCAACATGGTCAGAATATTAATCTTTTAAAAATAACCTATGTTTCTGTGGTTTTCAAATACTTTAAATACATATTTTTAAAACCTCAAAAGCTTTCAAGCACCTTTTCAAAAAAAAATAGATTAACAGGTCATTTAAAGGTTTTTGTAGAAGTTTTAGAAGGATTAAAACATTTTTGAGCTCATGTTTCTGAAACTCCTAAATTGCCAGACTTCCATCTGGGACCCTTGCAATTGTTCCCTTTCAGTAAAAATCAACAGAAGAATGCCTCTTTTGCCTCTCCTGCTGCCACACACAAATCCCTAGTAGGTTTATAACCTAGTTGTTGGGAAATTAGCCCACCTTTTCTCTCCCTCAGTTAATTCCGTAAGGATTACAATCCACTGAGAATATGCTGCGAAATCCAGGCCATTGAAAGATTTTTTTCCATCTCGCAACATCTCTAATACTTTAAAGAGGTGTTAGAAATGTGCATATAGGAACTCTTGCTCTTTCCCACATCATTACACCATATGTTCTTCAAGTAAAACGCTCGACATTTAAGTCTTTTTAAAAAAAATAAAAACAGAAAATTGTGGAAAAGCTGCACAGATCGTGAAACTTCTGTGAAATAAAAGGTCTTCAGCCTGAAGTTAACTGTTTTCTTTCCACAGATACTGCCTGATCTGTGAAATGTTTCCAGCATTGTTCTGTTTTTACTTCAACTTTCCAGCATCTGCAATTTTTTTTCACCAAATGATTAAAGTTAATCTTAAAATTTTATTTTTACCTTCCAGGTTTGGAATCATTTTGACAGTGGTGCATGTCCTGGCCAAGCTATAGGAGTAAAAACAAGGCTAGACAACAACGTTACAGGTTTTATTCCAACAAAGTTCCTCAGTGACAAAAATGTTAAACACCCTGAAGAAAGGGTCAAGGTAGAGATAATTTTATTGCAAATCATTTCTTGCAGTGCTAGATTCCTAATGGATGTGTAATTGACCACTGCTGTTCCCTTGTAGATTGGCATGACTGTGCATTGCCGAATAATGAAGATAGACATCGAAAAATTTAGTGTGGACCTTACTTGTCGAACGTCTGATCTGATGGATAAGAACAATGAATGGAAGTTACCCAAGGACACCTATTATGATTTTGATTCTGAGGCTGCAGATCAAAAAGTTGAAGATGACGCAAAGAAAAAGCAGCAACGCACGAGTAAGTCATTTTAGCAGGTGCTGCTCAGCAGACTGCAGTTTGCATTTTTAATATTTCATTATTCAAAAGCTCCCAAGTTTTCAGTTGATCCTTAAATCTGCCGTAAGCTCTGAGTCTCCAGGTTTGTCTCCTTGCTGTTTAAATATTCAAAATCCCATGGAGAGATCTTGTATTTATTTGGAAGCTTTTATTTCTACCTAACCTGAGGATTTCAATGATAACCTATTTCTTAAACTTATAAAATTGCAGCTACGTTGAGAGAAGTTGATCTTATTCAAAACAATTGTTTTTTTAATTATTTATTTACTTCATATTCTCTTTCTTAGCATACATCAAGCGGGTAATTGTGCACCCATCATTCCACAATATAAACTTCAAGCAAGCTGAGAAGATGATGGAAACTATGGACCAAGGAGATGTCATCATCAGACCCAGTAGCAAAGGAGCTAATCACCTCACTGTAACCTGGAAAGTGACAGATGGGATCTATCAACATATAGATGTGAGAGAAGAAGGCAAGGAAAATGCCTTCAGTTTGGGACAGTCTCTTTTAATCAACAATGAGGTAAGGAAAATCTGGTTTATTGTAATTTATTTGAAATTGTGAAAAACATTTTATTAACCTATTTCTTGTGGGATTTCTGTTGTTCATAGATCGTGCTGCACAGTGTTACCAAAATTTCTGCTTTTACTTGCAAATGAAGTACAGAATTGATTGTAGTTATTGCTTCTTCCAAATTTACAGTAAATTATTTCAAACATTACACTTCCAATCTTCAAATCCACGTAGATGCATTTTCCATGTTGGAATCTACTTGTCGACATACTTTCCACTTGGGATCTGATACTGTTTGATACATGTCTTGATGCAGAACCCCTTAATAATTGATACCTAGTTCAGTTTGTCTTTAAAGTGATTCTGCAGTTACTTATAGTTAATAGCAATGTATACATTTATGTTTGTTTTTATTTGAATAAGAAGCTTGATTTGCAATTTCATTATCCAGGAATTCGAAGACCTTGATGAAATTACTGCTCGTTATGTGCAGCCAATGGCATCTTTTGCTCGTGATTTGCTCTATCATAAATATTACCAGGATTGCAATGGTGGAGACCGAAAGGTACTAGTATGAAAGCTAAACTTGGCTGGCTCAGTTACAGTTCCATGGTGAAAAATTCTAATGTTTTTATTAATGTAGATGAGTGAGAAATATTCAATTTTGCATTAACTTTAAATCTTTTACTTGGCCATTTTGCATTTTGTCTCAATAGACAGGGCACTTTGCAGTAAACCATCTTAGTGCCCATCCAACATGGATATTGCAATAAAGTAATTTATATGCTATTGAGAAGTCGGTTGATTGATAGTGAGATGCTCTTTATGGACAGACACTACCACCTCCAGGTGGTTGATTATAAAAACTGGTCAGATTTTTGGTGCTGATGAGGGGTCCCAGCTTTTGACCATTTTCTGTGGAAGAATTCAGAAAAAGAGTGCCTTTTAACCTTAGATCTTGAAAGAGTGGATGTCTGAAATCAATATCCTATAGAGAAAAAGATAATTGAACATGCCATCAGCCTTCAGACAGATTAAGGTGCACGTGTCATGTTACTATGTTTGCTATCTTAGTTTATTTTCTAACTTCTGTGAAACCCCTTCTAGTATTGACCTGATCGACCATGGAAGTCAAATAGAGAAATCTCCAAGTTGAATAAAGATACCGCTGTTACTTGTTGGGTTACACTGTTAAACAAACAGATTTAGGATGCAGGGTCACAACCAAAAAAGAGAACTAGTATCACATATAAAAGGAACTACCTTCACTGAATCAAATGTTATCTTTTGAAGAACAGGATGTGCTAGCACTGACTGTAGCCTAGAAACAAATTGTGTGAAATGAGGGGGAAATCATTACAGAAAAAGGAAGAGAAATTGTGTACTTGGACTCAGCTTGCAATTGCAGTTTATTTATTAACTACAGATCGAACATAGAACAGTTACAGCACAATTCAGGCCCTTCGGCCCGTAAAGCTGTGCCGAACATGTCCCTACCCTAGAAATTAATAGGCTTACCCATAGCCCTCTATTTTACTCAGCTCCATATACCTATCTAACAGTCTCTTGAAAGACCCTATCGTATCAGCCTCCTCCACCGTTTCCGGCAGCCCATTCCACGCACTCACCACTCTCTGAGTAAAAATCTTACCCCTGACATCTCCTCTATACCTACTCCCCCGCACCTTAAACCTATATCCTCTTGTGGCCACCAATTCAGCCCTGGGGAAAAGCCTCTGATTATCTACCCTATCAGTACCTCTCATCATCTTATACACCTCTATCAGGTCCCCCCCCATCCTCCGTCTCTCCAAGGAGAAAAGGCCGAGTTCCCTCAACCTGCTTTCATAAGGCATGCTCCGCATTCCAGGCAGCATCCTTGTAAATCTCCTCTGCACCCTCTCTATGGCTTCCACATCTTTCCTGTAGTGAGGCGACCAGAACTGAGCACAATACTCCAAGTGGGGTCTGACCAGGGACCTATATAGCTGCAACAATACCTCACGGCCCCTAAATTCATTTCCCCGATTGATGAAGGACAATACACCATATGCCTTCTTAACCACAGAGTCAACCTGCGCAGCCGCTTTGAGCGTCCTGTGGACTCGGATAATACATTGGATGGAAGCAAATGAACATCAGTCCTGCAACGGGCAATAGATTTGCACAAGCAGTTCATAAATGTAGAAAGATGAATAAGACATTCAGCCCCCTCAAGCCCATTCAGTTATTCATTTGGATCATGTTGATCTACCACGACTCCATTTACCAGTCTTTGATCCCCATGATGTCATTATCTACTAAAAATACATCTATATTAGTTTTGGGAAAATGACCATCTGCAGCCTTTAGATGGAAAGAATTCCAATTCTGTGGGAAAAAGTGAGTCCTGATTTCTGTGTTAAGTGGCCTTTGTTTAATGTTAATGTTATTTCACCTTGAGCTGGATTACCGGATTCCCCCAGCAGAGCAAGTAGTTCTTCTGAAAACAATTGTCAATTTAAACATTGCATTTAGACCACCCTTTGATCCTCTAAGTTCGAGGGACCATGTGCCAGGTTTATGTAACCTGTCATCATACTTTTAATTGTTCAGGCCCAGCAGTCAACCTACTGAATGCACTCTACCAAGGCCAATATATTCTTCCTGAAGGGCACTGTGCAAATCTGCATATTTCTTTAGGCGGGGCAGAATGAAGGGTGGGTAGAATTGAAATACAACTTTGTTCCCACTATGTTCCAATTTTCTTGAGATAAAAGCCAATGTTAATGTGTGTGATGCATTTTAGAATGAAGAGTAAGGAGAAGCAGTATAAACAGATGCTGCAGTTTTAAAGCAAATGCAGCAACTGTAAGACCTTGAAGTTTATATAGACAAATCTTTGAATGTGGTCACTAAGTGTTTAGAAATAGAATTGGGTCAAATGAAATATTTGTCCAATTCAGAATATTGCACCGTATGTAGAATTTTGAGCATTGAGAAATGTAGAAGAAATTTACCAGCAATGAGTGACTTGGAATTGCTCACTTTTGAAGTAAAGGCAGGTTTAACTGAGCTGTTCATAATAATGACATGTTTTGATAGAGTAATTCCAGAGAAGCTCTTTTTGCTGAAATGTTAATGATCAGAGAACACACATTGAAGTAATAGGATAAAGAGATAAATTGGCTTTTTTTGTGCACTGTTACTATTTGAAATGCAGTGCTTGAAAGGATAATGGGGCCAGATTTTTGTTAACTTTCAAAAGCATCTTCAATAAATACCAGGTGGAGAAAAAGCACTGAAATGGGATCAATACAGGAGCTCTTTATGAGAAAATGGACTGAACAGTGTCTTTAAATGAGTATTATATGTTTGTTTTCATAAGGTGGGGAGGCAACTTACTAGAAATGAAACAGAATACATTGGCAATGCTTCATGCATCTGGAGAGAGAAACAGAATTAATGTTTCAGGCCATTGATTTTTCAGATTGTGAAAATCTGAGTATCGTCAGCATTTGCTCCTTTTATTTCAGATTTTCAACAACCACTTTTTTTGCTTTTCAACAATTTACCATTGCTGTAAATTTACAATTGCTATAACTATCACAAGTTTTTTTAAAGATCTGTGAACCTGCCCATCCAAGTCCCTTTGCCTATATACAATTCTTGTTCTAATTTGTCATTCTTGGGTCTAAAGTAGATAACCTTGCATTTTACCACATGTAATACCATCTGCCACAGTTCTGCCCATTCACTTAATCTGCCTGTGCCCCTTTCCCATCTGTGTGACCTACAGACTTTAATGTGCATTTGTCCTGTAAATTATCCAAGACATTGACGTATATGGGGTAAAACTTGAGGTCCAGTGCAACTACCTGGAGAATACCACAGTGCATTCCATCAATCAAAGCTTTTTCACAGAAAGTTTTATTTATGAAAACCCAACTCTACATGGACTATTTACGTACTACAGTTTTACATCCAGTAATACTTTTCCTCATGCAGTCCAACTGCCATCAATACTCTTCCTCTGCCATTAAAAATTCTGTTCTTGCATCAGCTGCAAAGAGCTGCCAACCTGTATGAAGGATATCTTCTCAATTTTATTTTAAAACTTTTGGTAGTTTCTTGCACTGCTTACTAATTACATTGAAAGTTGCATTTAAGGCAAATCTAAATTAAGAGACACACAAAGTAGCTGAAGGTGAACCCCCTCAAATTTACTCGTATCATGAGTGTGAACGACTTGTAACTTTGTGAACCCTCCTCGTGACAGTACTGTTTCAGACCCTGAAGTAACTGAAGTGACCCGCAGTAAAGTTTTACTTGAATAGTTCATTTGGTGCATTGTATGTATTTCATTGTCCATGGACTACGTTGATCTTATGACCTTAGATCAATGATTTCAACATGAGTTTGAATATCAACTCCAGCAAAAATTGGTGTTGCCAAGCATATGCACAAGATAATTAATTGTTCTCCATGACTATTGTAGTTATAAATAAGTTTTGAAAAGATACTGAGATGTAAACAAAATTGACCACCATTGGGTTGCTGGTGAAATAATAGAAGCCTGGAATTCAACAGATGCAATTGGTCAAATGTAAGATACACATTCCCCTGGATTTTGAGCAGCACTTTTTATAACTTAAACCATTGGTCAAGTACACAATGGGATTGACATACAACATTTTTCAACCATCAGCCTTTCGTCATTGGAGAAGGTCCAGACAGCACTCTCAATTAGGTCAATTTTAGTTATCCACCAGGAGAAGTTTAAATAGTTACTCTGTTTTGAATTGTACTGTACCTTTGTTTTTCGTGTGCCCTAACGAAAATACTAAATGTAGCATTGTTACTCTTTCTAGAAAATGGAGGAACTCCTATCAAAATCCAAAAGGGAAAAGCCTTCTTTCATTCCCTATTTCATTTCAGCATCAAAGGAACTGCCAGGAAAATTTCTGTTAGGCTACCAACCTCGTGCCAAACCAAGGTTAGTATCTCCAAAGTGTCATTATGTTCAGTAGGTAAACCTCAGTAATTATTACCTTGCTTGTTCACCCAGATGGAAACAGTTGCCTCTTTTAATAAGCCTATGTGGTTGCTTTCTCAAATGACTTCTGATTGTCATACAATTACACAGTGTAAAATAATTAAAGCCAGTTCTGTTGCTCATAGGATTAGAGAACGAATAGCAGTGTTTACAGCAGTTTTAATCTGGAAAAGCCTATGAATCTGTACTACAAGTAATCTGTTTTCTCCCTTAACAATACCAACTTTAAAAGAAAAGTCTTCTTTACATTGGACTATTTAGACTATTATAAATTCATTTGTGAGAATTTTAAGAATTTTTTTAGACAACAGCACAGCTGCTATTGAAGATGGATTTCTTTATGGTTCAGGGTTAGGATATAAGGAATAAAACCGCTCAGTAGAAAGGTGAAAAAAGTTCCATGGAAATTGCGGCACAGTTTATAGGGAGGGCACATGTTATCAAAGAGAACCTTCTGTGAAACAAAGGTTTATGACAGAGGTTGTGTGTAAAACATTTGCGAATTGGCAGTTGTAAAAGTTATCTAACAAAATAATTGTCTACACCCAACACTATTTTGTTTTGCAGGGTAGAGTTTGTCACAGTGACACCTGAAGGATATCGGTACAGAGGGCAAGTTTTCCCAACTGTAAATGGCTTATTTAGATGGTTTAAAGATCACTTCCAGGACCCAGTGCCAGGTAAGATTAGTCTAAACACAGATGTCAGTGAAAATAATTCAAAACTTAAGCACTTTATAATCGCCTGAAATTAAATGGTAAGAAAACTAAATGTTAAGTAGACTTAATAGGTAAGACCTTCTGCTTAAAAACCAGCACATCCACTTGGATCTGCTGACCTTTGCCTACAAAACTGGACAGAAGCTTGAGACACATGAGTGCAAGCTGATGCTGAGCCTTCTACTTACCATCTATTATAATCATGGGATACCTGTACTATATTGTTGGGCTCCTTGGAGTCCTCCAGATCTTCCAGCATGATCTTCTCAACATCAGCAAGACCAAGGAATTGATTGTGGACTTCAGGAAGGGGAAGACAGGAGAAAATACACCAGTCCTCATTGAGGGGTCAGCAGTGGAAAGGGTGAGTGGCTTCAGTTTCCTGGGCGTCAACATCTCAGAGGATCTATCTTGGGCCCAACACATTGATGCGATCATGAAGAAGGTATGCCAGCGGCTCTACTTCATTAGGAGTTTGAGGAGATTTGGTATGTCACCGAAGACCCATGCAAATTTCTACAGATGTATGGTGGAGAGCATTCTGACTGGTTGCATCACCGCCTGGTATGGAGGCTCCAATGTGCAGGATTGAAAGAGGTTGCAGAGGGTTGTAGACTCAGCCAGCTCCATCGTGGGCACAACCCTCCCTGCCATCGAGGACATCTTCAAGAGGCAGTGTCTCAAAAAGGTGGCACTCATCATTAAGGACCCTTGCCACCCAAGATATGCCCTCTTCACCTTACTGCCATCGAGGAGAAGGTACAGGAGCCTGAAGACCCACACTCAGTGATTCAGGAACAGCTTCTTCCCCTCCGCCATCAGATTTCTGAATGGTCCATGAACACTACCTCGTTATTCCTCTTTTGCACTATTTATTTAATTTTGTAACTTATAGTAACTTTTATGTCTACGTCTTGCACTGTACTGCTGCAGCAAAACAACAAATTTCGTGACATATGTCAGTGATAATAATTCTGATTCTGAGCTTGCAGACTGAGATATCTGCCTGATAGTCCAGCAGCAAATTACTTTCAGTGGGAAAAAAAGTGGCTGTGGAGGGGACAATAATTCAACTTAATTGACTTTAGTTTTTTAAATGTTTGGTTGTTTTAAATTTGTTTTTAATGGTCTGAGTGATTTTTGAATGTTAAAGATATACTCAAAGAAAGAGCTCTGAGGGCAGACATGATGAAGTATATTTTAATGCAAAATATACACTGCCATTTGATTTTTCTTTTAGTAGTTAAGATTGTGTAAACACTGTTTGAATATACGAATAAACATTGATCCGTCGTCCTAGGTATAACACCTTCAAGTACAAGCAGATCCAGTAGAACTCCTGCCTCTATGGATGCAACGCCAGCTAATATTAATTTGGCAGGTACATGCGTGAAAATACTTGGATTTTTTTGTGTTAAAAGTATCCATCACTTTATATTCCTGATTTTATGATAATCTTGCTATCTTCTGGGGCTGATGTTTTTTTGCCTGTTTTATTTTCACTGTTAAATAAAACTTCAAGGCACTGATTGTGGAGGTGCCATTGAAAAGAGATGTGAAATTACGGTGTACAAGTAGATAATTACCATGATCACAGTACGTTATGTGCAATTTTTACACAAGTCTTTTGATGCCCATCACTTGCTACTGCCTTTCTAAACATTATCATAGGACCACCTTGTTAACATTTAAGTAGAGTAGTCCAATGATTACCATGAGCACAACATAAAACCTGTTTGAAGTTTCAACTATATGATTTTAGACAACTAGTAATGGGGAAGTTAAATTGGCTGTTTCTTATCTTTCCAACATCTTATCTTCTATAGCAATAGTCTGTGATCTAGAAGGACATCTTGCTAATTCTGTTAGTTTAGTGAATAAACAGAACAGGAAGCATTTAAATGGAGATTCTTATTTTGGGCCTCAGACTTCTATCCAAAGGAGTTAAAATGAGATTCAGGTAATAAATAGAACAAACATGTCTCTTAGTCCTAAGAGTCTCATGGTGGAATTTGATGTGTTTTGAAATGCATATTGGTGGGGAAAAAATTGTATGTTGTGGTTTTCATTCATACTGAATGAAATCCTGTGACTAATACAATTATTCAAAATGAAACTGATAAGTTACAGGTCATGGGATTTTTGAGACCAGTTAAAATTGTTTGTGTAAACTTGTGTTCTAATAAATTACTTGCTTCACGGAAACCTCAAGCAAATTCAAGTCTTTACGTGAATGAGTTTAGTCAGCTGTGTTAATGAAATGGATTTTGCTCTAAATCAACAGATAATTGGCGTATACTGTCATTCACAAAGTAAAAATGTTCTCTTCTGACCTAGATCTTACCCGAGCAGTTAATGCTCTCCCACAGAACATGACGACGCAGATGTTCAATGCAATAGCAGCTGTTACTGGACAGGGCCAGAATCCAAATGCCACGCCAGCACAGTGGGGATCCAGTCAGTATGGCTATGGAGGAAGTAGTGCCTATCACGTAAGTTTGTCGCCATCTCCATTAAGATTTCTGAACAGCTTTTTAAATCCTAGCTCATTTTTAAATGTCACTGATCCTCCAGATGTTGCCATTGTGTCCCAGATTCAGCTTCACTATTCTCAGACAGGATATGTCTGTTAGGAAAACATCCATCACCACTAATACTAAACAAGCCTCTTCTAAGGATCCACAATGGATTTAAACTGCTTAGGGCTAATTAACAACCAAAGGTTAACAGCACACAGTGAAGTTTTTCTCTTGTCTTTATCAAATCTTACAACAAGTAACATGTTGCTGTTCAGAGGAATTATGGTAATGAAAATATAAAGGAACTCTCCTATTGCCTCTTTCTACTAGATAAAATGCATGCAAGCAACAGCATGACGCTTGCGTGCATATTTCTTTATTCTAAATTAATCCAGATTTCAGTGAAGATCCCTAGACTTTAGCCTATCCTGGTTACTGAAGTAGTGGTTTCACAGAAGCCACAAGCAAATTCAAGTCTTTATGTGAATGAAGTGCACCATACTTAGTGAACAGTTACACATGCAACAACAGATTTTATTGACTGAACTTTTCCAGTAAGTACTAACTCAGCTTATGAGATAATCATTTACCACATCCAAGTTCAAATCTACCTTCAAACACTAATACTCAAATGGAAACCTATCTTTTCCTTTTGTATTTCCCCTCATGCCATAGCCTGTCTGAAAACTGCAAATGCTGGAAATACTGACAAGATCAGGCAGCATCTATGGAAAGAGAAATTAAGTTAGTTTTTCAGGTCGGCGGCCTTTCATCAAAATTGAAAAAGTTAGAAATGAAACCAGTTTTAAGTTGTAGAGAACTATTCTGTTTTTGGACACACATAGGCATGTTCCCTACTTTGTGCTAAATCAATACTGTATACATTCTGAGTCCAAATGAAATTAGAATCTTCAATGATGATGTAATTTTTTTTGTGATTTAATTTAGATTTCAGCCACCAATTTAAGAGTTAGATCTGAAAAAGAAATACAGAAAACAGAAGCTTTAGCTGTCTTAGCGTATTTTAAATTTCTGTGGTTCTGAATGTTGGAGCAGCATATGTACACCCATGCTTGAAATATAACAATGGTATAATGGCTGTAGTCTTTTCTAAGTTAGCTTCATGTTTTCTGCCTTCAGTGGAACCTGATTTAGTGAGTTTTATTCTTTCCCAGGTTTTTGCGACCCCTGCACAACAGCCGGTAGCAACACCATTGATGACTCCAAGCTATTCGTACACAACACCCAGTCAGCAACCAATTACAACGCCTCAATACCATGGCAATGCTACTCCCCAGGCTCCTGCCACAACCCGACAAAGGTCACAGCCAAAGTGAGTATCTCTGCAATGTTGATTGGCATGACATTTAAAGGGCCAGTAAATAGTGCATGCAGGTTGAAAGTTATTAAGGTGCCTAGAAAATAATTAGGATGAGTTAAATTCAGTGAAAGTGTGAGATCATCAACTCTTGAACTAGAGAAGATACATCACAGTATTTTGTAAATGTTTTTAAAAAAAATTGGGAATAAGTATTTTTGAGAGCAGGGTGTCCAAAAACACATTATTAAAAGCTATTAGGTTCAAATGCAAAATTCTTCATTTTGAGGAGCCTGGATGAACGCCACCTGGAGGACTGCGTTTAATTCTGGGTTATATGCTTGAGGAACGATGCTGCAGCTTTGGAGATGACAACTGTGCTATACTTAGACTGGGGCTTAAAAGTTTCTTTTGAGTGCCAGAAATTAAATGATGATGCATGGTGTTCAAAATGTGAGGATTTGATATGGTAGTTGCTGAGACACTTACGGGAAGGAATGAAGATCAAGGGAAAATAATGTTAGGGGTACGATTTGCTGGAGCAAAATTACAAAATGCACAAAGGATAGTAGGAATCTAAAATTCTTTCTAAAAGGCCGTGAGTACTACCTCATTTGGATCAGTGCCAGTATCAGAGGATATGGATCAACAGGAGAGAAATGGAGTTGAGACAGATCTGCCATAACCTATTTAAATTCATAATATACTTTGAGAAATGAATATACTAGTGTCTGTATAGTTCAAAAGAAGCACGTAAAATTGAAAGAAAATTTCCGTAATCCCACTGAAAATTGTTGTGCATCAGGGATTTGTTTGATTAGATTAGGATAAAAATGCAAGGGACGAAAGTGTATTTCCCAGCCTCCCAATGCACATTCCTGATGTACCAAAGTATGCACTGGAATTACCACGGCATTCATCATTTCAGAGACTGAAATTGCCCTGGAAAATATTTTTTTTTTAAAAAGTTATTCCTGAATCTCAGGATAAGCTGCAAGTTTGTGTCTGTGATAGACGTAACAATATCCCCTCAGAGATCCAGGCAAGAGATTCTTGATGATAGAAGCCAAGATGCATTTTTTTTATTGGTGTACATCTCTAAGCAAATCTGTAATGTGACAGAAGTACGAGTTCGAGATCCCTAACATTGTTTCTGATCCTTTGACTTAGGACTTCAACTGCCCATACTGCAGTTGACTGGGGCAAAATAGCAGAGCAGTGGCTGCAGGAAAAAGAACAGGAGAGACGAAAACAGAAAGCCAAGATGACTCCTAGACCTTCGCCAAGTCCCATGATCGAAGGCACCCCAATGTCCATCGCTGGCGATGCCACACCATTGCTGGATGAAATGGATCGATAGGGGAGGACAAAACAAACAGCATTTGAACTTTGACCCCGCCCCCCCTTGGGTCTGCTAATTTCAGTGTTTCCTGATACCCACAACTAATTGGCTAAGGATTTGTTTTCTAAGCTATATATTGGTTATTTTCAGATTGTCTTTGACACTCAGTATTGCCCATTTAACAAGAAGTGTAAAACTTTCAGGAGGCCATGGGAAATCACTGGAATGTTGAAATGAACAGCTCGTTGGACTTGTGTACAATGCCAAATGGCTGAAACAGAATGCATATCCATAATCCTATTGTGACTTGCACATGTGCAAAACAAAAATATGCCAGTTTACAGCCAGCCTAATTTTAATTTCTACAGAGTTGGGATTTTGGAACATTTGTAACCATGAAGTAAGGGATAACCCTGTGAAGCAGACTGGTTATCAGCTTCTTGATAAATGCAAATGCTTCCTATCATATAATGGTGTACATAAGTAGGTATATGCAGACTTTTTTTTATGCTTGAGGTGAAACTTGACAAACACAAAATAGTCACCAACATGTGGTGCTTATATGTTCTGGTGGGAAAAGAGAAATTGTACCTGATTTAATAAGCTTTTTTTTCCCCCTCTAAATAAAAGAGCATCTACTTTTCAAGACACTTTCTCACATTCTGCTTATTTTGTAACTTAAATAAGAACAATTTTGTTATCAAAAGTCCTGTAGGTACTAAATGATTCAAACGTAAATAGCATACTTCTGTGTTTGTATTCCAAAGCCATTCAGGGTATGAAGGGAAAGAGATCATGCAGTGAGAGATTTGAATAATCTCAGTTTATCAGTATCTGAACTCCGGTGGCACGCATCACGTATGCATACAAGTTCATTCAAATTTCAGGTTTTCTTGGCAGCAATAGCAGCTGATGTTATCACAGCTGGAGGGTAGGCTCTGGCGATCACACACCCTCATATAAGCTGGAACGCCATTGTGCAATGTCATTTGATCCGCAACAGTTTGTTGCTGTGATACCTTACAGGGTCTGCTGTTCCATGGCAGCATCTGGTGAAATGTAATTTAATGCTGCTGTAGTTATGATGTGATGATGTTTTCTACTCCGCTTGCTTCACTCAGTCATAAGCCTATGCTGCAGCTTCTGCTAACCAGCAGAAAATCATCCTACACATTCCATTTGAAAGGGATGATGCAGGAAAAATGGAATGGATATACCAATTTTGGTATATGTAAAGTTACCTGAATGCCTACCATTATTTCTTTGTGAAGGACTCAAACTTGTATATTGAGTTACGGCAAAATAGTAAACCCTATGTATATTACATTATTCTTTTCATCACATCAGTCAATTAATATAATGCCCTTTCAGACACTTGGCTCAGAAATAGTCGAAGACCTTCAAGACCCATTTTTGTTTATTTATTTTTTTCCAAGATGGTCAATGTAATGCAGATTGTAACTACATTGTTTTAAAGGTTTGTGTTGCTTATGGAAAAATGTTAGTGAGTAGTGAGTGTTGCTGTAGTGCTCCCTACGTTACCTGTATTTTATTGCTGAAATTGGAAACATTCTTTGAAATGTCCCATACCAGGATTACAAATGCTGAACCCACAGCCAAAAGATTTCAGTATAGAGTAACAAAACTTTAGAGCTGATGTGTTTCTCAAATATATGGTTTCAACCAAATTTTGAGCTGATAGCTTCTGGTTTTGATTTACTCATGAGACAAATTTAAGATGTAGCTAGAGGCTGTAGTCATTGATTTAATGCAGTGTCCTATTTATCCAGATAACTTTAAACAAAACTTTTCTAATCCTTAGAATTTACAGTAGCACAATCACTAAAAATAGGTTGGATTTGTATGGGCCATTAAAACTGAGTCCAAGTTGTATCCAAAGGCATTGAAATGCTACAGTTAGATGGATGGGGACAATTTTGATCAGTTAGTGAAATTACGTGCAGTATGCTAGATGATAGATCCAAAAGAGTTTAACTTTGAACTGAATTGTTTTGCATTGCAGAATAATTTTATGCAACTTTAAATGATGTAATTTGAAGAGAATTGATATTTTCAATTTGATTTGCCTTGTAAATTTCCTACAGCTTTTGCTCTGAATAAAAGTACTGTGAATTCAAATCTTGCTTATTGAAGCAGGCATTTTGTAGCTACTACAAGCAGTTGCAAATGTAGCCATATGCACGTTGAGTAAATCTGCCATGGTAAAGTTACCTTAACTGCAAAAGCATTAAGGAGTTGTAATTAAATTGAATGAGCAAGCTTGGGCTGTGCATTGAAGGCAGTTTTATGCACACTGGGGACTATTATTTTTTTGAAATGATGTAATTATATTCCATTTTACACAAGAAAAATCTTTAAACCCGTATAGTTACTAGTATATACTAGTATAATCTATTATTTCTTTTTTATTGGTGAGTGCCTCTTCCCACTTATCTATTGTTGGGGAGTATATTACATGGAAGATAATGGGGTTCTCCTTGTGCTCTGTTATTTAAATAATTTAAAAGTTCTATGGTTTCAGAGTTGTGCATTAAATTGTATTTTCAAAACAAGGAATCTTAATCCAGATAATCATGCTTTCATTTCTCTATCTTGTATCTTTCCATGAATAAAGCAAATACACCAAACTATTCGTGTTTCAATACTTCAATGACGAGTTCCCATAGTGATTCAAAGCTTACCATGTGTATTTAAGTTTTGTAAACTGACATTTTGTAAAGATGCAGCATGAAGTTCTACCTGCTTCTGGTATATTTTCTAAGATGCAGGTTCCAATTTTAATTAAAAGAACCACCTGATAATTCAAATCATAAATTCATTTTCATTTGAACTTTTATGGGGGGAGCTGACAAGTGACTGATTTTCACTGATACTTGGAATGAAGATAGGAGAGGTTTAGAGGAATATGGGCCAAACACAGGCTAATGGGACTAGCTCAATTAAGCAACTTGTTCAGCATAGACCAGTTGGGCAAAAAGGCCTGTTTTTGTGCTGTATGTCTGAGTTTTTTTTAAACTTTCTCTCCATTTCCTTCTATCTCAGTCTAATCCTCCTCCACATCTTTTCATTAACATGACACATGAACAGGCAGGGAATACAGACCATATGCAAGAATGGATTAGTTAGATTGGCGTGGTTGGTGCAGACATGGTGGGTCGAAGAGTCTGTTCTGTTCTATTTATGTTCCTGTGCATAATGACATTGAAGTTTTATCTCCTTTCTCTGTCCAAATGCTATTAATTTCACAGCCCATTTTCTCTGACTGCAATGTTATCTGTTGCATTTTCAGCAATTTGTGTAAGCGAGCAAGTAATCATTTAAATGGTCTGTTATGGTGAATTATGGAACAATGCAAATTACCTTGGGGGTATCCTTCACTTCTTGGGATATCTGTTTTGCATACTTTTGGTTGACCAGCATTTATTTCTCCTCAGTTGGTGGTAGAATTCACAGAGTAAATGTAGTGATCACTTGCACAATTCATCGTTCACTCCCATTCCCTTCATCCATAGAAAGACGTCGTTGAGATTAGATAAATTGAGAGGACATTCAAACAGTGCATTCCAATATTCAAATTGAAGGTTAGGGTTTCTTTGCAAATTATCATTATCATCTCTTTGGAAGTGTTACATCAAACTCATCGTTTATGCCAGAAGATCTCTCCACTCACCAACCCACCAGTGGCATGACCTAATGCCCATAGGTACTAGGCAATATCGAATATATAAAATGATGAATCCACGTTAAACCTGGTGTATGTAGAACTGAAACACCAATTAGATCAAAGGCATAAGAAGTGAATCAACTGTCAACCCCTGTTGAGGGAAAACTTTCTAAGTCACAAGGGTTTATGCAAAATAACAGGAAATAAAAACAAGAGAAATTAGGTAATGAAACAAAACAATAAATGAAAATAGATACCTGCTCCTTAAACTATAATTTATTGTGAGATGGCTGAACTTATTGAAGTCACGGGTGAGCTTTGATTCATATTCCTTTATTAATCAAAATATATTTTTATTAATAATTCATGGCTTTTTATTGTGTGTAAAATAATCAATAAGACCTGTTGGAGAATATTCTGATTTAGTGCAGCATTTTAGACTTTTTCTTCATAAAAAAACAGGATTGTACCTCACCTGTCAGAACAAAGATGTTTAGGAATAAATACTCTAGATTATAATTCATCTTGCTGTAGTAGCTTGCAACTAATGAGTAATAAATGCCCACAAGCTATAAGTGAATTAAAAAATAGCTACTGGGATCAAACAGCATGGTCCACCATTTAAAGCATTATTTCACTGCTATGTGTAGAGTATGGGACTCTTTTGAAAAAAAAAATTAAATAACTGATCATTTTGACTCTCATAAATTCCATAAGAGTGACTTTTTTTCCCCATATCCCAAATACTTTGCTAACGGTTTGTGAATTTGTAAGGAGAAATTTCCATTACCTGAACTGCTTTAACGTGGGGGTGCACTGTAAATGAGCTTTAATTCTGAGAAAGGTGGAAAGCACAGTCTTTTGTTGTGCCTGATTTTTAACAGAATGAAGGGCGTAGGCCAGGGCAGTTGAAAGTACCACTCAAGAAGTTACATTTCAGCTACAGAAAACCCTCATGTGCCTCAGAAATATCTGTTGAACATCCTTCATTAAACTGTGAAACCATGTTTTTGTGCCTTCATCCTCCACCACCAACACACACATGCACAAAAGCACACACATCCACAAATACAAACAAAAACACATGCATACTAACACACACACCTTTTAGAAATTGTTTCCTCCTCTTCATCCATTTGAAATGTTTGACACCTTGGATTGACAATACCACATAAACCAATCATTCTCTGTAATTTGCCCATGGCTACTGTTACGGACTAGGTTACTATTGGTGAATGTCCCTTTAAGATAGAGCATGGTGTGTGTGTGTGTGTGTGTGTGTGTGTTGGCGTGGTTACATCAACAGAAGATAAAGGACATAATGACATTGTTGAAGAAGTCAGTCGGCGTCAGAGGAGAGAGAGAGAGAGAGAGAGAGAGACAGCAGCCTGCTGGTCTCTATCGATGGATGAAAAACAGTAACTGTGCCTGTCACCACAATCCATGTATGGATTTTTGGAGTAATCCGGTGGAGTCCTCTTTGTCGTTAACCTGTAGAGGCAAACAGGTATTTGTGTGGACGGCCATGGTTCAAGAGCCTTTCGGGGTGAGGCAGATGCAGTGGAGTGGTCACTGCTGAGTAAACACTGAGGTGTCGTTTGGGTTCCAAAGTGGAACATTTGGATTTCGTAATATCTCTATTTTCTCTCTATATCTACATTTTGTCTTCACTCAATGGTGGTTTTGAAGAAGCCTTTGCTTACGTTTTACCTTACGGCTTGCTGAACTGAACTTTGAGAAATATTCCTGGACTTGGAGTTTGGGACTTTGCCACACACACACTTTGAGTTTAGTTTTTGGGGTTAATGGTTAAGGTTTAACATTTTTACTTCTAACATTCTAACATTTTTACTTTTATTTTTCTTATTGTCATAAGTAGTTATTAATAAAGTAGTTTTTTAACACTTATACATGACTCGGTGTGTTTCTTTTGTTGCTGGTTCGTGACACTACTCACGTGGCACTCAGTATTTTTCACAGATTAGGCTGTAGCTTCATTTGCTGATGAGTCCAATCCTGCCTTTAGCATTTCCCAGCATGCCCTCTCTCATAAATTATTAGACTGAGGTGTACGTTGTGGTGCTTCCAACCCTAACCCAGGATGTGGACTGACTGCACCATCCCCCCATCCCCCCGCTTCTGTGGTCAGGCATTAAAATTTAAATATGGGTTGTCATGTTCTGCAAAGTCATTAAGAGCTCAGTCACAACTTTTGGAAGGATTTCAAAAAATATTAACAAAATAAATAACCAAATCAGTTTGATATATGTGGAACCAACAGTTCGAACAGTTTCTATTCCAGATTAGTTGTAATGATGATGCTGAATAGGTTGAAGATTATGAGAAACTGTCTGGATTTCAGAAGTACCTTTTCATTTGAAGAACAACAAATATTTTTTTGAAACAACCAGAGAATAAAATTGTTAAAAATGTTTTGTGCTTTGTAAGAGGAAGTGGTTGTGGCTATAAATTGCTGCTCCTATGGATAATTTCCAGTACTAAGTTTCCAACATTTAACACAGTTAAAAATTACTAACCAATCAATCTTCATACACTGGCATTTCAAGCAAGCTGTATCATTCATAATTAAATATTATCTTTATAAACATGTTAATTTACCCTGACCAATGGTACCATTTGTTGAAATTACTTTGCAGAGAAAAAGGTGAATTGTGACAGAGAAATATGTGAATTTAGCTTAATAGAACGTGGCAGCTTCATATATTCAAGTAAGCTAAAAGTAGAGTAAATGTACGCAGCAAGGTGATTAAAAAGGTGTTAAATTTATTAAACTTTATAAAGTTTCCTTTCTATGCTGTAGGTAAGTCCATCTGTACAAACGTGAAGCAATAAAGAATCAAAACTTATCACAAGTGTCAGTGTATATTTCTAGTCTATTTAAAGAATCTTTGTGTTGTCCAATAATCAGTTGTAAAGTCATGCATTCTTTCACCATTCACAAAATGTTAATGCATTATGGTATAATTGTTGATTTGGGGCATACATACATTGTTATGTGGTCAATGGGAATTTTGCTGCAATGCTACTTATCAAGTTCTCCATGAATAATCTTGCCAGGAGCTGTTGGTATAGTCATCTTACTTTTTTGTTGAGATCTTAGATTTTGCCTTCTCCTGCCCTTCCTTTTACGCCGTTGTTTCTTGATTATGCTACCTAACGGGGGAACCAAGTGGTTTGCTTTCAGCTGAGAATTTATTGCCACTTCTTTAGGCATTGTGTGGATAATTGATGGAGTAGATGTCTCCTCTTTATATTGTCCAGGTGTAATCACTGTTAAAACAGAAGGTTCTTTTTTGAAGGAGTGGGAATTAGGACTTTGTTTAGTCGGTGCCAAGGTGAAAGTTCCTTCTCTGTGAGATTGATGCCCATCAACTGGCTTGTGCCATAATTTGGCAGTCGAATTTTCTCTATAGAATTCAGCTGCAGGGTCCTGTGTAACCAAGAGGGGCGTAAAGCCTTCAATTCTGTAATGCTGAAATCTCTGATTGGGTTTGGCCGCTGTCTCAGTGGATGTCTTATGCAGCTGAGTGTAACTATCCACCCTTTGGGATTCATCATTCATCACATCATTAAATTTATCTCTGTTTATCATTGAATCCAAAGAATTACCAAAGAAATGTTGGCCAAGTTCATTACTGTTTCCTGTCTTCTCAATCTCAGTGAAATAGTCCTTCTTGTTATGAATTTTCGTTTCCAGAACTTGCAATACATTAGTTGCTTTGCTGCCCTTGGAACCAGATTTGTCTTTACGATTTTTCTTCTTTCCTTTCTCCTTTCTTCTCTTTTTGCCTTTCCTTCTTTTCTTTTTCTCCTCCTTGGCTTTGTTCAATGAAATGCCAACCTTCTCATTTACAGAGCTGCTTGCAGTCCCAGGCGTATTACCATGGGCAGAGCTCTGTGTGACAGTTGCCATGACTTTAAGGAGGTCTTCAGCTGCATTAAGTACTTGGCCAAGAGTTGATTGTTGACTTGTAGCTTCTGGTTTTGGGGTACCAGGAATGGCTGTAAATGATGGAGTGCTGCTTATCCAAGAGAAGGTTGTTGGGGAACTGGCATCGGTCTTAGACTCAATCATTGAATTATCGATCAAATCTCCTCCATAATCAAAGAGCACAGACTCTCTAGGTACAGCAACAAGAACGCGATCGTACCTCTTGCACCTTTCAAACGTGATCAGAAATAATTAAAACCTCAATGCACCCTAAATGTTTGTACTTTTTACAAAGAAGTCTTCCACAGCATTGTCCCACCATATGGACAGCTTGATCAGTGTCTGAACAGGACACGTGAATGTTACTAGTTGAAAAAATTAAACCTACCAGGGTATAAAATTGACAAAATTCTTTGGTCTATAGCCACTCATTAGGATTGGTGATTTAGTTGATTCTTGAATTAATGAAGTAGCACATTACTTGGCAAAGGTCTGAATGAACCATCACTCATTCATTATGTAGAGGTTAATTCTGAAACTCCACTTCGTGACCAGCAACAACAGGGATTTCAAAATTAGTCTCTACACAAGATTTTAAGAAGTAACCATTAAATCCGTTGAGACACAAGAGACTGCAGATGCTGGAATCTGTAGCAATAAACAATCTACTGCAGGAACTCAGCAAGTTGCACAGCATCTGTGTGTGTGTGTGTGTGTGTGTGTGTGTGGGGGGGGGGGGAGGGGGGGGGAGGGGGGGAGGGGGAAGGAATTGCTGATGTTTCAGGTCGAGACCCCGCATCAGGACTGAGAGTGGAGAGGGAAGATGGTGGAGGAGAGGGGTGAGACGGGTCAGTAACAGGTGGGCCTGTGAGGAATGAAGGGCAGAAGGAGCCAGGTGGGAGAGGAGGAGGGGTGGAGTTGGGAGACATAGGCAAGTATGTAATAGATGGAAGCAGGCAAGGAGGAATGGGCAGATGGAGCCTGTGGGGCAAGGGAAAGGTGCAGACAAGGCGCTGGGAGATGTGAAGCAGGGACACAAAGGCCACAAATGCTGGAATCTGAGTAGTAAGGAAGGTGTTAATGGGAACTATTAGGGGAGAGGTGAAGGCCAAATGGAAGAAGCAATCTGATGGATGAAGTATGTGGGCAGTAGGTGAATGGAACCAGGGGGAGGGGAACAAAAATGGGTGACAGGGGGCTGGATGGGGGTATGAGGCAAGGAACAAAAATGGGTGACAGGGGGCTGGACGGGGGTATGAGGCAAGGAACAAAAATGAGAAATGGGAGGACTCTATATGGATTGGAAAGAGAGAGACAGAGAGAGAATACAGCAAAGTAAAGGTTACCTGAAATTGCAGAATAAATGATATAGCTATCTATTTTCCTGAAGCGTTGTAAATATGCAAGTATTATCACCTATGATATGAGACTTTGCTTTTGTAAAAACAAATTAATTCAATGTGAATAAGAACACAAGATGTAGGGACAGGGATCAGCCATACTGTCTCTTCGAACCCCATTCTCCATTCAACAAAACTGCAGCTGATCCTCTCATAAGCTTTCACTTAGATGTTAGAACTCACACCTCTGTGTCAAAAGGTGGTGGGTTCAAGTTTCTCTGCAGGTACATGTGTACAACGATCCAGACTGGCATGCCACACATTCAATAATTCTGTTTTTAGACCAAACATTAAACTGAGGTCTCATTTGCTCTCTGATTGGACATAAAGATGACTAGATATTTTGTTGAAGAGGAGCAGGGAAGTACTGAAGCTAGTATCTGTCCCTCAGTCAATGTCACTGAAACTTCTTGATGGTGGAGGGTCAAAATCAGGAGACATAGAGTGAAGGCGATTGGGAAAGGTGTCAGAAGTGAAATGAAAAAAAAAACTTCTTTTGTGCAGTGGTGGTTTGGATCTAGAGTGCACTGCCATGGAGAGTAGTAGGTGCAGATACAATCATGGTGTTCAAAAGGGAAAAGAAAAAGAAATGTAGGGCTATGGCTGTGGAGAAACAGGGGGAATGAGGCTAGTTGGATTGTTCTGCTATAGAACTAGTATGGACTTAATGGGTCAAATGGATTCTTCCATTGTCAGAGCCTTGCTGTAATTCTGTGAAAATAGATCACATGGTCATAGTACTCATTTTGGAATCTTGCTTTGCACAAATAGCCGGCCACATTTCTCACACTGCAACAGTGACTACACTCCAAGATTATTTCATCAGCCGTCAAGAGCTTTGAGATGCACTGAAAGGGATGTGAAGGGTGCCACATAAATATAAATCTTCTTACTATCTCGTCCACTTTCCCATCTGATTCCTTTATCCTTTGTTCCCCTGGTGACCTGGTCTATCAGTCTCAGTTTTGACTGCATTTTGAATACGTGACCTGGTTTATTATACATCAATATAAACTAAGTTATTTAATAATGACTCATGTTGAACAGAATATTACATAGTCTTAAGGTGATACCTTAATGTAAATTCATATCAAACAAATAAATTCACATTGAGGAGTATTCCACTGTGCCAATATGGGACAAATCCTTTAATCTGTTTTAAAGAATAGAGTGATAATTTGGCCATTCATATCATACAGCAGAAATCTGGTTTCATGATTTATTAATCTTTATTTGTAAAAGACATTTGTAAAATGAAGAGTTCTGTGCAAAACTAACATTTGTCACTGACATTCTTTGGTAAATAAAACAAAATACTGTGGACGTGAAAATCGGAAATAAGAACAGAAAATGCTGCAAACACCGCGGGGGGGGGGGGGGGGGGTGGAGTACAGTTTTCCTATCAGCTCATAGAAACATAGAACGGGCCCTTCAGCCCACAATGTTGTGCCAACCTATATAAACCTACCCCACGATCAATCTAACCCTTGCTTCCTACACAGCCCATAACCCTCCATTTCCCTTACTTCTATGTGCCTATCCAAAGTCTTTTAAATGTTCCTAATATATCAGCCTCTACCACCATGTCAATGAAACTTTTACTCTTTCTTTCTTCACAGTTGTTCTTTGTGTTGCTCTTTCCAGCATTCTCTGCTCCAAGACTGGCTGGGCACAAGGGTGCATCAGCTCGGAGGAGCCCAGGACCAGTAATTTCCAGCAAGTAACCTGTTTAGTAACTCGTCAGCTTCACCTCCTACCTTACAATCATTAAATGTGAACTCACCAGCCATACCAATACCGTTCCACACACTGCTCCTTGTAGGCCAAGTCAAAGCAAGGTACTTCTAACACATTGAAGAAGGCCTGACCTACAATCCGGGAAGTTGTGTCATTGACTCTTCGCAAGCACTGCTTTAACCTACATGGAGAAACCATTTGGAGAGTGTGAGAGGGAAGGCAAGACAAAAAGACATCTGCAAATTTAACCTGTTTCCTTACATTTTATCTTCCAATATTTAGTTCCCTTCTTACCTTTTTGAACCCCTGAATCATAATTTTTGAATCATAATCCCAATTATGATTGCAATCATTCCCCCAAGAATCCTTGTCCTGGGGTTGCATTTCTCCGTTAAATTCCCTCCCCAAGTAACACTCTTCCGATTCCCCAGTGAACAGAAGGATGGTGAGGTCCCAATGGCCGCTACCTACTCGGCGTCGCAGTCACAATGGCTCATGGTATGCAGCCTGAAGTTCCTGTGACCGTAGGAATAAGCGAGAGGGTAGATCACATGAGCACAATGGTCGTGCTCCCGGCAGCATTTGTCCGTCTCGGAAAACTCGCCTGAGAGAGAGAAAGAGAGAGAGAGAACAGTCAATAAAATCCCGCCACACAGGTGTATAGGAAACCCGAATGTCACCCGCCTGAAGGCGGCATCAGGAGCCAAAAATTAAAATCAAATAAAAGCTGCAGATGCTGCAAATCCGAAACAAAAACAGAAACACTCCGCAAGTCAGGCAGCACCTGTGGAAAGAGAAGCAGAAACAGTGTCACTTTCCACAGATGCCGCCTGACTTGCTGTGTTTTCCCAGCACGGCTTCAAACCCAAATCTCCGCCCTTAATTTGGGCGGAATAGTTTCAGGGTGAGTTCCACCAAAACTAATCCACGCTGGGAACGTGGAGAAACAGAGACCGCTGATGCTGGAATCTGGAGCAAACAGCAATCTGCTGGAGGGACTCAGCGGGTCGGGCAGCATCTGTGGGAGGAAAGACCCTGCATCAGGATTTCAACCCGAAACGTCGACGGTTCCATTCCCACCCCCACAGATGCTGCCCGGCCCGCTGAGTCCCTCCTGGAGATTGTGTGTTTGCTCCAGATTCTAGCATCAGCGGTCTCCGTGTCTCCACGTTCCCAGCGTGGGGTCGCTTTGGCGTAACTCAACCTGAAACTATTCCGCCTAGATTAAGAGCAGAAATTTGTGTTTGAAACCATGTAAAACCCAAATCTCCGCCACACTGGGAACATGGGAACAGCATTATTCGCTCTAACGTGTCTGTGGTTGCAAACTGGTGCTTTAAAACATCGGCTTTAAGACCTTAACTTCAGCTAAACTATTCTGCTATTGAGTACCCGGTGGGATTAAAACGCTTTAATGACACAACACAGCGATAAAGATGTTTTTGTTCAGTACAGTTACCCAAATGGTCGTAGCTCTCGGCGTTATTGCCTGACCCACACCACAGGGTCCCGGGGTAAGTGAAACCTCTTTTCCTCCTGTGGAGAACGGCTTCCCCATCGGATCGAGCCTCCCGAGGCACCCGGCGTGGAGCCACGTCTCCTTGGGAAAGAGCCAGGGTCGCCGCTCCTCTCTGGCGCAGGAACCGCTGGCACTCGGCTCTATCGGTCGCCCATTGCTGGTTCAGGAAAATCCTCCCAGTTAACGGGGAGTCGGCCGCCCGCCGAGTGCAGTCGTTCATAAAGGACCGGACTGCAACCCGATCTCCGGTGGCAGAGCACTCCAGGACCTGGCCATCGCTCTGCAACATGGATTTAACCATCTCGGCGCCGTCGCTGATCTGGGTAAACCTCAGCTGCTTTGCAGCGCTGGGGGCTGCAGACCACTTCGCGCAGTAGGGGCCGTCCATCAGGTAGTAAACCTCCCGCTGCCCTGTCCCCTCCCAAACGCCCCGATGGCAGCCGGCAAAGCGATGAGCCGAGGGCCAGAGCAGCGCCAGGAGTAGCGGCCACATCGCAGTGGGCAGCCAGTTTCAGCACCGCCGCTCCGGGTGACAGCGCTAACGCCGCGCTAACGCCTGGCAGCCAATGCGGGCTCCATCAGCCCGGCGAACTCTGACCGCCAGTTACCTCGGAGAACCCCTTTTAAAGTCGCCAAGTAGCAGGATTTTTTTTTCGCCGATGGAAGGGAGGAGTAGTACGGAGAGATTTCCTTGGCGCTTAGAGATCGGATGATTTGTAAGGACCGATCAGCTTCAGTTTCCTGTGGGATTTAAGCGAGCCCCCTGACAGCGCCCCATTCTGACTTGCCTTCTGATTTCTTTTGTGTTCTGTTTTTGTTTTCCCGCGAAAAGACACATCGGAGAGAACGTGGGAACAACCGTGGCTCAGATCACATTCAAATGTGTAAAAGGGTTTTTGTTTAAAATTAAACCCACTGAAAATGAATAGGGCTGTTTTGTAAGTGATTGTCCTGTAACAGCGGGGCGGTCTGTAGTTGTCAAGCTTACATCTAAAACTTACATCATAATTACTGCAATGCAACGCTTTCTCTTTATATAATTGGTATAAATATGCGCTTTTGCTTAGTGTGCCCAAAAGAGAAAACTTGGTCAGGTACACCAGACGGCACAGAGTCTGCAGAACAGCCTGCTGTAGAATATTTTGAGTTTCGTTGAAATTCTCCAATCGATTAAGTTTAAAAACGTTTTACACCTGACATTGGTGGGGTCATGTTCTTAAAGCAAAAACTGATATTTAGATTTGTCCAAATTACACAGACCAACGATCATTTCCTTACTAACTCCCCAATAGTGAGCCCGTCCGCTGAGGGAGCTCGCCCTCACCATCTTCCCCTGCATATCTTATAAAACCTCATTATCCCCCAGTAGAGCCTTACTTCTGCTGAACCACAGCCTTGTTTTCCTGTTCATAGACCACAGAACAGTACAGTACAGGAACAGGCCCTTCCGCCCATGATGTTGTGCCGAACTAATTAAATTAGTAATTAAAAGCCTAACTAAACTTATTCCTTCTGCATTCACAACGTCCATATCCCTTCATTGTCTGCATATTCATGTGCTTATCTAAGAGCCTCTTAAATGCCTGTTATAGTATTTGCCTCCACTACCACCCCTAAGGGCACATTCCAATCACCCACACTCTCTGTGTAAAAAACTTGCCCTGCACATCTCCCTTGAACTTACCCCATCTGATCTCAAATGCATGCCCTCTAGTATTAGACATTTCAACCCTGGGGAAAAGATACCAGCTGTCTACTCTTTCTATGACTCTCATAATCGTATAAACAGTATTTTCATCTGACAAAGTGCTTAATGTTATCTTGAAGTCAGAATTGTGTTACTTAAATCCAAGTTCGTTAACCCCTGTTCTCTTGACATAGGTACTTTTCATCGTTCACACAAATCTCCCATTTCACAAAGAACACTTCCCCAATCTTGGTGACTTACATATCATGGCAACTGTTACTTAGTGTTGTTGCTTTGCTGGATGATACCTCCTAATGCCAAGTGAAGCCAGCACTTTCCCCTTGCACTGTGCAGCAGAGTCCGGTCCTACAATAAAGCTTCAGCTTAGACCAGCAGTGAGAAGACCACCAGGCAGCCAAGTGGCTGTTCTTTCCCAGCTGGATTTCATCGTGAGTTTACCCATTGTTGTCTCAATGTGTATGAGCTGTGTAGATCCTCTCAAGCACACACCATGCCCAAAAGATGTGTAGAGAGCAATGTCCTCCCAGCATTTCTACAAAGCTGCAGTCAATATCAATTGCAACTGTTCAATATCCTGTTCCCTTTAATTTTTCATTTATCCTACCACTGAGAAAATATAACTTTCTTGGATTCTACCCTTTACATTCTGGCTCCAATCAGCAACCTTATTACATTGTGGAGGGAACACACTTCTGGTGCACTTACACTATTGCTTCTCTGGCCTAAGACTGGTAGCTTTCGTATTAAGTCAGCCAGACAACGTCACTCTGATACACAAAACTTGCAAAAAAAAGCTTCACTGTGTCTTTTCCCTCTGGAGGCAATAAACTAAAATCCCATCATCACTGTCAGGTAAGTCACCCTCTGCTGGGGTTTAGAATGGTGCAGGGATCTCCCCACTGTCCTGGCCAATATTTATCCCTCAATTAATATCACTCACATTGAAGAAATGTCCCCAATGTGACCCTCATCCTGTTGGCTACCTTGGTGGTAATTGAATTAAGCTGTGCCAAGATGCTGGGTATGCAGATACCAAGCATCACTATGAGCCGAGGCACTATCTGTCCCATTGCTCAAAGGGATAGGTCTAGCCATGTTACCACACGACATACCGTTCAATCAGTCCATGATGTACCACTGACACCTCATGGAAAATTTATGCAGGAGAACATGTTTGACCATGTCATTCAGGGAGTGGTCTCCACGTTAAGTCTTTGAGAGCCTCCAGAAAAAGATGATGGATCCTGTCGGTCCGCCAAGCCTATTGTAAAAATAATTTAGCCGAATGTGTCATTACCAGATATCTCAAACAAGCACTTTGCTTGGCTAGTGGTAAAAAGGGTCCTCCATGTTGGATCTTTCTTGCACAGTTGGTGTCTCAGCATCACCATACACTGCCCTTGAGACCATCACCCATCTCCTTCTGGAGTATGCATTGGCCAATACATTCTGGAAGGAGATACAGTGGTCTTTGTTGAGGCTCATCCCAAACAGCTTTGTAACGCAGAACTCTGTGATCTGCAGACTGATCCCAGGAACGCACACTGAACAAACACCAACTACTGTTGGAAGATTATCAACTTGGTGAAAGACTTATGTTGGCCTGCTGAAACCTACTGGTCGCTCAGTTCAAAGAGCTATCAACAAATGGCACGTTCCAAAGTGTAAACTCACTGAAAACTGCAGCAGCAACATCAAAAGCTCTATTGTGAAAGACCACAGCTTAGGGCACTCCTGCCATTGCTCAGTGAAGAGTTCGAACCTGTATAAAAACCTTCAGACCTGCTGCTCATGGAATGTGAAAGAAAAACTATGTTGCGCTGGTATAATGTAAATGGAATGACATGTCTTGCACTGAGAATGGTGACTTATGATTATATTTCAAATTTGCAAATTTTATGGAATAAAGTATAGTTTGGAAGGAAAAATCATTAAGATTATTTGACAAGTGGGTATATAAGATAAGATATCTTTATTAGTCACATGTACATCGAAACACTGTGAAATGCATCTTTTGCGTAGAGTGTTCTGGGGGCAGCCCGCAAGTGTCACCACGCTTCCGGCGCCAACATAACATGCCCACAACTTCCTAACTTGTACGTCTTTTGGAATGTGGGAGGAAACCGGAGCACCGGGAGGAAACCCACGCAGACACGGCGAGAACGTACAAACTCCTTACAGACAGCGGCTGGAATTGAACCTGGGTCACTGGCGCTGTCAAGCGTTAAGCTAACCGCTACACTACCGTGCCCGCCCTGTGCATGTTGGCTTTTCTACTTCCTACATTGCAATAGTGAAAAATCTTCAAGATACTTCCTTGGTTGAAAGTCCTTTGGATGTGTGACATTCTGAGAAGTGCCATATAAGTGCAAATCTTTCTAGAATCTAAAACTCCAACTCAGGATTTTTGAAGTAACTAACACCTCTGCAAAATGATATTCTCTAAGCATGCATATGAAAGTTACTGTCCATATGAACCACTTATTTGTGCAACGCCAAATCATTTGTAAAAAGCTGCCTCTAGCTTCAGAATATTCTACATTACTAATACCAGTGTACTGGTGCTTTAGTGTTTAACCGAATTGCACAATTTCTATGTTACTTTAATTTAAATTGTTACTTTTGATAACTTCCAGTTGAAAGCTTTTAGAAAAGGAATTCTGATGCTCTAACCTGGTTTGATCCACATTCAATTTCAAACCCTTAGCAGTGTAAATGGCTTATTTCTTTATCCATTTCTGCGATGTAGGCTTCACTGGTAAAACCAACCCTAATTGCCCTTGTGATGTTGGTGGTCAACCTTCTCGAATTGCTATGGAGTTTTCAGTGTTGTCGGGTGAGGAGTTCCAGGAATTCAACTCAATTCAATACGAAGGAACCGCAACACATTTCCAAATCGGGATGGTAACTTGGAAAGAACCTGCAAGTGATTTTCTTTCCATGAACCTGCTGCCTTTGTCCTTCATGGTTGGTATCAGTGGTTTGGAAAGTGCTGTTTGATTAGCATGGATAAGTAACTGCAGTGCAGCTTGTAGAATTGTGTGCATTGCAGCCACTGTGCACTGGTGGTGGAGGGAAAAGATGCTTCGTGTTGTGGGCAGGATGCCATTCAAGCAGGCTGCTTTGTCCTGGATAGTGTAAAGCTTCTTGTTGTTGGAACTGCACTCATCCATATTATTTCATCACACCCGTAACTCGTGCTTCAGAGATGGCAGAAAGGCTTTAGGCTACAGGGAAGTGAGTCCCTTACTGCAAAATACCCAAACTTCTGGCCTGCCCCTGCCCCCACAATATTCCCGTGGCCATTGAGTTTCTGGTCAATGATGGTCCCTAGAATGTTGATGGAGGGGGATTGGGTGATGATTTATGACAAAGTGCCCTTTACATTGGAAGTAGGACTGCTCACAGCCACCTTCCCACGGGGAGTTGTGATGGGAAACAAGTGGTGTATTACCAGCTGTACCCCAAATGCACAAAAGACGTCTGTGCAAAGCAATTCCATTGCCTGGTAAGCCTGCATTGATCCATTTCTAACTGGATTTTTAAATATCTTAGAATCATAGGGTTGTTATGGTATCGAAGAGAGCTGTTCAGGCCATCAAGGCAAAGACTGCGAAATAACCATACAAATAGCCTTATTAGGAAGTAACTTCTATTCATTAATTCAATCTTATTCATTTCAGTTCTCCCATCCAAACACATATACAAATACCCAACGCCATTGGTTTAAAAATTACAGCGAGTGCCAAACTCCTTGTGGAATGTGAAAACAAAGCTCCCTTCAGTAAAAGGCTCAGAAATGTGCTTAGCTATTCCGCTGACTTCCCCCGGTTCTCTTTGTTCAGCAGAGCAGCCTATAGGAAGGGGGTGAAAGGACCGACACAGCTGATGTCAAATCATACGAGGCAACAGGCGACGTCTACCCTCTTTCAGGGAGACGGATCGGAGGCAATGTCGACTCTTCAAGGCAGAGTGAGTCCGACCTAAATCGCGAGCAGGCTCTTAATCCTCCTGATGGAGAGTCTGCTAATCACCGATGCAGACGACGAAAAGAAATAAGTTTCAGCACACCATGCCTTTATGTTCTACTTCAACATAAAGCTAAACAATCTTTTAATAGCGTGCCAGAGAAAAAAAAATCCGGCGGTATAAACACATCCATTTCAAATTCATATACAGATGTCTCTACCTTACAAAAATATTATTCTGTGTTCAAATCTCATTGTTTTTGTAATTATCGTTAAGTACCTGTTTTCTAATTATTGTTAAGCACCTACGGGTCATAGGATGTTTTAGTGTCGAGTAGCCTTTAGTAGTTTGAAGGGTGTAGAATTCTGCTCAATGCACAGAGCAAAGTGATGTTTAATTTCATTTCGTAGTGTCACAATTGGAGTTGGAAGATTTCAGGCAAATAGTTGATTTCAGTCAATTATTAAAAAGCCTTTGTTAGTAGAATGTTTCCACATATGTTACAGTTCTTATTGTATATCACAATAAACGAGAAACGAAGGAAAATTGCAGGTTGATGGTAAAAGTTGCATAAAAGCAGGAATATCTGAAAGTTCCTCGGGGAGTTCCATTGTAAGGTTACTATCGGTCACCAAGTCCGAGACTCCATTCATTCTCCCGCACAATGGGACGAAAGTGAGGGGTTACTGTCGGTTATTCTGGGAAACATCTGGCGCGTTGTCCTGTAGAAAGACGGGGGATTTACTGCGGAGACGACTGCTGGTGAAACTCCACTTAATAAGTGGTAGTGACTGCACTGCAAGGTGTATTTATACATCAATTGGGTTGGCATACAGTGCGGAGGAACCCTCCATACCACACACGAAGAGTCTCACTTAGTACCGCACTCATGTAAGGTCAAGGCTGTGCAGTTACACCAGGGATTGGAATAAGTGGAAATTTCTCGGGAATTGCGCGGATATAATGCCAATGGCCGGATACCTGCTCTTTTTGCGGGTCGATTTATTTGACATGGAGGACTTATTGGTCCTGTGTAAAATCATGCAGTGCATGGGAATACACAAGGCAGGTTCCAAGATTGGCCAATTTGCCTCATGAGGAGAGGTTGAGTAGTCTGACACTGAATGACTCCCCAGGGTTCAAAACAATGAGAGATCTCATTCCAACACGCAACGTCAGATCGGCCAGACGCGGGGAGGTTTCCCTGGCCGAGGTCTAGGACAGGGGGCAGAGTCTGAGAATAACTGCGGTTTGTTCAGGACAGAAATGAAGAGATATTTCTTCATCCGAGGGTGGAGCCTTTGAAACTCTCTCCCCTGGAAGGCCGCGGAGGCTCAGTCCTCGTGATCATTCGATAGATTCTGGACAGTAAGGAGATCGGGGGTAATGGGGATTGTGCTGAAGAATGGTGCGGAAAATGAAGATCAGCCATGATCGTAATGAAGGGCAAAGCAGTCACGAAGTGGCCTTCTCTTACTCCCAGTTTTTATGCTCTTAAATTTGCATTGACTGAGTTGTCCGAAGATGAATTTGCACAGCCCTTCAAAACCAGGTCAAAAGACTGAGGTGATACATCATATACACCGAAGATACCAAATAGACCAGTTGAATCGATCAAACTAAAATGAAAGCATAGAAGAAATTCAACGCAAGAATGACATGCAATATCTGGCAACAGATGTCAGTGACCTAAAACAAAACAGGAGGTGCTGTAGTTACTCAACAGTCAACAACATTTGTGGAGGGAGAAATGGAGTTACTGCTTCAGGCAGAAGGGTCTTCTGCTGAGCGTGTGCAGCATTTTCTGTTTTAGCTCAGATTTCCTGCAGCTACAGTTTTTAAATTTTCATTCACTGTGTCATTCTAGCGCTGAGTGCATTCGATTTTTCATTGGAGTCTGAATAGTTGCAGCACTCACTAAGTGAGGTTCCATTAAATGAAGTTTCGCCAAACTTCGTCTCCGCAGTAAATCCTGCGCCTTCCTGAAATACAACCCGCCAGCTGTTCCCTGAAATAACCGACAGTAACCTCTTCGCTCTCGCCTCATTGTGCGAAGAATGGACGGAGCGTCGGACTCAAGTGACCGACAGTTACCCTTCGCCCTGAAACCCTTTACACAGATGCTGCCTGACTCGCCGAGGGTTGCCAGCATTTTCCGTTAGAATAGCAAGAACACATCTGCCAGGTCTAAGCAGAAGCGTTAAATCATTCGTTAAAATTCCCCAGTGAGAGAGGGAGGAGTTCTTCTTAGCCCTCACCGTTCTGAATCAAGCACACTCAATAGAAAATAGCCCCGGGCGCAGGAGGGACCAATACTTCACAGGCCATAAGCACAGGAACAGTATCAGTAATACTGGGTCCTTCAATAATTGTGACTAACACTCTAGGGTCCTTCTTATTTGCAAATGATCTGTGTCATTTCAACGCTGGGAGTGTTTAGTGTTTTCATGTTCGGTTCAATCGGTTAGACTGGCAACTTTGGTGCACAATTAGAGTGAATTCAGTCACGTTAATTGGTCTTACCAGGATCGTAAGACCACCAAAGGGTGGTGTCCAGTCGGTGGAAGGATAGTCCTGTAGCGTGAGATGTACGAACGTGGAGTCACAGAACCAGGCGGGGGATAAATGAAGGTAATGAAGATGCCCCGCCACCGGCTGAAGAGGCGGTCGTCAGCAGTGAGTGTCAGCGGGGTTGTGTCTAAATCGCAGTGCCCGTATTGTAACAGTGTGTAACGAGGCCTGGATCTAATTTGGGAACGCCTGTGGTTTTTAACATCTTTTTTAAAAACATGTCTCATTTTATTTAACAAAAGAAAGTAGAGATCCCATCAAAATGTGTACCGACCGGGATTGGTTCTCAGCTGAGTGCTTGGATTTTAAGATTCTTATCCTGGTTTCCAAATCGTTCTGCAGCTTCATCCCTCTCTGTCTCGGAATCTCCTCCAGCCCTGCACTCTTCCTGCACAGCTCCAATTCTGGACCCTTGCACATTCCTTATTATAAATGCATCAACATGGGCTCTGTGCCCTCTGCTGCCCTGAGGTCAGGCTCCAGAATTCCCTCCCGAAGTCTCCCTGTATCCTACGTCTCTTCCTCAACTAAGACGGTCTTTAAAACCACCCTGGCTGCCCAAGCTAATGTTCACCTGATCTAATATCTCCTTATGAAGACCAGTGTCAACTTCCATTTAATAATGTTTCTGTGCAGTGGTTTGAGTCATATATAGGCCAAAGCATATTCACCTCTGGCCAGGGCTTCTGCAGGGAATCACCAGTGATGTCCTCTATAAGTGTCTGTGTACTGCAGCAGGAGCTGGATATCAGAAGCCTGTGTAGCACCCCCCCCTCCCAATGTGGATGCAGCACTTTGCACCTGGCCCAATATTAGACCAACCCTGCAAGAAGCATGAAGTAAAACAGATGCAGGGAAAGGTTAAATTGCGCAAATTAGAAAAATAAGTACTCACTGCAGTAAAATCTGGCATCTGATTGTTCATAAATCCTGATGGTTTGACATCTGGTTCACTCGTAGTCCGGCGTCCAGAGTGCAAGTGGGGTGTATGATCAGAGCTGGGAGTCTGGAATGCAGCTGAGGTCAGGGTCTGGACAGTGGGCTGGGTGTGTGGCTGGAGCTGACGCTGGGGGTCAGGAACATGGGTAGGTTTGGAGCCAGAGCCGGTTCTAGACTGCTTGTATGTTTTCCCAGTCCTTTTAAACTCATTGGGTTCACTGGAAAATTTGTTACAGGCTGTCCCTGGGGAATTAATGGACTCCATTTGTACGGATGTCCTTAAGTTGATTTTGTCTGTAAGTCAGAAAAATGAACAAAAATCACCCAATATGATAACTATACCTCTACAGTGTTGTAACTAAGGATAACAAAAACACAAATGACTGATAAGAAAGTACAATTACTATAAGTGGAGAGAGACAGAAAACTAGTTTTGTCATTTATCGGAACAAACATATGTGTGTACATCAGATTTTTGAATTGAGTAATATTATGGGAGCTTGTTCTTATGTCAGGGTGTTCATACATCAGGTGTTCTTACCCCAGAGAGAGCCTGTATACCACTGTGTAACATGTAAGGATAAGTGAAATAAAAGTGTGTTTGTGTGTTAGTAGGAGTAACATCCAGTAGTGCAGAAAATCTGCTGGTCCGACTGTAACCAAGTGTGTGGATTATTGGAGTTTTACTACGGTAAGAAACTTGTATTGAAGTTTTCACTGGAATCTAGCTATTTTTTTCAAGATCTGACTACATGTGTGGGCTTTGGGTCCATTTAGGTGTACGTTCTGTTAAAGGGTTTATGTGCAGATCAGATTAAGGCTGTTTCATATCAATCTGGCTCAGTTCATGCCAGGATGATTTGCTGAGAAATCTTTCTTCTTCTTGATCAGTATTGGCTTTTCACCTCAAACAGACCAGAGGCGTGTTATACGTACACCCAGGGTCAGGTCAGATCAGGGGTGGAGAAAAATTATAAGTACTTGTGCTTGGGTTGAGTTTGGATTGGCCGTGGTCAGCTCAGGACTGGGTCAGGGTTTAGTCTTATCTCCAAGGTAAACTTTTGCTTTTGGTACTGAATTGTGCAGACATTTTGCAAACTGTAAATTTATTCTGCTGTGAAATAATTAAATGTAATTATTAAACAAATAGTTTGTTGTTCAAGGTTGTGAAACTGGACCCTTTCACTTGCAGACTCCAGTTTATGCAGCGATCCCAGAACAACCCACAGAGGAGAGAAGCAGCCCAATTACCTCCAGCGATCAACCCTTTATGATTCACAGCCGAAGGAGAAAATATACTGCAACCGTGTCAAATATTAAGCTTAGATCAATTTCTAACGGCAAATGATATATAATATTTTTTGATAATTGTCATTCCTTTAATAACTGAGCTATAGCTAGTGAGAAAACAGTTACCTAATAGTTGTCACGGACTTCCTGAGCCAAAGGGCCTGTTTCTGTGCGGTGTGATTCCACATCTGTCTAGGACTAAAACCTGGCGACTTGTGAAAAATGAACAAGTTCATAGAACACAACGGTGAGCCTCCCTGAAGTTTCTGGTATCTTGTGCAATAAAAACAGAATTTAATATTCTGCCACCTCAGTCCAGAAAACAGAAAGATACAACCGGAGGCACACTGGTGCATTCTTGGCCATTAGGTGCAGTTCGAGTATCTTTTCAATGAGTTGACCAGGTTAATACAAAGGAAAATAAAAACACTGGGATATGTTTTCAACATGCCTTCTGGCCGTGACCGAGGCAATGCAGAGAGCACCAGAGGTCAGGATCAAACCTGGGTTGCTGAAGTTAAGAGGCAGCAGCACTACCTGCTGCACTAGTGCTCCTCCTCTCAGTCATTGAGCTTTTCTGCATGGGAACAGGCCCTTCAGCCCACCATGCCCATGCCAGCCATCAGCTGCCCATCTGCACTAATCCTATGTACCAGCATTTGGTCTGTAGCTTCTCATGCCTTGCTAATTCAAGTAGGGCAGGCACGGTAGTGTAGCAGTTAGATTAACGCTTTACAGCGCCAGCGACCCGGGTTCAAATCCGGCCGCTGTCTGTAAGGAGTTTGTACGTTCTCCCCATGTCTGCATGGGTTTCCTCCGGATGTGGTTTCTTCCCACATTCCAAAGACATACTGGTTAGGAAGTTGTGGGAATGCTATGTTGGCGCCAGAAGCGTGGCAACACTTGCAGGCTGCCCCCCAGAACACTCTACGCAAAAGATGCATTTCACTGTGTATTTCGATGTACATGTGACTAATAAAGATATCTTATCTTACTTGCCTGGGTACATCTTAAATGCTGTGGGAGTCTCTGCCTCCACCACCCGATCAGTGCCTTCCATATTCCAACCACCCTCTGGGTGATGAAGTGTTCTCCTCAGATCAACTCTGAACCATTTATTCCTTACCCTAAACTGATGTCTTCTAGATTGAGGTATCTCTGCAATGGAGAAAAGTTTCTACTACCTACCCTCATAATTTTGTGTACCTCTATCAGGTCCCCCTCTGCCTCCTCTGCCCCAGGGAAAACAAACCTGACCTATCCAGTCTCTCTCATAACTGAAATGCTATGTTCCTTCAGTTCCAAACGGTGAAGCCATATGGGTCAGGGAAGTTCCAGGATCTGTGTAGATGTTGGTGATCTCAGTCAAGGCGATGAGGATTCAGTGCTGCTGCCTCCTGTACTTCACTTCTATCCGATGATGATTGCTGGACGTGTTCATGTACATGCATCAGTTGGGACAGTGTTATGCTTGATTGTGATCCCCTATCAGCGCTCACTTATGAGCGTTGCCATTTAGCCGGACTATCCAAAAGCTTATGGACTTTATCACAGGAAGAGTTTCATGTCTTCAGGCAAAATAAGTAGAAAAAATAACAACAGAAGAAGAGCTTCATTGAAAATTGATGCCGCTGCCTGTGATGATGCCTTAGAAAATATATCATCCCTCTATAGTGTTATCATTGATTCACAAGAATGCAGACAAATGAAAATTAATTAAACAACAATGAAGCATGCAGATTCTGCACATGTTCTTTTTATGAAGATTGACCTTATCTTCTTCATGGTATGTGGATGTCTCGATGCTGTATTGATTCATAGCTCATGTTGAAATCCTACAATCAGACGAGCAGAGCAATTTATTTTGGATTATATCATTGAGGAACCAAATGAAACGAGTACTCTGGAAGAGAACAGTGGGGGAGAGGCTTTGAGGGGAATGGTGTGGCCAGCTATTATAATGGCTGCAGAACTTATGAAGAGGACAGGAAGGAACGGTGTGCAAGTATCACGGTCTCAGAGGATGTCAGTTGTGACTTTGATTAGGGTCCGTCAATGCTGATGTAGGGTAGTAGACAGGCACAGGTAAAACCTGACTGATAAGTTTTGAACACTGAGTTACAGCAACAGTGGGTGCAGATTTGGAAGGCAGCGATACTGGAGGTGTTACAGAGTGAGGAAGGGAAGGTGGCTGGCAAAGCTCTGGAGTGTGTGGGAATTTGCTAATGTGGACATGGACATAGAAAGGATGTGAGGGAGAAAGGAGAGAATGAGAAAACCAGAGAAAGTTTGAGTCACAGTGTCATGCAGCACAGAAATAGGCCTTTTGGCCCAACTCATCCCTGCTAACCATCAACTCACTTGCAGGTTCAGGGATGGTAGACTTTGGGAGATGTTATGGTGGGCAGGAGCAACAAGGAAGTAGCTGTTGTAGCTGAATGGATGCTTTCAGTCTCGGTGATGTAGGTTCACACCCCCGCTATTGGAAGTGAATGGAGGAGGGAAGGGGAGATGAGATTTGGGGGATAGTTGAAAGTACAGGAAAGAAGTCAAAGGTCACAGATGTTGTCAGAGTTATTGGCAGTGGAAGGCAGGACCTGATAGAACTTGCCAGGTAGTCAAGACTGTGCTCTTTGGTTGAGCAAAAGGAGGGATGACCAGACAGCATGTGAGAAAATAAAGGTTTTCCATTGACCTGGGTCATCAAGGATGGAGGATCTTGTTACAGGAGCATTTATCCAACTGATATTTGAAAATGTAATTCTAAGTGGGTTGGGATAAAATACGCTGTGGGATTAAAAGGGCCAGAGGAACAAAGGAAGAGGAGGAAGCCATTCAATCCTTTAATGCTATTTAATAACATCATGGCTAACCTGTGGCCTAACTACACAAACCCCACCTTCCCCCATATCACTTGACATTGAGAAACAGAAGTCAATCAAGCTTAGATTCAAAGATGATCTGGCATCAGTTGCCATTAATAGATGATTCAGGAGAAGGTGCATAATAATGGAGACAAGGACACGTTTGGAGTCAGCCTTCACTGTGATTGAGATAATAGGAATAGAGGGACTGTGTAAAAGGCTGTGGAAGTGGGTAGGAGAGCTTATAAGGAATAGAAGATTCAGGGAGGACAAGGTCAAAGCACGGAGAAGAAAAGCAATTCAGCAACATTCAAGAGAATAGCAAATCTGTCATAGTCACAAAAATCTTAACGTTTATTTCTTCTCAAACGTAGGTTGTGGGAGGGCTGAGTAAACATAAGAGAAATTAAATGCGGAATGCTGACACTGCTTTGTCAGAGACAGCATCAACAGAATATATAAAATGTAAGATGTTACATACATAAAAAGGAAGCAAATTCCTGGAAATAAATGATAAAAACATGTTTATTTCTTTATGTAATTGTGAGGGGTACAATATTTCTTTGTTGATGACCAGAAAATAATTTACTTACACAGTTTGCGGATGATGCCACCGTAGTGGGCCGTATCTCAAATGATGTTGAGTGAGAGTACAGGAAGGAAACAGAGAGTTTAGTGACATGGTGTCATGACAACTACCCTTCCCTCAGTGTCAGCAAAACAAAAGAGCTGGTCATTGACTTTAGGAAAGGGGGCAGTGTACATGCACCTGTCTACATCAGTGGTGCTGAGTTTGAGAAGGTTGAGAGCTTCAAGTTCCCAGGAGTGAACATCACCAATAGCCTGTCCTGGTCCAACCACATAGACACCATGGCCAAGAAAGCTCACCAGCACCTCTACTTCCTCAGGAGACTAAAGACATTTGGCATGTCCCCTTTGACACTCACCAACTTTTATCGATGCACCATAGAAAGCATCCTATCTGGATGCATCACGGCTTGGTATGGCAACCACTCTGTCCAGGACCGCAAGAAACTACAGAGAGTTGAGGACACAGCTGAGCACATCACGGATACCAGCCTCCCCTCCATGGACTCTGTCTATACCTCTCACTGTCTTGGTGAAGCAGCCAGCATAATCAAAGACACCGCCCACCCGGGTCATTCTCTCTTCTCCCCTCTCCCATCAGGGCACATACCACAAGGCTCAAGGACAGCTTCTATTCCACGATGATAAGACTACTGAATAGTTCCCTTATACGATGAGATAGACTCTTGACCTCACAATCTACCTTGTTTGACCGTGCACATTGTCAGCCTGCAAGGCACTTCCTTGCAGCTGTGACACTTTACTCTGTATTCTGTTATTGTTTTTACCCTGTACTACCTCAATGCACTGTGTAATGAATTGATCTGTACGAATGGTATGCAAGCCAAGTTTTTCACTGTACCTCAGTACAAATGACAATAATAAACCAATACCAATATCAATACCAATGTGTATATACCTAAAAGTAGTGTATCAGCAATAGTTTCCTGCATGACATTCAGATTGCAGATTTTTTTTGTTGATATATTGGATTTGCCTCCAAGTTAAATGAGTGGGTTTAATTTCCAGTAATAATGCCACAGTGGTTTCTGGCCACTTAAACATAAGAGAGAGCAATGGTTATAGATGAGAATTTTAAACAAAGAACATTTTATTCTCTCTCCATCACAGAATATTGCTGTTTTGGTTTGGTGCCACAATTATGTACAGAACAAGTTCTGAGATTTAGTCTAATAAAAAAAATGGTTGGATTTCTAGTAGAGTCAATGCCCTATAAAATGAAATAATTGTTAAGTGATCCAACCAGCCAGTTAATTAGACAAAAACTCAAGCAATGATCCGATTTACCAAAATTCCTTTCAAGTCTTACTTTAATCACTTCTGCTTATTGGAATTTGGACATGACTATACTGCTACCAGCAGCAGTTTCATTCTCAGCTTGTACATTGCTCATGTGATTAAAAGTGAATGAAACTGATTTCAAGGCTCTCTGTAACTCCATGGTCATAGGGACACATTCCAGGAATGCAGAGAAGAGGCAGCAGGTGATGCAACAATCCGTGAGATAGGGCTTATTACCGAAGTATGTGTGTGGGGGTGGGTGGGTGGAAGAAGGCTAGGGGATGGTGTAAACAAAATATGAAATGATTTGGATGATGGCCACACTTCTAACTCACTGTTTCCCAGTCTATTCAGTTCAATTAGCCAACTATTTTATTCATTGACTGTAAAAACAGAAGAAAAATAACTGTGCAGGATAAATCAGGATAATTATCAAGAAAGTGGGATTAATGTACGTGAACTGAATGATGATGATGATCCTTAAGATATTGTACCTTAAGGAAAAGTTAACAAAATGTTAATGGAGGTGTGTTACAGCCTGAGACAGGAGAAATGATATTGGGGAATAAGGAGATGCCAGAGAAATGAAACAGCTATTTTGTGTCTGTCTTTATGAAAATAGTGAAGAACAACAGGTATAGAATGAATGAGAATGGATGAATGGCCCACCGAGTCCACACTGACCATAATGCACCCATCTTTACACTATTCTTACCTTAATCCATCTTATCCATCCCATATTCCTATCAATCCCCCCATATTCTACCACTCATCTACACACTTGAGACAATATATAGTGGCTAATTAACCTACCGACCTGCACGTTTTGGGGATGTGGGAGGAAACCGGAGCTCTTGGAGGAAACCCACATTGCCACAGGAAGAATGTGCAAACTCCACACAGACAGTGCCTGAGGTCGGGATTGAACCTGGGTCGCTGGAGCTGTGAGGCAGCAGCTCTACCAGCTGCACCACTGTACTATCCCTGTAATTATAAAGCATTAAGTTATTGGGTCAAAAAGCAAGTAAATCCCCAAGAAGTAATTACCCACATCCCAAGGCTTTGAAAGAGGTGGCTTTGGTGATTGTAGATATGCTAGTTGTTATCTTCCAGAATTTCATTGCTCCAAGAATGATTCCCACAGATTAGAAGGCAGCAAATGCAACCTCACAATTTAAGAAAGGAGGGGATGAAATGGGGAATGACAGACCAGCTGGTTTGTCAGCAGTGGTAGGGAAACTGCTGAGATGTTTTATGAAAGAAGTGATAAAACAGCACTAAGAAAATAGTAGTAGGATTTGGCAGAAAATTTTTCACTGTATCTCAATACATATGACAATACCAATTAATTACAGTTACCAACTTACTGGATGTGCTGGAAAATGTATTATACTACTGCGTAACATTTAAAACAAAATCAATTAGAAGTGTGTTGGAGTATTAATTGGAATAATATCCAATCGTCCAGAAAATCTGTTAGTCTGGCACCACAATGTCCAGAGCTTAGCAGTTTTAGTGTATTTTCAGTTATGACAGAACTTTACAGGACATCAGGAATTTTGGCTGATGATATTGTGTTTCCTTTATTTTTCAAAGCAATGTTTTTAACATGGTTTCTTGCCTTTAAATGGCTGTGGTGCTGCAGGAAATCCAAGTCCACCCATGTGACGATGTGAATAGATGATCTTAAAGCAGAATCTTCAGGGGTAAACTGAAGGAACGTTCAAACTTGCAAAAAGTTATGATTTATTAGTGTAGCTAGCAGAAAAAAAACCTGCTTGAAATGCTAATTTGTTGAAATTATCGGCACCTCTGACAGGAATCCTTACTCCGCATTCTGAGAATCAGGTTGGCTGGGAATTTTCCACAGGTACATAGTCTGCAGTTTGGTCAGCATGGTCTGAAAACTTTACAGAAAACACAGGGTTAGTTAATTTATCAGGAATTCTTTGACCTCTGTGACAGTTGCTCATAGCTTAACAATATGAAAAGGGAGGTGGACAAAGTCCAAAATTGCAGGACTGAAAAACTCTGAGAACAGAAGCTTCAAATGGGCAACAGATTGTAAATTGAACTTTCCTCGAGGGAAATATTTTTAAAATTGGAGAAATATCTTTTGGGAAATAATCAGCATTCAGGAAGGTAAATCGTTTTAGTCATTTTGTCAATTTGAGTACAGATTGTGGGAATATTTCACAAGGGAAGAGACTGACAGAAAACAGTCTGCTCTCCGACACTCTGGGCTTTGCCATAAGGGGAAAGGCTGCTTTGTTTTCCTCTGTGTTTTCAGTTACTTTGTGCTATCATCCATTACAGAGTGAAGGATTCCTTTCTATATTGTTGCTAGGAATTTCCGTGTGTTTCCTCCTCTTGGAGATTATTAGAACCCACAGAGAAATGGTGTAAATGGGTAAAATAGTCCTTCAAGACTGTTATTTCTTTTAATTTAGCACCAGCTCCGTCAGGATGTTCCACAATAAAACTCCAATGATCCAGATGTTCAAATATCCAGATGATCTTGCATCAGACTCACTGAGTGTGAGCCAGGGGTCCAGATTGCTTGTGGGGTGTGCAGCCCGAGCAAGGGGTCTGGGCTGCCTCTGCAGTCAGAGGTGGGTTTGGGGCCCGAAACACAAGGGGTCAGGAACGTGGGTAAGTTGGTGGCCAGAACTGGAGTCCAGGGTGCTTGTATATTTGCTGCTTCCTTTAAATTCATTGCATAACATGCAGAATAAATGAAATTATTGTGCTTTTGGGTATTAATAGGAGTAACATCCAATAGTCTGGAAAATCTACTTATCCAGTACTAGCAAAGTCCTGAGAGTGCCGCCGGAGTGAGGCGACTCGGTGCAAGCTGCTCTCTGCAGATCTACTCATTACTGGGCAGGCACGGTAGTGTAACGCTATTACAGCGCCAGCGACCTGGGTTCAATTCCGGCCACGTCTGTAAGGAGTGTGTACGTTCTCCTCGCGTCTGCATGGGTTTCCTCTGGGTGCTCCAGTTTCCTCCCACATTCCAAGGACATAGGGGTTAGGAAGTTATGGGCATGCTATGTTGGCGCCTCAAGCATGGCGACACTTGCAGGCTGTCCAAAACACTCTACGCAAAAGATGCATTTCACTGTGTGCTTCAATGTACATGTGACTAATAAAGATATCTTACTTCTATTAGAATTGTTCTACTCTTTTAAATGTCTGCATTCTGTTATTGTTTCCCTTGTACTACCTCAATGCACTGTTGTAATGAAATGATTTGTATGAATGGCATACAAAACAAAGCTTTTCACTGTACCTCAGTATATGTGACAATAATAAACTAACTTATTTACCAACTTATTGGAATTTTACTGTACACTGTAAGCACAGTACCACTGAGGTAAACTGAAATAATAAACCAAGGGTGTTGCTGTGGTGCTACTGGTAATGCGGCAGTATCACAGTTCCAGCGACCCAGGTTCTGCACCCTTTTCTCTCTAAACTTTCCTGCATCTTCACCACAAAATTCAGCATCAGAAGTTTGCAAAGGAACATCAAAACAAGCCTGATGCATTTTGGAAACAAGTCCTGTGGACTGATGAAGGTTAAAATAGAACTTTTTGGCTGCGATGAGCAAAGGTATGTTTGGAGAAAAAAGGGTGCAGAATTTCATGAAAAGAACACCTCTCCAACTGTTAAGCACGGGTGTGGATCGATTATGCTTTGGGCCTGTGTTGCAGCCAGTGGCACGGGGAACATTTCACTGGTAGAGGGAAGAATTAATTCAATTAAGCACCAGCAAATTCTGGAAGCAAACATCACACCGTCTGTAAAAAAGCTGAAGGTGAAAAGAGGATGGCTTCTACAACTGGATAACGATCCGAAACACACCTCAAAATCCACAATGGACTACCTCAAGAGGCACAAGCTGAAGGTTTTGCCATGGCTCTCACAGTCCGCCGACCTAAACATCATCGAAAATCTGTGGATAGACCTCAAAAGAGCAGTGCATGCAAGACGGCCGAAGAATCTCACAGAACTAGAAGCCTTTTTCAAGGAAGAATGGGTGAAAATCCCCCAAAGAAGAATTGAAAGACTCTTAGCTGGCTACAAAAAGCGTTTACAAGCTGTGATACTTGCCAAAGGGGGTGTTACTAAGTAGTGACCATGCAGGGTACCCAAAATTTGCATCGGGCCCTTTTCCTTTTTTGTTATTTTGAAACTGTAAAAGATGGAAATAAAAAAGTAATCTTGCCCAAAATATTAAAGAAATGTGTCATCTTTGCCTTTTGGAAATCAGGTCATCTTTTACTCGCTTAGTTATTCAGAGTAACAGAAATTTTGACCGGGGTGCCCAAACTTTCACATGCCACTGTAGGTTACAAGGAAAATAAGTGGAGGAATGGGATTGCTCTGAGAGTTGGCATAGACTTAATGGGCCAAATAGTCTCACTCTATGCCATAAGGAGATAGGGCCTGTGTGTCAAATCTCTGCTGCTGAGTGTAACAGCACAACATGCTGACTAATGCAAATTATTCACATTGCAATGGTATGAGTTTAGACCGCTAAAATTGATCACAAGCTGAAACTGATTGAAATATTACAAGATGTAGACTAGTTATTGAAACTTCCATTTGTGGACTCTGTTGAGCTTGATATTAAGAAGCAGGTAAGTGTATTTAAGATACTTTTACACTATTAGTTTTAATAGCCAGGACCGTCTTGGCTAACTTCAAGGTCTATTTTAGATTTCATGGGTGGAGCAAAACTATTTTTGCAGCTGACTCTATGATTACTAACAACTAGTGCAGGCATTAGATTTCTTTATCAGTCACATGTACATCGAAACACAGAGTGAAATGCATCTTTGCATGGAGTGTTCTGGGGGCAGCCCGCAAGTATTGCCACATTTCTGGTGCTAACCAAGCATGCCCACCCCAAAGCAGAGGAGTCAAATGAACTAAGTAGTAAGGTCCATTAGTTTTTTTTAACTAAATTAGAGTCAAGATTTTGCTTGCCTTCAGTTTTAGCTTTCATGTGTGATTAATGTTAAAGTTGCAGAGATGGATTTCACTGAAGGGAAACAATATTTTCCAAGAATTTGAAGGGGAATCAAGACAGAAGGTTAAAACACGAGGAGTAGCTTCCAAGGAGGAGGAGGAAGAAACGGGTATGTCTGGGACAGTTATCACATACTGCAGACAGCAAAAGCAGAAGCCCATTGACAAAGGATTGAGATTCCATGTGTTAATTGTGGGAAGACGCAAACCCAGAATAACTTCCTATTTTTTGCATTCAGTACTGCATGGTTTGTAGTTGATTTCAGATTTTACTTTGATCTACACGTGGGTAAATAATCTTGTCTGAGAAAGAAAGTGTTGTAGAATATGAGAGCACCAATCAAGAAATTCTGTTTTCTCATCATTTGCCATTTAAAGTTAGATTATTAAAATTATTTAAGGTGGAGGTAGATAACTTTTTGAAGGATCGTAGGATTGAGGGCTATGGGAACTGGTACCGAAAAGGAGTTGAGGCCACTGTAGATCAGCCATTGTCATATTAAATTTCAGGGCAGGCTTGAGGGGAAGGGTGCTCAACTCCTGCTTCTACTTTCTTGTGTTCTTGTGTTCGAAATCTGAATGGGTGCACAGACTCATTTGAGGGGCTCCTGAACCACTGTAGATTTTGCATATTGTACCTCATCTATTGCAGAAACAAGCATGGTATTTATGTGGAATTTTGAATACCAATGTTCCATTTACTTTTGGATACAGAGGCAATGGCATGTCCAAGCTTAAAAAGACACCGGGTACATAAGGGCGATAGAAATAATATGTTTACAGGAAGGGATGAAAGCAGGAGGGAGGGAGTGTTTCTGAAGCTTAAACAGCTGTGTAGATCTCTTGGATCGATTGGCCTTGTTTCTGTGATGTAATCCCTCTACAATTCTACATTGTTTCTTTCTCTAGCATGGATGTATTAACTATCCCACCGGAGCGTGCCAAAGGATGGTACCTAGCTTTCATGGCACCCAATGTTAAGGGCCCACCATATGCCTGGCTTGATCCTTCCAGACTCTATTGTAACCAACAGGTTGGTTAACTCAATAACATACCATCAATAACAGCTAAGAGCTTTGTTGATGTTGTATTTTGTGGCCGATGAACTACAGTGTAACAGTAATGATAGATCATCAGGCATTGATCCTTTCCCAGCACAGGAAGGCTTAAAGCTATTCAGATATTCAGGTAAAGTGTTCCTACTTCAATTTATGTCCTTTTTTAAAGGAGGCTATTAGTTTATTTTCAGATTTTTACTGCTGTCTATTTACAATGAAGAATGATTAGATACAGGCACAGAGAGTGAACCTGAGCTGGAACTAGTGGTCCCAAGGTGCACCAAGTTTTAACTTGTGCCTGACTGTGGAAACAGTGGATAATTCCCATCTGGGCCAAACTCATCAGGAACTGAATAGGTCCAGAAAGGCCTGACAAAGTAAATGCAACTTCTCACAATTGAGATAGTATGTTTCTTTTATTTACTTTTTTGCCAAAATGGACAATTTCACATTTTCCCATTTGCCAGATCATTTCCCACTCACTTAGCCTATCTATGTCCCTTGGTAGCCTTCTTATGTCCCATGGATCAGGAGGTACAGGTTCCAAGACCCACACATAGAAACTTAACATTACCCTTGACTGGGCTTATCCTTAACAACACTACTGAGGGCAATCCACTACACACCACCAGACAGCTCCCCGCCACCCTTCCTTACTACTTGGCTGATTGCCAGTGTCTACCCCTTTTGCATACACGCGCACACGCGCGCGCGCACACACACACACACACACACACACACACACACACACACACACACACACACACACACACACACACACCTTTTTACCATCGGTGAATTTAATTTACTCAAGTTGTGAGCATTTTCCATTTTCTGCCATGTCAATTATATTTGAGAAAATGGAGTTCATTATGGCTGAGTAACTGAAGTTCCCACCCAAGTGGAATGGAGATTAATATCCTTTTGCTTTTCTTTTGAAGAGGCATTAGAAATGTTTAAAATCAATAATTTATTATTTCTAGACAATGACAATTAGATATTTTAGGTTGCAGTGTCCAATCAACATTTGAGGGGTGTGCTTCATCTGAACTCTCCTAGTCAGTCCCTTTTACCATGATTTCAGCAGAAGAAAACCAATCTCAATGCTGTTTCTTTCTAAAGTCTATACAGTTGTGCTTCTGAAGTTAGGATGGATGAGCGAGGACACTTTATTCAAGGTGATCCATCCATATACCTTCACTGACATTCTTATTCAGCCATGATTTGATTGAATAGTGGAACTGGCTAAAAGGACAAACCAACTGACTCCTGTTCCTATCCACCTACAGTGACACTGTGATGGGAGATTGTCATCTTAGTATTTGTGTAAAAAGAACAATATTAATGTGATATTTGTTATGTGTTCTGGATGGTGATTTAAGTTTCATCATTTTTAAGGCCTTTAAGGACTGCGTTGAAGACTTGATCCACCCATTTCAAAATGACACCATAGACATCGTAGCCGGAATAGATGCCATGGGTTTTGTCCTAGGTATGTCTATAATCTGACCATTATTTTGTTATTTGGATGGAATGGTGTCTGTAAACTATAACATCTCCACATTGTTAAATTCAGCACATTGCCAACATTAAACTAGCAGCGCTGACACCAGATCAGTTGCCAAGGTAATTGATTACTTAAAGTTCTGATTCACAAGTTTCTGGAGCTTTGAAACAACAAAGAACTCTCAGGGAGTCTTTGATTGACAACAAGTTGCTCAACTGAGGCACTGTTTGCATTCAATGATAAACAGCCATACTGTTAGTTCTCCCTCACAAGGTGGAATCATTTTAGCACCCAAAATTGACATCTTGTCAGCACAAACTCACACAGTGAGAGGTAGACATAGCAAAGAGTAACAAAATATTTATGTCAGCTAGCTCTGAAACAGCTTCACTCAAGACAAAAAGACAGGAAGGTTGCATATTTCTAATTTTTCACAGAGAACATATGAAACCTGTATTCTATCAGTAGCCCTGATGGAAGGTCATTGACCTGCAATGTAAACTCTGCCACTGGTGTTGCCTGACCTGTTTGGTACCTCCAGCATTTTCTATTTATATTTTAGGTTTCCAGCATCTGTGGATTTTTTTAAACCTATATTCTGTTCATTCATAAGTGTACTGTCAACTATTTACATTCAGTCTACAGTCATACAAAGGCCAGCCTGACCAAGGAAGTTTGCAATGTCTCTTTCCTGAAAGATATTGCTGAATTAACCGATTTATACAATAATCCAGCAACTCTCTCTCTCTCTCACTCTCTCTCTCTCTCTCTCTCTCTCTCTCATTCTCTCTCTTCCCCCCACCACCACCACCACCCCACCCACTTGCTGGGAGTTTCCAACATTTATATTTTTTTATTGTTTTTAGTTCTATGGACATCATTTTCATTTTCATTCTCTTAGACACTAATCCATAAATGAGCAGATTAACTGAATTTGACACTGTAGGTTTGGAACCCAGGACCACTGAGCTCAGCTGTAACCACCAGGCTTCTAAAATCCAGTTTTTAAATAATATTGTAAGTCAACAACTTACATTTGAAATGTAATTTTAGCATAGTAAAATGTTCTAGAACTTTTTGCAGTAGAGGTACTAGATTGTAATTTACAGTGAGCAACAAAGGAGATATTGGGACAGTCAACCGAAAGCTTCATTAAGAAGGTAGATCTTAAACAGAGAGGTTTGCTAGAAAAGCTTGGATGGTTGGAGTTTGCTCTGGTCTAGTGATCCCTACAGAAAACCTTTGGTCAGGACTGCAACCTCTAGTTTCCATAGAGGTGTTCAATGTAGGTCTTAGATCTCCATGCTCAGGTATCCATAGCATGAATTATATTCTCACATTATCTACTGATAAGACTTATATCTCACTTAAGTATCTATTCATTACTGCCTGGTTAAATATTAACGAACAGTTGGGCCATCCTTTTCCTTTGGCAAAGGTAAGAATAGACTCAATAGCACTTTTGTTGCAAGTATAGGCACCATTAGTCATTGGTTCTATGATTCCATTAAACCTCCCATTCATCGATGTTATTATTATTATAAGGTTAAACTAAATGTCATAGCCTCTTGGAAAAAAAACATTTTTGGAAGGATATATCAAGCACTTGTTTAAGTAGAGTTTGTCCTTATTCCTATGGCTTAAGCCCAATTTCATTTGTCTCCTTTGAAAGAAGTTGGATTTAAGGATTTGTAATAAACTGGTATGAATAAGTTAGTATATTTGTTTTCTGGACGTATATTAAAACTTCTTGGGGATTTGGTTTCTTAGCTCAGGCTTCTTTGCTGAAAATGTTCATTTCTTCTAAATTTGTAATATGACTACTATATCTGATTTCCTAATGATGAGGTAAATTGGTATTGGTTTATTATTGTCGGTACGTGTGACAATAATAAACCAAAACCAATACCAATTTAAGAACATAAGAATATAAGAAATAGGAGCAGGAGTAGGCCATTTGGCCCATCGAGTCTGCTCCACCATTCAATAAGATCATGGCTGATCTGGTCGTGGACTCAGCTCCACCTACCTGCCTTTTCCCCATAAGCCTTCATTCCCCTACTGTGCAAAAATCTATCTAACTGTGTCTTAAATATATTTAATGAGGTAGCCTCTACTGCTTCCTTGGACAGAGAATTCCACAGATTCACTACTCTCGGGGAAAAGCAGTTTCTCCTCATCTCCATCCTAAATCTACTCCCCAGAATCTTGAGGCTATGTCCCCTAGTTCTAGTCTCACCCATCAGTGGAAACAAGTTTCCTGTCTCTATCTTATCTATCCCTTTCATAATTTTATGTTTCTATAAGATCCCCTGTCATTCTTCTGAATTCCAGCAAGTATAGTCCCAGGCGACTCAATCTCTCCTCATAGGCTAACCCCCTCATCTCTGGAATCAACCTGGTGAACCTCTTCTGCATCGCCTCCAAAGCCAGTATATCTTTTCTCAAGTATGGAGACCAGTTTACCTCATTATCAGGAAATCAGATATAGTAGTCATATTCCAAATAGATACCAAAAGTCTGCTGCCAACATATTGAAACACTATGGGTGCAATACCCAATATTGATACCATCCATTCATTCTGATGATCCATAAATTACAGGCAACAGATGTATAGAGTTTTGATCTATATACTTAACCACTATCACAGGTTCCAGAATACTGATCTTTTGTTTTTCTGTTGAATAATTTCATCAGTAATTAATTTGAAATTCTTTTCAGTCATTTATGGACAGGAGGACAATTTTATTTGAGACATGCATTCCTGAAGTGCTTTAGAGAATTTAATCTGAAGTGCAGTTAAAGGAAACTCTACCTGACCTGCAGGAAGGTATTTAGCTGTTTACATCACTGGCACTGAAAAAGATTCTACATGGGAACATGAATCTGAAATAGAGGCTTAGAACTATTGGGCTGATTTAGTGACACAATGGCCCAGTCTGGTGCAGAATTGTGTAAAATGATGCCTTCATTATCACTGACAGTGTCCTTATCCCCAGCACTGAGGCTCACTTATTCTCAGTCAGAAGCATTGGCCAGGCTACCAGGCTCCCAAAACATACATACTCTACAGAGCTCTCTTGTGGGAGGAGATTATGAGGTAGATTCAAGAATGTGTTCAAAGTTTTCTTGAAGAAGTGCAACATCCCCAACTGTACTGGTGGAACCTCTGGCCCATGACTGCTCAAAGTGGAAAAGGAGCATTTGGGATGGTGTTAAGCACTTCAAGGCAATGCATTGGGAGCACACAGAAGCCCTCTGTAGGTAGAGGAAGGAGTGTACCATCTCACAAACTACCTACTGCCTCATCAGCCACCACCTCCCTCTGCCCCGAAAAGGTGACCCTGTTTGAGGGTGAAGGGAGTTTAGCAAGTGTGACCAAAAGTGTCCTGCTCAGGGGAAGCAACTTGCCTGGCGATGCCAGTGGTCAACAGTTGTCACTGGCCTCACTGGTCACCTCCAAACCCACAGAACTGCAGTGGAAGCAAGTCATACTCGAATCCATATGAAAGTGGGGAAGCTACATGTCAATGTGTTTCTGCAGCATCTTGACCCTACATCAGGTGCCTTGGAGGAAAAGACTGAGTGTGATTGATGGTAATCTTCTTCTGATTAATCAGCAATAAATCTTAGTCATCTGGGAAAGAACCTGGATTTGTAGAAGCAATGCAAAGCAAATAAAATTCTTCTTTGAGGAAGCTAGGGAGCCACCTGGAACACAAACTGCAGTTCTAGCTGGAATACAAACTTTTTAAGCCAAGTTGTCATAATACACTTGAATGTGCCTCATTGTCAAATATTGTTTCATATTGTTCCTGTGAAATGTCTTGGGATGTTTTACCACATCAAAGGTGCTATGCAGATACAGGCTGTTGTTGTGAAGGAAGCAAAGACGGGGTATATGCCAGGAGGGAGACACTGACAGGAGGGAGACACTAATTGACGTGTTTGGTGTAACATCTCCAATCTTACATTTGGAGAACAGGCACAAAGCCAAACTGTACTTTCATTGGATTTCAAGCATTCAGCTGAGGGAAAGTAAAGGCAGAGGATGTGAATTTAGCAAATACCATGAAAACCCAGATCTGTTTTGCCATTTCAGGAGCAGCTATAGCCCACCACCTTGGAAAAGGGTTTTTAACAATCCGGAAAGAAGGTCACCTCTGTGTAGAAACCAAGAGTGCGGCCTATTCCGACTACACGGGTCGACAGAAAGTGATGGAGATGCGCAGTGACGTGGTTAGAGCAGGTCGGTAGTGCATTTAAAATATTCTTGGGATGTGGATGCCACTGACTAGTATTCAAACCCGTTCTGGGTGTCTTTAACTGAATGGCTCAAGATGGCTTATAAGTCATCTATTTTGGCATAGGATTGAGAGCAACATTTAGATCAAATGAGGTCACAACAGGTTTCCTTCACTAACTGAGATTGGTCAATCATTGGAGCTTTTGTAAGATATTGATACTTCATTCAATCCTTTTATTTCCAAGGTTTAAAAAAAATTAAACTTAAGTGGAATTCACAACCTACCATTATAGGATTTGCAGTTACATTTGGCTAGTTAGACCAGAATCAACCTCTGGATTATTGGTCCTGTGACAACTATTACATTGCTATACCCACCACTAGGGCCCAATCAGGATACAAACACAACAGAGGAGTTTGCTGCCAACTTGAACCTCTCTCAGTTTTGTTCTGCACCAATTGGAACGAAACAGAAGGGATGTCGTACAGTTCAAGTGTAATGTCTGAAAAACTGCAGATGCTAGAAATCCAAAATAAAACCAGAAAATGCTTTTTTAAATTCAGATTTCTAGCCTCTGCATTTTTTTTCTGTTTGCCAATTCCCGTTCAATTCACTGCCACCTCTCTTCCAGGAATGCCAACCTTGAAGAAGCTCTGCTCCTCTATCTGAGAGGTTTCTGCTAATCCCCTTTACTTTGTTCACTCTCAATTGTTTCAGTTTCCCTTTTTATTTTCAATAAGATGTTGACCAAAACTCACCTTCACAGTCACATCTCTTGTTGAATGTAGTCATAGAGTCATACTGCACAGAAACAGGCCACGTTAATGCCAACCATCAAGTGCTGACTCCGTCTCCACTTCCCGCTGCCTCGGGAAAGCAGCCAACATAACCAAAGACCCTTCCCACCCTGGTCATTCTCTCTTCTCCCCTTCTCCCATTGGGCAAAAGATACAAAAGCTTGAGGGCACATACCACCAGGCTCTATCCCACTATTGTCAGACTCTTGAACAGACCTCTCATACGCTAAAAGATGAACTCTTGATCGTCGAGTCTACCTTGTTGTGGCCCTTGCACTTCATTTGTCTACCTGCATTGCACTTTCTCTATAAATCAACACTATATTCTGCACCTTGGTTTTCTTTTTACTACCTTGATGCACTTATGTATGGCATAATCTGTCTGGATGGCACACATTGACAAGCTTGGCACACTGAATCTTGGTGCATGTGACAATAAGAAACCAATTTCAAGTGAAATATTGGCTGCTTACTTCTCTTCTTCAAATTATACCATTGGCATTTGAACCAGTTATGTGGTGGCTGGCACAAAGTGATATTTCAGGCAGAGGTTTATACAGTATGCAAAGGGAACCAGAAATAATCAACTTCTCCTCGAAGGAGTGGCCTGATATTGTAATTGTTGACTTTAATAGCATCGATTTTCAAGTGTCAAGGTTGTTTCAATATTTCCTTTTCTGAGCAAACAGAGCTTATTGAGCATGACAAAGCACGGAAGTACTTACCCATGAGGTAGGAGAGAAATGCCACCATTCTTTTGAGAAGGTCCTACCAACGACCACACTGTGGCACAGCTAGTAGAGCTATGGTCTACAGCTCCAGCAGCCTGGGTTCAATCCTAACCTCTAGACCTGTCAGTGTGGAGTTTGCATGTTTTCCCTGCAATCGTGTGGGTTTCCCCCCAGAGAATCCAGTTTCCTCCCACATTCCAAGGATTTAAGGGTTGATAGACTAAATTGGCCACTGTAGATTGCCCCTAGTGTGTAACAGAATCTGGGAGGAGATGATGGGAATGTAGAGAGAATAAAATGGGATTGGTGTAGGATTAGTGTAAGTGGGTCCCTAATGGTACATCAATGGGCTTGTTATGATGCTATAACTACATACAAAGTATGCTTTCAGATTGGCTACTAATCTCATTAGTACTTTATAACAAGGCAAGGAAAGAGAGACCTATCCAGAAAGTACTTTGAAAATTGTTATTTCAGGTTTGCGAATCCTGTTGGTGGACCAGTGGGTTGAGACTGGAGGAACGATGGAGACTGCAATAAACCTCATTGAACAGGAAGGTGGAACTATAGCAGGTAGAGAGAAAACAGCTGATTGATCAGCACTGGTAGCACATACCCATTGTACATCTTCTGTCATTCTGATGTTTAAATGGAATGGCAGCACTTGTGGTAAAATGATAATAAGAGCCATTAGGTGCAGCCTTAAAAGATATGCTTAAAAGAGGATGTTGATAATATTCATTCATGTAGATGTTGTATAGGTGGCCAGTTATGGCCTGACCCAGCTGGGACTATATAAGTCGTCCAACCTTTCCAGTTATTATACTCCCCCGAAAGCATCATCCGGTCTATTTTATGCACAATCTGTACTTCATTTGTCAATATATACTGAATGAACAAAATATGACTTTCAATTCCCCCATGCTGGTGCAGATTCCAGTATTTCACAGGAACACTTTTGGGAATAAAGATATGGTCAAAGAGTACCTGATATATGGGACAGTGCCCGAGGCAGAGCTAGCTCAAATCCTAAAATGAAGGTTAGTGGGCTCCTTGCAAACAGCTCCACTTTAAAGTAAAATTGGCCCTCCCATGCCAGCACAACCCCCTGTCCCTGCTCCCACCACTTTAGTATGAGAAGCTAGTGAACCATGCAAAATTTGCACTAAAATTCTTGTGAATCATGTGGCCGCTCATGGTCACTGCTTATTTTAGGGTTTGGGAGACATGGAGTGACAATAGAAAGAAGTGTAAGGGAAACAAAAACAACATTACAAGGAGAACCTGGTTTAATCTAAGTTCCTGAGTCCCATTCATACGGTTGAGTCATTAGAATCATAAAATCTCTATTAATCCAGATGAAAGGTCTCAACCCAAAACGGCAACTGTCCATTTCCCTCCACAGATGCTGCCTGACCCACTGAGTTCCTCCAGTGGATTGTTTTTTGCTCCAGACTCCAGCATCTAGTCTCTAGTGTCTCTGTAATCACAGGATCATACAGCACAGAAATAGGCCCTTTTAGCCCACTTCTTCTTTGCTGACTCTTGATGCCTAACTATGCTAATCCCATTTGCCTTTAGCAAACTTAAGAGCTGTTCCCCTAAAGTGCCCATCTGAATCTTTGATATGAATGCCGTCAAGCAGTACAGAATCAAGTTTATTATCACTGATATTTGCCGTGAAATTTGTTGTTTTGCGGCAGCAGTATGGTGCAAGACCTAAATGTAAGCAATAGGCCAAGCATGGATTGCTACATTAGCACATTAGCAACTGACCTCATGCAGACCACTGCCCAATTAATGGTATTGTTTCTTACTGTGGAAAGGGGGGAGGCAGGCTTTCTTTGGGGTCAAGATGGTTCAAAGGTTACATAAATGTTAGTGGAACTAGGACAAGCCCTAGTGGCAAATTTGGTGTTCCGAGCCCTGAGCTAAGCAGGGCACTGAGAGGGCACTGTTGATTGATGGACAAGCTAGCTTGGCTCATTAATAGGGCCTAGGTCTGATTTTTTTGTCAACTTGCGCCAAGGTGGGATAAATAGGAGTGCATCCCTTTGGAAGAAGAATGTGCATTCTACAGTGGATAAAAGAATGTGTGGGTTGCTTTTTGGAGCCACATCTGCATGGTGAAGGGCTGGACACATATCTCACCAAAATAAGCCAGGAGTAGTAATAGTGAGGATTTAGGCAAAAGAAATTGGAGTTATCTATTCAGCCAATTTAACATTCCAGCTTTGCTCAACATAAATGGAAGTTTGGATAGACAATAAAAGGAAAATCTTATAGTCTTTTCAGAATGTTGTGGAGAGGGAAGGGGCCTGCGGCTTCCTTCTACCAACAGGGGATGGTCATCTTGCGTTTCTCCTCTATCGGTTTTGAGATGTTCTTTGTTGCCTTAACAGGTATCGCTGCGATTTGCATTGAGGACACTGAGGGAGGAAGGAAAATTAAAGAAAAATACAAATGTTCATCTTGTGTCCCTGAGCTTCTGCAGCCACAATTCAACAATAAATACCTAGAGAGCTTTAAAGCCTTTGAGGCTAAATATAATAAACCTAAGTGAAGCATCACATGATTCCTGAAATCTCTCTTTTATTGATCTAGATACAAGAGATATAATGCTTTGGTAATAAATTTCTAATGCACACAGAAAATGTGTTAAATGGTCCATTCTTTCTCAGGCTGGTGCTGAGGAGCCTGAGACACTGATCTCCCTGTAGGCAGGTTCCTTTGTTAATCTTTCATCATCATTGACCTACACACCCTTTGGGCCGACTTCCTCAGTTGTTGTAATTATCTCCTTGACCATCCTCACATCTTTTTTAGCCCCATCTGACTGCCTTCCCTCCACCTCCCAATAATATCTCCAGAAGCTCCTCCCAGTTACCTCCCTAGCAGCCCCACATCCACCTGTTCATCGCTCCAAGCTACCCCAGATCTCCTGTCCCTGGTGATCTAATATCATCTCTTCTGACCCCTGCCCCCCACTCCTGTCTTCCCTGCTTATCATCTCCCACCCAACCCCCTCAATCGACACCTCAACGTTATAGTGATGTCCACTCCTCACAATACAAGGAGAAAGCGTGAGTGTTTCTGTATGTAGGGTTTATTTTACCATATACAATGCCTTGGGCCTCATGCATTGGTATACTATTGGAATGAGGCCTTGTACAAAACTGGCGCACTTTTACTTACAGAATCACAGAAAGGTTTCAGCATGCAAAGAGGCAGTTGTCTCTTTTCATTAACAATGAACTAGTCCCACTTCCTCACCCTTTCCCAACAGCCCTGCATTTCTCTTCCTTTCAACGGCTTTTCCAATTGCCTTTTGAATGCCATTGTTGAATCTGTTGGCACTATTCCCCATCTGTGTGCTTTGGATTTTAATCACTCACACACTTTTGGTACTTTTGCTGACCACTTCATTCTTTGCTCTTTTCCTGTTCTGCTTCATTCTATCCCATATTTAGATATTATCTGAGAGTGCCTTGCAGCACGTGGAATGAAGTTTCACCTCTTGCTGATGGGTAAAGCTTGATTAATAAGGACCTCATGCCCTCTCCTAGTTTACTGCACCTGTCTCTAAACATCTAACAGTTTGCTCCCTGTACAGGTCTTGGGCTTCAATGTAGTTTCACACATGACACGATGACTCTTACGATGACAAAATGATCTTTATTACAAGAACATGTATCGTTCTACAGTAAAATGAAATTTCTAGTGAGCACAAAGCTACAGCCCTTAAAAAAAATTATGATCATAAAAATGAATACACAGAAAATGATACACCAACCATGGCAACCAATGGGACCTCCATCAACATGTGATACTCTGCACAATTGTCTTAGAAGTAACCATCACCCTTTTGTCCCAAAGTTCTCACTGCTTCATTCAAATCAGTTTTGGACTAATGTTCTTTAGTTTTCACCTGATGGGATTGAATGCCTAAATGTTACTCTCCTAATAATAGACAAATAAATCCAACTCCCGAATTCCAAATGCATATGCTTAAGATGTTATCCACTGCGACTTAATCTTGTTCCATCAATGGCACTTTTAAAACTAGTTGACTGAATTATCAGTAACTTTCTAAATTTTTGTACTTGCTGTTTTCATTTATTACTATCCTCTAAATGGATGAGAGTTGTATATCTGCCAGACTTAAATTTAAAAAAAAGTTATTGTGGATGTTGGTCCACTAAGAACTTGATTATTTTGATCTAAATTCCTTTGCTTACAAGTTTTCAGGGAAAGACTGTCCAGGTTACTTGAACAAAGCAACACCATTAGGTGGAGTTTGACTTTTGCAGGACTCAGGGGACTGAGTAGTTAGGGATCAGTGGCCCATTGTACAATCTGCCCAATGTTCCATTCTATTGAATTCAATGAAAATCACCTTGAAAGGGAGTAGTTTTCTCATCTTCCCAGGTTAAATATGCCCCCCTATAATTTCCATATGGATAAGGATTTAATACTTTGTTTACTAAAACAGAAATGAGTAAAGATAACTCCCTCTAGTCAATAAATTTATGATACATCAAGCAGTTTTTGTGTGCCATAGGTTCAATCATAAGAAATGCATTCTGTATAGAGTCAAGGTATACTTTCTTCTTAATGAAAGTTACAATGATAAATTTATTAATATTGATCAACCAAACTTTCCTTTAACTTTTCTCACAACACATCCCTCTCTGAGCCTTGCTCCAACATTTTATCTAGAGTTTGTTACTACATTTGTGGTACCATATCAGCAAACAAATTTTTTAGCACATCATCATGTTATCCCAAAGCATTTGACTATTTTAAGTGTAGTTAATCATTGCAGGCATTTTGGGTGAGGAATGATATTGGATGAAGAAGAACATTGGCCAGGTCACCCAGAGAACTATTGCAGCTGGGAAGAGCTCATTTTGGAAGGAAGGTGAAGGAAATGGATTGAAATACATAAAGTAGATTGGCATCAAAGTACTTCACAGATAGAAAGGACAAATGTAGTGTAATAAATGCAGGAAAAAGTCTAAAGGACAGTATTATCAAGTTATGATGCTGTTCAATTTGTGCACAGCTTTTCCTTCAAGCAATGTGGGTAGTTCATGTACAAGAAGTATTGAGCAAGCTTTCTTCGCACCAATCTAATGGTGAGGAACAGACCCCAGGTACTCCTGACCACCAACAGTGTTCACTACCAGCCACATGAAGAGGGAAGATGATGTAAAAGGATGCAGTTTTGTGGGAAGTGGAGTATAGTGGGGGGGGGGGGGGGGGAGGGGGGGGAAGGTGGTGGAGGGGGGAGTCACATAGACTGTGTCACATTGGCATTAGAAATACTTTGGAACATGAGGCAAACATGCGGGGGAACCCACATATTTTTCTGATGCTTCCTGCATTCTTGGAGGGTTAGACATTGAATGAAAACTGCCTCCTCTAACAATCCATCGAAGTACTTAATCACGAGCTGCCCTGCACCATTTATTGCCATAGCACTGACCTGCTAATAGCATAGATACAATAACTTTAAAGTTTAAAGGTAGGAAGCTGAAGAGAACAGGTTTAACCATGAAGACAAGTAAATCCAGGTTAAGCCTGATTAACGTATACTGAAAGAATACTCTGCTGGACTTGTTTTAACTAATAGTTCTTTCCATGAGTATGAATTTATTCTATATGCTTTATATGGGCAAACCACAGCCTGCACAACTTATATTTTAATTAAAGGCTCTTGCAGGTTGCAAAGATTAATGGACATTTCAATTTCTGCAGCGCTCATTTGCAGACAGCATTGTAAAACTCAACCAGCTGTTAGCTGAGGAATTATTTCTCACGTTGGAAGATCTGGCTGCATCGGACAAGATTGGTCATTTTTGGTTGGGCTAAGCTATTAAGGATTATGGAACCAAAGTGGGTGGGGGAAGAGTTAAGCTGCAGATCACTGCCCAAAGTTTGACAGAATGTGAAAACTGCATAAGACTTCAAGGTGGAATTGCCTTGAAATGTCCTCCCTCTGTTCAGGTGCTCTTAAACTTATACTGCCCAAAGTACCAGCTTCTGTTTCAGTGCATCCTTCAGGAAACAAATATTAAAAATTAAATTAATAACAGTTAGCCAAAGCAAAAAAAAATCATGGACTAAAGAGAGAAAGTGTACATTAATATCTCCAGAAAAGTGGCAAAACAAATACTGGTGATGCTGCTTCAGTCGGCGTGCTGCTTTTCATAGAATTATGAGAGTGAGAGAGACCACTATTCAAAAGAAAATAGGAAGCTTAGAGCTGATCTCCGAGAAGAAAAGAGTCTTTCCTGCAGTGCTGCTGCCTGCCCTAACCTGCTCCTTCAATCAATGGGGATCTAGACTCAGGGCATTTTCTAGCTCCCGAGGGGACAAGGCTCTCATGAGAAATGAATCCCTATGCCACTTCTTTTAAATGACTGCTCTACTCTGCAAAACCATCCCCTCTGTACCTTGAGAGAGACCCAGAAATCCTAGGTCATTGTCAAGGGGTAAAGGACCCATAACATTGGTGACCAGGAAGTACTACTCGAAGCACCTTAACTCTCAAGAAAAAATATATCCTTTTAGTGGACGAAAGAGTAATTTCACTTTATATTTCAGCTCAAACTTCATTTGTAAGTGAGTGTTGCAAAAGGCTATCTTAAACATATAAAAGGGAAAAGTAGTACCTTGTATTTATTTACCAATAACCCTACAGTTAAGTCATCTCAAAATTATTTACATTATGAATTGCATTGTATGGAATTGTGCTAATAGAATTAAGGATCATATTATGGTATTGGAAAACTTGTTAAAGATGTCCGAGAGGTGGCAACAGCATCTTTCTAACATGTAAACACAAAGAGGAGTGGAAATTTATCACTGATTGCATGTGCTAAATGCATTGTGTGTGTTCAATTAACACATGGTATAGTAGCATATGGGCATGGAATTTTACATCTGAAATTTGGTTCCATAGAAGTCAATGGACTGTCGATGTTAACAAGTCATACGTTTGACAAACAGAGGATGCATTTTGCTTCTATAACTCCCCACGTCAGTGCTGTGTACATACAGGCATCACGTGGCTTTGGTTCAAGTTGCAAGACTGGGAATACAGAGGACATTTGTTGTCACCAGAAGTCTTGCCCAGTTTTCACATTCTGTCAAACTTTGGGCAGTGATCTTAGTCTAGCACGTGAGGCTATTGGATCAACAGGGGTGGTAACTATAGGGAAAAAAAAATCAGGTGGGATACTGCTCAGACCCCAAGGCACCCACCCAACTTCCCATTCCTTAATGTAAATAGAAAGGAAATTAAATGGCTTCCTTCCAGAGCATATGCTATTAAGTAACTGTTTTTCCCATACTTGTGTCCCACATACAAAATCAGGAAAATCTACAGAAATGTAGGACAGTGACAGGACATTGTCCTTACTTTTGAAATTTCGGATCAGAGAGGTGGACTAAAAATATTTCCTCATTCGTATGTGCTAAACATACAAGGCAGTGATGTTGAAATCCACTCCCAAATTCCACTCTATTGACTTCAATGGAACCAAATTTCAGAAGTAAATTCCATGCCCATATGCCATGTGTTTAATGTGTGTGGCTAGGAATAAATCCCTATCCTGTAATGTCAAAGGATAATTATAACAGTTGAGTGAGTCAAAAAAAAACCTACAATGGTTTTCTTTCTGGTTCCAGCAACAACTTTAACCCAGTCATCATCAAAGTGTGTATTGAACATCATAATGTTACTTCTTCCACTGGCACAGATAGCGAGATGTGGGATTAACATAAATGGCAGTGGTTTAACAGCAATTATTTGGGAAAATTCTCAAGCAGGATTCCCTGCCGGATGCTCACTTTCCATCAGCTTTTAAATAAGTTTTCTTATTACGAAGGTGATCAGTGAGCAGTTGGTGCCAATATTTTGTTGGCGTGACAAATCTTTGGTTAAAGTAGGAATTATAGTGCAACAGGTAACCACTTATGTTGGCAGTGCGACTCACTGACAGCAGGTAGGCTTAGATTTCTTCCCATTTCTAAATAGGTTTTTATCATTATTGTTGATGCCTGTAAAGAAAGAAAAACAATTTTTCTTATTGTATGGTTTATAGTAACAATTAATTCAAAGGTATTTAATTTAGAAGGTACCAGAGTAGATATTTGTAAACTCTACAATTTGTACCCTAAACAGGCTTTCTCTGCCCCAGAGCCAAGGAAGTCTGGTTTGTCCAAACATGAAGTGATAACATAGAACGTAACAGCATAGTACAGGCCCTTCGGCCCACAATGTTGTGCTGACATTTTATCCTGCTCTACAATCTATCAATCCCTTCCGTCCCACACAACCCCCTATTTTTCTATCATTCATGTGTCTAAGAGTCTCTTAAATATCCCTAACATATCTGCTCCCACAACCTCTGCAGGCAATGCGTTCCACGCACCCACCACTCTGTGCAAAACAAATTACCCCTGACATCCCCCTTATAGCTTCCTCCAATCACCTTAAAATTATGTCCCCTTGTGTTAGCCATTGTCGCCCTGGGAAAAAGTCTCAAATGATAACTTGGGGTGTGTGTGCTCAATGCCACCTGGCATATTACCCAGATTAGCCCTACACTGAACACCAGACCGGATGCTTTAAGGAGTCAAATCAGGCCACGTGATGTAGGGCAGTACAAAAAAAGATGAAGACATGTGTCCTGACGCGAGATACCATCAACAGTGCTGGAATCACCGCTGTTCTCAGACAAAAGCCTCGGGACCCATTTGAGGTATGAACAGGTTTGAGTGAATGATGACTGCAGGGAGAGAGTGTTGGTTTATTCTTCACTTTATTATGCTGGCACTTTGGGTAGCACCACCTTCAGTGGGTTATTGAGCTTTTCTAGCTGCAACATTAGGCATAATGGTTCAATTTGGTTCCTTTCACCTTCATAGGAACTGGAATACAATTTTGTGGTATAAACCAGTGAATCATGCCCCATTACCTTGAACATACTGAAGCTCCCCGCCACTCTCATGTTCTGACTGCCAAATCAGCTGGCAGTTGCAATATTTACAGAAAATGGTGTCTGTTTGATTACTGCTAGGAAGTTAAAAGTATACATTTTTTGTTTCTTTCAGATAAATTCCATAAGAGCGAATTTTTATTCCGCATCTCAAAATTTTCAGGAGTGATTTGTAACCTCTGCAAGAGCAAACTTTTGTTACCCAAACTGCCATAACATGTGGGTCACCTGTACATATAATTTTAGAACAGGAATAAGATCTAAGTTAGAGCTCAGGCTGTGAAATTAAAAACAATCCCAACTGATGCCTGCTGGTTCCACACTCACTAGGATTTACTTTTTAAAATAGGTGTGATCTCCCTATCCCTGACTTAATGATCAGCATGCTATCCAACTTTACCGGTTGATAGCATGATTAGATGATCTGCTTCTCCCTCTGTTAAGTGCCACCATCTGCTCCAAGGTACAGAGAACATCCAATGACCCTGGAGAGTGGTGCAGCAGTTAGCTCTGTTGTTGCCATTTAGTTCCAGCAACCAATGTTCGATCCTGATCTCTGGTGCTGTCTTTGTGGAGTTCACACTTTCTCCCTACATGCTCCATTATCATTGCACATCCCAAAGACATGCTGGTGCATTAATTCACTACTGGTGTAGTGGATGGCAGGAGAATTGGATGGAATCAATGGGCATGTGAGAGAGAATAAATCAAGAGGAAATGGGGGATAACAGTGGGATTGCTCTGAGTACTGGCACAGACTCAGTGGGCTGACTTGCCTCCTTCTCTATTACGAGAAACTGACTGCCATTTTAATTTTCTAGTCTAGATGGCTTGTCTCACGTCCAATGATCTCGCAAGATCAGCAATTCATCATTTGGGGAACAATATCAACTCTTAAAATAACATCTCTTTGCATTGACTGCTTTCTGTTGTACATCAAACTGGGGTTGTTTTATCTACTAGATAAAACTCTTATCTACTAGATAGAGTAGAGAGGTATAGAGAGGGTAGATAGTCAGAGTCTTTTTCCCAGGGTAGAAATGTCAAATACTAGAGGACATGAATTTAAGATGAGAGGAGGAAAACTTAAGGGAGATGTGCAGGACAAGTTTTTTGTTTTACACACAAAGTGGTGGGTGCCTGGAACGGGCTGCCAGAATAGTGGTGGAAGCAGATACAACAGTGGCGTCTAAGAGGCTTTTAGATAGGCAAATGAATATGCAGGGAATGGAGGGATATGGATCATGTGCAGGCAGAAGGGATTTAGTTTAAATTTGGCATCATATTCGGCACAGACATGATGGGCCAAAGAGCCTGTCCCTGTGCTGTACTGTTCTATGTACAGGAGAGCAACATTTATTGTCCATCCCTTGCTCCTGCCATCTCTACTGATACGAACTGAAAATCTACCATTGAAAAGGAATGCTTCATGCTTAATTAATGGCTATACTCACGAACAACGTCACCAATCCTCCTTGGGCCAGTCTTTTCCAGCTCAGCCAATACATTGGCTTCAAAGGTCAAGGAGGCAACCCGGAAGAAGAACTCATTTACATTTTCTCCTATGGGCAATGAAGGAGAGTGTGTTAGCTTTCAAAAGAAGGGCCACGGCTTGTAAAAGTTCCTTGCTGTAACATTCTTCTAAATACAGCACCACAAGAATGTGCTGCCTTGTTGATGCCTTGGAGGAGCAGGAGACATATCCAATCACCGTGGCAGTATGCCAGTGGTTAAGGCCTGGCACTTAGACCAGGAGTGAAACAGAAAGATTAATCACAATTGGTGCTCAGATTGTAAGCTACTCAGAAGTTCAAGTGGAAGATACCCAAATGCAGATCACATGCCCAGTAGAGTTGGTAATAATGTGCAGCCACGGAGAGCCACAGGAATGGAAAATAGCAAAGCCTGCAGAAATATAAATGTGTTCACAATGCACTCAGACATATTACGTGACATGCACTTTAGATGCACATCACTAATTACTTGCGCCATAAAGTACAGCACCCTGTTGTTATTCTATAAAGATCCCAAAATCATTATAGATTCTTTAACAAAAATGCTGGCTTTGAAAGGGAACAGATAAGCATTAGGTCCACCTCACTTCAGCTTAAAAGGCTGACAGCACAAACTCTGATCAAGTAAACCGTTTACTTCAGGAATTTTGTCACTGCCATTTTAGACATGGGGCTGATTAGACATTTGGAGCTTAAAATGTTTGCAGAAAAATGGTTGAACAGTGCCACCTAATGGAATTGTTGAGTGGGTAATAAAATTGCACTTTTACAACTTAAAGTCACTGGGAATTCTCCTAATTGAATGCAATAACCGATGGAAACCTTGTTTTCATGATTCATCCAGAGCTCCCACTAAAATTTCAATAACTGTTTGGGAAAATCCTACTCAGAGAATTCTGGCGAGTCCTTTTGCTGTCGCAAGGTAACTTCAGGGAATTAAGAAGGGAAGATTGTACACAACACAGGGCTTGGGAGAAAGTTAGATGATGGAAAACCACTCCAAGAGGTATGAGATTTATGAAGAGAATTCTGCAATACAATTTTTGATGAAAATACCAACTCTGTTCAAACTGTAGAGGGTGAGAGAAGGAGTGCACAATATTTGTAGAATGAGAGCCAGGATATGGGGCTGGATGAGGTTCCGGTAGGGTTTGCAAACTAATTCAATTTTGCCACCAAACAAGTTACTTCCAAATCCCTCATTCACAGGCCACAACGCACCACACACTGGACATACCCATGCAATCACGCAGACACTCAAATGCCCGGGAACACATGAAGGAAATATTTGATACAATCTCCCTACAATTTTGAATCCATTTCTCAAAATTTGAAATTATGGCACTACCTCTACAGTTTTCCCAGTTTTCAATCTAAAACATGGTGAATACATTCCCAGCAGGGTTGGAACCCAAAACACAATATCTTATTCCATGTTCATTCTGAAATATGAGAAACTACTCATGGCAACAGAATGTTGTCAGTCTTTTATTTTCAGCATAAAAATCTATAACCTTGTTATTTTTAAATAAATGTATAAATAACAAAGTCATACTGAGAGATTAAAGCTGCCACAAAGATGATAAAGAGGAGGAATAGGTGTAGGCCATTCAACCTCTCGAGCCTGCTCTGCCGTTCAATGGGAACGGCTGATCAGTGACTATGGAAGACTTTTGACCTGGCATTAGAAAAGCAGACACACAAAAGACTACAGAATCTGGAGCGAAAAAAACCCAAACTGCTGGAGGAACTCTGGGTCAGGCAGCATCTGTGGATGGAAATGATCAGTCAACATTTCAGGTCAAGACCCTTCATCTGGAAATGTCGACTGTCCATTTCTCTCCACAGATGCTGCCTGACCTGCTGAGTTCCTCTAGCAGTTTGTTTTTTTGCAATAGAAAAGCATATTTAGAATCAGTTGACTCTTACACACTGCTCCTCACTTTAAATTCCATTAAATGTAAACATTGGGAGAGATTATAATATCCAGCAGATCTAATACCTCCCTAATTATATTATCGTTAGAAGCTCAGAACACCCCTTCGTCCAAACTAGGGAATGGTCCGCCCTTTACTATTGGCACCTCTTCATTCAGAATTTTATAGTTCTCTTCTATAAAGAGATGACCAACATCAGATTATGTGCTGATTATAGCTACTGTTTATTTAGGATGTAATAAAACTGTACTCACCTGTTAGGGAAGACACTGCCCAATATTCAGCTTTCATTTCCTTGGCAATTTTGATAGCATCTTTTTCTATCAGGTTGTACTGGGAAGCAGACTGTACAGAACAATGAATGATATACTGCGTAAATAGTAGAAGCAAAACAGACCTGAAGTTTGCTGTAGCACTCTCAGCTAAGGAGGAGTTGATTTTATCTCCCACATGGGTATGCTGCCTGGCAAGTGTTTGGACTCACTGGACAGTAGAGGAGTGGCTTGGCTGATTTCAAGAACTGGGCATCCACAGCACGTACCCTACACCAAAATCTCTTGATCAATAGGTCCAGGCGGTCTATAGAAATTGCTATTATAAAACTGCCCATAGTGGAGACCCACCAAAATATTTCCTAACACAATATGTAGGATGAATCCCAGTTGGGGGAAAGGTGAAGAGAGGTGTTGAGGGGGAACCAAGGGAAGGAGATGTATTTAAAGTGAGCATTTCTGATTCTCCTGACCCTGTGCACCCCTAGGAGCAATTCTGAAAAATTGTTTTAAATCAATAAAGTCAGGTAAACAGTCAGTCATAAATGTAAATTAATGAAAACAAAGTATAGACCAAAAACTGGAAGGAATATCTTCACATAAAAAGGAGTAAAACAGATCTACAAGTGCAATGGAAATGTGGAATTATCCCCCTGTAGCCTGCAAACATTGGGTTAAAACAGAGACTGAGACAGATAGAATTTGTTTTAGTTAAGGATATCAAGGCAGATAAATTAAATAGTGGAACAGAGCGGTAGAAAAGGTAGTAAGGGGCGTTGAGGGAAATGTTTTTTGAAGCTATCCTCTGGAACTTGTTGACATCAATGGCTTCTCCTTTGTCCCGTGATTCTGGAGCACATGAAATCCTAATATTTGAAATTTAACTGTTGCAGTGTTTGAATTAAAATATAACAACCCTTCGACATTTTCATAAATTGCTTACTAGAATTGGTTGGTACTTACACTAAGATCCTTCTTTGTCCCAACTAAAAACAACAGTACAGAGGCAGGGTCGTTTTCTTTGAGAGCATCTTTTAACCATTGTCTAAGGACAAAAAAGTACAAAAACATGTATTAAGAGGATACAGGAGAAAATGGAGAAGAAAATCACAATGTTTTAATTCCAAAGCTGATCTTATGTTCAGAACACTAATTTAATACATAGAAACATTTGTTAGGTTTGTTATTTATGCACAACATCAACATTCTACGCTGAAACAAAGTTCTATCAAAAATTGCTTACCTGTTGCACGTATTTTATCAAGACGCTGCAAAGAGCAATGAAAGTATTGGGGAAATGAAAAGTTGTTGCAGAGATGATGCACAAGTTACCAAAGGAAGCCCCATTGCTACATTGGCAAATAATCCAACTCCAAACCACAGAAGTGCCAGGGTACAATTTCTGTGCCCCAGTAAACATAGTAGACATCTTTGGGAACTTCTAGGATCATGGTCCTGTCTCCCATCAGATTTTAACTAAGCATTTGGCCTCAGAATTACTTCAACATTGAGGATGCAACATGCATGTCAGATTAGAAGACCTGGTTGAAGTAAATGTACCTTCTGGGCCACTTTCAAAAGCTAAAATATGGCCTCCCCTATTCAACTTTTGCTCCATTAGAATCTGCACAGACCCAGATGCAAAATAAAAACGTTCTCACTCAGATACCCATAAATGTATAGAAAACACTAATGGCCATTGGCAACTTTTGCAGATAGATGTACCTTGGGGAAGCACACACCTTCTATGTACACCTGTCCACAGATGGAGGAGGAATCCAACGCCAAATGAGATAGGCAGTGCAAGAAAGCAGGGTGTGGTGGGGCCAGAACCCACAACCCCTGACTCCACCCCTCACAGAGCTGTCTGACTCCAACCGAAGGTGTTTGTGTAGCCTTTCAAACACTTTCGTCTTTGGAACAGTGTCCAACTCAGGAAGTGGTTTCATTGTCACACACTGGGCAGAAGTGGAAGAGATTTGCAATCTAACTACTCTGGTGCTTGAAAAGCAGATTCTTGCCTTGTTGACAACAGCAGATGCAAAAAAATTAGGAAACTTTTGCAATGGGAGTGAATCTGCCTTATGTTGGACTACTCAACTCAACCCCATCTCTCACGGATGCTCAGTTCTCTTTCTAGCAAATTTGAAGAATTCTCAGTACATAGCATACCCTAAGGGACCTAACCCTGTGTAGCTGCCACCTGTAAGACATAGTTGAGGATAGGAGGGGACTTGGTTGCCTGGTACACACTTGCCTTATTAATAAAGTTGTGTTAAAATAAGTTACAGTTGCAATGTTTCATTGCTCACTTCCCTTACCTGGTGTTAACACTTTTGTCCCTGGCTTTTGAGAGGGGCACCATCAAAAACGAAAGAAACTTTCATAGATTAGAGACTCTCATAGGGCCAGAACCCTTTATTGTAAATGAAGTACTATTGAAGTGCAGTCATTATTGTACCATTCCATTATTAAAAGAGCATGTTGGGGTCTTAAAGCTTTACCAATCTTGACCTTGTTCCCTGTGGAGAAGCTCCAAGCTGTTTGTGCCATACAACAGCCTACTGGGCTGCTGGATATTTGGAATTCTATTCCCCTTTGTAGCACTAAATGTACACTGGACATCGCTTACAAAATTTGGTTCCATTATCTTCATTAGGAACTTCAGAAGGATCGTATATTTGTGGGTAGAACAGTGGAGCTTATCGCTGTTATTACTTATTCCTTATCACTGAATTTGGGGAGCTGCAGTTATCACAAATCCAACAATTCAACAGTGGAAAGTAAACATACCAGAAACAAAAAGATTGTTTTGAAGGTTTCTATTCATAATGGCAGCATTAAGCCTCATTTTGCTACTTACTTTACATGATCCAGAGATGCTATGTCAGTAACATCAAACACGATTATTATTGCTGAAAAAAAGATCGCATTATTACTGTTATTTTAACTAACAGGAAATGGAACAGTGAGCTAAATACATTCAACTGAAAGGCAAAAACTAAATGTTAGAAAATATAGCTAGCTGAGAAAAATGATCCAACTAAAAGAACAATAATTAGCATTTATATTGCACCTTTCACATTCCTTTCAGGATACACAAAAGAGCTTTATGGTCAATGGAAAGTAGCCACTGTTGTAATGCAAGAAAAAAATGGTAGTCAATGTGCTCACACCAAACTCTGCCCATTAACTAACTATGACCAGATAAACTATTTTTTTTAAAGGAAGGCTGATTTAAGGATAAATGTTGGGCCAGGTCACCAGAGATAATTGCCCTGCAGCACACAGCCATGGAATCCCTGGAAGGTATTGATTTATCACCTTGTCCCAAAGATGACTGACAGATACGTTCTGAGCAGCAGTGTTCCTCACTTCTCACAATAATGCACAGGACTGGCGTGTGGGTGGCTCCTTGTTAAATGAATGCTCCAGACTGCAGTCTTAGGTGACTTTGGTCTTTGCTAGGAGCATCAGTAACTTGCCTTTGAACACACTGAATTTCTTTTCCTTAAGTTCAAAGCCTGAAGATTTAACCATGCCTTACCCACATCCAGGAGAAATTGAACCTACTTTCTAACTCTCCAACTGGTAGATTTCCATCATGTTTCTAATAGAGACAAATCCTCCATCTTTCTTCTCCATCATCGTAACCTCATCACTGTTACAGAATTGCTTAGTTACAAAATAAAAGCAAAACTTAAAATTGCATCAGATACCTGAGTTTATATTCTAGAAGAAAGGTATAAGTGAACTGTGCCCTGTTTCACTGCCACAAGACACGCATATCCTTACCACAGGTTATTTCCCAGCCCAAGACCACCAATTATACAATCGCAAAACAAAAGTGTGAAGTTAAACAGAATTCCAGGTCTGGGAGTATCTGTTACTCTGTATTCTTGCCAAAGATGCTGCCTAACCTGCTGAGTATTTCCAGCTGTTTCTGTTTTATTTCAGGAATTATCTGTTTGGAAAGACTTAATTCCTTCAGCTTCTTGTTATTCACACATTATTAAAACTTCCTCATGACATACAAAGAAGTCACTTTGGCCAAGTTCAAAGCAATCCCAATACCTTATTAACTTTCCCTGAAACCTATTCTCTCCACACACCCATCAACAACCCCCAAAGTCTACCACTGACCTACACACCACAGGCAACTTATTGTGACAAAGTAACTCACCAACCTACACACCTTTGGGCTGCGAGGGGAAATTGGAGCACTTGGAGGAAACCCACATGTTCGCAGAGAAAACATGCGACCTCCACCCAACTGTAACAGAGGTCAGGATTAAACCTGGGTCACTGGAGGCAGATCCAACTCCCCTTCTCTGACAGGGTGGCACCTGGTAATGCAACTCTATGACCGGCTCTCAGCAACAAAGACAGCACTAGTATTTAATTTTCTCTACCCCATGACAAAGAGCCCAGATGAGACTGATAAATTGCCAACAGCTGTCAATCATTTCCCCACCACATGATGGTGCTGAATGTTCTATTTTTGTGAATAAGGATGTGCATTTCTTTAGTCCCTCTCGTGCTTTAAAGTGGTTTACAGCCAGCAATGAATGGACTTTTGAAGTGTAATTGCTTATGGAAGGAATGCCACTGTCAACCTGTGCACAGCAAGTTCCCAAAAACATCAATATATTAATGATTGGATAACCAAAGAAAAATAAAGACCAGGACATCAGAGATAAATACTCTTTTTCAAAATAGCACCATGGCGTACTTTAGAACATAGAAAACCTACAGCACAATTCAGGCCCTATGGCTCACAAAGCTGTGCCGAACATGTCCCTACCTTAGAGATTACTAGGCTTACCCATAGCCCTCTATTTTTCTAAGCTCCATGTACCTATCCAAAAATCTCTTAGAAGACCCTATTGTATCCGCCTCCACCAACGTTGCTGGCAGCCCATTCCATGCACTCACCATTCTGAGTAAAAAAAAACTTACCCCTGACATCTCCTCTGTACCTACTCCCCAGCACCTTAAACCTGTGTCCTCTTGTGGAAACCATTTCAGCCCTGGGAAAAAGCCTCTGACTATCCACACGATCAATGCCTCTCATCATCTTATACACCTCTATCAGGTCCCCCCTCATCCTCCATCGCTCCAAGGAGAAAAGGCCGAGTTCACTCAACCTATTTTCATAAGCATGCTCCCCAATCCAGGCAGTATCCTTGTAAATCTCCTCTGCACCCTTTCTATGGCTTCCACATCCTTCTTGTAGTGAGGTGACCAAAACTGAGCACAGTACTCCAAGTGGGGTCTGACCAGCGTCCCATGTAGCTGCAACATTACCTCTCTGCTCCTAAATTCAATTCCACGATTGATGAAGGACAATACACTGTATGCCTTCTTAACCTTTGGCATCTTAACCTTCTTAACCTCACATCTTTGGCATGTGGGAGGAAACCCATTCGGTCACAAGGAGAACATGCAAATTCCACACAGAGAGCGCTGGAGGGTGAAGCAGCAGCACTAACCACTGTACCACCATGCCACCCTTAATGCAATCTTCACATGTTAGGGCTGCTAAATCTACCTGCTGATCCTTCCCCGCCATGATCACATGATGACAGGCCAAAGATTAGGTAATGGACGATGTAGGATGAGGAGCAACAAACTACAGCCACTTGAATGAGCAAATAGGATGTAGATGGTGTCGGGAGGGAGGCAGGATGAGAGCAGAAGTATGAGAAACAGAGGAGATGCGAGAGCGGGCTCCATCAACCACAGCAGAAGGGAAGCCACGCTTCCTGAAAGAGGACATTTCAGATGTCCTGGAACAGAAAGCCTCACCTGGCAGCAGATGTGGCGGAGACAGAGAAACTGTGAGAAAGGAATGTCTGGAGGGAGGTGGGATGAGAGCAGAAGTATGAGAAACTGAGGAGATGCGAGAGCAAATAGGGCTTCATGTTGTATTCACACTTAGGGTGCTCCAGACATCAAGCCTGGGTTCAGACCATTAGGGACTGCACTGGTGATTCAGGAACTGTCAAAGGCTTGGCCAAAAAGGAAAGCATCTTCTAGGTTTAGGTTGTTGCATTCTGTGTGACGTTAGTACGGGGCTGTTGCTTTGTGATCTGCCTTGCTTCAAGTTGGCCCTTTCTTACTCTCTTAACAGCATTATGGATGTGTTGAATGATCAGTACCAGAATCTGTTGAAAGGCAGCCTCCTAGCTCCCAGATGTGCATTACCCATTCCAGTCGACAAACCTTCTACAGCTCTTTCATCCACGTGATTGGCCCTGATTTTTCAATTGCAATGGCAGTGAATGGATGGGTGTTACCCATTATTGCTCCATGCAGCTGAAAACTACTTCAGGTTTTTCATGTACAGTGGCATGCAAAAGTTTGGGCACCCCAGTCAAAATTTCTGTTACTGTGAACAGCTAAGCGAGTAAAAGATGACCTGATTTCCAAAGGGCATAAGGTTAAAGATGACACATTTCCTTAATATTTTAAGCAAGATTACTTTTTTATTTCCATCTTTTACAGTTCCAAAATAACAAAGAAGGCAAAAGGCCCGAAGCAAAAGTTTGGGCACCCTGCATGGTCAGTACTTAGTAACACCCCCTTTGGCAAGTATCACTGCTTGTAAATGCTTTCTGTAACCAGCTAAGAGTCTTTCAATTCTGGTTTGGGGGATTTTTGCCCATTCTTCCTTGCAAAAGGCTTCTAGTTCTGTGAGATTCTTGGGCCGTCTTGCATGCACTTCTCGAGGTCAATCCACAGATTTTCGATGATGTTTAGGTGGGGGGACCGTGAGGGCCGTGGGAAAACCTTCAGCTTGTGCCTCTTGAGGTAGTCCATTGTGGATTTTGTGGTGTGGTTAGGATTGTTATCCTGTTGTAGAAGCCATCCTCTTTTCATCTTTGGCTTTTTTTTAAACAGACGGTGTGATGTTTGCTTCCAGAATTTGCTGGTATTTAATTGAATTCATTCTTCCCTCTACCAGCGAAATGTTTCCCGTGCCACTGGCTGCAACACAAGCCCAAAGCATGATCGATCCACCCTCGTGCTTAACAGTTGGAGAGGTGTTCTTTTCATGAAATTCTGCGCCCTTTTTTCTCCAAACTTTCCTGCGTCCTCACCACAAAATTCACTGTCAGAAGTTTGCAAAGGAACATCTAAACAAGCCTGATGCATTTTGGAAATTAGTCCTGTAGACTGATGAAGTTAAAATAGAACTTTTTGGCCGCAATGACCAAAGGTATGTTTGGAGAAAAAAGGGTGCAGAATTTCACAAAAAGAACACCTCTCCAACTGTTAAGCACAGGGGTGGATCGATCATGCTTTGGGTTTGTGTTGCAGCCAGTGGCACGGGGAACATTTCACTGGTGGAGGGAAGAATGAATTCAATTAAGTACCAGCAAATTCTGGTAGCAAACATCACACCGTCTGTAAAAAAACAAAAGGCAAAGGTGAAAAGAGGATGGCTTCTACAACTGGATAACGATCCGAAACACACCTCAAAATCCACAATGGACTACCTCAAGAGGCACAAGCTGAAGGTTTTGCCATGGCCCTCACAGTCCCCTGACCTAAACATCATCGAAAATCTGTGGATAGACCTCAAAAGAGCAGTGCATGCAAGATGGCCGAAGAATCTCAGAGAACTAGAAGCCTTTTGCAAGGAAGAATGGGCGAAAATCCCCCAAACTAGAATTGAAAGACTCTTAGCTGGCTACAGAAAGCATTTACAAGCTGTGATACTTGCCAAAGGGGGTGTTACTAAGTACTGACCATGCAGGGTGCCCAAACTTTTGCTTTGGGCCCTTTTCCTTTTTTGTTATTTTGGAACTGTAAAAGATCGAAATAAAAAAGTAACCTTGCTTAAAATATTAAAGGAATGTGTCACCTTTAACTTTGCGCCTTTCGGAAATCAGGTCATCATTTACTCGCTTAGCTATTCACAGTAAAAGAAATTTTGACCAGAAGTGCCCAAACTTTTGCATGCCACTGTATGTACAACTTAACACAAATCACAAAGTTGCTGTCAGTGATACAATGCAGCACTCTCCTGTGCAATCATGCTAAAACTCACTTGAACCAGTGTGAATGCAAGATATATACTGACTCCAAAGTAAAATATATTTAATAACTTAATGCCCAAGTGAGTTTTAATGGTAGACTAAGCCACAATTGTTAGCAAACTTCCCGTCAAAAAAAAATTGTGTATTGGATTTCCTTAAATGAATATAATGAAATGCAAGGAATTGTATTATTTTTAGATTATCCAGTCTCTTTCACTCCATATAATATGCTAAAAATGTCATTAATATTGCTTCCTATTTATCTGCCTGTAAGAATTCTTTCTTGTGATTGGCTGCTCATCCAGCTTGATAACATCATGGATAATGGACACCAGCAGCAGGTATTGGACAAAGGAAAGTGCATGCCTCAGAGGTCACAAGGTCTTTGTCAGGTACTTTTTCCTGAGAGCAGTGGGAAGCATCACTGCTTCACCACCAATTGCAAATTCTGCAGAGGATTTCACTTCTCCTGTGTTGGGCTTGCTGGGGTGGGATGGGGGTGCTGGGAAGTCTAACAAGACAACAGGTTGGAGGATGGGGGAATGGTGGGGACTCATTCTCCATCAAACACAGGTTCAGGTTTGTGGGAAGTGTTAAGTCTGCTGGGTTCTCTGTGCTCCCTGATTGAATACAAACACAAACTCAGATTATGTGTCACAACTAAAAATACTTGTATTTGTACAGTCTCTAGTTGTGTTGGAATACCTCAAGGTACCTGATAAAATGGATTACTTGGAAGTCCAATGACTACTAATGTTACATCAATAAATGTATCGTTCCAACAGAAAATGAGATGAATGACATTTCTTTGATGCCCTTGGGGATCCCACTCTCTTCAGCAAATAGTGCGAAAGGATCTTTTATAAATCAGCTGAAAATCTCATCAGATAAGGCAGAAGCAACCAGTAAACCTGTACCCCCTTAGCACAGTTCTAGGCATGCATTATAGGCTTCTTGAGTGAACCTTTTGGCCTAGGTCAAATCTGATAAAACTACATTTCACAATATCAGATACTATTGAAAATAAAATATACCTTGGGCACCTCTGTAGTACGTTGATGCGATACACTTGAATCTCTCCTGACCTGCCGTGTCCCATCTATTAGAGAATGTATAGAGACGTTTAGATTTATTTCAGTGTAACAGATACTGCAAAATTCACCTGCATCTAAATGTACCTTTGTATTATCATAATTCTATTATTTGTATCTAACTATTTGATCTGCTATGGCAGTTTTCACACCTTAGTCTCCATGTTTTTTTTATCAATCTGGTTCTGTCTCAACAAGGAATTGGGCACAAATCTTCCCCCTCCCCCCTTTGTTCTCCCTATGTGCGTTCCACTTGCTCATGCTTTACCTTACTTGGCATGCGTCCTTTATACTTTCTTTTTGTTATCTGTACCTCCAAGTCAACAGCAGTTCAGTGATGAAAAATAAAGGATGAATTACTCTTAAGGAACCTACTGGTATTATTGTCCCTGGGAACATAGAAAAGGGAGCTACTATTCCAATCTTGGAGCATGTTCCATCTCTTAATTAGATTTTGACCATATACCTTTTCTTGACAAACTGAAATTCACCAAAATCTAGGATAAAGTCAGTAATCCTTTATGCCAACCAAAACTCAATGAACAAAAGTCATAGAATTAGCATTCTAACCTTATCTGCAACACGTACTCTGTCAAACGGGCCTCACAAGCCATTAAATTTCTTCAGTAATGTAGTTTTGGCTACATTATCTCATTTCAAATCTGGTATGCCTGCGACAGTAAGACAGGCTTTAGCAAATCTACATCTACCTGGCCTTAATACACTTACCCTAATCACATACCTAAATAACCTTTACTGTTCCACCATTCTCGGTCTGACTGAGGAGTAAGAGCTCTACAAAAGCATGTCACATATAAATAATATTCCCAGTGAAAGAGTCATCCAGTCATTCCTGAGGCAAATACTTGGAAGAGCATGGACTGAAGAAGAGGCATAATGGAGCCACTTCAATTCCAGCTTGCGTGAGAAAAAGGGCAGAACATTCAGTACCGCAGTCTTGATATAGGTCAGACAATGGTGTTCTTCATGAGGGCCATAGCTTCACACCTTGCCCTCAGGTCAGTGCCTCTCTGCCTAGATGTGCTGCAGTTTGAATGCTATTCTGGCAATAGGTGAACTCACTCTAAACTGAAACCTCTGCACAAACATTCACAACCATGTTCAACACTGGAACTGCACATCCAATCTAACTGCTGCTACGCCACAACCATCAGAGCAACTGAGAGCAATTTTGGAGGGAAGAAGTAAAATATGTATTTCTGTCTGGTAAGTTCTGTTCCTTTAACCCTCCTTGGAAAAAAGTTTCTTTTTTCTTTCCAACACCTGTTAGATTGTTATTTTACCTTTGCCTTTCACCTGACAGTATGACCTCTCATTGCCAAAATTAGAGTCTCTCTTTGGCTTTTTTCAGGGTCCTTACAAGACCAGTACACTAAAAACTTATCCTCCAGATAGGGGCTAGCTAAAACCGTGAAAGTACATCTGTGGTGTAGATACCCGTCACCTCAGTGTTAAAGTATAAAGGGCCAGAATCTTATATCTTGCCAAATCTACACAGGAGTATTGGTTCATATATCTATTATATATAGTTTTTAAAGCGTGTTCCTGTACACTATTGCAATCAGACCTACCCTGTTACTTCAGATCATTTCCAGAATTGCATTATTGCTTTTTCTTTTGCTAGCAATTAGTTACAAAGAAGATGCTAGATTGCTCCAGTCCAAAAACTGAAAGCCTTTTATGCAGATTACCAGCATGCTACTCAACCTCAAATTCATTAAAGTTGAACCCAATCTTGCTTTCAAAGCAAGGCATTTCCTGCTTGATAGCTGGAGACCAGTCAAGGGTCAATAGATCAAAGGTTCATTGATCTGTCATCAATTGCTATTAATCAGAGATCACAGAAAATCAGTGAGGAATTGTGATATTGGTCATGATTTACTGAATACTCATTTATGGTTACTGAATATCAAGCAGAGGTCAATTTGTACTGAGCATGGGTCATTGAGCACCAATGAACAGGCCACTATCTCTTGATCAGGGGTCATTAAATATCAATCAGCATCAATAAATATTGATCAGGAATTACTAATAATGATCAAAGACTATTGAATACTAATCGGAGACAAGATACTCCAGATACAGGAACCTGGAGCAACACATAAAAAGCACTGGAGGAATTCAGCAGGTCAGACAGCATCTATGGAGGGAAATGGACAGTCATGATGCTTCATCTGGATGGAAAGATAGAGGAGAGATAGCCAGTATAAAAAGGTGGGGTGGAGCAAGAGCTGGCAGGCAATAGGTGGATCCAAGTGAGAGGGGTGATAGGCAAATGGAGGAGGTCTGGGAGTGGGAATGGTGTCAGAAGCTGGGAGGTGACAGAGTGAATGCTAATTAATGTATTAAATGGACTCCATTTGAGTGCATGAAGGTTGAAATCCAAGCAGATCCAACCTGTCTGGGTACATTCTGTTGATCACTGGGATTGGAAACCATTAAGTGGTAGTGTGTCTCCTTGTCCTACCTCTAGCAAGTAATACATCCCTCTGGTTACTGACTTTCCTGTAAGTGAACATATTTCTTCCACTGTGCTTTATCAAAACCCTTCATAATTTTGAACACCTCCATTATATCTTCCCTTAAACTTCTAAAGGACAGAAATCACACCTTGTCTTGTTTCTCCACATCATTGGAATCTAACATCACTTATCATCCAGGTCAATTGCCTTTACACCCTTTCCCTCATTTCCCATTGTGCAGTGCCTACCTTCATTGCTTTTGTACTTTATGCCTCTACATGAGGCCAATAATCCCATATGCCTTTTTTTAAACAGGCTTTTCAATTTTGTCTCATCATCTTCAATGATCGGTGTAAGTATAACCCCAAGTGTGTCTGTTCCAGTACCAGACAGTACAGTATAGTACAATTATATTTCCTCTCTCCAACCGTCTTTCCAAAATGCATTATTTCGTATGTCTCTATATCAAATTTTGTCTATTCTGTAAATATCTGCATTTGACAGGTTCAGCCACATACGTACAATTGCAAACTGAAGGGGACTCCTAGTACTTCAAACCGTTCCATCTCAAAATCCACTCCGATAGTAGCTTTGTAATTCTTGTCAAAGACATCCTTGCAGAAACTGAAGAGAATGTAGAGAAATTAAAGAAATATGAAATACACATCACCTTATCAATACATAGCCGCTGTGGTTGTTACTAGCCCAGCAATTCAGAAACATTAGCAAAGGTCCCACCACAGCAGATGGATAATTAATTAGTTGTTAATTAAGTTGTACAGATTTTTTTTTTGGAAAAACATTTGGAGTATTAATACAATTAACATTTTATTTCAGATTTCCAGAGTCTGCAGTTTTTCTGATTTTCAACTATATTATTAAGAATGATCATGAAACTACAGGATTATTGTAAAAACCCAGCTTCTTCATTAAAGTCCTTCAGGGAAAGAAATCTGCCATCCTTAATGGTCTGAACAAAATGTGAGACCAAATCCACAGCAATGCAAGTGACTTTGAATGCCCTGTGTGGCCCAGGAGCCATGTATGGATGGTGAATCAGTGCTGGCCCCACCAGTGATAACCACATCCTGAAAATGAATTTTTAAAACAGCTGTTCTACTTTAGGCTAGTTCTTCTGCTAATGCATTTTCAGCCAGTATTTATTTCAGCTAGTTATGTTACATAACTAGGTGTGGGTCCATTTTAGCCTATCCATACTCACCGGTTGATTAAACATGTTTTTCCCACTGACAGGTCCCCAACCACAATAATCTTGGAAATCTTCAACCTAAAATAAAAATACATTTATTTTAGAGACCTTAAAAAGAACTACAGAAAATTGCATGTATGACTTAGATTTATATTTGACAAAAGCTGATCTCCTCCTGTAGGGAGTCCAGTGATATTTAAAACAGCCATGTTATTGCATTTGTATGAAATTTCACTGCCCATTGTTTTAACTGAGGAGCTGCTCAATTTCATTTTAAGGGAATAAGGTCTTTATGAAATTAGTAGACAAGACAACCTCTTGTGGATATACATTTGTCCATTAATAATACAGTACGATTTGACCTATTTTTGTCCCATATCCTCTAGCTTGGAGAAAATAGCTCCAGTTCTTTACAGCTGAATGACCAGTTGAATGAATGGGGGTAACCCCAGGCCACTTAACTGTCCTATTTCATTAGTCTGCACGTAAATGTTGTGTTATATTTGTAAATACCATTAAACCCAAAAGGTCTTTATTTGCTCCATCTGTGTGAGCACTTGGATCCCATATGATGGTATGGCCGAGAATTGGCCTTGTGGGGTCACTGTGGACCAGAATTAGTTTGAAAGAGTAAAGCATCTGATAGTTACAAAATTTCTTAAGTCCTTAGTCCCAACACAACGCTCCTTTTCTCCTAACAGCTTGCAGTTCTCAGTCCTAACATGATTGCAGAGATAATATTAATGCAGTGAATGTTCAAATAGAAATAAGGGCACACTGAAAGAGAGCATCTGGTTGAATGATCTCTTCCTACAATTTCAAGCTCCTTTTCCATGGAGGCATTCCCCACTCCCCATTTCCACTACAAACCGCCTAACTACATGAAAATTGGTGAATCATTTGTAATCAAATTCCACAGCTCTGGTATTGGTATTGGTTTATTATTGTCACTTGTACCAAGGTACAGTGAAAAGCTCATCTTACAAACCGATTGTACAGGTCAATTCATTACACAGTGCAGTTACATTGAGTTAGTACAGAGTGCATTAATGTAGTACAGGTAAAAACAATAACAGTACAGAGTAAAGTGTCACAGCTCCAGAGAAAGTGCAGTGCAATAAGGTGCAAGGTCACAACAAGGTAGATCGTGAGGTCATAGTCCATCTCATTGTATAAGGGAACCATTCAATAGTCTTATCACAGTGGCGTAGAAGCTGTCCTTAAGTCTGGTGGTACGTGCCCTCAGGCTCCTGTATCTTCTACTCGATGGAAGAGGAGAGAAGAGAGAATGTCCTGGGTGGGTGGGGTCTTTGATTATGCTGGCTGCTTCACCAAGACAACGAGAGGTAAAGGCAGAGTCCAAGGAGGGGAGGCTGGTGTCCATGATGTGCTGGGCTGTGTCCACAACGCTCTGCAGCTTCTTGCGGTCCTGGGCAGAGCAGTTGCGGTACCAAGCCGTGATACATCCAGATAGGATGCTTTCTATGGTGCATCGGTAAAAGTTGGTGAGAGTCAAAGGGGACAAACCAAATTTCTTTAGCCTCCTGAGGAAGTAGAGGTGCTGGTGAGCTTTCTTGGCCGTGGTTCTGACCAGGATAGATAGTGGTTTGGAAAGTGGAAAGATTTGCACTGATGCAATAACTTGTGCTCTTCTGGGGATAAGAAAAAATTAAGGAAGCTTCATTCTACATCTGGAATGTGCTGTGCTTGATCTGGAAGTGTTTAACATTGACTCTGCATGAGTTGCCAAAAGCAAGGAAATCCTAATATCTGAAGCTTTAACAGCACTGAGTTATTTCCTTCAATAACATTTTCGATAAAAGTAGGGAAAATACAAATATTGTACACTTTGCATTGATACAGGTGTACAGTCAGTACAATCCCACAGAGTGTTACTGGTTGCTAGTACTTTGCACCAGTTAGACTTAAAAATATTTCCTGGATAGTTGAAACAATGCATTGGGCTAATAACCTCACTGGTGGCTCTGGGGGAGAAATTCATCTTTGAACAAATTAGTATCAATAGGTTGAATTTCCTCTGCAGGGGACAACATGCACACACCATTACATCACACATTTAACACTTCAGATACAAAGGTGAATATCTGGGCATGTCAGCAATTTCATAAATATAATTGCAACAATTTCTGTTTAGTATTTCTAACAAATCGTTAAGGTTTTCCACCATTACAATTTGAATTAATAAATGGATGAAAACTGTACTGAGGTATTTATTATGTTAATAGCCATGGTGACCAAAGCAATCACCATTTTATTGCTTATTGATTGTCTTAAGCTGTCTTCCCATAAGAGTGCTGCTAATGGCACTGGACCCTCATGGAAAGATGTCACACAACTTGCTGTAACTCAAAAGTAAATGCTCTGTTACTCTTGGCAATGTTCAGCATGTTTACTTTTAATTTGTATCAGATATGAGAGATTCATGAGTCAGAAACCAATACCTCTGGCATAGGCTTTCATTCTATTTAAGAATCTGCATATTTGTTTCTCTTTTCCAAAACAAAACAAAACAAAACACAGTGTTTACCTTCCAGCCTCTTCCTCCCTATTTTAACCTTTGCTCAATGTGACAACAGCTCCTGGGTTTGTATGAACAAGGCCCAGTTACCTAGCTACATCTGAACTGAAGCATATTATAACGTGCCATCAAAAATATTGTGCATAGAGCTATCTTAGCAACCTCATATTAATCAAGCTTCAATATCAGATTGGAAAATCCTTAATGCTGAGCAAATGGATGTGCTCTGTATAATCCAAACCAATTTCTCTATAAATGGATATTGGTAAACTCAACATGTTCAACACAATCTGTGTGAACTCAATGGATATTGGTAAACTCAACATAAGCCCTATACTGTTGTACTTTGTAAAGAGCAAGCAGTTTTCTGTTGCCTAATTAGTAATAGGTTCAGTAAATATATCCATAATTATATAGTCAACATATTGAGCGTCACTTTGTACTGAGTTTCAAACATTGTCCCTGCTGAGTCACAGTGAGCAGACCGAATTACCAGTTGGTGCCGTTTAGTCAACGTTAACTAATTTAGGTTTGTCCTTCAGATATGAAAAGAAACTTGTTTTATTTGAATACTTGATACTTTTTAAAGAGTAATCTGGTAAGATTTACGTTAGAGGAACACACACTCATTTGGAGGAACTGGTCCCAAATTCCAAACCTTAATTGCATTCAGATTCTGCATCTTGGTGTGACTGAATGTTACCATTTCTCATAGGGTCAGTGGGGTGATGCTACGTGTTTGGTCAGTGTGGTTGAGCCATAGAGAGTAACAATAGTGCTGGTTACACAGAATACTTTTGATCATGAAGAAAAGATAGAAAAATGGAGTTGAGGTCAAAGATTTACAGTGATTTTAGTGAATGGCAATCCTGTTCTCATTTCTTATAAGGTTGTAAATCTCACTTGGATTGTTAACAGAAGGATGAAAATAATAAACGAGATCGTCAGCAAAGGAGAGGATGGAGGTCCCCATTGTTTAACAATGGGGTGCCTGCTTGGAGTGATTGGATATGGCTGTATTCCTGCGATTTCCTAATCTTGATACTCTGCTTGAACAAGGCTTATGGATTGCCTATGTCATTTTTCCATGGTCATTTGTTGAATTTGTGTCGTTATTTATTTACACATGAGAAGCTTTACTGGATGCCTAAAATAACCCAAAAAATATTAGCCCTGACATTATCCACTGCCATGACAGGCAGGGCAGGGTTGGTGGAGGGAGGTGGGAGATCTGGGAGTACAAGTTACAGATGATAAATCAGGAAATGTCTTCCAAAAGGTTCCTTCTGCACCTGCTGACACCCTTACTGTAGAAGGTTACAGTCTGGGTTTGTGTCCTATGTATTCATCACATTTCAATCAGGCAACCAATGGTGCAGTCAATAATCAACTTTAAATGTAATAGGTGCCAGCTAGGACTTCCAGGGTTCAGGAAACCTGACAGCAATAGGGAGGTGGAAGCTGTCTGCTCTGACAGGTAGGTGCTTATTAGGGTATTTCTACTGGTAGGAGGAGCAGGACTGAAGTCCGGGAAGCTGAATTTTGGATAATTCCGTATGCTTCGTGCATGTGACTAGGGATGAATTCCTTTGCATGACTAGATAAGCTATGGGCAACTTGCATGTGTAAAGCCTGAAAAGAAGTAATCCCTGTCCTTCTTATAATCATTTACTATCTTCCATTTCATCAGCTTTTTAAGGATTTCTTTTTTCTCTCTCACTCATGGGCCAACATCTCCTCTTTCCCTCCTCCCTATCATTGAGTGATTATCTGTCCCTATTTGGTCATGATAATCCTGATCTACAAAAATCCAGCCCCAGTCCTTTATTGCATTGTGTATTTGTGCCAGCCCCATTAGACACATTGCTGAGATGGCACGTTGTCATACGAGAAAAGATTTGCAGACTGGGCTATGAGTTTAGAAGAAAGAGAGGTGATCTCATTGAAATATAGGGCTTAACATGGTAGAAGGGGAGCTGATGTTTTCACTGACTGTATGCCAAAAACCAGGGGCCATAACCTTAAAATAAAGGGTCAGCCATTCAGGAAGAAGGCAAGAAGAAATTTCTTCACCAAAAGGGCAGTGAATGGTTGGAACTCACGAGCCTAGAGGACAGTGGAACTTCAGTCAGTCAGTATACTTGAGACTGAGATTACAGTTTTGGATTTTAAGGTAATCAAGGTTATGATGTTAGTGCAGGAACGTGGCACCAAGGTGAATGATCTTGTTGAATGGCGGAGCAGTGATGTGCCTGACTGGTCTCCTTCTGTCTCTATTTAACATAGAACAGTACAGCACAGAACAGGTCCTTCAGCCCACAATGTTGTGCCGACATAGCTATTTCCTCCTACCTACTGAATGCCCATATCCCTCTATTTTCCTCTCATTCATGTACCCATCCAAACCACTCTTAAAAGCACCCAATGAATTTGCATCCACCACCCTATCAGGCAATGCATTCCAGTCACTCACCACTCTCAGTAAAAAACATACCCCTCATGTCTATTCTATACCTACCCCCTCTCACCTTAAATGCATGCCCTCTGGTTTTTTTTAATGTTCTTTAGTGACTCATGCAGGAATCTGTGTGCGCACATAAGATGAAGCTGAGACTGCTTTCAAGCTGTGATGTTCACCCTATACCTAACCCTGGGATTAGGCTAGCTATGATTGCAATTAAACTGAGGAAGTCTCTACTAAAAATAGTGAGGAACCAACATTTTATGGAGGATACAGTACAGCATCAGAGGACATTGTTTTCTGCTTTGAGATACTTAGGGCAAGGGACTACATCCAATAGTTTCACACTGTTTGCAAAGAGTGAGGAGAGCCTGGGGTTAGTTTGAGTGAAATCTTCCTGGGCACAGGAAACTGTGATTAGCTGAGGTGGATTATTGCATATTTCTCTGCGGAGGATAGCAATTAAACTGAGGAAGCTTCTATTGAGAAATTAATATATTAATAAAGGTACAGAACAGCCTTAGAGGGCATTTTCATCATCTACTCTATGACACTTTAGGAAGAATATTCAGCTGAAGAAAGAGCAGGGTGACCACTGTCCCTGCTTGCTTGACTCAGGCTCAACTTAGAAAGATCCAGTGCAACTAAATCTGCTGGAGGAATTTAGCAGGTTGACCAGTATCTGGGTGGGGGGTGGGGGAAAGAGGAGGAATTGTTGATGTTTCAGGTCGAACCCCTGCATCAGGATGCCGCTCGACCCACCGAGTTCTTCCTGCAGACTGTTTTTTGCTCCAGATTCCAACATCTTCAGTTTCTTGTGTCTCCATTAGAAAGATCCAGTCCTAGACCTTGGAAAATGGCTGTAAGCAAACAGCATTTTAATGGTTGGGGTCCAAAGCCACCAGCATGGCAGTGGGGGAGGAGTGGAAGTCTTGCTCGCGGCAGTGATATGATCCACAAGCCACCCTAGCTCCCTTCCCTCTTTGAGCAAGGGAAGTCATTGATTCTGCACTACAGATGCCAGGTTGTTCACTCTGCCTAACCAGTTCCTGCTGCCTGACCTACATGGGCCCAACAACCATCAGCAGGTAAATGGGGTAACACAAGTATCTTCTCCCCCCAAACCACCACCATCTTTATAAATTATTTTCTGCAGAGTCTGCAAAAAAAACTGCAAAAATAAACCTGTCCTTACTGGAACGTACTGGCCCTCGTAGTAAGACCCTACATGTCAACAGGGCCTCCTGAGAGGTTTGGCCCAAACAAGCTCTGCCCATGCAAACTGCCAGACTACATCCCTTGTTTTTAAAGGCATGTATTGCACTTTATCCTTTCTTATGAAGTGATGGTCACCCTGCTTTATTGCACTCTATCAAGCTCCTTTCCTTCATTGTACTCCAGTTCTTCTTTCCAACCACCCTCTCCCCTTCGCAACTGTCTTTAACTTTATTAATGCAGTTACTTCTGCTGTGATATACTTTATGGGATCTGGGGCAAGGTCTATATTGGTGAACCAGTCTTCTGGCATCAACTAAGTGACCGAGACCTTTTCCATCAATAACAAGTCTCTTGTAGGTCAGGCTAAACCTGTGGGGCAAGAATCTGAGCTAATGTTTCAGATCTGATGAAAGGTCATCGTCCTGAAATATTAATTCTGTTTCTCTGCGCAAATGCTGCCTTACCAGCTGAGTGTTTCTAACATTTTCAGTTTTTATGCGAGACTTTCAGCATCTGTAGTGATTTTGCTTTTTGAGGCTTTAATTGAAGTGGCCCTGGGGGAGCGTGAATTAAGCCAGAAGTGCTCACAGCCTGAGCCTGATCCCTTAGTTGGCAAGTTCACAGACAGCAGTGAGTTTAAAGTATTAGCTTTCTGCAGAACAAGCCGACTGAACAATGATTGATACTTAAAGAATGTGCAAATTCTTGCATTGTTGTTAACACCCCTCCCCCATCAATGGAGCATGGGCAGGTACAAACATGCAAACAAAATAAATGGCTATTTTGTCCCCATATAGAACATCAACTGGCTGGTGCAAACTACAGCTTGTTTTCATAGTTAGTATTGGTTAAGTCTAACGAGCTCCAATTGCATTCCACCTTCGATGCAATGAAAAACACACAAAATGCTGGAGGAACTCAGCAGGTCAGGCAATATCTATGGAGAGAAATAAACAGTCGACATTTCGGGTCGAGACCTCTCATCAGTGACAACAGCATTCTGGCAAGGATTCAAAAGATGAACCTCTGTTCCTTTTCATGAACAACCAGCATTTCTTTCTTTCAACTTTACATGTCTCTTGCATTTGCTCTTTACTTTTCTAAAGTTTATTTTTAGATTATCATAAAATATTCCTCCCATCTCCTCTCAGTTTTCCTCTGATGCTGGTGCCTGTTGTGACTTATGGACTCAACTGTCTACAGAGCACAGCTATCCCATGCATTTACTCTGCAGAAGCAGGGAGCTCGAAACCAAAGATACATCATTAATTCCTCATTATCACAGTTGTAGTACCTTGAGAAGGTCCCTGCTCATGAGTAAACCAGACAAGTGCTTCTCTGCAGTCAGCAGAACTTCCCTAGTGAAAGATGGAGGCCAAGTGAGTAGCTCTGACTCCCACAGTAATGATCTGCCTTTATCAGCTGGGACCCACCAGCTCGCCCACAGAAGGAGGAGACTGATCTGCTGACATTGTGGCACCAGGTGGGTGGCTGGGGGTTCTCCTGATGTTTTCTGGCACCCACTGTCCCACCTGTGGCAGTGCCAGCCACCCATCCCACAGAAATGGAGTGGAAGTAGGTCATTCTTGACTGTAAGGGAGACAAGAGACTGCAGATGCTGGAATCCAGAGCAACAGCGGGTCAGGCAGCATCTGTGGAGGGAAATGGACAGTCGACACTGTGGGTTGAGACCCTTTGTCGACTGTCCAATTCCCTCCACAGATGCTGTCTGACTCACCGAGTTCCTCCAGCATCTTGTTTCTTAACCCTAAGGGACTGCTCAAGAAGTCATGTTGACTGCACAGCATCCAAAGCTATGCCATCCACACTGAGATGATAATTGGAAGTTAAGAATGAAATGTGCAATGTGGTCTTATCTCCAAAATTGTTATACCAGAGACTGCTCTTCAGTTTGATAATGGCTGCTCTCAATAAAGCAACACATACAAAATGTTGGAGGAACTCAGCAGATCAGGCAGCATCTATGGAGAGAAATCAACAGTTGATGTTTTGGGTCAAGACTCTTCATCGGCACCAGAAAGGAAGAGAGCAGAAGCAGGAATAAGGTCAGGGGAGGAGGAGGAGGAGGAGGAGGAGGAGGAGTACATTCAGGCAGGTGATACGAGAGTCCAGGTGAGAGAGGGAAGGTAGGAGGGTGGGGGCAGGAAGATGCAAGAAGCTGAGAGGTGGAGACACAGGAAATTCTGCAGATGCTGGAATCTGGAGTAATACACAAAAATGGCTAGAGGAACTCAGCAGCTCAGGCAGCATCCATGGAGGGAAATAAACAGTTGACGTTTTGGGCCGAGACCCTTCATCAGGACCGAGAGGTGATAGGTAGAAGAGGCAAAGGGCTGAAGAAGGAGGAATTCAGTAGGAGAGGGCAGTGGACCATGGAATAAAGGGAAGGAGGAGGGGAATAGATGGGCAGGTCATGAGGATGGGGGAAGGGGAAAGAGATAGGGCCACAGGAATGAGGGAAGACAAAGGAGAAATAAAAAAAGGGAGAGATGAGGGGGGGGTGGGGTTACCAGAAGTTACTCGAACAGCTTCTGCCCTCTTCCTTTCCAGTCCTGATGAAGGGTCTTGACCCGAAACATCGACTGTTTATTTCTCTCCATAGATGCTGCCAGATCTGCTGAGTTCCTCCAGCATTGTGTGTGTTGCTCCAGATTCCAGCATCCACAGAACCTCGTGTCTCTGCTCTCAATAAAGGATGTTAGCTCTCTCTAGGTCTAGTGCAGTAACATTAAAGAAACTCAGACACATACTCACTTCTAGCCCAGGGCTGTGGATACTTCTACTGCAAGGTGTCCCTGCCCCCCTCTATATCCGAGTCATATGAATGCTTATCAGGGACTTCCTGCAGGGGCTGGTTTAACCGTTTTTAGGTTTAACTTCAGTCCCTTTCACAAAACTCCAACCAGAATTAGAGGAAGATCCTCAAGAAGCAAAGGAAAATCTCAAACCCAAACCACTGTTTGTTGAGAGCTACTGAGACCAGGGTTAAAATCCCATGGGAAGATGCTGAATTCCCACAATCAGATTTATTCTGTTCTTGCTGAGACACACACTCAAGGATTACAATACCCTGAGGCAGTGAAGTAATAAAAGATTCTCCTCACAGTCCCCACCCCTCTTCTGTCTGTGCAGTGCCAGAACCTCCAACATTGCCACATTCCTCTTCAGTTAGCTCACTTTGACAGACATATATGGAAGGTACAGGCCACCCCTAATGGAAACAAATCAAGATACTGTGGTCTCTAGGAAACTGCTGTCATTTCAGACATTAGTCAAAGCATTTTCTTTAAATCTGCTTCAGTCACTTGTGAGGTGAATATTTTTCAGTCCAAAGACATGGACTACAGCCAGATTTCAGTTGGGGGGAGGTGCACGGGCAGATTTCAGTTGGAAGATGCAGAGTACAGACAAATTCTAGACAGGAGAAGAAGAGTGCGGCCAGATTTCAGTTGGAGTGCAGAGTACAGCCAGATTTGAATCATAGGATGCAGAGTGCATCCAGATTTCAGTCAGCAGGGTTCTTGGGATGCAAACCCAGCACTAATTAGGGGAAAAACCTTTCAGGAAAAGACACTTCAGTGCTGTGTAAGTTACTCTTAATTCGACTAAGAGGAGGCCCAGTGGTTAAAGCCTCTGTTCATTGCTGATTTAGCCTCATCAACCCTCAGCCCTGACAGAGAAATTTGCTAGCATGCATAAGATTTCTTATTAGTCACATGTACATCAAAACAGTGAAATGTTCTGGGGGCAAGTGTCACCACACTTCCAGCGCCAACATAGCATGCCCACAACTTCCTAACCCGTACGTCTTTGGAATGTGGGAGGAAACCGGAGGAAACCCATGCAGACACGAGGAGAACGTACAAACTCCTTACAGACAGCGGCCGGAATTGAACCTGGCTCGCTAGCACTGTAATAGCGTTACGCTAACCAATACACCACCGTGCCTGCCTGGTATACTATTAAGAGTGCCACTGCTGTAAGACACCCACCAGCCTATTATCTTCTGCCACTGGCTATATGTGTGGCCTAACTTCAGAACCCTTGGCAATGATAACTGGAACTGATGAGGGTAAAAGAATGGGTATTAGAGATATCTAGGCTGCCTGTTTAGAATGGTTTAAAACACATGATTAGGAAACTGTGGCAACATTAAATTTTACAACTGTTTGGCCACACCCTTTATTCCCTCAGAAGCATCTGAACAATATCTACTTAACAGTGCATTTGCTGATGGTGGCAGCTCTCAATTACTGGATAAGGAAACCAGATCAGATGGTTTTCCTCACAAAGAACAATGAGAAGCAGCTTAATGGATGGCTTTCCACTTTGCACTGGTTGACCACCTACACAAATGCTACAACCAGTGGATATAATTTTTTCTAACTATAGAGTATGCCAAAGTTGAAATAAAAGCATAAAATAGTGGAAACGTTCCATAGGTCAGGTACCATCTGTTGAAAAGGAAACAGTTCCAGATTGGAATTTTTTTTTTAAAAAGACAGAACCTTTTGCCTTTGTCCTGAAACATGATCTCTGCTTCTCTTTCCACAGATGCTGCCTGACCTGCTGAGTATTTTGAGCATTTTCAGATTTGCAGCATCTGCATTTTGTTTTTATTTTCATTGGCCAATGTTGAAGTGCTTGACATTAAGCATGTGATTGAGGTGCACTTGATTCTTTGTGCGCGCTGCTGGTGTTGATGGAATCTTCCCCACAGTATAAACGGGACAAATCAGTGCAGCCAGGATAAATTGTTTGTAGATCTTTTTTCATATTGGTGTCATTGTGATGGTAGTATCTCAAGATTTCTAAAGTACGGCTCTCACTTAGCTAGCAGCAACCCAAAGCTGCTGAATGCACTTTGCTAGATATACCTGGAAGCCAGATTTAGGGAATTCTGCAGGTTCATGCAGGGAACTGCCAATGACTGAACAAAACCCACACCTCAAAGGACAGCAATTCAATTAACCACCAACGCTACGTCAGAGAGTCATGGAGTCATACAGAACAGACCATCAAGAATCCAGTGCTAATCCCATTTTCCAGTACAGGCAATCCCCAAGTTACAAGGGTTACGTTCCTGAGAACTGTCCGCAAATCAGATACATCATTTTTCTATAGCTACCCATACCATATTCTCTACATACACTTTCTATAATTCTTTAATTTTATTTAATTATCACCCTAATGCTACCCATAATTAAACTAAAGGAGTATATACTGTATCCAGTCATTAATGAATACCATGAAACATTTTATTGTTATTACTAGCTTGAAAAATGCTTTAAAAATGCATGGGAGAATTTGCGTCAGGTCAGATTTTCGAAGTCAGGGTCATTCGTGATCTGGGGAGACTCTTTTCTGCTTTGGCGATTCAAATGCTCATCTAGATACTTTTTAAATGTTGTGCAAGTACCTGCCTTCACCACCTCTCTCAGGATATGCATTGCAGATTCCAACCACCATCTGGTGAAGCAATTCTTCCTCAGGTTCCCTCTAAACCCCTTACCTTAAAGGTACCTCTGCTATGGGGAACATGGCTACCCAATTTATGCCCCAAATAAGTTTGTATCCCTTAATCATGACCCCTTCAGTCTTCTTTGCTCCAAGGAAAAAATTAACGCAGCCTATCCAGTCTTTCCTCATCACCAAAATGTTCCATCCCAGGCAACGTCCTGGTGAATCTCCTCTGCACCCTCTCCAGTGTAATCATGTCCTTCCCATAGTGTGGCAACCAGAACTGCATACAGTATTCCAGCTGTGGCCTAACCAACGTTTTATAAAGTTGTACCATAGCCTCTGTTCTTATATTCTATGTCCTGGATCCTTGATACTGTACACTGAGGTCCCTTTTTTTCTCAACAGTCCCCAAGGCTCTACCACTCATTGTGTATAACCAGGCCTTATTCATCCTCCCACAATGCATCAACTCACACTTATCAGGATTAAATTCCATCTGGCCTTGCTCTGCCCATTTTACCAACTCAATGTTATCCTGTTACCTATGAAAACCTTTCAACTTCAACACCACCACCAGTTTTTGTGTCATCTGCAAACTTTCTAATCATATATCCCATATTCACATTCAAATTATTAATGTTTATAACAGTCAGGGTCCCAGCGCCAATCCCGGTGGTACACCCCAGATCAGAGGCTTCCAATCACTAAAACAACAATCCATTATCAACCTCTGCCTCCTGCCCATTTTGGATCCAATTTGCCAACTTGATCTGAATCCCATGAGCTCTAACGCTTCAGACCAGCCTTCCGTGCGGGACCTTGTCAAAGGCTTTACTGAATTCCAGATACCCTACATCAATCGTACTGCCCTCATCAATACCCTTTGTTACCTTTTCAAAAAATTAAATCAAATTGGTCAGCGAGGGTCTTTCCTTAACAAAACCATGGTGATCGTCTTTGATTAATTCCCACCTTTCCAAGTGCAGATTAATTCTGTTCCTCAATTTTTGTTTTCCTGTAACTTACCTACCACCGACGATAGGTTCAAGGGTCTGTAATTACCTGGTTTATTCCTGCTGTCCTTCTTGAACACTACCACATTTGCAGTCTAGTCATCTGGCATCTCACCTGTGGCAAGTGAAGGTTTAAAGTATCTGTCCAAGCCCCTGCAATCTACTATTATGGTTTGATGGACACTTCCTGCTACTAATCTTGTGGTCCTGGAAAGACTAATAAACAGTTGTTCTTCATGCTAAGTGAAAGCCTCTCGTCAGGAATTCAATTCCTATGTGACAAGTTCATTTCAGCAAGAAATCTGGTCTCTAAAGAAAATCTGCCCATGAAGCAATTTAATTATTAAAAAAACAATTCACTAACATCTGCCTACTTGTAACTCCAATCCCACACAAATGTAACTGCCCTCTGAAATGGTTTAGCAAGCTATTTAAACAACTAGGATAGGAAATAAATGTCAGCTAGCCAATGATGTCTATACAGACTTTAAAATAAATTTTGTCTGATCCCTCTATACAGTACAAAGGCCAAGTTGAGAATTTTACATTTCTTTTATCAAACTTGGATTTTGCTTGGCCCCCGATTAGATTGACATGAAATAAAAAGTGTTTAACGTAATTGCAACAGACTTGGACTGGATAAGCCAATAATTAAATGTGTCACAGTGCCACATAACAGCTTGGTGCAAGTTTCATTGATACAGTGCATAAATAAACACTTGACTTTTGAGTCAGTCTATATCGTTTAATGAGGAAAAACAAATGGCAAAGGGCCAGATTATGAAAACAATGAAGTTTCAGTATTCAATTCAGATCCAGTAACTTTTAAGTATGTGAAAAACAAACGGCTCTGCAGGAACCATTAAGGAAAAAAAGAGGAATCTTTAGTGTGTAGTCTACTTTCGAACTATAACACCAATTTCCTTCATTAAATAATGGTCTCAATTTTGTGGAAGCAGCAATCAGTTAATAATATTCACTGTCATTACACTACGAAATTGACTGGAACTTCAGGATTGTCAGACAAGTATAACATTGTGGAAACCCCAAAGTTTCCGTCAGTAATCCAGCTCTCATCCAAAGTGCACTGTTTGCAACTTTTTCCACCTCAATCAAGAGAAGTGAGTAAACTAACCTTGCTGTAACCTAAACCTTGCTGTAAAATCCCTTTAAAATATTGCATTTTGTTTAAGAAGGTATTAGTGAATCTTTAATGATAGCACGCTAAGCCATAATTACTGCTTAGCAAACTCCCTGGTCTGAGCAAAACCCATCTTATACACATCGTTTGTAGTTCCATCAGATAATTGTTTCAAAATAATAAATATTTATCTTTTTAAACTTATTATGTTCCAGTTTTGATCGTAATCTAGTGCATCCTTTATTTTATGCTCTTTAAAATATTGGTTAAAAACTGCTTTTCCTTCCTTCTTGATTTGTGGTCCATAACAAAATTGTTAATATGATGAGCTGTAAGGATAGTCCTGGTGTTAGCTACATGTACACCAGAAACGCCTTTGAGGCAGCTTCACAAAAGGAGTCCACGTCACCGAGATGGTTAGGTCAATACAACCTCAAAGTCAATGGTGAGCATGGTTTCCTCACCTCTGCCAATGGTGCACTCCAGTTAATGTTAGCGCACGTATTTCTACCTATCTTTTCCTTGCAAGACTCTTGCTTTGTGCCAAAGTACTCAGGAAGTCTACATGATTACTGCAAAAGTTCAAGTTTCTTCAACGTAATTCAAGTGATTGGCAAAACATTCTATGTAACCTTCTGAAAATAAAAATTAGAAAACAAGCTTGAAATACGTGCATCACCTTTTCAAGAACAGAAAATCCCGAATCAGGGCTTAAAACTTCTGATTCTCATTATTTTAACTCGAGGCATTAAAATAACATTAGTTTGCCGACAACACCACTGCTGTTGGACGAATCACAGGTGGTGATGAGTCAGTGTACAGGAGTGGGATAGGACACCTGGTTGAGTGGTGGTGCAGCAACAACCTCTTGCTTAATGTCAGTAAAACTAAAGAGCTGATTGTTGACTTTAGGAAGGGGAAGGAGGGTGAACATGCACCTATCCACCTTGGTGGATTGGTGGAGGAGAGGGTCAGCAGCTTTAAATTCCTGGGCGTTAACATATCGGATGATCTGTTCTGGGCCCAGCACAGATACAATCACATAGAAGGCACACCAGTGTCTATCCTTTCTTAGAAGGTTAAGAAGGTTTGGCATGTTACCAAACACTCTAACAAACTTCTACAGATGTACTGTTGACAGTATCCCGACAGGATGCATTGTGGTCTGGTATAGCAATTTGAATGCGCAGGAATGCAAGAAGCTGCGGAGAGTAGTGAACTCAGCCCGATACATCACAGGCACATCTCTCCCCACCGTTAGTAGTATCTACAGGAGGCAGCAACATCTATCATCAAAGATCCCCACCATCCGGCCCATGCCATCTTCTCATGGCTACCATCAGGTAGGAGGTACAAAAGCCTGAAGTCCCATACCACCAGGTTCAAGAACAGCTACTTCCCTTCAACCATTCAGGTCTTGAACCAACCTGCATAACCCTAATCACTACCTCAGTATAGCAACACTGTAACCACTTTGCACTAATATGGACTTTGTATTTTTTCTCCTTATGGTGTTCTTTCTTGTAAAAAAAAAATTGAGTATAATTTGTTTTTCTTGTGAATGCTGCTTATCTGATGCTATGTGCCTGTGATGCTGCTACAAGTAAGTTTTTCATTGCATTTGTGCATACGACAATAAACTTGACTTTAGTATGAAAACCTAGACTAGAGTGTTTGTATTCCCTTAGTGAAAGTTAATAATTACACTTGAAAAAGTTGGTCAAAATCTGGAAGTAATTAAACTTTGAATTAATTCACCTAATGTTTATGTAACAGAATTAAGATGTTTTGAGATCAACTGGGCACATCACCCCAACAACAACTCCTGAGATCTCACAACAGACTTTTTTTTCCCCTCAAACAATTCTACAGCAATCTGCTGGTTGCTAAAATATTCATTGATAAGAACTTACTAACCACTGGATTTGTTCTCACCAAATTCAAGAGATAGAATTACTTTTACTCTGATGTTTATAGGTCACCTCCATTCATGAGGGGTACTTGCAAGTTCTTAGAAGGGACTTACCCAACTGTTCCTGTCCGGTCATTGTGGCAGGCACGCTTCACTCTGGGATTGAATACATCTTGTGTGTGGAGGGCAGCTTCTTTTGTGAAACACTGAAAAAGCAAAAAGTGTCAAATCACAGTAAAGTGGTGTTCTTATTTAAAAATTGAAGGTAGTCTTCAACTAAACCTGACTGAATGAGTTGAGCTGAAGGGAGCAACAAATCAATACCACCAGACTAAAAACGCAACAAAGGCGCTGTTCATTACATGAGGACAGGATTAGGCTGGGTTCTGATTCTCTCCTCAGTTGAACAAAGAGCCAACACACACCACCTGCACTCACACAAGAAGAGTGGCCACATGAACAAGCCTCTTTTAGGTTAACTGAAACAATCTCTTCAAGAAAGAAGTGATAACATTGGAAAGAAGCATTCAACATTATGCAAATTAGGAAATAACTGGTTGAGCAGATTGAGAGAGAATATTTAAATCATCTCCATTCATAATCTGTTTTCTGTTCACACACACTTTACTAACACTTCCCCTAGGAATGTAGTCAATATGTTCACAGATATCTAATGCCACTGAGGAAATAAACAGTGAAAGTGTGGAGGGGGCACCTGAAATACCTCTGCAACCTTGAAAACAGGTGCAATGGGCTTAAATGCAAGTTACAATCAACAAAGTAATTAGTTGTCACCTGAAGGTTAGTCCTGTCTTAATGGGCACAGTGACATGGTCTGAACACCTGTTCTTAATGCTGTCCTCAGCAACCCTTCATTATCACCAATTTCAATCTTTCTAATTCATTCTACATAAACAGAGTTAAAAATTTCTGACTAGAGTTCAGAATCAGTGCAACCAATTTATTCTAATTCATGAATGAGTTGTGTCAAAGAGGTATTACCACAGTCCCTCCATAATGCTGATGCAGTATAAATGCTGTCTTATATCAACATATTATTTCCATATGATTGCTATGTGAAAGAAGATTGCTATGTGTTCTCTGTGAGAACTTGTTGAGCTTCTGCAGGCCTTGCACTTCATTGTTCTGGCTCAGTCATTGTTCACAGTGTCTTCTGCTGACAGGCACTTTTTGTTAATTGTCCACCACCATTCGCGCACATTTTAGCCACCAAATTTAGTGGCATTATTGTGGCAGCCTCCATTTTACAGGGATCTTCCAGCACCAATCCATTGCCCACTGACTCCTGTGTAAGTACCAGGGTTTCAATATCTCTAATCCATTTAAAAGCTGCTCAACCATCCCAGTGCTCCATCAAGTTGCTAGTCATATCAGCAAAATGTCTCAACAAGCTTTAAAAATGCAGTTCAGGATTATATTAAGGGTTTATGACAAACAAGGGTCTCCTTGAAACTCATGGTTAACAGTTGTACAGATTGTAATCTCTAGGTTTTGTACATTCATATCCTATTCTGAATACAGTTCTGAGAAATTGGAATAGTAACCTATGATACTAAATTCTGTTCAAACTTTGACGTTATGAAAACAGAAAATGCTGATAAGCCTCAGCAAGTCAGGCAGTATCTGTGGAAAAAAAGAGTTAACATTTCAGGCCAAATATGCTACCTGATCTGCTGAACATTACCAGCATTTTCCACTTTTATTTCAGGTGGCTAACACCTGCAGCTTTTTAACCATAGAACAATACAGCACAATACAGGCCCTTCAGCCCACCATGTTGTGCCGACCTTTAAACCACGCCTAAGACTATATAACATGTCCCCCTATTTTAAATTCCTCCATATGCTTATCTAACAATCTCTTGAACTTGACCAACGTATTTGCCTCCACCACCACCCCACTTACTGTTGAATCCACTGCAACTTCTCTTTCAAAAAAGCTGACAGTGTCTTTGACCCAGAATGATAACTCTGTTTCTCCTTCCACAGCTGCTGCCCAACTTGGTGAATATTTCCAACATTTTCTATTCTTATTTCAGATTTCCAGCATGTGTTGTTATTTTTATTTCCAAAGCTTTGATGCTTTTTAGCCTGTAGATGGCTAACTGGCAGACCACACAAAAATAAATAGCCTTGGCTGTAATAAGACAGCTAAATTTATGCGTGCCAATGGAGGATAAGGAGCCTTCTAGTAAGTGAGAAAAGCTTTCCTTTTGAGTGACAAGTCTCAACAAGAACCACAGTGCCAAAAACAGCTCTTTGATCAAGCATTCCAAACTTTTCTAAATGTGAATGAAAGCCAAGGTTATTTTGCAAATGCAATGTATTGTGACTGAAGTAAAATTGCTGTTGGCGATCATTAAAATCAATTCATGCTCAGACCTATAGAACTTCTCAATGGGTGCAGTTAACATTTTGCCACCCACTAAGCCAAATCTTTGGGCTTTTTAATTTTCTTGATTAATTTTAAACATTGCCATTTTCTGTGTGAATATAAGCAAGAGCCTTGAAATTATTGTGAATGACCTGAGTTGCATGAGTGCTTGACACAATCATCCAAAACTCCTTTCCCAGCTGCTTTGGTAACTAATTATTTTCACCATGTTAGAAGTGGAAGCAGGAGTAGGCCATTCAGCCCCTCAAGGCCACTCTGGCACACAATAAGACATTGGCTGATCTTTTACCTCAGCGCCATTTTCCTGTACCATCCTCATATCCTTCCATTCCTTTAATACCCATAAATCTATCGATCTCTTAACAACAAAGAGAAGTAATTCAAAGGTTTGTGTTTATACTGACAGATTAGTTTTAAGATTTGTTGTTTTAATTTAGTTGCTGTAAAATTACTTGTAACAGTTTATAAATATATACTGATGAAGACCTCGTAAACAAGGACAACAGAGGCTGAGCATTCTCTCCAAACTTTGAGAGGCTTTCAACTCTTCCTTTGGACTCTGTGAGTCTTCTTTAATGTTCAATTATCTCTTACATTTTGTAATTTAGCTTCTTTTTCTTTTTCCTCTCCTGAAAGTGCAAAATCTTGCTGGAGGTGCAGTTTCACAGGATCCCTCTCCCCCTTCCCCCTCACCCGAACCTCTGGGGCCTTCACCCAGATACATTTGGGGCTATAAACAGTGAGCATTTCTATCAATCACAGACAACAGCACAAGCATAGGCAAATCTACCATCATGTTTGTAACACACACCCTTTCTAACTTGATCCATTTGATATATGTATATACATGAACTCCAATATTTAAACATACTCTAGTTTCTTGTTAAAGGGGAGATTGTGACTGCTATTCCAGAATTATAGGGCCCAATTGCTTGTTGCAACACTAACAGAAACCCAATCACTTTTAGCATTGTCAGCATGAAGAGAAGATGCTAACCAAGATAAGGTGAGTAATGGCATGGCTGAATTACAAAAGATATTGGTGTTTCAATCTGAAAATTTTAGTCAAGGCTTCATTTGACCAAGTGTTTTGGACTAGTAAATTGGCTTTAATTATAAATGGTTGCTTTAAAGTAAAATACAACATTTCCATTGCAGAATACATTTGACTAACAAATCCGCTTCCTTGAAATGGTGTACATATTAGCAGATGGAAGTGTATTGATGTTAAATGTAATGTTTCTTTATCCACTGTGTTTAATTGATTCAATGTAGGAAGCCTCAGTGGTTTACCTGGGAATATATTTACAGGCACGTAAATCAGTCTCTGACACCAGATAGATAATATGATCATCTGAAATCCTAATATCAAATGAAACAAAAAAAACTAAGTTCTTTCCTAGCACTGGGATTTGTTAGGTGGAGCATTTTGTAACATGGAGTATTTTGTAACACATTCCTTACACAAACACATATATTTCAATTCCATATGGTGTATTGACGTTACAAGCTGATTATGACAGTTCACTTCTTTTAATAAGCACCTTTTGCCACCTGTAATCCATAAGCTACACATCAGTGGTGCATAACTTCTTTTGAGAGGCAGATCATATTGACAATCCAAACCACTTCCAGGGTCACAGATAAGAAACATGTTTCATTTTAACCATGATACCAATATTTTAACTCATCTTTGAAGACACACATTTCAAGGTTCTCACTGCTCCCCTGCTGTCTCCTTGCTGCCTCATTCACTGCCCCCAGGCTGGTCCACTTACCATATCTCTGGAGCTCCTTTCCAGATCAGTGTCCACCAGCACTGTACACTGAGGTCCAGAGCTGGATATGGACTGGGATCTCATCTCAACCTCAGAAAACCAGAGTGGGCCTGATATTGTCCCTGGGTCTCTAGCCTCTGGTGCCAGTACCAGACAGATTGTTGATCAAAGCAGAACACTGGGTGGGTCCCAAGCTCTGGAGCATGACTTGTGGAGGGCAGTGGGGATCTAGGCCTCATATTCACAGAGCAGACAAAGGGGGAAGTCAAGTTCCATCTCAGACCTTAAGCTGCAGCCTGCACAGATTGTCTCCTGGTGCCCAGGCATTTCCCTGATGATGTCACAGGCTACTTATTTTGTTGAGGCTGTCCTGGAGACTATCGGCACTGGAGCGAGTCATTGTTGCAAAAGCAGAACTGCAAGGATATGCTGTTTAGGCTGGACAGAAACATTCCCTGGACCAGATGTGGTGCACCATGGCTGTATATCTGCTGATAATTTGGCATTCACAGAAAGGGACACAGTACTGCGCCACCTTTTTGAGAGAAAGTAGTTCCGCAGACATTCTTACTTCAGCTAATTTGAAAATTACCTGCATCATTGTTAGATATAATCTGACAGGTTACTTACAGGCTTATACAGTCACAAGGTGTATATATAAACTTTTTGATTGTCACTCATGCAATATAGTATTGAAAATGCCTGGATTCTGTTCTTAAAATTCAAATTTCAAGAGAGTTACACACTGTGCATATTGTGCAGAATCTGAGGACACCAGTTCCTAGTGTTTATCGAGATGTCTGTTAAATTAACCAATTAAATAACCTCATGGAGCTCCTGCTATTACTGTGTGAATCGAGGACTTTACGATCAAGGCAGCACAGTGGCACAGCTAGTATGTGCCCCTTCATACTGCTGGTGACCTGGATTCAATTCTGACCTCCGGTGCTGACTTGCATGTTCTCCCTGTGACCAAGTGGGTTTCCTCCAGGTGCTCTGGTTTACTCCAATATCCCAAAGATGGGTAGGTTGGTAGGTTAGCTGCCCACCCTAAGTTTCCCCTCGTGAGGTGGGTAGTAGAATCTGGGGGACATCATGGGAACCTGGGAAGAATAGGTTACAGGGAACATTATTCGGGGAATGGAATCTGGCATAGGCTCAAACAGGCTGAAAGACCTTTGTTTATATCATAAGGGAATATGGATGGCAACTCCCACCATGGCTGAGTGAATCTGATTTACACTGTATTATGTGTCCTTTAAAAAGTTAAATTTCTGGAATCTATCCCATTTTATCATCTGATGAGTTGGAGTTTAGCCAATCAGAAAGCTAATTGCATTACTAATGTCATTGATTCCAACAATCCTGCATGCATACTAATGTGAACACGTTATTGTTCGGCCATTTCTTGTACTGTGTCTTTTTATATATACATAAACAGATTTAGAAAAGTGTGAACGATGGTCCAAACATTAGCAAAAGCCTACTTTACCGAGGGCAGCTCTGGTATAATTCGGTCTCTTCTAACTGGTGGAAGGACACTCATTTTTGGTAGTTCCTCTGAGAAGAGAAAATAAGATAATAAAAACAGTGAATTTTTTGAATGTTAAAAAGTGATTTCATTCACAAAACTGCTTTGTGTAATCCATGATAAATCAGTCATCTTTCATTCTTTATCTATAATGAATCTTCTTTTAAATTAAATATAAATATGCAAAATAAAATAAACTATTATCATGTTCTGATCACAGTAAATAAAATTCTTGCATGGAAGTAATAATCCAATGCCCAAGAATAGGGCACTTATACGTGTATGGCAGCTGAGTGATTAGAATACCAGACCAGCAACCCTGGGGCTGTGGGTTCAAATCCCACTGCGGCAAATTATGAAGTTCAATTTGGGAAGTCTGAATGGATAGCATCTCCTCCATCAACACCACAAAAAACACCTTGTGAAAAGGATAGAGTCAAAAACAAAATGAAAAAAACAACTGCAGATGCTGGAAATCTGAAATAAAATCAGAAGGTGCTGGAAATACTCAGCAGGTCAAACTGAATCTATAGTTAGAGAAACCTGGTTAATGTTACAGGTCACACACCCTTCATCAGAAACGTTCTGATGACATGAAACATTAACACAGATGCTGTCTGGCCTGTGGAATATTTGCAGCACTTTCTGTTTTTATAACATTGTAAACTGGTCGGTGAGGGAAGTCACAAGGTGTGAGAAGAAAAAATATCACCAAGATGATTTGGTGGGGGGGGGGGGGGGGGGGGGCTTGTCAGATTATGAGGCTGGACTTCACAAATATGGTTAAGAAAACTGAGAAATAATCTGTTCAAGATATTTCCACTACAACAAGGTATCAAGAAGACAGTATAATCTTAAAATTAGATATTGACCATTTAATATCTATAATCAGGAAGCATTTTCCCCCAAAGGATGATGAAAATCTGGAACATATTCCTTAAAATATTGTGGGTGCTGAGCCAATTTTTGCTTTCAATATTGAGATAATAGATTTCTCTGGGGTAAAAGTAACAAGAATTATGGATCAAATACTAAAGGGTAAATGCAGCCAAGGTCGCAGATCAGCAATGATCTTACTGAATGGCAGAATGAGTTTTAGAGTGCTTGGCCTGCGCCGGTTTCTCTGTGTCTTTGTCAAGTGTTTGTCCTTTTACCATAATAGTTAAGGTCACGATCTGATGAGATGAGACCTTGGCCTTTTTCAGCAGCCAATCAGTCTTCATTCCTTTCACTTCAGAGTAATAATTATCAGATGGGTTCTTCTTTATTTTGATTCCATTGTTGGCGTCATGGAATCCCAAAGGCCACATCCAAAGGTTGGGTCAATACTACATTCATTTTCTTATATCTCACATTGTTGATCTTCATTTTTTGACTTTACTCACCAATGAGGTAACAATGCCGAAAACTTAAGTTTCGCAATTAATTAGGAGTTGGCCTCCAATAAAATTAAGTGGAGCTGCTTCGAGGAGAAGTAGCACCAAGATGGTGTGCCTGGCATTGAAAGTTTAGAACCACTCTCCCCTTTGTGAAACACTGTATCTGCGCTGGGCAGGCTTGCAACACTCTTGGGCACCACTGGCAATTCGAACAACTGGCCTGGCTCACTAATTAGTTATGAAAAAATATTCACGACATCAGAGGTTGTGTTTCTTAGCTCCAAACAATCCATCTGGTCCCTTTAAGTAAATCAAGAAAGGAAGTCTCTGGTTCTCATCCAGTTAGGTCCATGTGCATCATCAGACAAACCAATGCGGTTGCCCCCGCTACTCTCTGAAATGGCCCAGCAAGTGGCAATTCATGGTGTATAATAAATGCCAGCCATTTCATTAACATCCATGTCCATGAACAGATAAAAAGGCTGATATATCAACGCAGCACTGAGTGAATGCTGCACTGTTGGTGGTGCTGCCTTTATGATGAGATGTCAAACCGGACTGTCATCTGCTCTCCCAGAAGAGATTCCTTGGCAGTATTTTAAAGAACAGTAGAGGAGCTATCCCCAATTGGCCTGGCCAATATTTATCCTGCTCTTAACATTACTAAAACAGATTATATGGCCATTAACATGCTGGTGTTCGTGGGAACTTGCACATGCAAACTGGCTGCCGTGTTTCCTCCATTACAACAGAACTTGCACTTCCGTTGTACTTCACTGAGTGTAAAACATTTGGGATGTCCTGAAAGTGACATGAAAGGTGCAACATATACACCAGTCTTTGCTTTCAGGTAATCCTGCAATCTGATGCTTAGTGAGTGCAAAGTCCTAATTTGCTAAGTAGTGTGAAGCCTACCCTAGCAGAAGAGTACTTTAAAAGTATACCTTTGGCCATAGTACTTTGAGATGAGCAATGAAAGAAGCTACAGAATTGCAAATCTTTCTTCTCTCCTTTCTAAAAATCTCTCTGAATTCTGTTCATGCCAATGCTCCATGGATTTAGGGTAACTGAGTGAATCCCCACAGAGGTAGTGCAAACTTGATCAACAATGCAAAAAATCTACAAGGTTGGTTCTTGGCTTTTGCACTGTCAGAGGAACTTTGATAAAAGTTTCCCAGGAGGTAATTAAACAAAATTAAAGCACATCAGATTGGTTGATTAGACAGAACCAGAGAAGATATGGATTGTGAAGAGTTAGGGTGCAAGTACCAGCCCCATCCCATTAGTTATAGTCTTCCAGTCTGAAAATAACTCAGACTGGAAGACTGTAACTAATGGGATGGGGCTGGTACTTGCACCCTAGCTCTTCACAATCTATATCAATGAATTAGATGAGGGGATCAAGTGTAATATATCCAAGTTTTCTGATGATACAAAACTGGCAACGTGGGTTGTGAGGAGAACACAGGGAAGCTTCAGGAAGATATTGACAGACTAATTGAATGGGCAAGGTAATGACAAGTGGAACGTAACGTGGAAAAATGCAAGTTTATCCACTTTGGTAGAAAACATGTTTTTTTAAAAAAATGAAGGACTGAAAAGTATTGGTGTTCAGAAGGACCAAGGCTTCCTTGTACATGAATCACAGCAGGAAATTGGTAAGGCTGATGGTATGTTGCTCATTAATACAAGAGAATTTGAGCATAAGGGTAAAAAACATCATATTGCTATAACGTAGTGACCCAGTAAGACCACACCTGGAACACTGTATGCAGTTCTAGTCCTCCTATGCTTGCAATAGAGAGGATGCAACAAGGAATCACCAAATTGATTTTTGGGATGCTAGGTTTGTTCCATGAGGAGAAATATGTAGAAAAGCTGTACGCCCTCTAGATTTTAAAAGAATGAGAGCTGATCTCATTGAAGCATACAAATTTCTTAGAGAGCTTGACAGGATGGATGTGGGAATGAGCTTTCCTCTGGTTGAGGAATCTAGAACCAGGGGTGGTAGGTTTAAAACAAGGGGTAATCCATTCAGTGCTCAGTAAAAAGAAACTTCTTCATCCAGATTGTCGTGAGTCTCCACCCAAGAGGTCTGTGAAGCTCAGTCACTAAGTAGTCAAAGACCGACAGATTTTTGGATATTAGCTGGATCAGGGTCTCCGGGATTAGTGCACAGAAAGATCAGCCGTGATCTTATTGAAGAATGGACAAGGCGTAAGGGGTTGAATGGCCTACTCTTGCTTCTCTTTCTTACGTTTTTCAAGTCATGAGCTTCAAAAACCCTTTCCTCCACAACACATAACCTGCTGTCCATAGTAATTCCCCATGTTACGAAAATTCCAAACTGTGAAGACAACCATTAAAATAGGACAGGGTTGCGGAATGGAAATGCATTGCCTGTGCTAGGGGCACATCTGCATTCTCTCCCCCCCCCCCCCCCCCCCTTGTACTGTGACGTGTGCCTGCATCCCAGTCCGATTGCCAACAGTTGGTTGCAATTTACTGGCAACAAAATGCAGCTGAATATAAACAGCTCTCCCTCGGCCCGGTTCTGGACAACTGGCGACTCTAAACTCGACTAAACTTAGCTCTTGTTGGCAAAATCATACACAGCAACTTTTTTCAGGGAAGTCAGTCGCCTGAAAATAAGAAAGGAATGCAGGATCAACAGATGGGATTCTGGAGAGGTGAATTCACTGGCTTTATTTCCCTCGACTTCCTCCTCGTCCCGTTCTCTCCCCCCCACTCCGCCCCCCAAAGAAAGGAGGCCTTTCTCCTCCACCTTTTGTCCTCCCAACCATTCCCTTGCTCAAAACTTCTCAATCTCAAACCGTCATCTCCCCCCCCCCCCCTCTCTCTCTCTCTCTCTCTCTCCGGAAACTACAAAACATGACTTCCTCGCCACTGGAAGGGAGCCAAGATAAATGTTACAATGAACGATTATTGCAAAGTTTGTATTAATGGGTCCGCTGTGTTTGTAAATCGAAACTCAAAGGAATAATCATCTGCACGAATTTTTACAATTACATCACCTTGGCACAAAGTATTAACGTTTGAGGCCAGTGAGAAATCTGGATTTTATACCAATACTTACTTCCCTAACTTTTGAGCCCGCAAGTCTCGATGCAATTATATCGGTGCAATCGCCTCTCTCTACAAATCGCTAAACATTAAAACAAATACTCTGCCTGAAAGGTTGGTTTCATACGAAAATAAAATCACAGTTAAAGTGCGATTGTTGTTTTAAAGCAACGCGGATTAGTTCGAGTTGCTTCCAAAGTAATGAGAAATAACATTACCCGATTGCGGCGCTGACGGAGAGTTTGGAATAAAGTTTCTGTTCACCTTGTTAATGTCTGTGAAAGTGCCACACAATCCCGCGGCGTTTCGTTAAGTTTCCGAGCGGACCGGCGGGCTGGAGCAAGATGTAATTACGATCGGCGATCTCCGCCTTACTTTCGCCGCCCAGGAGAAGTAAAGATCATCCCAACGTGGCCGGATTTTCTTGTGGAGAAAATTCCCCAATCCCCGCAAGGCGCCCAGCTAAAGTCGGCAGCTGTTTTCCATTCCCCGTTCCAGGGCACCCTGTTGATTTATCTCAGGAACCTCAGCAACTGCTGGATATTTCAGCTAAAGGAAAAGAGAGATCACAGCTTTATGCGCAGGTATAGGGAGGAGTTTTGTTGCTCTTTTAAAACTCTTAAGAGAATTGTTCATTCAAAGATATTTTAAGAATGTGAGTACGATTTCCCCCAGTATTTGGCATTAACAACAACTGTACTCCCCCTCCCCCCCCCCCCAACTTCTTATTCTGGCTTCTGCCCCCTTCCTTCCCACTCCTGATGAAGGGTCTCGGCCCGAAACGTCGACTGTTTATTTCCCTCCATGGATACTGCCTGACCTGCTGAGTTCCTCCAGCACTTTTTGTGTCTGTTGCTCCAGATTCCAGCATCTGCAGAATTTCTTTTGTCTCTGATTTGTATTTGTATAGCGCCTTAACGTAGCAATTGCTCTGAAGTGTTTTGCAGGAGCAGAATCAAGCAAAATGTAATACCCAGTCGCAAAAGGAGATTTGGTATTGGTGTTGGTTTATTATTGTCACTGGTACCCGGGTACAGTGAAAAACTTGTCTTGCATACTGATCATACAGGTCAATTCATTGCACAGTCCAGTTACATTGGGTTAGTACAGAGTGCATTGATGTAGTACAGGTAAAAACAATAACAGTACAGAGTAAAGTGTCACAGCTACAGAGGAAGTGCAGTGCAATAAGGTGCAAGGTCACAACAAGGTAGATCGTGAGGTCATAATCCATTCATTGTATAAGGGAACCGTTCAATAGTCTTTATCACAGTGGGGTAGAAGCTGTCCTTAAGTCTGGTGGTACGTGCCCTCAGGCTCCTGTATCTTCTACCCGATGGAAGAGAGAATGACCTGGGTGGGTGGGGTCTTTGATTATGCTGGCTGCTTGACCAAGACAGCGAGAGGTAAAGACAGAGTCCAAGGAGGGGAGGCTGGTGTCCATGATGCGCTGGGCTGTGTCCACAACTCTCTGCAGATTCTTGCGGTCCTGGCAAAGCAATTGCCGTACCAAGCCGTGATACATTCAGATAGGATGCTTTCTATGGCGCATCAATAAAAGTTGGTGAGTGTCAAAGGGGACAAACCAAATTTCTTTAGCCTCCTGAGGAAGTAGAGGTGCTGGTGAGCTTTCTTGGCTGTGGCATTGTGATTTGACCAGGACAGGCTCTTGGTGATGTTCACCCCCAGGAACTTGAAGCTCTCAACCCTCTCAACCTCAGCACCGTTGATGTAGACAGGTGCATATACACCACCCCCTTTCCTGAAGTCAATGACCAGCTCTTTTGTCTTGTTGACATTGAGGGAAAGGTTGTTGTCATGACACCATGTCACTAAGCTCTCTATCTCCTTCCTGTACTCCGATTCATCGCTGTTTGAGATATGGCCTACAACAGAGGTATCATCTGCAAACTTGTAGATGGAGTTAGAGCAGAATCTGGCCACACAGTCATGAGTGTATATATGTCTAAACGCTTGGCTTTATGTAGTATGGATCTAGGAAAGGGAAATCATGTTTGACTAATCTCGTACTTTGAGGATATATCCAGTAGATTAGAAGAAGAGCAACCAGTGAATGTGGTATATTTGGATTTTCAGAAGACTTTCAATAGTCCTGCATGTGGTGTTGGTAAATAAGGCTAGAGCACATGGAATGTCTGTGAGATACTAATTTGGATTGAGAGTTTGTTAACAGCTAGAAAACAAAGACCTAGAATAAATGAGTTCTTCACAGGCTGTGACTTGTGGGGATACTGCAGAGAGCTGTACTTGAGCCCCATCTATCCACAATCTATATCAACAATTCAGCTGAGAGGATCAAATATAACATTTCAAAGTTTGGCGGTGAATATGAGGTGGTGAAGACAATGCAAAGATGCCTCAAGTGAATGAGTAAGTGGGCAACAACTTGGCAGCTGGGTTACAATACAGTTTAGCTACTTCAGCAGAAAGAACAGAAATGCTGAGCATTTTTTAAAAAATAGTGAGATTGGGATATGTTGCTGTTCATAGGAACCTGGGCATCCTTGTGCACAAGTCTCTGAAGGCTAACCTGCAGATACAACAGGTAATTAGAAGGTCACATTGTTTGTTGGCCTTTATTACAAGAAGATTTGAGTGCAAGAGTAGAGGTCCTAGTGCGGGGCTTTGACCCAAAATGTCGACAATTCCTTTCCCTCCGCAGATGCTGCTTGACCTGCTGAATTCTTCAGGCAGGCTGTTTGTTGCTCCAGATTCCAACATCTGCAGTCTCTTGTGTCTCCAAAAGTAGAGATGTTTTTCTGCAATTACATAATATTCAGAAGGATGAGGGGGGGTTCTCATTGAAACCTACCAGATACTGAAAGGCCTGGATAGAGTGGACATGGAAAGGATGTTTCCATTCTTTGGAAAGTCTAGGATCCGAGGGCACAGCCTCAGAATGAAGGGCCATCCCTTTAAAACTGAGATAAGGAGGATTTTCTTCAGCCAGAAGGGTGGGGGGGGGGGGGAATCTGTGGAATTCATTGCCACAGAGGGCAGTGAAGACCAAGTCATTGAGTGTATTTAAGGCAGAGATTTATAGATTCTTGATTGGTAAGGGGGTTGAGGGTTACAGAGAGAAGGTGGGAGAATGGGGTTAAAAAAAATCAGCCATGATTGAATGGTGGAGCAGACTCGAAGGGCCAAAAGGACTAATTCTGTTCCTATATCTTATGGTCTAGTATCTCAGTGAGACAACACCTGGAGCATTTTACACAATTTTGATCTCTTCTCTTAAGGAAGGATATGCTTGCTTATAGTGAGTGCACCAAAGGTTCAACAGACTGGGTCCAGGGATGCAGATCTGTCATATGAAGAGACATTGAGTAGGCTATGTCTGCATTTTCTAGAGTTTTAAAAGAATGAGCAGTCTCAGAGGACTGACAGTGTAGATACAGAGTGTATGTTTCCCTTGGTGTTTAGAACTAAGGGTGACATTGTAAGGGCAAACAGAATCATGGAGAACCCTGACAGCACAGAGGGCTTGATGTGCTAGGCACAGGGAAAATACTTCCCCTGGCTCAGGAGTCTAGGACAGGGGTGCTGATCGAGAATCAGGAGTGTGCTAATTAGGACTGAGACAAGGAGACAATTATTCATTCACGGGAATGGTGAATCTTTGGAATTCTCTAACCTGGAGGGCTATGGAGGCTCAGTTCCATTTTAAATAGAGATTGATGGATTTCTAAATATTAGATGAATCAAGGGATGTAAATTTAAGGTGGGAAGATGGTAATGATGTAGATCAGCCATAATCCTTTGAATGATGCACTGGGCTTAAGGGGCCCATTGCCCTACTTATGTTTCTTATATTTGTATGATCTTTAACGGGCTAAGCCTACTATGGTGTTGGTCCAAGTGGTGCTGAGCAATAGCTCTCAGCTCTGAAGTGGACTATCAGCCATTCAGGAGACTTCAATACATGCCCAGTGAAAAGCAAAATGTCCATTACATGCTGGAGATTCCTGCACATCTGACTAACTCCTCCAAGGCCTGACACTTTGCAGCTGACCCTTTGCTTTCCTCCTGGGAGAGATGGCACATATCAATGACCCAGTCATTTGAATAGGTTCATTGATTCTGGAAAAAGTTTAGTGCAGGTATGTGCTTTATTTATTTTACTTCTCTGTTTCAAGTGTTTTTAAATCTCTTTAACCACCACTGGCTGAATGAAGAAACTTCTTCTTGTTTCAGTCCTAATTGACCTAGCTTTTATTTTGAGACTGCGACCCTCTGGTAAAGAGAATTTAACAGCTTTTGACAGTGATGGTTGTCTAGGGGCAGGGTCTCAGAATCTGCTGTCTGAGGCCCAGTTGTCATTCAGAGCCCGGTCTGCCTCAGCAGATGCCTGTCAGTTGTGAAAATACAATGTGTCCAACCCTCCATATCTAGAAAACGTACATGTGGTTGGGCAGGGACTGACTTCTGGAAGTGAGTCTGGGCAATGGGTCAGATCCAGGACAATCCAACTCAATAAATAGTCTGAAAAGCAGAAAAAAACTGCAAGTATCAGAAATCTAAATTAAAAATAGAAAATGCTGGAAAATCTCAGCAGGTCAGACAGCATCTGCGTAAAGGGTTGATGAATGGTCGCTGACCTGAAACATTGACCGTTTCCTTTTCCACAGATGCTGCCTGACCTGCTGAGTTTTTCCACCATTTGCTGTTTTATTTCCAATAGATAGTCTAATGCTGACACAACATGGTGAAGAAAGGTTAATGCAGTCAGCTGTTATTTGCAATTTTATCTCTGTGGATGTATCAACCATTTTAAAATAAACATGTTGATGTAAAATGAATGGTGAATAGCCAGTCGGCTAAAAGTACCAACAGTCACATTAACTTAATGGTTAACTCACTAGACCAGCTAATTGGATTACTGATCTGGAGATACAAGTTCAAATCCCACCATAGCAGCTGATGAATTTTATTTAATAATTGAATACATTTGGAATTTAAAAAATCTATAGTATCAGTAATGATGGTCATAAAACCATGAGATTGTCATAAAGTTCATTCATGCCCTTCAAGGAAGGAAAACTGCCACCCTTGGTCTAGTCAATAAGTGACTCCTGATCCGCCCATGTGGTTGACTATTAATTGTCCCTTCAGATGTCTTGTCCCTTGCATGATCGCATATTTATAGTTTGCCAACAGGATTAAACAAAAGCAGGGTGGTGCAGGAGAGGATAGGGATACTGGGTGATGGGGCAGGAAGGCAAAAGAAGAAGGGAAAGATTGATGGAGAGAAGGGAATTGTGAGGAATCTCTTCCAAGCTGCTTTCCATCGCTAAGGCCTGAAGACACAGTTTTACATTATTACTCCTTTAACACTGACTCAGTGAAGTTGTGAGCTGCTTACTTGAAGTGGGTCTGGAGGTAAGATGGTGGGTTCTGTCTGTATCACCCACCACTCAAGTAATACTGCAGCATTGGCAGAGGAGATGGGAAGGGTTTTGTTAACATGATAGTTAGGTGTGATGGAGGTTAACATGATAGAGATATCATGTGCAAGCAGTCCAAACACTCTTGGTGACATCTGGCGCACCCAGCCCCACAGTGTTAAGTTTTATATTTTATTCAAGCCTTTGCATTTGCTCCACCTGTTTCCATTAAGCAATATTATGGCCACAGGATTTCATTAAAGTAGCTGGTTAATAGAACCCTAATTTATATCTTAAGATGAGGGTGCTACCTGAATCAGATGAGTGTCTTAATTATCAAAAAGACCTGCAATGTTAAAGTAACTGTAAGAAAAAGAGACTTGTTTTTTTTAGTTCATAATTTCAGAATGCTTCAAACTATTTTAAAACCAAAGAGATTCTTTAGAAATATAGTGACTGTTGTAATGTGGGAAATGAAGTAGCCAATCTGGACACAATAGCCAGACTGTCCAGAACATCATTTTTAATGGGAGGGAATGTGTTGAGTTTCAGCAAGCAGTTGAGTGGAGAACATCTGGATGGCAACATCATGCAGGTCAACTCATTGCTGACTTCCATGTTGCAACTTTACCGGGGGTGGAAGTCAGGAATGAGCTGGAGGTCAGATAGCAGAGTCTTGGACCTCTTGCTCCATTGCTGGATTCAGCACTGAGCTGGCCTCTGAACTTTTCGGCAGGAATGACTAGTACATGGAGTGCAAACTGATTCTTTTGAATGAGGATGCCAACCTTCATTAAAAAGATATGTGTAGGTAACTGTGCTTATTTAATGATTTTACTTACTCTTAATATGATTTAACTAACGTGTAGCATTATTTTAAAAATATATATTCTAACTTGTAATCTTTATTCTTTTCAATATAAATTATTTTAAATACCTCTGATTGTCAAGGACCATTAAAAGCAATTCAAAAGCATTGCAGTAAGCTTTCATAAAGCGATCAGGGCAGCCTGCGAGGAACCAGAGAATCAGTAGCCGATGCCTGGTTACTTTTTGTGCCCCATTCCCTTTCATAGGATGTCTTTAACAGCAAGGCCTCCTCTATGATTGGACCTGTAGTGCGGGTGGTTCATTGTGGCCAATTTTCACATTTACTCAGATTTTGGCTCTGGTTTGCCTTGTTTCCATTGGGCAGAGAGAGTTAAAATTCACCTTTATGTGTCTTTAAATTTGACTAACTGCATACTCTTACTTTCCTATTGGTTTACTGACGCAGATTTCAAGTGTCTGGAAAAATATGGAACTAATATGTCAAGTATATTCTTCCTCTTAAAGTCTCAATTGGCACTAACAGTACCAAAGGAAAGTGTCTGGGTGTTTGACAATGATATAAATTATAATTAAGTTATACCATTTATCATTTAATTTTAAAAATCTTTTTCATCCCTTGGCGAGCAATAGTAATACAATGACTACAAGATGCATATACTCTGCTGCCGCATCTTTAAATTACATTATTATTCATTCCTAACTCTAACGCTCTCCCTAAGATTTTAACTTTACATTTAAATTACTTAATTGTTAAAATTACAATTAAATGTTATGGCATGACTGCCACCTGCTGGATATTTATACTCTGGTATGGGTTTCCCAAATATGATTAAGGCTATTTAATTTTGGAATTGCTAAATAACTTTATTATATTCTGTATGAAAGGTACAATATGCCTTTACCTGGAATCCGCATCAGAACTTGACATTTCAAATTAGTTACTCAACCTGTCAGGTTTGGGCTCTCTTACACCTTATTTTTTCAGTCAATAAATGTGATAGTTCATCCACTTCATATTTCCAAAATCTTACATTTATAAATAAATTAGTTAACTTAGCTCAGCCTAAAAATCTTAACCTGAATTGTGGTAAGTGCCCATCATGTATTTCTCCCAACCCAGAAAACAGGAAAATAATAGTTAGTCCCCTCTACACAGGGTGTTTATTCTGACAAGTTCTTGGGCACACACATCCTGATTTCCTTAACAATCCGACCTTGCCCATTGCATATAACGCACCAGTGATGGAGAACATAATGGAGACACAGCAATAGGAAGCCTAGTTCTTTTTCTCATTTTTCATAACATACAAGGAGACCAATCAGCCCATTGAGTCTATGGCAGCTCTCACATCAATCCAATTCCCACATTTATTTCCCTGTAACCCATCCTCTCACCTTGTCCATCAACTCTCCCCTAATTCTTTACTACATACCTAGTTAGGACTGATCAGAGCTCATTGGCACTGTGAAGCAGCAACATTATTCTCTGCACCACTATGCCATCCCTTGTATGAATAATCCTGTGATGGGGAGCATGATGGCGAATAAAATAGAGACAAGGAGCATAGTGGGAGAGAATACAGTTAGTGCAAACACAGTGATGGAGAACACAGTGATAAAGAACAGGATAGCTGAGAAAATTATAAGGGAGACAATAGTAAGAGAAAACAGAATTCTGGAGTAAACTGATCATGACAGACATGACAGATGTGTACTCTTCATCATTGCAGGTGACTTCAACCAAGCCAACTTCAAGAGTGTGCTACCAAAATGCTACCAGTACGTCTCCTGTCCCACCAGGGGCCCAAACACCCTTGGCCCTTGCTATACAATGATCAAAGATGCCTATTGAGCCACACTCCACCCTCACTTTGGTAAGTCAGACCACCAGGCTGTGCTCCTTCTCCCTGCATACAAACAGAAACTGAAATGGGAGGATCCGGTACTGAGAGTCATGCAGTGCTGGTCTGAGGAAATAGATGAGCTTCTTTCTATGTGACTGCTTTGAGTCAGTGGACTGGTCCATGTTCAAAGACTCAGCTGCCAGCCTAGATGAGTATGTCACCACCATCACGGACTTTATCAGCAAGTGTGTTGAGGACTGTGCACCAAAGGGGACAATCAGGGTGTTCCCAAACCAGAAACCATGGATGAACTGGGAGATCTACTCCCGACTGAAGTCCAGAACTGCAGCATTCAAATCAGGTGACCCTGACCTTTACAGGAAATCAAGATACGACCTCCGTAAAGCTATCAGAGATGCCAAGAGGCAATACCAGTCCAAAATCGAGTCCCAGACCAGCTGTCAGTTGTGGCAGGGTTTACATGCTGTAACGGGCTACAAATGAAGTCGAGTAGCATCGTCGACAACAGTGCATCCCTTCCTGATGAGCTTAATGCATTCTATGCATGTTTTGAACAGAAGGGGATTGGTATGTCACCACCCACCCCAACAGCCTCCAATGAACCTGAACCCATGGCCACTGTTGAGGACATAAGTTTAGTCTTCCAGAGATTGAACCCGCAGAAAGCATCTGGCCCGGATGGTGTCCCTGGCCGTGTCCTCAGATCTTGTGCAGACCAACTGATGGGGGTATTTGCAGACATTTTTAACCTCTCCCTGCTTCAATCTGAGGTTCCCACCTGCTTTAAAAAAACCACAAGCATCCCAGTACCTAAGAAAAACAAGGTAACGTGCCTTAATGACTATGCCCGTTGGTTCTGACATCCACCATCATGAAGTGCTTTGAGAGGCTGGTCACGGCACGCATTAACTCCAGACTCTCAGAAAATTTCGACCCACTGCAACTCACCTACCATCAAAACAGGTCTACAGCAGACACCATCTCCCTGGCCCTACATTCATCTCTGGAGCATCTAGACAGTAAAGTCACCTATGTTAGACTATTGTTTATTGATTGCAGCTCCACCTTCAATACTATAATTCCAAGCAAACTCATTACCAAACTCCGAGACCTGGGACTCAACACCTCCCTCTGCCACTGGATGCTTGACTTCCTGACCAACAGACTGCAATCAGTGAGGATAGGCAGCAATACCTCTGGCACGATTATTCTCAACACTGGTGCCCCACAAGGCTTTACCCTCAGCCCCCTACTCTACTCCCTATACACTCATGATTGCAAGGCCAGATTCTGCCCTAACACCATCTACATGTTTTCAGATGATACCACCGTAGTGGGCCATATCTCAAATAACGATGAACTGGAATACAGTAAGGAGATAGAGAGCTTAAATAACATGTTATCATGACAACAACCTTTCCCTCAATGTTAGCAAAACAAAAGAACTGGTCATTGACTTCAGGAAGGGGGCAGTGCACCTACCCCTATCTATAGCAACAGTGTTGAGGTCGAGAGGGTTGAGAGCTTCAAGTTCCTAGGAGTGGACATCACCAATAGCCTGTCCTGGTCCAATAATGTAGATGCCATGGCCAAGAAAGCCCACCAGCACCTCTACTTCCTCAGGAGACTAAAGAAATATGGCATGTCCCCCTTGACACTCACCAACTTTTATCGATGCACCATAGAAAGCATCCTATCTGGATGCATCACGGCTTGGTATGGCAACTACTCTGTCCAGGACTGCAAGAAACTACAGAGAGTTGAGGACACAGCTGAGCACATCACGGATACCAGCCTCCCCTCCATGGACTCTGTCTATACCTCTCACTGTCTTGGTGAAGCAGCCAGCATAATCAAAGACCCCATCCACCTGGGACATTCTCTCTTCTCCCCTCTCCCATCAGGCAGAAGATACAAAAGCCTGAAAGCACGTACCACCAGGCTGAAGGACAGCTTCTATCCCGCTGTTATAAGACTATTGAACGGTTTCCAGTACAATAAAATAGACTCTTGACCTCACAATCTACCTCGTTATGACCTTGCACCTTATTGTCTACCTGCACTGCAATTTCTCTGTTGCTGTGACACTTTACTCTGCATTCTGTAGTATTTTACCTTGTACTACTTCAATGCACTGTGTAATGAATTGATCTGTACAAACGGTATGCAAGACAAGTTTTTCACTGTACCTCAGTACAAGTGACAATAATAAACCAATTCCAATTCCTCTAGCCAAAGAGTCTAGGAGTAGGGCCACAGTTTCAGAATAAGGAGTGGCCAGTACAGTTAGGACCAATATGAGGAAATATTGTTTCACTCAAAGGGTGGTGAATCATTGGAATTCTCTACCTCAGGGAGCTATGGAGGCTCCATTACCACACTCAATCAAAAAACACAGACTTTTAGATTTACAGATATTTATTGAAATCAGGAGATATGGGGATAGTACTGGAAAATGAAAGTTAGATCAGTCATGATCTTAATGAATGGCAGAGTATGCTTGAAGGACTGAATGGCCTACTCTGTCTCTTATTTCTTGTGTTCCTTGCATACTGTGGTTTAGAGAATAAAGAGACAGAGAACACAATAAGGAAGAGCAAAGTGATGGGTGAGGATGTGAATTTATTTTTATATTGATTAATTTTTTGGGATCTGGGTATCTCTGGCAACACCGTCATTTACTGCACATCACAAGATGCTCGAGAAGGTAGTGATGAGCCACCTTCCTGAACCATCGCAGTCCTTCTTTAAATATACTCACGGATGCTGTCGGGAAGGGAGTTCCAGGATTTAGAACCTGCATTATATTTCCCAGTCAGGAAGGTGTTCAGCCTGGAGGAGAACCTACAGGTGGTGGTGATGTTCCCATGTGCCTGCTGCACCTGCCCGTCCTAATGGTAATGGTCATGAAATGTACCACTTTGCTTCCATGTTTCCTGCACAACTTTTCAATAAAACAATACTTCATTTTGTGTAATGGGCTTCTGAACGCCCTGAGGTGGCGAACGACCATCTTAAGCCACTGTTGCTCTAGGTGCCAGCAGCTGTAGAACCTCTTGTGCCTCCATCTTACAAGTCTTGAATGACAGGGGACTACAACTCCCACTCAGCCTTGCGCTCCAGGTGGCGAGGGCTCTCGCGAGACGTTGCGAAGCCGTGGATTTCAGCCCGTGCGACCCCGTGCCCGCTCTCTTTCCCTAAGATGGCTCCGAAGGTGAAGAAGGAAGGTGAGCGGCGTGCGAGCGCTTCCAGCCCCGCTCCCGGCGGCGGCGCCAGTGCCAGCTGCTGCCGCCCTTTGGCGCCGCGCTGGCCACGGAGGGCGCTCGGTGTAGGCTGGCGCGGGCAATGTGGCCCACGGTGCCCAGCAGCCGGTCGGCAACGTGGTAAAGGGCCTCTGGAGCCCGGGCTGCAGACCTGGCGCCTCCGAGCCCCGGAGGACGGGGTGTCCGAGGCGGCGGCGGGGCCTCTGTAGAGAGCCTGGGGTAGGGGGGACGACCCTCTGTAGAGAGCCCCGGGGTGGGGTGGGAGCGATTCTCTGTGTAGAGCTGGGGGGTGGGGTGGGGTGGGAACGATCCTCTGGAGAGCCCCGGGGCTCTGGGCCGGCGGTCTAGACCGATTCTGACGGTCAGCCAACGGCCTGTCGGGCCTCCCCCTTGTGTGAGTTGTGGATGCGGCATTGCAAATTGAGGCTGGGAATCCTGGGCAGGCCCGGCAGCATCCTCAGCGTCCACACTAACCACCGGCTCGTCTCCGAGGCCTTCACCCCAGTTCACTTGGGTATAGCGTGCATAGGAGGGTTCATCCTGGTTGTTGCCTCCAGTAAAACGGATCGGTAGTTGGAACCTCCTGTGTAACAGGATCGAGGTTATCCCTGCTTTATATCCACTATTATCAGTGTATTGCAGTTTTGTAGCATGAATAGCAATTTCTTTGAGATTTTAAGCAATGTAATTTGGAGATCGCCAAACTAATCGAGAGGTTTCATTGAAGTAGCAACTGAATTGGATCTGAATGACTTGACTTTCTCAAACCTGTTGTCACGTGGCAGTCCTTCCACCTCCCAGTTTTGAAATTTACGGAGAAATAGTTGCAGATTTTAATATTAAAAGTGTGATTTAACATTAGTAGTGATTAATTCTGGGATCTTAATTGGACTTATTTTTTTGGGGGGGATTTGAGTATTGTTAGCAAGCTTGATGTTTATTTCCAGTTAACTAACTGGCTTGCTAGACCGTAATTCAAAATCAATGACTTGCTGTTGATTTGGAGTTCAGATAAAGGTGGCAGGTTTCCTCTAAAGGTGAAATTACACATTTTTTTTGCAGTTGTTTTATGGTCATCATATTTTTAATTCTAGCTTCATTTTGTTGAATCTGTTGACCTTCTCTTTTAAGTCTTTGAATATTAAAATGTTGGTAACTTCAACTCAGTTCTCATAGTAAGCATGCCTTTGACTTGAAAAAAAGTTGACGGAAGGAAAAGCAAAGTGGTACATAAGTTTAGAATCCTGAAATTTATCAGGTGCAAATGATGTTTTTTTAGCGATCAAAGCATGATAATGTATGATTATGACAATTTTATACTGATGCACCTTGACCTACAAGCATAAGCAATGTAGTAGAATGTTTCCAGATCACCAGACCAGGCTTCTGGGTTGCTGGTGCATTAAGTTAATCAGGATGCAATGAGTATGTTCTTACAGAAGTATCTTGTATAAAGTGCAGGAGGTGTAATTGATTTCCTTTTTCCTGTTAGCTGTCCCTGCCAAGACTGAAGCTAAATCCAAAGCCTTGAAGGCTAAAAAGGCTGTTTTGAAAGGTGTTCACAGTCACAGGCAGAAGAAAATTAGGACAACACCTACCTTCAGGAGACCAAAGACGCTCAGACTGAGAAGGCAGCCCAAATATCCCAGAAAGAGTGCTCCTAGGAGGAACAAGTATGTCTTTGAATTGTTTCTAATCTTCAAAAAGGGTTTTTGTTTAATCTTTTCTATTTTTATTCCCCTTGCAAGTCAGAGCGTGAAAGTCACACTTGAACTTCTGATTGCTTAGCATATTTGATCACTGTGGGGGGGAAAAAGTAATGTACTATAGATGGTGGGTATGTAAAGTTATGAGCAGAAGATCTCGAACGGCAAACATGCTCAGCAACAATGTTGTTAATGTATCAAGCTGATAAGCTGGAAACACAAATGCTGGAAAACTTCAGCAGTTCAGGCAGCATCTGGGGAGGGAGAAACAACGTTTTGGGTCCATGACTGCATTACAACAGGATAAAGTTCAGGAACATAGAAGTAGTAAAAGAAAAAACAGACTGCTGGAGGAACTCAGCAGATTGAGCAACATCTGTGGGGACATTGGGGGGTGGGGGTGACCCTGCATCAGGACTCGACCTGAAATGTTGACGATTCCTCCCTTCTTCCACCTCTTCCCCCCCCGGCCAATGCTGCTTGCTGAGTTCATTCAGCAATTATTTGCTCTCTGTTCCAGCATCTGCAGACTCTTATGTCTTGCTATAGGTTCTTGGAGAAGCTTCATATTCTCAGCCATGTATTGAGTGGAATTTTGTCAGATATTTAAATGGTAGCTTATGAAGTGTGGGTCAGTGGGACTTCTGTTCTGGGGTGCTTGGTAGATGTGCCTTTGTTCCTTTTGCTCTTCAAATACAGACTGATAGCAAAGATGCCTTAACTTGGCATGGAACCTGCATCAAATATGGGCACCTTGTGTGCCATTGTAACACCTGAGGTGTTGGGTATGCTGGTCTTCCATTTTAAAATGAGGTGGCTTTAATCTGTGGTTTGACTATATCATTTTATGATACAGCTGTCTGCAGTAAGATTTCATGTTTAAATTGGAAAAAAGAAATGACAAGGGGGGGAGGGGGGTGAAGAAAAGTTATGCTGCTCTATAAACTCAAGTGTTGATTCTGTACGAAGGTATTTGGTGCGAATGATGTCTTTTAGCGATCAAAGCATGAGAATTTGTGATTATCACAACTTTACACTGATGCACCTTAAACATAGGGATATACAATTCCTTTTGATGCTAAATATGTGCCAGTATTCTCAAAAGAAACTTTGATTTTTTTTGAACTGTACATTAAAATTTTAATGTTTTTATGTCATCTTCAGGTTGGACCATTATGCTATCATTAAATTCCCACTCACCACTGAGTCTGCTATGAAGAAAATTGAGGACAACAATACTTTGGTTTTCATTGTTGATATAAAAGCCAACAAGCACCAAATCAAACAGGCTGTTAAGAAACTGTATGATATTGATGTAGCTAAAGTCAACACTCTTATCAGGTGAGCAATGGAATACTGAAATTCAGTAGTGAATCTGAATTATAAAAGCTGTAATAGAGAACATTAAAAGGGGATAGCAGATTGTCCATTTGATTCCCTTTGGGTTTTCACATTCAATTTGTTTAATTGGGATGCTTCCTAGTAAAGTGGCTTGTCAAAATTTTTGTGCTTTATCCATTTAAGTCTTAAAATCATCAGTTGGAAATGATGTTTCAGGTTGTTAATCTTAAATTTGTTGCTGGTTTGGCAATGTGCTGCACTTTATTCATCAAAGATTTTGATGTTGTATCTAGGTAGCCCTATTAAAATGCAGTAAAACATTTGGTTGTGGATTGCCCCCGTTTTGTGAAAGAGAATTGAACAGTTACCAGAATTAAATTGGGAGTCTGTGACAGCAGTGAGATTTTAGGGATTTTGTTTGAGAAATAAAAATTGTCCAGGATGCAACAAAACTTGTATATTGCTCTTTAAAAGGGTGCCTACTTGAGGAGGAAAATACTTTGATACTATTAGAGCATAGAGCATTAATTTTTTTAAATGAAAATCCTTAAAGATGTGGGAGGAATATTTTTGTGAATACTACTTTAAACTGAAGTACGGAGCATTGGATATTCCTCCATGAACTGAGAAATTACTACATATGGAAAGTGAATGGTCTTCAATGTTTCATTTAATTTTGGTTATCCAGTTCTCTACCACTTGCTGTCAGAATTGTGGGGTCAGCATTAAAGTTTAATTTATATTAATATTAAAGTTTAAGGCAAATACTGCTAAATTATAAGAAACCCTTGACATATGCTTGGATCTTGAATTAATGGTCGCCCCATTATAGGAAGGATGTGGAGGCTTTGGAGAAGGTGCAGAAGAGGCTCACTGGGATGCTGCCTGAATTAGAGGGCATGTGCTATAAGGAGGGGTCAGACAAACTTGGGTTGTTTTCTCTGGAGTGGCGGAGGCTGAGGGGAGATCTGATAGAGGTTTATAAGATTGAGAGGAATAGATAGACAGCTGGTATCTTTTACCTGGGGTTGAAATGTCTAGTACCAGAGGACATGCATTGAAGGTGAGAAGGGGTAAATTCAAAGGATGTGTGGGGCAAGTTTTTTACATAGTGGTGGGTGCCCGAAATGTGCTGCCTGGGTGGTGGTGGAGGCAAATAAGATGGGGGCATTCAAGAGGCTCTTGGATAGGCACATGAATGTGTGTGAAATGTGAGGATATGGATATTTAGGCAGAAGGGATTAGTTGGGCATTAGATTGGTGCAACATTATGGACTGAAGGGCCTGTTCCATGCTGTACTGTTCTGTTTTAAATGCAGTACAGAAATGGGTTCTTCAGTCCACTGAATACATGCCAATTGTCAGTCACCTATTTATGCTAATCCCATTTTATTTCCAATTGCCCTGATTCTAACACTTGCCAAAATGTGAAGTGTAATTTACAGTAGCTAGTTAATCTACCCTTATGCACGTCTTTGGGAGGAACCTGGAGCACCCAGGGAAAACCTCCTCAGTCGCAGCAAAAATGTACCAATTCCCCCCACAGCACCACAAATTAGGATTGAATCTGGCTGGCTGGAGCTGTGAGGCAGCAGCTCAATTAACTGCACCATTGTTGAACACAAAGGTATAAAGATGTAATTAAATATTAGAGGATATTTTGCAGGCTCTAGAGATGAGTAAAGCAGGTCATTGATTTTGAATGTGCCTTTTTAAAGCACTAATTGGAGATTAGTATGGAAGACATCTGCAGGTGGTTTTTATAGAGATTTATGAAGTGTGGAAAAAGTGGGGATTGGTGTTCTGGAAGAGTAGAATGCACAAGTTTGGTCAAAAACTTAACTTTGTACTCTTGTTAGGATGGTGATATGTGGATGTTGGTCATTGTGCAAAATGATGAAAACTTGTTTCACCTGATTAATATGAAGAGGTTGATTCAAAGGAACCGCTGATGCACATTGACAAATGTAGGTTAAATGTTTATCACTTTTGTCTTCTGTCTATAACAATTGGTTTTCCTTCAGGCCTGATGGTGAGAAGAAAGCCTATGTCCGCCTGGCCCCAGATTACGATGCATTGGATGTTGCTAATAAGGTAAATGCATGAATGTTGTGCAATCTTGACTGAGGATGCAATTTATTTGATCCTCTGTTTTGTTTACTGGTTAATTGTGTAAGCCTTGTATGTGCTAGCATGATGGAACTGATGTATCTTCCTAAGGTTATTTCCTGTATCTAGTGCTTGCCTCAGTAGGCAAAATATGACAGCATGAATAATAGCAGATGAAGGGGTAGATGGCACTGAAGATCTTTGTTTTGGGTTTGAAAGGAATCACCGGCTCTTGTAGAAACAAGATCACTTTGACTTGTTCAGCTCTCCAAAAGCATATGCCTGCCCATAATACCATAGAGCTAAAAAGAAGGGGATATTTTCTCTGGAATGATCTTCCCTTAGATCAGGAATGATCTAAGGAAAGATGTCTCCCAGATAGACCTGGCTATTTCTTAGAGTTGCTAGCTTAGAATGGTGGGTTTGAAGTTTCACTTCGATTACTGTTTAAACCCTAAGAACCCGAATCAAGTTGTCATGTTCCTTGGAATGATGTTGAATGTTATACATCTTCATTGTGAAAGTGTATAGTGTATGCTTGATGTAATGATTTTTCATTCACTTGCATATTTTTGTTTTATTGCAGATTGGCATCATCTGAACTGTTTTCAAGAAGAACTGTATAAATATTGCAATAAAATTTTAAAAGACAGAATTCTTTTCAATTATCTATGTTGTTTGCTTTTTCCTTTAGTTTTTTGGAACAATCTTACTGAACCTTGAAGACTTCATGCCAGTGCATGAGTGGGGGTGACTTTTTGAACTTAGCTCCAGAATTCTTTGCTTCTGTGTTTACACATTTGAATCTGAGTTGAGCTTTCAACCTTGCATCTTCTGCATTACTTCCACTATTTTGATATATCTGTTTGCAGGAGGCGTCATCAATGTCATCGTCTCTTCCAAACTGAAGGTTGTTGGTGTTCTGCCTGGCCTCTTGCCTTTGCTTACTGAAATTGGGGCTTCCACCCATCTAACACCAGGTGCCATGCATTTGTTGACAAAGCCATCGTCAGCTTTTATTGGATCCCATTTAAAATGAACATTTTGTTTAAATGCAATAATTGCTCGTCTATAAATTATTAGCCTGTAAAATTGGCACTAGGCTCTTTAGCATTGGTCTTCTGCACACCACCTTTCACCCCACCCTGTGTTTGGTTTTATTTATAGAATGTTATTGTTGCAGGAGGCTGCTGTTTATTGCCTATTGGTAATGACCCACCATAAGCATGCAATGTAATTCCAGAGTGGTATTTGGTAGGTAGATTCAGGATTTAGACCAACTGTTGATGAAGGAACAGTAATGTATTTCCAGGTGTGTGTGACTGGGAGCGGAGCTGGTATTCCAATGCATCTAATACCCTTGTCCTTGATGAAAAAGGCCATGGGTTTAAGGAGCTGTTGGAATAACCTAAGCAAGTAACTGTTCACATGGTTCAAAACACTACCTGTCCCTCTTTATTGAATTATAACAGTTTACCACGCTTTTACCTGTCTCGCTTGTTATCTTTGGTCAGTGTTTTTATATACTGTTGTTGCCAATATAAACTCTACTCTGACACTAGCACTTGTTCTCAAGCAATCTTTATTCTACTTGTGCACAAGGAGAACAGTCCGGCCCCTGTCACTGAACTATTCTAAAGTTTGAACAAAGAAATGCCATTTTTATACAGATATTGACTAGTTAGATACAGATATTGACCAATTGAACCCTTGTCTACATTCATATCCATTATTTGCATAATCAATCACCAATCATATTACAATAATAAAGGTGTTAATAGCCAATAGAAACTACAAGTTAATGGCCAATAGTACCTTCGCGTTAGTAAAGTAATTGTCCAATAGTTAATGTGTGCCTTGCATCCTTTGTTTGCATCCTTGTCTTGGTATGCCAAATGGCCTTGGGTCCCATGGTGTGCAAAGGGGAGCTGTGCTCTCAGGGACTTTTCTCATCTTGGTTGACTGCACACTGTCTATAAACTACTTGCCTGCACAATATCTTAACCCTTGCCTCGTCACAGCATGCACAATACTTTCTACTAATTCTGAGGTGTTTTTTATGAGCGGTTATAAGATGTCTTTAATGTAGAAACAAATGCTTTATACATGCAAATGAACAAACTTGGAGCAGAAGGCCAATTGCCCCTAGAGTCTGACCTATGATTTAGTATAATTAAGTACATCTGATTGTAACTTCAGCTCTGGACACAGACTATAGAACTGAGGCAGATGAGTAGTGAGGTCATGAACCGTATCTGGATTACAGAAGAGGAGATGCTGGCTGTCTTGAGGTGGATTAAGGTGGATAAATCCCCAGGGCCTGATAAGGTATCCCCTTGGACCTTGTGGGAGGCTAGTGCAGAAATTGCAGGGGCTCTGGCAGAGATGTTTAAAATGTCCTTAGCCATGAATGAAGTGCTGGAAAATAGCTAATGTTGTTCAAGAAAGGCCTTAAGAATAACTCAGGGAAATTATAGGCCAGTGAGCCTGACATCAGTCATGGGTAAATTGTTAGAAGGCATTTCTAAGGGACAGGATATATAAGTATTTGGATAGACAGGGCCCGATTAGAGAGAGTCAATATGGGCTTGTGCATGGTAGGTCATGTCTAACTAATGGAGTTTTTCGAGGAGGTTACCAAGAAGATTGATAGAGAAATGCAGTGGACATTGTCTACATAGATGTGGTAAACTGGATCAGCAAATTTGCAGATGACACCAAGATTGGGGGCATAGTGGATAGTGAGGAAGGCTATCAAAGCTTGCAGTATGATGTTGGCAAGCTAGGAAAATGGGTTGAAAAATGACTGATAGAATTTGATGCAGACAAGTGTGAGGTGTTGCATTTTGGGAGGACAAACCAGGGTAGGACTTGCACAATGAATGGTAGGGCTTCTGGGGTGTGTGGCAGACAGAGGGACCTGGGAATACAGGTTATAATTCCTTGGAAGTGGCATCACAGTTAGATAAGGTCATAAAGAGAGTTTTTGGCACTTTGGCCTTCATAAATCAGGGCATTGAATACAGGAGTTGGGATGTTGAAGTTGTACAAGACGATGGTGAGGCTGAATTTAGAGGATTGTGTGCAGTTGTCACCTACCTACAGGAAAGATATCAATAAGCTTGAAAGACTGCAGAGAAAATTTACAAGCATGTTGCCGGGACTTGACCTGAGTTATAGGGAAAGGTTGAATAGATTAGGACTTTATTCCCTGGGGCATGGGAGAATGAGGGGAGATCTTTATAAAGGTATACAAAATTGAGGCGTATGGATAGGGTGAATGCATGCAGGGTTTTTCCCCTACCGTTGGGTGAGACTATAACTAGAGGACATAGGTTTAGGTTGATAGGTGAAATATCTAAGGGGAATCTGAGTGGAAACTTCTTCACTCAGAAGGTGTTGAAAGTGTCGAATGAGCTGCCAGCAGAAGTTGTAGATGCAGGTTCAAATGTAACATTTAAGAGAAGTTTGGATAGGTACATGGATGGGAGGGGTTTGGAGGGAGATGGGACTAGGCAAAAGATCAGGTCGGCATCGACTAGCTGTGCTGAAGGGCCTGTTTATGTGCTGTAGAACTCCATATTCCCGTATACCTGTCGTAACCTTTTACCCCATGTCTTATCAAGAATCTACCTCTGCCTTAAAAATATTCCTCATAAGGCAATGGAAGCAAATTAGAAAACTCATGGTGACACATCGATTTCTCTAACTTCCGGTAACCATTCCCCTCTGTTCCCACCCTTTTTCCCTTTTCCCACAGGCCCCATCGCCCCTTCTCTTTTTCCTCCCCTGCTCTCTCAATCTGCCCACCACCCATACATTCCTCCCTCTGGTTCCCCTCCTTGTCTCCCCTTTATTCCATGGTCTATCGTCCTCTTCTCAGATTCCATCTTCTTCAGCCCTTTGTCATTTCCACCTATCACCTCCCAGCTTCTTGCATGAATCCCGCTCTCCCTCTCCCTCACCTGCCTATCACACCCCAGCACTTGCTCCACCTCTCCACCCCCCAATCTTTTTATACTGGCTATCTTTCCCCACCACCACCCCCCCCCCCCTTTCTTTCCAGTCCTGATGAAGGGACTCAGCCCAAAATGTTGACTGTCCATTTCCATCTATAGATGCTGCCTCACCTACTGAGTTCCTCCAGCATTTTGTGTGTTGCTCTAGAAAACTCATGGTGTAGGAGGTCACCCTTGGGGGTGGGGATGAAATCCTCATCTGCTTAAATGGGTGATCCCCAGTTTTAGACTTTCCCAAGAGGAAATGCCACTTTGTCAAGATCCTTAAGGTCCTTGTGTTTCTGTCTGGCAGATAATTAGGCTGTCCTTTCCTCATAAGTCAACCTGCCCACTTTGCGTATTAGACTAGTAAACCTCTGAACTGCTTCTAAGTGATCAACGTCCTTGAATGAGACCAATACTGTGCACAGTAGTCTGGCCAATGCTCTTTACAATTAAAGCAAAATCTCCCTACTTGTGTTAATTTCCCTTCATGATAAATTGTATAGCATTTAACTCAATTACTTGTACCTGCATTTTAGTCTTTAGTGAATCATACACTAGGGCATCCAGATCTCCTCTCCTCCCCACCCCCTACTCCCTCAAATTTTACATAGTCCTACATAGTCATACAGTATGGAAACAAGTCCTTGAGCCCAATGAGTTGGTCAAGCATCCCTTTACAATGATCTCATTTCATTCTCCCTACATTTGGTTCAACTCTCCTCAGATTTTACCACTCACCTACACATTGGGAGTTAACAGGAACACCTGGAGGAATCCCACATGGTCGCAGTGAGAACACACAAGCACCACCAGAGGTCAGGATTGAATCTTTCACCAGAGCTGTAAGGCAGCAGCTCTACTATTTGTGCCACTGCTGCTAAATCTTTCACAATTCAGATTTTCTTCCTGCCAATTTTCACATTTATTTCATATTATACTTCATTTGCCAGATCTTTGCCCATTTACTTAACCTATCTATACCCTTTTGTAGCCTCTTCATATCCTCTTCACAGCTTACTTTTCTACCTATCTTTGTGTCATCAGCAAATTTAGCAACCGTACCCTTGGTGCCTTCAGAGTTATTTATATAAATGTTAAAAAGTTGAGGCCCCAACACTGATCTCTGGCATTCAAAAATGACCCATTTATGCTTCATGTGGTTCTTGTTAACCAGCTGATCTTTCCATGCCAATGTGTGATCTTTTACACCAGGCTTTTATTTTCTGCAATACCTTTGATGGTGCATCTCATCAAATGCCATCTGGTAATCAAAGTATAGTTCATTCACTGGTTTCCCTTTATTCACAGCACATTACTCCAATGGATGTCAAACTTGATTTGCCCTTCTCAAAACTGTTGACTTTGATTACTTCTCAAACAATTTGACACTGAATCACAAGGCAGAAAAGTTCCATCCGACAGATTTTGACAAATATTGAAAATGAGGTAATTAAGTGGATTGGTTCAGAATGGTAACTCTTGAAATTTTCGATATTCTGTGTTGTTCTGAAACGTTCAAGGCATAATACATATTGGTACACTGAGGTCCTAGCAAATTTCAGTAACTGATGCTGGTTAAATTGGAAACATGCAAGTTATGTCCAAAGTTACTGTGTCCCAAATACAAGTCTAGGAGAAGGCTACTGTCTGGCCTTTTGTGGTTTGAATATTATTTGCCTTTGGAGGAAATGGATCTTGCTAAGTGTGGATTAATTGCTTCCTTAACTGAGGAGATGCAACTAGAACCTATGCCAACTTGTTGATAATCTAGAGGCACCTTCGTGGATGTATCTCTTAATACTTAAGATTCATGTCACACAAATCAGGTAGTTTATTGTCAAGTGCACAAATATAGTGGGGTATAGGTACAACGAAAAACTTGCAGCAGCATCACAGGCATGTAGGTACAAGTGCCAGGCAAGGATGATCCCCAGCTATCTACCCCTGACATTCAATGCCATTACCCTCGCTGAATCTCTCACTATCAATATCCTGGGGGCCTACCGTTGACCAGAAACTGAACTTGAGCAGGTCAGAGGCTAGGAATCCAGTGGCAAGTAACTCGTCTCTTTACTACCCAAAGGTTGTCCACCATCAACAAGGCTCAAGTCAGGAGTGTGAAGGGATATTCTTCACTTGCCTGCATGAGAGTAGTTTCAACTCTCAGGAAGTTCAACACCATATTGGACATAACAGCATGCTTAATAAGCACCCCATCCACAACCATTCACGCACTCCATCACCAATGCACAGTAACAGCAGTTTGTATTTCTACAGGATGCACTGCAGCAACTCAACAAGATTCCTTAGCACCTTCCAAACCCACAACCTCTTATTAGAAGGACAAGGACAGCCAAAGCATGGGAATACCATCACCTGGAAGTGGTCCTCCAAGCCACACACCATCCTGACTTGGAAATATATCACTGTTCCTTCCTTGTTGCTGGGTCAAAATCCTGGAACTCCCTCCCTAACAACATTGTGGGTATACCCACGCTGCAAAGACTGCAGCAGTTCAAGAAGGCAGCTCACCACCAGCACCTTGAGGGCAACTAGGAATGGGCAATTAAGTGCTGGCCTAGCCTGCAAAGCCCGCATTCCTTGAATGAATACAATAAATACGTAACTGGATTATTTTAATTTCAAATATATTGTTAGCTTCATTCATAAAAAATATATACAAGAAATACAAAACAGGAAATACAAAGCACCAGATGGCTTTCTTTACATTCATTTATCATCAGGTTAATACATTCTGTTTATAAAGTGCTACTGCCATTTATGTGGTCTCTTTAATCAATGCACTCTTCAAGTGTTGGAGAAAACCCAGCCTCTCAGTATCCAGTGGTGGTAGGACCTTAGATTACTGTCCTCCATAAAGCCTATCATCGGCTACACTAGGCTTCAGTGCATTCCTTAGCATGTGGTCCTGCAGCCTGGAATGTGCCAGTTGGCATCATTCACATACAGACACCTTGTGGCACTGGAAGATTAACAAGTTTTGGGCAGACCAAAGTGCATCTTTCACTGAGTTAATAATCTTCCAACAGCATGTGATTTTTGTCTTGATAATGCATCCTTGGGAACAGCCCATGGTTCATAGAGTCCTCTGTTATGTAGCTGCTTGGGACGAACAAAGATCATTTCATCCTTTTTCAGACCTTCTTTGCAAACGCACAGCCCACAAAGAGCTGGACAATTATCTCGTCCTCATCGCAGCCATCTTGAGGCTAGCGTGCTTTGGGAGTGAGGCTCTGACTGTGCAGGAAGGATCTGGCGAGGAGGGTTTTTGTCATTGGCAGCCAAGCGAGGTCGTGGTGCTTGTGGGCCAGTTGTAGTGATGAGTCATTCTGCCCAATGGTTTTGACAATCTGCTTGTGAAGCCATCCCACGGGATGCATCGTGACCTTCTCCAGGAGAGCCTGCAGGATGTTCCGTGCTGACCTGCAGAAACTTCTCCATGAAGGACAGGTAGTGTGACAAAGTCCAACTGAATGGAAGATTGTGCAGCAACAAGGCTAGCTGCATTCTTTGCAACACTCAGTACAGATAGAACCTCAGCATGTAGTCTCGCTTGGTGCATGTCCACCTTGGTCCTACACACAGTTTGATGCAGCTACGCACAATGGTGGGAATCAGGATGAAAGTGATGTTGTATATGAATTTTCCCCCATTCTCTGGAGACTTGTGCATCGCGACCCATCAGTCACCCTCCATCTTGGATCTCCAGATGAAACAGAAGATGTTTCAGGTGACTGCCAGGGAAAGCATCTCACACCTGATGACCAGATGACCTGCTATCGAGAGAGAGCACTGCACCCACATACGTAGATTTTGTTTGGCCTTTCCTATCTGCTACAGCCAATTCTTGATGCACAACCTGGCTCCTCTGAACCAGATTCCCAGCACCTTCAGATAGTCAGACTTGATGGTGAAGGGAATGGAGGATCAGTCAGGCCAGTTGCCACTCTTCCTGTGGTTGATTTTGGCCTCTGCGGCCAGCTCAGACTGTTCACAGATGCTATCAATCTGCCTACTGACCGTGGATCTGAGCAGATGATGGTAATGTTGTCCATATACAGGAAGGCTTTTGTCTGAGTGCCCCACTGCCTGGCACTGTTATCCCTCTTATGCCCGTGTCCTTCCTGATGGATTCAATAAAGGATTCTATGCATCACACAATCAAGAGAGAAAGGAGAGTAGACAACCTTGCCTGACTCCAGACTTGATGGGAAAGCTTTCTGCTTCCCACCTGTTAATTTGGACTGCACAGCTGGTGTCTGTGTAAAGCAATTGGATCCAATTCCTGATTCTCTCCCCAAAGCCCATTTTGAGAGAACTTCTATCATGTATGTATGCAATTTCCTGTTGCAGGCTTTCTCCTGGTCCAAGCTGACCAGGCCAGTGTCCACTCCAAACCCCCCATCATATTCCTGAGCATTTTAAAGCTGTCAGAGATTTTCCTGCCAGGTGGGGCACAGGTTTGATCTGGATGCATTACCTGAAACAGACTTGATCTGAATGGCAATGGACTTGGACAGGATCCTGTAGTCCATATTCAACAGTGAGACAGGTTGCCAATTCCTGATGTCCTCCATCGATCTCTTCTGCATGTAAGTGATGGTGATGGTGCCCTTCCTCCTGGATTTAGACATAGAGCCAGCTCGATGCATAGTATTGTACACTTCCAGCAGGTCTAGGCCCAGGCAGTTCCACAGACCTGAATAGAACTCACTCAGCCACTAAACCATCCTGGAGTTTTATTCATCTCAAGAAAGCAGATGGATCTTGTCAGCTCCACCAGGGTCAGTTGCTGGTCCAGACACTTCTGCATGCTATCATCTAAGACCTCGTATACAGTGGACAGGATGAATATTTTTGTCATAGAAAACTGTCTCAGTTTCCCAGAATTCTATAATGAGTGGTTTGCTGCTACTTTCTTTCAAAATCCCATTATAATGAAATTGGGAGTCTCTTGCAACTAAAGAAACCGACAGAAAGCAAACACAACTATTTCAAACAGTTGGAGGTCTAGCTAAATTATTTAATTTCTATCTACAGCACATACTATATTTGGAATAGGCATGCATTTTACGGTAAGTTATAAAGCTCATGTAAGGCCTGTTAATACCTGCTAACTGCCTTTCTTGGGAATTTTGGGTTTGGATCTTTCTGCTTTGCGAGACTTGTTTATGATAATAGTCAGTCCTATAGCATCCTCGGATCATTGAGCTTGACTTAATTAACTTAGCCACATCCAGCTTACTAATGGAATCTGGAAATTCATTATGATTTTGTCTGGAACCAGACAGACAAATGAAATCTGGAGTGCAATGAATAATAAATAGTACTGAAATAAAAACAAAGAAAGCCTTTCTTCCCCCAGTACAGTGATTTTAACTCACAAAACACCAAAAGTATCTTCAAAGGACCCCATACAATCTGGAACTGCATTTGGGGACTATTGGCACTCTGAATAAAGAATTCAAATGTGGAGGCAAAAACTGGGTTTAAATCACTAAATCTTACTTCCATATCTACAAATTCTAAAACTGGCACTTACTGTTTATAATAAATGGTTAATTTAGGGGATGGAATTGAATAACCTGATTTAATTGAACATTCAAGAGCAGCGCCACCCAGAGACGGAAGGGGACTGTTCAAATGGGCGGGGACTTCCGCTTACGGCCGGGACGGGTCTGGTGTTGCCTGGTAACCGAGGCCTGCCAGCTCCATGTGGCCGGGCCAGGCCTTGTAACCCGTCGTTGTAGCTGCTCGGTGGAGTCTCGGGAGAAGGGAGTGAGCGTCTGGGGGATGCGGGCGTGCAAACTCAGAGACTCCACAGACATTTTCAATGTAAGTTGAAGCCTTTTTCCTGCCGTTTATTAACTGCTTGCATTCCCCTGATGTACCTTCACCGTCACCAGGACCCCCTGCACCAGAACACTGCTTCCATCTGTGGTTAATCTGATTCCAATCTCACCGACTCTCTCCAATGGTTGGGGTTTCAGGATCAGGTAGTTTCTGGTAGATCCTGATCAGGATCATCCTTCCCCAGCCATCACGCCAACTACATTTAGTTCAAGAGTGACACAACTCTTTTTACTCTTTTTAAATTCTTTTAAACCGTTATCCAACACGTTGATCAAACTCGGATTTAAAATTGTGGGGAAGTGGAAGAATTCACATTCCAATTCAGAACATTTGAAAGGTTATTGGACTGAGATGTAAACTTTGTTTCTCTCAACAAACATTGCATTTCTGGCATTCTGTTTTTTTTTACTTTGGATTTCTGTCATTGCAGGTTTTTTTGCACCTCAATTAGATTAAAAATTCATGGATTGCCATTAATGGAAGAGAGTTACAAGCATGCTACTCTTGCTTTGTGTTCAAAAGTGTCTCTTAACTTTTTAAAGGCCTGACTTTATTTTTTTAGAAGATACCTGTAAGTACTAGTGGACTTGGGGGTACTCGTGCAGGATACCCTAAAGGTTAACCACCAGGTGGGATCAGCGATAAAGAAAGCGAATGCTATGTTGGCATTCATTTCGAGAGGTATAGTGTATAAAAGTAAGGAAGTGTTGATGAGGCTTTATGAAGCACTGGTGAGGCCTCATTTGGAATACTGTGTGCAATTTTGGGCCCCATATCTTAGGAAGGATGTACTGATGTTGGAGAGGGTTCGGAAGAGATTTACGAGGATGATTTCAGGAATGAAAGGGCTTACTTATGATGAGTGTTTATCGGCTCTTGGACTGTACTCACTGGAGTACAGAAGAATGAGAGGGGACCTCATAGAAACATTTAGAATGTTGAAAGGACTGGACAGAGTAGATGTGGTTAAGCTGGTTCCTTTGGTGGGTGAGTCCAGGACTAGAGGGCACAATCTTAGAATTAGAGAGTACCGGTTTAAAACAGAAATGAGGAGAAATTTCTTTAGCTAGAGGGTAGTGAAATTATGGAATTCTTTGCCATATACAGCTGTGGAGGCCCAATCATTGGGGGTGTTTAAGGAGGAGATAGATAGGTATCTAATGAGTCAAGGGATACGGGGATAAGGCCAGAAATTGGGGCTAGATAGGAATAGTCTTAGTTTAGCTCATGGAGTAGACTCGATGGGCCGAGCGGCCTACTTCTGCTCCTTTGTCTTGTGAAATACATACTCTCTGTTCATCCTTTTCATTTCTCCTTGTCATAAAAATATCAATCAAGTTGCCCTTTCACCTTCTAAATTAGTGAATACAAACCTAGTTTGTGTAATCTACTTTTGCAGTTAACTCTTGGGAGTCCAGCTACAGTACTAGTAATGATACACTGCACTCTCTCTATGGTGTGTTTGTCTACCTAGGGTTTTCTAGAATGTAACTTAATTCCTATTCCTTTGTACATTAGCTCTAAAAATAAAAAGATCAATATCCATTAGACTTTTGGAATTAACTTCTGTGCCTGGTTATGACCTTCTGATAGTCTATTTATGTTGACTTAAGGTCTCTTTTGACCACCAAATTTTTCACCATATTACAAAGTACCTTGCCTATATTAGATCCACGGTAGATGACCTCACAGTTGCTTGTGTTGAAATCCATGTTTGTTGGTCCATTTACACCTTTTACAATGCTCTGTGTCGTTGGCAAACTTGGATGCACAGCTTTCTATCCCACCATCCAAATACTAAATTGTTATCACCTCACCACTGATTTTTAACAGGGGCTCATACAAGAGCATGGTTGCCTTGCTTGAGCCTGACAAAATCCAACTACATGTCAGTCAGATCAGCTTTGGAAAAGATTCTAAGTCCTCTGGTTTGGATTGGGCTAGACTAACTCTTTATAAATTCCTGAGGCTCAATACTTGATAAGTACATTTACTCCTTCACTACTAGATTGTCAATGGTAGGGTCACACAAAACCCTGTAATACTGTATTAAGTGGGTATGTGCTGCAATTCTGAATGGCAGTGGTTGGGTTGAGTTTGGATTGGTTAATGGTTTGCTCAGGTTCAAGTGTAGGTATTTTATACCTTTGCAGATCCCTATCCTACACATAAAACAATCCTTCCAATTTGAGTACTTGGCTATTATCCTTTTTCAATTTCATCTACCACTCAGCCAGCATCCTGGCCAGATCAATAAATTCTTCAGGTACCATCAAAAATCTGGGATGAGTTAAGGAGGCAAAAAAGTGTCATTAGTTAGGATTAGTATAAATGGGCATTTGATGGCCAGCAGACTCAATAGTCAAAGGGCCTGTTTCTGTACTGTATAACCAAGTATTTATGTACTTCATGTCACATTGAAGCAAGGAAACGAGCACTAACGTCTCATCTCTGATGTAGTTTTCCTTGTCAGAATCCTGGTATACTGTAGATTATTTTCACCTCCTATTTCATCCCCATCCTTCTTGCAATTCCTGCTGTTGTGTTTCTGCTCCAGCTATGGCATTGAACTAGCCCAAATTATAGCAGATCAGCTTTTCACATGGTGAACATGGCTCACATTATGTCTTAATTTTATTGTCATCTTATAATACAATACAAGAGGCCATTTACCCCACTAGGTCCATGCCAACTCCCAGGGGATCAATCCCAGTAGTTCCATTTCCCTTCTCCTTATTTCTTTGTAAATCTACAACTTATTGTCTCCTGCACATGCCCATCAACTCTCCTTTGATTCTTTTTGCCATCAATATATACTAAAGTACAACTTATGGTAGCTAATCAGTGCCTTAGGATGTGGGAGGAAACTGGAGCACCCAGAGGAAACTCGCGTAGTCATGGAGAGAACATGCAACTTCCACAGACGGCACCGAGGTCAGGTTTGGGTCTCTGGAACTGTGAGACTGCTACCTAACTGCTGTGCCAGCCACCATGTTGCATTTATTCTACTACTTTGGGGTTCCACAAGGAAACATCTTTGTCCGTCCGGTTCCTCACCCTGTTAGAGTGAGGGGCAAGGCTGGTAGGAATATGGAACCTTGGATGATGAGGGATATTGATGCCCTGGCCAAGAAAAAGAAGGAGGCATGGGTCAGGTACAGGCAGTTGGGGTCAAGTGAATCCCTGGAGGAATAAAGGGGATGTAGGAGTGTACTCAAGTAGGGAATCAGGAGGGCAAAAAAGGGGTATGAGATAGCTTTGGCAGAGACATTAAGGGAAATCCAAAGAAATTTTATATTAAGGGAGAAAGAGTAACTAGAGAGAGAGAATAGGGCCACTCAAAGACTAAAGGGGACATCTTTGTGCAGGAGATGAGAAATGTCCTTAATGAATATTTCTCCTCTGTTTTTACTGTGCAGAAAGACCTGAAGATTTTGGAACTAGGAAAAGTAAATGGGGAGGCATTGGGGATAGTCCACATTACAGTAGAGGAGGTGCTGGATGTCTTAAAAGGTATGAAGGTAGACAAATCTCCTGACCAGGTATATCCATGAACACTGTGGGATGCTAGAGAAGAAATTACGGGAGCCCTGGTTGAAATACTTACATCATCGTTAGCCACAGATGAGGTGCTGGTAGATTGGAGGATAGCAAATGTTGCACCTTTATATAAGGGCGGCAAAGAAAAACCTGGGAACTATAGACTAGTAAGTGTAATATCTGTGGTAGATAAGTTACTGGAGAGGATTCTGAGGGTTAAGATGTACGTGCATTTGGAAAGAGATGGGTTGATTAGGGATAGTTAGCATGACTTTGTGTGTGAGAGATCATGTCTTATGAACTTGATTGACTTTCGTGGTCACATCATCAAAAAACACAATGAGGGTCCGGGCAGTAGATGTGGTTTGTATTGATTTCAGTAAGGCCTTTGATAAGGTTCCATATGGTAAGCTGCTTTGGAAGGTTGCGCATGCAATCCAGGGAGAGCTGGCCAATTCGACACGTAATTGGCTTGATAATAGAAAGAAGATGGTAATGGTGGAAGGTTGTTTCTTGGACTGGAGGCCCATGGCTAGTGATGTGCCTCGGGTCGATGCTGGGCGTATTGCTGTTTGTCATCTCTATCAACAATTTGGATAAGAATGTACAAGGCATGGTTAGTAAGTCGCAGATGACACTAAAATAGGTGGTATAGTGGACAATGAAGAAGGTTATCAAAAATTATAGGGGGGGGTCTTGATCAGCTGAGTAAGTGGGCTAAAGAATGGCAAGTGGATAAGTGCGAGGTGTTGCATTTTGGGAAGTCAAATCCAAGTAGGACTTTCACAGTGAACAGCAGGGCCCTAGGTAGTGTTGCTGAACAGAGGGACCTTGGAGTACAAGTACATGGTTCCCTGGAAGTGGAGTTGTAGGTAGAAGGTGGTGAAGAAGGCTTTTGGCATGCTGGCCTTCATAAGTCAAGGCATTGAGTATAAGTTGGGTTTAAGATGAGAGGGGAAAGATTTACTAGGAACTTGAGAAGCTTTTTTACACACAAGGTGGTATGCATGTGGAATGAGCTGCCAGAGGAAGAGGTTGAGACAGGTACAATAACAACTTTCAAAAGACAATTGGACAGGTACATGAATTGAAAATGTTTGGAAGGTTATGGGCCAAACACTGGCAAATGAGTCTAGCTTTGATGGGGCATCTTGGTTGGCATGGACCAGTTGGGCTGAAGGGCCTGTTTCTGTGCTGTATAACTCTATGAACTACATGGTGTGTCTTGGTGAGATTTTAAGGATACATGTTATTTGGTTCTACATATACACTAATACCCACCTCTACATTTTTTTTTAAATTCATTCAAGGGATGTGGGCTTTGTAGGTTGAGCCAGCACTTAATTTCCCATCTCTAACTGCCCATGATGGTGAGCTGCATTCTTGAACCTCTACAGTCCCTGAGATGTAGGTACACCCACAATGCTGTTAGGTAGAGAGTTTCAGGATTTTGACCTAGTGATGGTGGAAAAAATGATGATCTATAACGTCAGTATGGTGTGTGGCTTGGAGGGCAACTTTCAGATGGTGGTGTTCCCATGCTTTTACTGCTCTTGTCCTTCTAGCTGGTAGAGGTTGTGCATTTGGAAGGTGCTGTCTAAGGAGTCTTGGTGAGTTGCTGCAGTGCATTCCGTGGATGGTGCAAACTGCTGTTGCAGTGCATTGATGGTGGATTGAATGAATGATTTCTGGATGGGATACTATCAAGTGGGCTGCTATGTCCTGTATGATGTTGTGTTGAGTGTTGTTGAAGCTGCACTCATCCAGGCAAGCAGAAAGTATTCCATCACACTCGTGACTTCAACCTTGTAGATGGTGGACAGGCTTTGGGGAGTTAGGAGGTTCCTAGTCCCTGATGTGCTCTTGTAGCCAAATTGTGGATATGGCCGGTTCAATTCAGTTTCTGGAGTAGCTTTACATTCTGGAGTTTGGTAACTTCTCCAACATCTCTGATACACTGTTTGTCCAACATCCAAGTGAAATTCTGTCCTTATCTAACATTCGCTCAGTGTACAATAGAGTTCACTGAATAGTGATCAGGTATAGTAATTCGGCAGTTCACCCTGCTTTGCTTGAGTGCACTATGCCGGTTTGTCATATCCTATCTACTGGCTTAAATCAGTTGCCTCTGCACGTAAGAGAAATCAAAGCTGGGCCATTTGGTTGGTATGGTTTAGTACTACATTTAGTGGTGCATTTACTTACTGGGCTGTCACTATTACTTCAGCAGTGAGCAATTGTAAATAGTAGCTTGACAGAAACAATTTGCTTTTGACAGGTGGAGTTTTTTAAAACGGGCAAAAATGTCATCTATTATGTTGAACGAAGCTGCCAGGTGTCTGAGGAGGAGTCTGTGGCAGTTTTCAAGGTTACCGTTTGTTCGTTATTGCAGCTACAAAAGGAAAATGTCCCCTGACGGAGCATCAGTCAAACTCTACTCCACAGTTAAATCTGAGAAGGTATCAAAGTCAAATAAGAGCCACAAACCTGACTTCAATAAGTCAGAACTGGATGTTAAAGGTAATGCAAAGAGATTAACTGAGTTCCCAGAGAGCTTCCAAGAGCCTGCTGCAGACAGAATGGTAAAGAGGCCAGGAATCAATCTTTCTACTGGAACTTCAGGAAGACAAAATCATGCCAATTTTACTCAGCGGTTTCAAAACTCTTCCAAAGTTACAAGTGCACAGTCAAACTCAAAACCTTGTCATGTCCATAATTCAGAATTTCAGAACCTTAGAGATGACGATTTTATAAAACAAAAATTGCCAAAGACTTCTCAACCTTTTGTAAGGGAGGCAGGTTCAGAAATGTTATTTGGCATGGTGCCATGCAGCCTAGCCCTTTCCCAATTACGCAGAAAGATTTTCAAGCTGTTTGTTAAGGAAAATCGAACACACAGAACTGAAATGCAGGGAATCTATCAGCGAGCCAGAGAGACTGGAGTGCCAGTACATCAGGTGATGAGAAAGGTGCTTGACAGGTTGTGCGAGGGTCGAGTTCACCAAGGCATTTGTCTTGAGGTGACACCACTAGACTATGTGAACTATGATCAATGCTGTTCAGCAACTATTGATGTTTCTGAACTTGAAGACAGCAACAAACCAGTGTTGTGGCTGGCATTGGAAGGAATCCAGGATCCCATGAATATGGGAGCTCTGCTTCGTTCAGCGTACTTCCTTGGAGCAGATCTTGTTCTAGTAAGTCAGCCAAACAGGTAACTATTAAGACTGTTGTATTTTAAAGTTAACTAATTTATGGATTTATAGGTTGTATGATTATTCAGCATAATTTGTAAAATTATTGCAATAATTTGTAATGAAATGTATATAGTAAAATAAAGTTGAGGTGCATGCATGTGAACTTTTATAAATAGTATTTTTATTTCGTCAAAGGAATGTTGGAAGCATGAAGCACCTTGTTGACCTTGGGGCGTTTAAAATGTTGCTCCTGCAAATAATCCTTTTATTTTGTAACCCTTGCAGTTAACTCCCAAGTTTTTTAATAAAAAAATTATTAAAAATGAATTTCAAAAAGAAATTTTACTTAATCTTAGGTTTGGGTGTTTCAAAGTAAAATGATAATTTTGAGTTGTTTGCAAAATTTTTATCATATTTTTGACATGAACACCAAGCATTTGATTATTAAAATGCTGTGGATGGTTTACTAATATCATCCAGCAGGTGGCACTCAAACCCTGTTTAATAAAGGTGAAAGGTGTTCTTTTTCTCCTCACATTTGAATAAGTCATCCAAATGATATTTAAGGATATTGGCACGATTTGATAAATCAGCACAGTCCCACTATAGGGATGTCCAAGTATTCTTTGCTGCAATGAAGACATAAAAGTTCTTTGTCATTAAGAACTTGCAACTAAATTTAGTTCATTTTTCTTTTGATTTAAATTTTCTTTTAATATTATTGGTACCTTTTCAGAATGTAAAACTTGTTTTTGTAATTGACACAAATGGAGAAGGGGACTGTTTACTGAAGACAAAAATGATTTCAGGTTCTTGAAGGAATTTTGAAATGTTTGATCTGATATCAATCACTGATATCTGTACAGCCACTATGTTGTACAAATCCTCCCTTGACTTTACTGATTGACAGAAGATCTGTCTTTAAAATAACATTTTTAGTGAGATATTTTATGTGGAGAATGATTAGCATTTATTATGACGTTTGTGATTTGTATTGTAATATATTAGGGCTGGTCTCAATAATATGACTTGTATTTCTGGACATGCAGTATGTGAAGTTTATGCCTTTTATGAACTGGATCAGTCATTTTATCATTCTTAAATTTATCCAATAATTGTTAACTTAATGAAAATGCAGGAATAACTTTCATCTGAGTCTGAAAGATGTAGTTTCAAGCTCTGCTCAGGACTTAACCACTGGCCTTTCAATACACTGTCACTGGGGCTATATAAACTGAGGCCAGGCAAATGTGAAAACATCCATGCCACTGTCAATGATCTCTGTGTCTTGATTATCATTATTATCCCTTAGCCTACAGCACCAAAACATTAACTAGCCATTTGCCTCAGTAATGTTTGCGCAAACTTCCTGTGTACAAATACCAATGAAGTAATTTGTTGACTTTGAAGCAATTCTTTTGGATGCAGATTCAGAAGGTGGTGCTTCATTATGTTAAGGCTGCAGCTGTAACTTCTAGTACAGAAAATAACAAAACCAATCAAGTTGCTTCAAAACCTGCTCCAATCCTGTAGGTAGGGTATGATTCTTCACAGCAAGCAGAATACTGAACTGAAGAACGTATTGTCTGTGCCAATTTTAGGAGGAATATAATGGTAGCATTGTATGTTAAAATCATTTTTAGATGTGAACTAAATATCATAGAGTGCTATATACATGGAAAAATGCAGTTATGTTTATTGTGGGTTTTTATGCTCAGAGAAATAAAGGATTTCTGTTCATATTCACCTTGCATTGTCTTCCAGTTGCCCTCTAACACCAACTGTGAGCAAAGCCAGTGCTGGAGTTGTAGAAGTTATGACAGTTTATTGCACTCGCAGCTTGCCCCAAGTGCTAAAGGTAACACAAATTCAGATGTAGAAGTTTTTTTTCCAGGAGTGTTTCCAACCAATTTTGTAAAGTTGCTTAATTTGTGTCATCTTTAACTTTAACACAGGCAAAAGCAGCTGAAGGGTGGAAAATAATAGGAACTGTTGGAAATTCTACAGAAGCCACTCATGTACCAATCATCCCTTGTACTGAGTTCCAGTGGAATAAACGGACTATACTCGTTCTAGGTAGTGTTAAATGCTGTTTGTAACTAACGGGCAAGATTATTGGACCTTTTAAAACAAAGTTGGCAAAATAGTGGATGGTTAGACTTTGCATTAACTGCTGTAATAATGCTCCAATCTGCAGAGGTTTATTCAGGATTAAAGGTTTCATTTTAAAAAAAAAATACTGTAAATGAATTTCTTGTTCAGGTCATAATCAATAATATCTTTTCAATGATACCATTATAAAAATGCAGAATTGAGTTTCAATTATACCAATTCTATAATTGTGTTTTACAGAGCCATAACACTGGTTTTGAAATAACCATTTTTCCCTGCCCAGATAACTAAAGCACAAAATCTGGAGTTGATACATAAGTTCAACACCAAAGAAGTGCTAAATGATTAGTGTTGTCTTTCAGAGAGGTATTAAACAGAGAGCTCACTTCCCTTGTTGTGGGAAAGGTCCATGCGTACTACCCAGAGAAAAACGGGGGAGTTCCCTGAATTCAAGCTCAATATTTATTCCTTTACTAATACAACAGGTTATATGCTCATCTATTCTTTATGGGGCCTTGTGTGCAACTTAGCTGAACTTGTCTATAATTCAACATCAATTACACTGAGTGTAATTCTGTGACTGTGAATTTGAGATGTCCTAAGGATGTTATTTTGACATCTGTGTCTGTAGTAATTCAAACAAATTGTAGATGGGTAATCTGATGAGGAAAAGGAGTTTTACTCTGCAGCTGACTGGCATTTCTGCTTCTCAGCACTAAACTGGTCCCCTGGAATTTTTGTGCCAATTTTGCTATTCACATCAACTAAGGAATGACTATCTAGCTCTGGAATTAGATTCCAGTTGGACACATCCAGGTCCTTGGACATCATACCGTCTGCAGAATGACCCTGTCAAAGTTCTAGAGCAGCTCACAGGATCCTCAGTGAACTTTGGGATTGTGTTGACATTTGTATCTATGTTTACCTCATGTATTAGCTGCTAAGAGAAGAATGTATATCAAATATAAGGATTTTTTTTTGGCACTAGACCTGTGTGTTGGTCAAACTTAAGTTCTGTCTGCAGTATGATTGGGATTTGCAACTATTTTCATGCCATCAATTTGCCATCCTTGCCATTCATTTCGGTAGTAGGTTCGAGCAGTTCATCTCACATATCAACATTGTTTTTCTGTTCCTCGTCTCTAGGAAATGAAGGTTTTGGCCTTTCTGATGATGTAAGCAGCCTTTGCCACACAATGCTGACAATACCAGGAGGTAGAGACTTGCAGGCTGGGATTGAATCTTTGAATGTGTCTGTTGCTGCAGGTAATTCTTAGTGAAATAATTCCACATCAATTTAGGCAGTTGTCTTCAGTGTAATTCTTTTTCCATCTTGATGAGAAACAACAATTGTGCACGTTGAAGACCGAGCATTCTGAAGAATTAATAGTCAGCCTTTGGGCATAAACTTTACATTGAATAATTTTCAGAAGAATTCTAAGCATTGCCCAATGTACACTGAAAGGTGTATGTTGTAGTTTAATTCAGAATTAATATATAAGCCACACTTTGCTGATGTGAACTCTATATAGAGGCACCACATTAATTTCTTCAGTTGTTTGATTGACAAGTGTTCAGTTATTTATGTTGTTCAGTATTTTGGGAAATGCATTTTCTTTGCAGTATTCTGGAATTAAATATTTTGTATGTAATTTTGAAGTTGTGAATAATGGAAAGGTTTTGGCAAATTCAGGAACAAAAACAATGATAAATGATTTATATTTGTGAAAAATATGGATCAGGTTAGTGTAATCTAATGTGTAGATTAATTGGGTAACCTGATATTTGGGATTAGCTGTGTGTCTTAATGACTCCTGGCTTCCATAATGAAAATATTGATTATCATGGAAGTCAAAAATGCCTTTGCTCTCTATGTGGACAGCATATTAGTTTTGAGTTACAATGGAATTGAATAAAGTACAATTTTAACCGGAACACATTTGGAGGAACTTAATGGGATCAAATGCCCTTCATATACCTTGCTCTACCTTCTATTAGTTTCAGTATTGGAATGACTCCCAACAAGTGGCTTAAAGCAGCATTTGAAGGGAAATGACATGAGATTAGACCTTGTTCTTTCTCACTTTAGGTTCTACGTAACCAGGGAGGTTGCCCCAATTGATATCTGAGCACTTGGGTTGAAATAGGATGTCATGGTAAGAAATCACGTAGAAGATGGCTACCTTTGCTATTTTAGGGAAAAAGGGAGCAAATCTTCCACTCCCTCTGCATCGGTGGGTTGCATGGTTCCCTTGAATTGTAATGGAACAGAACAACTCTGGGATGTTTGGAGCAACAAATTGGAGGAATAGGTCAACTTGTGATCAGTAGTTTGAGATAAAGCTTCAGCCACATTCTAACCAAAGAAAACATCATGTTAAAACTCAGTGGGTTTAACAGAAAAGGTGACAAGTTTTTTGTATCCCAGTTTCATTTACTTGATGCGATTTGATTCTTCATTTTACTTCTTGCAGGGATTCTCTTACATTGCATAACCAGCAAGAGGATGAAGGGATGAAAGGCTCCCCACGTTAATCTCTCCAAACTATCTTGAAGTGATTTATTTTGTTTATACCCAGCCACTGAGCTATTTCCAATCGCTGTTTAAACCAGTTTAATTGCTGTGAATGTTTGTCCTGTTTATAGGTTTTGATTTTCAGTATAAACTGAACTTTAAAAAGTTAGGAACACCGTCTTTTTGTTAATGATCTGCAAAGTAAATTTTGTATAAATCTGATCATCTGCACAGGTTGTGGTTTGAGCTCTGGCAGTTCTACTCTGCATACGGAAGTATTTTCTTTTGAATCTCATCTGTATGTGGTTGGGTTACTTTTATATGATTGTTGCAACCTGCGGGGATCTGACTGCAAATCTACCATGTTATAATGATGACTTAGAACTTTTAAAAATTACAATAAAAATATAAACATTGTTCTTAAAGTATGTGCGATTCAATTTACATCATAGGAGGAGGTCATTCAGCCTAATTGGTTTATGGACATAATGAGTCATCTCCGATTTCACTTCATCCTGCTCAGTCAACATCTTCTTTCATTTTCTTTTCTCTCGTTTATGTACCTACTGTCCCTTTAAATTCTGGCATGAATAGGGAACATTTGTATTTATTACTTATTTGTTTCAAAATCCTTTTTTGTTTTAAAAATAACATGTTGTAAATCTGTCTTGTTTACTTCAGGGTTACATCAGCATTCAGAATAGCATTGATCCTGAAAACCTGTTGCTGTCTTAACTGGAAGTAAGACTACATTTTGCTGCAGAGAATCTTCAGGGTCTGATGGATACTTGGGTTCTTGCTCACAGAGAAAATGTATTCTATGTAATTATGGAAAATTGTTATTTTTACACCAGATTTTGTATGCAATTTTCACTTCTCCCTTGCCTGCTCACTTCTCCTAGAAGCTAGTTCCTTGCTGAAGTATAGTTTGAAGGCCAGCTATATTTAAAAAAAATTGTACTCGTGTACAAAAAGACTGACAGGAAAAGATCATTTGGTTCATGAATTCTGTCTTATTGTGTAACATCTAAGCAATAAGATGGCCAATACAAGGAAAAAGTAATTACGGTAAATTGTTTGATCTGATGAAAAACATGCCGTTTGACAATAGTGACTATAAAGTCATTGTCTTTTATCACATCTTTCATTGTATGTAGAAATATCACCTCTATGAATCTCTGGCTCCTTTTAGAATGTTTGTTGTGAACATCCATCAACTACACAGCTGCAGATCTTTAATCTTTCTTTCTCTCAGGTAGTTCTGTATACACGTTCTCTCCTTTTCCTTAATTCAATTAATAGTTTAATGCGTGAACCGTTCAGTTCCGTAAGTCAAATATGTCCGTCACGACCCTCAGAAGTTTGTGCTGTCTGGGATAAAGAGAGTTGAGGATTTTTAGGCTAGATTTTAGTATAGACTCTCCTTTAAACCTCTTGCAAGGTTGTGCCTTTTGCTTATTTTCCAGCCTGTGAGTAGGAAAGAGGCAGACAAACCACTAAGACCTGACTGATGACTCTGTGTACCATATTCTAATATCCTAGCTGTTTTTAGCCATTTCTCCTTGCCTTTACCTGTGGATCTTTAGAAATTCATACAGTGCATTTTTTCCCAACAGATTTTAATTCAGAACCCTGCCTGCCTGCTACATGCTTTGTAATAACCATATTATGTATTATACTATCAACATGAAATATCTAAATCAAATTGTACCTTTTTCTTGAGGTTTCTTGTATTCCCAGCACATTTCTGATCATTTTAAGAAGAGTAACAGCCTTTTTAAGGCTTTGCCAATTAGTCTTTACACACAGGTTTTTCTACTAATGATAACACTGTCCAAAAGAACAAAACTATACCAAAGCTGTTCTCCATAAAATGAGTTCCCACACACACTACATTTTGAGGCATATTATCAAATCCTCTTGATCATTTAAATATACAAATTTGACCAGGCCAACAGTGAAAAATTCTTACATGGGTCATCCTCAAATGTTTAAATTTTGTTAGAGCCATCATTTTGGTAGTAAAAGTTATCAGTTCCTTTTGTCTCCTGTCTCCCTGGGGAATAGAATTGATTTCTGATAGGCATGTCACTTTTGCCTTTATCACTGTCAAGCATCATGCTAATTCTTTAAGTCAGCCAAGGCAATGAGTGCAAATAAGTTGTTTGATCATAGTGGGAGGCCGCAGATCAGAAATTGATCTTGTCCTCAGTTGACATGGATGCAGATTTGTCAGGAGTTGCTGGATATTCTGTTAACAGGAAATCTGACTTTTGTTTCTGTGATTGCTGAACTGACTGAAATCAGCTAACTCAGTTCAGATTGGGAAATGGAACTTCAGTCTTCCTGCATTGTGATTCACAGGGCTGCACCTTTACCTGTCTGGAAGCTGTCAATGTGTTGAAGTGGCTTCTGTTAAAATTAACAGGAGAAAGTTATGGTCAACCCTAATATTCAATCCACAATGAGGGTAATGGATTGGATATCAATCCAACTGAATATTGTTGCAAAACATGTTTTAACTAGGAAAGTAAGAATGCAAGTCTAGTTCTTATAGAATTACTTTTTTTTACCAGTTCTGTAATTACTCAATGGTATATCCAGCGATTGCATGAGATAGTAAGGAAACAAGTTCTCACTCTCTATTCTGAGGTAACTGATCTTGGTCAAGGCAATGGTAAATTTAAGGAGATAAAAGGAGGAAAAGGGAAGTGTATGCAAAAATGAAAACAAAATGAGTTTTTTTTGTACAATGCTATTTACAATTTAATTTAGTCTGTTAATTCATTCATAGAGATGAGTTTGGCTGAGACTGATTAAATTTAATTTCATCTGAGCAGCAAAGGAAGATTTCTAGTAGTTTATGTATATTTGGTTACAATATTTACTTTGTAAAAGCAATAGGGCTTATCTTTATGATTAGACTGTGTCTCAGTGGTTGTGGTAGAGTCTGCTTGATTTCTTATGTGAATGGATAAAGCAGGATTGAAGCACTGGTAGTTCTGCTTGGTAAATTGGCTACCTATGTTAGCCACAAAAGCCAGGTGTCCATTTGACATCTGGCAAGTTTCCCCATTCATTTCCACTGAACACTGTCACTCTCTTCTGTCCAGCAGGGGCCACACATTTCATTGTTTTTTAAAAAAAAATTAAGCATTATTTAAATTTATTCTAACCAGGTGGGTAATATGGTTATGGCAATGTTTGATGCCCATCTTTGGTTGCTTTAAGGGCATTAAGAATCATTTGTGAGCCAGACCAGATAGGAAGCAAAATAGCTCTCCTAAAGTTCATTATTGAATTAGAGCCAACTCACAAATTTACCAGATTTATTGAATTCAGTTTTGGAATTTACCACAATGGACTTTTGACCTTGAACACCTGAGTCACCAATCTGTAACTACGAATCTGCCATTCCCTTTCATATCCTAGTGATTGGTATCTGTGCATACGTATCTTTCTATAAACAAAATAATGACCTGCATCACAAACAGCTTCAAGTTATCCCTTAGTGCTTTACAGTCAATGAATTATTTTTGATGAGCGGTCACTGTTGTAGGAGCTTCTTTGAATTTGTTGTTGATTTCTCTGTGGACCTTCATAGAACTAAACCTTAAAAACAAAAAGCAATGTTATATCAATATATTGATTATCCAGTGACTGAGTTGTGTTATCATTGTGCCAACTGAATACTCTGACAATTCCTATTTTCAATCCACTTTTAGCAGGTGAACACAAATCTATTGTAACTTCATTTATTTCAATCAATTATGGTCCTTTTGGTACAAAGGGTTGTTAAATATCTTCGAGTGTCACATTCTCGGGAGGTCTTTATGCATCATGTGCTCTGCTTTAAAGGCTAGTTAAAATTCGGGTTATTATTTTCCTGACAATGTGGGGCATGTGAACACACTTCATTTATTTTATTTATGCATTTTACTGTCATTGATGTTAAGAACATTGAATTACAGGTTTACCAAATATGGTGATCAGTAGCTCCTGGACAAACTAGGCATGTTCACATTTCTTTATTCTCTTTTTTTTATTCTCCATTCTTCTGGACTGTGCCAACTCTTGCTTTTTTTAGTACTTCAATCCAAATGCATTTCAATTGTAAGCCTTAATAGTGAATGTTGGCAACTTATGCAGGATATCATAGACAAACCTATCTAGCAACACCTTGCTGTCAAATCCATGTGGTAGCTGATGTGTAATGGCCACCTTGCATTTAAAGAATTGTGCAGGCATCTTCTACTGCATAGACCTGGAGTAGAAGCAAGTCATTCTCTGTATTGAGGAATTGCCTAAGAAGTTGTTCTCAAATAAAAATTATGGAGATTACACTGTTGATTTGGAATCAGGAGAGGAATTTGTGGTTACGTTTTCTTTTCCTTAACCATTTTATGTGCTTTTTTTTATCATTGCTGTTGCCTTTGGGGTTGAAATTATCCAGGGAAGTTCCATGTCAAGAGTCTTTTATATCTATTTGCACAGTTTTTTGAATGAGGAATTAAGCCAGTTTAACATACTGTGCAAAAAAACCCACTAAAAGCAATGCAGCACTCCCTTGAGTGCTACATTGAAGTGTCAAAGTAGATTATTTACTCAAACCTTGAAGAGCAGATTTAAGTCCACAAATCTTGAATTAGAAACAAGGGTATTACTAACTGAAGTCAATAGTAGCAATCCAATTGCTATTCCAGCTGCAAAGAACTAACTTGTCACAAATGTTCATTTGAGGACCTTCTGAGGTGTATGTTCAGTTAATGCACTGAGTTGCCTGGTGTATTACCTCAACATAGGCCCCAGAGGATCATTATAGGAACTTGAGAATTTTGTGATGGTCTCTCAAAATATTCCAATCACAATGAATCAGAAAATAACAATGTGGAAAAGTGTAAATTGTAACAAAATCCATTCTAGTTGAACTTGCTTTACAATATTGTGCAGAATTTTTCCAACATGCAATTAATGAAAGAAGGTTTCAATCCATTATTAGAGCAATATAAAGAAGGCTTAACCCTTCATCCCAGCAACTGATGAGGGAGTGCTTAATGCTGGTATCAGATGAGAAAAAATATTTTATTCTTTCTCATCTTAATAAGCAAAATAAAAGTAAATGAATGAAAATTATTTTGCTTATGCCATTAGATTCATTTGTGTTTACCATCTAATACCAATCTAAAGGCTGAAAAATACAGAGTCACAGCAAATTAGATTACTCATGCAGATAATTCTTATCTTTTTGGTTCTCCTTTCTTTCTACTGATTCTCTCCCACAGTGAAAATACTCATCCTGTACAGATTTACAAGTGTAATAAAAGCAAAACCATTTCAAAGCAAGATTATACTTATACAGTTAATTATAGTTTTCTCATAACAAATCATATTTTCATTGCCTTGATGCATTACTTCAAGGCATCACCCTCAGAAATATTTCTGCTGCAATATCATTTAATCTGCAGACTGAAAATGGTTGATTAACAGAAGTCTGTTTGCTTTTCAAAGCATGAATCTTAGCTCAAGGTTTTCAAAGCTACTTTGATTCCTAAAGAGGAATGGAAGAAATGCTTTTGTTTTTTTTGGGTGGATGTTGCCATGGCAATGTAAACAAGGATGGGAAGATTTCTGCTGGCAGGTATTCCTAGTCAATTAGTGAGCGTGCTCAAGAATTAAAACATTAATGATTTCATTTAAATACTAATTAGAGGAAATTTTACTTTGTATGCAAATCATTGACAAGTAGTGACCTTAAACTTCCTTAGAACATTAGGTAAGATGGACTACATCCATTTACAAACTGCTTGTGGTTCTGAATCTTGAGGTACTTATCACTGGCTTTGTACCCTAGGATTGTTACCCCACCATCCATGTACCATGGACCACTTGAGCTTATCCAAAACTTTGCCACTCATACTCTAACACAGGATGTCCTGTTCACCCATCACTCCAACTACATCAGTTCAAGTTCAGGCATTTTGATTTTAATATCTGCATCACGTACTTTCTTGGTCTTGTATCTCCATTCTTTAGTAAACCTCTACCAGTATTACCCAAATAGCTGCCATTTGCACATCATTAATTCTGTACCGTAAACCACTTTGGATATAAGATGGAATTTCCTCCCTTCTCCTTTAAAGATACCCTTTAAAACTTGCTACTTTGACCAATCTGTTCTAATATTTCCTCATGGTTCTGTGTTAATTTTTATTCTAAAATACCTTAGATCATTTTGCTATACTAAATATGCTATGTAAATGATAATTGTTACAACAGAAAAAATGTAAAACCACATATGTATAAAATACATAATAACAATAAACTTCCAGAAAATGTGTAATTTTGAGAAAGAAAGGTTGGAGATACAAATAATTTAACCTCTCCTCGCAATAGTGGTCCAAGAATTGTTTCATTATATTTTAATGGCAGTAAAACACTATTGTGTGTCACCCTAATGATGTTTTCCAAGTTCTATAAATACCTTGCCTGGCAATTGTGATCTTGGCAACTAGCTTTTAAAAGGACATACCTCGATATTGGCAACAGACTTCTAGTTGCTGGGGAGTTCTGCTACTTGAATGATGGGAAGTGATTGGAGAGTGCTCCCAGGTGGTCAGAGGTGCCTGGACAAGCTGGTGAAGAACCCTGACCAGGGAGGTGGGCAATTAAGCTGGAAACAAATTTTGGCTACTGTGCTATTGTTGACATCATTTGGGGGGAGTTTTACTCAAGTTTCTAATGCTAATGAAAAGCTTGCTGGAAAATCAGGAGTTCAATTTCCCGTCTGGTGCTAAGAGACAGGGAAGTGGGCATAGAACTGTTCTACTCCAGGTGAAACCTATTTTCAGCTACACAGTACTACTTTTCAGAGTTGTGCAAAGGTTCAATTGTACTTATAGAGTTCCCACACAACACGTCACAGAAGAACAATGTTCAAAGCAATTGCAGAGAGGGACATGGTTGTAACATTATTGCTGCTGAAAAGTAATGAAGGAAATGTTATCTTCAAGGGTTTTCTTGACACTAACTTTCCTTGCCTTCTCACTTCTTCACACAGACTTGGTGCTGATCTCCATGGCTCAGCCCCTACTATTGACAGCTTATTTCACTATTTGGATAAATCATATCTCAGCTTTATCTTATCCTCAAAAGGATAACTTTTTACCTCTTTCCCCCCCACCACCCCCCCCCCCAAAAAAAGCTCTATTTCCAGTTAACTTTTGATGTGTCTGTATATTGAACATCACAATGCATATTTTGGGACATAATCTCTGAGCAAAACACAGTGAGACTTTACTGTGTAAGCTTTACAAGTCAGCTTGCAAATATACTATGCTTACAAAACAGTTCTTTGGTAGGTTTTCTTTTATTCTGAGATACCAACTCAAGTGCAGTTCCTGTAACACTATTGGCTGTCACTTTCTCTCTACATATCCACCATATACCTCTTTCAAGCAGATGTGACTGGGTAGTATTTTGGTTGAGTTACAACTCCCCCACTGCCTGCACCTGTTGACAATCAGGGCCAGTTAGAACACCATGCTGGCGCTTTGCTGATATCTCTTCTGCTCAGTGATGTTTTCTTCTTGTGTACCTGGAATCTTCTATTGTGTTACAAAGAAGGAACAGTATTGACAGCAATGTTTTCCAACTATTGATATAAAACACTGTGTACATCATAGAGGCAATAAATTTCTAAGCTTTCTAAAGATGATTGATACTAATGTTACTGAAAAATACTCGTATAGTGCTTATAATTTACCACAATTTCAGATTTAATTTAAAGTGATGTCTATTAATATTATAATATGCTGGTTTGAAAGAGCCAATGCTGTTAGTGATGCAGTAAAAAGTACATTTCTGGACATATTGAAATGAAGGAAATATGTAATCAATGAAGCAGCACACCATTATATGTAATACAGTTTGCTTTTTCTTTTTTCTGTTCAGCTATTATTTGCTTTGTAAATGATTGTATTTATTTTTAAGTTTCTATTTACCCATTATATTTTGCTGTTTTAATGGTTAAAACATACATAGCCTGTGGAACAGTAATGTTTGTGGGCAGGAGGAGGAAAAAAAACATTTGTCTAACCAGGCTAACCTTCAAAATATCCTATCCATTTATCATGTTTCAGAAACTAATAGTTTTGTATCCCTATTGTTAAGAGGAATTCGGGCTGTTTTTTTTAAAACCCGCCACAGCTTTCTGTTCATCACCCTTCAGTGGTAGTCTTTTCCATAATATTATCACCTTCATGGGGGAAAAAAGACTTCCCAAAGGAGACACCTGAGAGACTGCAGATGCTGAAGGAACTGAGCAGGTTAGGCAGCACCTATGGAGGGAAATAAACAGTTGACGTTTCAGGTCTAGACCTTTCATCAACTTGCCAACTTTTTTTTTGCTATTAACATTCTAAACTTTAAACCCTTACTGTTACCAGTGAATATTTTATTCACAAAAATAACTTTACTGTATTTAAATTCTAAGTAAAATTCTTGAAGTCCTTGCCAAGACACTGCACCCATCCATCCTCATGCATCCCTACCTCTCCAGGAAAAAGTAGATAGATTTTCTTCCTAATACAGACTCAAATTTTAGAAATCTACTTGTCCTTCAGCAACCTTGCCTTGTAATTTTACATCTTTTATGCAACACAGAAACCAAATTTAGAATACCACTGGTGCAGTCTTATCCTGGCCAAATGCAAGATTAATGTCAGTCTATTTAAAAAATTATTTATAAAACAATTTTAATTTCTTTTTTACCACATGTAAGCACTGAAGTTTTTAAAATAAAATACCGACTTTTTCAGGTTGGTGAGCTTTCAGTAGAATTAGTAAAATTTAGGAATTAAGCATGTTTTAATTTTCAGAGAAAGTGCAGGAGTGGAGAGAACAAAAGGAATATCTGTGATGTGATGGAGACCAAAATGAACTGAATGACACAAGTGATGGTGGTTACTGGCTGAACCAAGGTGATAAAGTCCTATTAATCACAGAAGATCTGTGTATAGGAGATAATGTGAGAGAGGTTTTTACAATTGTCCCCTATTAACAGTGTTATATTGCATTTATTTGTGACTGCTACCTGCTCAGATTATCTTGCAAATGGCGGACTCAAGTTGTATCATTTAGTAAAGTAGTGTATTACTATGTGGCAATGAAAAGTAATGTTATCAAAATGATCTCCAGTAATATTAAAAAGCACAAAAACAATCTGGTTGCCTAAAATTAATTCAGAATACTTTTCACTATAACTAGAATGCATAGTTTGATTCCATGCAGCTAAAAATCACTTTATATGATATGGTTTAATAGTTGGTTTTGTTTATTCCTATCTGATTCATTGTCAGCTTTTGCTTTATCTTATCCAATTATTTTCCCAGAATATTGTCAGATTTAGACACTGAGATTATTCTCTAATTTGTGATTTGCTTGGAGAAAATTAACCCAATTGCTTTAAACAAGTACTAATTATTGACTTCAAATTGATAACCAAATTTTAAGTAATCAAAAGACAAAGAAAACTGCACATGTTGAAAATCTGAAATAAGAACAGAAAATGTTGGACATAATAAGCTTCCCCTTAAGAATCTGTGGAGAAAGTAGGGTTACTTTTTCAGGTCAGTGAGCTTTCAATAGAACTAGTAAAATTTAGGAATTAAACATGTTTTAATTTTCAGAGAAAGTGCAGGAGTGGAGAGAACAAAAGGAATATCTGTGATGTGATGGAGACCAAGATGAACTGAATGACACAAGTGATGGTGGTTGCTGGCTGAACCAAGGTGATAAAGTCCTATTAATCACAGAAGATCTGTGTATAGGAGATAGTGTGAGAGAAAGGTAAAACAGTGCTGGAACTTTAGAAACAAAATGTGGCAGTTGCTGGAAATCTGCAATAAAAGACAATATTGAAAATATCCAGAGGGTTGCATAGCATCTGTAGAGAGAGGGAAAATGGTGTTGATGTTATAGGTAGTTGACCCTGGCCCATTCTGATACAGACCGAAAATGTAGGTTATCTGAAATTGTGGAATTCAATGTTGAACTGTGAAGCTGTAACGTACCAGGCCAGAGGTTCTTCGTCAAGCTTGCTTTGGACTTCACTGGGACAGTGTAAGAAGTCAAAGACAGCAGAAGAATGGAAGTAACTTGAAACTCAGAGTCACCCTTGTAGACTGATTAGAGATTCTGCAAAGTGCAGAGTAGACTACATTGAGAGCACTGAATGCAATATATTAAATTGGAAATTGTCCAAGTGAATTTCTGCTTCTGGGAAGAGTGCTCGGGTCCCTGGATGGTGGTGGAGGAATTATGATTAAGGAATCATGTCAGAAGTACATGTGTGGAAGCTATCATCAAAAGAACAGATACAACCGAGTCAGACAAACTGTGAGAAAGGAATGGAGTCCTTACTGGAGTACCTGCCTGCCTGTGCTTCTCCCCCTCCCTCCACCTTCTTATTCTGGCTTCTACCCTCTTCCTGTCCAATCCTGATGAAGGGTCTCGATCCGAAACGTCGGCTGTTTATTTCCCTCCGTGGATGCTGCCTGACCTGCTGAGTTCCTCCAGTGCTTTTTGTGTATTGCTCCAGATTCCAGCATCTGCAGAATTTTTTTCTGAGTCCTTACTGGAGATGGAATGGGAAGAGGCATAGTCAACGTAGCTGTGGGAATCCATGTCTCATAATGAATATTGGTCAGTAACCTATCCACAGAGAAGGAGACAGGAGCTAAGTAGAGTCAGAAATGAACAATGTGTAAGTGGGAGCAGAGTGGAAATTGGCAGCAAAGATATTGAAACATTTGAATTCTGCACAAGAGCAAGAAGCAGCACCAATATAAGCATCAATGTTCAAAAAGAGTTGAGGGAGTCAGCCTGAATAGGACTGAAATAAGAAGTGGTCCATGTATCACATTTAACAGATCATCCTCTGTAATTTTTGCCACCTTCAACTCATGCCATTACCAGACATATCTTCAAGTCCCCTCCATTCAACATTTCAAAGAATTCCATCCAAGACCTTTCTGGTTCATCTCCATGAAACCCATTCCTTTCTCACAGCACCTTCCCATGAAACCACAGGAGATGCAACGCCAGCCCTTTTACCTCTTTCTTTCTCACCGTCCAGGGACCCAAACATTACTTGCAGGTGAAGCAGAAATTCACTTGGATTCATTCCAATTTAGAGTCCGATATTCAGTAATCACAAAGTGGTCTCCCCCACGTTGGACAAACCAAACAACATTTGTGTGACTGCTGAACAGATCACCTGCAGTCAGTCCATAAGGGTGACCTGCACTTCCAATTGTCTTTCACTTTCATTCTCCATCCTGTTCCCATTCTATCTCTCTATCTTTGACCTTCTTCTGTTTCAACAAAGCTCAGCATAAGCTTGAGGAACATTATCTCATCTTCTGACTCAGCAGGCCTTGGAACTCATTATTGAATTCAACAATTTCAGGTAACTAGCCTTTGCATGTATTAGAACTGGACATTTCTGATGAAAGGTCACCAAACTTTCACTTTATCTCAAGTTTTCTTTCTCCACAGATGCTACCTTACATGCTGAATACTTCCAATGTCCTCTGTTTTATTTCCAATTCCCAGCAGTGCAGTGTTTTGTATCTCTCAGTTGCAGTATCTTTTTTGACCTCTTCCTCGGTCCTCATCTACATGCTTCTATTTACCCAGACAGATCGACTATGATTAACAAACCTGTGCCACCACTTGTTCTATTGTCTCTCTTGCTCTCTCCTATCACAGACTCTCCCCTTTGTTCTCTCTATGCTTCCCCCTTCACTCCAAATTAAAGCATGTTTGATTCCAAATTTTGCTCAGTTCTAATGAAAGCTTGTTGACCTGAATTGTTAACTCTGTTTCTGTCTCCGCAGATACTGACTAACTGCTGAGTATTTCCAACGTTTTCTATTCTTAAAGCGATACCGTGGCGGAGCTAGTAGAGCTGTTGCCTCACAGCTCCAATGACCAGGGTTTGAACCCGACCTTCAGTGCTGTCAGTGTGGAGCATGCACATTCTCCATGTGACTGTCTGGGGTTTTTCTTGCGTGCTGTTTTTCTCCCCACAATAAATCGACCCCAGTGTATAGATGAGCAGTAGAATCTAGGGCATTGATGGGAATGTGGAAGGATAAAATGGGATTAATTAAAGATGCAATGTAACTTCAAATCTCTCATTTCAAAGACTTGAACGCATAACAGCATGACACTTAAGTGAAACTTTATTGGAATTATCACCATCTTTAAAAATAACTATTAGGCATCTTCTCTGAATGGATATGAATATCCATGGCACTATTGCAGGACCTATTGAACTATTAGAGTTGGGATGTTCTTACCACATTTGGACCTCAGTAAGCAATATCACATTATTTGCTGATTTTATTATATTTGTCTGCAATAGTGATCTACACATCTAAGGTATGTAATTAGCTGTGAAGCACTCTGTCCTGATGTTAAAGAATATGCAATATATATGCAGCCTTTTCTAAATGTGTTTGAATCACAATACAACGATGAACTAGAAGCACATTACATCTGATCACTTCTCTCCCCCTTTTGAAATGGGCCATTGTCGCATGTTATAGGGAAATAGGTCCTTGTTTTCTCCACCTTCAGCAGCTACTCTCAAAGTTCAGGAAAAGTTAGCTCACAGATCCCATCAAAAGGCATGGAGTTAAGTGTTGGATATCATCAGCAGTAGATTCTGATAACGGTACTACAACATGAAAGTGCCTTGAAGCAATGTGCAGCTGTTTTGAAGTTTTTTTGCAATTATTTTCTACTGCTGGCACCTTCATAGGGAGAGTCTTCCAGCATTGGGAGCAACACCAATTAATTGATTGGCTTGCACTGGGTACTTGAAGTTGGCTGCACTGCCTGATTTGCCAGCATCTGTTTCAGCTGCCTGTCCCTTCTGCAGGCTCACCATTTGGTGAAAATAGTGAAGGCAGAAGTGGTGCTGGTGCCCCAGTGCCTTTAATTGGGATAAAGCAAAACTTGCAGAAACAACAGAACACAGAACTCTATGAATCTGAAAACTCAGAAATTTGACAATATTTCAAACTGAGATTCCTTCTTGGAAATTGGGAATGGGTGATTAAAACAGGACTGCAGGAATCTACAAATTTGATGTATAAAATCTCATCTAGAAATACTTTTTTAGTATATTGGATTAATGGAATGCCCAGCAATTTATTCACATACTTGTTTTGTTGACTTCATATGAATTATTTGGATTGGGATTTTTGGGTGTCCTTTAATTACTTCTGTTTTTAAAGCACTAATTCCTCAGGAACATTGTCCGCCACTCTCAGAGGACCATTATTTTTGGTTCTTCTCCTTATTGATCGAGCCATCTACCTCTTGTACCATTAATTAAGGTTGTAAATGCAGTGCCACCACTGGTACGGTCCTTTATTGGATTTGAGGGACGTAATGCATTTAAAACTAAAATAGCTTTGGGCAGGAAAAGGTGGCCTTGATTGCAACTGAGTCTAGCAGTAACAAGTTGAATCTGTATTTGAGTCTGACAGAGGGAGAAAAAGAGAGAAAATGGAAGTGTATCAAAGCAAACTGCGATATAAACAATAGCTATTCATTCATTACAATCTGTCTTTCTTTACCTGAATAAACGACACCACTGGGTAAAGTTTGCAATTCTCTGGTTGTAATGTGATAATAGCACTTTGTAAATGTAATCAACCTTGGGTCTTGTTAGTTCCACAGGTGCAATTAACACTACCATCTGCTAAGCTGTGATTAATGGTGTTTACAAATAGGCTACAACATGTTAAATATTGTTGTACTCTTCTCCCTCACTTTCTAGTGGAAAGGGCAGAAGAGTTTAGCATTTTCCCTGTGGAGGGTACGCTATGGGCTTCTGTTAATTAGCAAAATATTTCTTTGTTGTAATTATGGAAACTATCATTAAACTCTGTACCAGCTGTAGTGTTGGCAAGGTCAATGCAGAGGTCAAACCAACTAATAGGGATTTGATATAACCTGTGTCTTGTCACTAATTGATGAATATGGATAAAGCTCTTTGTGAAATGTAACATATGGTAGGTTAAAGAAAACATACATCTTTTATTTTACAAACCCCTCTTTTGATCATCAACATGGCATTAACGTTCTCAATTCTATTTTTTTGCATCATATATCTAGAGTCCACAGTATATTGTTGCCTTTATAATTGTGTTTGGGGACAAATTGGAGGGTGGACAATACAAGAAAATTGATCTTTCTCGTTTAAATAAAAGAAGCCTCTCAAGTATATTTTTGGTTGAGGTGCACAGAGGTCAAATAATTGGCATTGTGTAGAACAAACTAGTTAAAGAGTAAAATGGGAAATTTTGTACTTCACCTGATTGATTGCTATGTGCTAAACAGCAATCAGATCCTTATTGCTGTGATCTGAAATAACCCATGGAAAAGATAAATGTCTGGAAAGCTGTCTGACAGACAGAATTTGTATTTAAATTTGGCATCATGCTCAGTAATTGTCATAAAGCTGCTAATGACGAGCAGAGCAGAGATGAGATGGGATTCATCATTTTCCTCGCTGAGCAGGCATCACAACGACTATGATACTATGACATCACAGCTTGCTCATAATCCCAATTTGCTTCATTTTATTTCTATTTCCTGACCTATTCTAGGTTACAACATGCATTATTCAAATTCATTTGTTTTGTACTTCATTCGGATCCAGTCTGATGGGCCTAAAATAGACTTCGTCACTTATGTGTTCTTCAGTAGCTCAGTACTGAGTAAAAATCTAATCTGCATTATGTAGATATGTGGTGTGTATGAGGATGGTTGGTGGTGGGTGTAAGGTTTATAGGCAACAGGAGCCTGTGCTGTACACTTCTAAGAGGGAAAAGTTGAGAGAGGATTTGCTCTTCAAAATAATAACACTAGACAAAATAGGCACATTTATTTTCACTGCAAAGTAATTGAGGACAAGGGGCAACAATGTCAAGGTAAACACTTGATGCGTAAATGGGGAGATTAGAAGGAATTTTTTTTTAGACAGACTTATTGGAATATGAAAAACTGTTGCAAGTGGTAGTTGATGTTAAATTGAAGGCAGCTATCATACTGGATAATTAAAGGAAAAAATATAATATGGGGGTGGGGGTGAGCCACTAAGTGAGACTAGTTTAAAGGAAAGCAAGTAAATGGAACACAAAACAGACTCACATTTAGGATGGTTTTAAAGAAAAGGCCTATTGCTGTGCTAGATTTCTGTATTTATGGTTTACTCATCAATATAAAGATCTAGACAAAGTGAATAAAGACGAACTGTCCCAATTGATGCAGGAGTTGAGAACCAAAGACATGGATTTAAAGTGATTGCCAAAATAACTGGTGGTGACCTGAGGAAAAATGGTCTGAAAGGATGGAGTAAGCAGATTCAGTTAACTCTTTCAAGATGAAATTACATAAGTACTTGAGTGTGAAAATTTTGCAAGGGTATGGAGACAGAGGAGAGGTGGTGGGGGGCTAGATTACAGCCAACTGGTTTGGGATTAATGGGTTGAAAATCCTCCTTTTGTGTTGTAATTATTCCATGACTATTGGAAAATTTACATTCTCCACATTTACATCGTCAGCTTTGATATTCAACATCAAGATACTGCATTTTTCTTCTGGCTAATATTTACAAAACTGCACTTTAACACTCTTCAATTTGTTTCTTAAAGTACATTTATAACCCAGTTTTCAAAGAGTTTTGCTATTATGATTAACTATTTGACATAATATCTATATTATTAATTTGGACAGTTGGAAAAGATTATGTTTATTAGGGTAAAGATTTCACTGTTATTACTAGTATTCCAACAAATGTACTTACATCTATAACATTTCTGTTAGTAAAATGCAGTACTTCATATTTTGGAATATGTATAATAGCTGGAAATCTTGCTGTATCATGTTTAATAAGGCCTTTAAGTAAGTTGATTTGCTGTCTGCCAAGAGCCTGTAGCAAATTCATCAGTCTGTGCAGTGCAGAACATCCTGTGCTGGATCTGCTTTCAGCCTAGGTGTTCTCAAGCAGCACATTACTTGAGATGCTACGATTGACCTGGGTGCCCCTGGGCCAGGGAAGATTTCTTACTTCTAAGGAATAATTCTTGCTGGGAAACAATTGAAGGCATGAGCTTCCTGGAACACAAAAAAAGAGAAGCAGGAGTAAACCATTCGAACCCCCGTACCCTACCCACGCTTGCTATGCCTTTAAATAAGACCTATCTTCTACCTCAGTGCCACTTTCCTGTACTAACCACATATCTCTGAATTCCCTTAATAACCTATCAATCTCTGTCTTGAATATCCTCAGTGACTGCACCTCACTTGGATGGAGAATTCCAAAGATTGACTACCCTCTGGGTGAAGAAATTTCTTTCCAGCCCTGAACAATCGACTCTTTGTTTTGAACCTGACCGCTGGATCTGTACGCCATGGCCTGGGGAAACATCATTCCTGCACCTACCCTGTCAAGCTTAACAGATAAAGAATGGCCACTAGAGGGAAGAACCGATTGTTCTGTTGGTAACAGAAAAACCATAGAGTAAATCAAATTCAGGAGAAAACTGAAGGAGAGGAGACAAACTGCTTCAGTACCCATGACATGATATCAAAGTCGAGTTTATTGTCATATGCTCGAGTACATGTATGGTAAAAGATGTAATGAAAAACTTACTTGCAGTAGCATCACAGGCACATAGCATCAGATACACAACATTCATAAGAAAAACATAAATTAAGCACAATTTTTACAAGAAAGAACACAATTAGAAGATAAATAAAAAAAACAAAGTCAATTTTAGTGCAAAGTGATCAATGTGGTCATAGTGTTGCTATACTGTAGTGCTTAGGATTGTGCCAGTTGGTTCAAGAACTTGAACGGTTGAAGGGAGGTAGCTGTTCCTGAACCTGGTGGTGTGGGACTTCAAGCTTCTGTACCTCCTGCCTGATTATAACTGTGAGAAGATGGCATGGCCCAGATGGTGTGGATCTTTGATGATAGATGTTGCCTTCTTGAGGCAGTACCTCATGCAGATGCTACCGATGGTGGGGAGGGATGTGCCCGTGATTTACTGGGCTGAGTCTACTACTCTCTGCAGCTTCTTATGTTCCTGTGCATTCGAATTGCCATACCAGATCCTAAGCACTACAGTACGGTAAAATTGTTCTTCTCCCATAGGCTGGCTTTCAGCATGCAGTGATGAAATCATGGAGCTATGAAAATGTGGCTCCATGACCGTACCTTTGGGTCTTGGACACCCGTTTATTAAAATTATGATCATTTCCCATGCACTTTTAGTCTGAGATTCTGTTAAGAGTGAAGGTCAGCAACACTGGAAGGACCCCATACTAACCCCCAACTGCACTATGCACACGGAAGTAGCTTTCTCAAAATTTGATGAAAAATCTTATCAAATACAAAATGTTTTAAAGCAACTGTGTGATGCAGCCTCATTTACTGCCTGGGGAAATAGCAGTGGTGGTAATTAGCCTGTGTAAAACCGAACATGTTGTCAGACAATGCTGTTTTGTGTTTCTTATGCCTGTTGTTTTATAATTTATTCTGTTGGGTGAAGTTTATACTCATGTTCCAACAGCATAGTGCCTATTTCCTCCATATGTTTTATTTCTGTGTTTCACTGTGCACTAATATAAATTTATGTTGTAACGTGACTGCCTCACAACATACACACCCTGAGTTACAATTCATCATCCACGAAGAGGTATTTTGTCTACTTCAGTTTATTGTAATGCACAGGAAGCAGCTGCAACAAAAGTGAAGAGCGAATACGAAAATGTGTTGAGGCATGTACTGAAGAGATTGTTAGTACCTATGGCCAGTGTGAAGCTTCTTTAGATGGGAACTTGGGAATACAACGTTTGCCCTGTTTCACTCATCCAAGCTCCATTCACTTCGGGATGATTCTATGCTGGCAGAGATGCCCTGGAATTTTTATCCTTAATATAATTCTTCCTCACACTTGAATTGTTGTTGGAGGCATATTTGGAAAAAGATAAAGATTTTGTGGCGCCTTTTCGAGCTGCAGGAAGCCCAAAGTGCTTTATGAAAAAACTGGTAGCCAATTTCTAGATAACAAGCTTCAAGACACAACAATGATACAATGGCCAGATGTCTTTGGAGTTAGCTGATAATTATTATCCTGGATCCCAGTATAACTTTCCTGTACATCCTCAAAATAGCACCCATGGGATCTTTTATGCCCAGCTAAGTGGGTAGACAGGAATTCAGTTTAATATTTCATCTAATAGTGCAGTTTTCTCTCTGTACTGCAGTGTTAGACTAGATCAGGGGCTTTAGTCCTTTAGTATATGGAGTGTATCCATTTTAGACTTATGGAGGGCTAATATGGTCACTTAGGAACCCTGACGTGTTTTTATTCAATATTTATAAGAATGAGATGATGTAGATTTTAAACTTGATTGGAGGTGGTGACTTAAAGCAGCACAGACTGTAAAAATGGATGCTTCCAAATGCATAATACAGAAACATCATTTAAACTTAATACATTTTTTTGTCTAATTGGAATTGTTCAGGTGATGTCATGACTGATGAGGGACAGGAATTTGTGAGCAGAGCTGATAAATGGTCAATTGTTGCTCAGAGGCAGCCTAGTTTGTGAGGTTACATAAGAATGCAGAGAACCAGTATGTTGCATTGACATTGGCTGCTCCCACTCTTGAGAAAATGCTGCACCCATCTTGTAGTCTCAAACATTTTTCACCAACGTATGATATACTTGCCTTTTATTGTTTTCAAGTACTATTCACTACCTTCCTGCATGGTGTGCTTCGTACATTAACTGAGAATCTCAGCTGTGTGGCATTAACTGTTGGAAGTGGTGTCTTCAGCGAGACATCAAACTGAGGTCTTAATCTGTTCTCATCGTTAAGTATTTTAAAAAATCTCATGACACTATTTCAAAGAAGAGCAGGGAATCTTTCCCTGATAAATGGGCTGATATCCTGTTGGGTATTTCTTGATATCCCTCACTCATTATTAGTTTGAAAAAATGATTTTTTTGGGTCACTAGCATTGTGAGAGCTTTCTGTGGGAAAATTGGCTACCTTGTTTCTAACATTACAACAGTGATTGCAGAGCAAAAATACCTAATTTGTTGGAAAACACTTTGGCATGTCCAGAAAGGGACATGTACAGTGCTGTATAAATGCAAGTCTTTTTGAATAAATGGGATGAAGCTAAATGTCTTTTCATTTTCCCTTGCCAGTGCTTGAGCCTGTGTCTCTTAATTATCTCTGCACTGGGAATTACTTCACAGTTTCTGCCATGAACACTGATTATAAAGAAGTCCTTTAGAATATCTGCCAACCTCTGATCACTTCATATCATGTCAGCTTTGGGATTGCTCAGAGATCCTTTTGTTTCCCTGATAAATGTATTTAGGAAAACCTATCACGTTGTGCTCTACTCTCTCTGCAATCTTCATCTTACTTTCTATTTCAGTTTTCCTGACCAGTTGCTTAATCTCCTTAACATTCAACATTCATCCCTGTTCTCTGATTTACCTGTAAATTTGGGAAAGTTATTGTTCTCCCTTATCTCCCAAATTGCTTCACTTGTTATCAACATTTGTTTCTTTCTTCCTCTGCTACACAGCTCAGTGCAATATGCTTACTTTGTATTCTGAGTAATATATTCTTGAAATGCTCCATTTATATTCTGTACTCCTCCCTTCTAATAATGTATTCCAGTCTAACTCTCTTAAGGTCCATTTATGTTACAACTGTAGTGTTGTGAAACTGCACACAGTTCTGGTCTCCATATTATAAAAATGATATAGGGGCACTGGAAAAGTTGCTAAAGAGATTTATAAGGACAATAACAGAACTGAAGAGGTTATACCTATCTGGAAGGTTTGAATAGACTGGAGTGCCTTTCTATAGAAAAGAGAGGTGATACGATTGAATTTGTTATTTTATGGAAGGTTTTGATAAGCTGGACAGAGAGAAGACATTTCACCTTGCAGGCAACACCAGAACTGGGTTCCAGACTCATAAGATAGCCAATAATAAACAGCATGAGAATTTAGGAGAAAAAACTTTACTCAGATAGTGTTTAAAATGTGGTACCACCAAGTATAATTGAGGCAAATAGCAACGGAACGTTTAGAGCAAAGAATGGAAGATTGTAGTTTCAAATGGACCTTTGTGCTGAATATACATACTGTGTAATTCTATGAAACGAGTTATTACAAAGCATTGCAGCCTGTGTCCAGAGGAGGTTCCCAATCTGATAATAGAGTAATGATGGGAAGTATTCATATACCAATTTTCACGTCCTGAAGGATATCCCAGATCTTTCAACAGCTCGCAAGATACTTTTGACATCAGTCTCTGTTGTATTCCAGACCAAAGCAGCATTGAATTTGCATGCAGATATAAATGACCGATGATTTTTTCCCAGTGTTGTTAGCTGGAGGGATACATATTGCCAGGACACCAGAAGAATACCTCTGCTCTTCATATTGTCCTGGGTTAGTTCACATCCACCATCAAAGAGAAGAAAGTTAGGCACCATCTATAAAGTGTTCCTGTCCTGCAATGTCTGTGATAAGTTGATAATATCTCAATAACACTGCACAAACAATGCTAAGAAGGTGGTTTCTTTGCCATTATTATTCAATGTACAATAGGATATAGATGCAGCTTCTAGCTAAATGATAGTGGAGGCATTGAAGGCTTGACCATATTCAACCATACTCAGATGTGCCAGGGATAATTTTAGTAAACTGAGCTTCTTACAAATAAATTTAAATGGAAGAATGATCGAGACTTGCCTTTCCTTGAACATCTCTGGTTGGGAGTGCATCAGAAAAAGTCCTCCAGTTATGGATCCATAAAGCAATAAATAGGACATTTTAGATTGATTTTATCACTGCAGTCCTCTGTCTCAGAACTGTGTCTCTATTCCACTCCATTCAACTCAACTCCATTCACACTTGCATGCTTCAGACAGTAATTTCCATGAAGCAAGCCTCTTAGAGCATTCTCAGCAGCTATCTTCACTTTGGCCAGTTAAACTGTACGGTTTTGGTAGAAGATTCATACTGGTCTTTTCTGCAATACTTTCCCAGGTAGGGTGGCGAAGAGGGTATTGGTATTAGTTTATTATTGTCACCTGTACCGAGGTACAGTGAAAAGCTTGTCTTACAAACCGATCGTACAGGTCAATTCATTACACAGTGCAGTTACATTGAGTTAGTACAGAATGCATTGATGTAGTACTGGTAAAAACAATAACAGTACAGAGTAAAGTGTCACAGCTACAGAGAAAGTGCAGTGCAATAAGGTGCAAGGTCACAACAAGGTAGATCGTGAGGTCATAGTCCATCTCATTGTATAAGGGAACCGTTCAATAGTCTTATCACAGTGGGGTAGAAGCTGTCCTTAAGTCTGGTGGTACGTGCCCTCAGGCTCCTGTATCTTCAACCCGATGGAAGAGGAGAGAAGAGAGAATGTCCCGGGTGGGTGGGGTCTTTGATTATGCTGGCTGCTACACCAAGACAACGAGAGGTAAAGACAGAGTCCAAGGAGGGGAGGCTGGTGTCCGTGATGCACTGGGCTGTGTCTACAACTCTCTGCAGCTTCTTGCGGTCCTGGGCAGAGCAGTTGCCGCACCAAGCCCTGATACATCCAGACAGGATGCTTTCTATGGTGCATCAGTAAAAGCTGGTGAGAGTCAAAGGGGACAAACCAAATTTCTTTAGCCTCCTGAGGAAGTAGAGGCGCTGGTGAGCTTTCTTGGCCATGGCATCAACGTGATTTGAGCAGGACAGGCTGTTGGTGATGTTCACTCCCAGGAGCTTGAAGCTCTCAACCCTCTCGACCTCAGCACCATTGATGTAGACAGGTGCATGTACACTGTCCCCTTTCCTGAAGTCAACGACCAGCTCTTTTGTTTTGTTGACATTGAGGGAAAGGTTGTTGTCATGACACCATTCCACTAAGCTCTCTATCTCCTTCCTGTACTCCGACTCATCGCTGTTTGAGATACGGCCTACAACAGTAGTATCATCTGCAAACTTGTAGATAGAGTTAGAACAGAGTCTGGCCACACAGTCATGAGTGTATAGGGAGTAGAGTAGAGGGCTGAGGACGCAGCCTTGTGGGGCACCAGTGTTGAGAATAATCGTGTCGCTTGCTTGTTTTCACTTGCAGGGCATTTAGTACAAGAGTTGGGATGTCATATTACTGCTCTACAAGACGTTGGTGAGACCGCATTTGGAGTTTCGAGTGCAGTCTGGTCACCCAGCTATAGGAAGGATGTCATTAAGCTGGAAAAGTTGCAGGAAAGATTCGCAAAGATATTGCTGACACTGGAAGGCTTGAGTTATAACGAGACGGGATAGGCTGAGGTTTTTTTCCCTGGAACGTAGGAGGCTGAGGAGTTACCTTATAGGTATATAAAATCACGAGGAGCACAGATAAGGTGAATGGTCACAGTCTTTTTCCAGGATAGGGGAGTCCAAAGCTAGAGGGCACAGGTTTCAGCTGAAGAGGGGAAAGACTTAAAGAGGACCTGAGGGCCAATAGTTTTAACTTCAAGGGTGGTGGGTATATCGACTGGACTGCAAGAGGAAGTGGTAGGGGCGGGTACAATTACAACATTTAAAAGGTATTTAGACAGGTACATGGATAGGAAAGGTTTAGAGGGATATGGACCAAATGCAGGCAAATTGGACAAGTTCAGGTGGGCACCTTGGTTAGCATAGACGAGTAGGGCTAAAGGGCCAGTTTTCATAACTCTATGATTCTATGACTTAATAAAATTGATTCCATTCTGCCATAGGATTTCATGGGCACAGTGGTATCCCGCTCAGGTGCCTAATCTTTTATGAGCCTGGACTATAAGAATCTTCTGCAATGTACCCCGAACCTAAAGGTGAGCATTATGACCTTCATTTCTGGCTGAAAGATCATAAGTCCCTTACATAGTCTACTGAGGCGGCAATGGTCTCTGTACTTCTCAGCCACACACAAGAATAATGAATGAGGTCTCTTACTTCCTATTGTCATTCAGCTGCTTTTGCTCAGAAGTGCCCATGGTTGGACATTATTGTACAATCTGAAAGTATGACAAGACCCATTGCTCTGGACCTACATGTACATGAGTTATATGAGATACAGGATGGCTGATAAATCACTGGTTCTTGTGCCTTTAGGAGTGAAGGAGGAGAAAAAACAACTTATGCAAATTCAACCTACAATACAGATAAAGAAAATGTTTTTTGTTACTACTTATAAATTGAATTGTACATAAAAAACATTTGGCAGAGGGAGACAAGCTAATTACTATTTATAATTGAAATATTCTGTTTATTGCTGCAATATTTCTCCTGCTGCAAGAGTTTTGAACTTGAAATGTGTGTTTATTTGAGTTTGGAAATGGTAAAACTGCAGATGATGGGAGTATATTCATTAAGGTAATTACTTTCAGGAAAACTCTTGTCCAGGTGTGGTTGGTTTGAGTGGTGAAAGGGGAGTTGTCAAAAAAAGAACTTTTCTTACTGGTGGATAAATCAGCCATATTTGTGGAATTTCATTTTGTGAATGTTTTAAACAAAAAAAAAGAACAGTAAAATTATTTAGTCAGGTCATTTATAATTCAGAAATGCTTGATGTTGTGATGGCTGTGAATTTTTATAGCACATTGAACTGAGACATTAATGACTTTCTTTCAGAAGATGGCATGGAATATTTTTCTTAGCATCTCAAACAAGGTGGCTTAATGCAAACACAATAATTTATACATTCTCTCTGTGGGGTTTTGACATTTAATATGTGTTTTAAAAAAGTGACTTATAATGAAAAACATTGCAAAGTTTTAGGTTAAAACTTAAAGCTTTTACAAAGAAATATATTGATGTGTGTTTATGTGGATTTACTTTTGAGCATAGTGGATGGGTTATTTTTATAAAGCTGAGTGCTGTGTAACAGATATTGCAAGATACTTTTTGTGGCTCTAATTGATGCTTGTGTTAACCTGTTTCCTTAAGAATTGAAGATTGAAGTGTAGGTTTAGTGGTAGTCAACAAGTGTGGGATTATCCATGTTGGCTTGATTTGGATATAAAGGAAATTAGGTAGCCGATGGGGTCATCAATAGAGACTGCTGCCTATTGATTGGGGCATTGATTACAATGAGAGCTGAAGCAGCAATGCTCAAGGAGGACGACTGTGGTTCATCACTATGATCGGTAAAACTATTGACAGATTGGATTTTCCATCAGGATCCAATGATGAGAACAGACAGCAACTCACTACTAGTGGGTTTCAGCTAGAGGCAGCTGTCTGTCAATATAAACTTCCTGTGGACAAATTATTTACAAATACTGTCTTCATTGAGCTTCACCTGTTAACCGAATCATACTGTGGACTAGATGAGAAGCTGGAGCCTACCTTTATACAATCTCAGTATAAATTAATCAGTTGATTTCTGTACATTGATCCACAATGTACCCATATTGTAATTATCTCTTTAATAGATTACTATATGTTTAATTGTACCAATATTTTAGACCACTTTCTATGGCATTGAGCGTCCGCATGCATTTTACCTCAGCGGCATTAGAACTGGGCCCCATCCGATCCTCACCCAATTTCCATTCTCACACAGTTCCATCTATTTGTCCCAGAACAAAGAAGCAAGGAAAGGCTTGTATTCATATTTCATGACCTCAAATCATCCCAAAGTATTGTACATTTGAAGTGTAGATGCTATAGTAACATTGAAAATGCAGCAGCCAGTTTGTGCACAGCAAAGTAATAATCTGGTTTTGTGACGCTGAGTGAGGAATAAATATTGGACAGGACACAGTGATAACTCCCTTGCTTTCCTTTGAGTATCACCATAGCATGCTTTTCATCAAGATGGCAGAACTGAAAGGGGCCAAGATTAAAGTCTAACTTGACTAACAACACCTATGTTGGTCCCACACTCCCTCCATGGTGTACTGAAGTGTCAGTCTAGATTTTTTTGTGATCAGGTTCCTGGAGTGGGACTTGAACCTGCAACTTCTGACTTAGATCACTAAAGATCATCTTAATTTGCTTCTGAGCTCAATGCAGCCTTCTTTATATATTTAGGAAGTCCTTTTAAAGTTGCTAACTTTAAAGACTACTGTGGGTTCACCTCATTTGAGTGATATGTGGAAACACTGTAGAGTATCAAGGAGACATCCTTACGACATACTAAAGGAATATTCAAAATCCATGCGGTTCATTTAAGTGGCTGACAACTTTAAATTGCTCTACATTTGGCACTCACTAGTGAATGGTATAATTGTGAAGAGACCACTTGCTGCATTGACGATATTTCCTCCAAATCAGAGCAAATTTGGGATTGTCTATCATGCTGATAACATGTGCAAATAAACCTATTGCGATTTAACTTCTTACTTTTGGGCTGAATCTTTCACATTTTCAGTTAGGACAGTCAGCCTAAATTTTTTTCAACCCTCTCTTTTTCTCCTGGAAGGCAGAACATTTGCATTAAATGGTTTTGATAGCACTGACCACTCTCATAATCATAACTTATGGGTGAGCTTAGATAGTTTTATGTCCATGCACACACACTTTTCACTGGGGAATCCCTGGGTAGCAGTCAAGAGAAGGCGCTAGATGTTTGCTCCCTCCTTCACCCAATTAGCTTAAGATACAGAGACCAATCTTGCAATCTTATTGTTCATCTGACTGACGTGAGGTAACTCAGCCTGCACTGGGAAAAATGCTTTGGACCTTCTGGTTATTTGGCTTATTGATTATTATTTCTGTTTATTTCTGAAGCATGTTCATTGTGTGTTTAGCATGTAGAGTGTAGAGTGGAGGACAAATCTTCATCCATTATAGGTTACAGCATCAGCAGTCTCTCATGTCTTCACCCATTTGTTTCTTCATTGCAGCAGAATAAATGACACATTTTTAAATACTAGATATATTTTTTTCTGAATTTGCCTGTGATTTCCCTGAAATTCAAAACCTGGATACAAATATATTGTAATAACAGGAGTAACGATGCTCATATTTAACGGTGGTGGCGGCTAAACTGCACACAAGCTAGTAGCCAAAGCATCCCATGAGGAGGGAAATAAAAACTGCATTATAAACTTCACAGAAGAAGGAATTGTCAGAGTAAGCAGAACAGTTGAGTAATTGGGCAGATAATACAGCCACCAAAAGGCAATGAAACCTGAATGTCATTAGAAAGTGCTCACTAATAAAGATTATTCAGCAGTACAGTGCTTGTAACAATGCTTTCTGCCAGGCTTTACTGCTGTCACATATCAACAGATGTCAGTCTGAGGAGACACTGGGTGAAGTCCCCAAGCTCACTAAAAAATGACAAAGAGGGTGTAAATAATACAGTACTGGAGGAGAGAGATGGGGGACATCATGAGATGGGAATATTCAAAATCTGTTCAGCTCTGCTCTACACTTACACATCCACCTTAAGGATGCCAGGAAAACCTGACCTAACTCATTTTGTCCCATCATTGTGATTTGCTGGTGGGGAAAGAAAGTGAATCCTAAAAGTGTCACTCGGCATGGAGATGCAGTAAATTTGTCAGGAGACCCCCACTGAGGTTTGAAAGTACCATTATGGGGCTTCCCTCATATTTTTTAAGACTGGAAATACATCATAAATGCAAATTCACTGCATCTCACTGATGTATTAAAAATGCACATTGCAAATATATTAAAAAACCTTCTCCCTTGTCTTCTAGTAACAAGTCTCTTTATAGTACCCTCATGTAGAAGAATGCATGGTGTTGGTCTTGTGATGAAGCAGGGAGAATGCTGAGAAGGGTTAAAGTTAACTGAAAGATTTTAGGAGGTTTTTGAAGGAGCAGTGTTAGGGAGCAGAAGGAAATGAGCTTGAGAAAGAGTTCAAGTGATTGAAAGACTGGCCTTTGAGGTTATAGAGGAGGCAGTGTGGAATAGTAATAATCCAGCATCAGAATGACTGAGACAATGTATTTATGCATCTCTTTCCATATTAAAATTTTAAATTCGAAGAAACACAAGCAACTTCGAGTGTGTGAAAAAGCCTTTACTTTGCATTCAATTTGCTTACATAAAATGGCAAAATAACATAATTGGAACGCAGCTTAATTAGTAAATGTGTTCAAAAGTAACTTGAAACTTTAAATTTTCTCTAGAATTTTGTAATTCCCAGTCTGATGGTGGTAAATGTTAAAAATATTTTGGTGGAGCTTCGGATATTGTTCAGCAGTTTATATTTGTTCTGTTACAAAATTTTACATAGTGTATTACTGGCAAATTGGATTTCCAAGACAAAATGAGATCACAGACTCTATCATGCTATGACGGATTTTAGCTTTTATAAACATACTATACTAATTGTATTTTCAAATATGCTTTTATGTTTTGTAAATGTAAAGGAGAAGAGTTTACACCAGGAAAAGTCTTCAATTTATGAGAAGCTATAAATTCGGATGAAATGTTTACGATGGTTGAAAGAAGGCTTAGAGTGGCTTTCTGAGATTCTGTAAATCAGGTTACATCCCATGTAAAACGTCATCTTATGAAAATCCTGGTAAATAATTTGTGTGTTTAAAATTAAAGTTATGTTACTCTGACACTACTGAAAACATTTTTTGTAATTTTAACTTGAATCTCATTACATCCCTGGCATACCTTTCACAACATCTTTAAAAAAAGTGTCTGACCCCAAAAACAAACCAACATCAGTGTGCTCTCCCAGGCCAACATCGCCGGCATTGAGATCCATTTGCATGCCCAATACCAGACTCCTGAAGCAGGTGCTTTATTTTGAATTTCATCATGGGAAGAGATTAGCAGTAGACAGAGGAAAAGATTTCAGGGTGTTCTGAAGATCTCCTAGAAAAAAATGCAAAGTCTCCACTAACTCCTGGGGATCCCTGGCTCATGACCAGTGAAAAGGAGCATTCAGGAAGGTACTGACAACCTTGATCCATATATCAGAAGCACACAGAAACCTAGCATCAATGGGGAAAGGAGGACACCACCTCAAACTACATACCTGCCCACCTCATCGGGCACTTTCTGCCCCATCTGTAGAAGGCCTGTATTTCCCATAGTGGCTGCAACAGTCACCTCAGAACACACAGACGTGGAGGGGAAGTTAGTCATCCTCGATCCTGAGGGACTGCCTAAGTAAAGGAAGAGGAAATTGTAAATAATTTGTGAAAAATGTAATCCCCTCCTCACCCAAAAATTGCAACATGTAATAGGAATCAAAGAACAATTAGCATAATTTTTTTGCCAAATAGGTTAATTCTTTCCTATCTCACAGCACAATGAATACTGCTGTTATGCAGGTACTTCGTGCTGACTTGTTATGTAAATGTAGTTCAGGTATGTGGATTGATTAACATTTTCCAGAGATACTATACTTAATGTTTGCACTGATGAATGTTTTTTAAAAAAGAATAACAACAAAATTTATTGATTTTGAGTAAAAAAATACTACAACATGATGCAAGTAACCTGGTGAAATATGGAGTATTTAATTTCATGATAACTTGAAACAGTGTTAATTAGTAATGTTATACTCAGACCTCTATCTCTCATGTGGTTTATTTTTAATGTTGAGACAGCAGAGAATGTTGTCCATTTTCTTCAAACAGTAAAGGGATCAAAAAGCAAGTTTCTAAAATACCTTAGGAGGTTTAGTTGACTGTTTGGGTTCCTTAAAATGTTGCCTTACCCTGGACTTAAACTGTATTGTGTAAAGGGCTTTAACTTTTTATAGAGTTGTACAGCACAGAAACAGGCTCTTCAGTGCACCACAATTTTGGTGGTTTTATCAGTGTGCAATAAAATCAGGCACTGTTTGTTATTTTAAAAAATCACTCAAAAGATGGGTCTATTTTCAATTTCCATAAAGCACTGAATCAAAATCAATAAAAATAACAATCACAGACTAATTTGGGCTTTACCATAATAATTTTTTTCATCAGAGTCTTCATTTTTTTCTATGTAATTGTGAACAACTGTTCTTTTCCCTCATTTCTGCTGGTGCTTCTCTCTTCGGGCCTTTCTCAGTGCTGTCACGTAACCGACCAATGCATCTCACAATGGGATAAATCAGTGGTTTATACAAGCATTTTGAAAGCCATGTGCACCAGTCTTAAAGGAAGATGAATGAAAATGTAAATTCTGCATGGGTGACATTTATTGCTAGCAAGGAGCTATATTGGTGAAGAAAAGAAACTTATTTTCCAGGCAGGCCTTTGGGGCTTTTTTTTTGTTTAAAACAGTTAAAACTGAAATGTGTAAGCACGAATTGTATATGGAATCCAAGTGTTTCCACTGCTCACTGTTGCAGGTGAGAATTAGAATGCTCAATACCCCTTGAAATATAACATCTCTTTGGTATGGATGCACACCCAAAGCTGCTTTCCATCAATGTGAAAGTAAAAGTGAAATCTTGCAATACTGATCTCAAGATCCAAAAGTTCTCCTGAAGGTTTTAGAATTTTGAAACTTTGTAGGAAATGAATTCAAGAGAAACAGATCATGATTGTACTTCTTTTAAAAGCAAAATCACCATTAAATTTTAAAACAGTTTTAATATTTAACAAAAAAAAATAATTTGTGGTAACTCTATTTATCCCGTTGGATTGACTTCCCGAATGTCAAAAATCATAGGGGACGAGAGTTATACTTTCTGAAGATCATGCAAATGCTGTATTAACTTGAGCAATGGAAGAGAACATTCAAATGGCAGATGCAGATATTGTTGTGTTTGATTCAAACTCACCCCTGAGGGCCTTTTGTTAACTAATTATAGAAAACAGAAGCCACACATCTTGTCTTGCAGTCTTGATAGCACTGCAGTCATCAACCACTCTGTATTTAATTAGTGTTGATTGTTGTTAGCATGTTCAATAATTATTAATTAGGTTTGGGAAGGGCCTTAAAATTCCAGCTGCATGCCTCGAGCAGTGTTGCATAGTTCAGGTTTGTGGTGAGGAGGCTGAATTTTTGGGAGCTGAGTGAATGTATTATACATATAGTCATCCCACCCATTAAGAGTGTAAAGCAATAAATTTGCTCCCTTCTGTATGACCATACTGTAAAGATGCAAGTTTTTAGCATTAAACAAATGAATAGATATTTAAAATATTTCTGTATTTAAATATTCAAGCCTATTCCCCAAAATGAAACTATAGGCTACCTTTGGCCTGGACTTCCACCCCAGTAACCCAGGATTTCTCAGAGGGTGTCACCCAACACTGAGTAGACAGAAAGATCGCCAGCAGGACCCAGGAGTTTAATTGCTCGAGAATGATTTCCACATCAGTGGTTGACTTCCCAACTTATCTCCCTAACCACCTGCCCAAGGCCAAACCTTTAATAATTTTAAATCGTGATGGATCATATTGATCAAGTAAATAGTATTTACATTTCACACAATTCAATGTTCTTCAGCACTGCTGATTTCCACTGAGCTGTGCCTGTATGTGAGAACTGAGAAGCCTTGACCACAGCCTGAAGTTACATCCACATTACTTGACCTCGGAGAGCTATTAGCACTAATGCATTCATTTATATTGTACCTTTCCATGTCAGGTTATCTCGAAGTACTTTAAACAGTGAAATGCTATGACTTTACTCATAAAGGACGACAATCTCCAAGTGGCAGTATTAGCAATTCCAAAATAAAGATGAAGTGCAGAGTCTTTAAGAGAATTCAAAACATGGACTGATAGGGCAGAGGGAGGAGAGGAAATATACTTAGGTTGTGAAGCAGTGGTCTCGGATCAAATGTCCATTATATATCTCAACAGATTGTTTCCTTCAGTGACTTTGAGTGCAGTGTACAACAAGCAGTCAATCATCAACCGCCCATTTTGTGCCCCCACTGAAGCTGGCTTTTAACGCCATGTTCTCTCATGCAGGGTACATGGATTAGACAGCGTCTGCCACGGAGCCAGTGTGACAATTGTTGGCATGAAAGGAAATTTGATAGAGAAGATATATTGGGTAAGAACATGTTTGGCTTGTTGGTGATGGCCTGTGGTTTAATACACAACAACTGCTGTCTATAATGAAAGAACACTCACTTGGATAAGGTACTGGAGGTTACTGATGATCATGGAATTGCGCTATTGCAGGGTGATAGTTGGAGGGAGGAGCACAGGGAGTACCTGAGAAATGTGGGAAGCTTTTTGGAATGCAACTGCAAAAATCATAAACATTAAGTATGTCACATTGAGTCAAGAGTGTGGGATTAAGAAAAGCCTCTGGAACACTAAAGTGCTCATGCCAGTCTCAGCTTGGTCACGTCTGAAGCAGTGGTGATCTACACATCTGGATATTGAATGACTTGAATGACTAGTTGATCATTAACTGCAGTTATAGTGTTTCTTATACATCTTTAGCTGGTCTAGTTAGAGTTATCTTTGATTATGTGGCATGTTTTCGTATTTCAAGCTACATTAGCCAGTCCTTTCAGTCCGTAACTTTGAGGTTTCCCCTGAACTTTGATTTTATGAAACATTGTTTGAAAACTAAGTTAAACGTAGCGGAGATATAATTACATTTCCATGAGGAGTGTCTCTGTATGAGGACATCTACTGTTGTACTTGCAAGGTTACATTATTGTTAGCATCAAGCATATATGAAAGGTGACTGAAAAGTACTTTGCTTTTATCTGTTGACCCAATGATTAGAGCACAGCTCTTGTAAAATTAACCTTTCACCAGGTGCATAAGGAAGGAAGTACAGGTTGTCTCCCAGGTCAATATGTTGGTTCCACTTGGGGAATCACAAACTGAAGCTGGAACTGAGCAAGATTTATGCCTTAAGCAAAAGATATTAACCCAGCCCAAAATGCTTCCAGCAGCTGCTTTGCCGACATCTCGGCACACGTCATGAGTGCTATGCGACAGAAATAATAAACTTTTCTCTCTGCTATACTGTGCCAGTTTGCCTTTTGTTGTGCCTAATGACAGCAATGATGGAATTGTCATGGTTAGGTGCCCACAGTCTCATAACCAAGCTGCTGCTCAGTGAATCCAATCTCACACTCCATTGTATGGATATTCTATATATAACCTGCAGCCAAATGAAATGTGAAGGAAAAAAATCAAATCTAATTACACGGCATTGATTTCTCTCCAATTTTGCTTCTAATACACTTTTTGTCTCCTTGATTCTTTTTTCTCCTTGATTCTCCCCCACTCCATCTGCCTCTTTGAAAATGACTTGTGTTACCGCTATACCTAGATTAAGCCACAGTAAAGAGACAATAAGGTGCAGAATCATTTTTAACAGAGTGTTATAGTACAAAGTACAAACAAAATGTGGCGTGCATCTGAGAAAACAGGTAGGACCTGGCTTTATTTTTCCCTTAGTTTTACTTGTACCTGCAAGCACTGATTGTACTGTTTTAGTCTGGGGGTGTGACCCAAAAAAAACATTAGAAGGCCTCTTTTTTGTTAATTGAAGATTATAATTGATGAATGCAGAAGGTTTGGAGGGAACTGTTTTGTTTTCATCCTTTGACTGCTATTTTTGAGATTGCAAAATCTTTGTAGACCAGCAGGAGAAGTGGCATGTCCTAGCTAAGATGAAGAGAAAATTCTGACAACTAAAATTGATATATTAATAGTATGAAGGTTAGTAGACTGTTGCTTTTTAAATATGTGTTTGTGTGTGTGTGGCTATATCACATAATCCTGTCATATTTAATGGTAAATGTTTTTAATGAACTGTTCATGATACGTTTATGCCTTACAATATTAGTGAAATTAGTTTTAATACCTTGAATTTTCTACTTTGGCATATAGCTACAATCAGGAAAACAGAGCTACAATTATTATTATACAAATTGTTAGTTTACTCATGCTTGGTTAGAAAACAAAACTGTGACCCATTGAAATCCAGAAGTTTTTCAGTCTGTTAATTCATAAGATTTAAATTGTTTGCACTAAAACTGTTTATAGTGGCCAGAAACAACTTATGGTCCTTTAGAAAATGTCAGTGAATCACTTGAATAACAGTGATACTAAATTCATTTGTGAATAACTTGCAAGTGAATATATACCACTAAAAGTAGGATGATTGCATTTTAAAGATGGGTGCAGAAACTGTGGGGTGCTATGGAATCTACATTCCTGCTAGCAATCTTCAAGCAACATCTGTGGAATTATACAGTTTACTGCAATATATAACACAATCTGGTCCTTATAAGTACAATTGAATTGGCAGCATATGTTCTAAAATGTGATTAATCATATGCATGGATTGTATTATTCTTTCATAATACAATCCATTGCATTGCAAGTTATTTTAATAACCTGGTTTTTAGCCTTCCTTCACCATTTTACATCCCCCTTCACGCCCCCCCCCCCCCCCCCATCCCCACCCTTTTTGTACTGGTGCTCAGTTCAGAAATGACTGCATTCTGCTGGATTATTCATTATTCATTCTTGGACTTCTCTGCTGATTTGAAAAGCAGTGTACTGTGACCAATTTTTTTTTATCTTCCTTCCACTGTTGTGATTAGTCCTCCAGGTCATGTGCTCAGGGGCCCTTCATAGTAATTTCATTTTGGATATGAATACAGGACAGGATGCATTTCACAAAATGCTTAAAAATGAAGTATTCTCTTCTTATATGTGTGTGTCTGTGTCTGTATCTGTGTCTTTGCCTCTGTGTGTGTGTGTGTGTGTGTGTGTGTGTGTGTGTGTGTGTGTGTGTGTGTTGTGGTGCGATGCAGTGGTGGGCTTTTGCCTTGGTTAACATCACTGCTTTAAAATCAAATATCTTGTGGTTTAAAGCCATGACTATAGCCAAAACAATGCAGTTTTGTGTGTTGTAGGTCGGAAGAGTTGTCCACAACAATTACAATAATTAATTCAGCCTTGTGTCTCTTTTATTTCCACAATACTGGGTACACCTTACTGAGAAGACAATCATAATGATGAGGGATGGAAAGAAAAAAATCAGAAGTAAAAATCAGTGAGGAATAGTAGCTTCTTCATGGGCAGCTGGTAGCACCAGCATGATTTAGGTGTAACTATCTGAGCTGTTGATAAACTAACAAGTAATAAAGTTTTAGAACTTTAAGACAGGTGCCATCTTCTACCTGTATAGCTGACAAACTTTACATTTGCTCTTGTAATTCACATTCAAGGAATGTTATATCAAAATAGACATGGAATGGGGGAGGGTGTTTGGCTGGCTATCGTGGCAGGTGTCAGTTATTGTATGCATTATCATTCTCATGCATGGCTTTTCCAACTGACTTATCATGTCATATGAAGTGCTGTCTCTTTGCTGTATACAAAATGGCACATTTACCTTTTTAAATGGCATGTCATGCAGTGAATTTACAGATTTAGATTTTTGGTTTGAGAGCTATCCAACTTGACTTCAGAAGTTCCTTTATTCTTGTAATACTATCTGTCAAATTTTATGCCATTGTAGAATAATGAGTTGACGCTTGTCATTTACTAGTTAATCTCCTGTGGTGCTGTACATAGTGTGTTGAATGTTACTTTTTTATCAGGACAGGGTTCTACTCCACTTCATAAGGGCAGGAGCTATTATACTATTTAATTCACAGTGTAATATCTTGCTGCAAAAATGTTGAAGTGAGGTTTTTTGTTATGTCAGCTTGGGAGAAGATGTGATTGGGGTGATGTTAAGATGGGAGTGGGAGGAGTTACAAACCACTGGAATTGACAGTGCATTGGAAAGGGTCTCTAAAACATATGTTTCTATATTTAATTATAGTGCATTAGGCAGTGTGTGACACAGCCCACCCCTACCACCTCAGCTACCAGAAGGGGAAGTTAGGATGTTTAGTTCATTCCTAAGCCCTGCTATAGGAAGGATGTCATTAAACTGGAAAGGGTGCAAAAAAGATTCACGAGGATATAACCAAGACTGGTGGGGTTTGAGTTGTAAGGAGAGGCTGGATAAGCTAGGAATTTTTTCCCTGGAGTGAGGAAGGCTGAGCAGTGACCTCATGGAGGTTTATAAAATCATGAGGGGTGTAGATAAGGTAAATAGCCACAGTTATTTCCCCAGGGTAGGGGAGTCTAAAACTAAAGGGCATAGGTTTAAAGTGAGAGGAGAAAGATTTAAAAGAGACCTGAGGGGCACCTTTTTCACACAGTGGGTGGTGTGTGTATGGAAGGAGCTGCCAGAGAGGAAGTGGTAGAGGTGGGTACAATTATGACATTTAAAAGACATTTGGAAAGGTACATGGATAGGAATAAGGGATAGGGTACAGGGATAAGAGCCAAATGCTGGCAAATGGGACTAGCTCAGTTAGGTAACTTGGTTGGCATGGATGAGTTGGACCAAAAGGCCTATTTCCGTGCTGTACAACTCGATGACTCAATGTCAGTTTCAATAGATTGATGGCTCTACTATACATAGAATGACATGGCTTTACCAATATAACTTTAGACTTACGGGCTTTTCCCTGTTACTGGAATTTTCCATTACTGGGATTGGTAGGTAGGTGGCACAGCTGGTATTTGGAGACTTGACTTCTCAGCTGCTTTCTGTCTGAAAGGCTTTATCCACAGTATTTAAGATGGGAAATTATTTTGACAATGTCATCAATTGTGTAATATATCCTAAAGTGGACCCTGGAGACTGTTAAGTTCTGCTTACAATAAGAGTTACAGGACATGGGCTTCAAACAAGAGTGTTTATTTTAACAGTAAGGAACCTTACCCATGTTCACAAATGTGGTGAGAAGAGACCACTGCCTCCTCTGACCACGTGACAAATACAACATGTGCTTTCCTACTTTGAAAAAAATGTGTGTAAACACTTTCCATGGTTACACACAAGATGCAAGAGACTGTAGATGCTGGAATCTGGAGCAACAAGCAATCCGCTGGAGGAAATTAGCGGGTCGAGCAGCATCTGTGGGAGGGTTGGGGGAGAAATTGTCGACATTTTGGGTTGAAACCCTACATCCTGATGCAGGGTTTCATCCCGAAACATCAACATTTTGCTGCTCAACCCATTGAGTTCCTCCAGCAGATTGTTTGTTGCCACAGTTATACACAGTCATTACAGGTTCATGCTGTTGACTGTATTCGTTGGGCGGTTTGAACTTCTCAACTGAGAAATGTGTTTGACATTGCACTCATTCCTGGAAATGAGGAAATTGCAACTTCTTGACTTGATTCACCACTGTTCTGTCACTGTTGAACAGTCATTGACTTTATTGATATCAGGAACAGAATTATCCTTGTACATTACTTCATTGTCTTCACATATGTCTCTAGCTGTGGTGATTTGATTCTACATGGACATTTCTGACATGAAGTCTGATACCTTCTTGGGCTACAGATTAGGATTAACATTCATAGAGTTATATAGCACAGAAACAGGCTCTTCAGCCCAACTGGTCCATGCTGACCAAGATGCCCCATCCAAGCTAGTGCTGTTTGGCCCATAACCTTCCAAACCTTGCCAATCCATCTACCTGTCCAATTGTCTTTTAAAAAGACAGCAACGGGGCCTGACTGATTACCTCAATCAGACCCCATTGCTGAGCATCATACTTGCTCACTGGTCTGGTGACTCTAACTCTCTCACGTAGTCTAAAATGCTATTCTCTGCTGCAGAATATTGCCGTCTGCTTCAATTGCTGCCTCTCTACTTTCTCCTCTATATAGGGCTATACCAAGCTCCATTATCTGTGGAGGCAATGATACATCAATAACTCTGCTAGAGCAAAACCAGTGGTAGAGTGTGAACTTGTATGGTACTTAAACAAGAAGTTAACCTGTCAATCATTCATGGAATAACTTCAGAAAACTTGCTTCTTCAAGCCTTTTTTTGACACATCTGGATCACTCGGCTGCACCATTGTATAATATGGAGAAATCAATAGATGCTTGATGCTGTTACATGGAACAAAACCCTGAAATATGTGCAAAATGAACTGTACTCCATTGTTGGATACTTACTCCATACATAATAAAGACTTATCTCAACTCTTCAATAGTACATTCACTTGTACTAGTATGTACATGTCTGCCTTCAATCATTTTGAGTGTATGTCAGTGAGGTCAATGAAATGGTCATTCCCTCTTCGATGTAAATAAACTTGGACTTGTTAGGATAATCGTGCTGGCATTTCCATGGTTGTAATGTATTTTGGGTGGTGTTGCTTGGAATGGCTGGACACAACTTCCTTCAACTTTCTGACAATGTTTGACTAATATAAAAACTTCTCACAATGGACTTCATACTGATGATTTCAGTATGGAGCCTGTCTACAGTCTTTGCTGTGAACACTTCAATGACTACTTAACATCCTATTTTAAACATTCATAACAGAAACCTGAGATTGTAGATGGCTATAAAGCTTCATTAAGACTTTTATCTAGGCTAGTCTGACAGTTTGTTCATAGTCCGGCTTTATTTATATGTCTTGCTGAGTGACCAGAACAGTGGGTATTATTGGGATGTCTTTGTCTTTAAGTTCCAGTTTGAAAATGGAACTTTCACCACTAAGCTTTGACGATTCATGTGGTAATTGAGATCAAGCATTAAGCTTGAACAATGAACCCTTCAGCCTGATCAATTTCTGATCCTTGTCCATTATCAATGGTTGTCCAGTGTACTCAACTATAATGAGTAACTCAATTGTAGCATATTATACATTATATCTGTCCCAAGACTTTCAAAACTTATCACAAATAAGTCTGAAGAATGAGCATGTTCATTACATAGCTGACAGAACTGCTCATGGTACATAATGTATCCTTCCTCATAATGGAAAAGTCGGTCACCATGTCAATCTACATTCCTTATTGATCTTCTGCCGATCAGGACAATGCCTTATAGACTTGTGGTTCCATGCTACAATTTCTTTGTAATGTAAGTGCTGTATAAACTAAATTCTGTGTTATCAGCAGATGTAATATAGTGCAGATTCCCTTTTAGTGACTTCTTGTGAGAAACTCGTTCTCTCCATAATGATACTGCTTTTGAGACTACATATCTATCTGTTGCCAAGTGTTTTGATTTACAAAGTGCTGCCATATTTCTTTTCTTCTAATGTGAGTGGGACTTAGACACTTTAAAGAAGGGGAATAACTAACAGTCCATCTTCAGCTGTGATTGTACCTCATGATTGTTTCTGGATAAAAGCTGTGGGAGTTGTTCTTTAACTTTAGGCTCCTGTTACATCCACGAATGGCACAGGATAGAATTCCCTGGAATTCCTGGCTACAATTTCTGTAGAGGTTGCAATCCTATACACTTGATGAAATGTAAGGCTTTTTGCGCATATCATCTTTATCTGGATCCCTCCATATCTTAGTTGGCACACAAGCATATCTTTGAGTGTTCCCCCGTATTACAGTACCTTGATAGGTCTTGGAGTGCAGGAATGTTGTCACTCTTAGTTGCTCATATCTCAAATGGCTGTAAGTTGAAGTCTCCTTTCGACCTCTGAAGTACCTCTGCAAACGAAGTAATACATTTGGAACCAACTTCCATAAACAATGCTTTCTAAATTTCCACACAAGAATTTTCCTGGTTTTGAAAAAACATCTTGACCTCTGGCCACTGAATGTAAGGAAATTGTACGTTCTCCCCATGTCTGCGTGGGTTTCCTCCAGATGCTCCGGTTTCCTCTCACATTCCAAAGACGTACGGGTTAGGAAGCTGTGGGCATGCTATGTTGGTGCCGGAAGCGTGGCGACACTTGTGGGCTGCCCCCAGAACACTCCACGCAAAAAATGCATTTCACTGTGTGCTTCGATGTACATGTGACTAATAAAGATAAGTTATCTTTCCATGGAGGATTCCCCTTGTTTATGTTTGAGCAACCATTATCTTTCTTCTTCCACCAACATCATTTCATGGGAGTCAAGTCTGTGTAAGTGCACTTTTATTCTTAGAATCCTGCACTATTTGCAAACTTCCACTGTTGTCCTTGCTTTAATTTTGCTTAAGTGTTGATTGGTGCAGCTTTAAGAATGAATGGAAGCCAATACATCTCACTATCTCCCACAGGACGCAAGCAAAATAGATTTACTCAGCTTGCAGGAGATTGAACCTTTAGGATCTGGTTTCTGCCATTTCATTGCCTTTCTTCTTGCAACCACAGAGTCCACAAGATACAAAAGCTGCTCTTAAAGGAATGTTGAAAATTATTTTACATTGTTTCTTAACTTTTCCAATCCTCACTGCCAGGTGTAATGTATCTTAAGATGGACTTTGGATACTACTGGAGTTCTGGTAAGTGGAACTTGCAATAAGAGCTCTTTCAAACAAGGTTGTTGAGTCTAACTCAAACAGCAAGAAACTCTGTTGGATCCCCAATTTTTTCAAGTTAGATGGGTGCTGGTTAAGTTGGATTAATTAAAACTGCAGATGAGAACCAAGGTTAGCAGCAGATGCAGGCACAGGAACAGTAACTGTCTGCTCCTCACAGTCCTGTAGTTACACAGGAGAGAGTGGATCAGCAAGTAAGTGCAGCTTATTGGAGGCCATACATGATGGAAGATAGGCTCCTTGACACATTGCAACACAGGTTTCTTTGGAGATTAAGGATGGCTCGTGATGTGGTGGCAGAGACCTGCAGTTTGTTGGAACAACACCGAGAAGGTACGCCTTACCAGTAACTGCAAAGGTCACTTCCTCTGGATGTTTTCAGACACTGCTGGAGACATATGCATGGTCTTGTTGTAATGAACAGGTGACTGTTAGCTGCCTGTACTGATAAACAAGTTTTGCCAATCAAATTGACTGGGCACCTGGCTATCTTTCCCCAGTGCAATGCATCAACGACTGCACACACCCTAGATTACCAGGAGCATTCATCAACTGGAAGTATAATTTGATTGATGTGCTGCAGGTATGTGACTATAAAAAAGATCTTCATGCAAGTACCATGAAAGATTCTTGAGCAACTGGTATAATGGTTTCATCCTGCAATTATTCAATCTTCCTGCCCTATTTGCACCTTTAGACACCTACCAGAAGGTTGTTCAGAGACAGAGTACCACTTGGAGCATGGCTGATGATAACCAAGAACACAAACATTGCAGCCTGGACTTTCGTATGACAATTAGACATACCAGTGAGCAAGCATGCTGAAGGTGCCTCTCTGGTGTTTAGACAATTGTGGAAGTAACCTTAAGTACACCCCAGCCAGGCTGTCCAGAGGGGTGGAGATGTGCTGTGCTCTACATAACAATACGCTGGAGCAAGATCTGCACTTGTTGCTCCTCAGGTGATTCTAACAAGGAATATAATCCAGCCAATGAATCACACACTGGCCCCGAGATGTCCTCATTACTACAAGGTTCACTTGGGTTCCATCAGTCCACTCATCTGACAATTGGATCCAAAAGCCACGTTTCCCCTCCTCCACCCACTTGTCTCAACTCAAACCAGTCCTGCAAATGGCATCATCATGCCCACTTATCCCACCAGAACTTGAAAAGGAGTAGATAATACAATATCTGAGCTATAAAGCACTTACGTCCAGGTTAGCTGCACACACACACACCCAGACCTCAACATATGCACAGTGCATCTGCAAATTAAAAATCCAGTCTTGTATTCTTTTTAAGGCGCTCAGTTTTATTTGCTGTTAGAATGATGGCAGTAAGAATTTAATTGAACTTTGGCGAAGGAAGATGGCAAATTATATTTTGTTAGTTTCAAAACTGGAATAAAATGTCTAACTCTTTTTGTTTCAACAGAAACATTATACATTTGTAACATAATGGGTAACATCTGGAAAGTGATTTCTGGATGCATTAGACATCCGATTTTTAATGTACCGCATACAGATAGTAGATGTATATCATAGCTTAATTGGCAATCATCTTACCTCCAGCTTTCTTCCCAACTTTCTATTCTCAAGAACACTAACTCAGAATAAGATTCACTTATATAGTACTAATTGTAATCTATGAATTATCCAGATGTACCGTTCCTCATCTGTGAATCCAGACAATGAATGGCAGATTGTTTTACAATGAAGTGCATTGCAGTCATGCACAGTTACAATACCTACACATTTACCTGATGGAAAATGTTGTTAACAGTGGTACCAAGAGGCACTTGCACGCCAATCATCTGCTTACCAATGTCTAGTTTGGGTTTTGTCAGAACCACTTTGCTACAGAACTCATCACATCCTTGATCCAAAAGTGTACCAAAGAGCTGCTGAATTCCAGAGATGAAGTGAGAGTGATTTCCCTTGACTTCAAGGCAATACTTGACTTGTGGCTTCAGGAAGCTCTGTTAAAACTGAATGGGCATCAAGGGAAAGACTCCAATTACTAGAGGGAGTCATAATTCACACAAAGTAAATAGTTGTTGGTGCTCCGTATCAATCATCCCAGCCCCAGGACCTCATTGCAGGAGTTTCTTAGGTCAGTATCATAGACCCAATCACCTTCCTTCATCATAAGGTCAGAAGTGCAGATGTTCACTGATGATTGCACGATGTTTAATTCCGCTCACAACTCCCCAGTAAATAAACAAGTTTATATATGCACACAGGGAGACCTAGATAGCAATAAGTGGTGAGTAACATGCATGCCACAGAAGAAGCAGACAATAATCATCTCCAAAAAGGGTGAGTTTAATCACCATCATGAATCCCCCACCATCAACATCCTGGGGTCATCACTGACTAGAAACTGGACTAACCACATAAAAACTGTGGCTACAAGAGTAGGTCATAGTTTGCATGTCCTGCAGCAAGTGACTCACCTCTTGACACTCCAAAGACAAGGTACAAACCAGGAACTTGATAGAATAATCCCTAATTGCCTGGATGAGTCCAGTACAACTCTTAAGGTGCTCAATACAATCCAGGACAAAGCAGCCCATTTGATTGGTGGCAACACACAAAATGCTGGAGGAACTCACCGGGTCAGTCAGCATCTATGGAGAGAAATGGACAGTCAACATTTCGGGTCAAGACAACTTTAGCTGGACTGATTTGATTGGTATCCTATCCACCATCCGAAACATTCTTTTGCTTCACCAACTCTACCACAGTGGCTGCAGTATGTACCATCTACAAAGTGCACTGCATGTTCTTGACAAGACTACTCTGACAGCATCTCCCAAACCACTAAAACAAAGCAGCAATAAATAAACACTGTCCTTGCCAGCAGCATGCACACCTCCAAAATGTATTTAAAAAGTGCACATGTGCACACATATGACTGTGAGACATAGCTCTTTGTTTAACCCTTCTCTCCTGAGCCCAACAGAGCCCAGACCATTGATGGAGAGCTTCATCTAATTCAGATCTACTTATATACCACTGAGTGGACGTTAAACCTGGGACTATTAATATGATAGTGTCAGATGAGATTTAGTCAGTAAGATACTTGGTGAGTTCACCTCATTTTCCCTTTTCTCTGTGTACCCTCACCTCTCCTACAAGAAGATCTCAGTAATCCAGTTTATGTGACACCAATATAATTATTCATTGACTATGAATTTGCCAGTAAAAGGGCAGGAAGAATTCTAATGGTTCTTCCTTAACTATTTTAGTCCTGTTTACCTCTTGATTATATCATAGAACGTCATGACTTCCTGAATGTAGAGGTATATTCATTAACTAAGTTGGTGGTGACAGACTTGCACATTTTAGAAAGAGTTCAACGGCTGGACAATTCAGTCACAGTATCCATTATATCCACTCAGAATTATTTTATTAAAATGTTCACATTAGTTTATGACATAGAAATAGTGGACTTTAGGGGCCCAAATTACAGCTATAAGGGAGTCAGGGAATATCTTTGCTGTTTATACCTATTGCTGGTGTTCACATGGCCTGTCCCGTCATCTTGTACATTCTCAGGTTGCTCCTTGCTTCATATTCCTTCTTTCCAACAAGTTAAACATCCAGCCAGTGATGGCCACTGCCTCTGCCACAGCTACTGTGGACCAAGGAAGTGGAGGGCATTGAAATAGTTCAGCAGCTACATTTCTACCTATTTCCTCTTTTTTCTGTCGGCAAGGTTACTTACTGTCACTTGAGGCTCTGCAAGGCTTTAACTGACAATTTATCATCTGGATGAAAATCGATGGCAGTATTGTTGGTTAATGAAAGAGGTGTATGAACTGCTCCTGAACAACAGTTAGTTTGCAGAAAATTTTTTTAAAATTGCAGATGTAAATAGGGAAGGGAGGGAAAGATGTGCCCGGTAATGGAATCTCATTGAAAGTGGTGGAAATTGTGAAGGATGATCCATTGAATGCAGAGGCTGGTGGGGAGGAAAGTGAGGACCAAAAGAACTCTTTCTTTCCTCTCTTCAGAGGGGGTGAGAAATAGATGGGATGCATTCAAGGGCTCTGTAATGTAGGGAAAACTATGGTTAAAAAAGATGGAAGACATCCCAGATGCACCTGTCAGGAAAGTTCCATCATTGGAGTAGATGTGACAGAGAAGGAAGAAATGGAAGATTGGAAGAGGCAGAATGGGAGGAAATATAGTTAAGGTAGTTGTGGGAATTCATGGTCTTGTAATGGAAGTTTGTTGCTAACCTAGCCCCTGAGACAGCGACGGGAAAATCCAGGAAGGGAAGAGTCAGAGATAGACCACTTGAAGGTGACAGTAAGGCATTCAGATCAATTTGTTTTGGTTTGTTGTGTTGTGCCAATCATCTTAACTGCACACTTCAACATAATGAATTCATTGTAGGTTTTTGAAATATTTCATAAAATTTATGTTAACCATTGGTGATCTCTTCAAGTTATTCAGTTTTTCTAGATATCAGGGTGCCTTTTCAGCCATTGAATAATTTCTGTCACCATTTTGTCTGGATCTCACACCATATTGCCAATAATGGACTTGGAGCATAAAACAAAATTAAATCATTCAGATCACGAGGGTAAGAAACTACATGGGAATAATGTCTGGACCCACAAAGTAGAGGTCAGGAATTTGTGGGGAACACAAGTAGTTCTGCGTGTACTTGGACTGTCAGCATTCCAACATTTGGTGTGGGAATGCAGAAGTCCCAGGAGTGCTGATCATGCTTCACCAGGCTTTTTCTGGCTGTGCACCAAGGTCAGTCTCCACATGGAGTTGAGGAAATCACCCAAACATTCTGTGCCAACTCCATAGCGACTCAATTCAATTGAATGGAGACCTACTACAAGCACCATAGGTACTAGGTAACTTCTATGTTTTCATTTAACTGCATCTAATTAAATTTTAATTATATTATGGTTTTTCATTTTAATTTATAATATATTTTAAATGATTTTTGTTTAATTATTTTTGAATATTTTTAAACATAAAGTGGCTGCGGCAGGTACATTAACAACATTTAAAAGACACTTGGACAGATACATGGATAGGAAGGGTTGAGAGGGATTTGGGTCAAACGCAGACAAATGGAACTAGCTTAGATGGGCATCTTGGTTGGCTTGGACCAATTGGGCTGAAGGGCCTGTTTCTGTGCTGTATGACACTATCTGAATGTCAGAGATATATGCATATTTTATTTTATTTGTTCACTTTTTGATGTCAGTGCAGGACCGACACTTAATACCAAACATTAATTGCTCTTGTAAAAGTGAGCCACCACTCCTTCTGGTGAAGGTACTCCTACAGCTTTGTTGGGTAGGGAGTTCCACGTTCTGGACTCAGTAATGACAGAAGACTAGTGATATATTTCCAGGTCAGGATGGTGTGTGGCTTGGCGTGTGGCATGGACCTATGGCCTTTGTCCTCCTTGGTGCTTGAGGCTGTGGGTTGGGAACTGATGTCAGAATAGAACAGAACAGCTCATTTTGAAGATGGTACACAAACTAGAATGGAGGAGAACCCATGCTTAAGTAAATAGGAAGGCTTTGGAAGAACAAGTGTGGAGAGTGTTATCGTCAGTGTAGATGTGTTAGAGCTAGAAAAACTGGGAGAACAAAAGGAAATCTTATTATAAGAAGTGTAGTCAATAGACCAATGGAGGCCTTTGGGCTTATAATGGACATTGGAAGCTTATCTATTTCCTCAGATAGAGGAGTTGAAAATGGGAGGGAAAGGGATCATGTGAAAGTGAGAGCAGGGTGGAAATTAGTAGCAAAGGTGCTGAAACTCTCAGATTCTGTACAGCAGGAAGCAGCACCATTACAGTGTATCAGAAAAAGAAGGGATGTAGGGTGTCTGAGTAAGAATGAAACAAGTACTGTTACACCTGTGTTATAAAAAGACAGGTATAGCTTGAACCTATATGGGTTCCCATAACTACACCTTTAATTTGGAGGACATAGAGGAGAAATTATTCAATGTGACAATGAGTTCAACCAGGTGAGGGAGGATGGTGATGGAAGAGAACTCGGTGAGCCTCTGTTCAAGGAAGATGTGAAGAACGTACAAGCCATCCTGCTGTAGGAGGGCAGTGTGGAGGATTAAACATCCATGCTGAACATGAGCCAATTTGGATCAAGAAACTGAAACTGTCAAAGTGGCAGAGGCTGTCACAGATGCAGTTGGGGAGCGATTAGAGAGGGGGAGAAAGAACAGAGTCAAGGCAAGAGGAAGTAAGCTCTGCAGGTCAAGAAAAGCTAAAACTCTGGGCACACCAGGACATTCTTGCTTATGGGCTTAGGACAAGGTAGAAGTGGGTTGTGCATGATTGGAAGTTTTATAGCTTTGAGATAAAGAATCCCAAGACCCAAAACTTAAGTGTTCATTATTGAATAATTTCAACAAGGGGTCTTTAAACAGGCCCACTATAATGCGAACTTAAATAAAAATAGAAAATGCTGGAAAAACTCGGCAGATCAGACTGCATCTGTGGGAAGAGAAACAATTAGCATTTCAGATTAACTATCTAACTTGCTGAGTTCTTCCAGCATTTTCTGTTTTTATTTCTGATTTCCAGCATCTGCAGTTTTTTTTGATTTGTGATCTCAGTCTGCTTTCATCCATTTTATGCCCGTAACTACAGTGACAAAGCATACCAATCTCTCATCACCAATGTGCTGCAGAAATTTGTACGGTGGATATGCAATGAAGAAATCAAAGGCAGAAACCTGTAAAACAACAAAAAGAGACGGGCATAACGCAGAAAATCAGCCTCGACTGTGACAAGGAATTCAATATTCAGCACAATTTAAATCCTGGCCCAGCCATGCAGACAATTCTGTTTGAACTTCTGTTCCACTTTGCCAAGTGATTGCAATGTCAAAATCTTTCTGACATTTATTGTGTGATTACTGGAAGGATTAAATACAAAGTTGTAAAAATATACGATGTAATTTTAAAGAATGAAGAAAATCTCTGAGAATTATGCAGGAATCCCTTAATGATTACCTAACCAACATCTGAACTATACATCTGTAATGCATTCAGTATGATCACTGGTGGCAGTAATTTTATTATTACAGCATTTTTGTCATCAAAATGCTTCAATAAATATTATTTAAATCCAGTGACTACAGCAGTTACGAGGACAAAATTGACAAATATTCTGCACCAAACCGTTTCCTAAACTGTGCTTAAATGACTTCTAATTTGATTTTTTGGTGCTTTTGATTGAGGGAACATTAAGGCTTTTTTTTATGTTAGAAGGGTCCATCAACAGGTGACACAGTTAGTCATACACCAATGCAGCCACATTCTGGGAACTAAATGCGTCATGAATTATAGTTCCAAGAGTCAGTTTCAGTGAACTATCATTTATTGAAAATCAAAAAACTGCAGATATTGGAAATCTGGAATAAAAACAGAAAATGCTGGAAACATTCAGCAGGTCAGACAGCATCTCTGAGAGAGACAAAGTTAACATTTCCGGTCTGAGACCCTTTGTGAGAACTGGGAAAGAGAGAAATCAAATTACTTTTAAGTTGCAGAGAGGGTGAGGGAGGAATGTATAACACAATATTTGTGATAGGGTGAGAGTGAGGTTGCTATGTGGATGAGCTGTAGATGGGGTAATCCAGCTAATAGGTTAATAAGGGCAGGTAGAGAGAAGAAAACAAAAACAAAGAAACATAAAAGCAGCAAATGCAAGAAATGCTGAGCAGATCAGGCAGTGATAATGGAAAGAGGGGAAAACTGAGGCAATATAATAGATGGATCACCTATAGCAGAAATGGCTGGTTCTGGTACAAACAGAAATAAGCAAGTTTCCTTAAGTTGTCCAACTCGCTTTGGTTCAGAATGCTGCAACATGCCCAGACAAAAGATGAGGTGTTATTCCTCAAGCATGCATTAGGTCTCGTTGTACAGTGCAGGAGGTCACAGATAGGTCAGAATGGGATAAAGGGGTATGCAATGTGAAACTCAGCACAAGGTGAAGCTCAGTGCAATGTGGTCTGAATGCGGGTGTTCTGCATAATGATCACCCAATCTGTATTTGGTTTTTCCACTGTAGAGGACTCTGATCGGGTGAGGCCAGGATTGCTGAGAGGAAAAGCTGTAGACAGAGACGTCCAGTTGATAGATTAATGAGGCATTTTCATTTATAATTTCATGGTTACTCTTACTGAGACCAACCATTTATTTCAGATTTATTTAATTACATTAATTTAAATTCCCCAGCAGCGGAGGTAATTGAACCCACATTGATAGATAAGCTTTCGAGGCCTCTGGTTACTAATATGCTACTGTACCACATATAGAGGTTGTGAGTATTTCAATAGATTCATTGATGTGGTTATATTCTGCCGCTTTTTTTTTCCTTTCCAGATCACATTGGATATTGTTGTAAATATGGTCCCCCGATGGCTGTTCTTTTCTTGCTTTTTCCATATAATCCTTTAACGGAATATGGTATTGCCAGCATTTATTGCCATCCCTAAATGCTCTTGATAAGGAGGTGGTGAGTGCTGCCTCGAACCGCTGCAGTACCTCCGTGATTCAGGCATTCTCAAGAGTAGATATTGAGAGTTGACAGGCAATTCCACCAAAAGGAGAACAAAGCCCTTACGTCAACATCCATGCACCTTCAATCAAAGTTGTGGGGTTAGGATGGAGTGGGATAGTGGGGTCTGGTTTCCCCCTTCCTGCCCAACAACTATCAAGTAACATGAGGTAGCGTATGCACATCACTTGAACCTCCAACCCCCTCACATAATGTTAAGGATGGTCCCTCATCCACATCCAAAGGAAGTCAAATTTAAATTCCTGCTTGTACTCTTCAGTTCTTTGGATGGAAAGTTATAGTCCTAACTACTATTCACACCAGGGGTTTGAAGGATCTTGTAGCATTTCCACCCTCAACAAGGTTGAGACCAGCACTTTACCAAAGAACCCTTTGAGCTGGTGATAAACTATTACTTAGACTTTTCCTTGGATCAGTTTGAACACTGCTGTAAAGTGTCAGAGGATAACAGCATCTGACCTCCAGAACATTACTAAAGCTCTCCCCTTTCAATGGGAAGCCATAATTTGGGAAATGCAAAGAGGAAGAAATTTTCATATATTTCCTCAGAAGATTAGTACTTCAGAATATACTTTGGTGAAAATCTCTGCTTATTTAAGCAGGAAGTATATTGCCCATAACTGTCTGCAACATGTAGTATACCTTAAAATAGCTTTGTGAAATAACTTTGGAAAATTATACATTACATCCAGATGATTTCTTCGAGCATTGTATAGGATGAGTCAACTCCAAGTGCCCTACTTGATCAAGAGAGCAAAAAAAATATAATTGGACCTAAGTATGAAAGTGGGACAAAGGAGGGAGACAAGGTAGATGGAAGGAGAGAGTAGAAATGAGGTGGAGGGAGTGGGAGAAGAGAGGGAGAGACACTGTAAAGGATACAGAAGGAGCTGGGTACTAGAATGTCCCTTAACAGTAACCACACAATAAGCCAGAGTTCAAAGGGTGAAATAATGAGAGCTTGTCAGAAAGGGATAGCAATAATCATGAAGGATTCTAATCTACATTTAAAGCGGAAAAATCAGATGGGAAAAGGTAATGTTGGTGAGGAGCTTTTAGACAGTTTTGAACATAACTGTTAAGAACAGCAGACTCTGGAACCAACTAGATAGCAGGCTTTACCAGACCTAACCTTGGGCAACAAGAGAGGATTAATGACTCATAGTGAAGCCCTCTCTCCTGCAGATAACAATCATCATAATACTGAATGAATGAATTTTTAATTCAGTTTGAGGAAGTGAAGAATAGGTCCAAGACTCATAGTGTGAACTTAAAGTGGAGCAATTACAAGGTCATGAAGCAGAACTGGCTAAAATGAACGGATAAATTAGGATAAAAAAATATCAGTCCCTAAAGATGCAACAGCAAACATTTCAGAATACAGGGTAGATGCTTTCCAATAAGAAAGAAAAATTCAAATGGGAGGACTCTCCATCTGTGGTTACTAAAATAGTTAAAGATAGTATCAAACATAAAGAAAAAATATTTAATTGTGCAAAGGCAGGTAGCAGTTGAGAAGCATGAACAGAATATAAAAACCAGCATAGCCATGACCGAAAAAACTAAGAAGAAAAATTAGAGTATGAGATAAAGCTAACTAGAAATGTAAAAATAAATAGTAAAATACATTAAAAAAAGAATTAACAAAGTTCCATAGAAGGTGAGTCTGGGGAATTAATAATGAAAAATAATGAGCTGGCAGATGAATTAAACTGATATTTTGTCCCAGTCTTCACTTTACATCATGCCAGAAACAGCTGTAGAATTGGGAACTGGAAGTGAAGGGGAAATGTAAGAACATTCTCAATCACCAAATGGTACTGAACGAATTGTTGGAACTGCAGACTGCCTCACATCAAGGTCCTGGTGAACTTCATCCTCAGGTCTTAAAAGAAATGGGCAGTGATATAAATGGTTTCAATTTTCCCGAATTCCCTATATTCAGGTTCCATTAGTTTGGAAAATGGCATATGTAACTACTTCATTCAAAAAAGAAAGCTGGAGTCCACAGTTCAGTTAACTTAACATTTGTCATTAGGAAAATATTGGAAGTATAATTAAAGATGATATAGCACAGTAGTTAGAAACATTCAAGGTAATCAGGCAAAGTCAAATGATTTTGAGAAAAGAACATTATGTTTGGCCAATTTGTTCTTTCAATAGGTAACATGGTTGCAGATAAAGGGGAACCGGAGGATGTACTAAGATTTCCAGAAGGCTCTATCAGAGGGTATTGTGGAAAATAAAAAATCATATGAATGAGGTAAAATATTAGCATGGACAGAAGATCAGTTGGTTAACAGGAAACATAAGATAAAAGGCTTTCTTTCTGGTTGGCAGGATGTAACAAATGGTATGGCACTGGCATCGGGGCCAGCTTTTCACCATTGATATGAATGAAGGCAGCATGAGTATGTTGCTATATTTATTGATGTCACAGAGGCAGGTAGGGAAGTAACTTGTGAAGAGGATACAAGGAGGCTACAAAGTTATTGGGTAACCATCTGGCAAATGGAGTACCATGTGGAACATGTGAAATTGTCCAATATGGCAGGTAAAATAAAAAATGTTATCTGAATGGGGAAAGATTGTAGTTCTTGCGATTTGCAGAAGGACCTGGTTGTCTGATTTTCAACAGGCAGCATATATGTGCAGCACATAATTAGGAAAGCTAACAGAACATCAATATTTGTTCCTAGGAGAATCGAATTCAAAGGTAGGAAGTAATGCTTCAGTTATGTATGGCATTGATGAGATGCACCAGGAGTACTGGGTACAGGATTAGTCACCTTATACTGTAACAATATAAATGTGTTAGAAGCAGTTTGAAGAAGGTTTACTAGACTGATACCTGTAATGGGCAAGGTGTCTTATGAGGAAAGAATGACAGGCTAAGCTTGTATTCACATATGTTCAGAAGAGTGAGAGTGGGCTAGATTGGAATACACAAGATCCTGAGATGTCTTGACAGGGTAGACGTGAAAAGGAAATTTCCTCCTGTGGGAGAATCTACAAATAAGGACTACTATTTAATAATATGGGGTTACCCATTTAAGACAGAGTAAAGAATTGCTTCATCGGAGATTTGTAAATATTTAGAGATCTTTTCCTCAAAAGGATATGGAAGCAGAATCTTTGAATAATTTTTTTACAGCAGAGATAGATTCTTGATAAGCAAGAAGATGAAATGTAGATAGAATGCAGAGCTGGTCACAATCTGTCTTTTGACAGGAAGCAAATGAAAATTGGAGTTTCTGTGTCAGAGTACTTTGTTGGCAGTTGGCTGTAGTAAAGTAAGGATGGAGCAGCCAGTGTAGGAGCTAGTGAAAGATTTAATTGCTCAGAGATGGAGACAAGCATGTTTGACCAGTTTCATGGTAGTCTAACAGACTTTAATTGAAGGAGGTCTTTAAATTGATTACACAGAGATAGTTAGAGTTGCAGTGTAGATACAAAACAGGTTAGATAATCTTCAAAGGAAATACTGACAGTGGCTAATGTTGTTTAATTCCTCCAAAGTGTATATCATATGCAAACAAAAGCTTCTGTAGGGAAAAACCAAGCGTTCAAGATCTGTACAGGGAAGTTACTGCATGATGTTAGTTGAGTCCCATTGGGCTTGATGGGTCGATTAACATAAGCTTCACAATGTCATCTTTTAAGTTCATTACATAAAACATGTTAGTCCTTCTCATGATTTTTTTGTTAAATAGACTCATCACTAATGCCTCTGCCTTGGCTTGTACATCCAATAGATTTGATCAAACTCTTTGTACTTTCTTCAGTGAACACAATGATAAACCAACAGCTAAGACTTAGTCCAGACATTTCTCCTTTGATATTATTTGTTTATTGTTGAGTTGTCTCCTTTTTTTTACATTTTTACTTACCTGCATCATAAGGATTGCTAGATTCCAACTTTGTAAATCTGTAGAATTCTCTTGCCCGGAGGCTTGTGGATGCTGATTTGCTGAGTCTTTTCAAGGCTGAGACTAGGAGCTTTCTGGGAATTAAGGGAGATGGGAAAGTGGAGTTGAGGTGGAAGATCAGCCATGATCTTACTGAACGGCAGGGCAGTCTCCAGAGGCTTTATGGCCTACTTCTGCTCCTATTTCTTATGGCTTATATAATACTCATTCCCTCCTGTGGGGAACTTGTTTGACTGAGGCACTAATCTTATTATGAAGAATAGTTTCCTATTATTTAGTGGGTGAAGTACACTATCATTTTTCTATACTGACATAATACATTGCAGCAAGGCAAATGACTTTCTAGTGAAGTGATAAATTGTTTTGCAATGGTACTGAGCTGCTACACTTTCATACAAAAAAATCAGTTTATGGAACTGAATAGTGGCTTGATCTGGGCACAATAAATGCTCACAGAAGTCATATACAGAAAGACCCAAAGCAGTGAAACCACCTGAAACCAGAGTTAAGATTATGAGTAAACTTGGCCATCACACCATTTGGTGAAATTGGTACTCTGCAAATTGGGTCCACGTAGGAAGTAAAAAATTAAAACATCAATGTAATTAAAATGACATCTCAAAAAATGTCATGCTATAAAACAAATAATAATTATTTTAAACTCTGCAATATTATCGTTTAATTATATCTGTTTTAAAATAACCACTAAGATTTTATTTTTGAAAGACTGATCTTAGCCACTGAGACCTTTATGAGGGTCTCTGTTTTCAGTCTTAATACATAAACTGTTACTAACCACCTTATACATAAGTACTCAGCTTCATCTGACAAAAGTATTTTGCCTGAAACATCAGTTTGGTTTCTACAGACGCTGCCTGACCTGTGAGGTATTTTATGATTTTATTTCATATTTACAGCATCTGTAGCATTTTGATTTTGCTTAAGGACTTCACTTAAGCAGATATTTTAAATACCAAAGGAGTGTGGACAGCCAATTTTGCCAGGCTGGTTTATTAGGGGGCGGACAGCACATTCATGCCAATCCTATCCCATTCTAATATCTGCTTACATGTAGTTTCTTGTTATCAAGTGAGGGGAGGGATGTACATTTGCATTTATATAGTTCCTTTCACAATCATTTCAGGACATAGGTCTTTATTCCTTGGAATGTAGGAGAATGAGAGGCGACCTTATAGAAATGTTTAAAATTATGAGAGGCATAGATAAGGTGGACAGTAACAGTCTTTTCCCAAGGGTATGGGAGTCCAAAACTAAAGGGCATAGAGCTAGGGTGAGAGGGGAAAGATTTAAAGGGGACCCGAGAAGCAACTTTTTCACGGAGAGGGTGGTGAATATATGGAATGAACTGCCAGAGGAAGTGGTTGAGGCAGGTACAATAGCATCATTTAAGAAGCACTTGGATAGGTACATGGAGGGGCAGGGCTTAGAGCGATATGGGCCGAATGCAGGAAATTGGGACTAGCTGGGTGGGCACCATGGTGGGCATGGACTCGTTGGGTGAAGAGCCTGTATCTGTGCTGTATTACTCTAATGACTCTATTACGTATTAAAGTGGCTTGTGGTCAGTTAAGTGGTTTTAAATATATCTGATGTAAAATAAAACATGGAACATTCTCACAGCCTCCCACTGACAGCACATTGAGGGTCGTGGAGGTGGGGCAGCAAAGCCAGGTAGTCATTTGTGAGATAGGAGTTAAAATATACGTGGAGAAACTTGCTCTCTAGAAGGAACCTTGCTCTCTACCTGTGCAAGAATGCTTCATACTGACGCCAGCCACATCTGTGTAAGAAATGTTCCATTTTTCAACACCACCAAACACCTATAAGATAAGTGAAGATCCCTGCAATTGCAAATGTGCTTTGCTGAGCTTGACCACCACTGGAATGGGTAGATGTAATATGTTTTGGATTGGGAAGTAAACATGGAGCTAAGCAACCATGATGAACCTGTGTATAATGATAAACTAAGGCAGCTGGCTTTCCTTTTTGGAAGACTTCAAGGCGAGTTAATTGTACTTGCTTTCAACATTATGAATGGAGTAGATAAAGTTGATCTTGGCAAAGTGTTCACTGAAATTCAACATTAAAATAGTAGCAACATTACAAACAGGTGCCACTTTGAATGATGTGATTGATTTCTCTGTTGAAATAAATTTGTACACAATTGTGTACGTGATGTATACACCTCTACACCCATGAGTTGTTTTGGCAGCTCTGAGCAAATCAATTACCTCATTCAAATCACCACTTGTTCTCCTGCCAGTACTACCATGTTTTCTTTCCCAAGAGGTAGCAGTTGGGATATCAGCAAGTCTTTTCTCTATCTTTATTAGTGAATGCATTAAGGCCAAATGAATCATTTAAACAATAATGATCAATAGACTGCATCGTCCTGGGATGCTGAGGTTGACTAATGGATTGGTTGGAATCTTTCAATCATTCTTCCTTTGTTTAACACAGGTTTATTCACTTAATTCTTTTCTGTTCCTCCTTTCCACTTTGTAATCTCTCCAAAGAAATCTCTTTAATAGGAGGCGAAATGTGCTGGTGGCATAACCTCCAATTTTTATTCACTTGGTATCACCAGCGTAAAACTGAAGAGAATTGCTGGTTGCTTTCCCATAACAGTTATGAATCTTGGCTCGATATTGTGAGCAGATCCCAAATGCCTTCAACAAACTGAATGCATTCACTGAATACTGGATCCTCTGACACTGACCAATTTTACAGCTGCCAGAGCTTTCTGAAAAAAAAGTTAGAAATAAACTATTTTGAACAGATTAGTTATTGGTATTTACCTGGCACAATACACATAATTCTCCTTTAAATATAGTTTGGACACAAGGGAGGACACTTAGAGGAAGATGTGGCTTGGAAAGTGTAAAATAGTGATGCTCAGACTAATCTTGCTTGCAGAAGGTGTTGTTTCAAGTGATTGCTACCTATTTCTACATGCTAGGTTGGAAATGTTACAAAATAAACCAAGAAAGGCTTTGCTTTCCCAATTTCCTGCTACCCATTTCCACAAGCTGAACACCAGACGAGAAGCAAATCTAGTTATTTTGCTGGGCCAAATACTAATTTGTGAACTTTTTAATATTTGTGCTTATCACCCGCCACGTATGTAGACTCTGAAGAAATAAATTGCTCTCTCATAATTCAATGATTTTTGATGCAGGAGATTGTCACCCCTACAACTGGAGTTCGTATGATTAAAGAATGCTTATAAGTTAAATTAATAGGTCAGGAATGAGTCAAATTACTTGGTCAGGAGGCAGAGGCTACTTAGATTTCCATTTGTGAAATAGTTTCACATTTGTATATTAATTTAATAAAACTTCTTTATAAAGGTTTACCATTTATTATAAAGTAAAGCATTTAATTTGGCAAACAATCATAGAAATTATTGGCAGTGAGGGACCATGAAACCTGCTGCACATATGCACTTCCTCCACACCATACATCATGCGGGGGGCAATAAAATAGATAAAACATCAGGCAGTTATTGGTGAAAACCTAGTAATTCCTCTTCATCACACGTAAGACCATAAGAACTAGGAACAGGAGTTGGCCATTTTATCTCTCAAGCCTATTCACCCATTCAATAAAATCAAGGATCCAACTTTCCTCAAGCCCATTTGCTCACCCTATCCCCATGACCCTTGTCAAAAACAAATTATCAGGTTAATTTGGTTAGCTTATGGTAAGCGTTATAGCTATTACTCTTTATGATAAATGCTAATATTAAGCATGGATATACAGGGCACAATTTTGAAGCTTGTATGGAGTGGAGAAACAATGGACAGACTTTTCACCTGGGGTAGCTTAATGCAGAAATCCCAAAGTTTCTGAGAATGACTTAGGGTGCCTCCACAGCCTTTGGTGAGATGACGAAAAAATTTCATCATTCAGAGGGTGTGAATCTTTGGAATTCCCTGGTTCCCTCTCCCAGAAATCTTAGATGCTTAATCACCATGTATATTAAAGTCTGCAACAGACTGATTCTTGGCCACTAAGGGAGTCAGACAATATGAAGATTGGATTGGAAGGTGGTGTTGGTGTTGACTAGCCACTGACAGTGCAAGCTCCTGTTCCAATTTCTTAAGATCTTATGTTTCTGGGTGTGAGGACTACCCATTAAAACTGGGCAGTCTGTAGGTTTAATAAAGCAAGCTGTAATGTTGCTTCATTACTGTCTTTTAAGAAACACGGTGTCAAAGGTGGATGGAATTAAAAATGTGATCCATAATGTCAGTAAAAATGGAGGAAACCAAATTTTAAGAGATTCAAAAATGAAGTGCCCGAAATACCCAGCAGGTCAGGCAGCACCTGTGAAGACAAAAAATAATTACTGTTTCAGGCTTATGATCTATCATCAGTGATCACAAAATGGCAGCATTAATGTGTTCAATTAATTGTGATTTTTGGTAAGAATTTTCTTTATGCACTGTAATATACAGTAAATATGTGAAAGGTTGATATAAACAAAATGACATTCAGGGACTGCTGAACCACCGAAGTTCGCTAGTCGCCTGCCTGCTAAACTAGCTCTTACATGGAGCATGTCCCTTGGCAAAAGCTTCTGCAGATAAGCTGTCTCCCAGCTGATTGGTGAGGCCTAACATTGACCAAGGGCTGTGCGGAACTGCTGGTAATCCTGGGGAAAATTCAAGACAACATAAAATACTGGCAAGATGTGGCACACCATTCACTGAAAGTGGTAACCTTCATCAAACATGATGAAGGATTCCACTAGAAACACTAGGCTGTTCTACTATTTTATATGTCTATTGACCTGTTGTTCAAATCTAGATAATATATTTATCTATTAGTACATTGAAACACACAGTGAAGTGCGTCTTTTTGCGTTACTGAGAATGTGCTGGGGCAGCCCGCAAGTGTCGCCACTCTTTCAGTGCCAACATAGCATGCTCACGGCTCCTAACCCGTACATCTTTGGAATGTGTGGGGGGGGGGGGGAGAAACCGGAGCACCCAGAGGAAACCCATGCAGACATATGGGGAGAATGTACAAACTCCTTACAGACAGCAGCAGGAAATGAACCCGGGTCACTGGCGCTGTAATAGCATTAGACTAACTGCTACACTACTGTGCCTTCACATTTCAAATTTACAGAAATCCATGGTTTGCTGATAATTTCAGAGAGAGGGATAAACTTGCTGAATGGTTAGTCACTGGTGTCAATTTCTTTTAACGTCAAGCTAGTGTGCACAATGTGGTTTAAACTTCTGCAGAGAAAGTAATAGAGTAACTATGTAGAGTCAAGTGATACAGTCCTATCAAATATAAATTGGTAGCTCTCTTAGATTATCCTGTGAATACATTTACTCATTATTTGAACTCACTGTAATGTTTTGTATTTAAACAAAATATTTGATATTAACACATTTTATCATATTCTTCATTGACTTAGGACCATATTTATTGACCCACATCTGATCTTTCTAAATTGGGGGATATTTTCCTTGATTCTGATAAATTCCCTCCGGTGTTAATGGACTTCATCTCAACTGTAGTCAACAGTGCCCCTTAACTGAGTGTTTCCCAACCTGGCCTTGTCCCTTCCCCCTCCTCTCATTTACAGAATCTCCTTTGATTCCCATCTTCCACTACGCTCACCGCTTCACTTCTATTATTTCCTAACATTTCTGTCACTTGCAGCCAACAAGATCTTTTCTCATGCCTCCATATTTTTAGAGGGACCAGTCCTTCTGAGTATATATGTTTATTCTCTCACCATCCCATCTTCCAGCTGCACTCTCTTTTGCAATCATAGCAAACACCTCTCCCTATAACACTGTACAGTGTATCAGTAGGCCAGATGGCCAATGAGTAACTGACTTGTAAAGTACCTTTGCTATATCTGTGAACCTTATCTGACTTTCCTGCAGTTTGGCAGTTACCCTTCTTCTCTCAATTGCATTCAGCAGTCTCTGGCTTTGACCTCTTATACTGTTCTAACCATACACGATGCAAGTTTCAGGAAGGGTATTCATGTTTCCCTCACAACTCTCTTCAGAACCCAAACACAAAATACTTAAAATGCTTGACATCTGAACTAAAATAAAGTTCCTGTAACTAAATACTCAGCAGTGCAGGTACCACCAGTGCAGACAGAAACAGTTAACAAGTTTCAATGTTCATTCTCTTTGTCTCTCCACACATACTACCCTGCCCTGCTGTGCTTAGACCCATAGCTCTGGAAGATATGCTCTCTTTCGGTGTTTTTACAGTAACTGTTGTTTTAATTTCAGATTTCCTACACTAGTTATTTTTTTCTTAATTTCCAGCTTCTGTTAACAAATGACATTTGATCTAATATTGATACGACTGCAGCCCTTGAGATCATTCTCCATGAGTGTGTCCACCACAAAGCCCTCATTTTTAACCCCGGTTCCCCCTATCCGCTGGCCACAGCAGGGTATTTTTGGCTTGCCCTAGGCCTATGCAGGACGCATATGCCATGAGTCATTAGTGCTAGTGCTGATACAGGAACAGCTTAATATGAATGTCTCCAATACCTGTTCAACCATGGAATCAGGATATTTCTGTCTCATTTAAATGCCTTTCATCATTTTACTGAGAAGACCATCTAATAGTTGAAATTTCATTGGTGAAACCAAGGGCTGGAAACACTCAACTGCTCAGGCAACATCTACAGTGAGGACAATCTGTTGAAGAACCTTCTCCAGGATGTACCCTCCACAGATGCCACCTGACCGGCTGAGGATTTCTTGCTTATGTGCCAGATTTTCCCCACCTATATTTGCTTTGCATTAAGTCCTGCAGCTTGAGGACACATTATTTACAGGAATCGGTTCCTCCCTCCTTTTCCTCCCATTTTTAATTTTCATCAATTCTCTTCTCCACTTTGTTTTCCTCTGTTATTTAAGGATCTTCTAGTTTGGACGGAGCGACTGCAGCCCGTCCACTTGACCTTTCTGCTGTACCAGATGCTGACAGCCTCAACTCAGCATTTCCAACATTCCTTGCTCTTGGTTGACAATGTATTTAGATTTTCGTCAGCACAGCAGATGAATCCCTGAACTGCCCTCCAGCCTAAAATAGCGGGGAAAGCGTACGTTTAAAACCACCTCACCCCCCAACAGATACAAGTTCCGAGGTTCTCAGCGTCTCCGCTTTCCGGCAGGGGAGAGGAGCACACGTCAGTCCTAATGTCATTTTCTAAAGGAATGATTTGAACTTGTGCTGGGGAACAAACCTGTCACCATCTGGAGAATGAACACAGCTCAATTACCATAGCAACGCTGGCCAGGCACCAAAGCTGCTCTCCAGCGTTGTGGTCTTGCCGACCTCAAGTGTTAGAATTATTAGCTTTAGCCAAATAATATAATTTGTGTTAATAGACACTGTTTCCTTTCTGCTCCCAAGCAAGCTCTCCCCGGAAGGTGGAATACTGGCTTAATTACACTCTTAGCATAAATTGATTAATGTGCAGTATATTATACACTTTTATTTAAATACCCCATTTATTAACACCCTAAATGTATTTTAATTTTCCTCAGCTATCACATTAGCATATTGGTTCACAGCCTATAGCATGATTTTCCCAGCGAGGTCTGAGTAGCTTACGATATATTTTAAGACCACCACAAGATGGGGCTCATATGTAAACATTGCACATGCTGATACTGGATTCAACACAATGAATGTTTTTGATTACTTTTTTCTACGTGTTCTTAAGCACCATTCCCTCGTTGCATGTTCTCTAGTTAAATAAAATCGCCCGTCTTTCTTTTGCCGAACATGCCTTTAAATTTTTTGAGACAGAATGCAAATAATATTTCACTGCATAAGCAAAACTCTCTTTAATTGTTAGCATTTGGAACAAGGGTTGCACGTTGAGCCAATGTTTTTGTTAGTAGAAGCGACCAAATATTCACAGGTCCAGATAACATGAAGCCATGTGCTCTGCAGTCGTAGTGTGTGGCACGCGTCTGCGTTAATGAGATCTGACAGAATGTTTAACAGAGAATAAATAAAACGAGTTTATAAAATAAGGAGCCATTCGAGTTAACATTTGTAGGTGTTAATTTCTGGCCTTGAATTAAACGTTAATTTGAAATGAATTTCCCCATTGTCAGTGGCGAGTAATTTACGTCTGACCTAATAGCCACTTCTGAACCGAACAGTTAGTTCAAATAGGACAGAACCTAACCAGCAAGTAAACAGCGGTTTCTATTTATCCTGTCAATTGCAGTTGATAGCGGCGCTTTGAAATTAACTCTCTCCATCTCTAATGAAGGCATTGTGGGCACAGTAAAGAGAGAGATGGTGGTGGATACGTATCGCCGCCGATCAAAGTGGCTGGCGTCCGCATTGATGTATGTTGGAGTGTGGCTTAATGTAGCTAGCCTACAGTCCCAGCAGATTCAGTGAATCAACAGTTTTACGCACGAAAGCGGCCCCTCTCTCCTGTGCCTGAAAAGTGGTCTTTTGGACGCTTGTTTCTCTTTATTTACTGACACCAGTCATTCTATAACTGGTGCTCTGCTGAACTAATTTTGTATACAAGAGGCGTTTTCTTCCCACCTCTGCGAGGCAGAAATTTTAGGAAACGAACGATTTTCTTCCCTGGAAACAAGCAAGCCAGGGAAAGGCGAGACAGCTGTCCGAAAGCACACCACATTATCCTAACCAAAAGCTCAGAAGTCAGGAATAATCCTCATCTCCCGTAGAGCAAGAGGCTGCCCTTTCGCCTCAAAACAATTCATTTTCAATGCATGCGAGGTGACATTTTTAAACATATATTTTTAAAACAAAAAAACTGTTACTAACAGTGGATTTCACGGTTGCTGTACAGTTTCTCTGCCTTCATTCCCTATGCCGACACCTCCCTCCACTGGGCCCCTTGTGATTGACATTTACAAATTACCCGGCAGAAAGTGTTCAATCTTTGACCCCTGTGTTTCTATTCAGGAATGAGTGAGATTTGCAAGCATTTTGTCATATAATTACTGCAAATCCCTTGAAAATTTCCTCAACAACGCTTATATGAATTGTAATTTTTGCAGACAACGACTGACAGAATTACATTAAGATGCAAAAAAAATCATAAAAATGATCAATTCAGTTCAACAAGATCTTTTAAACACTGGATTATACAACATGTCTGTTCAAATATATCTAATATTTAGTTTTTGACAATGATTACAATACCTTAAAAAATCCTTTTTTTCCTTAAGTTCCAGCCCCGCTACCTTTCTTTGGCTGGGTATCACATTCTGTTTGTATACACTTCACTAAAGTCCCTGGCATGTCTTCCTCTGGTAAAGTTGCTATTTAAGTACATTGTTTAATTGTCCATCTTTGGACCATTGCTTTGACTAAGAACACAGGCAGGGAGCAGAGAAGAGGTGGTAGGAAGAGGAGCGGAGTTGATAAAACGACGAGGTGTTGAGAGGAGAAGGAAGAGAGGAGCCAATATGCTGGGCTGGTGAAAGCAAGAGTAGGATGAGGAGCTAAGTGGTGGAGAGGTTACCACAGGGATTAGGTTAGAGCAAAAGAATGGGAGGATAAGGAGAGAGTAGGAGCCAAGAGAGAGAACAGATGCAAGGGTGTGGATGAGGGGATGGTAAAAGGAGATTGGAGAGCAGAAAAGAGGATCAAGGAAGAGCGGGGTCAGTGGGAAGGTGGGAAGAGGGGAAAAAACAGTGTGGGGGTAAAACAATGGTAGCAACGCATTTCTCAAAGTGGAAATCAGAACATTTATGCAAATTAAATGTTAAATTATTTTCTGAGCAATTTTCTTGTATATGAAATTAAATTGAAATGCAGGATAAAGAAAGATACCACTCGTGGCTTAATCTGCGTAAGACAACTTACGATGACAAATTCTAAAAGTACACAATATATCATTTTGAAAAATATTCTTAATATTGCAGGTGCTGTTTGGATTTGACTTGCCGTGAGGTTTATTGACATTCAACTCAGTAGTCTGCGGTGGTTGAGTTGATGTTTTCCCATGGCGATGAATTGTTCCTTAATATTGTGCATAGGTTCCATGATGACTTCCATTCCATTTAGATGGAGAAGCAGGGCAGATAAGGCTGTTCAGCATCAAGGTTGAATAAAGCAAAATTGAATGAAGAGATAAACTTGCATAATTTTGAGCTGCAGGTAAAGAATGAGTCAGACGTGGGGCAGTAATACGAGGAAAACAAAGGACTGCAGATGCCAGAATTACTAGAGAAACAAGACCCGAAACGTTGACTGCCTGCTTTTCTCCATGGATGCTGGTTGGCCTGCTGAGTTCCTCCAGCAGACATGATGAGTCTTGATATAAGTATCAAGTCAAGCCGAGTCTATTATCAGGTGCACAAGTATGGTGAGATACAGTACAATGAAAAACTTTCTTACAGCAGCATCACAGGCACATATGTAGGTACAGACAACACAGAATATAAATTATACATAAAATTATACCATTCAGTGAAAAAGAGACTGCAAAAAAACAAAGACACAATCAAAGACAAATCCATTGGTAGTGCAAGAATAGTGTTCCATCACTGAGGTAGGGTTAGGGTTGTGCAGATAAGTTCAAGAACCTGATGGTTGTAGGAAAGTATCTGTTCTTGAACGTGGTGGCGTAGGACTTCAACCTTCTGTACCTCATGCCTGACGGTAGCAGCGAAAAGAGGGCATGACCCAGATGTAGGGATCCTTGATGATAGATGCTGCCATCTTGAGGCAGCACCTCCTGTAGATGCTGTCACTGGTGGGGAGGGTTGTGCCTATGATGGACTGGGCTGTGTCCAGAACTCTCTGCAATCTCTTGTGTTCCAGTGTGTTGGAATTGCCGTACTAGGCTGTGATGCAACTAGTCAGGATACTTTCAACAGTACATCTGTATCATGATCAATATCACCAAGGCTCAAGGAGAAGAAAGCATCAGAATTGGTTTAGACAACAGTTTTCATAAACATGACTAGTTGCAAAGTGTCTTGCTGTCAATGAAGTGTAGTCACAATTATAATGTGGGAAATGCTGGTCAACTTGTGCAAGTTGCAATATGTAATGACTGAGAATGTGGCTCAGTGATGTGCTTCAAAAAAGTATTGTAATATATTTTGTATCTGCCTGAAAAGGCATTAGTAGCATGACTTTCTGTAAACCCCAGTTCTACATCATTCTGTGGTACCTGTGTTCCCCTAATTCTTGACTCCTGCATAACTGATTTCTCCATTGGCGGCCTTGCCTTCAGCTGCTTGTGGTCACAGCTCTGGAGCCTCTTCAGCTTCCTACCTCTCCTTGTCCCTTTAAGACATTCTATTTTCTTTGACCAGACTTTTAGACACTTCCCCTAATATCCCCTTATGTGGCTTGGAAACAAATTTTGGTATTGGTATTGGTTTATTATTGTTCCTTGTACCGAGGTACAGTGAAAAACCTGTCTTGCATGCCGTTCGTACAGATCAATTCATTACACAGTGCATTGAGGTAGTACAGGGTAAAAGCAATAACAGAATACAGAGTAAAATGTCACAGCTACGGGGAAGTGCATTGCAGGTAGACAGTAAGGTGCAAGGTCATAACAAGGTAGATTGTGAGGTCAAGAGTCCATCTCATCGTATAAGGGAATCGTTCAATAGTTTTATCACAGTGGGATAGAAGATGTCCTTGGGCCTGGTGGTATGTGCCACCAGGCTCCTGTATCTTCTGCCTGATGAGAGAGGGGAGAAGAGAGAATGACCCAGGTGGGTGGGGTCTTTGATTATGCTGGTTGCTTCACCAAGGCAACGAGAAGTATAGACAGAGTCCATGGAGGGGAGGCTGGTTTCTGTGATGTGCTGGGCTGTGTCCACAACTCTCTGCAGTTTCTTGTGGTCCCGGGCAGAACAGTCGTCATACCAAGCTGTGATGCATCCAGATAGGATGCTTTCTATGGTGCATCAATAAAAGTTGGTGAGTGTCAAAGGGGATTGAAAATGACCCTGTTATGTACAATGGGATATTTTACAAACATAAGTGCAAATTGTTGTTCTGGAAACCAGAATGTAAACATGATTGTGGTAGCTTTGTAGCGAGTGAGGTTGGAATGGGTGAGCGGAGTGGAGAAGTCAAGATGGTTGATGTCATATCTGCAGTTGGAAATGAAAAGGTCGAGAGGTGGTAATGGGCCAGAAATGGGTGTCCAAGAGGAAGAGGAGTGTTGGAGACAGGAGAAAGGGTCATCAGTGGGGGGTAAGGACTCCTTACCAAAGAAATAGACGTGGAGGTAGAGATGATGGAAGAAGAGCTTGACATCAGGGTGGGCCCAAGCACAAACCTCTGAAGTGCAACTTGAATCCACAGCTATGTGACTCTGAGGCAAGGGGCCAACAACTGAGCTGTAGTTGACACAACCACAAGGAAAATGAAGTGAGTGACATGATTTTGCAACATTTGATATATATTTTAATGGTTTGATGTGCAAAAGGGTTCTTGATTTAACTTCTTACGTGCAAGTTCCTTAAGGGACAGAGCACCTAGTTTAAAAACAACTTTACAAAACAATTATCTACGATCATGAACAAACGTGGACAACCTAAAGCCAATTAAGCTGCTCTTTATAAATATATGGAGTGTGAATTATGACCTGGAGTTCAATACAATTACAATATGCCACAGTATAATAAAGCAAAAAAGTAATTTTGTTCATAGTTAAATAAAGAGTATTGAAGTATTGTCATAAGGGCAACAGAGGTGATCGATAGGTGTTTTCTGTTTAAGGAATTATTATGGACAAGAGGTCACTTTGTAACCCAAGATCAAAATATACAGTGCAATTGCCTTGGCTTCCACCCGCTGTTTGTTTTATTGTACCCTAGGGTTACCGTGATTTACCTGTCCATAGACAAGGGTCAGCAAACATAATAAGAATATCAGCAATCAATAATCTTCTCTATGTGCCATCATGGGGCAATAAGCTTTTGTATTATTGCCTTGTAATTTTTTGTTATAGGTAAGCACTGCTTGCTAAAGGGGAATTACTAATAATTAAAATGACCATCCAGCACAGGGTTCCTTCGACATTAATTCAGTTCAGTTCAGTGACCAACGCAAGGATGTGACAATAATGAATGGTCAGATGCAGATAGGAATCCTGGACAATGGGATTGCAGAGGTAAAATACAGGAAATAGCTGAGAGTTGATGTAAAAAGAAATTAGAAGTGAACAAATCTGCATCCATGTTACATTTTTGAGGTACAACTGTCAACAATGTGAGCATGTCTTAATTCGTATTGCAAAGAAAGAAATGACAATTGTGGTGTCCACTTTCTACTATGTAGCTTTAAGAAATGTCATTATCCCGTGCAAATGGAAGAATTAAATGGAAAGCAATAAAAAAAAACAAGAAAATCTAGCTCTTTGCAGCTCAGCTAATCTTCAGCCATTGCATCTGTGATATCATCTGTAACAGAAGCTAGATTCTGGGTCCCTTTGAAATGCATAATCCTCCTTCCTGTAAATTGGAGCTTATGTAATGAAACTGTAGGATGACATATTGTGGCATGACCCTCTCTACAGATTGTAGGTGAAATCTGCAAAGGTAAATCTGCCAGAGTATGCACATCAGACAGTTTAATTTTCATCACTGAGCAAAACTGTGTGCAATAGAACCTTTTCAAATGATAATGCGTACTTTGAGCTGCATAATTTTTTTGCTGGTAGGTTTGTACCTTTGGGCTGCACAATGAGGCTGAAGACGAACAAAGAGAGCTTCTTGCAAATGTAACGTTCCCCTTCCCCAGTATCTCTCCCATTTCCCTAACGTGTATGAGTTTGTCACTTCTGCCTAGTGTGATTGTCATTTTCTCTGTGCAAAACAGAAGACTGAAATTAATGGAGAAAAGGTCAGAAAAGGCTGGTCACCTTTCTCACTCCCCTAAATTACTTTCCTCTCCAAAACAAAATCGGAAAGGACAGATCCACTTGCTGTAATGGATACCCATAGAGTCAACAAAGTCACTTAAGATGGATAAAATGCAAATGGAAGTAAGCCCAACACATTGATTTTAAAAAAAGTGGTTCTTATAGTTTTGTGCATTGTGGCATTCCTTCTACAATATCTATACCAGTGATTTGGTACATTGTAGTTTTCAACTGCAAGTCAGCTTCGATAGCTGAAATCACTGGATGGCTCATTACATTGAGCTATTTTTCATACTAGCTTCTCTAATATCCTGTAATCCTATGCGTTTCAAATGACCTCAGGCTAGGGAAAAAAGTTAAGACATAAAGCATATTAGTGGGTTAATTGCCCTGATGTAGCCTCTAGTAGATTCTTGTAGAATTTTGCTGCATTAATTGTAAATTGCTTTGTATTTAATAGGGGCATGTGTTCAGATGAATTTCTTTAAATTGTTAAATTATCACCTGCTGGCCTGAATTTAATTCTGGAGAGGTGTGCATGCCTTGTATCTTTTAATAAAGTATTAATGACCCCTATGTTTTGGTTAAAACACCCATTTTGCCTTTGTTAATCGTTCTACTTATCAAATCTGTGACAAATCCCAGAAAACTTTAAACAATTATTGTTATTTTTAATACATGGAACATATTGGGCATGCTCACCTTTGGAGTCCCTTCCAGGGATTGCTTAAAATGATGTACATTAATATATATGAGGCTGGATCAGGGTGCCCATGATTGGCAGTTCCAGATGAAATCATGGCATTTAGCCTTTGAAACGGAAACAAGTCCCAGACCTGTGTGTGTGAGCAGAGAACCATGATGGTCCAGGGCTTCCTGACAGATTGGGAGTTTGAACTTTTTGGATCAATCTTCTGCATGGAGTTGGTGGCAGGGCCTAGTCTTTCTGGGATCACTTAACATTATGCTGTGGAATCCCTCTTCCATATTGTGCAGGGTCTGAGACTCCAATGAGATCAATGGGGATTGTAAGGCGCAGATTTAGAAGGCAAGTAAGTTTTTTTTTAGTTATTACTTCTATGATTTTAATTATTTCAAAATAGTTTTCTGTATTTTAATTAACTTTATTTCATTTAAAAATAGTTTTTATTTTAATTATTTATTTGTGTTAAATAGTTTCTAAAGGTCTCAATGTCAGAGACATTTGAAAACTTAAAAATCAATGATAGCTTCAACAAAAAGCTAAGCTCAAGCCCCAGATTTGCCTTCTGTCAAAAGCTGTCAGGATACTTCAGAGACAGGGCCTCAGCATCATTTGGAGATCAGTTGCTGTCCAGACCATGCTGCTGGACCCCAGGTTATGGAAGGCTAGGGAGATAGGATCCAGATCAGGTAAATTTGAGTAGGCAGGGACCACAAGTAACAAGCCAATCATCATTGCAATCCTTCAATGTGAATGGTTAAGGAGGTGTGCAATTGCTTGTCCTGTTTACTCAGCTTCCTTCAGGTTTTAATTGTTAATAGATCAGCATTATCTTTGGTGTGTAATGATTGATCATTTTAATCTGTGATGCTCTGAGCTTCTCTTCATCTAAAAGAGATTTTCAGAGAATAAATGAAAAGTGCTTTATTTGCACACTAGATGCTGAAGAAATTGTTGGTGAAATGTTGAAATAAAAGTTCTGTAATGAATTTAAACTTTTTTTGAAACACATGAATAGAATAAGATATCTTTTTTTGCTTTTTCTGTATAAAATGCCAGTTGCCTATTGGTGCATCATGCTTTTGTTTCCTGTTGCATTTGGTATTGGTTTATTATTGTCACTTGTACCGAGGTACAGTGAAAAACTTGTCTTGCATACCAATCGTACAGGTCAATTCATTACACAGTGCAGTTACATTAGGTTAGTAACAATGCAAGAAAAGAATCAAGAAATGTAACACCATGAAACAAAGTCCATTATTAGAAAGACCACTATTAAATTATTGACCTGGGTTTTCTTGTCAAGATGATGGTGGAGCAAATGGTGCTTGGCCTTGGTTTTACCCAACTAATGCAGCAACTTCAAGTGAGGGAAAGATACCATTTCAGCTCAAAATTCCAAAGTTGCCATCAGAATTGCTGCTGCAAAAATGATATCTCTCTGTTTGACTCATGACAGATGCACATTGACTGGTGTAATGCTGCTGGACTTGAATGGTAAATACAAGCTAAGCTTATCACAGAGAGTTAAGTCCTGTCTATTCTAATTTCCCTTGTAATCATCTGACAAGTGTTAAATGCTGCAAAACAATCTTCCTGGCATTGAAAATTAACTCCCATGTGTGTGCAGTTTCATTCCTTAAGGTTTAGTCTGTTGGAGATTTTAATTTGTAAAATTTATGTTCCCTCAATCCAAACACCTTTATTCTCTCTCTGTTCTTTCTGTACTTGATGCAACACTAAGTCCCCCCACTCCACTTTTCCTTCTCAGTCTATGACTGTCATATGTACAATCCTTCAATCAGAATGATTAAAGAGATATGCAGTTGCTTGTCTTGTTTATTCAGGTTGCATACAACCTGTCATCCTTGGCACATTGTATAAAACATCTTTAGGCATGGAACATAAGAACATATGACTAAGGAGCAGGACTGGGCCACTTGGCCCCCTCAAGCCTGCTCCACCTTTCACTTAGATCATGGTAACCTCAACTCCACGTCCCTACATACTCCAGTTAACCTTTCACCCCCTTCCTTATCAAGAATCTATCTTCTTCTGCCTTAAAAATATTCAAAAACTCTGGTTTAACTTCTATTTGAGGAAGTAAGTTCCAAAAACTCACAACCCTCTCAGTGAAAAAAAATTTGCCTCATCTCTGTCTTAAATGGGTGACCTCTTATTTTTAGACAACGGACCCTCGTTCCAGATCTTCCCACAAGAGGAAACATCCTCTTCCCATCCCTGTCAAGATCCCTCCAGGATCTTATGTTTCAACCAAGTCACCTCTCACACTTCTGTACTCCAATAGCTACAAGCCTTCCTCATCAGTTAAGTCACCTATTCCAAGTAATATCTCTGAACTGCTTCCAACATATTAATGTTCTTCCTTAAATAAGGAGACTAATACTGTGCATAATTCTTCAGAAAAAGTCTCACCAAGGAAGCATAATCTCCCTACTTTTGTGTTCAATTCTGGTAGCAACAAACAATAACATTTTGTTAGCTTTCTTAGTTACTTACTGCACCTGCGTGTCAGCCTTCTGTGAATCATGCACTAGAACACCAGATCCCTCTGCATCACAGCTCTGCAACTTCCCACCATTCACATTATTTGCTTATTTTCTATTTTTCCTGCTAAAATGGACAGTTTTACACTTTTCCTCATTACTCTCCATCTACCAGACCTTTGCCCACTCACATCTATCTACATCCCATTGTAGCCTCCTTATAGATTCATAGAGCTCTACAGTACAGAAACAAGTCCTTTGACTCAACTTGTCTATGCCAACCAAGTTGTCCAGCCGAGCTAGCCCCATTTGCCTGTACTTGACCCATATCCTGCTAAACCTTTCCTATCCATGTGCCTGTCCAAAGGTCTATTAAATGTTGTAGTTGTACTTGCACCTCATTCCATATCTGTGCTACCCTCTTTGTGGAAAAAGTTGCCCGTCAGCTCACTTTTAAGTCTTTCCCCTCTCACTCTAAACCTATGCCCTCTAGTTTTAGACTCCCCTACCCTGGAGAAAAGACTGTGGCTCTTCATTTTACCTATGCCCCTCATGATTTTATAAACCTCTATAAGGTTACCCCTCAGCTTCCTACGTTTCAGGGGAAAAAGTCCTAGCCTATCCAGCCTCTCTTTATAACTTAAACCCTCCAGTCCCAGTAACATCCTTGTAAATCTTTTCTGCACATTTATGTCCTCCTTATGTCCTTATGTCCTCTTTGCCACATAATTTCCTACTTATCTTTTTTCTGCATCCATATAAATGTGGTCCTATTGATGATCCATGTGGCGGGACTCCTTATCAAACAATATAACAGCCACACAAGCTCAACATGTAATCAGCTTCCTTGTAAATAAACCACTTCTTTGGATATATATGCTGCATCTCAGTGCATTCATGAATGCATCACAAATTTGCATCAAGAATGATAATCCTCTTCTGATTTTTTTTGAAGAATGTTGACGACTTCCATGCGGCAAAGCTTTGGTGAGTTTGGAACAGCAAAACTAATTTTTTATGTTGCTTGACTGCAAACACTTACATGGATTCTCTTTTATTGAAGACCTTTGTGTGTACTGATGAGATGCATAACACAGGAAGCCATAGTGACAAGAAAGAGCATCATTGACCTGATATTTGACCATTGCTCATAACAAATTTAGCCAAAGTTAGAACATCACAGTGGCACTGTAAGTAGAGCTGCTACCTCATAATGCTAGTGACCTGGGTTTGATCCTGACCTTGGTTGCTATCTGCATGGAGTTTGCATGTCTCCCTGTGACTGCATGGGCTACATCAGGTGTTTCAGCTCCCCCCCCCCCCACATCCCAAAGACATGGGGATTGGTTGGTTAATTAGCTACTGTAAATTACTCCCAGTGTGTAGGTGGGTGGTAGAATCTGGAGGAAGTTGATTTGAATGTTGATGAAATAATGCAAATAAAAAAAAATGGGATTAACATAGGATTAGTGTAAATGGGTGTTTGATGGTTGGTGTGGACTCTGGGTCAAAGGACCTGTTTCCATGAATCTCTATGGCTCTGTTGAATAGGGGGAGAAAATGTGGCTGCTTTGACAAACCACATTTGGTTTCTATTCATGTACAACTGAACTCCAAAACCATTCTGCTCATACATTGATCAAATGGACGTGTTCTTTTAAAGTGAACAATATTCTCGAACTTGAAGGCAATATCCAGGGAGCTGAGAATTATGTGATACATGAGTGTAAAAAAGGCAATAATCCTGATGAAAACTGGGCTGGAAGCAAATGCCATACTCCCAAGACGAAGAATGTTCAAAGTTGGTGTGTAGAAGCTGTAAGATTACTTTGATCTGAAGCCATCAGATGTAGCTTTAAGTTTGGGACAAAGAGGCAGAAGCACAATGAGACAATTAGTGAATACATTGTTTCGTTGAAAAATTTATCCTTGCGTTGTAATTTTGGTGTCTTTTTGATTATCCTTCACATAATAATTTTGTTTGTGTCTTGGTAGATTAACAACTTCAGTCAAAGCTGTTGAGCTACAAAACCTTACCTTCAATTTTAAATGTCTATTTTATGTCTTGATGGAACTGGCATGTGAGATTGTTCAGGCATTTTGTACACCACAAGCAACTGTTATAGCTGCAGTCCATACTCAGAGTGCCATAGAAAAATGTCAAGGTTATGAAACAAGTTTTGAGGCATATGGGTGAAGCCAATTCATTCAGAGACTGTAGATGCAAGAGACTGCAGATATGTGAGCAAAAAACAAACTCAGTGGGTTGAGCAGCATCTGTGGAGGCAAAGGTGGTTGATGCTTTGGGTCGAAACCCTGTACCAGGACTGGGAGTGCAGAGGGAAGATAGCCAGAATAAAGAGGTGAGAGGGAGGTGTGAGACAGGGGCTGTTGACCCGACCTTTCTTGAGGTCTTTCTCAACCCAAAACATTGACCATCCCTTGGCCTCTAGAGATGCTGCTTGACCCACTGAGTTCTTCCAGTAGTTGGCTTGTTTTTTGCATTCAGAGACTATATCCATCACTTACCACAGTCTTGTCAGTTTAGAAGAGTCAGTTACCCAAAGAAATGACACACTTTGACAGTTTGCAGATCCAAGGCTAAGATAAAAGCAATTTCAACAGCTATTCAAAACTGCCATCAGAAACAGGGACTTCAGAGACTGGAAATTCATTCAGAAAGTTAGGAATTAGGAGTGTGTAGTATCAATGCCACAAGGAATAACATAAGACACTTTTGCATAAGCAACAAGATATGCATATCGATACACCTACAGACTGTTCAATAATGAGTGTGGACACTTACCCTGTCAAATTTAGCCAAATACTGCTGATAGAAAGTACCGTCACACTGAAAATCTACTCTGGTAAGGTTCCACAGACATTAGGAGAATTGACATTCACAATGAAATGCAACAGACAGCAAATTGTGAAAACAGGTCAAATGTAATGGGGAAGGACTGGATGAGACCATGTGAAATCGGTGTGGAGCAAAGATCAACAGTGTGCATATATTGAATGAAACAGGAGATTAACTCGCAGAACTCTCTAAATTCATTACAATCCAAATGGCTGAGATAAGTCAACTAGATGGAAAACTGTTTTCAACACTGATGTTTTGAAGTCACACTTTGATACCTTGTTGGAAAACTAGGATGAAGAAAGCCAAACTGAATGAATATATACATTTGTATCAGACCAGATTCAAAGTTGTAATATGTGCAATTCCTCCCAGACCTTACAACCGTGCTCAGACCAATGCACTACTTGTTAAAAATGGATGTGGAGCGAGGAGTAACAAACTACATATGATCAATGCATGAAAAGATTCGCAAGAGAAGCTTTCCTTGTTCATTGCAAAACTCTGCACGAGTTGAAATTGGTATGGGATGCTTCAAGTTGTGCTATTGGTATAGTAATTAGCCACATGATGAATAATGGGCCAGAAAAGCCTGTTGCTAACTCTTCTCATGTTCTCACAAAGAGCAATTATGAGCAAATTGAGATGTAAGCACTTGGAATAGTGTTTGGAATCACGAAGTTCCACTTGCTTTGATAAGGCAGATCTTTTACTCTAATAAGTAATCATAAGCCATTATCAGCAACATTAGGTGTCAAATCAAGGGCATCAAGGATGAAGAGATGGACAAATCTTCCATTGCAGTGTGATTATACAATCAGATGTAAGAGTTCCAAGCAGAATGCCCTGATGATTGTGCTGTCACAGCTACTACATGATGTTAGAAAGTCAAAGTGGTATCTGTGTACTAAATGCAGTCAATTAAGAGTTTTTGTGACTGCAGCCAAAATTACAAATAAGATTATAGTAGGCGTAGTGTTGAAACAGGTCAATGGACTGACATTGAAAGGATTGAGAGGATTTAACCTGTGTACCAGTGATGTACTGAAGTCATTTCACAATCACCACAATGTGAGCATGGGTTGATCAGTTTGGATCATGGAGTGGTAATGATGACTGTTTTGAGAGAAAGGAAATGGCTGCACTTCAAACTGAGGGACAGTTGGTAAAGCAATTGCAGAAGGTTTTGTTCATTGTACTTATTGGGATAGTGATCTTATTCATGAGTAAGCAAAAGCAGTGTTTGCTAAAGATGTAGAAACATCCTTTGCATCCTTTGCAGTTATGGACATGGCATTCTGGACCTCTGCAGAGGATACATGCAGACTTTTGTGAAAAAGAGAATGAAAATTTCCTGTTATTGATCAATAGTCACTCAAAATGGATTAAAGTGATACACTTGGATCTGTGTACCATCACTGAGTGTACTGTAGACGAATTGCTGTCTTTATGTGTATGTCATGGCTTATCAGAATTAGCTCATTTCTGACAATGGCCCTCAGTTTCAATCTACTCTGTTCACAAACTTTATAAAGCTTCAGACACACTCTAATTCCTTCATACCATTCAACTTCGAATTGAACAGTCAAGCAATCAATAAGAATAGTTAAGGAAGCTTTCATGAAACAAATGTTCCAGAGATATTCAAAATTTAGCGTTACCCATGACGTTAACAAATACGGCACAACTGCTCACATCACCATAGGGTTATGCAGCTGCAGAGCACCTGATAAAGAAGATTGAGAACACATTTGACTCAGTGTGTGGACTAATAGAATTCACCCTGCAGTTTGAGAGAGAGAAGCTAAATTCAGATGTATTGGTATTACAGTTGAGTAAAGGTAACTACAGAGGCATGAGAGAGGAGCTGGCCAAAGTTGATTGGTAGGGGACCCAGGCAGGGATGACAGTGGAGCAGCAATGGCAGGAATTTCTGGGAGTAATTCGGAAGACGCAGGATCAGTTTGTCCCAAAGAAGAAGCAGCATTCTAAAGGGAGGATGAGGCAACCGTGGCTGACAAGGGAAGTCAAAGACAGCATAAAAGCAAAAGAGAATGCATGCATAGAGTATTGCAAAAATTAGCAGGACGCTAAAGGATTGGGAAGCTTTTAAAAACCAACAGAAGGCAACTTAAAAAGCAATAAGGGAAGAAAAGATGAAATATGAAGCTAAGCTAGCCAATAATATAAAAGAGGGTACCAAAGGTTTTTTCAGAATTATCAAGAGTAAAAGAGAGATAAGAGTGGACATTGGACTGCTGGAAAATGATGCTGGAGAAGTAGTAATGGGGAATAAAGAAATGGTGGACAAACTGAATAAATATTTTGCATTGGTCTTTACTGTGGAAGACACCAGTAACATGACAAAAATTTGAGAGAGTCAGAGGGCCAAAGTGAGTGTAATCACTATTACTAAGGAGAAGGTGCTTGGGAAGCTGAAAGGTATGAAGTTAGATAAGTTACTTGGACCAGGTGGACTACAACCCAGGGTTCTGAAAGAGGTAGCTGAAGAGATTGTGGAAGCATTAGTAGTGATCTTTCAAGAATCATTAGAGTCAGGAATGGTTCCAGACGACTGGAAAATTATAAATGTCACCACTGTTTAAGATGGGAGGGAGGCAAAAGACAGGAAATTATAGGCCAGTAAGCCTGACTTCAGTGGTTGGTAAGATGTTAGAGTCCATTATTAAGAATGAGGTTTCGGGGCACTTGGAAGCTCATGATAAAACAAGTCAGCATGGTTTCCTTAAGGGGAGATCTTGCCTGAAAAATCTTTTGGAATTCTTTGAGGAAGCAACAGGCAGGATAGACAAAGGAGAGACAGTGGATGTTGTTTACTTGGATTTTCAGAAGGCCTTTGACAAGTTGCTGCACATGAGGCTACTAAATAAGATAGGAGCTCATGGTATTACAGGAAAGGTACTAGCAAGGATAGAAGATTGGCTGACTGGCAGAAGGCAAAGATTGGGAATAAAGGGGGCCTTTTCTGGTTGGCTGCTGATGACTAGTGGTGTTTCGCAGGGGTGGGTGTTGGGTCCACTACTTTTTATGTTGTATGTTAATGATCTGGATGATGGAATTGATAACTTTGTGGCCAAGTTTGCAGATGATACAAAGATAGGTGTAGGGGCAGATAGTGTTGAGGAAGCAGGGAGTCTGCAGAAGGACTTGGACAGGTTGGGAGAATGGGCAAAGAAGTGGTAGATGGAATACAGTGTAGGGAAGTGTATGGTCATGCACTTTGGTAGAAGGAATAAAGGCGGAGACTATTTTCTAAACTGGGAGTGAATTCAGAAATCGGAGATGCAAAGGGACTTGGAAGTCCTAGTGCAGGATTCCCTAAAGGTTAACTTGCAGGTTGAGTTGGTAGTGAGGAAGCAAATGCAATCTTAGCATTCATTTCTGGAGGACTAGAATATAAAAGCTCGGATGTAAGGCTGAGGCTAAGGTGTTGGTCAGACCACATTTGGAGCATTGTGAGCAGTTTTGGGCCCCATATCTAAGGAAGGATGTGCTGGCATTGGAGACGGTCCAGAGGAAGTTTATGAGAATGATCCTGGGGGTGAAAGGGTTGATGTGTGAGTTGCATTTGATGGCTCTGGGGCTGTACTCACTGGAGTTTAGAAGGACGAGGGGGGAATCTCATTGAAACCTACCGAATATTGAAAGGCCTGGATAGAGTGGACATGGAGAGGATGTTTCCAGTAGTGGGAGAGTCTCAGACCAGAGGGCACAGCCTCAGAATATAAGGATGTCCCTTTAGAACAGAGATGAGGAAGAATTTCTTTACCCATAGAGTGGTGAATTTTTAGAATTCATTGCCATAGATGGCAGTGGAGGCCAAGTCATTTGGTGTATTTAAAGCGGAGGTTCACAGGTTCTTGATTAGTAAGGGTGTCAAAGGATACTGTTGGAAGGTAGGAGAATGGGGTTGAGAGGGATAAGTAAATGAGTCATGATTGAATGGCAGAGTAGATGATAGGCCAAATGGCCTAATTCTGCTCCTATGTCTTATGGACTGTGCTGCCAGGGGTGGTGGTGGAAGCAGATACCATAGTGGAGTTGAAGATGCTTTTAGATAGGCACACAAATATACAGGGAATGGAGGGATATGGATCATATGTAGAAGGGCTTAGCTTAATTTGGCATCGTGCTCAGCACCGATATCATGGGCTGAAGGGCCTGTTCCTGTGCTGTATTGTTCTAAGTTGGGGAGATGCAGTGTGTTGACTGTAATGTAATTTTGAATGTCGAGATGCTGTTTTCTCTGCATCTGTGCTTGTGTTAATATTGTGATCCTATTGGACAGCAGATTCAAATGATGGGCTTCCAACAATGTAACAGTTTCACAGATATTCACTTATCCAACAATAACTTAGAGACACAGAATGTAATTAGTTAATGTGCTGTCTTGTAAATGAATCTCTACTTCTATGGAGATGCATGTTGCATCAGAATGCATTCATGAAGATACTAATTCCTTTGAAAACCTATGTGTGCAAGAACTTCTAACTGATACAGTTGCATGTTCTGGTACAGCTAACTGGCCCATGATGTTTGCATCAATTCATGAAAAAAAGGGACACTGAAGAAAAAACTCCCTGTAATCATCTTTTCATCCTGTCAATACAACTTGTAAGTTATAGATACAATTGAAAAAAAGGGCCACTGAAGGAAAAACTCCCTGTAATCATCTTTTCGGCCTGTTTACTTCTGAATAAGTATGTGCAAATCCCACCATTTATTAGGAGAAAAAAAGTAAAAGCTGACTATATGTACTCACATTGTGGTTGTTAAAATGAATCTCTGAAAATGAAATCTGTTCTTGGACTTAGACTTGTTCTATCCTGCGTGGCTCAATGCTGATCAAAGTTTCTAAAACTAGAGCCCTTACTCCTTTGAGTTTTAATATCAACAACATTGAGCACTAGCTTTTCACTTATATTATTTCTTCTAAGCTTTGAGACATAGGAGGAGGCCTTTTGGTCCATCAAATCTATGCCAACTCTCAGACCAATTCCATTAACCCCATTCCCCCATTTATTTCCCTATAACCTATCTTCCCAGAGGCCAACTGACTCCACCCTGATTTTCCTACTAACTACATACACGGGGGGGGGGGTAACTTACGGTAGTCAATTAACTTATGAACCAGCATATCTTTGGGGGTAAAACTGGAGCACTTGGAAACACACGTGGCCCTACAGAGAGCATGAAAGCTCCACAAAGACCAAATGGAGATCAGGATTGAACTCGTGTTACTGGAGAGGTGAGGCCGCAGTACTTGCTGCTCCACTTGCCATCTATTTAAACAGATTCCATACATCTGTTGTACATCCCATTCCTTTAATACAAGTACTGCTTATTATGAGATCTCTTCTGAATTGTTTTACCAAATACATTACTATTATCTATTAAAATATTACACTTAATATGTTAAAAACTTAATACAGTTTCTATCCAACAGTGATAAGACTATTGAACAGTTTCCTTATACAATGAGATGAACTCTTGACCTCACAATCTACCTTGTTTGACTTTGCACCTTATTGTCTACCTGCAATGCACTTCCCCGCAGCTGTGACGCTGTATTCTGTTATTATTTTTACCTTGTACTACCTCAATGCACTGTGTAATGTATTGATCTGTATGAACAGTATACAAATTTTTCACTGTACCTCGGTACAAATGACAATAATAAACCAATACCAATATTATTGACTGGTCATTCACCTTGTCGCTATTTGTAGGACTTTCCTATGTGCACAACGAATGCCATGTCTACCTACATGCCCAAGTCATTTCAAATTAATTTATTGTATGTGAAAGGCCTTGGGGCATCCTGAGAGATCGAATAAGGTAATTTGGAAATCCAAGTTGTTGTTGGATTCCACAGCAAGTCCCAGAGACTGTGCAGTCTTTTCTTCGTTAGTTTTGGCCCCTGCCTGGTGAGGGCTAAATCAGCAAAGTAGCTTGGTTTTATTGTGCCTCAATTAATTTTTAATTTTTTTATCCAGAAATTCCTGTACATGCTGTTGCACATCATAATGTAAATTGCATAATAAGACTACATGTATTTTTGCTCCACAAATGGCTGATCTAGAAGGCTTCATCTACAAATAAGAAATAAATAATCCGTTGGAATGTTCTCTTAAAATAAGCTCTTCATTGGTGGTCACAGAAGTCTTTGCAGTAACTTCATGGCAATTATGAATTGTTAAGTTATTAAACTATTAACTTCATGGCCATTTTGTCTTTGTGTTAGCACAAGGATGTGTGGGTCAACACAAATAGTAAATAGTGTTTGGTTATTTTGTGCATCAATTAACATCCTTCCACAAATTCATGTGCATATTGTAGTGTAGATATTAACACTAGTAAAAAATTGTAGCATCCATAGGAGACCAAAGCCAATATGTTGAGTTTCAAACGGAGACTATTTCCTTCCATTAAGTATGGTCCAGGAAGAGGTGTCAATTATTTACGGCACTTAGAAAATCCTTGAAGCTCCCTAACCTGCTCTTAGAGTGCAACTGTGTATAAAGCTCACTACAAATGCACTCTGCATATACTGGAACAAGAATTGAATTCTCCGAAGTACACTTTCATGTCATTCTCCTCATACCCTTCCACATAAATGGGAGGTAGCAATACTTTTTGCTTTCAAGATGATTAAAGATGTCACTCTTATAGATAAAATAGACACTATCTTAACATAGTTTTATGAAATCTATCTGCACTTTCCAGGTATAAGTAGGCAATAGGAATGCAGTATTTTGGTGGATTTTGTAACATTTTGCCAATGTTCTTTCTTCTTCTGGATTCAAGACACTGACTTGTACCTGTCCAGTAGGAATGTGAGCATTCTTCATGGGCCAAATCGTGCTGACTGAGGCCACCCACCAGGAATCAATGCCCTGCAGTCTTTCCACACCTGCACTCACCTTCTCCAGATGGAGAAGTCTATCTTGCTCGCCCAAATGGCTTGGCCACCACTGATGTGGCCTAGGAGGTAGCATGGTCTCCAAAGGAGCACTGAGAAAGCTCCACGCTGGAAACAACCCTGAAGCTTGACAGCTGGCAGAACTCTTTCCCCTCCCCACCCAAAAAAAATTAAAAGCTGAGGGATTGCTGATATTCAGAGACATTTAAAAACTCTAAAAAATGAAGTAAATAATTAAAGAACATTAATACTTTCTATTTTTAATAGAAAAGTTAGGGTGATAATTAAAAACATTAAACGAGACGAATGTATTTTTAACAAGGAACTTGCCTTTCCCTTTGGTGATATCTCTTGGCCTAGATCTCCTTTGAAATCACTGGGGCTTCAGATCCCATGTTAGGATGTGGGAGGTGAATCTCCAGAATAAAATACTGGTGAATCTGAACAAAATGGGACTCAGCAGCTGTATTCCATGTGGATGCAATTTACAGTGGCTAATTACCACAACAACCTGCAGAGTTTTGGGATGTGGGGGGAAATCAGAGCACCTGGAGGAAACCCATGTAGCCACAGAGAGAATGTGCAAATTTCACACAGACAACACCCAAACTCTATCAGCTGTACCACCCTTTGTATAAGCTCCTTGCATAACTAAGTGTTGTTCAGTTTATTCTAACATCGTATCATGCATAGCCAAGCCCAAAGTTAAACTTGCCCAGTTCCATTCATGTTTGTTTTCAACTGGGTTTACCAATACAATCTGGAAATATTGTTGACATATCATGACCTTACTGACTCCCCAGCTAAGGTCAACTAACTCGTCTAACTTTGCAATTAAATCTGGAAAGGTAATAATGTGTAAGGCATATATTCTCAACTCTGCTGGGGACGTGATGGGTTGATTTCAGGAAACTTTTATTTAAATTTCATTATGCATTTTAAGAAACTAAATTTTATCTTAACTTGCCTCTCGTAGCTTAGCCCACATTGTGCATTATAGAGTCTGGGTTGAAGGATGTGGTGGGGGAATAGCCAAATCCTGTGCCAACAACTGTTCTCTGTGGGCAGCTGGTATTGGTGCAGGATTGTAGTACAAAGTAAAAGCTCTGCCAGCTACATTGCCATCCTGTTGGCCAAGCACCTAACCTTTGGTTCATGCTGTGCCTGGACCAGCTGAGATTTGCTGCTTACCATCTGTGGAAAACTGGAGAATTAGCATCATTTGGAATCCATAACGGTTTTTGTTGTTCCATTGGATCACTCCAGGTTGTCTTTTGTGAGCCTTGGAACAGGATAATCCCAGAGTCTATAATGTAAATGTTTTGTATTTAACAGTTCCAGCAAAAATCCATCACAAAGAGGAACTCCCAGTAAATATTTAACAATTGTTTATACTGGGATGATTGTTTAGAGTATCTAAATTGTTGTTCCATGGCTGCTTAGAGCCACTCTGCTGTTAAAAGGTTATATTTCACTGAAAGAGATTAACCATGAGAAAAGTTGGGGGAATTTTAAACTCTTCAATATAATAAAAAATACACTTGTGTAACAATTTTTGTAGTCCTTATCCTAAGAATATTTCACAACCAGTTAATCACGTTTAAATTTTAGTCACTATGGTTACAAAGGCAAATGAAATAGCCAAATTGCATGCAACAAGGTCTCATAAATAGCAAGGGAAGAAATAAATGAATTATCCGCTTCTGACGGTAGCTGAGGAAGAAGTGACACCAAAACAGTGGAAAAAACTTCTAGGTCTTCAAACAGAACCATTGGATTTTGTCTGCCCACCAGAACAAACAATTGGAGTCCTAGGTAAAGATCTCAGCTGAAAGACATCATGTGAAAGGATATAATAGTTTCTTAAGCCAACTTATTTTTTCATTTACTGGAGAGGGCCTTGATCCTGCAGCTTGATCTGTTGTAGACCCTCATCACGTTGTTGTTAGCAATAGACTTATCTACTCCGGAAACCTGAGGTCATCTAAATCTTGCTGCCCATGTCCTAATTTGCAGTCTGGTTCACTCATCATTCCTATGTTTGCTGACCCACAAGAGATCTCACTTGTGTAATATTTTGCTTTTAACATTTTCTCCTTTATTTCTAAATCCTTCCCTAGTCTCAGTGCTGCCCATCTCTGCAAGCTCCAGCTCGCTGTCATACCTGCCCTCCTCTGTCTCTGATCTCTTAATCCTTCCTGAATTTAATTGCTCCACCATTCATGGACGTACCTTCAGCTGCTAAATCTTTAAGCCTTGAATTCTATCCCTGAATCTCTACCTCTCTACTTTTTAATTTGATCCTTAAAACATACCTCTTTAACCAAGCTTTTTGGTCATCTACTTGAATGTCTCTTTACGTGGTTCAATATAATTTAGTTCAATAATGCTCTTGTGAAGTGCCTTGGGGCATTTTGCTATGTTAAAAGGGTGTATGTAAGTGAAGATAGTTTTTATTGTTAGAGGAGAGTTTGCTATCAACTGAATTGAGATAAGTTGAATAAAGAGCTGATGTATATGAAATATTAAATCATGGTGGATAGAAAGTGAACCTAAAATATAACTTTAATTTCAGGTTAGTAGAAAACAAGACATAACATTTCTGAAAAATAAATATGAAACAAACTTCTGGAAAAAAAAGTCCTTGTTTATCAAATCGTAACAAATATTTGGAATGACCTATCAGATTGGGTAATGGAATCTAAGATATTAGTGGAGTACAGGATGCAGCTGCATGTGTTTAGGTATCAGTGGAATGAGTTCAGTGAGTTTTTCTTAAATGGATCTTTCTTACTTATATATTTATGGTGGTGTGTGGGGGTATTAAATTATCATGTTAAATAGCACAGTGCTGACTCCATATAACAGAGGCACACAGTAGATAGAAAGCTGGTGCGTGTCCAGATAGAATGGAAGGTATAGAATCAACAATTTTCTGCATTTTAAAATGAGTCTAGTTGCCCTCTTTGGTAAATGTGAGAAGGAAAATAATTTCTGGATAATACTAGGATGTTGGGGACCACTTCTTCCAAGACTTCATGCACCCTTGCTCACATGTATCTATATGTGTCACATAACATAACGTGCATTTGGAAAGAAGAGTCAGTTCAATTGTTTCACTTCAGTCTGCAAAGTATATCAATGGATTAATCATACTGAAACAAGCAGGTAATAAAACCCTATTTCTACTGTAATCTTGCAGGTGAATCTGTGCTGGTATAACGTATAGTATTTTGTGACTTTGATACACATATACATCATCAAGCAAATCATGACTTTTTAATCTTTTGGCAAACATGCAAATTAATTCCAAATAAAGATTTGTTTGAGAGTCTTAATTTGCGCCCTAAGTAAGATGGGCTCTACAGTTAGCCAGGGGACATTGTAGGTGTGTAGTATGGGTACTTAGAGAAAGGGAGAGAGAAAACTCTGTTATTGATGGTCGTAACCTCGCTTGTTTAAACACTCATTTATAAGTATACTGAAGTATAAGCTTTAGCTATCAATTTCTTAGTGACTCTTTTCTGTCTTCACGTCATGTTAAAAAGTTGATTTTAAAGACATTTTGTTCTCTGCCAAGGCCATCAATTATTGCCTGTCTGTGGTTTTCCTGGGAAGGTGTTGGTCTGTACTTCTCTTGAAATGCTGCGATTTGTGTGGTGAGGTGAAAACTGAGCTTAAAACAGTTGTAACACAAGTTCACCTTGTGCATTAATCATGATTCCTTTCATTACATCTGTCAAAGATTTTACAGATGCATAATCACAGGATGTCACCATCAACATGTTAAACATCACCTATTTTAAATTAGTCTCGATATTCTTCTACTGTCGACATAGCCCATTTCTGTGTGTCTCCTCTCTAGCCCAAATAAGATGAAAAAATACACGTTATCCATTTCACTGTGTTCTGCCTTATTGGTTTTCTCATAAAATCCCACTGTTGGCAATTGTGACATTGTTAGGATTGTAATTGTTACTGATAATTTAACTCACTTCAGCATTGATGCCAGTATAAATAGAATTACAGACACAAAGCTATCTATTAAAACCAGCGTCTAGAAAGAAGATTTTGGAAATCTGCTTATGTTCGACAGGAAGACTGTGTGGGTAGGCATGCATTTTGTTCATGTTTCTACTTGTAGCTTATATTGGTCATATTATTTTGTAGGTATAAAATACCTACAAATTTTGTAAGGACTAAAATACACACAATTGCCTCAGAATAAAACAAAGCAGGATTCCTCTATCTCCAAAACTTGACATTACTGTTGGGGGGGAAGAGTGGGATGTCGAATAAACACTATCCCAGCTCTTTTTGGATGCATTTGTATCATTTTATCCAGTCAGTACTGAGGTTGTTTATGTTGCTGATGTCAGAGGTGATTGTGATGCATTATAGATCGGTGATGGTTTTGCTAATTTGAATTAAGTGTTTGCAAGTCAAATTAATCTGTTTAGAGTGAATTCAGCAAGTTCAATTCAAATTGGCAGAAATGTCTCTAAATTTGATTCATTTACACTAATGGTAAAACTCCACACCACTTTCTTTCTTAACCTTTCATTCCCTGTATATTCAGCAAGATGAGTGTTAATATGAATTCAGAACTCCCTTGTTGACTACACACAAAACAAATTACACAGCAAGTAAAATCGTGTTGTTTCTCAGATTGGTATTTCTTTATGCTGTTAAAAGCACTCCATTGGCATTAAGCCACTAGTACTTTTTTTGTTTCAGTGATTTGACAGCAAACTCCCCAGAGGTTCGTTACATTAATCTGTTTAATATGCTACAGAAATACTGTGTGTTATCAAAGGCACCACAAGTAATGGGATCTCAGCAGGAAAACCAGTTTGCACGCAGGTGTACATTAACGCCATTGTGCACGCCTTTATCGTTCTTAGATGGGCCATGCTTTACAATGTAAATTAACCCTTTCACAGGCATAAGTCTAAACATGCTGGAACAAAATAACTCAGGGTGGTATCAGCTTATAGTTAGTTTATGCCAATGCAGGTTTTTTATTAACACTGCGTTTGATGTAAAAACAGAAAATCCTGGAAAATCTCAGCAAATCAGGCAGCATCTGTGAAAAGAGAAACAGTCAATGTTTCGAGTCTGTGACCCTTTGTCAGAATTGGAAAAGAGAAGCAAATTATCTTTCAGTAGGAGGGAAGGTGGGGGAGCGATGTGTAGAACAAAGGGAGTGTCTGTGATAGGATAAGTCAAAATGGCTTAATGGGAATTACTACAGCACATTAAGCATCTTAGTCTGTGCAATGTATTGTTAATGATAAGGTGGTGGGACATGCCAAGTATGATAGACTTATTCAAATAGGATTAGAAAAACTGAGCCCGAAAAAGAAATGGAAAATCCTGGAAAATCTAAGCAAGGTCAGGCAATATCTGTGGAAGAAACAGTTAATTTTTCTGATGACGGACATCTCATCAGATTTGAGGAAGAGAGAAGCAAGTTAGTCTAAGTAGCAGTGAAGTGTATGTGGAACTAAGGGAATTTCTCTGATAGACTGGAGTCATGTGGCAGGTAGGATCAGATTGAGCTACAGTAATCTGTAGTTCTGGCATACTAGGACATGCTCAGCAGGCCAAACTTTACACAGAGAGGAAAAGAAAGAAAAGGATGGCAGGCAGAAATAGTTGTTATATGGAAAGGGAGAAAGAGCATTTTATCTATAGCAAGATAATTCAATATTGATTCACCATTAAGACATTTCAACTCTTCCTATTATAGATATTCCCTTTGTTCTACACATTTCTCCCTACCTTCTCTCCTATAGAAAACTAACTTGCACCTGTCTTTTTTCCCAGTCTGACGAAGGGTTGCAGATCCAAAAGGTGCTGCCTGACCTAGCTTTTCCAGCATTTTCCATTTTTATTTCAGATTTTTAGCATCTGCAGTTTCTTTTTCATTTTCATCATGCTTGGTGGATTTCTCTAGGCTTCAACCCGAAACATAGACTGTCCATTTCCCTCCACAGATGCTACCTGACCCATCGAGTTCCTCCAGCATTTTGTTTGTTGCCCTAGATTCCAGCATCTGCAGTCTCTTGTGTCTCCCTTCTCTTGGTCTATTCTATCAAAAACAAAAAGGACTCTGTTATACCTCTTTCAGCAAGAAACTACAGTGCTGTGATGTCCCACAAGAATTCTGTCACTGTTTTACTTGTTTGCTGCTACAAGAATTTAAGTCACATGCCCTGCTTAAGTTCTATGTACAAGGGGCTAACTTAGATAAGTTATGCATTATTAGACACTGGGTAATAAATAGAGGAGGAGCAAACTCTTCATTAATTTTTGTTATGTCTTCATGGAGGCATTGAGATACAACATGTATGTGTATATGTGTATATATATATAGAGAGAGAGAGAGAGAGAGATTTATTACAAAAATATATACATGTTGAAACTTGCTGCAGACTAAATGTCTGTGACTATTAACATTGTTGAAAAGCAGGCATATCACATAATTCTCCTGTTCAATGGAATCACAATATGAATACATACATGGATACAAAGAGAGCAGCACATTTCATGCTTAAAGATGTATTACATTGCTCTCTTTGTTTAAAGCAAAACTGAGATTCAAGTAACCTATCATTTAATGAACAGCAACTATAACTCTGGTCTAATAACCAGTTTTCAGAGTCTTCCTGATCTTATTCAAATTGGTGTCAAATCAACTTTTGGATATTTGATTCTAGATTTGAACTCAAGAGTTCTGTTTCTTTGTTGGACTTACCTGGATTTGGAATGTCACTTCCTGAAGTCTGCACAGGATCCAGCTTGCACAGAATTCCATGATTGATTGGTTCACCATCGAGACTTGGCTCATTACTAGCAGAGATCACCTGATCTACATGAACACTTCAGATCTTTATCACCAATTCCAACAATATATCTTTGTTCTGCAAATCTCCACAATGACTCCTTCCTGCCACCTACTGAGCTTGACTTGCTGGGGGTAAGGGAGGGGATGGTGATCAAACAGAAACACTCTCGTTTTGCTGGAAGCTGTTTGTTCTGTCCTGGTAACTTTTTGACTCAAGTGCTTTACTTCAAATCTGCAAACAAAATATTTGGCCCAAGACTCAATCCCCTTTTAAGCAGCTATATAGCCTGTAATAGCATATAGTTATTCTGTAGTTCAGCAAGGAATAGGCCATGCAATGTTTTCTGCTGACTTTTGAATATACCCTACCTACACCACATGTTTCTTGAGAGCTTCCTTAACTAAATCTGACTTACTGCTGCATTTGAAGGTTGATGATAAGAAGGAACGAAAATATGTTTGTTACCATTCCAAAGAGTTTGTGAACAGTGGATCAGATCTGAGGGCCATTCTCAGAAAAAAACTCTCCATGTTGTTGGATGGCACTACATGAACTTATATGTTTCAATTCAACCCACTTGCAGTCACTGTTGATCAATACTAGGAAGCTTTCATGTCCTTTTTTTACAAAAATCTACTTGCACTCTCTGAAATATTCTGGTAGGCCAAGACCATGACTACAAAATAATTTTTGGTGGCTTGTTCTTGCAATTTGGGCAAATACAGCATTTGCTGACCAATGATTCAAGGTCACTATTCAAGCAAAGTTTCTTACAGTTGCTTTCCTGGTGACTATTTGTGATGATATTTGTGCAAATTCTTTTCTCACATTAGTATGTGTTATCCAGCTTGATCCATTACAGCTCACATGGCATTGCAATGATTGTAGAGCAATTTAATTTGTCTGAACTTTGGTAAAGTCCTGTCCATCCCTTTAATTTCTATTCAGCAATGAGTACTTCTGTATCCTGTCTGTGATTCTGGGAAGCAGTTTCTGGAAAGTCCTTATCAGCCACATTTTACATGTAGGTCTTATTTTCACTTCTAACATTAGAGGTCTCATGTGGTAGGCACAACAGAAAATCCACAGCTGTGTCCTGTTTGGAACTCATGTACTTAGTTGTATTGCAATAGAAAGATTGCCAGTTTATATTCTTATTGTCAGCTTAGTTGGTATCAGTGGTATGACTGCTCATGGCTCATGATCTGTATATAGGGTAAAGCATCTGGCTAGTAAAGTTAGATGGAATTTCTTGATTATAAACACAATTACTAAGTGTTTCCTTCTCAATTTGTTCATCATTTCATTAACTCCTTGTGAAAATGCGTGAACTAAAAACCATTGGTTTCTCTTGACCATCATTTATAACATGGCCAACCAATGCACAAACACAATAATTTTCTGCATCAGATGCCAACTTCAACTTACACAAAATACATCAATGAAGAAGGAGAACTTCACTCACTAGTCTTCCTTCCACTGATAGATGCAGTTTGTTGCTCTTTGCTCCACATCCACATCACATCCTCTTTTAACAAGTGATACAATGGTCTGAGCATGGTTGCAAGATCTGGAAGAGAACTGAGTATGCTACGTTGTATCAGGCCTGATAACAATATATGCATTCTGCACTTTTATGCCCATGTGGCTTTCTTTGGACATGTCACCATAACTTTCCAACAATGTGCCAAGGTGTGACTTTAAAGTGTCAGTACCGAAAATATTATTCCATTTGAACTTGAGTTGTCTTGGCTGGTCCTTCCATTGTTTATACAGTTTGTTATGAGGTGGGCAGCTGTACTTGTTGTCCATTATGTTGAACTGTGCACACCATTTGCCTTAATATCTGTAAAACCTACCAGAGGAGATGTTCAGTGTGATGGTCCACAGGTGTAGAGCAGAATTAGCTAGAATAAGTATCTTAACTCATTACCGAACTCCTTATGGCACTATCAACTTCAAGGGGCTAGTTGTATGTCCAGGTTGAGAATATTGTTCTAAATGTGCTTGCTTTACTGTCATTGTTCCCTAGTACTACCTCAAGCCCTTGTAGCATGTTGAAATAATCTTACTTTATTTTTATTTACTTCACTAAAAAATGTATACATTTTGAACCACAATGAAAATCAAAGATCCCCACCATCCAGGCCATGCCATCTTTTTGCAGCTACCATCAGGCAGGAAGTACAGAAGCCTGAAGTCCCACACCACCAGGTTCAAGAACAGCTACTTCCCTTCAAACATTCGGTTCTTGAACTAACGGGCAAAACCCTAATCACTATAGTTTAACAACACTTTGACCACTTTGTACTAAAATGGACTTTGTTTTTTTTGTTCTAATTGTGCTCTTCTTGTAAAAATTGTGTGTAATTTATGTTTAATTATGTTTTTCTTGTTAATGCTGCTTATATGATGCTATGTGCCTGTGATGCTGCTGCAAGTAAGTTTTTCATTGCACTTGTGCATACATGTACTTATGCATATGACAATACTGGACTTTGACTTTGAAATCATGTGGGCCTCTACCACACCCAGCTTCTCAGCTACAATTGTGACCACTACTATGGAATTACTTTGCTGTTCCCTTACTGGTCCCTAGCCGCTCTTCATTTGGCTGGCATAAAACCAGGGAGTTACACTGAGCACCTGCTGGATACCTTTAACCAGACCCAAACTTGAGAATGCCCTCGGCCTCTCTAATCCTGGAACAGAGAGGCTCTTCACAGTCAGCCTTTTAAATATTAAAAACTACGGCTCATAGATTAGAATGCATTCTGTGCCAAAGTTTGAAAAATATTACTGATTATCCAAAGTTTATCAAGTGGAATGTCAGAAGCGCTCATTTTGAGGAACCCAAAGGGGAATATTTTACTACTGAATCCCACGAGCAAGTCAATATGAAGCCTGAGTAAAGTTTTCCAGGAGTATTATGCATCTGGTCTATCCATTGTATAGCAGGTCTGTTCAGTGTCTCTGGCACATTACCCAGTGCTCTAGATTTAATGTTACATTAAAAAAAGTAATTGCAATTTTATTGAAAAACACACCATAAAAACAAACGTTAACTCAACTATAATTACAGTCAGACATTAACTGAAACATTATTGCAATCAAATATTAATAGCTTTTAAAAAAGTAATTTTAATTTAAATATTCAGCCACTTTTATAAAAATTGTTTAAACAAAATCCTCTTTTACAGAGCCAAGTATTAAGAATAAATTAGATTCAATACAATGCAACAAAAAATTGTAATTATGTAGTGCCTTTCACCTAGAAAGAATGGCTTATGGCATTTTACAGAAGTCTGAAGAAAAAGTGGAGGCAAAGCTTAGGAGATATTAGGAAGAACAGCTAGAAATATGGCAAGTTTTAAAGGGCCCCTTAATGGAGGAGAGTGAGGTGAGGCGAGTTACTGCACAGATCCGGAACATGGAATTAAAGGCACGAATATCTGGGGGCATAGCCTGAGGAAAGGACGTGCATAAGAGAGTCACAGGAGTTTGGGGGTGTAAAGTTGAAGGAATTTACAGAGGTAACAAGAAAGAAAATTCAATACAAACTGTGAAATTTGAATTTGAGGTTTGGAAACCAGGAAGCAATACAGGGATTGTGGGATGTCAGTCCCAAAATCTTCACAATCTATAACATTATGACCTGGTATATTTCTCACTCGATATTACTGTCAAACCTCAGGACAAATACTTCATTGAGTGTAGAAGTACAAGCACAACAAGTACTATTTATTCATAGCTAAAAATAAAGTGCCAAAATGTTGAAGCTACTGCTGTATGCGACAGACAGAGCTTATGTCATGAATGGTAGTGTACAAGTGAAGAACTGTTGGAAGAAGTAAGGTCCCTGAATGTCCCCGTATTCAATGATGGTGGAATTTAGAAACATGAGTGCAAAGTACAGGGCTGAAATGTTTGTAATCATATTCACGCAGAAGTGCTCAACAGATGATTCATTGCAGCCAACTCCTGAGGTCTCCATTATCATAGGAGTCAACAGCTGACATCATCAGATACAGCAAAAGCTTTATGCCCTATCAATATCCTGTTTGTAGTGCTGAAAGCTTATGATCCAGTTCTAACCATATATTAAGCAAGGGTGTTTCAGTACAGTCATAACCCTGGAACCAATCTAACAAAGTGGAAAATTTCTAAGTATGTTCTATCCTCAAAAGACCTATCCAATCAATTACTATGCCATCAATTTACTATCATTTAAAACAGAAAATGCTGCAAAAACTTAGCAGGATAGACAGCTATCTGTGTCGAGTGAAACAGTGCTAACGTTTCAGGCCAATAACTTTTTATCAGATCTCTCAATCTACTTTCAATCATTATCAAATTGATGAAAGATGCTATAAAGCAGCCTTTACTCACCAATAACCTGGCTACTGATGTTCAGTTTGGGTTTTGTTGGGACCATGCAACTCCAGTGCTCATTACAGACTTTGTCCAAATATAGGCAAAAGGATTGTCTGCCAAAGGTCGTGAGTGACTTCCCCTGATATCAAGGCAGCATTTGACCAAGTTTGGAATGAATGGGCCCTCGTAAAATTGAAGTCAAAGAGAATCTGTACATTTTTTTTCATTGAGTGGAGTAATACTTAGTACTAAAAACAAAGGAATTGCTGTTGGAGTTAGCCATCTCAGCACCAGCACGTTTTTGTCAAGACAATATCTTAGGCCCATCTATCTTTAGTTGCTCTATCAATGACTTTCCTTCCATCGTATGTTCGTGGTAACATGCTGAAGATTGCATAATGCTCAGTTATGTCTCCACACAGTCTGTAACCAATATCTACACCAGGAAGCATTCAGGTTTGGCAAATAAGTGACAAGAAATGTTCTTTCCACAGAAGCTGTTAATTCTTCTTGTGCATCATCTATTTATTTATTTATTTATTTAACTTGTAGCAATTTTTATGTCTTGCACTGTACTGCTGCCGCAAAACAACAAATTTCACGACATATGTCAGTGATAATAAACCTGATTCTGACTCAATGACATTCTCCAGATAGAGGTTTAACCACCTCTCCTTGATACTCAATACCTGAACTATCAACATCACTGACCTCAACAATGGGTGGACCTGGTAAAATCCATGGCTTGAAGAGCAGGCCAAAAGCTGGGTATCTGTGGCATGACCTCTTGACTCCCAAAGTTATGCAGTACAAAGTACAATGCAGATATCAGGGTAAGTGTGGAATGCTTCTGATTTGTTTGCATGAGTGCATGTAAATAATACTTGAAGCTGACACCATCCAGAATAAAACAGGGCTACTTGATTAATACCTTACCACCACCCCCCCCCCCGACCTTCACTCCAGCACTATAAACATTCATTCCATCCACTAATGGTGCGTGATGGCTGCAGTATATTTCCATCTACAAGACACGCTCAAGCAACTCCCAAAGCTGCTTGTATAGAGTTGCCAGGGTACCCTAGCATCTGGAAGGACAAGAGCAGCAGGCACGTGGGGGCAAACAATCCCTCCAAGTTATGTACAACTCTGACTTGGAAATCTGTTGTATTTCTTAATTATCAGTGGGTCAAAATGCTAAAACTCCCTGCCTAACAGCACTGTGGATGTACCTTCAGTCCCATGTCCCCTGTCTGCAACAATTCAAGAGAGCAGCACACCACCACCTTCCTACAGGATGGGCAATAAATGCCCTACTTCTCCCAAAAATAATATAAAACAAAACCTCCTCAGCAAGTGGTTCCACCTATCACCTGCCAGCCCGTGCATTACTCCTCCCTCTTGCTATCCCTCCCTATCGCCAGTCTAAAGACGTGTCAGTCCTGATGCAAGGTCTTGACCCGAAATGTTGACTATCCTTTTGCCTCTACAGATGCTGCCCAACCCGCTGAGTTCCTCCGGCAGTTTGTTTTTTGTACCTGATTTAAAAATGATTATCAATGCATGGAGTTTACATGGATTGGGAAAGGCTGTGGTGAAAGGTCAGTGGCAGCTGTTGCTTCTCCAAGGGACAAGTCTTTCTCCAGCCCTCCACCCCTCAAGGAAGAGTTTGCCCTCCAATACCAATTGCTCCAACCTGCCATTGCCCCATCCCCACCCTCTTCCCCCATCTCAGCAGCACATCCTCTCTGACCGACTGATTGCAGGGTTGGTCTCTAGAATTGGAATTGGTTTATTATTGTCACTTGTACTGAGGTACAGTGAAAAACTTGTCTTGCATACCATCATACAGGTCAATTCATTACACAGTGCATTGAGGTAGTACAAGGTAAAACAATACAGAATGCAGAATAAAGTGTCACAACTACAGAGAAAGTACAGTGCAGGTAGACAATAAGGTACAAGGTCATTATGAGGTAGATTGTGAGGTCAAGAGTCCATCTTATCGTACTAGGGAACTATTCAATGGTCTTATAACAGTGGAATAGAAGCTGTCCTTGAGCCTGGTGGTACATGCTTTCAGGCTTTTGTATCTTCTGCCAGATGGGAGAGGGGAGGAGAGAAAATGTCCAGGGTGGGTGGGGTTCGTGATTATGCTGGCTGCTTTACCGAGGCAGCGGGAAGTATAGACAGAGTCCCTGGAGAGGAAGCTGGCTTCCGTGATATGCTGAGCTGTGTCCACAACTCTCTGCAGTTTCTTGTGGTCACGGGCAGAGCAATTGTCATACCAAGCCGTGATGCATCCAGATAGGATGCTTCCTATGGTGCATTGATAAAAATTGGTGAGAATCGATGAGGACATGTTAAATTTCTTTAGACCCCTGAGGAAGTAGAGGCACTGGTGAGCTTTCCTGACTGTGGTGTCTATGTGGTTGGACCAGGACAGGCTAATGGTGATGTTCACTCCTAGGAACTTGAAACTGTCAACCCTCTCGACCTCAGCACCATTGATGAAGACAGGACCATGTGCACTGCCCCCCTTCCTGAAGTCAATGACCAGCTCTTTTGTTTTGCTGACATTGAGGGAAAGGTTGTTGTCATGACACCATGTCACTGAGCTCTCTCTCTCCTTCCTGTACTCTGACACATCATTATTTGAGATATAGCCCACTCTGATGGTATCATCCGCAAACTTGTAGATGGGGTTAGAGCAGAATCTGTCCACGTGGTTGTGGTTGTATAGGGAGTAGAGTAGGCGGCTGAGGATGCAGCCTTGTGGGGCACCAGTGTTGAGAACAATTGTGCTGGAGGTGTTGCTGCCTATCCTCACTGATTGCAGTCTGTTGGTCAAGAAGTCAAGGATCCAGTTGCAAAGGGAAGTGTTGAGTCCCACATCTCTGAGTTTGGTGATGAGTTTGCTTGGAATTATAGTATTGAAGGCAGAGCTGTAGTAAATAAAAAATAGTCTAACGTATGTGACTTTACTGTCCAGATGCTCCAGAGGTGGGTGTAGGTCCAGGGAGATGGCGTCTGCTGTAGACCTGTTTCAGCAGTAGGCGAATTGCAGTGGGTCAAAGTTGTCTGGGAGGCTGGAGTTAATGCGAGCAATGGCCAACCTCTTGAAGCACATCATGAGGGTGGGTGTCAGAGCCACTGGTCGGTAGTCATTAAGGCATGTTACCTTGTTTTTCTTAGGTACCGGGATGCTAGCCTTTTTAAAGCAGGTGAGAACCTCAGATTGAATCAGGGAGAGGTTAAAAATGTCTGCAAATACCCCCGCCAGCTGATCAGCACAGGATCTAAGGACACGGCCAGTGACACCATCCGGGCCAGATGCTCTGAGGGTCCCCACCCAAGGAGTCCTGCCACAGGAGTTATTTCTCAGGTAGACTGGTATGTCTCTTTAAACAGCAGTTGGATCTGGGATAAACGACTCTCAGCAAAAATAAAATCCAATGATGTAGATTCCAAAAATACAACCCATTGTAGGCTATTGAAATGCTGTCATTATTTCTCATTAGCTAAGCTTGTGACAAGACAATTTGAGAATACAATAAAAAAGAAAATGCAACAGGTATATTGGAACCGTTTTTGTGTAAAATCTGAATATGTGTAAATTCCTCATTAAATTGTCACAGATCCTTAACTTGCTGACTGAAGATGTACGATGCACAATGGGATGGTGATGTACTGGAAGATGGAGACAGAGAAGGAGCTAATAGAAAAAAAGGCAGGTGGACAACTCATGATCTTCAAATGTTAAGCCTTTGCTCACAACCAACTGTGGCATAAAGGTACTTAGCACGTGAGAGAGTAATACACAATACAACAATAAGAAATAGGATCTGGAGGAATTCTTCAAGTCTCCTTCTCCATTCAATAAGATCATAGCTAATATGATCTTACCCTCAGTTTCATTTTCCTGTCTGTTACCTGTAATACTAAAATATGTTGATCTCATCCTTGAATGTACTTAATAACTCCACATTCACAGCTACTGGGGGTAGAGAATTTTAATGATTCGCATCCCCTGAGAGAAGAAATTCCTCAGCTCAGTTTTAAATGTCTGACCCCAGGTTCTAGATTCCAGCAGGTGAAACCCCCATAGCATCTACCTTGTCAAGTCTCCATGGATTCTTCAATGAAATCACTTCTCATTCTTCCAAGCTCCGGAGATCATAGGTCCAATCTGCCTCATATCATCTCATAAGACAACACCCTCATTCTAGAATTAATCTATTGAACCTTCACTACAAACCCTCCAAAACAAATATAGTCCTTCTTCAAATAAGGCCAAAAGTGTAAGATGTTCTGCATATGTAGTCTCATCAAAGTACAGTTGTGGAAGGATTTCCTTAATGTTATACTTACCCCATCCTCCTGTAATAAAAGTGAACATTCAGTTTGCCCCCATAATAATTTGCTGAATTATTCACGATGAGGTTCTGATAAACTCGTTCTAGATGTCTGAAGCTTGTGTAATGGGTACATGTAAATCTGACTTCAGCAGTGTTGGAGAAGTCCCGTTCAGAGGATAAGGAAAGGCAGTTTTGCATTTAACTGGCTCATTTCATGACCTTAGGGTATTTTATAACCAACCACTTTAAACGTACAGTCTCTGTTCCAGTTTACGAAACATGGCAGTCAACTTGTGCACAGCAAGACACCACAAATAAGGATGAGATAATGACCTTTTAGTGATACTGGTTGAGGGATAAAATGTGGCTGGGTAATTTGGGATAACTCGCTTCTTCGAAATAGTCCCATTGTGATCATTTCCATCCACCTGAATGGCCATCAGGGCTTCCTTTTAACATAAAAGCAAAGTACTCTGTGTGCTGGAAATTTGAAGGCAAAGTAGAAAATGTTGGAAATACTTGGCAGGTTAGATGGCATCAATGAAGAATGAATGGGTATTAAAGTGTCAGCTCAATGACTTTTGATCATCTTGAGAATTAGAAGCCTGGATTTGATGGGTACAAATTAAAGCAATGAAATGTGGAACCTCTCTCAAGCCACATCTTGTGTCAAAAACAATTCTCTTAACCTTAACTCTACAATGCATTCAAATTCTGTTTGATGTAATTATTTAACCATGTGATCACTCATTCATCCTGTAAAGCAGTATGCACTCAAAGTGTGTGCTCTTAAATCCACATATAAAATAACTTTATAAAATAATTACATAAATGTAATTATACCATAGCTTCATTAAGTATCTTACACCTTCCTAACTTTTCTTTTTGAGTCAAATCAACACATGATTTGAACCTTAGTTCAAGCTCTTTTTACTTACACCATTAACAGAATTTGAATTCACAGGGAGTTGATTTTTAAAAAAAAATATTAACACTTCCCTGCATCTTTTTCTTTATAAACATCTATTGAAATAGATGTAAATGTTATCATTTTAATCCATGGCTGGCATAGGCAAGGTATTTTCTGGTTCCTGAGAAAACCTTATGCACTGTCTTTGTGTTATAGCAGTTTGAAGGATTACTGAAGATTTATAATTGAAAAGTATATTCTGCATGATTCATCTTTCTTGGTAATGCCTGAAACAATCCTAATCTCAGAACACTCTGTGACTATATTATACATAGGAGGAGTGAAGCAATAGATAAAGGGTAGAGGATGAGGGGCCATGGGGTTTGATTTATATCCCAAGGGTGGACTGACCTGATAATTCACAAATGATGATGGAATGTTTATCATATCTCACATTTTCATATTGTGTGTTCTGTTCTTATTTAAAATTAGAGGGGCAATTGCAAATAAAGTAGTAAATGTCAGATAGGAAAATTAATTTTAAATGCTAGCATTATTGATGAAGGGATTTTGACTGAGTTTTGATGATATTGCTCTGAATGTTTTTTTACCCTGGTCTCAACTATGAAAAATATTTATTGGAGATTGTGTTCACATCTGTAATATATAATGGAATGATTTGATTTATGAAATAATCAAAGTATCATTCACCAGAATTATAATGTAGAAATGCTTAACTTCTTTAATTGCCATTTCACAATTTTATTAAACTATTAGCTGAACTATTTTAATCCACTAGTAAGATAGTAGAGGAGAAAATTCCAGATCATTTCATATCCTTATCCTTTTAGGCCACATATACCAATGTTGCAAATGACTTACAATTTACTATATAAGTTCAGATTTGAAAATGATACAGTGCTGTGTTTATATAGGAGCTTCTGTGTGATTGTTAAAGATAGGCAATTGTGAGTGGATAGTTCATTTTGTCTCCCTCACACTTGGAGTCCATGGAAATATGGATTTGGAGAAAGGAAAAATGGAAGACTGGGCCACCATCACATAATGTTTCCCTGTTGCCCAAGGCTGGGGACCGTTGCCTCTGGTCATGTGTTGGTTACTCGCTACCACAAAATACTTAGAGTGAAACGTTGTAAACCATTTAAAGGTAACAGGGTAACAATTGAACAAAATTGTACATAAAAGATTCAGCCACATAGCAGAGAACATACCACCAGCCTTAAGGACAGCTCCTATCCCGCTGTTATCAGACTATTGAATGGTTCCCTTATACAATAAGATGGACTCTTGACCTCACAATCTATCTTGTTATGACCTTGCACCTTATTGTCTACCTGCACTGCACTTCCTCTGTAACTGTGACACCTTACTCTGTATTCTGTTACAGTTTTACCCTGTACTACCTCAATGCACTGTGTAATGAATTGATCTGTATGAAAGGTACACAAGACAAGTTTTTCACTGTGCCTCAGTGACAAGTGACAATAATAAACCAATACCAATACTAGGAGGTGACAACTACTGCTCAACAAACTAACATAAAGAATGTGATAAATAGCTATTTTATGTTTTGTGTGATCACACATACTTTTTCAGCTTCCATCCCTACCCCAAAAAGTCACTTTCCCTATTTATAATAATTTATACTTTGATAAATTTCTTATTCACAATAATATCAGATAGTTTTAATGCTTATTTACCATTTTCTTTGAGTCTTTTTAAAGTGTTCTCTACCTCATCAAAAGCATTTAAAGACTGCTTATTAAATAACGTGTGCTACTTTTCTGTTAAAGAAAGGACTGTGGTATGCCTAGAACATTGAAGATTAATCATTAATTCTAGTAAGATTCCTTAAAATTATGGTAATTTGTGTTTCTCAAAATAACAATTATAAAGGTACCAATTTTTTTACTTACACACCTAATGCATATAATTGGAAAGATCAAAATTCCAGATGTTAATAAATCTTCTAACTTAATGATGGATTGCTATTGAAAATGTTATTAATAAATGTTAGCTAATAGGTAGGTAGGCCTGGACTGCAAAGTTAGACAGACATTCAAAAAAAGTAATTTTGCTTTTGAATATTGAGGTCTAATCTTTGTTCTGGTGTCACATTGGCTGATGTAATCACATTAGAAAAATGATCAATGAGATGACAGAAGGTGAGATTGAAAGGACTATTAAGCAGCGTTTACCTCTAAGTTGTGTAATGATGCTCAATAGATATTGTGCCAGCACCACTTGATGCCACTCTTGGTGAAAAAAGCTGATTCCCGGAAGTAAGGTTAGAATTAGCACCCTAGACATCACTTCAACTAATGTGGCATGAAGAGGCCCAAGTGAAATTACATTGGAAGGAATCGCAAGGAAAATTCTACACTGGCACAAAGGGAAATAGCTGTGGTTGATGGAACTCAATCATTTCAACCCAAGTCATTGCTCCAGGACAACCTTGGGGCAATATCCAACACCCAACAGCTGCTTCATCAATAACCTTCCCTCCATCTTGAGGTTAGAAAAGGAGATGTTTACTGATTATTACACAATGCTCAATTCCATTAACAACTCCTCATAATTAAGGTGTCCTTGTCTGTGTGCAGCAGGGGGTGTTGTAACACAGTGGTTAGGATATTGAACTAGCAACCAGAGGCCTGAAGTAGTGATCCAGAGACATGGCTTTAAATCCCTACACAGCAGCTGGGGCATTTAAATTCAGTTAATTACATCTGGTTAATTAGGAAATTAATCACTGATGTCCTTTTGGTCCGGCAAAGATATGGTAACAGAGTGGCTGAGCATCTGAGGAAATTCACCTCTGTCATTTTTTTCAACCTCATCAATGGTCATTGCCTATTCATTGAATTGTTCAATTAATAAAAAATAATGAAGCAAAGTTGATTACATGCTGCTCTTTACACTCCACCTGAGTCCATCTCTGTCCAGATTGAGTTCTCATTTTGGAGACATAATCTTGCCTCTCCACTCTCAGTCCTGATGCAGTGTTTTGACCCGAAATGTTGACAATTCCTTTCCTCCCACAGATGCTGCTCGACCTGCTGAGTTCCTCCAACAGATTGTTTGTTGCTTGAGTTCTTACTTTAACTGCTTAACCATAGAGTTCTGGGTGGTCATGTCCCAATAGAGTTAAACGCAATCCACTGTTGTCATTAACACTGGTAGGAAGTACTGTTCACAAGATCACAAGACAAGGGAGCAGAAGTAGGCCATTCGGCCCATTGAGTCTGACCCAAGGAAAAGGGAAGAAAGAAAAAGAAATGAGAAATCGGGGGGGGGGGGGGGGCAGGTGAAAAAAAAACACACTATTCTAACCCCAAGTTCCGGCCTTATCCCCATATCCCTTGATACTCTGACTATTTAGATATCTATCTATCTCTTCCTTAAACGCCTCCAATGATCTGGCCTCTACTGCTGTACCTGGCAAGGAATTCCACAAATTCACCATCCTCTGGCTAAAGAAATTTCTCCTCATCTCTGTCTTAAACCTGTACCCTCTAATTCTAAGATTGTGCCCTCTGGTCCTGGACTCACCCACCAAGGGAAACAGCTTGGCCACATCTACTCTGTCCAGTCCTTTCAACATTTTAAATGTCTCTATGAGGTCCCCTCTCATTCTTCTGTACTCAGTGAGTACAGTTCAAGAGCCGACAAACGCTCATCATACGTAAGCCCTTTCATTCCGGGAATCATCCTCGTAAATCTCCTCTGAATCCTCTCCAACATCAGCACATCTTTCCTAAGATATGGGGCCCAAAACTGTGCACAGTATTCCAAATGAGGCCTCACTAGTGCTCCGTAGAGCCTCATCAACACTTCCTTACTTTTATACACTATACCTCTTGAAATGAATGCTAACATAGCATTCGCTTTCTTTACCACTGATCCAACCTGGTGGTTAACCTTTAAGGTATCCTGCAAAGTACCCCCAGGTCCCTTTGTACTTCTGTACTTTGAATTTTCTCTCCTTCTAGATAATAATCTGCCCATTTTGTGCAAAGTGTACAACTGCACATTTCTCAACATTGAATCTCATCTGCCATTTCCTTGCTCATTCTCCTAAACTATCTAGGTGTGTGTGTGTGTGTGTGTGTGTGTGTGTGTGTGTGTGTGTGTGTGTGTGTGTGTCTGTCTGTCTGTCTGTCTGTGTATGTTTGTTTGTCCAGGACCATTGTATCTCCTGTACATGATGGGAATGAAGAGGAGAAAATGGTTGTAAAATTTTTGATGGTGTAAGTCCCTAGGGGAACATCATAAGGTCAGAGGACAGAGAAATGAGAAAGCCTAGTGGTACTTGTATTCAGTACTGGAATAAATGCAGGACAAAAAAAGCTGAAGTTTTCTTATGGGGCATTCGGGATCTCTCCTACTTCTCTTGGGAAACCTCATTAAAAAATTAAGAACACACACTTAACTGGCCAGCTTTCATTAGCTACTCCAGCAGTGGTTAGTATTACCACAAATGGCAGTAAAAATGGCAACAGGCCATGAGTGATGTCATTCAGTTCTAACATTTAGATATTTAGATATTGAAGATGTTCTCACCTAACCCGTGGCCTGCAATAATTATACCAAGAAAAAGCATAAAACTTGATCAGACTAAAAGGTTGCCAATATTGAAAACCTGGAAAAAAACCCAACCTGCTAGATATATATGGCTTGGTAGACAGCAACTAAGGGAATAATCTATTAATGTTTTGAATGGGATGTTTTTATGGCACTTATTTCCTCTCAGTCTCCCCAACTTCCTTCCAATTCTTTTTCTCTCCTCTCCCTTCAGGGTATTCAGTTGCATAAGTATAAGCTACTTTCTGCTACCCATTTTACACTAGTGAGACTAAGTGTAACAGAGGTTGGTGTGAGCTTGATCTGATCCTAACCTTTAGTCACATGTTCACTTTTCAGCAGGGACATTACTGCCATGACCGTGGCTCCTAACCATGTACCATGGCCCTTCCCCATTTGCCCTTCTCCTCTTGACCGTCCAGCAACAGAGAGACCTAGTGTTGTTGCCCTATGTCTGGCTGAGATTAGCTAACTTGGCACTGATGCCATCACCAACCTATTGCATGGTCCCAGTCTGTCTTTGTCCTGTTCTTCACTAGGTCCTCACCCATCAAGTCATCTAATGACAGAAGGAAGGTCCAACTCAAAACAGGAACCAATCGTCTCAGTCAGATGCTGATTGTCCTGGAGTCTATTTCCAGCATTTCTTTTTCCACTTACAAAACAGTAATGTAGTTCAACTTGAGCTATTAGGTCCTTGCTGACTTGTAGAAATAAATTTCATATTCTATTGCATCCCGTAGATATACACTATTTATCTTGAAATTTCTGAGCCCATTCAAGTATCATAATACTGATTCCGGAATGTCACAGCCCAATTGAATCATAATACTGACTCCAGAATGTTGCTGCCCAATTGAGAAAATGCAGCTGAGATGATTGTAAAAATTAGTGAGTGATTGGATGTTCAGACAACATTAACTTCAGATAGTGTATCATTAACTATTGGGATTAAACAGCAGTATGGAAAGATTTGTAAAATATTACCAATCCAGTATGTATTTAATTTACACCAGCATCATTAAATCATCATGAAATATTTACATTAAACTACCTATACAATATATATTTGTATATTATATCCTAGTTTGCACTCTTTAGCTTAACTGTCTGCCTGCACTCTGCACATCCCAATACTATGGTTATGCTGATTGTTGTTTTCTTGGTCACCAGTGCCCTACTTGGATCACTGAGCAAAAGTGCAGTGGAGAGCCATGCTCGCTACCTGACTCTGCCTCTCTCTACAGTTCACTGGTTCTTATGACAGACTGACCTTAAATTTATAAAACCATTTCTGTACCAAATTGAAGTGCTGGCCAGCAGTGGAGTTGTAAAAAATATTAACCTTATTAGTAATTTCCAGGTGATTTTTAAGCTCACCCTGCCATCTATCTTTTATACTATGCTAACTGGAAAATACATTTGCTTATGTAGCATCGGCTATTCAAGAAAAGTAAATTTTTCTTCTCTGTGCTGCACCATTTTTGATTTGGAGAATTCTTCTTAAATCTCTGTGGACACTAATATCCTAATGTGAATTATTTTCAAATCTGTGCCAAAATTATCTTGAAGTTACCACTAGGAGGTGATAAAGGAGCCTGCTTTCAGAGTGCTCATCAGGCCTGAGTGTTGTGCATGTTTGGACATCTGCAGAAGAGGGATCCCCTTCACAGACCCAGTTGATAATCCAGTGTTACCTTGCAGTCATTCACAAGAAGAATCCGATCAACTCTGAAAGCATTTTGGCTGCACACTGGGAAAGTGTCATCGAGTCATAGAGTTTTATGGCATAGAAACAGGCCCTTCGGCCCACCACATCTATGCTGACCTTTTTGCCCATCTACCCTAATCCCATTTGCCTGCATTAAGTCCATATCTTTCCATCCCTTGTCTAGTTAAGTGCCTGTCTAAATGTCTCTCATACATAGTGACCGTATCTGCCTCCTCTGGTAGCACATTCTAGTTATCAACCATGCTCTCTGTGTAATAAAAGCTTTCCCCTCAAATCCCGTTTAAAACTCCTTCTCTTCACCTTAAACCTATCCCCTCTTGTTTTTTGATATCCCTACCACAGAAAAAGATTCTGACTATCAACCTTATCTATGCCTCTTATAATTTTATATGACTCTATAAGGTCACCCCTCATCTTCGTTCAATCCAGAGAAAATAAATCTAGCCAATCCAAGCTTTCCTCAATCCAGGCAACATCCTGCTGAATCTCCTCTGCACTCTCTCCAGCACAACCACATCCTTCCTATGGTGTGGCAATCAGGAGTGCGTACAATACTCCCAAGTGCAGTCTAACCAGTGTTTTGTATTGTTGCAATCTAATGTTCCAACTTTTATACTCTTTGCTCTGACCTATGAAGGTAAGCATGCCACGTGCTTTCTTCATCACCCTATCTACCTATGATACCACTTTCAGGGAATTATTGACTTGAACCCCAGGATCCCTCTGTTCATCAACACCCTACTATTTACATGAAAGTGAGAGATAAGGAATGTCCCTGAAAAGCAGGCATTAGTGCAGCACCATCTTCCGCAGGGGGAATAACATGAGCTGCTAAAACGTTGCCTCAAACAGATCCCAAATAACTCCTATGTGAAAATAGGCTAAAAGTCATTTAGAAACATGATTAAATATTTATTGATTGGCAAGATTATGCCATATGTTATGCTTTTAAAATTAGATGTTATTCACATTAACACATAATTATGGTATTGGCTTTCTTTACATAAAGATTTCAACCATCAGATGGCTCAGTGCATAAAAAGAGGGATGAATGAAAGGATTACATGTATAAGTAGTTTTCCTAACCTTAGGATGTTCCAAAACATTTCACTGCTTTCACTGTTGTAATGTAGGAAAAATAGCTACAACTTTACACATAGTAAGCTCCCATAAATAGTGGTGATCACTGTTTAGTAGGATGTGTTAGTAATGTTGAATGAGAGGTAAATATTGACCTGGACAGCAGGGATAATTCCCCTACTCATCGAATGGTGCTCTGGTTTCTTTTGTGCTTATCCGAAGGGAACGACAGAGTATTGGTTCAATATCTCATCCTAAAGTGTACTCCATGATGTAGCTTTACACCTAATGAATCGAGGATGATCCTTGGTTTGATATTAAGGCAGAACTCTGTCACTGATCTAGTGAGACTTGTAGTTATCCACGATTGCTATTGTTGATCATCCTTCAGTGAGTTCTGCTGCTAAGTGCATCCATGTGGACAGTGAGGACAAGGAGAATAATGGCAGGGCATTCCCCAACAGTGAACTCACTTGCTGGTGATCACAGTCTGAGCTTGCCTAGGAGGAGTCCATGAGACATAGGTGCAGAATCAGGTCAGTCAACCCATTGAGTCTGCTCCACCATTCAATCATGGCTGATTTATTTTTCCCTCTCAACCCCATTCTCCTGCCTTCTCGCCATAACCTTTGACACCCTTACTAATCAAGAAGCTATCAACCTCCGCTTTAAATATACCCAATGACTTGGCCTCCACAGCATCCATGGCAACGAATTCCACAGATTCATCATCCTCTGGCTAAAGAAATTCCTCCTCAACTCTGTTCTAAAAGGACGTCCTTCTATTCTGAGGCTGTGCCCTCTGGTCCTAGGCTCTCCCACTGCTGGAAACATCTCTCCACGTCCATTCTGTCCAGGCCTTTCAATATTTGGTGGGTTTCAATGAGAAACCCCCTCATCTTTCTAAACTACAGTGAGTACAGGCTCAGGGCTATCAAACACTCCTCATACATTAACCCTTTCATTCCTGGGATCATTCTTGTAAACTTCTTCTGGACCCGCCCCAATGCTAGCACATCCTTCCTTAGATATGGGGCCCAAAACTGCTCACAATACTCCAAATGTGGTCTGACCAACACCTTATAAAGCCTCAGCATTACATCCTTGCTTTTATATTCTAGTCCTCTCGAAATGAATGCTAACTTCGCATTTGCCTTCCTCACTATCGACTCAACTTGCAAGTTAACCTTTAGGGAATCCTGCACTGGGACTCCCAAGTCCCTTTGCACCTCCAATTTCTGAATTCTATCCCCATTTAGAAAATAGTCTCTGCCTTTATTCCTTCTACCAAAGTGCATGACCATACACTTCCCTACACTGTCTTCCATCTTTCACTTCTTTGCCCATTCTCCCAACTTGTCCAAGTCCTTCTGCAGACTCCCTGCTTCCTCAACACTACCTGCCCCTCCACCTCTCTTTGTATCATCTGAAAACTTGGCCACAAAGCTATCAATTCCATCATCCAGATCATTAACCTATAATGTGAAAAGTAGCGGACCCAACACCGCCCATGCGGAACACCACTAGCCACTGGCAGCCAACAAGAAAAGGCCCCCTTTATTCCTACTCTTTGCCTTCTGCCAGTCAGCCAATCTTCTATCCATGCTAGTACCTTTCCTGTAATACCATTGGCTCCTATCTTGTTTAACAGCCTTGTGTGTGGCACCTTGTCAAAGGCCTTCCGAAAATCCAAGTAAACAACCACTGACTCTCCTTTGTCTATCCTGCCTGTTACTTCCTCAATGATTTGTCAGGCAAGATTTCCCCTTAAGGAAGCCATGCTGACTTCGGCCTATCTTATCATGAGCTTCCAAGTACCCTGAAACCTCATCCTTAATAATGGACTCTAACATCTTACCAACCACTGAAGTCAGGCTAACTGGCCTATAATTTCCTGTCTTTTGCCTCAGTGGAGTGACATTTGTGATTTTCCAGTCCTCTGGAACCACTCCTGCCTCTAGTGATTCTTGAAAGATCACTACTAATGACTCCACAATCTCTTCTGCTACCTCTTTCAGAACCCTGAGGTGTAGTCCATCTGATCCAGGTGACTTACCTACTTTCAGACCTTTCAGCTTCCCAAGCACCTTCTCCTTAGTAACAGCTTTATTGAGTCCTCAATTTAATGAGTCACTATAGGGCTGTTAACAATTGGAGAGCTAGACCTAAGCAAAAATCTCCACTTTCAGAAGAAAATAACAGAGTTAATCAAGGGAAGATGACTGAAAGATTTGATGGAGTGGTGTTGCTGGTAAGATGACCAGGGAAGAAGTAAATGGGGAACTGTGAAATGACCCAGCAATGAGGGGATGATGGTTCATGAGATGAAGAATGGGTAATCTGGAGCAGATGTCTCGGAGGCCTATGGGATCACCTGGAGATGATCTTGTGACCCATGTGATCATCTGGAAATTATCTCCTGCTGATCGATGTGATCTCCAGGTTACTGCACATGAGATAATTTGTAAGTGATCCTCTCGTAATCCATGGGATATCCTGAGGTGAGCCATAGAATGACCTGAAGATGATCAATTGGTGATCCATGACCTACAACCCAGGCAGTGGTTGTTGGTGCCCTGCAGATTTCTTCAAAGTGCAGATTGGATGTAGATGATTATTTTGTAATTTTTAACCCATCTATTTTCACTAAACAGAGCTGAAAAGCAAAGATCATTAAATATTAGTGCAATATAAGTGGAAAACAACACTGGAAGAATTTTCTGTTTATTGCTGCTTTTAGCAAAGTGAACAGATTTACGGTGATTAACTAATTTGGCATTTTAAAGCCTTGTTAAAAGCCAGTCATAAGGAATTCATACAAAAACATGTAGCCAAGGGAAGGCCATCAAAAAAGTGAGACTTATTCAGACTCACTTGACATTAAATAGCTGAATCTAAGTGGCAGAAATATCCAAGAGAGTTCACAATCTGAGTGTGGTTGCAATAGCTGTAGGTGGGTTGGTATAATTGAGGAAAAGCAGTGGGAGAACTAAACAAGACACGCATGTGATGCAAAAGTGTGTGTAAGTTTAGCTACGTCACCATCTGGGCATGAGAGGGAGCATTAAATAAGGAAACTAACTCACTTAGAAAGAGGTGAAGGTTACTACTTTTATGTGATAGGCATCAATGAGAGGATGTTTCTCAAGATATCTTACGGTTCTATAGGAGTAGAAGTCCTTTCTTCCTCTATGTTAAATTGGAATTTCATGTCCTTTTAATAAATTGTAACCCTCACAAAAGCTTTAGGAGATTGGATACATGGGCAAAAGAGTTTCCAAGATGTCATTCGGTACTGCAACCTAGTCTTGTGAGGAACTAGATCTAAAAGACTGACGATTATATAAACAAGGGTGGCTGGGTGAATTTATATTGGTTTATCTTCTGTGCAATCATGAGCAGTGTGTGTAACTTATGTTGTGTGGCAGTGAGAACCAGGAAGTAAGAGTCCTGGTTGTGATGTTCTGTAGGAGGACAGGCAGACAGATCTGTGGTGTAAGTTCCTCTAATTCATTGTTCAGAGGTTAGTCAGTGGCCCACAAGCTTTGCTGCTCATGAATGTCACCTTTCCTTAAAAAATTATGTCTAGCTTGGTGATCTGAATCCGTCTAACCCTGGAAGGATCAGGGTTGACACTAGATTGGCCATAAATCTCACAATTGCAAACTTTCCTTTGAGCTGCCTTCCCCCTCAGCCTCCTCCTCCTCCTCCTCCTCCTCCTCCTCCCCCTTCCCCTCCCCTCCCACTCACCTCCTGTTCCCTTTCTCCAAACCCTGCGTAGATTAACATTTTAGCAAACCCAAGGGAGTGATCCCAGTTGAGACGCAAAATTACTCACCTTAGGCCAAAATATTCTCAGGTGCCCTGCAGAGGGTTTAGATGGATGCTTTCTTGCTGTGAGGAGGGGAGAGAAATAAAATCTGTCAGCGAATGATGTTGCAAACCTGTTCTGACAAGGCTTGCTGTATATTTACAGTTGGTGGGAGCGAAGGCTTCATCAATCATGAGGTTTGAAAGGGACAGGCCAGCTCCCATGAGCACCTGCTCCTTGAGAACAGCTGAACTGTGACTTTGCAGGGAGGCTGCTGTAAATTCTAGACTTCTGCTGCCACACAGGGCTCTGGTTTTTAACCTTCAAAATCCTGCAGGAGTCTTGGCAATCCTTTTAATCAGAATCTCGGTTTTGTATGGAGGAACTTTTATCTCTCAGTGAAATTACATCATTCTAAGCTGGCTTAGGGAGAAACAAAGATATATTGTTTACGAGGCAGTTCTTAGAGGATGCAGGTATTAAAAGATGGAAAATGAGTTTGTGAAGAAAATTCCTAAAGATAAGTGGATTTAAAAGCAGTGGATATACCCGCATTGCCTTTTCAATACATTTGTGCTACCTTTTTGTTCTCCCTGCCCTTTTCCCTAATTATAATGTACCTACCTATAATTACTGCAACCACACACTCAGGTTGTGAACTGTTTTGCATAACTTTGTGTCTGAGTAAAATGCTCACATCTTTGATGGTCTTGCATGGCTCCATATTTTTGTGTGACTTCTATATGATTGGACTTTAATAAGCCAAAATGGCCAAATATCACAGATTTATTCACTTTTCTAAATGCAGCAAGTTGCCAATGATAGATGAGTTTGTCGTCAGAAAAACAGAGCACAATGGTTTGAAAATGACTTGCACCAACACAAAATGTGGAAAATAAATTAATGGGCAGGTTGAAGTTACATGAGTGCCAGCTTCCTAGAGAATGTGTGTCTGCCTATTGTCGACTTGTCAACAAGAACTGCAGGTGTGGGTGTGAAAGAAAACAGTTTAGAATAAGGAATGGTCATTCCACTGACATCAAGACCTCCCTCGTCACCACACAAACCAAATATAAGACTTTGCTTTAAAATTGTATCAGTTTAGGGATAATTATCCAACAGCTTTACTTTCTGGAAGGCATCTTGCAAGTCAAGCTGAGAGAGATTGCTATTTCTAAGCAGCTACACATAGAGTTTCAAAACAGAGACACAAGAGATTCTGCAGATGCTGGAATCTGGAGAGACACACACAAAATGCTGGAGGAACTCAACAGCTCAAGCAGGTCCTTCATCGAGATTGGTGAAGGCTCTTGACCTGAAACGTCGACTGTTTATTTCCCTCCATAGATGCTGCCTGACCTGCTGAGCTCCGCCAGCATTTTGTGTGTGTTTCTACACATAGAGTTTGTTTTGTTGCTGACCTGAATGTGACCTTAAGCTATGTGTTGTCTTCCATAGGTGCAGGTCTGAAACCATTGCTAACTAAGATTCCCATCTATGTCAAGGCAAAATCCCACATCATCCCTGAAAAGCAAAAACAAAACTGCAGATGTTGGGAACCTGAAATAGAATCAGAAAACGCTGAAAGTGTTCGGCAAGTTAGGCAGCATCTGGGAGACAGAACGAGATTTAGTGTTTCAGGCCAATGATCTTTTACCAGGACTCAGCCAAGTGAGAGATCAAACACTTATAGTTGCAGGGAGAGTGGAGGGATGGAGAGAATAAATGGAACATCTGTGATAGGGTGGAGAATGAGAGAGACTGAATGACGCAAGTGGTGATGGTGCTGGTGCTGGCTGAGTAATCGCTGCTGATCTGTTTGGAGCAAATGCCAATAGAAGATGAATGAGGACAACGAAAGGGGTAAAACAATTATGCTGGAAGTGTGAGATACAAAGCACTGCATTGCTGGAGATCTGGAATAAAACAATGCTGGACATACTCCGCAGGACTGACAGCGCCCATGGAAAGGGAAGAAAGGAGTTGAAGTTAACTTGTCATGGCGTTTTATCAGAAATCACCAGCTCCGAAGCAAAATGAAATAGTTGAATTCATTTTGAAACCTGAGGGCTGTAGCATGCCAGGCTAGGAGATGAGGTGCTGTTCCTCGAATTTGGAACAGTGTAAATAGAGGTCAGAATGGGTGCGGGTCAGAAAATTAAAGTGACAGGCAATTGGAAGCTCAAGGTCAGCCTTATGGACTGAATGGAGCTGTCCCACTGTGATATTCACTGCAGTTAGCTGTCCTCCAGCAGCAGGGCACAAGGGAGATAAGGGAGAGTTTGGTAAAGAGGATACTAAAACTACTCTCAGTTGAAACACCAAATGAAGCCTAATCACATGAAAGCCAAATAATGTATCAATTCCTTTTCCCATAATGAGAAGTCACTGCTGTTGCTAACTGTCTCTTGTTGAATTTGTTAGTCCAAAAATTAAGGTGCTGAATCTAAACCATGTAAACCATAGACACAAACATTGCATTTGCAAGAAGTCCAGCATGCAATATTGGTCTGTTTCATGAATGGAATATTTTAATAGAGTCATAGATCTATACAGCATGGAAACAGGCCCTTCTGTCCAACATCCGTGCAGATCAATTTGCCTAACTGACCTTGTCCCATTTGTCTACATTTGGCCCATATCCTTCTAACCCTTTCCTATCCATGTAACTGCCCAAGTGCCTTTTAAATGTTGTAATTGTACCTGCCTCTATCACTTTCTCCAGCAGCTCATTCCATACACTCACCACCCTCTGAGTGAAAAAGTTGCCCCTCTGGCCCTTTTTAAATCTTTCCTCTCTCACCTTAAACCTATGCCCTCTAGTTTTGGACTCCCCTACCCTGGTGAAAAAGACTTTGTTTATTCACCTTATCTGTGCCCCTCATGATTTATAAACCTCTATAAGGTCACCCTTCAGCCTTCTACACTCCTGGGAAAAAAGTCCTAGCCTATCCAACCTTTCCTTATAACCCAAACCCTTCAGTCCCAGTAACATTCTCGTAAATCTTTTTTGCACCATCTCCAGTTTAATGATATCTTTCCTATAGCAGGATGACCAGAACTGTATGCAGTACTCCAAATGCAGCTTTACCAATAACCTGCAGCATGACGCCCCAACTCCTGTGTTCAATATTCTGACCGATGAATGCAAATGTGCCAAGCACCTTCTTCATCATCCTGTTTACCTGTGTCACCACTTTCAAGAAACTATGTATCTACACCCCTTGGTCTCTCTGTTCTACAATGCTCCACAGGGCCCGACCATTTACTGTCTAAATCCTGCCTTGGTTTGCCTTACCAAAATGAAACACCTCGTATTTATCTGAATTAAACTCCATCTGCCATTCCTTGGGCCATTGGCCTGTTGATCAAGATCCCATTGTAATCTTAGATAACCTCCTTTACTGTCCACTATACCACCAATTTTAGTGACATCTGTAAACTTACTAACCATGCCACCTACACACGCATCCAAATCGTTAATATAAATGACAAACAACAGAGGACCCAGCACTAATCTCTGCGGCACACCACTGGTCACAGGCCTCCAATCTGAGAAATAACCCTCTACCACAACCCTCTGTCTCCTATTGTCAAGCCAATTCTGTATCCATTTGGCTAACTTGCCCTGGATCCCATGTAATCTAAATGTTATCAGGATTTCAGTTTTCCATTTGAAAAGCAAAAAACTGCAAATGGTGGAAATCTGAAATTAAAACAGAAAATGCTGGAAATACTCAGCAGGTCAAGCAGCATCTGTGGACAGAGTGAACATTCCTGGTCAATAACCTTTCTGATGAAACTGTTTAATTCAATATCCTGAGGAAGGATCACTAGGCTGAAATGTTACCTCGGCTTTTCTCTCCACAGGTGTTGCCTGACCTGTTCAGTATTTCTGGCACTTTCTGCTTTTATTTCAGTTTTTCTTTTGTTAAAAAGGCTCAAAGCAACCATCAGAACAGAAAACTCTGGCTGTCCCATCATAGCTCCTGGGTTGCTTTGGAATTAGAAAATAATGGCAAGCCATGAATTACAGCTGATGCTGGAAAGTTGGATGGCTGATTGAAATAATGCCAGCATGAAGAGGAGGGGATGTTGAGACCACATGCAGCAGAACACACCTCCTCAAACTATCCTCATAGACAGCGAGTTTTAATTGTTGTGCTGAATTCTGATGAACAATCAACAAGTCTGCTACATACTGACAACTGATAACTTTTGCCCTACATTGCTCCTGACACAAATGAACATTGTTTGTCCAATATTTTCTTTCTGAACTTCAACAGATGTTCACAATAGTTGAAGTATTTTAATACTACAATGTTTTCTGCTTTCGAGTAACTGCTGAATACTGCAGAACTGTGACTCACATTAAACAGTAATGAACAGCATAAGAACAAACTAATTTTAAAGGGCATTGCTATACATGGAAGGGAAACCAGAGAAAGATGTTTAATGTCCTTTTGGGGAAGAGAATATTCATGAAGATATTGCTTTCAAGGGCATTTAAATTCAGATGAAAAATGCACAGCATGAAGTTTCTCTTTTTGACAAGATTAATGAACTGTTAATGAAATCATGAAATGTGTGTTCTTGACGTACGTAACTTTAGAGAGTTAGGTTTTAGTAGAAATAAAAAAAAGTCAGAACTTCACAATAGAGAAACAATCACTGTTTCTCTCCTCTGTAGTAGCTGTCAAAATGCAATAAGTAGCAACATTTGTTCATCCAACTGAGGAAGTGTGCACTTCTCCATCTAGCTGTTAGGATGTGTAATTGTTTAGACAGCTGTGGGACTGTCCATTTGCATATACAGATGTGGGGCATATATTGGCCTATACTGTGGTGGGAGCATATATTGGATCTTACTGCTGTGGGATTGTGCATGCGTTCAGCCAGCTGGGGGAGTGTGCACATGTTCTGACAGCTGGGGGAGTGTGCACATGTTTATCCAGCTGTGGGGGCATGCACGTGTTCACCCAGTTGTGGCTATGTAAATGTGTTAACCCAGCTGTGGGAATGTGCACATGTTCATCCAGCTGTCGGGGCGTGTATGTCTTCACCCAGCTGTGAGAATGTGCACATGTTCATCCACCTGTGGGGAGCCTGCAGTTTTCCAACAGCTGTGGGGTTTGTCCAACTGTTTATCCAGCTGTGGATGAGCAATTCATCATCTGGCTATGGGACTCTGCATTTCTTCCATCAGCTACAGGCTGTATTCAATTGTACCTCCAAATACGGGCAATGTGCAATCATGCATTCAGCAGTGGGGAGTGCATAATTGTTCAAAATCTGTGCATTCAAACCATTTTAAACTGGAATAATAGTTTTTGATTTGATTGCACAGTTGATGAACCGTGCAGCATTTCCTCATAAATAATGTCAATATGTTTAAAAAAAACACTTTTGTTCCAAACTTGAATGACTATTGATCCAAGTATCGTTGGAAGGAGGAGCATACTAGGAGTCAGTCCTGCTCTGAGGTTTCAGCTGTGTCTGCAGGAGGTAACAGATTTTGTTCAGAACATCATTATTGAAATGCAGACATCTCACACAGTGTTAAGTTTCAGGTAGAATTATTCTATGAACACCCAGGTAGATGTGGTCTCCTGTTGAGTGCCCTTGTCTTCCTTCTTCTGTAATAGTTTGTCCTTCTCTACATCCTCTCTGCTCATTCTCATTCATTCTGTATTACAAGGTGAATTGTCTACTAATGCACCCTCTTCTGGTGGCAAATGATTTGTGCCAGTCAGTAAGAAGTCTTTCATCCCTTCGCATATCGTTCCCGGGGGACTTGTACTATTGGAGCAATAGCCAGATAAGCAAACAACTAGCTTGCAAGTAATCTTTTCACTGCAGAAAGCATGTTCAGTTCCACAAGTCATTGGCTTGAGAGTTGAGCTACAAAATGGCAGTGTTGACATCTACTCATGTTCCACTATGATTGACACCATGATCTGTCTGTTCGGCACACTCCCACAAGGTGTTCACTGTATGTGGACACTGCTGACCCCACCAACTGTGGTAACCTGTACAATTCACCTTACAAATCTGCATTTGCCACACTGAGGAAGTTTGGACTCTGAGGAAGTTTGGACTCTGAGGACATAAATAGCATCCAATAAGTAGTGTTATCAATCACGACATTTCACAACTTCAGTTGTCTGTTACCGGTTTATCCATCACTTATTAGGGATTGAATCTGTTTTGATTGGTACTGTACAAGGCAGTGAAATGATATGGATAATAAAGGTAGCTCGGAAGACTAAGGTTGCTAAATTAGAGTTTAATGCTACAGTGCACACAAACATCTGCCTGGACATTGCACTCTGTTCAGTCCAGTAGACTTCACAATGCATATATCATCCGTGGCTCCTGAATGTGTGGCCTTTTTCTATTGAACACCATGCTTTCTAAAGCAAAAGCAGGTGACTATTTTATAATGAGTTAATGTTATGCTGTTGGTTCTGAAGACAGAATCCAAATTTGCAGTGTGACAAAAATGAATGTTTGCTGTACCTGGGCATGTAATGCCTGTACAGATTTCACACAGGAGCCTGCATAATATATAGTAAGGTGCTTATACACTTGTAAGCAAATATCTTTCCAAATTATCTGTTATCACCAAATGGTGTGCAATGGTTGTTATTCAAGAGCGAAGCGTGCCTTTCAATACTTGGGCCAGCCTGACACCAAAAATAAACAACATAAGCCGGCGCGTTTGTCGCAAGGGGCAAAGAGAACTTGTCAGGGAAAGTGTGTGAGCTGGAGAGATGATAATGTGGCATGACACTTCTGAAATGAGACACCCGTTGCCATGGCGAAGAGTCAGGAGGGACTGTCTCTCCAGAGGCTGAAATAAAACACGGTTTAAATGATGTTTGATTAGAATTTAGATCATGTAACTGAGCAGACAGGCCTTTTGTCAGCTGCTGGGAAGGCTTGGTTTCAAGAAGTACTCAGTGGAAACACTGTGTCCCATAACCCCTATCAGTTAGGGGTCATGAATAGCTGCCCAGTTCATTTTCTCTCCTGCCAAGTTCTGCTCTTTATTTTCATTGCAGTATTTTCATGTGTTCTCACAACAAAAAAAAAATTAAAAAAGATTTATTTTAATTCATTGATTCAAATGAGGAAGGGCACTATCTTCTTGTCTGTAGAGTGAAATTAAATTTTGACGAACTATTGGAAATGGATGCCGGAAAACCAGGGGTACAATTAGCTGGCCATGTGAACCTTTGGAAGTCCATCACTAAATGGAATAATGGTAAATACAGCCTTCTCACAATACTGAGGCTTGAAACAAAAGGTACTGCAATACCAAACTAGTTTTAAAACATAAAGATATAGATCTTTGGGAACAGTGTTTTGAGTTGAAACATGTTAAAATCTGCTTAATGTTGACTAAAGTGTTGAATTCCACAAAAAGCAGTAAATGCTAATTCAATTGATAATATTTGTGATCTTTAGTAGCCAAAACCTTTGAAAGATATGGAGTCAAGAAAGGTAAATGGAGTTGGATACAAGCCTGCCACAATCTCATTAACTGCAGAAACAGGCTTGAGAGCTTGAATGGCCTCCTGCTCTTGCATTCATTCCTTCGTGTTAAAACCAACGGGCATGTAGAGAAAGCATCTGAATTTGCATGGAAATCCCTATTCTGTTTTTCAAAACAAAAAACCATCTCACCTTCCAGTATGTTATGGATTGTACATTGACAATCATTGAGAACTCTAGCACTGATCTGTCCCTCCCTCTGTTTACAACTTGTATTTTGCAGCCTCCAATTGGCAGTGTGAGTGAAACCACAACTTGGTATCAAATTGACTATTGCCCTACCCCAACTGTGGGTGTCACTCAACGTTCCAGAACAGTGTAAACTGTACAGTGACACCCGCTAATCTCCTCTAATTAGACTGTCTTGTGCATCAAGTAGCTTAGATCCAGCATGGCATTGTCAGTGGAGGGGTAGTGGAGGCAGATTCACTCATGGTATTTAAAAGGGAACTGGATAAGTACTTGAGGGAAATCACTTTCAAGGTTATGGTGAGGAGATGAAAGAACGAAACTCGCTGGATTGCTCCCACCTGGAGCCAGCATGGGTCAAATAGCATGCTTCTGTGCTGTGATTGTGACACAGACTTTTTAAATATTGTCAACTAATATTTGTATCATAATTTTCCTCTTTGCATGCTTGTCATTAGGGTTGATCAATTTATAACAAGGTTTATATTTCCTCTGTTTCCATTGTAGCTTCCTATTTACGCCACTGAACATAACTAGCTGAAAAGGCTCGATACTGCCATCATTTTGTGAGCAGCCATTAGGTGGCAGAGCACTAAAGACTAAGGTTTTCCTCCACTTCCACCATCCCACCTCCAACCCCAAACACACACAAAGAATAAACTTTCTTCAGTTCTTTCAAGTTGCTCCAACCTTGGTCAATTACGAATTGTCCCCCTGTTAGTGTGATAAATATAAATAAGGAAGCCTATCTAACCAATATTAGCTTATCTAGCTAAACTAAAGGGAAATATATTTTATCTCCAGTATATCATACAGCTGTTTATTGAATAAATCGTGTCTCAGGTGTCCCATCTGGGTGAGCATTGCAAGTGTTGAATAGTTTGTCTGTATATAAATGCTTCCTGATTTCCTGTTTCCCTATTGCATCTTTAACCTTTAACCATTTTGTTCCAGTATTCTGATTAACCTTCAGCTGGGGATCAGCCTTATCTAGTACATTTCTACAAAGTCCCCTACAAATAAGGCTTTGAGTAAGCATTAAGCTTGCAGATTCATATCTGATTATACAGCAAAGATTCCATCACTCACTGTTAAATATTAAAGTATTATATCATTATTATTTTATCCATCAATTTATTAAGAAGAAATACATTTTAGCTTTTGATTAATTACAAAAAATAGATGAAGCAATAATTCCTTCTAAGGAATTTAATGAATCAAGAACCTCTGTTGTCCCTTTTCAGATTTTCAAGCTCGATTGAACTTTAGCCCAAATCCAGTTGTCTCCCATACAATGTCGGTATGTACTTGGTAAAGATGCTAGCTTCCATTTGAAGCTTTGGATTGATAGACTTTTTTTTTGTGTGGAATTTTAGTGGATCCCACCAATTTCCACCTGACATGACCTGGAAAAAGCACTTCATTGTCCTTTTATTTCTTCATAAGGCTGTCCTATGGTATAGCTTCAGGCATTTTGTTTAATAGACTGTTCTCAACTGAGCAGTGAACAAATAGAAGCACTAAACCCCCATCTCCCCCCAAAAAAGCACGGTAACTGCCCATTAGTGAAGACCTGTCAAACTGAAATCTCTTATATTCCTTTTGCTGTGGTGATCTGTAGATGGATACAGATAGAGGCAGGAAAGATAGCTATATTCCAAGTTCTTTAGTCTGCATATTATCCTAGTAAGAAAATTAGGATGGAATGTAAATTTGAAAATCCCATTTAACAACATTGGCTGAACTCCGTGTTTAGTATTTCTCATAGCAAGTATTTTGTGTAGGGTGTCATAAGTTAGAAGAAGTGGAAGGTAAAATAAAAATAGATCATTATAATATAATCTCTCATGAGTGCATTCAAATACTGCATGAAAAGAGATGACTGTGATAGTGGAATATGTTTTTACTGTTATTACCCTGTATACAAAAATTTATTGTGGTACAACTCCCCAGTTTTACCTCAGCTACCCCACCTGTGCTACAAAGTTTCCCCTACGATCTGTTGTAGAGTAGCATATCCTACTCTTTATCCCTAGGATTTCTGTGAAATGGAGTCACAGTTTAACTAGAATCCATTCTTTTGTAGCCAGACTTAGCTTTTATATATATAAAAAATGAAATGTCAGTCACATTTATTGCATTAACCCAGTAATTGTTCAGTAGGGTTAGGATTAAAGTAAATTTCAAGATTCCAAAAATATACTTTAATCCTATTAAAAGCAATACATTAATTTTATTGTTGGATTAACAGTAACTTTTTATCATCTCCCTTTAATCTAATAGATTTAAATCTGCTATCTACAAAACCAGGCAGAAAAAGGTATTAAACATTATTATTAGGGGAAAACATGGAGAAAAGGAAAGAAAAACATTGAGCCCAGAGTTATGCTTTGAGCTTAGTGGGGCTGACTAGATTTAGATTTTTCATGTGGAATTAGAATGATTTACTGCCTGTGTTTACTCATGCATTTCACACATTTTTAATTTAAAACTTCCATAAGTTATCTTCAGCATCACTTTTGTGACCTTAACCTTTTGGCTTTATTTTCTCTACAGAATATTCTATTACAGAGTCGGTGAGAAAGTCCCTGTGTGTGAACCTACACGATAAAAATCAGGCAGGGAGGTTGGCTAACAGAGAATCTCCACATATTGAATACCATTTTTGATAAATTTTACTGTTTTCTCCTTATTTTTATTGAGAGCAAATCCCATCAGTTAGCTATTTATTTTAACAAAGACCTCAGTGCTTAAAAGGTAAAAGGGAATGGACTCAACTGCAATTCTTCTGTTTTCCCACCTGTTTGCCTAATCAATGCTGAACATCCTTATAAGTGGTAATCTGGCTGGCTTCCTGCTTCGGGACTATATTAACCAGTGTGATTATGCAGTGGATATGAAGTATCTAATATACTCGCGTGAAGAAAACTAGAACACAAAATGAAAATGTCAAAATCGGCCACGTGCTTTATGCTTGCAGAACAGCCAAAAGCTTTCTAAAATGTTAATTATTTAACCCCTACCCTAGATGGATTTAAAATCTTCAAAGATTTAAACGTAATTTCTTGAGAAACTAACCAGGAAACTGTGGATGCTGGAAAAGTGAAATTAGAAAAAAATGTTGTAAGTGCTAGGATTTGCATAATTTCCAAGGCACATCAGGAGTATGATGGAATAAATCCACTTGTCTGGATAAGCAGAGCTCCAATTCGAGAGGCTGAACACCATCCAGAGCAAAGTAGCCCACTTGATTAGAGAAATAAAAGACTGCAGATGCTGGAATCTAGAAGAAAAACACGATGATGCTGGAGGAACTCAGCAGGCTTGGCAGCATCCATGGAGGAAAGCAGGTGGTCAATGCTTCGGGTCAGGACCTTTCTGACCCGAAGCGTTGACCGCCTGCTTTTCTCCACAGATGCTGCCTGGCCTGCTGAGTTCCTCCAGCATCATTGTGTTTTTCAGCCCACTGGATTGCCATGCCTGCCACTAACTTTAAAGTTCACTCCCTATCCACCAAAAATAACAGGACATGGCATGGCTGCAGATTCCCTACCAAATGACTTGGCTTTCAAAACCATTTCTTCTTCCCCATAATATTTTCATCATCACCAGGTCAAAATCCTAGAACTCCCTACCCAACAGTGTCATGAGAGTACCCTCCCTTCTCAGACTGCAGCAGTTCAAAGCAGTGGTTCACCACTACCTTTTCGAGGGTAATTAGTGACAGGCAATATATCCTGTACCTTCCGGCAATGGCTGCATCTCCCTTATGTAAGTACTGATATAAATATGATGATGGTTCCTGACTGAATTGTAAACCAAGCATTATTCCCAGATGCTGACTGGATAGATGAATATTGGCAGTATATTATATATTTTTTTTAATGGTTAATAACATTTCCTTTTGATAACTCCTTACACATCTAAATCCCAAAAATGTATAAGGATAATTATACAATCCATTGTATATATAGTAGTATGTATGTAGAATGCAAAATTTAGTTTACATTCAACAAAGACCAAGTGGGTGATTTCCCTCACAGATGGTAGAAAGCAAGCAGCAGGATTTACATAGGCCAGGCAAATTCTGGCCAACTTCTCCACAAATGGAAAATGCTCAGTGACCCAAAGTGTGACTGTGGCCATGAGTGCTGAAAGGTGGAACTCATCACATCACCTCCCATTAGGATCTACTGCAGGAGGCATCTCATTTCACCACCTGGCATCTCAAGAGGCTATTGACTGGACTGACAGACTGGACGTTCAAGTACAAGGCTTTTCATGTCATGGAAGATCATTTAAATGTAAACCAATCTGTATTTCAGTTGCCCATTATTACATAATTTTATCCTAAAAATAATTAGGTTTAGTTTGTAAATTCTCTTTTATTCATGTTCATGTAAAAAGTCAAATTATTTCACTTTCCTCTTTATTAACATTCTTCCGTCTGACACAATCTGCTATCGATGATCCTTTACCTATGTTGCTCTGTAACCATGGTAACTGTCCTAGTTTAGTTTAGCGCTTCTTCATGACAATCCATTTTAGACTATATATTTTCGAATGTGGAGCTGTAGCTATTGATTTGAATTAAAAGTTTGTAATAATTCATTTCATTAATTCTTGTTTGCGACATGTTCTTAGGGATAATATAACAAATATAAAAGTCAGTAATTCATAAATATCAGAATCACGATAATGCTGCCAATAGTATAACGTTGTCTCTGAAATATTCCTTGTATTACTGGATCAAGGTGAGAAAAATATTTTTTAAAATATGAATATGAAATATGTTTAAATCTAATTTATTTTCCTGTCTTATTCTCTCTCTTATCTATCAGATCCCTATAGGTGTAGGAGCAGGTTTATTTCTATCTGATATTGACTAACCTGGCAACATTCACACAAGCTTTTCTTGTTTTAGGTTATTGGTGAGGTCAGGGTCTTTTATCTTCTCTGAAATCTTACCTCAGATTTGACAAAGAGAAGTGTCTGTGAACCCACGTCCTGTCTCTTTGAGTAGCCTTTGGAGCTGGAACCTGCCGCAATCATAGATGGTTCCAGTCTTACTCCAACAGTGATTCTTCTGAGAGTTCAAGCCCAACAAGGTACAACACATAAAGAGGCCTAACACTTCCTGTCTACCTACACAGATGGGTGGACGTACAAAACAGAATTAAGGAGTTAGGAATTCTTCTGGTGTCCTTGCCAATGTCATTTCTCAGTCAACACCATTAAGCAGTGATTATCTGCCTATTCATTCATTGGCTTTCAGATCTTTTGTCTACAAATGATTTGCTATGTGTGCCTATGCAATACAGTGACCCCACTTGAAAAAAAATCGATTGGTTGTTAAGTTTTCTGGGCCCACCCTTTGAGTAAGATAAGAAATATCAGTTAATACAATTGAAGATCTTGGCCTGGAAACTTAGTTGAATGGAACTGGTTATTATAGCACTATGCGATTGATAATGGACTTTTCCTGGAGTTAAAAGCAACATTGAGCATTTCCGAGTTGTTTTGCCTCACTGATCATATCTCATGCAATGAGCCAACAGAAGTATTACTGGGGAAGTCAGATCACAGGGATCACTTAGGTTTTAACACTGCTACACCAGACAAGAACCATACTAATATAAGTCCCATTACTTACCTTCTAACCCTTGGCTTGCCTACACCTTCCCACCCACCAACCTCACCCCAACACTTCCCCAATAGCCCAATCACCAACTCCCTGGCAGACCCCTGGCCTCCTGAACTCCCCATGGCTGACCTCATTATTTTTGTCATACTTATCGAGGTGAATTTTTCCTATAATTAATCCCTGGTCCACAATTGTATAGTCTCTAATTGTCCAATGTATGTTTTGACCATTAAGTTTTCCCACACCGTACTTACTGCTTTTCTCATGTACCATTTTTTCTGATAGCCAAAATATTTTTTAAAAATATTGCCATTTAGTCGATGGTCTCACCCCCCCTCTCAAAAAGCCTGAGCTCACATTTGCTAATTTTGATCACACCCATCTCTCTGAAAACTGCATATTGATCATACAGTCTGAGCATGTGCAAGGAAACATTTCTCCCAGGATGCAACAGGCTCTTGCGCCCTCTGGAATCTGGCATATTTTCATTAGGTTGTAGCACTTTTTGATCAACAGCTTTTCAGTAAATAGCTTTAAGGACCAAGAGGAGAAATTTCAGAAATATTACTGAGATAGAATTTACACTTTTTAAATCTGGCAGAGTGCTCAGTCTCTGAATCAAGTCTTAATGCTTATAAGAGAGACAGACAAGAGAAAGTGTGCACTAATTACACATCTGTCGTAACATCCATGAAATGCTTGCAGATGAGAGAAGCAGGAGCTTGATTTATTTGTTACCTTTCACAACCTCAGGACATACCAAAATGCTTCATATCCAAGTAAGTGTAATGGAGGGAGAGAAGCAAACAGAGATAAAGGTAGGCAATTTAGTTCCTCGATTTAATTTGATTTTACTAGGTTAAATTTTGAAAGCAAACAAAGCCTCTTTGAAGAAAGGAGAATAGAAGGGAGGAACAGCAACAAGGTGAGGGTAATGGACCCTAAATCTTGTGACTTACATTTGGGGTGAGCAAATGGGAATGGAGTGGGGTGTGGTAAGTAGATGGAGGGTTAGGGTGTGGCGAATGGGAGCGTACAAGAGAACAGGATCCAGTTTATGTAGTTATTTAAAGGGAAGAGGTAGTGGGGAACAAGTTACGAAAAGGAAGGAGATGGGACGGGATTTAATGAGAAGGACATTCTCCCTACAACCCATGGCCAAATGCAAACCTATGGTAGTTGGTGGCTCCTTTCTTTGTCATTCAATATCACCCACCTCCTCACGTCAGAAAAGCAAGATGAAAGAACAGAGAAGCTTGAAAGGAACATAATATGAGTTAGATTGACAGCAACATAAGGACCGCAGAGGCAAGTTTGGGAATTGGTAATTAGTAATTAGTTCATAGTTGTCACATGTACTGAGGTACAATGAAAAACTTTGTTTTGGATGCCATCCATACAGATTTTATATCATCCATACCATACATTTCATCACATCAGTACGTCGAGGAAGTATAAGGCAAAAGCAATAACTGAATGCAGAATATATTGTTACAGTTACAGAGAAGTGCAGTACAGCTAGACAATGAGGCGGAAGACCATGATGAAATAAATTGTTAGGTTAAGAGTCATCTTATCGCATAAGAGGTCCATTCAATAGTCTTATAACAGTAGGATAGAAGCTGTCCTTGAGCTTGGTGGTTTATGGTTTCAGGCTTTTCTATCTTCTACCCAATGGAGGGGGGAGAAGAGAGAATGCCTGGGGTGGGAGGGGTCTTTGATTACATTGACTGCTTTACCAAGGCAGCGAGAAGTTTAGACAGAGTCCATGTTGTACAATTTACCATATAAAATATCATGGAAGACTGAAATGTGATGGACCAAAAAGCTTAATTTTCTGTGCACCCAGTAAATGCATTTTATTGTTGGTGATGTTGATGACATTGCAAATGGAGATGACCAATGTAAACTTATCATTCTTTGTTTCCCACCTGCCAGTGGAAGCAATGCAGCACCACTACTGGTGAGAAGCAATAATTATTAGCAAGACAGGTTTATATTGATATTTCCCATAATAAATTTGGAGCCAGAAATTTTGAATGAAAATACAAAAAATAAGGGCAATCATAGCATTAAAATTGAGACTAACCTACATCAGCACATGGGGTCCAATTGATTGCCATTATCCAACCTTGCTTCACTTCAAGGTCTTGATTTGCCAAGCATAATACCATAATAGATAAATTAATAATTAAAATAAGATGCTAATTATTGACTTCCCCAGTGGAGCAAAACATTATTAGATAAATAATGGTCAACAAGATAAATCTGATAAAAAGAAAGCAGTTTATGAATTGTAAGAATGCCTGGTTAAGCATCAAAGATAACCCAACGTGAGTGGACTGGCCAGGATTGTAATTGTATAATTTACTTTTTGGTGGTTTTATTTTATTCCCGTAATCCGTTTAACAGAAATGATCACTGCTAATGATTCCTTGTGACAGGCCATCAATCAGTGCATATTGGGCTAGCCTATCTATATTTAAGGAGATTAAGTTACTCTGACATTGTTAGAGCAGTAGTACAGTATATTACAGTAAGATAAAAATAGTCGCAGTCATTGCTTACATCTGTTCTCTTTATACTTTACATGAAGTGAATTTTATTAGCATTGACCCGGTCTCCTCTTCAAAGTTATTACTGTGTTGGTTATTAAGCAAATATGGTAGCAACTCTCTGCCTTCTGCACAAGGTTGTACGGCTACTGCAGGCTATACATTTCACAGATTTCCAGTGTTTCCATCCAGCAGAGATATGATCTTTTGCATAATAATAATTTGGCCATTTATGTATTTAATCTGTTCATATTTTTTGATGAAATGTCAAAATAAATAAAGTCATGCAAAACATTGTAATATGTATTCGGTGAGAAGGCACTGGTAATACAGATGTGTATAGGATAGCTAGTTTGAATGGTGGTTGCAGAACTAGATGTCATGAGTTTAAAATTAACAAGCCTCAAGCAAGACTGAATGTTAGAATTTATTAGTGGGAGATATGTGAAATAGACTCCAACAAAAGCTGCTAATGCTGTGTCGATTAACTCCTTAATAACAGAGCTGAACAAATATCTGGTTAAGAATGGGATTGAAGGCGGTAAAAATAAGTATAGACAGGGCTAATCAGATATTCTTTCGAACATGATAGTCCCTGAACTGCTGGGACCATAGAGGTGTCAAACTGTGGAATGAAAGTGGTCAGAGATGAATAATGTAGGTTGTAATGTTAGATTAAAAGGGCCCGAAATTCCTCCCTTAATACAAAACAGGACAGTGCCTGTTGTTCTCCATAATAACCTGCTAACAATTAATGACCCACTAAAGTTGTTGCAGAGCAAGAGGCTTCAAAGCATGTGATTCTGAGAATGAGATTTCAGGTCATGTAGAAAACCAACTATCCGTCCTAGATTTTGTAGGTTTATGTCGGATGTCAGGGCAAAATTTCACAGAGCTCTTGCAAATTTTACCTCTGGTTCAACCGTCCCCCCCTTGAAGATGTGATTTTGAATACCTACCAAGGCACTTGCCTAACAAGGGCTCCTTCCCACTTGAACCAGTGATTTACTTATACTTCTTCCCATTTGTGTACTACATTCCCAACTCACAATGTGCTCCCCTCTACGTTGGGGAAACCAAATGCGGGTTGGCTTACCACTATGTGAAGCACCTTCTTTCAGTCAGCAAAGGTAACCCCGAGCTTCCAGTTCTTTGTTGCTTTAATTTTACATCCCACTGCCATTTTGACCTTTGTCTCTTCAGCTTTCAACACTGTTCTAACAAAGTCAAACGTGAACTTGAGAAACAACACCCTATCGACTGATTATGCATATTGTAGCCTTTTCAGGCTCGGCATTGAGTTCAATGATTTCAGGTGAATAGCAATTTTAACATTTCAACATTTGCAATTCCTCCTTCCACCATTCAGTTATTTTTCTGACAATTTCAAATAATTATTGTGCTCTTCCTATTGGCATCTCCTCCATTCTTACCCTGTGTATTCACTAATTCCTTGGTCATTGTCTTTCACCTAACACTATTACTTCTTTTACCATTTAGTATCTACTGCTATTCACCCTCTCACAGATTTTCCTTTATGTACCGTCCTTGCTTCCTCCTTTTCCCTGCATCTTAAAAATTACCTACTTTGAGTTTTGATGAAAAACTTGAATTTCCACAGGCAAAAGTAACTTAACTGCTAGTATGGTTGGATCACAAACATTGCCAATTCAATCCATTTATACTGATTGTACCAACTACCAAGTACATTGTACCAGCCTATGTTCACCTCTGCTTGGTTCACAGGTACCATCTCACCTGCTGAGTGTTTCTAGAATTTTCTGTTTCTATTTGCTGTTGCTCATTAAGTTCTCTTTCTCATTCTTCTTGCTCTACAACCCTTTGAGAACTCCGCATTCCTCCTATTCTAATCTTGTATATATTCCTGATTTTTTCACCTCTACGCTTGAGGCCAGGCCTCAAGCTCCACAAGTTCACGCTCTTTCTTGCTCTTGTTTAGGATTTTCCTTTTTTGACCATGCTATAGGTCACCTGTCTGCTATTAATATCTGGTTAAGAGCAGGATTGACGGCTTAAAGAGTAAATATAAAGTTACTCAGGTATTCTTTCAAAAATGATGTCCCTGAACCATTTGAGCCATAGAGGTGTCAAACTGTGGAATAAAACTGATCAACAATGAACAACAGAGGTTGTACATAGAACAGTATAGCACAGAAACAAGCCCTTCGGCCTATGATGCCACGCTGAACTAATTAAGCTAATGACACCTAATCCCTTCTGCCTGCACGTGGTCCATATCCCTCCATTCTCTGCATATTCATGTGCCTATATAGGAGCCTCTTAAACACCTCTATCATATCTGCCTCCACCACCAGAGAAAACAACCCTAGTTTGTCCAACGTTTCTTTATGCCACGTGCCCTCTAATCCAGGCAGCATCCTGGTAATCCTCTTCAGCACCATCTCCATAGCTTCCACATCCTTCCTATAATGGAACAACCAGAATTGAATGCAGTACTCCAGATATGGCCTAACCAGAGTTTTATAAAACTGCAACGTAAACTTCCTGACTCCTGAACTCAATGCCTCCACTAATAAAGGCACACATGCCACATGCCTTCTTTACCACCCTATCAACTTGTGTGGCCACTTTCAGGGAGCTATGGGCTTGGACCCAAGAATCAATGTTGTTAAGGGTCATGCCATTAATTGTGTACTTTCCCTTCACATTTGATCTTCCAAGTGCAACACCTCACACTTGTCCGGATTAAACTCCATCTGCCATTTCTCTGCCCATATCTGCAACTGATCTATATCCTGCTGTATTCTCCTACACCATCCATAACAACACCAATCTTTGTGGCATATATAAACTTACTAACCCACCCATTCATTTTTTCTTTCAAATCATTTACATATATCACAAACAGCAGCGGTCCCAGTATTAATCCCTGTGGGACACCACTAGTCATGGACCTCCAGCCAGAATAAGACCCATTGACCACTATGCTCTGCCTTCCTTGGGCAAGCCAATTCAGAACCCAAATGGCCAAGTCACTGTGGATCCCATACACCTTCTGGATGACCCTATCCTTGTTGAATGCCTTACTAAAATCAATGTAAACAACATCCACCACTCTACCTTTGTTGATCACCTTCGTTGCCTCCTTGAAAAACTCATTCAAGTTAGTTGTAACGTCAGATTAAATTTAATACAAAAGAGGGCAGTGGCTATTCTCCATAATAAATTGCTAACAATTAATGATACATGAAAATTTGTTTGATAACGCTCCACTGAAGAACTTTTTTTGTTGCTTTTGGCATGTCAAATAGCCTATTTAGAAGCTCAAGCTGTTGTTGCTACCTTATCCCTTCCAATTTTCTCCTCTGTTGTTATGTGCTGGGATATCAACTAACAGATCAGAGGCAGTAATGAGATTTTCTAGTTATAAATGACTCAGAACCACAGTGAACAATATCATTGAATATTAAACAATTGTCAGGGCTATTATATTTTCAGCTTAGATATGATTATATTTTTCTATATTTGATTAAACTAAGCACATTCTTACATGCGTTATCTAAGTCCTATAAGCCTTTAACAAGTCCATACTCATTAATTGTACCTTCCTAACATTTTAGACCAATAATGCTTTGAACCCATCAACAGGAAAATCAAATTGGTAGGACGTGAGAGCCCCAGAGAGCCTTTGAATAATGATTTGGCAGAAGATCTAACCATTTTACAATTGGATTATTTACTCTAGAATGTTGCTCCTGGAGTAGTGCTGAAAGTGCAATTGAAGATTTATAAATTTTCTGCAACTTTTAAAAAAAAATTATATCAAGAACACTTCAAACACTGAGGTATTTCTGCACCATTTATTTACTGAATGGAATTGACTGAGACGAGCTCCCCCGAGTGACTGAGACAAGTTCTCCATGAAATCATGTCCTGTAGCCTTCCCATTGTACATCAGTCACAGATTTGTCCTTATTTTTAAATTTTGTTATCTCAGCATCAATTGCAGAATATTTTCATTGATTTCCTATACAGTAGTACAGTAGGATTTCTATCTTTGAATTGTCTTGTTCCAGTTTATCATGTATGCCCAGTGTTCTTGTTTACATGTTCTCACAGCATACATTACTGTTTTTGTTCAAATCAACAGTTACCTGCTATTTCCTTGCACTTAGCTTAAATCTAGTAAGTCCTGCTCTTAAACAGATTTTCATGATTAGGGTGATGTGGCAGGTTAGAGGGGAGTTGAGAAAAAAATTGTTTCACTTAAAGAGTAATAGGGATCCTGAACATGCTGCTTGCAAGGGTGGTGGAGGCAGAAACCTTTACTACATCTCAAAGGTGCCTGGATGAGCACTTGAAGAATCTGCAGTCTTAATATGGCTGAGTGGTGCAACAGGTAGTGATGCTGCTTCACATCTGAGAACAGGGAAATAAGTGGGGTAATGAGATTGATGGGATTGCTCTGAGAGCCAGCATAGACTTAATGGGCTGAATATCTTTCTTTTGTGTTGTCAGAAAATAAATTATGAAAAACATGATTATGAACTGGGATCAGAAAAGTAGAAGTAACCTAAATAGTTCAATTTTTGGCCTTCCTCTGTGCTTTAGATTTATATGATAATGTGAATGACTCACGGCACTTAAACTCATTCATTTCAAATCAGTCTTTAGATTTGGCTGTTCAGCTCAATTGAAAAATAGAAGCACAAAACTTTCTGGTCAGCACAGGATACAACTTAAGTCTGTCAAGGGGTGGAATTTTTTGAAAAGAGCTCATCAGTGCCGGATCAGAGACAACCCTCTTCAACAACACTTTGTAAGAAGAAGGTTGGATCTAGTGTGGGCTTCAGTGTTTGTTCCTTCAGTAGCAGGACTTCAAATCCAAACTAAAACCAGAAAAGGCTGGAAATATTCAGCAGGTCAGGCAGCATCTGTGGAAAGAGAAAGAGTTAGCGTTCTAAGTCAATGACCTTTCATTGGAAGTGGGAAAAATTAGAGAGAGGCTTTAAGGTGCAGAAAATGGGAGAAAGGGAAGGAGAGAACAAAAAGGTCATGTTTAGGTTGGGTTGTAAGACAATTCAAGTGATTAAAGAAATACAGTCTTAGGTGAAAAAGGGTATTACTTGGGAAAAGTAAAGAAACAAAATGCCAGTCGGGAAAAAGTGCAAATGGGTGATGAAGGACCATTAATTGAAATTAACAGAGTATTGAAATTACCAGAATACTGGGAATGTTGGAAATTTGAATAAAATGCAGGAAATTTTGATTATCCGAAACCATTTTATATGGTAGACAGTATAGTGCTTAATAAGAAGCTGCTTCTCAAGTTTGCATTGAACCTCATTGAAGAGGGGAGATGAGGGTGGTTAAGAAGATGGAATATTACAACATTAGGACCTGAAGGCACAGTAGTGCAGCAGTCAGAGTTACTGCTGCACAGTTTTGACAATCCAGGTTCAATCCTGACCTCCTGGTTTCCCTGAATACTCCAGTTTTCTGCCACATCTCAAAGATGTGCTGGTTATGAGGTTAATTGTCCACTATGAATTGCCTCTACTGTGTGGGCGAGTGATAGAAATGTGGGAATTGATGGGAATGTGGGAGAGTAAAATGGGATCAGTGTAGTAAGTGGGTGTTTGATGGTCAGCATGGACTTGGTGAGTTTCCCTGGATGCATGACTCTGTGACTATGACTCCAATGAGTGGGTGTATTGCAGAGTGAGAAAGAAAATACAATGTCACTACCATAGGACCTGAAGAGATGAATGGCACTGTAGTGCAGCAGTTAAAGTTGCCGCTGCAAAGCCCCAGCAACTCAAGTTCAAGCCTGACCTCAGATACTGCCTGTGTGGAGATTGTACTTTCCCCCCGTGACCTTGCGAGTGTTCCAATTTATCCCCAAAGATGTGTTGGTAGGTTAACCGGCCACTGTAAGTTGACCCTAGTGCAGCTGGGTGCAGGAGAATCAGGAGAGAGTTGGTAGGCATATGAGTGAATGGGTTGTAGGGTAATATATGGAAGAATGGAACTGATGACAACACTTTGAGATTCAGTGTAGACTTGATGGACTGAGTGGCCTCCAGCTATATTTTAAGGGAATATGAAAAGATGGCTAGTAGAACCTTACTGTATGTCATATTTTTATTGAAAACTGCCACTTGACTAAGGCCTTCAACCGCTGTGGTCCTGGTGTCATTCTTAGAGGGAAAGAAAACTACCAAAAGCCCTCTTTCTCCAGTTAATAAAGTGGGGGTTTGATGCTGCTACTCCAAGATTTATCGCATGGACAGAGGAAAGAGAAATTGGATAGCTTTACGAGGGATGCTGACCTTCCCAAACTGGATAGTGAGTAAAGAAAACAGAGCTGAGGTAGAACTCTGAACAGGCTGTGCTGTCTGATTTGTTCCTGTTTTCCAATTCCATCCAGCCTAATTTAGGATGAGATATTGGAATCAAATTAAGGGTTATTCCTTAAAACAGTTAAATTAAGCTCAATTTATAGATAACAGCTGGAGTACTGTGTCCAATTCTACACTTTAGGAAGGGTGTAAAGGTCCTGGAGAGAATGCAAGAGGGATTGACTAGAATGATTCCAATGAAGAGGGAGTTCAGCCACAAAGGTAGACTGAAGAAGCTGGGGGAGTTCTCCTTAGATCAGAGCAGATAGAGAAGAGATCAGACAAGAGTGTACAAGTCATACTAAGTTTAGAGAGGGTAAATTGAAGGAAACACAAGGTACAAGGACCAGAGAACACAGATTTTACACTACAGTTAAAAGGTTAGAGGAGATGTAAGGAAGACAGTGATTATAATTCAGAACTTAATGCCTGTAAAAGTTGGTAAAAACAAGGCCAATCATGGGAAGATAGAGGGAAGGTAGTTGCAGGGCAATAGTAAAAGACCAGACAAATGGAGCTGACTACAATGAGCTAGCAAGGATGATGGGCTGAATGGAGTCTTTCTGTGCTCTACTGATCCTATGAGTTCAGTGAGTTTTACTGCTGGTGGTTTGGCCCTTTGGAGAACCAGCCTGTAGAATGAAAGCTTTCTACATTGGAAAAAGCACGAACTAAACCTAAGCCGTTGATGTTTGCATTACATCTGGAAATTGCCTGTGTGTCTGCCCCCCAGATCACAAAACTGCCCATAGCAGTCTTTTACACAAGCTCAACAAAATAATGTAAATGGGACCTGATCAGGAAATAGCATCATCTACAACAACTCCTTAGGGTGGGCACAGCATGGACTGCCTGCCTGAAATTCAAATTGAAAATTGCGTTCCTATGGTGCTAAAAGAATTATTCTGTGTACAGATGTGTTAATCTATCCAACCTGAAAGAGGGAGGATTGTCGTTGTACATTAATTGTACCTCTAATGAGGGTCTGTCACAAGAGTGTGCATTCCAGTTTGAGCAAGAAAATATAGGTACAAAAAGGTTTGAATGCAGGGCGAAATACTAATCAAACTATCTGATAGGGAGAGGAATGCATATTGTAAATGTCAGTTTTTACAAGGCCATCTTTTACAATAATATATGGAAGTTTTAAACAGAAAGTGGTCAGTGCTTCAATTGTGATCAAATAAGAATGATTGAAAGGCTGCACTGATAATTATCCTTGAATGTGAGCTGAATGGAAAAATGGATAGTCTCATAAATGTGCATTAGGCAAAGGAAGAGTCAGGGTCAGTGCTTCCGATGACAACATTTAAAATGGGCAGGACCAGCCACCAATAATATGTTAGGGTTCAGAGTACTGTGGATGTCAAGGCTTGTTGTGCAGTCATATAAATGATTGGGCAGATTTAACACTTACTCCAGCAAACCCAGTTTCTTTAGCTAGCTGGCTGAACATCCATTTTAAGATGACCCTGTTGTTCAAGTACCTCCAGAGAGAAACCCATCCTATTTAAACAAAACTCCAGAGGAAAACGTATCCTTTTTTTTCTATTTGTTCTCAGCCTCCAGCTGTGTTACTCAGAGTAATTAACCTTATTTTCCCCAAAATTTAAAAGACTACATTTTAACTTCAGAAGTGATAGTACAAAATCATATCCCTGGGCTTCTAATGGATCACAATTTAATCAAAATTCAGCCATTGGATTCCAGAGTCAAATCATCCTTTAATTGGGAACTACATTCTGTTTAATAGTTTTGTAATTTACAGGCTCTAATAGTTTTACCACAGGGATCTACTCCATTTTTCCCTTCAATCTATTATTCCCCTGTGCTGGACAGGTACATCGTGAAGCCTCTTTTCCCCTATTCCTCTGTTCTACCTTTGGTTCAGTGTGTTGCTATTAACTCCCTGAAGGAGGGTTATATATAATACTCTCACACTCGCATCCTGCTGTACGTCATGGGTGCCAGCAACTTTAGTTTAGAAGATCAGCAGCGGTCACTGAGTTGAGAATAAGTTGGGAATTGATGAGGGTTTCATGCTGATATTTATACAGCATTAGGTATTCATTGAGATGTTAAACTGGTGTCTTGTCTGCTCTTTCAGGTGTATGTAAAAGATCCCATGGCACTATTCTAAAGGGTCATCCCTGCTGCCATGGCTGATATTTATCCTTCATTCAACGTTATAGAAATTAAAATAGGTTATCTGTTCATTATCACATTACTATGTGCGAGAGCTGCCTGCTGGCAAATTGGCTGCTCATAACAGTGACTATCCTTAAGAAGCAGTTCATTGGCAGTAAAGCACATTGGAACATTCTAAAGGGATGTGATGTATAAATGCAAGTATCTCACTCTCTTGACACACTGACTGAAATTCATACGTCCATGCAAATAATAATTTTCCAATAAAGACAAAATCATGATACCAGAGTGGAAATTTGAGCTAGTAGCATTGTAACTTCACTGATCCTCACAGCTGTTATATTGCAAGGGTGTTATGTTTCATCCTTGTTGTTCTGTGAGGTGGGCTTTTGGGAGTGTATGACACTATGTATTGCTGCAGCCTATTCCACAGAATGATTAATGATAACTTCAACAATCACATCCCCAATCCTGCTGTCCCTCAACCACCTGCCTGGTATTATCAGGCCAAATGGAAATTAGAACATAGAACAGTACAGCACAGGAACAGGCCCTTCGGCCTGCAATGGTGTACCGATCCAATTACATTAGTAATAAAATCCCTTCTGCCTACACAATGTCCATGTCCTACCATTTCCCTCACATTCATGTGCCTATCCAAGAGCTTCTTGAACACCCCTATCGTATTTGCCTCCACCACCACTCCAGGTAGTGTATTCCAGGCACCCACCACTCTGTGTAAAAAAAAACTTGCCCCGCACATCTCCTTTGAACTTACCCCCTATCACCTTAAATGCATGCCCTCTGGTTTAGACATTTCAACCCTGGGGAAAAGATACTAGCTGTCTACTCTATCTATGCCTCTCATAATCTTATAAACCTCTATCAGATCTCTTCTCAGCCTCCGCCAATCCAGAGAGAATGACCCTAGTTTGTCCAACCTATCCTCATAGCACATGCCCTCTAATCCAGGCAACATCTTGGTAAAGCTCTTCTGCACCATCTCCAAAGCTTCGACAGCCTTCCTATAATGGGGCGACCAGAACTGAATGCAATACTTCAGATGCAGCCTAATTGAAGTTTTATAAAGCTGCAACATAACTTCCTGACTCTTGAACTCAGTGCCTCGACTAATGAAGGCAAGCATACTATATGCCTTCTTTACCGCCCTATCAACCTGTGTAGCCACTTTCAGGGAGCTGTGAACTTGGACCCCAAGGTCCCTCTGCTCATCACCACTGTTAAGGGTCTTGTCATTAACAGTGTACTGTCTCTTTACATTTGATCTCCCAAGGTACAACACTTCACATTTGGCCGGGTTGAACTCCATCTGCTATTTCTCCGCCCATATCTGCAAATGATCTATATCCTGCTGTATCCTTTGCCAGTCTTCTACGCTATCCACAACACCACCAATCTTTGTATCATCTGCAAACTTACTACCCACCACGTACATTTTCATCCAAGTCATTTATACACATCACAAACAGCAGAGGTCCCAGTATGGATCCCTGAGGAACACCACTAGTCACAGACCTCCAGCTAGAATAAGTCCCATCGACCACAACCCTCTGCCTTCTATGGGCAAGCCAGTTCTGAATCCAAACGGCCAATTCACTGTGGATCCCATGCATCTTAATCTTCTGGGTGAGCCTCCATGAGGGACCTTGTCAAACGCCTTACTAAAATCCATGTAGACAACATCCACATTGACCACCCTCGTCACCTTGTCAAAAAACTCAATCAAGTTAGTAAGGCATGTCTTGCCCTGCACAGAGCCATGCTGACTATCCCTAATTAGGCTATGGTTTTCCAACTGCTCATAAATCCTATCCCGAAGAATCCTCTCCAGTAACTTCCCTACCACTGACGTGAGACTCACCAGTCTATAGTTACCAGTATTATCCCTGTTTCCCTTCTTGAATAATGGAACAACATTAGTTACTCCCCAGTCCTCTGGGACCTCGCCTGTGGCTAGAGAGGACATGAAGATATTGGGCAAGGTCCCAGCAATCTCATCTCTTGCCTTTCTCAATAGCCTGGGGTATATCCCATCAGGCCCTGGGGACTTATCCACCTTAATGCTCTTTAAGAGACACAACACTACCTCCTCCTTTAACTTGAAATTCCCAAGTATATTAACATGCTCTACACTGATCTCCCTATCCTCCACATCCTCTTCTTGGTAAATACTGATGCAAAGTATTCATTAAGGACCTCACCCACATCCTTTGCTTCCAAGCACGTGTTCCCTTCTTTATCCTTGAGTGGTTCTACCCTTTCCCTAGTTATCCTCTTGCTCTTGATGTACAGTATGTATAGAATGCCTTGAGATTCTCTTTAATCCTACTTGTCAAGGACTTTTCATGGCCTGTCCTGGCTTTCCTAATTCCCTTCTTGAGTTCCTTTCTGGCTTCTTTATAATCCTCAAGTACTCTATTTGATCCTAGCTTCCTAAGCTTTACATAACTTTCCTTTTTCTTCTTGACTAAATTCACCTTTCTCAACATCCAAGGTTCTCTTACCTTCCATCCTTGTCCTTCATACTGGAACATGCCTGTCCTGTACTCTGTGCAGTTGGCCTTTAAATACCCTCCACATGTCAGATGTGGACTTGCCCAAAAACAGCTGTTTCCAATTAATTCTCCCTAGTTCCTGCCTAATGGTCTCGTAATTTTCCCTGCTCCAATTTAATACTCTCCCGCAAAGCCCAAGTTTCATCCCAACCATTAACACTGCCCCCACTCCTACCCCAAGCATCATCTTCTGTTCTCCAGAATCCAGCCTTGCATTACAAAGTCCAGCTCTGTGGCTCAAATAAGGAGTTTTGGTCTTCTTGAGACTTGGTTATGGTCTATGCATTGCAATAACTGTTTTACCTTGGAACGAAGCCATGTGCAATCCAGTGTAAACATTAGATGCTGTGTATTCTACTATTGGATTGTTGGACACCAATAGAAAACAATGTGCATAAACAACAGTGAAAACAATTTGAATTCAGTGAACGCTTTCCCTCTTGTAAATATCCCAGGGGGTTTTGAAAGCACATCATCAGACAAAAACAAAGGGGTTGCAGTTACTCTCAAGAAAAATCAGACAAGAGTTACTCTCTATGTAATTATTGCCCAGATAATAGATTGCAATTTGCAAGGAAGTAACTTTTTCCATTGGTTCTGACTAATTTATAGTGCAGGCGATGTCACCTGACCCAGTGTGTCCATGCCAGCCTAATCCCACTTCCTCACTCCTGACCTGTAGTCATGTAGTTTGCAGCACTTCCAATGTTCATCCAGGTACTCTTTAAATGCAATGAGTAGTTCTGCCTCCCTCACCTCTTTAGTAGTGAGTTCTGGACACCGATCACCCTCTGGGTGAAATAATTTATCCTTCGGCCTCTCTTCTTCCTTTGAGTCCATGTCCTCTGGTTATTGATCTCTCTGCTATGGGAAAAAAGTTCTTCGAATGCCAGGTAGCCATTTAATGATTTGATTTGATTTCATGTTTTTTTTAATATTTAGATGAGCAAAATCTCAATCTATCAATAAATTGTTTTGAGTGTTTTTCCCCCCTCTGCAGGGATTCAGTTTGCTGTCAGCACCCCTCTGCCACTGTCCAAATGACCAGTCTTCAGGCTTGGGCCTAGAGAATGAATGTTAGCCAACTCTCCAAGGGCATTATTCACCAGTGGGAGTTGTTCTCATCATATCTAAACTTGCATATCCTCCAGGAGGAAGACAAAAACCCTGACTGAGTGTTTCACATTGCCTCCCCTAGTCTAGGGAAGTTATCAGTCATACCGCCCAATTCATTGGTTCAGGTGACTTTCACTAACTCAGCATAGATCAGGGAAGTGAAGACCTGTAGTTTCAGGCTTCATATCACACTAGGCTTGTACTTACTGGCCCTTTTGAGTGAACTGCTTCTGTGAACTATTATTGATGCAGCTCTGTTGAAGCTTTAGCCCCTTCTGGTTAAAAAAAAAGACTCCTCAACATCCAAATCATTTGGCTGTACCTGTTCCAAATTTATGACATTATAAACATCAGGGTGCGCGCTTCACTGGCTTGAAAGTTTAAAAGAGAAACAAAGGACTGCAGATGCTGGAATCAAGATGAAAAACACAATGATGCTGGAGGAACTTAGCAGGCCAGGCAGCATCCGTGGAGAAAAGCAGGCGGTCAACATTTCGGGTCAGGACCCTTCTTCAGGACTGAAGATAGGAAAAGGGGAAGCCCAATATATAGGAGGGAAAAGCAGAGCAGTGATAGGTGGACAAAAGAGGTGAGGCGGGGTGAGCACAAGGTGGTGATAGGTAGATGCAGGTTAGAGATAGTGATAGGCAGGTGTGAGGGAGTAGGGGAAAGCAGATCCACCAGGGGATGGTCAAAGGTAAGAGGACAAAAAGGGGGGTAGAAAAAAAGAGAGAGATGCTGGGAATGGGACGAAAAGAAGAGGCATGGTTTCGGAGGGGGTGTGGGGGTGGAAGTGTGGAGATTACTTAAAGTGGGAGAATTCAATCTTCCCCACTGCCCTCCACTTCTTTCTTGACCAGAGACAGAACCAGTCCCCTTCCACTAACACTCTCCTCCGCCTGGCTGAACTTGTCCTCATCCTAAACCATTTTCGATTCCTCTCACTTTCTACAGACCAAGGGCACTCGTATGGGCCCCAGCTATGCCTGCCTCTTCGTTGGCTACACTGACCAGTCTCCGTTCCAAGCCTACTCTGGCCTCATTCCTCAACTCTTTCTCCACTATATCGATGACTGCATTGGAGCCACCTCTTGCATCTGTGGGGAACTCAACAGTTTCATAAATTTCACCCTGCTCTCTAATTCACTTGGACTATCTCTGACATCTCTCTCTCCTTCCTTGATCTTTCCATCTCCATCTCAGGAGATTCCTTATCCACCGACATCTTTGACAAACCCACTGATGCCCACAGCTACCTCGATCACAGCTTCTCCCACCCTGTCTCTTGCAAGGACACTATCCCTTTTTCTCAGTTTCTCTGGCTCTACCACATCTGCTCCCATGATGAGGCTTTCTACTCCAGGACATACGAGATGTCCAACTTCTTTTCTAACCATGGCTCTCCCCCCTACTGTGGTCGAGAGAGCTCGCACCCACATCTCTGCCATTTCCTGCAGCTCTGCTCTCAACCCCACCCCTCCCAGACCCAACAGGAAAAGGGTCCCCCTTGTCCTCACATTTCATCCTACTTGCCTATGTGTCCAACACATCATCCTCCGCCACTTCTGTCATCTTCAGCGGGACCCCGTTCCTAAGACCATCTTCCCCTTCCCACCCCATTCTGCCTTTCACAGGCACCGCTCTATCTGTGATTCCCTAGTTCACTCCTTCCCCCCCTCCCCCCCCCCCACCCTGGGAACTTTCCTCTGCCCCCGCCATAGGTGCAACACCTGCCCCTATACCACCTCCATCACCTCATCCAGGGACCCAAACAGTCCTTCAGGTGAGACAGAGATTCACCTGCACCTCCCTTAATATCATCTACTGCACTCGGTGCTCCAAGTGTGGCCTCCTCTACATTGGTGAGACCAAACGCAGACTAGGTGACCGTTTCACAGAACACCTGCGCTCTGTCCGTAACCATGACCTGCACCTCCCCGTGCCAGTCACTTTAACTCCCCCTCTTGCTCCATCACAGATGTCAGTCCTCGGCCTCCTCCACTCCCAAGAGAATTCTAAGCACAAACTGGAGGAACAGCACCTCATTTTCCGTCTTGGAACATTGCAGCCCAATGGCATGAACATTGAATTCTCCCACTTTAAGTAATTCCACCCCCCCCCACACACACACCCTCAACCATGCCTCTTTTCTTCCCTTTCCCAGTCTACCTCTCTTTTTTCCTACCCCCTTTTTCCTCCTTACCTTTGACCCATCCCCCAGTGGATCTGCTCTCCCCTCCTCCCCCGCACCTGCCTATCACTATCTCTTACCTGCATCTACCCATCACCACCCTGTTCCCACCCTGCTCCCTCTTTTGTCCACCTATCACTGCTCTGCTTTTCCCTCCTATATATTGGGCTTCCCCTTTTCCTATCTTCAGTCCTGAAGAAGGGTCCTGACCCGAAATGTTGACCACCTGCTTTTCTCCACAGAAGCTGCTTGAAAGTTTAAACCCAAGTGTATTTTCCCTGATGGATTTAAAATAAAAAAAACAGCAGATGCTGGAAATCTAAAATAAAAAGAGGAAATGCTGGAAATACTCGGCAGGTCAGGCCACGCCTGTGGGAAGAGAAACAGAGTTAATGTTTCAGGTCGAATTTCTGAGGGAGGTTCTTGGATCTGAAACATTAACTCTGTTTCTGTTCCCATAGATGCTTCCTGACTTGCTGAATGTTTCCAGCATTTTCTGTTGCCTGGATTGATTGACTGGTTTGCAATTTGTCAAGACAAATTATTGTTGATTAAAGATAAGACACTGCTGTTGAACCCACCCCACAAATTTCATCCTGATTAATTCAACAATGGACTTTACTGTATAAAATATAAGGAAAACATGTTCTGCTAAGAGACTTTGATGTTGAATTTAAGTTGAAAATTCTTCCATCAGCAAAACCCAAATCACTGGCATTATGTGGACTGACGGCTTATCACTAGTTTAATAAATTTGATTTACAAATATGATTTTTCATGTGGGATGATCAGATGACATAAAACGGCTAATGCTAACTACAGGAGGTATTGTCATTCAGAGAGTATTCAGCTCTTTGTATTATAAGGAATCTAAACAAAAACAGATCAGAACTTTTACTTGTACCAATAGCTGTGCAGCCTAAATGGTTTCGATCTGAGGTCAAGTTCGAAGGCCCTCAGGCAAATCTGCACCGAGCTGACCTGAAAATTTGAACAGAGACCAGTTCACCCATTCCTGATGAACATGGATCCAGATTGACTCTGAAAACCCTGGTCTATCAATCCTGCAAAGAGCGTTGAAGTGCTGAACCTTTCACGATAGAGGTCAGCCAGGATCACATAGGAGTGACTGTTCCAGTGCAAATTATTAAAGTAAGATGTAGGCATTGGATAAATTTGCTCTACATTTAAAGTCACTTCACAGATTTCCACATTTAAGAAGAGAATGAAATTTAGATATAGCCAAATATTTCTCTCTTTGCAAGCATCTTGAGATAATTAAGATTATCATTTCTTGTAGTCTGTCTAAAAATACTGAACTATAAGTGTTAATATCAGGAGGCTGAACACTCTGTGAACGACAACATCTCCTGCAGTTGGCACTAGCCAGTGTATGTCATCTGATCATCACATATAAAAAAATCATATTTCTAAATCAAATTTATTAAACAAGTGAATAGCCATCCTTTCAGATACACCAGTGATTTGGGTTTTGCTGATTGAAGAATTTGCAACTTAACTCAAGAATGTTAAATGGTCTTAGCAGAATATGTTTTTCTTGTATTTCATGCTCTGAAGTTGAAGTCCACTGTTGAATTAATCAGGATGAAATTTGTGAGTTGGGTTCAACAGCAGAAACCATGTTCTGCTTAGGGATTTTACCAGCGTCTTGGTTTTAATCAACAATAATCACACCAAATATAGTGCTTCTAAAACAGCAAATTGTGTCAAAGTTTTTGACACTAAGCCACTTATGATACATCAAAATTTGAGTCAAGAGATGGGATTTGTGGAATGTTTTAAAATAAAAAAAGAGGTCATAAGGCAAAGAGATTTAGGGAGGGAATTCAGAGCTTAGGGTCTTGGCAATGAAGGCCTGGCTGTCAATTATGAAGTAATAATATTCAGGGGACCTTTAGGCCAGAGTTGGAGGGCTTAAATATATTGGGATGTTGGGGGTCATAAGGCTGGAGAAAAGAGATAAGTAAACCCATGGAGGGATCTGAAAGCAAGTATGAGAAAAATTGATGTATTGACTATCTGGGGGCCAAAATAGTTCGCAAACATAGGGGTGATGGATGAACAGGTGAGTTAGGCACTGACAACAGTGTTTTGGATGATCTTAAATTCATGTAGAGTACAATGAAAAAGACCTATCAGGAGTGACAAAGATATAGGTAGGGGTTTCAGCAACTAATGAGCTAAGATGATGTGGCATTGGGTAATGTTAAGGTGGTGGGCTTAGGTGGACTTAACACTATGTTAGACATGTGGCTTGAAGTTCATCCCAGGGTCAAATGTAGCACCAGGAATGTTAGCAAACTGATTCATTTTTATATAATTGCCAGAGAGGAAAATGGTTTGAGTGTCTTGGGAGTGGAATGCATGACATGGACCAGACACTGTGGCTTCTGTCTTTTGTTCAATACCACCTTCTAAAGCACAGTTAGGGATGGGTAATAAATGCTGGCCTTGCTAACAATAACCACACCTTGAAAACTAATTTTCAAAGCAGTATTTAGTGGGAGGAAGGAAGTTTCTGCTTATCCAGCAGAAGAAACTAATCACTCTGACAATTTAAAGGAGGGAGGAATCAGGACAGTTGGCACTGAGGTAGAGTTGAGTTTCCTTAACGTATACGTGGGGACTGACACTGTGCTTTCAATTGACGTCGATGAGGGGGCAACATGTAGAAGAGAAATTAGAGGAAGAAGGAATGAATTTGCAAGGCTTCCCAGTGGGAAAGGAGCAGGAGTGGGACGAGAAGTGGATGATTCTCTGCATATACCTGGATGCATAAAACATAGACAGACATATGTAGTAAAAGACAGCAGACAGGACACAGAGGAGGATGGGGTTATCAGCCATTGTCAGAGGCAGTTTGGAGGTTGACAAGAATGAGGACAGATAGGTTCACTGGTGGTCCCTTCTTCAGAGAGAAGGGGAACCTGACGAGAGAAAAACATTAGCAAAGTCAGATTACGCAGAGACCAAGGAGGGAACTTGGATAGTCAGCAGTTAGGATCAGCAAAACAGGAAATCAAGATGAAGACATATGGGAAGATAGAGAGAAACTGGAGAAAGATGTGTGTTCGAGGTTAGGATGGGGGAGCCTTGGGTTTAGACTGGTGGGCTAGGGGAAGTTGGGGTGGGGGTGTGGGGGTGGTAATTGTAAGAGTCGCCTCTCAGGTTGATCTCATTCATAATGAGCAAATGAAGTATCCAGACTTATTCTTGGAGATCAGAGTGGGGGAGACAGGGAAAGGTGTTTAAGATGGTTTACAGTAGAGCAAAAAAATGGGGGTTACCCTTGCGACCAAAGACACAAGTACTCAGAATGATAAGTCCTGTCCACATTCTGATGTCACCCCAAACCATTACTTAGCTTAATATACACAGATCATTTTAGAGCTGATGTACATCAAACACATGGAAAAATGTTGCCGAATATTAGATTTAGCTCAGTAAATTTAAGTAGCTGCTTCATCGTGAATATGATTTACAGGAGGAAAGTGGGCCATAAATGTGATTTTAAGCTGTTTTGTGTTTGCAAATTAAGTATTAAATTAAACAAATAGCTGGCCCACTAAAATAAATGTAAAGTCAGGAAATATTTCTTCTGTGTATGTAAAGATCAATTTTAGTCATTGGAGCTAAGCTGCAAGCTAATTACTGTAAAAATAAATATGTTATTAAGTGTATTAAGTGAAAGAAGCAATGAGAAAAAAGTTACGGGCAGGGTAGAAACATGGGGTGAAAGTGGGTGGAAATCCTAAATATTTTAACTGCTCTTCTTGAAGAAGAACCCTCTCCCAACATGTAATGTATGATGGTGCAATTTTAACAAATAGCTGCAAATCATAATGGTAGCTTTTCTAATGTAGATTGTAATTTCTTTCATTGTACCATTTATACCCACTTCTTGATTTATCATCTATGTATATACTGCCCATATTCAATCTTATTTATTTATTCATGTATCTGTTAATATAACAATTGTTAAATTGTAAGGGATGCTCATAAACATAAATTATAACTTTGTGCCAGACACAGAAACAGTTATCTGGTTGCCTTTCAATGTGAGCTCTAGTGGTCCAAATCAAAGAGTATTTAATTGCATTTTGTTTGGCCATTAGCAATAAATGCCCAGTTGCATCTTGAAATGAAGAGGAGATCGGGCAATTTTAGTATTAAGGAGGTTCAATTCCTTTCCAGGAACCCATGTACTATAGTGTCTGGTTTAGCCAAACAGATGATCCAGGGTATTGTTTCCAAAGTTGTCTTGGCCACTAATTACTGCTTTGGATTCAGGATGAGGTCTTTAAACACAAGTGACTGATTTTAACATGTACTAGGTGGTGTGCATGGACCAATTGAGGTGTAGCTCAATCTTCCCCTGTCTCAACAACATGATAGCCCAACCATTTTAATTTCCATACATTATTTGCACCTCCCAGGTCTGACCAGCAGCCAGGATTAGGTGTAATGAAGGCATGAGTGAAACCAGACAGCTGCAGCTGGGACATGTTTGAATGGCCTATGGGAGATAGGTAAGTGAGGTGGATAGGTCATCAATCAAGGCGAGGAGGTCTCTTGGTTTTCCTTGTGGGACTTAAGGGAATATAACTGCTCCTACCTGTCTAAAATTAGTGAGCTTTCTGGCCCTCCTCTGGGTTTGTTGGTTCTTGGCTCGAGATGCATCTGTTGAGACCAGCGGAAGGCAGCAAATGCAACTGCTCACTGGTGTCTGGATTATGTCATCAGATTCCGAACTTCTGTCTGTCTATGAAGGACTTACTGGCTATCCGAAGTCCTCCCCTGAAAATGTTCAGATAAAGTGAATGAGATGAGCAGCTCATTAGTGGGATTTCAGTATCTCCCAGAAATGGGGCATGGAACACCAATTAAAGATGGGGTAAATGTATCAGTCTAGATGAAAGGTCTCAACCCGAAACATCGTCTGTCCATTTCCCTTCACAGATGCTGCCTGACCCGCTGAGTACTTCCAGCACTTTGTTTTGTTGCTCCAGATTCCATCATCTGCAGTCTCTTGTGTCTCTGAATACATTTTTCCTTGCTCTGTTTTGATCGCAGCACATAAGAGAGCTACTGTTAACTGAAGAATTGACTGCTAACAGATTCAGTTATTTCTGGGATAACCTCTCACTCTCACTGTGCAAAGAACAGGTCAATCTTCTCACTGACATAACTGGGATTGGCTCACACCGACCACTCTTCATCCTCCACCTTGCTTGATATTGATGACAGTGGAGAATTGCCAGTCACTATGCAAACTTTCATCTGGCAAATTCGGCATGAAATGAATGTTATTTCAATGCTGACCATCAGCTTTGGCTAGCTCTGCATTGTGACATGAAGTGGTGTATTATTTCAGGTTGGATTTCATCTATGATGTAAGTAGACACGCTCACACAAATTGTCATCCAGTGCAGGCACTAAAGCTGCCTTCTTCTTTTCTCAGTTTCCAATAGATCGCAATCGTTCAGATATAAATCTCTTCCTACACTTGAAAAATTGGTATGTATCATACAAAAGGAAGTCAGACACAAGCTGCTCTTTGCAGTTACTCAGCAAGAAAATGAAATTTGCAATTGGAAGGCAGAACTTTTCAATTTGGAAGAAAAAAGTCATCTTTTACCGGAGTTATCTGCAGATCCCGAGGTCTGAAGGATGCTATGTGTAACAGTAAACAAGTAGCGATCTGATCAGATTTGTAGCACTTCACCCAACTTGTGCATGTTTTTGATACGTTATTGATCAATTTTTCCATGGGATCACAGCATTACATTGGGATACTGGGAGTTCAAGGCTGAAATATTCTATTAAAAGAAAAAGCAATTCCCTGCTATTTCTAAGCCCACAGGTGATCCAATTTCATTCTGGCAGTGAATTACTGATTCTTGCACATATTTCATCCTTGAACTTTAGCCTGGCCTCTGTGGTATCCTAAAGCCCACAAATGAACTAATTGCAAATGTACTACAGTTTAAATGTCTCAATAGGTTGCCATTTTATATAATGTGACAATAAACCATTGGAATGTATTTAATGTGATTGAATATATTAATGTGCTAGTTATACTAAGAAGGCAATTAGATATGAAGCTGGTTTGTGAAAAATGCTCAGACATGTGCTTAAACAGATGTACAAACCAATTAAAGTTGATAATTAAATATTTATGTTGTTTTAAAGGAACATTAGCGAGACTCTACACAAAGTAAAAGGTATCTTTATATGTTTTAATTCATTCATGGAATATATGTGTGCTGCTGTCAACTACTGTCCATTGATATACTCCTTTGAAATTTAGAAGAACGAAGGTTGATCTTATTAAAACATATAAGATCCTAAGGGAGCATGACAGTGTAGCTGTTGAGATGTTTCCACTAGTGGGAGAGTCTCACATGAGGGGATATCATTACTGAGGTGTGTAGCAACTTCTTCTCACAGAATTTCTGGAATTCTCCACCCCAGAGGTTTGTGGAGGCCAGGTCATTGGAAGATATTTAAAGAGGAAGCAGATAAATCTTTGAAAGATCGGGGAATTAAGGCCATGGGGAACTGGCCCAGAAGAGGAGATAAGGCCTGGGAAAGAAAGACCAGTCATGATTTTATTGAATAGTATGATCATCCCTTGAGGGGCCTGCTCCTATTTTCTCATTCTTGTGTCTTTATCCCTCACTGATGAGATTGGTTGGCTTGGAAATTTCAGTGAGCAGTAAAGTCCACTACAGAGGTGTGGGATTCGGGTCACATAGAAGCCAGACTGGTTACAGGCAGCAAGGTTTTCCTTCTCTATTGAGCAGGAGTGCATCCTTCACTAATTCCCAGCTATTTATTTCCAGATTTTATTAGAGATTGCATTCAAATTCTCAATTAGCACAGTGGTTAGGTTACTGGACCGACTCCTAGAGGCCTGGATCATTAATCCATCGAGATGAATTCATCAAGTCCCACCTTAGTAGCTGGGGAATTTAAATTCATATAGTTAACAAATTGGGATTAAATAACAGAGGCTAGGAGACCACTGGATTTTTTAAAAGTCAGATGAGTGAAGGATGGGCAATAAACGTGAAAATCCATTTCGGAAGAAACTCTACTATCCTTAGGCAATCTGGCTGACCAGATCCATAGCAATGTGACTGACTCAGAACTGCCCTCGAAATGGCCCAATATGCAATTATGTTCATGGTCAATTAGGAATGGCCTGGTAAACATCAGCATTGCTCGCCATGTCTCGTAAACAAATAAAAAAAACTTGCTGAGAATTGAACCATCATTATCTAAATTATTGTTCCAGGCTTCTGAATTTACTAGTCCAATAACATTCCTACCTCAGACTGAAGGAGATTGAGAGTTCCACAATTTTGAAAGTGAACCAGAACAGAAAAATTCACAGTGTCTTGATGTTAAGGTGAAGATTAGTGTGAAGAAGGAGCATGTAAATTATCATGCATTTCTTGACTGGCTCACTGATTGGTCTCTTAAGGATATCATTCTGAAATTGAAAGGGAGTAGAGTGGCAATTAGGTTATAGAAAATATTTTCTGTCACTGGAATAATGAATGTTAATGATTGTGAAAATTTCTAAAACATCAAGGGCAGAAGTTTTACTGCCAATAAATGCTTGTTTTTGAACCTGAACATATACCGTCACTCTTTCCTCATTTTCTTTGCTGCTGAAAGTCTCATCAATGATTTTGTCAGCTCCAGATTGGATTCTCCCAGACCGGCCTTTATCTTTTAGCCTCCATAAACTTGAAATATAAACAGAAACTGTTGGAAACACTCAGCAGGTCAGGCAGCAGTTGGAGAAAGAGTTCATCTTTCAGGTCGGAGACCTTTCCAGCACCTGCAGTTTTTTGATCTCCATAAATTTAAATTCAGCTGAAACTCTACTGTCCATATTCTTAAATGCTGTCAGTTTTGGGCAGCTTGAGCTGATGTCTTCTGTTGAGTTTGACCCAGCTACATCTTCAAATCAGTTGCTAGTTGTCTTTTTAATAATATGACTGCAGTTCAGGTTATTTCTATACTGTAAAGCTTTCAGGGATCCCAACTTGTGAAAAGTACCATCAAACTGTAAGCGTTGCTTCTTTCTTTTAGTCTGCTGTTCCCTGAGAATGTTACCTTCCTTCAAGTCTCTTAACTGCCCCTATCATATTTCCCTCTACTACCACCCCTGGCAGTGCATTCCAGGCACCCACCACTCTCTGTGTAAAAAAAACTTGCCTGCACATATCCTTTGAACTTATCCCCGCTCACCTGTGTCATTTCTTAATTTATTGTGCAGCTTATGGAACAGCTTTAAATGTTAAACAGAGCATCACTTATATAATTACAAGTTGGTGATAGAGATATTATAGGTAACACATTTCTGATTCACGTGACATCCACTGTTTATATTGGTGGACGTAATAGAGCTTTAGATTTATGTACCTTTTACCATGTGCTTGCCAGAATCAGGGCACTGAGTGAAACATCCTCCTTATAAAATGAAGGGAAGTGGATTGGCTCCTTAAGTATAATTAATAATAGGAAATATTGGATTGGTTCATTGCAGTTTACAAAAACCTATTTATTTCATTTGGCCAGTCCAGTGGAGCAGTGAAAGATGATGGATTGTGTGCTGGCCTCAAGTCTTGCTTATTAATAAAAACAATGGGGAGGGTTTTTATTAAGAATTGGTTAGCCTAAAAAAAGATGATCTTATTTATATCTGTGTGGAGGATCTACAATTGAGCATCTTGGTACTGCATGGCGGACCTGTGAACTTCAGTGTACTGTTTACTCCCAGTTTGTTTGTGGACACTCAGTAAGATGGTCGAGTGGAAGGGGTCAATGATTAATCTCTCCTTGGTTGGCTAGTGGGAAGAAAGTGACAGCCCGTTACATCCCCAAGTCCTTGACAAAATGTCCAGCATATTTTCGTAACATTTCATATAGTCCTCATTAAAGAATCATATTCTGAAATTATTTTTTAATGTGAACCAACTCTGATGCAGGGTTTCAACCCAAAGCGTCAACAATTCCTTTCCTCCCACAGATACTGCTTGACCTGCTGAGCTCCTCCAGCAGATAATTTGTTGCTCCAGATTCCAGCATTTGCAGTCTTTTGTGCCTTTAAATGTTATAATTGTTTCTATTTTACCTTTTTGGCTGTAATTTCCAAAGATGTTTTAGATTCATGATTATTTCTCCCCAACTACTAAATGGAGCTGTCTGCAGCTTTGAAAAAGTTGCCAGTGTTCTTCAGGAATTAAGTTATTTGCAGCTGGAATAGAAAGTTTTACAGCTTCATAGTCAATACTGTCCATCTGATTACTTAGAAATATGTAGAATTCACAACACATAAGGAGGCCATTTGGTCTGACTGGTATTTTGTAAGATTGCTTTTTGTCCCAGAAGTAGTCTCAGTTGTATGATCTATTATATTTTTGCTAATAATTCAAGAAAAAAGTTGGGATGAAATTGATCTTTATCCATTGTCACTCAGAGATTTCCTACTGAGAAACAGAAGATGTGCCCTTTCTGTCAAATTGGATTTAGTCTTACTACATTTTCTGAATAGAAAATTCTGAAGTCATACAGCACAGAAATAGGCCCTTCAGCCCACCATGTCCGATCTACTGTATATTAACCCCATTAATCAGCACTAGGTACAAATTCTATTCTGCCTTGGCGTTTCTCATGCTTGTGTAGGTACTTCTTAAATGTTGTAAGAATACTTGTGTCCACCATTCCCCCAGGCTTTGTGTTCCAGAATCCAACTACTCTTTGGGTGAAAGCATTCTTCCTCAGATCCTTTTTAAAAATCTAATGCAAAACCTACACCCTCTAATTCTGCTGTGGAGAAAAGTTTGGTACAACATACCCTAACTATCTCCCTCTATCAGGTCCTCCCTCAGCCTCAACTCCAAAACAATACCCCTCAGCCTCCTGTACTCTGAGTTTTCCTGCTCAGCCTTCTCTGCTTCAAGTGGATTTAATGACATTATTTTTCACAAAGTTACATATGATATGCCCCATTCACCTTACATACTGCATTTGCTTTCGTGTTTCAGATTCTCTTTTCAGCTGGTTGCTGGGTAGTGAGAAACAATTTTTGGGCCTGATTTTTGTTTCATGGGGACACTGTTTGTACTTGCTGTTGAAGTACATCATTACCACACACTTACACTGTCTGTATCTAGAAAGGTAATCCTGCTGGGCAGCTGGGTTTCACTTGATGTAACAGGATTCACCCACTAAACTCTCCAAAAAAAAACCCCTCCACACATGCCACCTATCTAGGCTTTCAAGCTTTTTCTGTGAGTCTCATTTAAAAATCATTAAGATTGGAATGCAATTAAAAGCATGAAAAATTACCAAACATTTAAATAATTATTTAAAATTACTGCAAGCACAAATTATTTAAAAACAAAACGAACTTATCTTCCATGCAGCTGTAAGACTCTGTTGAAGTGTGTGGCTTTGTGGATTTTGTATCAGTTCTGACCTGGTGCAAGATCCAAGAGTAGAATCTCGATTGTATGAAACAAGATGCCAGAGGAACTCAGCGGTCAAGCAGCATCTGTGGAGAGAAATGGACCTTCGCTGTTTCCGGTTGAGGCCCTCCATCTGGACTCTTCATCCAGTCCAGATGAAAGGTCTCGACCCGAAATGTCAACTATCCATTTCTCTCCATAGATAAGATAAGGTATCTTTATTAGTCACATGTGCATTGAAACAAACAGTGAAATGCACCTTTTTGCATCGAGTGTTCTGGGGGCAGCCCGCAAGTGTCACCACACTTCTGGTGCCAACAGAGCATGCCCACAACTTCCTAACCTGTACATCTTTGGAATGTGGGAGGAAACCGGAGCACCCAGAGGAAACCCACGGAGACACGGGGAGAACCTACAAAATCCTTACAGACAGCGGCCGGAATTGAACCCGGGTCACTGGCGCTGAAATAGGATTGCACTAACCACTACACCACTGTGCCTGCCCACCGCTGCCTCACCTGCTGAGTTCCTCCAGTATCTTTTTTTTTTAGCTTTAGATTCTGGCATCTACAGCCTCTTGCGCCTCCACCTCGAGTGTATGTGCTGTGGAAGCTCTCCATGGAGCCCAGCCACAGTGCCACCAGGAAATCACTAGCAGAGTTGGGCAGTAAGTTTGGGACGTTTGTGAGTGTGCCAGAGTCTCCACATTTCAGGTAATTAAGCCAGCCTTCAATAACCCAGACCTTTGTTTAGAACTGTGGTGTTAAGTTAAGATATGTGCCCTTTTGTCTCTCACTGAATCTGTTTTCTTCCCTGTTGTTGTCTGATCCATCAGACTGGAATGCTTATAGACAGAATGAGGTAGATTTTGACAGTACTAACAGGAAATAGCCAATTATAGAACATAGAACACTACAGCACAGTACAGGCCCTTCAGCCCACAATGTTGTGCCGACATTTTATCCTGCTCTAAGATCTATCTAACCCTTCCTTCCTACATAGCCCCCTATTTTTCTATCATTCACATGTCTGAGCGTCTCTTAAATGTCCCTAATGTATCTGCCCCCACAACCTCTGCCGGCAGTGTGTTCCACACACCCACCACTCTCCATGTAAAAAAAACTTGCCCCTGACATCCCCCTTATACCTTCCTCCAATCACCTTAAAATTATGTTAGCCATTGTCGCACTAGGAAAAAGTCTCTGTCTGTCCACTCGATCTATGCCTCTTATCATCTTGTGCACCTCTAGCAAGTCACCTCTCGTCCTCCTTCTCTCCAAAGAGAAAAGCCCTAGCTCACTCAACCTATCATTGTATATTTTATATGGATAGTTTGGCTAAATTAAAGCTGTTGATACCACACTCAGTTACAAAAATGTCTTTTATCTAGCCTTATACGTGGAGAATATAACTAAACAGTAGAGAACTGTGACATTCATAGAAATGTACCTGAGTAAGGAATCAATGCCTCAGGAAAGGCAGGAAGAAGACAGAGAACATGAAGAGGGAAGTTCAGTAGCTTATTTTGAGGTTGCATGCATCCTTTATCCTATTTGTGACTTTATCACTTCTGAGTTATCCGGTCAGCCTCATTTGTCAGGATAACAACCATATCTTGCTAAGTGCCATGACATATCATCTGGCAAGAGGCTTATGATGTATAATTTGCACAGATGCCACATGAAAGAATACATACAAATTTTACAAATTGTGCAGCATTTCAATGCTTTCTAAACCAAGGATTCTCAAATAAAAGGAATTGAGTTTCCATTCAGTAAGATGCCAGCTTTGAAAACATTTTATTCTGTACAGTCAGACCTGATAAATCTTTCCCTTGTGTGGAAAACCCGAATTTGTTAAAAAAAAGTGGACGATTGAGATGTCAATATGTTGTTTTATTGAAATCAATTGGTAATGTCATATAATTGCATGAGCATATCACAGAAAATATTGTGTGAACTTGATGAATGCTCCCTGATTTTGTATTGTTGGTAACTGTGACAAACAATTGGAAATCTTGCTTTTTGCAGTCATCATAGAATCATTGCCTTTCCCTTCAAATTTAGGCTCAATTCAAACAGAAGACCAGTGAGGGGTTACTGCACCTGTAGAGTTTACAGAACATGCCATACCCCAGAGGATGGAGGGTGTATCAGGAGATGCCTGCTTAAGGAGGCACAGAGAAACCTCTGTCTTGCATTGCAAAATGACCTTCAAAATCTGAAATACAAAAAGCTTCAGAACTATAAACTTTATATCACCAAGTTATTATTTTTTTTATATTTACAGTGAGAGCTTCTTATTTCCAAGGTGACCATTCCTCCTGCCTCTGTTAAAACAAATTCGAATGAAACATTTTAGATTTATATCTGTGGCACTCAGCCTTTTGTCAGACATTTGTCTCGAGACACATGAGTCCCAAAAGGACTCTTTAGCTGACACTGTCACAATCGGGAGTTTGTGAACACCCTGGTTCTCAGTTTTGGCAGTTGCACGAGAAAACATTCGAGTGGACTGGCCAAAAGGTCAGAGGAAATTAAATTGGAAAGAAGACAGCAATATGAATGTGAATACTTGCTATATCAGTTGTGCTGGATTCTAGTTCTAAATCCCACAGTTCAGCAGGAGGGAGAACCTGATGGTATTGATTGGACCCACCATCCCCCTGACCTCCTCCCCTCTAGTTGTCTAAATTGCCAGACGGTGCAACATTCAGAACTGGATGAGCAGAAATTTCCACTCCTTAAATAGCAGGTAGACCTAAGCCATTGCCATTGATCCCCTCCAAAAATCCAGTCTCTCATCATCGATTCCACTATCTCTCTTTTCCTCAAATTGAACTGTACTCTTTGCAAAATATCTGCAGGTACCAGAAATCTGAAATTAAGACAGAGAGTGCCGGAAATACTCAGCAGGCCAGGCAGCATCCATGGAGAGAGAAACAAGAGTTAACATTTCTGGTTAATGACTGTTCATCAGAGCTGCAAAAGTGAAAGGTCGCAACCTTGGGGCAATATTTAAAATTTGAGCTAAGTTTTGGGTCACACATTGCATTACTTCTTTCCACCTAAGTAACACCGACCAACTCCGGCCCAGCCTCAGTTCATCAGCTGCAGAAATCCCTACTCACACCTTTTGTTAGATTAGACTTGCCTATCCCAATGCATTCTGTTGTCCAACTCTCCCTAAACTGGGCTCTCCAATGCTCTTCTAGCTTTGTTCTGACTCACACCAAATCGTCACACATTTCTCCCATTCTTGTTAATCTGTACCAGCTCCTGGTTGAGGCACACCATCATTTTTAAATTTTCATGCTTCTTTTCAACTCCCTGCAAGGCCTCACATCTCCCTATCTCCAACTCTATAATCTACTGAGATATTTGCTGGAATAACTTCTTAACCATCCCTAAACATAATCAATCCAGCAGCTGGCAAGTCCCTAAACACTAGAAATCACTTTCTAACCCCCTCTACCTTTTACTTACTCAAAATCACTTCTTAATTTGTCGTCTATGCTTTGTAGTAATCAGCTATAGTATCTCCTTAAATGGATCAGCATCAGATCTTTTGTTAAATAATACTCCCATGAAGCACCTTTGAACTATTCTTCTACATTACAGGTGCTGTAAGAATGAAAGTGGCTGTTATTCAAAACTCCCTGTCATCTCCAGGGACTCTGTGGGGTCATGAAGTCTTGTATAATTGCAGGTTCCTTCTTTGCAATGGCAGTGCAGGTCGTTCAGCCTCCAGGATGCCAGATCTTTCTAATCCTGAACGGGAGCCTTGGTCAATAACATTTAGCAGGCCTCCCTTTGCGGTATTGAATTGGATTGGTGTGTCTCCAGCCAAGGAGTTACAAACTCCCCCTGTGGTGTGGTTGGGGAGACATGTATCAGGTTGGATGAGTTAGGTGTGGTCAGACGGTTTTTAATAAGACATTAAGGAAGTGGCTGGGCCATTACATGAAGCAGCAACTTAATACCGGCCCATGTTACTAAATGTATCTTCTAATTTTTCATGGTGCAATTTGAATGCAAAGGGATGAAATTCATCATCAGTTCTTTATTTTAAACACGTGTTTACAGTGGTAGGTTGTACTTCATTTAAAGGATATAAATGAAACTAAATTTTGGAAGCAGCTCAGAATATTTTGCATATTTGCTCAGTTCAAGTAATCAAGACCACAAGAATCTAATGAAGGGTCATTGACCTGAAATATTGACTCTGTTTCTGTCTCAGCAGCTGCTGCCTGACCTGTTGAGTACCTCTAGCATTTTCTGTTTTTATTTCACAAGGTCTATGGATCGCTTATCCAGTACAATGACTACTCGGCTGCCTCACACTGAAGGTTAAAGACTGAGGATTAAATGTGCCATTACCTTACTGCAGTATAGTGTTTACCATGATTCTTTTAGAAATATCACAGCACTGAACTCCAAGAATATTGTGTGGGTGCATCTGCACACGCTTGTGTGCGCGTGCGCACACACACACACACACACACACACACACACACACACACACACACACACACACACACATGCACGCATAGATACGTGCGTGCATACATACATCCAAAGTCATACACGAACAGGCGCACACACAGACATAAACAAACACAAACATACACAAACACACATACAAACAGAAAGATGCACACAAATGTGTACTCACAGACATAAGCGCACGCGCGCACACACACACACACACACACACACACACACACACACACACACACGCATAGATACGTGCGTGCACACATACATCCAAAGTCATACACGAACAGGCGCACACACAGACATAAACACACAAACACAAACATACACAAACACACATACAAACAGAAAGATGCACACAAATGTGTACTCACAGACATAAGCGCGCGCACACACACACACACACACACACACACAGAGTCAGCATTAAAATTAATTATTTATTTGTATGATGCTGTAATATTCACCTTTGTTATTTTCCAGTTTCGAAAGAGTGCCCTTGAACTTTTCCTTCTATCCAAGGTCTTGCAAACAAAGGCATGGAACAGTTTGAACTTTGGTAACTCTGGGTTACCTGAAGGGTGTATTTTTCCTTTGTCCATACTCTCCTTAAATAAAATAAAACATACATTTTCAACATTGCAGGGGGTAAAAATAACACGTCTTTTTTTTGCCATCACCTATGCCTGAGTAAATTTTCACTTGGCTGCTTGTAGCTCCCGTAGCATGCTGGGACCTGTCACCATTGCAGCTCTGTCGCTGAGGCTTGCTAGGATGGTGCGAGTTTGATTTTTTCTTTTGACTGGTGGGCAATCTTTTTCGCCAGATGGAGCAGATCAGAAGGTGGAAATTAGGTGTCCGTGCATTTATCCCACACAGCAAAGATTTTTACACTGAATATGAGGGCCTTATTTCCTGGGGGAGACTGCTGCAAAAATGTTCAATAGCAATTATTCCTGATATATTAAAAACACAATGGACCTTACAGGTTTATTAAGCAGAAATGCCCTAGCAGTAATTTAGTAATTTTAAATGTAGTCAGTAGATTGTTAGATCACGCTTGAGGATGATAATACGTTAATATTATTTATAAGCTTCATTGATTTTTTTTCCTGCTTTTTTTGGTCTCATAATGAAAGAACGGCTGCCAAATTTGCCAATTTCATACAGTATTGGCTTAGAAAAATTCTGCTTCACATTACAAAGCTGCACATTCATTTTTTAAAATGACACGAACACTGAAACTAATTTTCCTGGGTTAAGTACTCGGGGTGAAGGAACTGCAGCTCCCTTTCATCCATCTGTTGTGGTATTCTTTGTGTTTAACCCGGAGCACTCTGTGATGTATGGCTGAATCACAGAAAGAGGCCGCGCTGTTTAACCCTCCCTTTGTAGACGCACTTAATGAATGCCACAGAACCCCCAAACAAGTGATGATACATCATTCCTCCTAGTGTTAGCTGCTCCTACATATATGTATAAAATATATATTTCTTTTTGAATGCCCTTATCATCAGCAATACTATGTTGCTTATTTTTATTTTGCCTGGCAGAATTTATGAGGCATTTAATCCTCATAGAAGCATTGAAAATACACCTTAAAATCCTTTGTTACTTAACTAGAAAATGCTCCCCTTGAAAGCCAATGAGGACTATTTAAAGGCAGGTTTACCAGTTGTTGCACTGACTGAGATTTTCACCGTACCAGCTGCAATCTATTAAGAGCTTGGGTACTAGAATGAAAAATTCCAAACACTGGTACCTGAAAGTGCCTTCTATTTTATAGATATTTCTCAAAGTGAAGGATAAATTGACTTAAACTGTGAAAGAGATTACTGCCAAATCTAAGCCTTCTGTAGTATTTTTACAGTGGCAGTGGAGAAGCCCTTTGTAAATCTGGTGTTATTCATTGTTGCAACTGAATAAAAGAAACAGTCCTAATAATGGTCCCAGAGGTGACTTTAGTGTAGCACAAGTTTCTGTTTGCCTTGCTTCAAACCATGTGGAGTAGGATCCATTCTTTTGCCCCTTGCACCCTGCTCCACTGTGGTTTTAAAAATCACGTTGCCTTTTGCACACAGGCTTCTTGTGACTAAAAAGTCTTGACAGGATTGGTAAAGACAAATGGCACCTGCACAGTTGAAAATTGAACCATCCTCCCGCTCATCTGCAGAGCGATTTGCTCTGAATTCATCATGCAGCAATGGCAGCGCGCTCAGCAATATCACCCCGATGAGAGATGATTCCGCTAACACCCAGCATATGTGCCGTGTAGCAGTGTTCACAAGGGTAAGCATAAATCATTATTGGCGAACATCTCAGCTTGTGAGTCAGGCTGACGGGTTATGTGGCTCAGCGCACAGCCCAACCATAAATCATAATTCTCTTACAATAGATCCCTCTGAACCGCCATCAGGAAAACTGTGTTGGTTTTATCGATTTCTGACACAAACTCAGCGTTGCTCTGAATCATTATGAAATGAACTGATTAGGAATTCATAGAATACTAAATAAACTTTATGAGGCCGTTGTAAGTTTGATGCATGGGGAGCAGAAAATGAAAACTAATGATATAAAAATTACGGAGCATGCTGAGTATTATTACACTGCTATTGATTTGTTTTAACTGTACATCAAAGAAGAAGCACCGTTTATACAGCAGCTGCCAAGCCACTGCTTCATTTGGCTTTTTATGCTGGCCATAGCAGTTTTTTTCCCTTCTCTTTGTCACCTAAGGAAAGGTTACAGGCATAACTGGATTGCTTGCTGTCTGCCCCAGCCCTCCTTGCACCTGCTCAGTCATTTATTCCAAAGTTTTTGATTGACCTTTGACCTAATGCCTTGGTGTCACTTCCCAGTTGAGGGGAGGGCTTGAATATAGTATTTTGCCTGTAGGCTGCTGGTACTGCAACACACACACACACACACACACACACACACACACACACACACACACACACACACAGATACACATGCATACATGCACACACACATATGCATAGACACACATGCATACATACAGACACACAGACAGACAGACAGACACACAGACAGACAGACAGACACACACACACACACACACAGAGTACTTTGTTAAGAAACATAGTATTAGTAAACTTGGGCTATCCTTTAGTTCTTTCCTCCACTTAAAGAGATAGAATTGCTGCTTTTTTTCAGCTTTCCAACATTCTCATGAAAGTTTGGCCAGAAGAAAAATCACATTCTCTAACCATTTTTTACTGCACTGACCTGCCCTCATGTATTAACAGATTGATCTACGGAGAGACTTTAAAATTAGATCTTGAATTTCTTTGGACTGTTGACCTGATTTTTCTCAAATTTGCATTGGGGTGATAGTAATCCACCTCCCATCTCATATTTTCATGAGATGTAGAAGCAGGAGTAGGTGAAAGACCCCTTGAGACTGCTCGACCTTTCAATAGGACCACAGCTGATTTGATAGCTGGCCTAAGTTCCACTTTTCTGTAGGATCAACATCACACTGGATTCTTCTGTAGTCACATCCTGTAGGTTTACAGGTTTAAGGGGAAGTGGAATAATTTGAATGGCTCTTTCAAAGCACTGGCATCACATGGTGAATTGAATCATCACCTTCTGGGTTGTATGGTTCTATAAGACTGATAATCAGCCTACCTTCATTGATGCAATGAGAACAGGCCCTTTTGGTCCTTGGGAATGATAAGGTTATGCAGTAGAAACTCCCCTCTCAAACGTGTGATATGGTAACAGTATACATGCGTTGATCAGACCTCTGGAATTGGATACTACTTTATGCCTATAGCACATACAATGGAGGAGGAATATCTACCCCTATGTTTAATCTCAGTCTTTGGTTCTAACCAAAACATAAGTTCCTGTCTTTTACTGCAGATATTTTGTATGGCATTCTCAGAAGAACATTCTTCTGCACTATTTACTAACTTAAAGCAAAAGATTAAGGTGATCTGATTTAGTTGTCATTAGTAATATATACTGGACAGTGCAATCTTTGCTCCAGCTCAATGGCCCTTAACCAGTTTGAGTAATGACCTTGCCATACCCTTTAGCACATCAGTGTGATTTCCATCAGAAAATATACACAGGCGTAATTCATAACTGAATTAATATCAGAACAGCACAGGAAAGACACAGATGATGACTTTGTGATTTATAATTTAGTAACTGGTGCACTCTATAATATCATGATGCAGGATAACAAACCACAGACTTGAAAAACAAAGAATTGTTATGGACGAGGATGATCAAACTAGTATTATCTGCAGGTTATGTACTGGTGTTCCTTTTTATATTTATCATAACATATAAACAATGATAAGCAGTAAAATGAGAATTTGAATCATTCCACATGGAGGTTTTACTGCTTCGTTGGCCACTTTTGTTTTTTTGACCTTGCAAATTGTGGCTTTATTGAGGTTGAGACATTTAGAACTCTTCGTAGTGATGAAAAATTTCACTGGGGTGCATCTTGGCTTGGAGGAGGGCCCACCACAGCATCCATTCCAAAATCTGTCATATAATGTGTAGCCATTGTACTTTTTCTTTTGACCTTAACACTCTAGTTTTATGTCTTTCCCATGGAAGGTAGGCATATTTACCATGGGTGGCTTTCTGCTGGTAAAATCCTTACCAGAAGATCTACTTTTCACTAATTCTGTATCCTTAATAGTCATTCAAAGACAGTGTGCACATCACACACTAATGGACTGACTTACACTGTAAATCAGGCAATATTTAAAGTTACTTTTGCCCAGGAACACTCTGAACATCACAGCACATTTCTGGAAACCTATTTTCTAGCTTCTAAGGGTAGTAAATGTGCAGCAATTGGCCATGTCATTGATAGTGAGGAAGAAAGCTGTGGACTGAAGCAAGATATCCATGCACTGGTCAAGTAGATAGAAATAAAATACATGCAACTTAATACTGAGCAATGTGAAGGTATAGGGCAGTGTATGTCACATGCTCCTGAAGACAGTAAGAGAAGTGGGCCTGGTGTTTAAGAAGGCATTGGGATATCTGCCATTATTGGCCCAGGTATAGAATATAAGAAGTCCAGCTTGAACAATAGACCATAGCTACAGTACTGTTCACATTTCAGGTCACACGAAGAATGTGATGACACTTGAGAAAGTGCTGAGATGATTCACAAAGATGCTACCAGAGTTGGAAAAACGTAGTCATGAGGAAAGATTGTCTAGGCTAAGATTGTTTTCTTTGGAATAATGGAGGCTGAGGGGAGATTTAATCAGGGGTGTATAAAATTATGACAGCATGACTTGGAAGAGATGATTTTCCATACCAGGGTGATCAATAATTAGGAGTCATTGATTTAACTTTTATAACCTTCAGGGAAATCAGTCCAACTTGGATGGCCTAAGGCAGTTGAGTGCAAGAGTGAAAGGACAGTCCCCCAGAGCTTATACTGTTCATTTCAGTGCAAGCATTGATTCCACTGTTCTGTGCGTCTCCATGTGTGTGTAAGCTGCATGATTGAGGTCTCCAAGAACCTAAAGCCCAACTTAAAAGAGGATAACTTTTTTTGATTCTCATTGAATCCATATTGTTGCTGCACTATCCTTGTGTGTTTGTCTACTTAGATGCATCAACTTTTTCTGTCAAGATGGTAGATTATTCTGGAGACACAATAGACTGCAGATGCTGGGATCTGGACCAACACACAGTCTGCCGGAGGAACTCAGCAGGTCGAGCAGCATCTGTGGAGGGAAAGGAATTGTCAATGTTTTGGGTCAAAACCCTGCATCAGGATGGTCGAAGAGCAGGAGAGGTAACCATGGAGGGGCAGCACAGTCTCAGACAGTCTCACAGAACTCCCTTCGGAGAGGAGAGGAAAACTTCTTCAAGGTTGGCAAGAGACTTTGCAGTTCAATGGTAAAATGAGTCACATGAAATTGTTGATGCCGGAATCTGGAGCAAAAAACAACCTGTTGGAGGAACTCAGCATATTGAGCAGCAGATGTGGGGGCAAAAGAATTGTCAACATTTCGACCCATTGAGTGCCTCCAGCAGATTGTTTGTCGGTAGATTATTCTTTCTGACTGGCCACCCCAGATAATGTTTTTTGTCATCAGACAGGAAACTAAAAGGGCTCATCAATTTTGATGCAGTATTGATCAAGCTTTTTTTGCATAAATAACCTAAAGCTCATTTCAAACAAGTTTTCATTTTAAATTTGGGCTGGGCAAAACCAAATGTATTGCCGATCTCTAATTGTCCTTAAGTTGAGTGATTTGCTGGACCACTCAGAAGGCAATGGAGTCACACATTGGCCAAATCAAGTAAGGATGACAGATATCCTCAGCACAGCCTCAGAATAAAGGGACATCCCTTTAAGACTGAGATGAGGAGGAATTTCTTCAGCCAGAAGGTGGTGAATCTGTGGAATTTGTGCCACAGAGAGCTGTGGAGGCCAAGTCATTTGGCATATTTAAGGAAGAGATTGATATGTTCTTCACTGGTGAGGGGGTTAAGGGTTATGGGGAAATGGCAGAAGAATGGGGTTAAAAAAAATCAGCCATGATTTAATGGTGAAGCAGACTTCATGGGCTGAATGGCCTAATTCTGCTCCTATATCTTATGGTTTTATACCATTCCCTAAGATAAGATATCTTTATTAGTCACATGTACATCGAAACACACAATGAAAAGCATTTTTTGAGTAGGGTGTTCTGGGGGCAGCCCGCAAGTGTTGCCATGCTTCCGGCGCCAACATAGCATGCCCACAACTTCCTAATCCATACGTCTTTGGAATGTGAGAGGAAACTGGAGCATCCGGAGGAAACTCACGCAGTCACATGGAGAACATACAAACTCCTTACAGAGAGTGGCCGGAATTGAACCCAGGTCGCTGGTGCTGTAATTGTGTTATGCTAACTGCTACATTACCGTGCCTGCCCTGAAGAACATTGATCGCCTTTTATGACAGTCTGATGGTTTCATGGTCATCGTTACAAGAGATTAGTTTATTAATCTAAATTTAAATTCCAAAGCTGCCATGGTTGGATTCGAACTCAGTATCTGTGACAGTAACTTAACCACTCACCATCATTCCACCTGTCATCTTTTGGTGTAAGGCAAGGGTTAAGAACCTGGTGAGGAAGGTTTTAAGATGATTCTTTTTTCACTTGCTTGATCACTTTGAATACAATGGAACCTTCTGTTCAAGTCTTATGATTTTGAGTAACTATTTACTCCAACCACTGGGTGTGTGAGGATACTGTGAACCCACATTGAAGATAGGTGCTGTTTGACCTATGGGCAAAGGATACTTTGGCTTAGCAACTGAAGTTCCTTTACGTTCTTCTTGGAGTTCCTGGACTCCTCTACAGGTGGCTAAAGGAAAAATGGAAAGCCATCTTCAGTCCAAATAATAACATAAATATCCTTCAGAAAAAAAAGTTGGAAAGAAATGGATTAAGTTACAATTCTCATGGTTTGTTCTTTCAAATAAATGTAGATTTTATTTTCAGAACATCTCCCCCTCACTCTTCCTATATGATTCTCTATCTCCTTTATGAGTGATCACAAGGTCTTCCTGAGGGAAATATTGAAATTAAAGCCAACTTACACCAAATTGTGGATAGCTCAGTGTTGTGTGGAGAAGCACATGCTAGAAGTTGATTCAGAAGCCCCAAACCTATCTTCTGATACACAATCTATCGGCAGAGAAAATAGATTATCAGCTAGTTTTGAACCTTTGGCACTGCTGTCATATTTTCAGTAAATTTAATCAGTAAACATCTCTAAGATCTTCCTTGGAGAGTGAGCATGTTCCTGTGATGCTACACAGGTGGAAGATTAACACAACTGAAGTTACACTTAGACAGCACAAGTTGATAAATTTTTATACTTTGTGACTATTCAAGAGAGCCTAATGTAGGAATTTAATACTTAAGCTTACCAAGATGTTTGGCTATTGCAAACTATGGTTGAGAAGGTTAAAATGCTGATGCTGCAGATAGATCACTTGGACCAGTTCCAGTTTCATATGTGGAAGGCCTGTTTGCCCTTTCCAGATGCATTAGGTCATTTTACCTGTGGCATATGAGTACATGGTGCATTACTTGGCTGCTGTTAGCTGGGAGTTTGGGTTAGGTCATCCTATCCATTTCAGGGCAGGTTGCCAAATAGTTACAATTAAACCTGGTCTGAGATCTATCGGTAATTATGCTTGGCAAAATAATTCTTCAGAACAAGGGGAGATTGTACGAGTCCAGCTCTACGTCAGGGAAAAAAAAGTGTGTAATGAACTAACTTTCAATAGGACTGGCATGGTCACTTCCTCTTTCTCAATGCTAATATTTTAAGAAATGTGTGACAGGCAGTGTCAAAAATTTAGATAGGTAATCACTATTTAGTCAAAAGGCCAATTATTATACTCTAATTTAGTTCAAGTGTAACAGTTGCCTGTGATGATGAGCAGCAGGCAACTCATTTTATTTTCTGAAGCAGTCCTCAGGGACTTCCCCAGAACAAGAAGTTTCAATTACAAAGAGGTCATTCCTTCCAGCCACGGTCAAATATCTATGAAAAGGAATGTATCATTGGCTGAGGTTAGGATTGCTTCTACTTGTGATTGTGACCACACTTGCTGTCTAGATGCACACATGAGAAAGGATCCCCTGAGCAGGTTGGGGGAACTGAGCTTCTGCAACAGTAAGTGTTTTCAGGGAGACAGAGAGGCTTGCATTTTTTGTAGGTTGCCCTCTCAGCTTCTGAAGGAGATTGTACTTTTATCTGCAGAAAAGAAACCAACATCCAACGAAACCATGACTAAAGTCACAGAATAAGGACGGCAAGAAGCTAAGGGTTTGAAGGAGGAGGGTTACTCAACTGACATCCATCAAATGATAAACTGACTTACCCTGGCACCAGTATTTCCTTCAAGGCCATGACTATTACGAACATCTTTCTGAACCATGTTTTCAAGGGTATTGTGGGTGGCACACATGCCTGGCTTATTACAATTCCTTGACCAGATAATGATAGATCCAAACAACCACATGGCTGTAGTAGCCCAGGGAGCTGGTCAACAACAATCTCTCCAAAGGGACAAAGACCTTATCAAGTATATCTAATCCAAGTAAGATTTGACCATGTACTAAAAACAAATTCTCAATATTTTGAAAAAACTGAATTTTTTTTGGTGTATTGTTATGTAGACCAGAGTGGAAGCTCAGTGTCATGGAGTGATTGGAACTGGAACAGGCAAATGAGATCCTCATCTGAGATGCCCCCACCAATGTTAATGTGTTGGAGCCTGGATCTTGTACTAGAGTCTTGAGAACCCTCATCATTGTGGTCCAAGTGTTGAACGTGCTTCTACTGAACCAAATGGAGCAACACTAAAGAAATCGATACATTTTTATGTTAAAGGCTACTTTTATTTTGTTTGCCTGAGATACGTGAACAGCATTTCGATAATCTGTTATTTCTGAGTTTTAATGAAATGTCCTGAATCATAAATGCATAAAATATGCAATATTGTTGTTCAGCCATGCCATTTCCATGAATCTTCATGGAAATGATTGTTTAATCTATAAAGTCTGAGATCAATTATCAAATACGCTTCCATTAGTATAAATTGAGTTGGAAATATTTGACATGCTTCACAAAAATACAACATGCACAAATGCATTAGGGCTCATAATTGTTGTCGGCACCATTATAGTTTGTTGTAGGAGATGTAATATTATTAATATTTAAAACTCTATGTGGTTCTCTATTATGTCTGTTACACATTTTTAAGCGAAGTCAAATATGTCATACTCTTCAAACAGTAAGGAATATTAACATGCAAAAGTACTTAAAATACTTTTGTCACATTTAATTAACATCTGAGAGTAAATGGCTTCATCTAGTATCCCCTTCCAACTCTTCACATTTTGATCAAACTGATATAAAGGTAGAGTGCTATTGATCTGAATATATTAGTCAGAGTTTATTAGACAGTTTTTTTCTGAATAATGGATATTTGTGAACAACAATAAAACAATAATCTGATCAATAGATTCAGATCATGATGGTGAAGTTCTGGGGAGTAATGTGAGTTTCACCAAGTTTGTTTAATCCATCACTCCGCTGACTGATACTGACTTACAAGGGTTCTTGGTCCAGCAAAGCTTCCATTTTAAAATGTTCATTCTTATTTAAAATTCTCCCATAGTTTAGCCTGTTCCTACCTCTGTAATCTCATTTGGCTCCTCAATCCACTGAGGGCTCTGTGCTCCTCCAATCCTGACCTCCGAGGCATCCTCAATTTTAATCACTCAGTTTTGCATCAGACTCCAAAGCCCCGAAATCTGCGACCCCCTCCCTAAACCTCCCCATTTCTCTCTCTCTCACCCTCTCTCTCTCTCCCCCCCTCTCTCTCTCCCCCCCCCCCTCTCTCTCTCTCTTTCTCTCTCTCTCTCTCTCTCTCTCTCTCTCTCTCTCTCTCTCCCCCCCCCCCCCCCCCCCCCCCCCCCCCTCTGTGGAGAAACAGTTAACAGTTCAGGATGAAGACTTCCATTTGAACTGGAAGGAAATTAACTGCTTTTGGAGTAAGAGGTACCTTGAGTGTTGTTTTGATTACATTAGTTTGATTCATGGGCCAAATGGTATTGCTTTAGTGGAGATAAAACAGTATAGCACAGGAACAAGCCCTTCAGCCCACAATGTCTGTGCCGAACACAATGCCAAATTAAACTAAATCTCTTCTGCCTGCACATGATATATATCCCTCCATTCCCTATATATTCATGTGCCTAAGAGCCTCTTAAACACCACTATTGTATCTGCTTCCGTTACTACTCCTGGCAGCCCATTCCAGACACCTACTACTCTCTGTGTAAAAAATACATCTCCTTTAAGCTATCCCCTTCTAACCTTAAATGCATGTCCTCTGGTATTTGACATTTCTACCCTGGGAAAACGATTCTGACTGTCTATCCTATCAATGTCTCTCATAATTTTATAAACTTCAATCAGGTTTCCCCTTTGCCTCTGCCACTCCGGAGAAAACAACCCAAGTTTATCCAACCTCTCCTTATAGCACATACCTTCTAAACCAGACAGCATCCTGATAAGCCTCTTCTCAACCCTTTCCAAAGCCTCCACATCCTTCCTGTAATGAGATGACCAGAACTGCACACAATACTCCAAGTGTGACCTCACCAAAGTTTTATATAGCTACAACATGACTTCCCGATTCTTATACACAGTGCCCCGACCAATGAAAGCAAGCATGCCATACCCCTTCTTTACCACCCTATCTCTGTGTGAGTCCACTTTCAGGGAGCTATGGACTTGGGCTCCAAGAACCTTCTGTACGTCAATACTGTTAAGGATCCTGCCATTAACTTTCCTTTTACATTTAACCTCTCAAACTACAACACCAGGCACTTGTCCAGATTAAACTCCATCTGCCATTTCTCTGTCCAAGATGTGAGAACTACAATTATAAAACAACTGTTTTTGCTCATCCTTCATTCTATGGCTAAGTCTAAATACCATTTCCTTATCTCTGGCTATGTGCCCTCATTCTTCCCACTGTAAGACCTTTTGGCCAGGGTACCTGTGATTTTAGTTTTACAAATCTTGTACCAATTACTGGTGCGAGCTATGAGCAAAAGAAGTTTTCACTTCAAGCGAAAAAATGGGGATATGGTTTGTTTATCCTGATTCTTGGGTCAGACCTGTTGCTAAACTCTCTAGAATGCAGAGGGCAATTAACACAACAGATTGGGCTTGCTATACCTCACTAGTCACTAAAGTAATCTCTTCCAAGAGGTAGTATTTGTAAGAGTGAACACATCCATCCTGCTCATTTTTCCTGCCTTCTCCGATTCATGGTGGAAAAGCTTTTAAATAGGAACAGTGAAAGGAATCAAGATTTGAATATCATAGGATAGGTAAATGGCAATGGGCATTTACAAGCATTTTACACCACTTAACAATATATGCAGGGAAGCTGTAATAATGTAAAATCATAAAACTTATACATGTATCTACTGTGGTAATTTACCCTGTACTAATGAGATCATTATTATGGTAATGAATCTGTACCATGCTGAGAATGCACTGACATCTGTTAAAACATACTGTACTCATGTCTAGGAAACATTTTGTTTATTGAGATTGCTGGTGCATTGCTCAGAGCATACGGGGGATCTTGGTGTTGAGTTGGTTGTATTTAGTGTAAAAATTGAATCCACTTTAAAATTAGGTCATAGATTACTGAGATGATTGGCTACATATCATAACTGGAACATAGTAGGGGAACACATGAAAGATTGTTTTGTTGAAAGCATTATGTGCCTTTTGCCTTTTTCACCATTATGTTTGCTTCTCTATAGTAATTAATCTGGGGATAATGAGGTAACTGATTTTCAAATCTTGGTTAATGCAGTAACCTTCATGCCCTTCTGTCCCTTTGTGATCGAACCAAAACTCCCTCACACTTTCTGCTGCACCAACTTGATCCTTTCATGCTCTTTAAGACTATAGAGACATTCATTTGCTTCAGCCCCTTCTTTACCCTGAACCGACAAGTTTTTAAAATCTGAGTTGTGCATCACCTGGCCACCTCTTCTATTTCACTCTCTTTACTCTCATTAGAGTCCTGTGTTTTATGCCTCAGGCTTCTCAACCAGAAACAAGTTTGCCTTACAGCTGATAAGATCCTTCATCTACGCCAACAAAATAATAATTTTGTCTTGAAATGGCATCAATGAATTCAACATTAAGCAACCAGTTTTACTGGTAGGTGTGTATGTATGTGTTATAGTTACAACTGATACAGCTAACTGAATCCAAAGACCTGATTAAGGTGTGATGAGGCTAAGAACCCACTATCACATGGTCTCCTTGACCAGATTACCTCCTGCTACACACTTTGAAAGAGTTTGCTCAACCGAAACACAAATTCAATGATTTTTTTAAAAGGCAATTTTAAACAAAATTGTATATTTGCATGATAACTGAAGAAGGCAAATTTAGTGATTAAAACTTTTGATTGATTAAAACAAATTCTGTTTTATTCCCTTTCTGCACTTATTCACTACCCTCCCAGTTAGCTATAACATGTTAGGAGAATCATATTAGTGAGGCAGGATTTCCTCTCCACAAAGCCTTGTTGACTCTCCCTGATCAGTTATTGCCTTTCCAAATGGACATAAGTCCTATCCCTTAGGATTTTTCCCAGAGTAGAAGACAGAGCTACGTGATGCCGGTTCTGATTTTAAAAGCATGTAGATTTAAAGGTGAAGAAGAAACTGAGGGAAATGAAGCACTCTACAGTTTTGAAGAGCTGAGAAAGATTAAGTTACAATTTCTCAGTTTATTGTTAATCAGTCTCACATAGAATACTGCAGTGCTGGACAATATAATGGAAAGTGAAGATAGGACTGTGTAGTTGTCATTCTTACAAATGTTGTCAAGTGCAATTACATCTGCAATAGGTAATTGGTGAAGGCAAGGTTTTGTTGGCTTTCTTACCAAATGCAGTCGGTCAGTTTGGCAAACGTGCCTTTCAGAATTCACCCAGCTTGGTGTGTAGTGATGTTACTAAACCATTCAGCGTGTTGTAATTTTAATGCAGAGTATGATCTGTGTTCTTGACTCCCTCAGTGGTTCCTGAACACAATGTTAGTGCAATGACTCACCAGCTGTTTCCATGCACAGGTTTGACCCAGAGTTACTACACTTCATAGGATTCAGAGTTATGTGGAAGTCTCCTAGGCCCATTCCCTCCTGACTGTGTGATTTTTTTTCAAGATATTGTGATTACTGTCAAAGCCAGTACTTAGTATCCTTGAGGAGGTCATGGTGAGACATTTATTTTAACTGATGCAGTTCTTCTGGTGATGTACTCCCACAGTGCTGTTGGATATAGAGTTCCATGATTCAGACCCAGTGATGCTGAAGTGTAATTTTCAAATCACGATGGTGTACAACTTAGAGTGGAACCTGCAAAAGGAAGCAGTAGAGGTTACCTCATTAAATATATTTAAGACACAGATAGATTTTTGCATAGTAGGGGAATTAAGGGTTATGGGGAAAAGCTGAGTCCACAGCCAGATCAGCCATCATCTTATTGAATGGCGGAGCAGGCTCGAAGGGCCAGATGGTCTACTCCTGCTCCTATTTCTTATGTTCTTAGGTACCCATGAATCTGCTGCCCTTGTCCTTCTTGGTGGTAAATATTATAGGCATGGGATGTCCTGTTGGAGCAGCTTAGGCATAAAACTGTGGAGCACATTGCTGATAGTGCATTTTGTAGTAACAGTGCAATGGTGGTGGAGGGAATTTTTTTAGAGTGGTGATTGAGGTGTCATTCAGGTAGGCTGCTTTGTCCTTGACAGTGTTGAGCTGTTTCAGTGTTGTCGGCCTTCACTCATCTAGGCAAGTGGAGAGTATTCCATCATCTGACTTCTGACTTGTAGATGGTAGAATGGCTTTGGGACGTTAGAGTGAGTCGCTTGCCTCAGGGTACCCAGCTTCTGACTTCCTTTTTGTGGGTACAGTATTTATGCTGCTGGTTGAGCAAAGTTGCTTGTCAATGGTGACCCACAGGATGTTGATGGTTGAGTTTCAGCAATTGTTATGCCATTGAATGCCAAAGATGGGTAGTTAGACCTTCTCATTTTGAAGATGGTCATTGCCTGGCACTTTTGTAACATAACATTGAAGGGTGTGGACTGTTTGCTGATTGTCAATAATTGTATGAGTCTCAGAATGGGTGGCAGATGCATCATTAGTGTTGCACAGACTTTAGATCTTCGGGGGAGGACTTGATAGGCTTGACAGGACTGGTTGAGACTTTGTCATGTTCTGATTTGACATTAGAAGAGGTAAAAATAGTGCAATTAACATTAAGGATGCATTTAATTGTATGTGGTATTAAGAAGCCCAAATAAGATTGCAATCAATTTCTTTTTATATTTATGTTTCTCTTTGTTCCTGAGATTGCTAATGATTGACATTTTCATTTGACCAACCTGCAGATGGAGCTCCCAAGCTTGGTTGAGCTCAGAACAACAGGTTGTCAATTGTTCTCCAATACCTACATTTGAAAAAATAAGCACATGATTCAAAAGAACATCTGTCCAAAGTATTGCTTGGATGATATACTGAACAAAGTGAGATCAGGAATGCCATACAGAAAGCTGCTTGGAGATACAAAAGACCCTTCTCATTCCAAATCGGAGCAAAGGCCCCAAATATATAAGGGTAAAATTGGATGTTTTTAAATGGAAGCCTCATCTCTTTAAGGAACTGTACTAGATTACAAAGCACTTGACGTTGGCTGCTTGTGTCACTATTGCCAAGCAAAATTAAATCAAGAAGGGGAAAATATTAATTTAAGGTAGGAATAGGCTGTTCATTTCCAATTACTCTGTACTCTGTCAGCTCTATCTGACTGCAAATAAGAAAGGAGGTTGGATTAATTGCTTTGGACTCTGCCCCACAACAGGTCCAATTATAGAAACATATTGGCTCTCAGCATTATTATATACACTGCTGTGCAGGAAATTGTGTGAATTTGAAAGGATTCATACAGTACAATGACCAGCGTGGTTCAAAGTAGTATTAGTGAGCCAGTGTATGTCTTAAGGGAGGGGATAAGGTTAAGCTTGTAGGTCTGTTTTGTGTATTAAGGGATCAGCTTGTTAACCTATGCAATGGGAATAAAGCTTATAACATATCAGCCAGTGGCATGAACTATAGACAGATCAGCAAATGACTCAGTGCAGAATTTCATGCTTGTGAATGAACAGATGTGATCTTCAAACAAATTAAGGTATTCTGGGTTACACAAGCTAATTAGCAAATGAGGGCAATATGAAGTATATCAAAGCATATGTTCCTATCATTTCATGCAATCAGTTTCTGACACTTTTATATTGTAAAAGGAACACATTAGTAGTTTCAGTTAAAGTGCAGTCATTCTAAGTTGGAGTTTTTGGTTCCACTTAGAAAAGTGAAAAGAGTGTTGAACATTTTTGAGAACGTTGGTGACGTGTCTTGTGTAACTGATTCCAATTGCTACAATAACACAACAGCTGAAAGAAGGCTTGATTCATGCATGAGGAAAAATACATTAGTTGGTGAGTACGTGGTGGAAGGGCAAGGTGGAAAGAGCCATTAGAATGGATGGTTGTGTGTAGCATTGGTCAGTGGGCCAGATGACCAACTTGTGTTCCTGATACAGTGCATGTTAAAGCTATTCTTCCTGCAAACATAATTAGTCTGTAAACTGTTTAAATATCTTAAACCTCAGAGTGTGAAGAAGTGATTGGAATGGATGGAGACTTAGTTGGAAAATAACTTCAAGAATATTGTAGTTGGGATGAATAACCAGTTTATGCTGTGCATCCTAGTTAACCAACAGTTATTCTTCTGGTAAAAATAATTCATTTGCAATTTGTTCGAATTTGTTAATTTTCTGTCAGGGACACAACCTCTAAGTTTGAATGAATCGTGAAACATGTAATTCTACATTGTTAGCTTTTCAGTTTTAGATTTATATTAGAATGATGCCTCATGGCTTTTTTCAAGTGGAGTCAAGACAATTCAATTAATTTTTGGGTTTAATTATTGAATTTCAGTAAGTTTCCCAAAGAAAAAGAGACATTGAGATCTTTACAAGAAAATAAGGGAGGTAGAGAGTAAGAGATGGAAAAGATTTAAAGAGTTCAGCAATTGACTGTATAATCTGTGAGGCAGTTTTTCGTGAGACTTTTGCAGGAAGAGAGAGAAATGTTAAAGCAGAGAGCATTTTATGGACAGAAACTTTAAATAGCATAGTTATAGTGTATGAAAGAGCTATCTTTGGTGCTGGAGGAGAGATTGTGAGGTTATATAATCATAGTTATACAGCACAGGAACAGGCCCTTCAGCCCAACTGGTCCATGCCAACCAAGATGCCCCATCTAAGTAGTCCCATTTGCCAGCGTTTGGCCCATAAGCTTCTAAACCTTTCCAATCCATGTACCTGTCCAACTGTCTCTTAAAAGTTGTTATTGTATCTGCCTCAACCACTTCTTCTGGCAGCTCATTCCACATAGATACCACCCTTTGTGTAGAAAAAGTGGTTCCTCAAGTTCCTATTAAATCTTCACCCTCTCACCTTAAGCCTATGCCCTCCAGTTCTAGATTCCCCAAACCTAGGAAAAGGACTGAGCGCATTCACCATATTGATGCCCCTCATGATTTTATACACCTTTATAAGATCCCCACTCAGTCTCCTACGCTCCAAGGAATAAAATCCTAGCCTATCCAACCTCTCCCTATAACTCAGTCCCTCAAGTCCTGGTAACATTCTTGTAAATCTCTTCTGCACTCTTTCTAGTTTAATAACATCTTTTCTATAGCAGGGCAACTACAATACTCCAAGTGCGGCTTCACCAGCGTCCTTTACAACTACACCATGACCTCCCAACTTTTATACTCAATGCCCTGATTTATGAAGGCCAGTGTGCCAAAAGCCTTCTTCATCACCTTCTACTTGTGACTCCACCTTTAGTGAACCATGTACTTGTACTCCTAGATCCCTCCGTTCCACAGCACTCCCCAGGGCCCTGCTGTTCACTGTGAAAGCCCTCCTTAGATTTGACTTTCCAAAATGCAACACCTCACATTCATCTGAATTAAACTCCATTTGCCATTCCTCAGCCCACTGACACAGCTGATCAAGATCGCCCTGCAATTTTTGATAACCACCTTCATTGTCACTACACCACCTATTTTAAACAGTATAGTGGACAGGTTAATTCATAGAAAAAGTGAGACAATTTTAACAGAACTCATAAGGAAGTGCTATTCTGAATATTATTTCATAACGGCCTAAGAAATAGAAGGAGGAGGAGGAGCATCTAGCCCCCTGTTCTTGCTTCACCATTTAGTAAGATCATGGCTGATCTTTTGCCTGTGCACCGCTCTCCTCCACTTTAAATCTTTTAATATCCAAAAGACTCTGTCCTGAATACACTCAGTGACTGAGCCCTCTTGGGTAGAGATATCCAGAGATTCACTGCACTGAGAGTGAAGAAATTTTCCCAGTATGCTCACTCCTTATTATGAGATTGTGCCTCCCTGGTTCTGGACACTCAGCTGTGGAAAACATCATCCCTACATCCACCTGCTCGTCTTGTTAGAAGTTTTATGTTTCATGAGATTGCTTCTTATTTTTCTAAAATCTAGAGTGTACAAGCCCAATCTACTTAATCTCTTCCATAGGACAATACTCTGCATCCTAGTAATCAATCTAGTGAAACTTTATTACACTCCCTCTATAATAAGCACATTCTTACTCAGGTAATTTGTTGAAACTCACACACAGTATTCTAGATCAAGTCTCAGTAGAGCCTTATATAATTGCAGTGAAATATCTTAACAAATGCACTCAAATCCTCTTGCAACAAAGGCCAATACACCATTTGCTCTCCAACTGTCTCTGTGTGCTAACCTTCAGTCTAAATTTACAAGCATCCAGCATCTCACAAGCTTCTTTCATTGATAATTAACTGCTATTTGATCTCAAGATGTACCTGTTTAAATTAGTTAAACCTTGTGTCCTTTAAGGGATAGGTCATTTAAACACAACAGCAGTATATTAACATAGCAGAGTACTTTTAGCAATAAAATGTTCTCAAACATCTAACTTATCATGAACAATGGCATCGTTTAAATACCATCTCCCTCATGAATGCTTACATACATCTTTGGTAAACGGCTTAACTAACCAAGCAGACATAATTAGATCTGAATCTGTTCCAGCTATGAGTTTCCATCAGGAAAATACCCTTGTAATATTCATATTGTGGCCAGGAAGATTTTATTTTAACCCTTACATTTTTACAGGTCATATTCAAGCAATTCCTAGTGGTGAAAACTGTCATCTTGAAGGAGCTGTAAGGTAATTATTACTGACAGCAAAGTGAAGACTGGATCAAAAAGCAAACAAAACATTTGACAAAACCTCTCGAGGAGCAGGATTTTCCCCAGAACAACAGTCATGTGCTCACAAACAATCTGCTGGAAGAACTCAGGCAATTCCAACGTCGGCAATTCCTTTCCCCCCACAGATACTGCTCAACCTGCTGAGTTCCTCCTGCAGATTGTTTGTTGCTCCAGATTCCAGCATCTGTATTCTCTTGTGTCTACTGTTTTAGTAAGCTGGACAAATTTCTTTGCTCTGACTCTTGTGTTAGAGCTGTACCATGTCTGAGAGTGATTCTTGGATTAACCATCAGCCATCACTTAGAAAGCTAGCCACATTTCCCTGACTATTTCACAAGACATAAAACACCATACCATAAGAACAATGTATAAGACCCAGAACTTATTTGATGGTTGGAAAACCACACAAATGCAATAAGATTCTGCCACGTTTAAGATCTATGAAACGGAAAGCAGCAAAGCAAACTGTTGTAAGAACTTAGCAGGTCGGGCAGCATCTGTAAAGGGAAATGATAGTTGATGTTTTGTGGCAAGACCCTTCATCTTCTTCATTGACTTTCCATTTCCCTCTATAGGTGCTGCCTGACCTGCTGAGTTCCTCCAGCAGTTTTTTTTTTGCTCCAGATTCCAGCATCTGCAGTTTCCAAAAGAAAAGTAGTGCTTGGAATGCCCTCCTTAGAATTACTTGATAGGTGCAAGGACTTCTGGATGAACAAATTTTTCATAGGTAATCAAAAATTTGGTTATACGCACTGAGTACAATTTTTTGTCTGAACTATAGCTTTACAATTTATGCCATTGAATTGCTTCCCATCTATTGGATAATATTTTGATGTCAACATTTGCACTGAGAATATAGCACCTTCCACGCATTGACAGTAATGTTGAGATATTATTGTCATCCTCCAAACATTTTCCTTAATGTTCCAACTATCAGGAAGAGCAAATTCTGGGGTCTTTTGGTGCTTGCATGTTGGCATTTCATGTATTCTAAGTAACTAAGTAACTAAGTTACACTAAGTAGCTTTCTATTTTCCTAATAACTAAACAAATGCAGAGCCATCCACAAACGAAGCTCATTTCATTCAGCTGTTACCCAGAGAATTTCCTGACAGGTTTGGCCAGATATGGCTGTCTGTCATCACTGTCACAGGAAAAAAAGAGCCTTCTTTCTTAATATAGTTGAATGAAGCAGATTTTAAATCAGGTTTGGCAAACTATCAAGTACCATATAGTACAAAAAATCTAAATGTTGTCACATTCTCCATTAGAACACATTTCTGAAAATGCGACTAAAATACACTCCTGCCAAAGCAGAAGTGGAACAAAGAACTGTACTTTTTCTTCTTATGTCAATTTTTATTAAGTAGCATCGGGAGTAAGTAGTTGTTCAACGGACCAACAATCTGGATTTAGTGATTCCACCTGGTTTCACAGGAAAGGTTGCCCATCAGGTTGACCCTACACTGCAAAACTGGTTTATTTGATGGGGGGGGGGGTAAATAGAGCAAAATAACAGAGAGGGTAAGGCTAGCACTCACTGGAAAACACAGGCCTTAATCATTTACGAGGACCATGGACCTATAATGAGATTGATGGCTGTGTAGACTCAGAATCTGACATACTTTGTTAGTGGAATTAAAAGCTATGGAAGCTCAATATTTAATATTTCATTCTAAGAATTTTAAAAAGGACTGGCCCCCAATTATTTAATGTGCTGTAACAAGGATCGAGGCAACAGACCGCAGCAGAAGGGTTATCACCTGCAGTGTGTGTAAGTTCACTCTGATCCTAGCCTCATGATGACTGTCAGCCAAATGTAGACTGGCACTATGTAAGATCACTGTGATTCTGAGAGACTTCCCTGTATAGATGTTTGAATGTTAGAATATTAGAACCCTAAACTTGAAATCAGTATAATAAATCAAAATGCTGCTAAATAGTGCCATAGAAAAGGGTCAATTTAATAGATTAATTCAGTTGTTACCTACGCTCAGTAATGATCATCGCAGTGATTGCAAACATGTCTGGAAGAGTGAAAGAATGTAATGCCAGTTGGATAAATTTATACAGTTACACAGAAAATCTGATGTTTTGAAGTGTACTCTGTGCAGAGCAATAAATATCTGGACAGTTGAGGAAAATATTAATGTTCTAAACCTAATCTTTCTTTGGTAGAATTTACAGAATTGCTGTTTAAATTTTTTCTTGCCTGCCCTTTAAAGGCATTGCTTTACACCGATGTTTTTATTTCCCAGAAAACATTGTTCTGTTTGCTTGTGCCCAAGGTTTTATTAAGATCCAATTATGGACCTAAATTATTAACGCACAATACTGACACCCAGTAATCCATGTGGGTTAGTTTACAAGAGGGAAATACATGATTTTACCTCTTCCACATACACCATACTGTGTGATGAAATTTTACAGTTTTAAAGAGTACCAACCTTTACACTTCAACAATAAATGGTGTTCACTTTTACAACAGCTAGGGTGGAACTCATATTGATTAACTTTCATCTGGCCTATTCTTGGAGTTTTGTGATTTAGCACCTGCCATTATTTTTACGTTTCTTGTCAAGTCTGCCTTGTCTCCCTTGTTGATAGCTTACAGACAACAAGCAGAACCAGCTGGAATTGTCATCATATGTATGTAATGCAGTGATTAAAGGAATTTTGTCTTAAATGCAATTGACTTTCTTGTATTAAAAAGCTCAGACCTTGATAAGTTAAATCTTGGAGGCTCCGCATACAAAAATATTCCTATCTCCTATTGTGAAAAGTAGTTTCCTTTAACATGCTCAAACAAATATTTAACAAGATCACAAGACAAGGGAGCAGAAGCAGACCACTTGTGGCTAATTTTTGCCCATAAAGGCAATCAATAGTAAAATCAGATTCTAAGAACAATACTGACTGCTGCAGAACTGTTTGAATGGGAAATTAGCATCACTGCATGATGCTAATATTGGTTTAAATAGTATTGGTTTAAATATTGATTTAAGTAGTAACATTTGGTGCTCTGTGACACCACAAGAATTTTAGCTGGCAAATTAGGATACTATGGTTGATCTTGGCATCTGCAGAATTTAGAGGCCATTACCTCCAGCAGAGATAGATGAAGCTAAGATTTCAACAGAAAAAATGAAGAAAAGGCTTTAATCCCTGGCCCTAATTATATTTCAGGAAAACATACTGAGAATTCATAGCAAAATTAAACAAATAAGAGTGAAACAGGGAAACAGGTAACCTGTCTTAGTGGTAAGTGAAAGATGAATGTTACCCATCAAATTTTTTAAGTTCACTCTAAAGGATCAGAGGCAGTTGTTTAAGATCTCATACCAAAGTCATAATGCTCCATTAGAATACCATGGAAGCATTATCCTGCTTTGCGTATCTTGTGCTTCTGTAAAACTCAAAACCAGAGTCGTCTGATGCTAATGCAACAGTGCTACCACTGATGAAGATTTCAAGACTTAACCAAATTAACCCACACCATGCCTAATATGAAGAGAACAGTGATAGCATGGTGCCATGTTTATGATAGTGTTATTGAGACCACCCGACCAAGGTCTGCAAAGCATTACTTGGAGTTATTACTTTCTTGATCACTCGTCAAAGGGAAGAGAAAAGGATTTCAAATTTGACTATTTAGCTGGTCATTAATGGTACTAGATAACTGTTCCTAATCTTTCTCCTAATCTTATCATTAGTTTTGCATGAGAAAGTGACACATGCTTGTGGTGCATCACAGCAGAGATCAACACCCTCAGCAGAAAGTGACTGAAAATTGAAATAAAACATTACCATTTGCAGATATGTATAAAAAAACTAATATATAGTATCTTAATATCTGTCACTGAAATTTTCAGAGGTCTCCATATACCATGAACTATATTGTATACTGGACAAAACAGGCTATTCTGCCTTCTGGTCTATGCTGGTTAATGATCTACATGAACCTCCTTCCACCCTTTGTCATCCCTATCAGCATAAGCTTTTATTCTCTCTTATCCAGCTTCTACTTAATGGATCTTGGCTGTTCACTTCAACTCTCTCATTCTCACCACCAAGTAAAGAAATATACTTTAAGAGCAATACATATTATCCAGGCAACTATGGCAGTTTGTTTACAATGTGATACTGTGAACAACAATTAAAAGAATATGTTTTCAGTAAAGGACATTGGAATAAATATTATGTTCTTTTCAACTTTTTAACTTTTTAAGCCAAGAAGAATCTGAAAATAAAGCCTGTAACAAAAGTTGTGAATGACAAATATATCTATTATATTCATTTTTAGAAAGCAATACTGAGGATGGAAGAGGAATTTTAGATGTCATGGAGTGTGCTGAAGATGTTGTGCAGGTTATAATTTATGAGGAATAACTAAAAATTAATTTCTACTTACGGAACAATGCAGGAGAAATAAATGCTGTTGTGGCACTTAGATAGAAAAGAACCATTTGCTGAGATTTGTTAGGTCCCCTTTTTACTGTCACCCAATGCACTTGGCATAGTGCGGACTATTTCCAGGCAACATCAGAGCAGTAACAATATTCCTGCATATTGATCGGAAAGTCAGGGGAGTAGATCCAATCAGAAATCATGAAAATATAAAGTGGACAAATGCTTCAATGGTATTCTGCTTAAGGAGTGTGTTTTACTTGATATGCCAAAAATAAGTTCACATCTGTCAGTTCAAGTGAACTTAAAAGATTCAAAAGCCAATGTTTGTCCAGTACTCACTACCAAGGCAGGCTAGCTAATTATCCACTTAATTATTGTTTATTTAATGTTGTTATTGAATTAGCTGTTTTGCTTCCTTGCAACAGCAATTTCCAGACTTCACAAGCAATCTGCTGGCTGCAAACCATTCTCTCTAACCCAATGCACAGTACTATGTAAATGCTAGTTCTTTAAATAGGTTGGTAGTTGTATGTTATATGTTGCTCCAATAGAAAGGGCTCCAAACTGAACCTTCATCAGATGCTGTTGCCTTTAGGTATATCTACCTTGGCAGTAGAATCACAGGTTTGCATTGCATAATCTGGTACTGAAACACATACCTTCAGAGCTATCTGATGTGCAATGTTTCCTACTCAGAAGAGCAGGCAGGCTTAAAGGTAATCGCTAAAGAACCCCCACCCCCCATCCCTATATTTGCATAAGACCCTTTATCAGGCTAATGATTATTGGTGAAGATGTCACAATAGGCCCACTGTTACTGCTAAAATTGTCCCAGTGGCACATTGGTATGAATGTGAACCAATTCTTCAACCTTAATGGCAGAAGTATTTATTTTATTTAGCTTTTGCAGGCTATATACTTTGTCAACAAGTCCAAAATATGGAAGGGAAAGTTGAAGAAAGAGTGCCTTGCTGTAAAGATTTGTTCTTCAAAGCCTGCTTCTTTTTGAGTACTTTTCAGAATGATTGTGGATCCATTGTTGAATGAGGGGAAGATTTACTCTTGCACGCATGCAGCAAAATCATAAATTCCAATTGCGATTTGATGTAACAACAAATCTTTCTTCCAAGGTGTGTGTTTTGTAATGCAGTATTGGAGCTGCTTCACAAAAGAATAAAACACACTAAAAGTTGGCTCCCTGGGCTTTAATATCAAATGAAGCAATGCAAAAAAGTCTTGATTCATTATAGCCGAAAGCTGAAGTAACTGTTTAAGGTTTTATCCAATTAAATGCCAGGAGTGTCAGGTGTACTATATTGGTTATATTCGATTGTTCTGCTGGTTTCAACAATCCTATTGAAGCTTCGGAAATAAATGGTTTTGGGTCTGGATTGGTGGCATTGGACTGGCACACTGTCCTTTCATCACTGTGACTGATATTCTCGGTTAGCCCAGAATGATGGGGTTAAATTTTCCCCTCTTGCTTCCTAGGAATTGAATTTGGAGCAATAGCAGCAACATTGGCAATGGCATCAGGGACACAGCAAATAAAACACAAGACTTGGTTACAAAAATGGCAATCATACTCGGTGAACTGCGACATCTTGATAGGCATGATGTTCATCATCTTGATTTTAAATTAGTTTTTGTTTGTTCTGAGTGCTGCATTGAAACTCTCCATTGTGAAGCAGATCCTGGTGAAAGAACCTGCAGCTTTGCTAACAGTGGTCCTGTATGCTTCTGAAATCCTGTTGTGCTCATTTTCATTTCTGACAATCGAGCTGCTTTATGGTGTAATGGGATGCTAAGAAAGACAAACATGTGAATTTCTCTGGCATCTTTTATGTAGCTTTCAGGATATTTCAAAGTGCTATACAGTCAATTAAAAATCTTGACAAGGAATCACCATTGTAGTGTAGAAAGCATAATAATTAATTTAAATATAGCAAGCTCCCACAAACAACAATATGATGTTGACCAAAAATCTGTTTATTAATATTGTTGAGTGCAGGTATATATTGACCAGGACACTGCTCAATACTTAACTAGTATTTACTCAAATTAGCATGAAATACTTAACATCTAAGAGAGCAGTCCAGGCCGGGGTTTAAAATATCATTCAAAAAATGGCAACTTTGACAGTGCAGCACCCCTTCAGTACTTTACTGGAGTCTTAGCTTAGATTTTTGTGTTCCAGTTTCTGAGGCAGACTTAAAGCAGATCATGAAGGTTCCAGGTTCAACTCCTGATTCATACTGGAATTGTATAACAGAGAGTCCACCTTTAAGCAGTGGGATTGGGAAGGGGTAACAACAAGTTAAACTCCCTCTCCTGATTACCACCCACAGATTTCTGCTGAAACGGGTGCATGCAAGTGCACTAGACTGGGTTAAGCTGTGCTGTTCCCAATGACTGAATAGCCCAATTGGGAATAAATTAGGGACAGATGGTGCAAAGAACTTCCCAACAGTATAGCTTGATACCAAGTGGTGTGCTGTTTTAATTTATAATTTAACCCTGTAGATGCTTCTGGGCACTCTTAAAATGAAGAACTACTTTGTTCTTCCACTGCTTTGTATTGATTTCTGTGAATATAAGAAAACTCAATGACTTCAGACTGTGAAACAGACTCTTATCAACATCTTTCTCCATCCACTTGTCAAATGATTCCAGAAGGCACTCAGCGTCCATGATTCCATGGGTTCTGGTCAATTCACAGTATCTTTTCTTCATATACAGCCAAGAAAACAACCATTTACATTTATAATAATGTCTTTAACATGGAAACATGTGTAAACATCAAGGTTTTGGGATAGGAGTGAAGCGAGTAGGATCTGGGGGCTGTAAAGTCGGGGTGAGGAAGCAGTTACACACAAGGCCAGGAAAAAGGGTCTGTGGTGGATTTTTGGGGTTATAAGGATGAATCTGGCAAAGCATCATCCAGCCATGGAATAGAATGCACACACTATTTTTTGTATATTCAGGGCACTCCAGATGGCAATCAGGAGTGTCAAGCTAATTTTTCTTTTTGAGCCCAGGACCAATTATAGAGCTAAAATAAAAACAGATAATGCCAGAAGTACTCAGTAGGTCAGGCATCATCTGCACTAATATTTCACATCAACGACATTTCATTAGACTCCCTAGATAAAAGTCAGCTAAATGATCACAGATCAAACCTGGGAGCTTCTAGACCTATATGGATTGTATTAAAATATTTCACTTTAAATTCAATGTTTAAATGCAATTCATATAAAAGAAGGAGGTGGTGAAGCTATTCTTTCTAATCCTTTTGATAATTATAAAACCTTATTCACTGATTGAGCAAATCTCTGTACCGAACACGTTTAAAACACTATAATTTCAGCAGGCCTGATCTTGAAGTCACCCATGATAAAGAAACAGATAATTATAATTTGCTTGCCATCTAAAACAGCTGCTTTAAGGACCTGAAATGATAATAATAGTTGCATCCGAAACACTCACAGGTAAAATGGACTCCATTGAAATGGATATGGCAGCAATAGAGTACTTTCACCACTGCTGAACTCATTGAGATTCCATTAGCTCTGCAAAGATTGTGGCAGCCCAGATTTTTAGTGACACTTGTGTAGGTTCAAAACAAATTGGCTCTGTCATACTGGACAATTTTGAGATGTGAAGTAAATTAAACATGTAATCAAGCAGGAAATACTTTACAACACTCTATCTCAAGATTTCCGTGAAGCTGCACACAGTATTTAGATGTTGCCATTTTTTTAGACACTTTTAGTGATAGCTGTGTAGTAAACCAGATGAGGCAAAATATATTAGATGCATGCGCACTTGCTAACTGGGGTTCCTTCAGTCATTTGTCGAGCTCGACTTTCTTTCAGGACTGTTTAGCTGATGCTAATAGTAAAATGATTACATCCTGGCAACATAACATGACAAACTCTATTTGAAAAATGAACAGGTTTAAAAAGAGTTAGCGATTTGGTGTTAGAACTCTTAACTTGGACCTCTATGACAACACCATCCCACCACACCTTCAGATTTAACCCAGATAGATTGAATACGACTTTCGTATATCCAAAGGGTCTGGATGAAATTAAATTGATCGGCTTCTGTGCTCTTTCCCAGACAATATCTATATGTGGTGCAAAACTGCCTTCATAATTCACATTTGCCACTAAATGTGAATCAGCTTAGTGCAACCCTTCCCTTGATGAGTCACAGGACCTGGAATTATGTGGTGAGCCTATTATTACAAGTTAAATGGGTCTAACACGTTGCACAAAGATGGCTTTAGATAGTGGAGAGAAAAGAATTTCAGATGAATGAGTAATTTGAGAGCCAGACGATTACACAGTCAAAACCTAACCCAATCACACATATTAATGCAATGGATTGGGTTACATCCCAATTGGATGTAATCTCAAAAAAATCATCATCCATTTAACTGATTTAGCAATAGGTGACCATACTGATTGTGTGGCCTGCAATTTAGCTCTGTCCCAATAACACAATCTTGTGCCTTATTGCCTTTTGGGGGGTGTCAAAAACCTCACCAGTATCAATTTCAACTCTTAATTGCATTTAATGCTTTCAATTTCTGTCCATTTCAACTTTTCTATTTTTGAATCGTTTTGTTTAAAATGGGAACATTTCTGACATCCTCTGGGATCAGGGCTGGAAACTGGTTGTGGGGGTGGGTGCAGAAGAGCTACTGTACTGACAAAATGAGGGAGATGAATTAATGTTCACAGTTGAATTGACGAGTTGCAGAAATAGTCTGGGCTAATGACTGTAGCTGCTGATTGATGCACACCATTGGTTTGCAGTGACTTCTCCAGGTGGTTTCTCCTAATTATGTCACCAATATTCATCATTTCAATTTAAAAAATTTCCCCTGAAGTCAGTGGAAACGGATGGGTGGGGAGGAGGGGGGAAGAGCAGCCTGCTAAAGGGAATCGGAAATGAATGCAATTGATTCTGACCTGAAGTCCTGATGGGTGTGCTGGAGTCTTGGCAACACTGAGAATCCCAACAAGCTGACCCACACCTCACTCAGGTACCAGTTTATACCTGCAGTTCCTTACAGGTGGGCATTATGAATCTTAGACATAGTGAGCAGATAGCAGGCAAATGCCTGATACTCCTCTACAGGAGAGTTGGTCACTTGGTCAACCTCCTCCAGGAGTGGTCCATGATATCTGAACGCCCAAAAGACCAAGAAATAGATGCAAAAACTCCTGTAGAGAGGGCTGTGTAGTGAGATTGCCTCTTTTGTGAACATTGCCATTCTGAAGCTTTGTCTAGATAATGGGAAACTAAAGGCATTGCCTTCAAAAGAGGGGGGAATCAGGTTGGACGTCTTTGTGGGGTTTAGTGAGTGGACACTTGGGTGGTCTTTCTCTCCCTAGCACTTCCTCAGCCTGCAACATAGTGTTAGCAAGCTCTGCATTCTATTGGACCTCACATGAGATGAGCTGCCTGTGAAATCGAGAGAGAGCAGACGCCAGAAATCTGAAATAAACATGGAAAATGCTGGAAACACTCAACAGGATAGGCAGTATCTGTGGAAAGAGAAACAGTGTTAATATTTCAAAGATTCTTCGTCAGAACACATGTCTCTCCATCACAAAGATCATCTACTTCTGCAATATCAACCCTTTCAGTCCATTGGGTGATGAAACCCTCCATGAATTTGATTCATCAAAACTCAACTGTTCTAACAGTGTATAATCCAGCCACAGACCCATAAGCTTCAGCTCATCCCAGTCCTGCTACCATTATCCAAACTAGCACCATTTCCCCTTCACTCATCACTCCTGTATTCTCTATCCTACACTGGCTCTTGGTGAAACAACACAGATTTAAAATTCTCACCCTTGTCCTCAAATCCCTCCCTAGCCTTGTTCCTCCCAATCTTCTTCCAGTCCTGCAAGGTGCTGAGATCACTGACTCATCTTCCTCTGGCTTCCTGTGCATCCCTGATAACTGCCCAGCCATTGGCAGTCATGCCTTTAGCTGCCTTGGCCCTAAACTCTGAGTCATCTCACGAATGAGAAAACTCCTCACTGAGGAGAAATCTGATAGAAGTTTATAAAATCATGAGAGGCATAGACGGAGTAAATTGTCAGTACTTTTTCCAAATACTAGAGGGCATAGCTTTAAGGTGAGAGAGGGAAAGTTTAAAGGAGAAATGTGAGGCAAGTTTTTTTTACACAGACAGTGGTAGGTGTCTGGTGTGCGCTGCCAATGGAGCTGGTGGAAGCAGATATGATAATGACATTTAGAGGTATTTACACAGGCACATGAATATGTAGGGAATGGAGGGACGTGGACCATGGGTGGCACAATAGCATACTGGTTAGCGTGACGCTATTACCGTGCCAACGATTGGGGTTCAATTCCCACTGCTCTCTGTAAGGAGTTTGTACGTTTTCCCTGTGTCTGCATGGGTTTCCTCCGGGTGCTCCAGTTTCCTCCCACATTCCAAAGACGTACGGGTAGGTTAACATGGGTTTAAGTGGGTGGCGCGGACTCGTTGGGCCGGAATGGCCTGTTACCGTGCTGTATAAGTAAAGTTATAAAGTTAAAAGTTATGTGCAGGCAGATGGGATTACTTTAATTTGGCACCATGGTCGGCACAGATGTTGTGGGCCGAAGGGCCTGTTCTTATGCCTATTTTATTCTACGTTCTTTGTTCTAATCTTCTTTTGCTCACTATATCTCTATACTTTCTTTGCAATCCTCAAAATCCACCATTTTAACTTATGGTTAAAATTATATTTAAATTATTAAATTTAACTAAGTGTACTCCTTTGAGAGACTTGGGATGTTTAACTATGCCAAAAGTGCTACATAAATGCAAGGAATTATAAAAATATCAGGTGACCATGAAATTACTATCTTGTTGTAAAGTCCTATCTGGTCGACTAATATCCTTTGGAGGAGAAATGACTAATATCCTTTGGAGGAGAAATCTGTCAGCTTTATCTAATCTGACCCAAGAATGACCTCATATGTACAGATTGACTCTTAACTGAACTCTGAAATAGTTTAGTGAACTAATCAGTTTGGCGATGATTTTGGATGGCAATAAATGCTAGTCTACCAACAATGAATGAATAAATATTCTTAGAAATGTGAGGTGCGATCTCTGACTTTGTAAGAAAATGTCTTGTATTTAACCAGTGACTATCATGACTTCTGGGCTTCTGAAGGCACATTCCAGCTATTGAAATACTTGTGGTAAAATGTCAATTTCCGTACAGCAAAATTCCATAAGAGGGATGAGGTAATGACCATACAATAAGTTTTAGTGATATTAGTTCAGGGATCAGCTTGGACAACAGAATGGATTTCCTGGATAATGTTTGTGATAGTTTTATTGGACTTTCTGCATTCACCTGTGATAGTAGATGGAGCCTCAATTTAATAATATGCCTAAAATGACACCTCTGTCAACAAAGCAATTTGTTGGTCATGTACTGGCAATCAGCCCATGTTTATTGCTGGAGTGGGTATTAAACCCCCAACACGTGGCTCAGGTGAGAATGTAACCACTGAGCCTCAGCTGATACTTCAAGCAAGATCTTGACTACCTCGTCCTTAGGACCTCTGTATAGAGTCTCCACAGACTGAACACTACCTATTCCATCAGCTGCTTGCCAGTGGATGTTCTTTTCATGCCAGTGTGTTACCTCAAATGCAACCTATTTTTCGGAGCATAGCCCCAGGACAGATTGTGCAAGAAACATCTTGTCCTCATATAACAGAAATTCTGTCTTCATTATAAAGATTTTGCTTATACACTGAATAGGGACAACATTTGTTAGCAAACTTCCATTGACATGATTGTGGAGTTTAAGTTCAATGACAGGCTCAAGCCCCACTCTTATTAACGGAGAAAAGCACTATTTGTTTTTGGCAGAGTCATTAGTCTGGTTGGAAACTGATCTGCATTGGGTAAACCTGACCAAGTAATTTCTTTCCACTGTAAATGTGGTTCCCCTTTGCTAATCAAAATGTTGAGATTGTTGGTCCTTGTGGGAGGCACCATGGCACAGCTTGTAGAGCTGCTGCCTTTCAGTTCCAGCGATACAGGTTCAATCCAGACCTCCAGTGCTGTCTATGTGGAGTTTACGCATTCTCCATGTGACCATGTGGGCTTCCCCAAGTGGTCTTGTTTCCTTCCACATACCAAACCCATGCAGGTTGTTAGGTTAATTGGCCACTGGAAATTGCCCCTAGTGTGTAGATGAGTGGTACAATCTGGGAGCGGTGCTGGTGGATCCTGATGGGAATATGGAGAGAATGAAATGAGATGAGTGTAGGATTATTGTAATTGGTGATTGATGGTCAGTACTGATCCAATGGGCCTTGGGGCCCCTTTATGTGTTATGCAGAGAAACATCACACCTATTTGAACTAGGTTTTTGAGGTGCTAAACATATTTCTTGTTCTATTTTCTTCTCTTACTTTCCTTAATGAAAAGCACATAATTCTACAAGCCTTATTACAAGTTGATATTTGGAACTAGGCATGTGATCAAATATTCTGACAAATTTGGGCACTTATGGATTGTCTCCAAAGATGCCTTTGTGCTGAATTTTCTATTCCTTTCTTGTAAGGTTTTAGTGGTTCTACCAACCATGGGAAAATCCATGTTTTTGATGAAGGATGTTCATTAGTAGAACATGATATCAACAGCAGTGGATGAGAATTGCTCATTATTAGTTACTAGCATGTATCTTTCTCATTATCTACTATTATGTTGCACTCTGTTTTGAAAAGCAATGGAATAGAAGTAACACACACAAAGTGCTGGAGGAACTCAGCAGGTCAGGCAGCATCTCTGGAGAGAAATAAAAAGTCGACGTTTCGGGTCGAGACCTTTCATCAGGACTGGAAAGGAAGAGGGTAGAAGCTGGAATAAGAAGGTCAGGGGAGGGGGAGGAGCACACTCAGGCAGGTGATAGGTGAGTTCAGGTGATAGGTGTGTCCAGGTGATAGGTGAGTCCAGATAAGAGGGTGAAGGTAGGTGGGTGGGGGAGGGGGGAGATGTAAGAAGCTGAGAGGTGATAGGTAGAAGAGGCAAAGGGCTGAAGAAGAAAGAACCCAGTGGGAGAGGGCAGTGGACCATGGAATAAAGGGAAGGAAGTGGGAAATAAGATGGACAGTATCCTGCCTGGAGGTTGGTGACTGGTGTCGTTCTACAAGGATCTGTTCTGAGACTCCTGCTCTTTGTGAATTTTATAAGTGACTTGGATGAGGAAGTGGAGGTATGGGTTAGTAAGTTTGCAGATGATATGAAGGTTGGAGGTGTCGTGGATAGTGTAGAAGGTTGCCGTATGTTAGACAGGATATAGACAGGATGCAGAGTTGGACGGAGAAGTGGCAGATAGAGTTCGATCCGGTAAAGTGTGACGTGATACACTTCAGAAGAACAAACTTGAATATGAAGTACAAGGTTAATGGCAGGATTCTTAGCAGTGTGGAGGAACAGAAGGATCTTGGGTCCAAGTCCATAGATCCCTCAAAGTTGTCGTGCAAGTTTACAGGGTGGTTAAGAAGGCGTATGGAGTGCTGGCCTTCATTAGTTGGGGGATTGGGTTCAAGAGCCTCGAGGTAATGTTGCAGCTCTATAAAACTCTGGTTAGACCACACTTAGAGTATTGTGTTCAGTTCTGATCACCTCATTATGGGAAGGATGTGGAAGCTTTGGAGAGGCAGCAGAGGAGATTTACCAGGATCCTGCCTGGATTAGAGAGCATGTCTTATGAGGAAAAGTTGAGCGAGCTAGGGCTTTTCTCTTTGGAGTGAAGCAGGGTGAGAGGCGACTTGATAGAGGTGTATGAAATCATGAGGGGGATAGAGTGGACAGCCAGCACCATTTCCCCAGGGCAGTAATGGTCAATACCAGAGGACATCAGTTTAAGGTCAGAGGAGGAAAGTTTAGGGGAGATGTCAGAGTTATTTTTTTTTGTGTAGAGAGTGGTGGGTGCCTGGAACGCACTACCAGGGGTGGTGGTAGAGGCTGATACAATAGGGATATTTAAAAGACTCTTAGGCACATGGATGTAAGAAAAGTAGAGGGTTATGGGCTGTGTTGGAGGGAAGGGTTAGGTTGGCACAACATTGTGGGCCGAAGGGCCCGTACTGTGCTGTACTGTTTTATGTTCTATATATTCTTTCAAAGTAATGCAGCAAGTGGATCTACTCACAGCATTTGAGGACCTAACTTTTTTGTTGATGGGTTATTGAGGCTGGGTAACTTTTCCTATTTCATGGTCCTCTTCAGAGAGACTGCTCAGATGGGAGGACCAACCGCTCTTTTCTCACTTGCCAGTGGTTGGACTTCAGAGGTTTCACTCTTCCTGAGGGATGCTCGAACATAAAACTGATGTTCCAAAAATAGGACTTATAAATGAGACTAAGATATCTAGGCATAGTCTGTTCACAAGCTTTATCTCAAATGACATTTTCCACAAAAAGGTTATCATAGAGCTAACTGTTAATGTTCCCTCCAAAGAGCTGTTTTATTTGTCTATTCCTTGAGTAAAGGCAAGAATAAACAATATGTATTTATTATTGGTGCTTCCTCATTGCTGGGGTGTCCAAAGGCATCTACAGTCAATTGATTTTAGTCTCCCTCATCTACATTAACTCACACATGCTAACAGTACACACATGCTGACAGTATGCTCATGCTGACAGTACACACATGCTGACAGTGCCCACAAATGGACTCAGCGCTGTATTGCGGACCAACATCTTCAAATTATATCTCCCCATGTGACCTCACCTTGGTCATATTGCCAAAAGGATTGTGAGCTCCTGAGTACTTCAGAATTTCAAGGGCAGTCATAGAGACAAGAAACCACACAGCATTTATATCTAGAGCAAAAAACAAATTGTTGGAGAAATTCAGTGTATTGGGCATTGACTATCCCTTTGCCTCTACAGATGCTGCCTGACCCGCTAGGCTCCTCCAGCAGCTTGTTTTTTGGTCTAGATCCCATCACCTGCAATTTCCTGTGTCAGCATTTATATCTACTTAGATTAGTATATGAGCTACTCATTGGTATTTATAGAAGTCTTATTTCCCATTTTACCTCCGAGTGTAAGCTGCCATAATGGGACTGGTCCTAATTTGAGGACATAAAGCCTGTAATCAAATCCATTCTGATTCTGAAGTGAATTTCTTTAGTAAGTTAAAACACAAGTGGACAATATAGCAAATGAAAATTTAAAAAAAACCTGCATATGCTGAAAATCTGAAACAGAAAATGTTGGAAATGCTCAGCAGGTTAAGCCACATCTGTGGGAAGGGAAACGGTTAACGTTTCAGGTTGAAGACCCTTTGTCAGAACTGGGAATGAGAGAAAAGAAGCTTGTTAAGCTGCAGGGAGGGTGGGGGAAGGGGGCATTACTGATGGGGTAAAACTGGGGTGACCATAACAATAAGCTGTAAATAAGGATATCTGGTCAATGAGTGAATGGGAACAGTTGAATTCTACAACTTCAGGTAACTTGCTCTCTCTGTCTTTATCAGTCTTCCATCTGTGATATTGGCTCAGCTTGTTTGATTTTTTTACCCTCTTTCTTTTTTCTATCTGGAAGTGGAGGACATGCCCAGCCTGACCTGCCAGACCTGGCTTCCTGCTCTAGGTTTCACAATTCGTACATTGTTTGGTCTATGTTGTCACTTTCTAACTGCTCCCATTCACTCATTGACTAGATAACCTTGTTTACAGTTTTCACCCCAGTTTTACCACGTCGGAGACATCCCCTCATTCCCACCCTCATTCAGTTAATAATCCTTATTTCTCTCCTTCCCAGTTCTGACGGAGAGTTTCGACCCGAATCCTTGTCTCTGTTTCTCTTCCCACAGATGCAGCCTGACTTCCAGCATGTTTATTTGGACAGTGTGGTCTGTGCTTCATTATAGAATCTTTTAACACAGCTTGACGTGCTACCCCACGTGTTAGGAAAAGCAATTCTTCATTCATTATGTTCAAACCAATAATGGAGATCATGGTTGGACTTTGATGCATAATAGGTTTTAAATTATGTATTTAAAAAACTGTTCTCTCCCACTGATACTCAAGTTCCAGGTTTGTTGAAACTCCCTTAGCCAAATGTGCCAACCTTATATCAGACCAAGTTGCATTTTATGCTCACTCTGTTAGAACTGAAGTTATCTAGTACTTACAACCAAGGAGGTCATTCTTCTGAGCTCCATCTGGTAAATGCTCAGTATTCTCCTGGGATAAAACATGTGAACACATTGTGATTGGCCAGATGTCGGATAACAAAATGAGACAACCCCAGTTCATTGTCAGAGATGGTCTGAGGTAGCTGATCCTTTTCCAAGAGACTCCTATCATTTGAAAAACTGCAGAGAGCCATTCAAAAGAAATTGAATATTTTGACTATCTTATTAAAGAGTTCAAAGCTGCCAGCTTCAGCTTTCAATGAATTTATAGAATCATACTGGCTCTTCAGCCCGCAGAGTCTGTGCCAGCCTTCACGCACCCATATATACTAATCCTAAACTAATCCCATTTTATTTTCCACATATTCCCATCAATCCCCCATTCTATCTCTCACTTACACACTAGGGGCAGTTTACCACAGCCAATTAACCTATCAATCCTTTGGTCTTTGGGATGTGGGAGGAAACCAGAGAACCTGGGGGAAACCCATAAAGTCACATGGTGAATGTGCCAACACACAGGATTGAATCTGGGTGGCTTGAGTTATGCTGCAGTGGCTCCACTAGCTACACCATTGTGCCACAAACAAAGCAACTTGTAGATTCTGTGGTTTGCGTCAAAGGGCCTGTTTCCATGTTGTATGACTCTATGAAGTAACAGACTGTGAAGCAAAGAAGTTTCCAATATTTCTTGGTGTAGAGTTTTTTTTTGAACAGCATTTACTACTAATTACACATGCCCCTCACATTTTTGATGAGGCAAATTGGTGAAAGTACAAATTGTTAATGTTGCAGCGTGTGAAACAATATACCCAGAAGCCCAATGAATAGGCAAGCAATGGTTCAAAGACTCAAAAGGAAATGCAGTTCAGCATGCCTGAATTCATGGTCAGATCAAGTCCAGCAAACATAAAGTGCGAGAATGATAAATTCAGTGAAAAAAAATAGAAATAGGGACTAAAACAAAAATATTTACAGTCTCCAAATGAACACTTGAAGCAATGAGACTCCACACTTGTAGAGGTTAATTTTCAATAGAAGAGTGATTTACTGAGAGTAGTTAGGACTTATATCATGTCTCGAAAAGACTATTTGGTATAGCAACATTCTGTGTTGATAATGTTCTTAGCGAACTTGCAAAAGCAGTAACTGTACACCCATCAATTTATTTTAATATTGAGTCACTTGGTGAGGTGCCACTTCTGTGAAGCAAATAGTCCAGTGCATTCAAGATGGCAAGCTCTTCATATGTGAGGTTAACAGTGCATACATTCTTTATCCAAACTTGTTGTATAGTTTCCTGTAAATAATAGCAATCACCATTTGCCTCACCAGTATTTTGACTGTAAAATCTAGTCCTTCAAGGACTGATACTGCACAGTTTGGCCCTTCTTCTGGGAGTTAGCTTTAGTATTGATCACAAGATAAAATGTCTGGCAGGGTCAGAATTATAATTACAGGTATGAACTATTTATGAACTATTATTTATGAACTATTTATGAATATTTATGAATTTTCACTATAATGCCATAGGTTGTTCAGAATATGTGACATCGACTTACAGCTCTGTTTTACGATAACAAATAGCACATCACTCTTCACACATAGGAAAAGATTGTACAAAAATACTCCTAATACATTTCACCCATCCTTACAATTTACAAAATTTTGCATAACAAAGTGCTTTCCAGGAGCACAGCCACTTTGTAAATTGAGGAATAGCTGTAGAAGAAAAATCAAATTTCTTCAAATTCAGATCAGTGAGAGGGGAATTGAGAAATTGAAATGACAGATTCTTTTGGGACATTTGACCAGCTTAAACAATCCATCAATGCTAATGAATATGGATTTCTCTTAGAAAATGCCTGCCCACTTCCAAGGATTTCCTTGCCAATGTGGATACTTAGCAGTGGAAATAAAACTTCTCAAGCATATCAAGTGGTGGAGGATTGCAACTTTGGAAGCACTTGCACTAGATAGGCCATGAGGTGGTACAGTGAATGTTGAGATACAGTAAACTTTGTGTTGATCCCGAGTTCATCTTGCAGCTTTTAACAGATAGATAGAGCTTCCCAAGTTGTAACAGGGTCAAAATGTTCCCTCTGACCCTCAAATATTGTTACATTAGGGAAGGAGTGGAAAAATGTCTGTGCAAATGATGCTATAAGAGTTTCTAGAAGCTTTGAGCAAGATCTGATACTTTTACTCAAAGTCAAAGTCAAGTTTATTGTAGAGAAACAAAGGACTGTAGATGCATCATTTACACAAGTGCAGGATTGTGATTGCTCAAGGTGTTAATACTGGCTCCCAAATCTCCCACAGAAGTGATCAGGAGGGATGTTGAGGCACTGAAATAAACACCAAAAAAATGTATAAGTATTTGAGGGGATAGACTGACATTAAAAAAAGAGAATGATGAGAACGATAGAAATACTCAGCGACCAGGCAGCATCTGTAGAGAAAGAGACAGGATTAACTTTACTTGATAACCTTTCATCAGAATGTGACCAGCTGAGTAGTTCCAGCATTTTCTGTTTTATTTCAAATTTCCAGCTTTTTAGTTTTGAGAAAATACTTTGCTGGAGAGTGAATAAGTTGGAGTTCTTGTCTCTGGAATGGAATTGAACTAAGAGTTCTCTAAAATTATAAAGAATTTTGATGATATTAGAAACCACTGCAATGTGCTTTCATGATCAGAATTTAATGATGGAGAGACAGATTCCCATTTCATCAGAATCCTTTGTGATACTTTACAGCCATCAATTACTTTTGAAGTGCGATCACTAAGGCACACAGTAAGTGTTTGTGGTAGTGGGCAGTTCAAATCTAGGGGCCATAAGTATAACATAGTCACTAAGAGGAAGATCACTGAGTGGTGAGAATCCAGAACTCCCCACCTCATGGAGAGCTGAAGTGATTAGACTGGTTACTCAGAATCAGAATCAAGTTTATTATCACTGACATATGTCGTGAGGTTTGTGTGTTGTACAGCAGCAGTACAGTGCAAGACATAAAGACATTAAAAATAACTATAAATTACAAAAATAAATAAATAGTGCAAAAGAGGGACAACAAGGTAGTGTTCATGGGTTCATGGACCGTTCATAAATCTGATGGCAGAGAGGAAGAAGCTGTTCCTGAAACGATGAGCATGATCTTCAGGCTCCTGTACCTCCTCCCTGATGGTAGTGACATGAAGAGGGCATGTCCTAGGTGGTGAAGGTCCTTAATGATGGATGCTGCCTCTACTACTGATACGCAGTGGAAGCTAGATAACTAATGAAGGAGAAGGGAATAGAAGATGTGCTGGTATCCTACAGGAGCCACTGCCCACTTCTGTATCAACCTATCAACTCACTTTTCTATTCCTTTCTCTTTCATGAGCAGTCAAGATTCCCTCTGAGTATTTTCACACTGTGATCTGTTGAGTATTTCCAGGATTTTCTGTTTTTATTTCCAATTTCCAGCATCTTCTGTATTTTGCTCTTGGAATGATGTGTCTCCATCTGGACTGTGAGTTTGTATACCTACCACAGATATTGACTACTGTTTTCATTAAACATTGGTCCAGTGACTATGCTGAATGAATACATGTATGAATACTGGATATGACTTTGATACAAGGACCTTGAGCTCTTCCTCCTCAACCTGTCCAGAAAATAATTCATTGATTATTGGAGAAGGTGCCTCAATAAAACTGATATCTTGCAAAGTAGGAGCAAAGGGAAAAATACCAAATAGGTACAATGTAATCAAAGTGACCTTGGTTCAATTTTAAAATCAAACTCCCCTTTCAGCTATAATGTACAAACCTTTCAGCTAGTCATCCTGAACGTAAAAATTATGCCAGCTACAGAACATTAAATGATCCAGTTATCAACACATGTTTCTGGGTGCTTTCAGAAAGTTGAGCAACATGAAATTCACTGATATCTCCACCCTCAGTAGAATGAAACAGTGCAAGAATCTCTGTAGCCATTACTAGTCTGATCAATGAGAACCTTCCAGGTCTTTAGTGTCTACCTGCAACAGGAGTGTGAGCTTTGATATTCCATGGGGGAAAAATGTGTTTAGGAGGCAATTGACTGGAAATATACCATCTCACTAAATAATTTATCACCTATCCAAAGCACAGTACAAAAAGATAACCAACTGATTGTATTTTCTGCTTATTGACTGTATGAACATATACAGGGATTTTCTTTCTTTAACCATTAAATTGGGGATTATCAAGTTAGGGGACCATTTGCACCGATGAATATGGAGCAATTCAAAGGATTATGCTATCTGTACCTTGGATACTATTTGATAAACAAGTTATTAAATGAAAACGTAATATTGTTATTACAATATAGTTACAGTTAAATGCAGCCAGACCTATAGGATTTGGGAGTAACTGCTTTTTATTTTCTTTGTAGTTAATTCTATTGCTTTATTTTATTAACAAATCTTATTTTTCTTGCTGCTTTAGTGAATCTTGTCACCTTAGCAACCTATATTCCAAAAAAAGGAAACTCAATTAGGAAAGGTTATTCTAATTAGGTTCTTACCATAATTAGTATAGATGATCCTATTTAGCTAATGTTAAACCCCAATGGTACGTTCTGATAATAACTATAAGGATTGTCTGATGGGATAATTTAAAAAGCACATGTGAAAGACCCTGACTGAATTAACCAGTGTGGAGCCTATCAGTGGAGAAAAGAAATATCATGTAGGAAGACAGATTAATACAATCTTCTTCAACTAAAGAAAGTTCATATAGAGCTGTAAGAAAACTTTACTATTTAGCAGAAGGATCCAGGTGAATAGTACTGTACGAGTAGTACGCAAAACATACTGTGGATGATATCGAATTAAGATTCTGCATACGAACAGTTTGCTGAGAGCAAATTATAAAACAGTTATAAAGTGTCATGTTACTATTAATTTCAGTTCGTCATCCTTGTTCCTCTGTCCCATGTTCTCTCCCCAGCCTTTCTTCCTGAATTTATTAGCCCCACGCTCCTCCCTCTCTTCCTGCTCTGTGCGTTTGTTTTTATTCTTCCTCAGAGACCGATTCTCCATTTTGCAGTCTTGCCCTCCATCACCTTGCTCCCTCCCTCTTCCTTCCCTCTGCCCCATGTTCCCCTCCGTCCCCAACCAACTTCATTCCCCTTCTTCCCCCTCTTCTTCTACTTCTCCCACTCCTCTGCCTTTTCCCCTCCATCTTCTGCCCTCAGTCTTCTTGTTCCTCCCTCCTTTCCTTTTCCAGTTAGACCCTCTAAATCATTTGCCACATGGGATTGAAGTTTAATACCCATGCACATATCCTCTGTCAACTTTTCCATCACAATTTATCACTGATTTTGTCATATATATAAAGTGAATCCCTTCTGTAAAGTTGCTTGGTAAGAAATTCATGCTTACTTGGCTGCACTAAAATTAGTGTCAATGTGTCGATACCATTATGTGGTATATTTAACGTCACAGACTGAGGATGAGTTTCTAGCTTCTCCACCCTGTTCTTCTTTAATTTAGGGCATGAATGGTAAGTCAGTGCCCCTGTTGCAAGGTAAACCAAGTGATCCTGCTATCATGGCATATTGTTCTCTAACTCAGAGAGGTGAAGGCAAAGGCAAGAGGAACAAAGACCAGTAAGAAATTTTTCATTCTGAGGCCAATATTCTTGGGGATATTTTTGAAATGTGGAAGGCAAAGCCCGTATTTATTGCTCATCTCAAGATGACCTTGAGAAGGTGGTGGCCAGCTACTTCTTTAGTTACCGCGATCCTTCTGGTGAAGGTACACCATGGTGCTGTTGGAGGAGTTCCAGGATTTAGACTCAGAGAGGATGAAGGGAATTGAAGGCAAATCAATCTACACAGCATCACATTTAGATCCAGTGCTGAATAATGGGATTTCTAGTTATGTTTTAGAAAATGGAAGTTGCAATATGTTCCCTTATGCTACCACCATCCTTGGCTCAATTGAGAGCAGATACTGTGCTCTTAAGCACCCCTGAAAATGGGTCTGAATTCCTCTTTGAAAATATGTCTGTGTTTGCTCCAGTATTTGTCCCAATTTTTAATAATTGTAGTTTCTGTGTATGGCTATAATCATTAACTGGTATTTCAATTATTACTAGTGATATAAAAAGAAATAACTGGACTCCCTTAAGTATATCTTGAACTGATTACAAATTATTTCCGTATTTTTTATGAAAAAAAGAGACTGAAGGCAATGGAATTCAGTAATCTCTGTCCAGGAAAGCCATGTTGTATAAATGCCATCACGTTTTAGAGATGAAGGAACCACAACAATCTTAATGCGATTCTGTCTCAGCAATGAAGTGTGCTACATTTCTATAACACTGATCCCTTTATTAACAAACATCATCGCTAATAGCTTGGAATTCTAACAGTGGCTTTTTTGGGTGCAGTAAACCTGTTATTATTTTTTATCTCGATTCCTTAGTTTTCAAATATTATCATTACAAAGTGGTTTTCAATTTAACCTTACGTCAGAATCATTGAATGGTGGCTTGGTCTGTCAAGTTAATGACAGATTACAGAATCCTTGGAATGGCGGTGGAACAAAGGTTAAATTAATGGACTAGTAATTCTGAGGTCTGGTGTTGCAATCCTGAAGAATGAGTTCAAATCCCACAGTAGTGGCTGTGGAAGTTAAACATAGTCAATTAAACAAAAGCTAGTCATTAGTAATATTGACTGTGAAACTATTGGATTGTTGTATGGACTACTGGGGAGGAAATCTGCTGTCCTTGCCCAATCTGGTCTGACCTGAAAGTAACTGCAGACCCACAGCAATGTGGATGGTTCTGAAGAGAGAGCTTTGCAAACCATTCACTTCAAAAAGTGGTTAGTGAGCCATTCATCTCTTCCAGTGTAATTAAGGGGTGGTAGTAAATGCTGGCCTTGCCAGTGGTGCCAACACCGTGAAAATAGAATAAATAAAATAATCCTGAAATAAATTAGCTGCATTCTGAAGCCTCAAAGGGAAAGAACGGCTGACTGATCAACACATTTTGAGATGCTTTTAAGCATCTTTTAGAATCCCTGAGTGTGATTGGGAAAGAGTGCAGAATGCTGGTCTAGTTGACAGAGTCAACTTGCAGAAGAAGCAAGGTGCAGTGGGATGGATTGAGCCAAGTTTTGTGATGACCAATGCCAGACGAGGAGAGAACCCACTGCTTGGATTCACTGCATTGCTGGTATGTTGGTGTGCCCACCCTGTGAACTCACGCATCAGGCTCAGTAACCAATAGCGGCATAAACCCTGCTCCATACTTTGCATTAGTAGAACTGATAGTACAGAAAGGAGTCAGTTGGCCACCTCCACCATGCTGGCTCTTTGACAGAGCTATCAATCTGTCTTGTACCTTGGCTCCATTTCTTTTTCATCCTTCAGGTGGTTATCCAATTTCCTTTTGAAACTTAACATTGAATCTGCTAATATTATTCTTTCAGGTGATGCACTCTCAGCCCCATGTTCAGAATGAAAAGGTTCCAAGCACATATCCAATGACAAGACCAGAGCAATACATTGATACTAGAACACCAATGGAATACTGATGGAGTGCTGCATTGTTATGGCTGATTCTTTCAAGTGACTTCTCAAACCATGTGTGTCTATCCCATCGGATGTGTGAAATTCCAATACACTAATCAAGTAAAAGGGCATCATTCAGATGTCCTGGTTAACACTCTTCATTTGATCCCTAACCACAAATAGATTGAATAATCATTGGTGTTGATTGTGGAAGTTTGGTGTGTGCAAATTTGCCGTTCAAACAGTAACTTTGTAAGTAAGAAAGGGACCCAATTTTGAGGGTGTGAATGTTGTGTTATGAAGCAAGTTGTATCTCAAAAAATAATCTTAATAAGGAGAGCTTTGTATTCCTCTCCACACAATGTGTTCTTTAGGCTCTTATTTGAAATTCTGTTTGACTGCTATATCCCTATCCACAGATTTCTCCCGACTTCCCCTGCAGACTTTGATTTAGCTGAGGTAGATTTCCACCGGTGCCAATCCCTGTCATCCAAGTGGCCATTCCTCAAGTGTGAGAGTTCCTACTAAACAGTGAAAACTTACTGAAAGATCCTATTATTGTAATAACTTGCATATGTCCACAGTGCCCTGAGCAATAGCTGGCTCCTGCACTTTGATTAAACGCTTCTACATTTAATCAGCAGGGGAGCCATTTATTGCTTTGTATACTGTGGACAAAGAGAAATTATCGCTTCATTTTAGTCTAGTTTATCCTTCAGTGCCTCCTATTGTTTAGCGTAATGTGTAATGTATGAGTTGTACTGCAGTGAGGACAGTTTTAGTGCATCTTCATATTTAGTGTATCCAAACATCACATGTGCTACTTCCCACTGTGAAACTGGTTAATGGCTTTTTAAAAATAAATAGCTTTTCACCAAAATGAAACATGATCATATTTGTGATATAAACAGAACATTTGCTAGATGTTAATGAGACATGGTTATTTTAGACTCGGGGGAGGATTTGAATAACCCACTTACAATATTCCAAAAGGGATTTGTCACTATGATTTCGTCTTTGATTTTAAGTCCCTCCATAGAACTGTTCCATCCTATCTGAATGATTCTCTCCAGCCACATGTCCCCACTTGCACCTTCTCCATCCTAGGTCACTGTTCCCCTCCTTCATTCCATAATAACACCATTTCTTTAATTATGATCTCCTGTCTCTTAGAAATTCTCTCTCTTAATCTTACAAACATACTAATTAGGAGCAGGTGTAGACCACTCAAGCCCTCAAGCCTGCTCCTCCGTCCATTAAGATCATGGCTAATTTGATTGTGACCTCAACTCTCCACTCCTGTCTGCCCTTCCGCTCCCTTGCTTATCAAGTATCTGTTTACCTCTGCCTTAAAAATATTCAAGTGCTCTGCATCCACGGCTCCTTTGAGGCAGAGATTTCCAAGGATTCATGATTTTCAAATAGAAAAAAAATTGCATCATCTCTGTCTTAAATGGGCAATCCCTTACTTTTAAGTAGTGATGCCTATTTCTAGGTTTTCCTGCAAGAGGAAGCATCCTATCTGCATTGACCCTGTCAAACTCCATCAGGATCTTGAGTTTCAATCAAGTCGCCTCTCACTCTCCTAAACTTCAGTGGATACAAGTCTATCTTGTCCAACTTTTTATCATAAGATAACCCGCCAATTCTAGGTAATAGTCTGGTAAACCTCTGAACTGCTTTGAAGGCAATACACTTGTGGTCTCACCAAAGCCTTATGTATTTTTGGGATCTGACATTATTGACAAGCCCAATTTTTACTGCCCAATTGTAATTGTCTTTGAGAGGGTGATGGTGAGCTGCCTTCTTGAAACACTGCAGTCCTTCTGGTTGCTCCTACATTGCTGTTGAGCAAGGAGTTCCAGGAGTTAGACCCTGTGACAATGATGGTGGTGTGCTTTCACGTCAGGATGGTGCGCAACTTGGAGAAACCGCAGGTACTGATATTCCCATGTACCTGCCGCCCTTGTCCTTCTTGGTAGTAGAGGTTGTGAGCTTTGGAAGTGCTGTCAGAGTAGCCTGGGTGAGTAACTGTGGTGTATTTTGTAGATAGTACAGACTGCAGCCACTGTGCATCGGTAGTCCAGGGAATGAATGCTTAATATGTTTGATGGGATTGTCCTGGTTAAATGTTGAGCTTCTTGAGAGTTGTTGGCACTGCACTCATCTGGCCAGGGAGACTATTCCATCAAACTGCTAACTGCACTGCACTTTCTCTGTAGCTGTGACACTTTACTCTGTAGTGTTATTGTTTTTACCTGTTCTCCTGTACTACCTCAATGCACTCTGTATTAACTCAATATAGTTGCACTGTGTAATGAATTGACCTGTACGATCGGTACGCAAGACAAGTTTTTCACTGTACCTCGGTACAAGTGACAATAATAAACCAATACCCATCTCTAACCTGCTTTTGAATTCACAATATGGTCCACGTGGGTTTCTGGTCTATAGTGGTCTCCAGAGTATTGATGGTGAGGGACTTAGTGACGGTAATCTCACTGAACGTCAAGGGTAGGTGGTTAGAATATCTCTTGTTGGAAATGGTGATTGTCTGGCACATTTGTGATGAAAATGTTCCTTGCCACTTTACAGCATATGGCTGAATCCTTGATATACAGAAGTTTGGGGAAGAGGTGGAGCAAGAGCTGGCAAGCGATAGGTGGATGCGGGTGAGGAGGGGTGATAGGCAGATTATGGAGGGAAGAGTGGAAATAGGCTGAGAGGTGATAGGTGGAGGCAACAAAAGGCTGCAGATGATGGAATCTGATAGGAAAGGAAGATGGGAGCATGGAAGCAAATAAGGGAGGTGGAACCAATAGGGAGAGGGGTCCCTGTGGAAGGAGTGTTTGGATGGGCAGATGGAGTGAGTGGAGGAGGGGAAAGAAACAGAGTGATGAGGGGATGGGAGGGTGTAGGAATAAATGGATAGATCAGGAGGAGAGAGAAAAGGGACGGGGGGGGGAGCAGTTTACCTGAAATTGGAGAATTCAATGTTCTTGCCCTAGGGTTGCAGACTATTATATGAGATGTTGTTCCCCTAGTTTGCATTTAACCTCACCGTGGCAGTGATGGAGGCCAAGGACAGACATGGGGAGGTGAATTAAAATGGTTAGCAACAGGGAGCTCCAGACGGCCATGGCGGAGAGAGCGAGGGTGCTCGGCTTTGCCAATCACCAACCCTGCATTTTCCTCTTTGTTTTCTCAACCTTACTTTTTTAACCAATCTAACCAATATCATGGAGGTAAAGGAGAGAAGGAGACCATTTACCCCATTATGCCTATACCATCTTTTTCAAAGACTTGTTCAATTAGACATGCTTCACAACGCTTCCCACATAGCCATAAAAAAATTGGCTTACTAGTTATATATCTTAATTGTTTCTGTATGAATGTAATTTGCAATTCAGATATTCTCTACTATTTACATTTCCACATGACCAGGATAATTTAGCTTCCTGGTAGCCCATTTAGTGTTCTCCATTTATGCACAACATAACAACATGGTTGTTGCTCATGGTATAACTGAGCACAGATTCCTTCATCCTGCATCCTAAGGGATGGGATGTGAGCCAAGAACACAATAATTGAGACAGTTTTTTGAGGAAAGAGTTTCTGCTTGTTGGCTGGTTGGGAGCAACTCATCTGAAATCAGACAAGCCAGCACAAAAGAGTGAGCAATTTCAAGTGGATGATATGTCTTATACAAATCAAATCTTTGAAATCCTTTCTATTGCAGACTATGCATATGTATGATGCATGCAGAGTATAGCTGGAGAGTCGATTAAACTAGTCACAAATGTTCTAGCAGGTCTTCATGTTTCTTGGTGTTTCTCCATATACTTAGCATGGCTTGGGTTTGAAGTAAGAACCATGTGTAAACTGCAAATTTGTAAGGAGGATAAGAGACAAGAGCAAAGGTAAAGCTACAGAGTAGAGAAACAAGAGCAAGGTCCATGAGTCTGTTGTCAAATGTGTGAGTGAACAGTTCATGAGGTGAATCTGAAAGCCTGTGACCAGTTGTCTTAACTCTGACCTTGTGCAAGAATTAAAGTCCACAGCAACCAATGCACTGCAATGGCAATTGATTAAAAAGAGTAGGAGGAAAGGTGATATAGTCTGCAAGCATACATTGCATCACTATAAGACTGGGAACAAAGCGAAATGGCTGCTCAGAATCTAGCTGGTTCCATTAGAAACATTGGTGTGTACTTTCCAGTTCTTACATAGAACAGATGAAAGTGTTTCTTATAGCAAATCACTGTGGAAATTTAGACTGAAGATGAGAATGTACCCAAACAAAACAATGCTATTTGTGAGCACAAGAAAGCTGTTCTTCTAACTGAAGTCTGTTCCAAAACATAGGCATGTCAGCAGAAGATGTCTAGTTTAAAACAAAAATTAAGAATTCCTAAACTGTCAGAAATTGTGGACAGTTACAGATTTGGAACTAGGAATATAAAGTCAGACAAAACTGAAATTGAGTATATAGTCTCATTGAAGGATGTGTCTTGGCATTTCAACTTTGCTTGGGCCATTCACAAGTTCTTCTGTGGTTTTGTGGTTTTTTGGTTTTCTGATCTGCCAGGCATGTCTTCCTGCTCTGCATTTCGCAACTTCTGCACTCTTTTGTTTATGTTCTCACTCTCTAACTACTCCCATTCACTCATTGACCAGATAGCCTTATAGCTTTATAGTTCATCCCCATGGTCACCCTAGCTTTACCCTATCAGAGACATCGTCTCTCCCCCACCCTTCCTGCAGTTTAATGAGCTTCTTTTGTCTCCCTCCCAGTTGTGATGAAGTGTCTGTGATCTGAAAACTTTTTGTCCATCTACACATCTGTAGAGAAAGTTCAGTGCAGGTAGACAATAAGGTGCATGGTCATAATGATGTGGATTGTAAAGTCAAGAATCCATCTTATTGTACAAAGGAACATTTCAAAAGTCTTATAACAGTGGGGTAGAAGCTGTCCTTGAGCCTGGTGGTATATGCTTTCAGGCTTTTGTATCTTCTGCCTGATGAGAGAGGGGAGAAGAGAGAATATCCAGGGTGAGTGGGGTCTTTAATTATGCTGGCTGCTTTACCAAGGCAGCAAGAAGTGTAGACAGAGTCCATGGAGGGGAGGTTGGTTTCCATGATGTCCTGAGCTGTGTCCACAACTTTCTGCAGTTTCTTGGGGTCACAAGCAGAGCAGTTGCCACACCAAGCCGTGATGCATCCAGATCAGATGCTTTCTATGGTGTATCGATAAGTTGGTGAGGGTCAATGGGGATGTGCCAAATTTATTTAGCCTTCTGGGAAAGTAGAGGCACTGGTGAGCTTCCTTGGCCGGGGCATCTATGTGGTTAGACCAGGACAGGTTATTGGTGACGTTCACTCCTAGGAACTTGAAGCTCTCAACCCTCTCGACCTCAGCACCGTTGATGTAGACAGGAGCATGTGCACCGCCCCCTTTCCTGAAGTCAATGACCAGCTCTTTTGTTTGCTACTTTGAGGGAAAGGTTGTTGTCATAAGACCATATTACTAAGCTCTCTATCTCTTTCCTGTACTCCAACTCATTGTTATTTGAGATACAGCCTCCTACGGTAGTATCATCTGCAAACTTGTAGATGGAGTTAGAGCGGAATCTGGCCACGCAGTCATGAGTGCATAGGGAGTAGAGTCGGGGGCTGAGGAAGCAGCTTTGTGGGGCACCAGTGTTGAGAATAATCATGGTGGAGGTGTTGCTGCCTATCCTTACTGATTGTGGTCTGTTGGTCAGAAAGTTCAGGAGTCGGTTGCAAAGGGAGGTGTTGAGTCCCAGGTCTCGGAGTTTGGTGACGAGTTTGCTTGGAATTATAGTACTGAAGGCAGAGCTGTAGTCAATAAACAACAGTTTAACGTAGGTGTCTTTATTCTCCAGATGCTCCAGAGATGAGTGTAAGGCTGGGGAAATGGCGTCCACTGTAGACCTATTTCAGCAGTAAGTGAACTGCAGTGGGTCGAGATTGTCTGGGAGGCTGGAGTTAATGCATGCTGTGACCAGCCTCTCGAAGCACTTCATGATAGTGGATGTCAGAGCCACCAGGCGGTCTGCATTAAGGCATGTTACCTTGTTTTTCTTAGTGTGGCAACCAGAATTGCAAACAATACACCGTGCAGTCTAACCAGTGTTTTGTAAAGTTGCAACAAAATGTTCCTACTTTTATATTCTATGCCCCAACTGACAAAGGCAAACATGCCATCTGCCTTCTTTACCACCCTATCGACCTTTGTTGCCACTTTCAGGAAACTATGGACTTGAACCCCAAGGTCCCTCTGTTCATCAATATTCCTTAGTACCCTACTCATTTACTGTATATGTCCTACCCCTATTTGACTTCCCAAAACATATCACCTTGCACTTGTCAGGATTAAATTTCATCTACCAGCACTCCACTCAACTTTTCATCTGATCTCTATCTTGCTGTAGCCTTCGACAACTTTCCTCACTGTCTGCACCACCAATTTTCACGTCAATCACAAAATTTACCAATCATTCCTTCTACATTCACATCCAAGTCATAAGTATATATCAGAAACAGTGAAGGTCCCAACACCGATCCCTGCCATACACCACTGGTCACAGACTACCAATCAGGAAAGCATCCCTCCACTATTACTCTCTGTCTCCTATCAACAAGCCAATTTTGGATCCAGTCAGGCAGCTTACCTTGGATCCCATGTGCCCTAACCTTCTGGACTAGCCTACTATGCGCAAGCTTGACAAATGCCTTACTAAAGACCATATAGACAATACCTACCGCCCTGCCTTAATCTATCTTCTTAGGTAACTCCTCAAAAAACTCAATCAAATTAGTGAGATTGGATTTCCCCCGCACAAAACCACGTGGACTACCCCAGATCAGCCCCTGCCTTTCCAAATCTATACAAATCTCCAATAATTTCTCTACCACTGAATGCTCACTGGCCTGTAGTTACCTGGCCTATCCCTGCTGCCCTTCTTAAACAGAGGAACAAAATTGGTTATCCTCCAGTCACATAATTTTAAGTTAATGTAGAAATTGGTCACCCACAAATAATGGACTGGACACTCTCAATAAAATTTCTTATTTTTGTGATAAACTAATTTGTAACTGCATTAATCTAATTGTACAAGATGACTGTGAATCTAACCTAAGAAATAAATAAACAATTTTCTTCTAAAATGGTAACTAATTGCAATGGGAAAATATAAATAAACAGAACATAGAATGCATTTGGAAAACTTAGGCAAACTGAACACAAATACAGTTAGAACACTATTCCAATTTACGGCTTGTTGGTGCTGTACCTGTCCTGCTTATATCATTATTAAATATGGTAAAACGTTCCATATTGTAATAACCCTCTCTGAGATTTGTGAGTCATTTGTCAGTGCAACTCAAAATCCCATTTCCAAGGTTTATGAAATCCAAGTCATTAGTCCTGTACAGTACTGAGAAAGTGCTGCAATGTTGCAGGTGCCACCTTTTGATTGTAATGTTAATCTTTGCCTTTCTCCAGATGAATGGATGTAAAAGATCCCATTGTACATTTTCAAAGAAAAAACTGGGGGTGTCACACATTGTGCTATGGCTAATGTTTGTTCCTTAACAGATATCACTAAAATAGATTATCTGGTCATTACCTCCTTACTGCTTGGAAACTATTTGCCTTGTTTCCTACATTATGACTACATTTCAAGAAACGATTGAATTGTCCTTGAGTGCTTTAGGCCACTCCATGGTCACAAAAGTCAATATATAAATCTGGTTTTCTGTCTTTCCCTCTGTACTTTGCTTCTAACTTCTCCCTTCGTCTGGTGATAATTTTCAGAATGATCTTCCCCTTTTACCTCTGTGCAAGCAATCTGCCCACAGGCAGTTCAAAGATATTGCAATCCTGTTTGTAAAAGTATGGCTTCCACTTGAAACTCTATAAATACAAACCAATATCAATATAAACACTTCATCCTATGAATGACAAACATAACCTGGAGGTGACTTAATTGCATTTGATATCTCAATAAAATAATGTTCATGTTATTCCAAAACTTGTAAATTTTAGTGCAAGTATGTTTGAATTTGGGTGATACAGGCGTGCAGAGGTGATCAGATTCCAAGAAAGTCAGCATGAGCGAACAGATTGGTTGGTATTTTGGGGATTATTTTGTATTTGAATGTGCAATAGCTTCATTTTGGCCTTTTGAGTAATTGCCTAGTACTTGGCATGGCTGTATCCTATGGGGCACTGTCCTGGTTCCCTCCACCATGTTCTGGGAAGGTACTTAAGCAGACATTCAGTTCCTATCGAATCACCTCTGCTTAAGTGCAAATTTTAATACCATTTGTAAAAATACGTAGAGTAGATTTCTTTTTTTCTGCATTTGTAACTAAATAGTAAATGTTTTATGTTTTCATTTATAATTTTGTCAGAGTTAATGAACAAGAAATTATCACCATGATTGTTCAGTAATTGTTGACTATTGAAACAAGAACATAGCCTGGGGACACAAGAGACTGCAGATGTCGGAACCTGGAGCAACAAACAAAACAATCTGCTGGAGAAACTCAGGGGGTCAGTCAGCATCTGTGGGAGGAAAGAAATTGTCGATGTTTCGGGTCGAAACCCTGCATCAGAACAACATAGCCTCCAATAAAATGTTTAAGCTCTTTATATTTATCTTTATTAGTCACATGTACATCGAAACACACAGTAAAATGTATCTTTTTGCGTAGAGTGTTCTGGGGGCAGCCCGCAAGTGTCGCTACACTTCTGGCACCAACATAACATGCCCACAACTTCCTAACCCATAACGTCTTTTGGAATGTGGGAGGAAACCGGAGCACCCAGAAGAAACCATGCAGACACAGGGAGAATGTACAAACTCCTTACAGAGAGCGACCGGAATTGAACCCAGGTTGCTGGCACTGTGATAGTGTTATGCTAACCGCTAAAGTAACATTGCCAATGTATTCCCAGCAGAGATATGGGCACATTTATCACCAGGATGGATTTTGTAACTATACCAACCATGTGAAAATGGCTTTTGTTTTTGGATCAGCAAAGCAACAATAATTTATTTGCTTTCAATTAGGGGTAACTGTGGGGTTAGCAAAATTTAAAGTGTTCCCCTTTCTTTTAGTCAACTGCGACCTCAGTTGCTAAATGCAGGTGCATGAAGGTCAGGTCTTGGCAACAGTACCATAACTAGTTGAATGATTCTGCGAACGCATGGTCTAGACTCACACATATGAAGAATGGTCACTTGAACAAGATGCCAGAGAGCAGGTGGCACCTATGAAACTGTACTCCAACACAAGTCAATGATTTTTATGAGCGGTGGGGGAAAATTCAAGCCGGGGAAGTTCGCTTTTTTCATAAAATTCCTTCAGTTTCTGCCTGAATTCACAAGATCCATCTAAGATCCGTTCATGGGAATTATTTTTTGTTTTTAATTCCACAGAACAAATTAGGTACAACTAACTTCCATAATACTCTTGAGAGTTAGTGTTTAGCAATGTATTTCTTTGCTATGCACAATGATACTGCCAGACCTACAGACGGAAAATAAAATTATCAAGCAGGAAAAAAAGTCACCTTACCCATCCCTTACACTTGTGACGTCTTAGACCAAGAGTCTAGGAACACTCAAGTAGATAAAAACAAGTTTCCATGGCAGCACTTGAAGAAAAGCAGAGATACTTTCCTGGTTTTCTTCCCTCAGGTTACCCTTCAATATCCATTGTTGAAAATAGATTCACTGATGGTTTATCTCATTGTATGACCTTGCTATGTAGAAATTGGCAAAGTCACACAATGAGATAAACCATGAGTAAATCATGGCACTCCAAAAGGGATTTCATTGGCTTCTGGAGGTCTTGAGGATCTGAGATGCACTATGTAAATTCAATCTTTCTTATCTAATCTGAAATTTAAGTCCAAGTTTGTCCTGGTTTGATGAGATGAAGAGAAAATATTTCTGGCAAGAATGAATCCTAGTTCCTCATATACAGCCACCAAAAATACAAACATTTCTCTTTCATTTGACTCCAAATGGTACTGATTCCAATAACCTCAGCAGCTGAAGTTTAAGTGACAAAATGGTGCTTGCATGAGAACACAGTGAAACAACATGCTTCATCTTCCTGGGGAGAGGGTTGTCCAAAATGCAGCCTTGTGTATTTTCCACAGCATGAGAGTTTCATAACCAGGACTCTGTTAGCTTATAGGCGATGAAAATTAAAAACAGAAGCTGCGCTACCTTGTTCCCGATATTTGATAACTTTCCCCTGTAACATTCTGAGGTGAATTCCAGGTCAATTGTGACAAAAATAAACTTCCTTTATAGGTCATGATTTAGATGGTCTGACCCCAGATATGCCTGACGCTGGAAACACCTTTCTGGCCTTTCTTGAGGAGCTGAGCATTTGGAATGTTTGTGGCCTGTGATATTCAGGGCTGTTGGAGCTATGAGTTTACATTAGACATGGGTATGGAAAAAGACTCATTTTCAGGCATTTAAGCCTCACAGTGGAATTCCCTCCTTTGTCTCTCCACCTCCCTTCTCTCCTCTAAAGCTTTTGGTCACCATCCTAACAATTGATGCTGTGTGTATTTCTCTTTGACTGCATTGCTAGGAAGTGCCTAGGAATTAATTTCTATATTAATCATTCTGCATAAATGTAAGTTGTTATTGTAAGAAGTCCCATTGCTTTATTCCAGGAATAAAAGGGAATTTGCCCAGTAACGTGTCACTGTGTATTTCTCAGCTGATGGTACTGGAATAAATTATCCTATCTTTTCTCTCATTTCTGCCTGACTTTGCCATCACTACGTCGTGATTATGATGTATTTTCATTAGTACTGATGGAAGATTACGCTATTCAAAGCATGATTTTATGGATGAGACTTTAAACCAAAGGTCCATTTGTTCACCCAGCTAGGTGTAAAAGATCCCATGTCAGAAAAGAGAAGTGGGTTAGTTATGGCATCCTGGATAATACTTACCATCCAATCAAGCTTATTTTAACTATTATCACATTGCTGTTTCTGCAGTCTGGCTATGTACCAATTGGTTGTCATGTTTCTTACAATACAATAGTGACTACATTTTATAAGTATTTCAGTAGCTGTAAAGCACTTTGGGAGTTCCTGAGCTCCTAATGTTCTTTTAATGCAAGACTTCCTTTCATTGACTGCAAAATAATTTACGATATCCTTAATATATAGAAGATGCCATATGTTCTTTGTTTCTATGAAGTACAAGGTTGAATAAAAGAGTTTGGGTCAACCTCTTTGTTCAGTGCTTGGTGGAGTTGGCACAGTGTATAAATGCACTATTATAAGTCTTTGGTGCACAGCAGGAATGAAGTACCTTTCCAGGAATCAAGAACTTAGGACCTGAATGGGGTAAAAAGTCTTGCAAAGATTGTCAATGGCTGCATCTTTGCTTGATAGCAAGGATATCACTCTCAACATTGTTTACCTGCTTAAAAAATGCATCACTTGTTCATAGTTCAGTAACGCACACTTCACTACAGACGTAGAAACACACCTATTTTGTTCCAGATAAATTTAACCATGTAAGCCACGCTGTCAAAACAAAAACTTTGTATGTGGATGGTCTCACGTAATGATGTCAGTCGACAGCACAGGTGAGTGAGGTTGGGGATGAAATTTGGCCTGGGCAATAGCTCAAAACAGACACAAATTAATACACAACCTTTTTAAACCTATTTTTAATTTTCATTGATTTCTGTGGAATCAGCAAATATGTTGGTGTAAGATAAAATATTGCAGATGCTAGATATCTGAAATAAAAAGAGAAAAAAGTAGAAATACACTGCAGGTCAGGTAGCATCTACAGAGAGAGAAACAAAGTTCTGATGACCTTTCATCATGTAACCCACATCTGGCATTCTCTACTGATTTGCCCTTACATCAGAATTGGGGTAAGTTAGAAGTAAGCAGGTTTTAAGATGCAAAGGATGTAAGCTAGGGAACAGAGGACAAATGGGAAGGTCTTTGAAAGGGGAAAGGCAGGAAAGATGTAGAATGATGCAAAGTGAAAGAGTGTGGTATAAGAACAGAAGAACCATCTAGAGCAGTAAAAGCACCATTTGTTCACACTCAGTAAAATGCAGTCCCCACTTAAACATTTGATGAAGGTTTACTAGGATGTTGCCAGGACCCAAGGGTCAGAGTTATTGGGAAAGGTTGAGCAGATTAGGACTTTATTCCTTGGAGCATAGGAGACTAAGTGGTGACCTTATAGAGGTTCATAAAATCATGAGAGGCATAGGTAGGGTGAAATGTACACAGTCTTTTCCCAGGGAAGGGGAACCAGAAACTAGAGGGCATGAGTTTGTGAGAGGGGAAAGATTTAAAAGGGACCCGAGGTGCAACTTCTTCACGCACATGGTGTTGCATATATGGAATGAGCTGCCAAGAGAAATTGGTTGAGGCAGGTACAATAAAAACATTTAAAAGTCATTTTGATAAGTATATGAAAAGGAAAGATTTAGAGGTATATGGGCCAAATGCAAGAAATGGGACTAGCTTAGGTGGGTATCTTGGATGACATGAATGAGTAGGGCCGAAGGGCCTGTTTCCATGCTGTATTACTCTATGACTATGACTAGCTTCTCCTTTTAAGGAGTTGGGGCTGTCCTGGGGGACTGCTTACAGTCCCACGATTGAGGTGGTTAACCTGCAGGTTATATTTTTGTCTATCTTTTACTTTTTTTACAAACTCTCCAAATAAATTTCCTCAATATTATCCACCACCTCCCCACCTCAGCCAAGGGTACATCATACCCAAGGTTGGGAACTACCAGTTGAGAGAAGGTGTGAATGGGAGATGCAGAATCCTTATCTGAAAATACCAAAGGAAAATACTGTGGGTGATCTGAAATAAGGACAGAAAAGCTCATTTTCATCAATAAGTATATCATGATCAGAATGCCCATGGTCAGTATTGAGCCACAAACTCCTTACAAAGCAATTAGAGTTTGTAAGTAGTTCACAGAAACCAAAAGACAAAAGTACTTCCTCAACTAACAAGTGTCCCTTTAAGAGACCAAGCTCCACAATTCTTCAAGTGGTCTTCCAGTCAGTACTTGCTTTTATATGGGCAATGCAGTGATTTCACAGTGCTGATACCAGGTTATGGAGTTTTTTTTAATGGTTAATGAGGGCAGGGTATGCCATGTCATGTCTCACTAGATTAAAACATGCTCAGTACTTTTGGCAAACAGGTTTAAGGCCTATGTGCCTCATAATGTGGAACTTGGTTGCATGAACAGATCTGGCATAAACATTATGAAATAATTCCTGCAGATCTTATTTTCCCTGGTATAGGTTTTTACCTAGCTTACAAGAGTAGCACCCTTTGTTAATATGGTTCAGCTCACCAGAAAAAGGCAGATGGATAATATCCAATATGCTAAGTGATATAATATTTTATTTAATATGTATGGATATAACTCACTAGCACAACAATGAAAGAGAGAAATAAAATTTTCCTTCTACCTTACCTTTTAGTGGATCCTGCATTGATTTTGGCACATTTTGTAATAACAAATGTGGTTTCACCCTCAATGGATTTATTGGCATGGAACAATGGAGGGTAAATTATTCAAAGGTGACAAGTGGTACAAGTCTAGTCACAGTTGGAAAAGAATAGATCTCCAGTTGCACAAGGGTCCAATATCTATCTTGGCAGAAGTTTAATTCCTTCTGCTTAAGGACCAGACAGACTGCTACATCTGGGTTTATGCTAGTAGTCTGTCGAGCCCCATGTGTGGCATGTACCCTAATCTACTAAACTACAAACTGGGAGCTACTGTGCACTCAGTGCTTTCCATCGCATATCCTTGTCATTTCTCCTTCTGTGCTATGCCTGAGTATTGTGGGATATTAATACTTTTGTATTTGATTTTTCTTTTATAGGAGTAAAGATTTCACAAGTGCAAACACTGGAGCAAAGTATTAAATACAACAGACAGAACAAACCATGTGCAATGGCCACTGAAGGTAAGATATGCTGGGACCTGCTGTGCCAATCTGTCCACTTGACTCCTGGGTCCTACTCCCATCTTGAACCTGACATCTGTTGTCTGTTCTTGGGGCAAGGTAGAAAAGGAGGACATTGGCAAAGAACAAAAGAGGAAAGACAATCTGCTCATGTCTTACCTGCTGAGCTTACACAGGTCAGAAAGCGGTTGGTTAGCGCATACAGCAAGCTTCGTAGGAGCTGGAGCAGGAGGGAATTGAATGGGAGTTTGATGATGGAAAGTGCTTTGTAGAATGAGTAAATACTCATTTGTATTTTAATTACATTTGTATTTATGATTAAAGTACTGCAAACCCTTTGCAATATTATTCAGCTCAAAATAAAATTAGTCTTTGATATTGCAATAACACTCCACATTTTATAAAGTGATGTGAAACTAATTTAAATGTTAGTTACTTTTAGTTTGGGTGCCGGAAAAGTAAGATATAAGCAACCTCCCTGGCACTAACTGTTCCCAGTTTGGATGCTGGGAGACATTTTGACTTTTGCCAATATTTTTTAAATGGGTCCCCTTGATACATTGCCTGATCTTTAGTTTAGTTTACTTGTCTCAAGCTCATTAATGTTATTTATCAATGCACACAGATAATACATAGAACACTGTTGTTACTCGTTGTACCAACTTCTCTCATTCTGCACAATTGTATCCAACTTCCTGTTTTGCTGGGAACATGAATCTTCAATTACTTCAATGATTCAAAGGACATTAGTTCATACACAGGTGGCAACCAGTTCCAAGGTGATGGAAGGCTATTAATCTGACAAAGTGTGATGATCCAATTCTCACAATGTTGATTGAGATGTAGAGTAAACAATTGGCATCAAAAATTAACCAGTTCTGCACTAATTTGCTGCATTCTGACAACTATCAATCGGAATCCAAATGAATGAGCAAATGAAAGTCTTTTGTTAAATGCAGTGAATTATTCAATGGTAGGCTGATGTACTTTTTCAAAAGCTCTATATACTACAGTGATCTAGCTTTGCGGAATAAATCAGATTGTGAACTTTCAGTTAATTGTTGATAACATTCTTAGAGGGTTTATGATTCTGGTCCCACAACTTGCCTTCTGCTAAAAAGAGTACACAATTGTCTCTTGCATGAGTCAATTAGAGATGTTATGTGTTTTTACATGGCTTGCATTGTTTTCTATTGAAAAGTGAAATGACTGCACCTATTTAAGTAATGGTTGATGGCTCACATAATATTAGAATCAAGTTTTAAATGGGATAATAAAATGTAGTTACCTTGCTTGCATTAACTGATCCAGACCAGTGCGTGCCCAAACTGTATATTACCTGTTGTGTAATATAGATTATGTCTGATGTCAGATTATATATTTGTTGAAGAGTGTAAAGGAGAAATGAGTTGGGATTATACAGTGCATTTCATTACATTAGAGCACCCAAAGCATATAATGGTGAATGGAGAACCTTTTGATGTGCAGTCACTGTTGTAATGCAGCAAATGCATCAGTCAATACTCAGCAAATCTCACAAAATGCAAGTAAATCATGGCTTAGATTGTGTGAGGAAGTGTTGGATCTAATAAGATATCTAGCCTCTCTGCATATTGTGCCACAATATCTGATGGATTGTCTGGAAACCTCTGTGCATGTTGAGCAAAGACAAAGGTGGGAAGATGTGCCTGGAAGCTGTGGAAGTGGGTGAGGTTCTCAATGAATACTTCTCTTCAGTATTCACCAAGGAGAGGGGTCTTGATGATGCTGAGGACAGTGTTGGTGAGGGTAATGTTCTAGAGTATGTAGATATTAAGAGAGAGGATGTGTTGGAGCTGTTAGAAAATATTAGGATGGATAAGTCTCCGGGGCCTGATGGAATATTCCCCAGGCTGCTTCGTGAGGCGAGGGAGGAGATTGCTGAACCGCTGGCTAGGATCTTTGAGTCCTCATTGTCCACGGGGATGGTACCGGAGGATTGGAGGGTGGCGAATATTGTCCCCTTATTCAAAAAAGGTAGTAGGGATAGTCCAGGGAATTACAGACCAGTGAGCCTTACGTCTGTGGTGGGTAAGCTGCTAGAAAGGATTCTAAGAGATAGGATCTATGAGCATTTAGAGAATCATGGACTGATTAGGGACAGCCAGCATGGCTTTGTGAAGGGAAGATCTTGCCTCACAAGCCTGATAGGGTTCTTTGAGGAAGTGACCAGGAAGGTTGATGAGGGTAGTGCAGTAGATGTGGTCTACATGGATTTTAGTAAGGCGTTTGACAAGGTTCCGCATGGTAGGCTTCTTCAGAAGGTTAGAGGCCAAGGGATCCAGGGAGGCTTGGCCGTGTGGATTCAGAATTGGCTTGCCTATAGAAGGCAGAGGGTTGTGGTGGAGGGAGTGCATTCAGGTTGGAGGGCTGTGACTAGTGGTGTCCCGCAGGGATCAGTTCTGGGACCTCTACATTTTGTGATATTTATTAATGACTTAGATGAGGGGGTGGAAGGGTGGGTTAGCAAGTTTGCAGATGACACAAAGATCGGTGGTGTTGTGGATAGTGTGGAGGGCTGTCGAAGCTTACAGAGGGATATTGATAGGATGCAGAGCTGGGCTGACAAGTGGCAGATGGAGTTCAATCTGGAGAAGTGTGAGGTGGTACACTTTGGAAGGACAAACTCCAAGGTGGAGTACAAGGTAAATGGCAGGATTCTGGGCAGTGTGGAGGAGCAGAGGGATCTGGGGGTTCATATCCATAGATCACTGAAAGTTGCCTCACAGGTGGATAGGGTAGTTAAGAAACCTTATGGGGTGTTAGCTTTCATAAATCGTGGGATCAAGTTTAAGAGCTGTGAAGTAATGATGCAGCTTTACAAAACTCTGGTTAGACCACGCTAAGAGTACTGTGTCCAGTTCTGATCGCCTCATTATAGGAAGGATGTGGAGGCATTGGAGAGGGTGCAGAGGAGATTTACCAGGATGCTGCCTGGATTAGAGAGTATGGATTATGAGGAGAGACTAAAGGAGCTAGGGCTTTACTCATTGGAGAGAAGGAGGATGAGGGGAGACATGATCGATGTATCCAAAATATTAAGAGGAATAGATAGAGTGGACAGCCAGTGCCTCTTTCCCAGGGATCCAATGCTCAATACAAGAGGGCATGGCTTTAAGGTAATGGGTGGGAAGTTCAAGGGAGATGTCAGAGGGAGGTTTTTCACCCAGAGAGTGGTTGGTGCATGGAATGTGCTGCCTGGGGTGGTGGTGGAGGCTGATATGTTGGTCAAGTTCAAGAGATTGTTAGATAAGCATATGGAGGAATTTAAGATAGGGGGATATGTGGGAGGAAGGGGTTAGATAGTCTTAGGTGTGGTTTGAAGGTCGGCACAACATGGTGGGCCGAAGGGCCTGTATTGTGCTGTATTGTTTTATGGTTCTATGGTTCTATGGTTCTATTCCTTAAAGTGCCGCAGTCCAGATTCACCTAAAAAAAAACTCCAACCATTTCTGTGTCTGCAATGCACCTCACCTTTAAGAGATGAAGTTTGCCTTTGAGTTGCACAAGCCAGGGCTTACTGCTGATGATGCATGCAGCCAATGAACAGTGCAGATTGTGCTGGGTGCATGCAGGATTCATACAAAACAGCCAGCAGCATGGATTTATCATTAATCTATCATTAACACATGTTAATCACATGCTGCCATCTCCACCCTGATTTATGGGAGTTATCTAATGGAACTCCCCTTTAGCTCCAAAATCATGCATTTTCAGAAGCTTTTAAGATGAGCCCAAACATTAAAGCAAGGCCATGCATTCGCACAAGATGGACTAAATGCTTGTCCTCTTTTGGAGAATGCAAGATTCAGTGCTTGACTATTAGCTGTATGTTTGTTGATAGTGGGAACTTTATAAAACAGAAGGTACATTGGCAGTAATGGGACCTCTGCTATCTATTGTAATGGCAGGCAAGGACAGAGCATGTTGATTAATAGAAAATGATTGATAATCAAAATTCTCCAAAATTTGCCTCACCGGCTTCACACAGCACAGTTGAGCTAAGTGCAAATAGCAAGAAGATTATCTGGTAAATTAGGCTGAGGAGCTGCAGATGGAAATAGCCACATGAAATTATAATGTTGTGGTGATTACAGAGACCTACTCAAACTAGGTCAGGTTTAGGAATGAAATATTCCTGAACACAAAGAAAGGAAAGAGTTGGGAAGGAAAGTGGTAACAGTGTTGTTTAAGAAGAATATTGCAGGGGTATCCTGAAGGGGTCAAGGAATCTGTCTGGTTAGAGTAAAGGAACAATATACTTGCCATTGCAGCACTAACTGTATTCTACAAGACATCAGCCAGCAGGGAGGATATGGATGAGCAAATTTGCAGGGAAGTTACAGAGAGGTGTAAGAGTAGTGATAATGGCCTTCAATTCTCTAGCATAGATGGGGTTAGTAATACAGGAATCAGAATCAGATTTATTATCACTGACTTATATGATGTGAAATTGTTGTTTTGCGGCAGCAGTACGGTGCAGAGACATAATATTACTATACATTAGTAAAATAGTGTAAACAAAAGCAATAATGAGGTGGTGTTCATGGGTTCATGGACTATTCAGAAATCTGATGGTGGAGGGTAAGAAGCCATTCCTGAATCATTGAGTGTGGGTCTTCAGGCTCCTGTACCTCCTCCCCGATGGTAGTAACGAGAAGAGGGCATGTCCCGGATAGTGAGGGTCATTAGTGATGGATGCTGCCTTCTTGAGGCACCGCCTCTTGTGTCCTCGATGGTGAGGAGGGTTGTGCCTGTGATGGAGTTGGCTAAGTCTACAACTCTTTGAAGCCTCTTGCGATCTTGTGCATTGGAGCCTCCATACCAGTCTGTGATGCAACCAGTCAGGATGCTCTCCACTGTACATCTATGGAAATTTGTAAGAGCCTTTGGTAACATACCAAATCTCCTCAAACTCCTAATGAAGGAGAGCCTCTATTTTTATGATGATAAAGAGGAAGAATTTATGGATAGGAGAACTTTCTTGTCCCAATAATAAAGAAGGTATTGCCACATCTGCTTCTGTAGGGTAAGGTTGATCAAGTGGAGCAGGTGTCAGTGGAGGGAAATTTGCGAAACACTGCTCATTATATCATAAGATTTGGATTGGGTCTGGATAAGGGCAAGAAAGCACACCAGAGAGAAAAATAATATTTTCAGTGCTTTGCAAATGATCCTCGCTTTTGAAAATTGGAATCAAAGGTTGACAATTGTAATTGAACAAAGGACAGTCTTTAAAGTAAAAATGGTATAGTCTACTTCATTCCTACTAGTGGGCAAGATAAAGGAACTAAACTCAAGTCTCCCTGGGTAACAATAGAGAGAAAGACGAGGCAAAAAAAAATAGATTATGACAATTGTCAGATTGATATCACTAGTGAGGAACCCGCTGACTACAGAAAACTCAGAGAGGAAATGAAAAAGGAGATAAGGGCAATAAGAAAATATGATACTAAATTGGCAGCAAACGTAAAAGAGAGACAAACGTGATCTCAGATAATAAATCAGAAAAATTTGTAAAGTGGTCTAATTAGAGATATAATGGAGACCATACATTGAGGCGGAGGGCATTGCTAAGACATTAAGTACTATACATCCGGTCTTACCAAGGAAGAAACCGTTGCCACTGAAAGATGAGGTATTTGATAGACTAAAAATTGACAAAGAGAAGGTACTAGAAAGGCTGGCTCTAGTTAAAGCAGGTAAGTCATCAGGTCTAGATAGCTTGCCTCCTAGGTTACTGAGGATAGGAAGGGTGAAAATTGCAGATGGTCTCACTGTAAACTTACGGTTATTCTTAGAGAGAGAGGACTGGGGAATTGTGAATATTAGATCCTTGTTCAAAAAATGGAATTATGATTGACCCACAAGATGCTGGAGGAACTCAGCAGGCCAGGCAGCATCTGTGGAGAAAAGCAGGCGGTCAATGTTTCGGGTCAGGACCCTTCTTCAGGACTGGAGATAGGAAAAGGGGAAGGCCAATATATAGGGGGGAAAAGAGAACAGTGATAGGTGGACAAAAGAGGGGAGGTGGGGTGGGCACAGGGTGGTGATAGGTAGATGCAGGTAAGAAATAGTGATTGGCAGCAGTGGGGGAGGAAGGGAGAGAAGATCCCCCAGGGTAAGGGTCAAAGGTATGGAGGCAGGCGCCCATGGGGGGAGGGGAGGAGAGGAAAAGAAAAGAGAAAAGAAATGGTGAGGAGAAAAAGAGAGATAGGCTGGGAAAGGGAAGAAAAGAAGAGGCGGGGGGGTGGTTGGTTTACTTGAAGTGGGAGAATTCGACGTTCATGCTGTTAGGCTGTAAGGTCCCAAGATGGAAAATGAGATGTTGTTCTTCTAGTTTGTGTTTGGACTTCTCCTGGCAGTGGAGGAGGCTGAGGGCTGACATATCAGTGATGGAGTGGGAGGGGGAGTTCAAGTGACTGGCAATGGGGAGATGCAGATCGCAGTTACGGACGGAGCGCAGGTGTTCTACAAAATGGTCACCTAATCTGCGTTTGGTCTCACCAATGTAGAGGAGGCCACACTTGGAGCACCAAGTGCAGTAGATGATATTAGGGGAGGTGCAGGTAAATCTCTGTCTCACCTGAAAAGACCATTTGGGTCCCTGGATAGAGGTGATAGAAGGTAGGGGCAGGTGAAAAGTCCCAGGGTGGGAGCGGGATGGGTGGGGGGGAGGAGTGAACTATGGTGTTGTGGAGAGAGCGGTCCCTGTGAAAGGCAGAAAGGGGTGAGGAGGGGAAGATATGCTTGGTGGTGGAGTCCCCTTGGAGATGGCGTAAGTGGTGAAGAATGATGTGTTGGATACATAGGCTGGCGGGATGAAATGTCAGGACCCTATCCCTGTTGAGTCTGGGAGGCAGGGGGACGAGAGCAGAGGTGCGGGAAATGGCAGAGGTGTGGGTGTGAGCTCTCTCAACCACATTAGGGGGGAAGCCATGTTTAGTAAAGAAGTTGGGTATCTCTGATGTCCTGAAGTGGAAAGCCTCATCACGTGAGCAGATGCATTGGAGGTGGAGAAATTGAGAGAAAGGGACATCATTCTTGCAAGAGACAGGGTGAGAGGAGCTGTAATCAAGGTCACTGTGGGCATCAGTGGGTTTGTTGAAGATGTCAGTGGATAAAGAATCTCCAGAAATGGAGATGGAGAGATTGAGAAAGGAGAGACAGGTATCAGAGATAGTCCAAGTGAGTTGGAGAGCTGGGTCAAAATTAGTGGTGAAATTTATGAAGCTGTCAAATTCAGCACAGGTGCAAGAGGTGGCACCAATGCAGTTGTCAATATAGCAGAGAAAGAGTTGAGGAATGGGGCCAGAGTAGGCTTGGAATAGAGACTGTTCAATGTAGCCAACGAAAAGGAAGACATAGCTGGGGCCCATGCAAGTGCCCATGGCTACAACTTTGGTCTGTAGAAAGTGAGAGGAATCAAAAGAGTTGTTTTGGGTGAGGACAAGTTCAGCCAGGTGGAGGAGAGTGTTAGTGGAAGGGGACTGCTTCTCTTTCTGGTCGAGAAAGAAGCAGAGGGCTGTGAGGCCGTCATGATGGGGAATGGAGGTATACAGGGACTGGACGTTCATGGTGAAGATGAGGTTGTGCATGCCAGAGAACATAAAGTTATGGAAAAGTTGGAGGGTGTGTGAGGTGTCACGGATGAAGGTAGGAAGGGATTGGACCAGGTGGGACAGAATAATGTCCAGGTACGAGGATATGAGCTCACTGGGGCAAGAGCACATGGAGACAATAGGTCTGCAGGGACAGTCCTTCTTGTGGATTTTGGAGAGAAGATAGAAGCAGGCAATCCTAGGTTCTACCTATCACCACCTTGTGCCCACCCCACCTCCCCTCTTTTGTCCACCTATCACTGCTCTGTTTTTCCCTCCTATATGTTGGGCTTCCCCTTTTCCTATCTTCAATCATGAAAAAGGGTCCTGACCCGAAATGTTGACTGCCTGTTTTTCTCCACAGATGCTGCCTGACCTGCTGAGTTCCTCCAGCATCTTGTTGTTTTTCATCTAGATCCCAGCATCTGCAGCATCTTATGATTAACCCAGGTTTATAAATTTAACCTCAGTGATGGGAAGATTTAAGAAATAATCCAGAACAAAATGTTCCACTGTGGAATGTGGGAAGTGAAAAAAAAATTCTGTTTTAATGATGAATTGTTCCTCAGTTTAGCTTCCAGTTCCTACCTTGAAGGGTTAAGCAAATATTTTTATTGCAAATTGATCTCCTTTTATGAATTTATGAAATGAAACTTTTGATCCTCTGAAACTTGCAAACTGCTGCCCTGTCTCTAACTCTCTTTCCTGTTCAAAGTCTATTGCAGTTGCTTCACAAATCTATGCTCACCTCTCCTGTAATTCTATGTTGAGTCCATTAACTAGTCTCCTGGTTCTGTTAAAGCAGGGAAAACACTTTTATCATTGTCGCATATTCTTTGAGTCCCTTGAACTATTTCTCCTCATTCTCATTCTGTTGGGATCTTTGACAAAATGATCATTATACAATCCTCAGTTTCATTAACAACTGCTCTGAAAATGACCTAGACAACATTCAGACATGGGCTGATAAGCAACAAGGAACATATACACCACAAAAGTGCAAGGCAATGACTATCACTAACAAGAGAGATCCAACTTCTTACATTTGACATTTAATGGCATTACCATCACTGAGTGTCCACCAGTAACATCCTGGGGGCAGTCAACACTGACTAGAAGCTTATCTGGTTAGCCACATAAATATTGATGCTACTAAAGCAGGTCAGAGGCTGGATACCCTGTGGTGAGTGACCCACTTACTGTCATGCCAAAGTCCTTCCACCATCTTCAAGATACAAGTCGGAAGCATGATGGAATTCTGCCCACTGCTAGGAAGCATGTAGTTCCAACACTGTGGTGTCTATATCTTGAAGCTCTTTACCCAACTGCATTGTGGGAGTAACTTCACCAGAACGACTGCGGTGTCACAGAGTCATAGAGTCTTACAGGTCCTTCAGCCTACCGTGTCCATGCTGACCATCAACTACCCATCCACCCTAATCCCATTTACCAGCACCTGGTCTGCAGCCTTTGATGACTTGGCAATTCAGGTGCTTGGTTAGATACTTCTTTAGTGTTGTGTGAGTACCCGCTTCCACCACCCACTTAGGCAACGTGTTCTGGATTCCAACCACCCTCTGGGTGAAAAAACTCTTCCTCAGACAATCAACACAGGTGCACTTCAAGGATGTGTGTTTAGCTCACTGCTCGTCTCTCTCTACACTCATGACTGCGTGGCTAGGCACAGCTCAAATGCCATCTATAAATTCGCTGATGACACCACTGTTGTTGGAAGAATCTCAGATGGCAACGAGTAGGGTAACAGGAGTGAGATAGATCGGATGGTTGAGGGCTGTCACAATAACAACCTTGTACTCAACATCAGCAAGACCAAAGCAAGATTGTGGACTTCAGGAAGAGAAAGTTGGGAGAACATGCACCAGTCTTCATTGAGGGGTCAGCAGTGGAAAGAGTAAGCAACTTCAAGTTCCTGGGTGTCAACATCTCAGAGGATCTATCCTGGGTCCAACACATTGATGCAATCATGAAGAAGGCACGCCAATGGCTCTACTTCATTTGGAGTTTGAGGAGATTTGGTATATTACCAAAGACTCTTACAAATTTCTATAGATGGACGGTGGAGAGCATTCTGACTGGTTGCATCACCGCCTGGTATGGAGGCTCCAATGCGCAGGATCGCAAGAGGCTGCAGAGGCTTGTAGACTCAGCCAGCTCCATCACGGGCACAACCCTCCCCACCATCGAGGACATCTTCAAGAGGCGGCACCTCAAGAAGGCAGCATCCTTCATTAAGGATCCTCACCATCCAGGACATGCCCTTTTCTCATAACTACCAGGGAGGAGGTACAGGAGCCTGAAGACCCACACGCAATGATTCAGGAACAGCTTCTTCCCCTCAGCCATCAGATTTCTGGACGCTCCATGAACCCATGAACAGTCCCTTGTTATTCCTTTTTTTTTGCACTATTTATTTTGTAATTTATAGTAATTTTATGTCTTTGCACAGTACTGCTGCTGCAAAACAATAAATCTCACATCATATAAGACACTGATAATAAACCTGATTCTGGTTCTGATTCTCTAGACCTCCCTTAACCCATGTTCTCTAGTTTTTGGCATAGTTGTTCAAGAAGGCAGCTCACCACTGCCTTCTCAAGGGTAATTAAGGACAGGCCTTGGCATCAATATCTATTGGCATTGGTATTGGTTTATTATTTTCACTTGTACCAAGGTACAGTGAAAAACTTGTCTTGCATACTGATCGTACAGGTCAATTCATTACACAGTGCAGCTACATTGAGTCAGTACAGAGTGTATTGATGTAGTACAGGTAAAAACAATAACAGTACAGAGTAAAGTGTCACAGCTACAGGGAAAATGCAGTGCAATGAGGTGCAAGGTCACAACAAGGTAGATCGTTAGGTCATAGTCCATCTCATTGTATAAGGGAACCATTCAATAGTCTTATCACAGTGAGGTAGAAGCTTCCTTAAGCATGGTGGTACGTGCCCTCAGGCTTCTGTATCCTCTACCCGATGGAAGAGGAGAGAAGAGAGAATGACCCGGGTGGGTTGGTTCTTTGATTACACTGACTGCTTCACCAAGACAGCAAGAGGTAAAGACAGAGTCCAAGGAGGGGATACTGGTGTCCATGATGTGCTGGGCTGTGTCCACAACTCTCTGCAGTTTCTTGCTGTGCTGGGCATAGCAGTTGCCGTACCAAGCCGTGATACATCCATATAGGATGCTTTCTATGGTGCATCGGTAAAAGCTGGTGAGAGTCAAAGGGGACAAATCAAATTTCTTTAGCCTCCTGAGGATGTAGAGGCGCTGGTGAGCTGGTGATCTAGATCCCAAAAAAGTGAATGAATAAAAAATGGTTGAACAGGTTAAACAAATTGAAGCCAGAAAATTATTTGTAATGGCTACTCATCCCATTGCACAGTGAATGCATAAATTAGGTAGAATTTTGTATGTTTATTGTCACTGAAAGGGGTAATGTGAAAAGAAGCGAACTATGACTATGCCGACACATTCAGTTTGAAAATTAAGAAAATGTAACTGTATTGTGCAAACAGACAGATAAGGAATGTTTTAGAAACAAACTGTAAAGGCTGTCTTTGCAAATCAGTATCCTACTGCAGAACAGATGGAAAAGAAAGTATTGACAAAGAAGTAGAGACATGATTGAATTTAGCCTCAGGAGGAGGTATATGTTTGTCACCCATTATTTAGCTTTTATCATGGTAAAACTTTAGCAGTGGAAACATTGCTTTTATTGTATGTGAGAGATGAAAGCAATCTCAGACCCTCTAAGAAGGATGAATGTGGGCTAAAGTCTAACCTTTTGACTTCAGATTAGAAAGGGATCAATGCTGACTGGAGCCTAACCTTTCTTCTCAGTCTCACAGAAAAGCAGCAAAAGCTGTCTGGGCCAGCCGAGATACATTCACAGGTTTCAATAAGCATCTCTTCCATGAGTGCTCTCTCACCAGTGGAAATTGATAGTGTAAAATGAAGTTTGCTTTAGACTTATAAACTACTTCTTAATACTGACATGTATTACCTTTGTAATGACAAATAAAATCATCTGCTCATAATCCTATTGGTGTCAATTCCAGGCATTGATCCCTTGCATAAAATCATACCTTACCACCTTCGTAGTCCCCCAAACATCCGTCCTCATTTCCTTTTATTTCTCATCTCCATCTGTTCCTTGACTACATCACTTGAAGATGCATCAGGTTCCATACACATCCCAATGAAAGTCTGTGATATGTCACCACCACATTTCTGGACCAATCCAATTACTCTAATTAGTCTGATGCCTGAAATTGGTTGTGCAGAATTTTACCACAACAAAAAGGGCCCCATTTCTCATCTCGGCAAAGGGTTTGACACAGAATACTGGGTGTCACGTATAAGTTTTCTATCACATATCATCTCTATCACCAGCACTATTTCCACCCTTGTATCTTTTCTTGACCCTTCCCCTCTTTCGAGATAGAGATGTTACATAAAGGCAGGTTGTTGCTGAATTATGATTATTAGTGGGAAAAATATATGTGGCTTCACGTATTTGTACAATCAACACACCTTAGTGCCTTTAAGAGAGAAAACTTAAATGGGGAATCAGGGTCGATGAAATGTCTTTCACGAGTAAGATTAAAGAGAATCCCAAGGCATTTTACACATACATTAAAAACAAGAGAACAACTCGGGAGAGCGTAGGGCCACTCAAGGACAAAGGAGGGAAGTTCTGCCTGGAGCCAGAGGAAGTAGGCAAGGTACAAATGAATACTTTATATCGGTATTCACCAAGGAGAAGGACATATAGAATAGGGAGGTGATGGATGGATATGCTGGCAATTTGATATCAAGGTGGATAAGACCCTAGGACCTGATCTATCCCAGGTTATTGAGAGAGGCAAGAGAGGAGGTTGCTGGGGCCTTCACAGAGATGTTTGTATCCTCTGTAGTCACAGGAAAGTTTGCAAAGGACTGGAGAGTAGTCAGTGTTGTTCTTCTCTTTAAGATGGGCAATAGAGGCCATCCAAGAAATTATAGGCCAAGTGAACCTTTCGTCAGTGTAGGGAAATTATTGGAGAAAATTCTTAGGGATATGATCTACTTATATCTGGAAAAACATAGATTATTAAGGATAATCACCAAGGGTTTAGGCGGGGGAGGTCGTGCTTACAAACTTGATTAATATTTTTGAGGATATGACGACAATTGATGAGGACAGGGCAGTGGATGTTGTCTACATGGACTTCAGCAAAGCATTCGACAAGATCCCTCATGTAGGCTGATCCAGAAGATTAAGGCACATGGGATCCATGGAGCCTTGGTATATTGGATTCAAAACTGGCTTAACCATACAAGGCAGAGGACAGTGGTGAAGGGGTTTTATTCTGACTGGAGGTCTGTGACCAGTGGCATTCTGCAAGAATCAGTGTTGGGACTTCTGTTGTTTGTGATATATAACTTGAAAGAAAATGTAGGTGGGCTAATTAGTAACTTTGCAAACGACTCAAAGTTGTGGATAGCGAGGAAGATTGTTCAAGGATACAGCAGGATATAGATCAGTTGGAAATATGGGCAGAGAAATGGCAGATGAAGTTTAATTCTGACAAGTGTGAGCTGTTGAACTCTTTGAGGTCAACTGCAAGGGGAAAGTACACAGTAAATGGCAGGACCCTTGGGAGCATTGATGTACAGAGGGACCTTGGGGTGTAAGTCCATAGCTCCCTGAAAGTGGCAACATAAGTAGATAGGGTGGTAAAGAAGACATGTGGCATACTTGCCATCATTGGTGGGGTGTTGAATGTAAAACATAGAACATAGAACTGTGCAGCACAGGAACAGGCCCTTTGACCCAGGATGTTGTGCCAGACTAACTAAATTAGTAATCAAATGTGCAACTAAACTAATCCCTTCTACCTACACAATGTCCATATCCCTCCATTTCCTGCACAGTCAAGTGCCTATCTGCGAGCCTCTTGAACGCCTCCATCGTATTTGCCTCTACCACCACACCTGGCAGCGCATTCCAGGCACCCACCACCCTCTGTGTAAAAACCTTACCCCGCACATCTCCTTTGAACTTACCCCCTCTCACCTTAAATACATGTCCTCTAGTATTAGACATTTCAATCCGGAGAAAAGATACTGGCTATCTACTCTATCTACGCCTCTCATAATCCTATAAACCTCTATCAGATCTCCCCTCAGCCTCTGCCACCCCAGAGAAAACAACCCAAATTTGTCCAACCTCTCCTTATAACACATGCCCTTTAATCCAGGCAACATCCTGGTAACCCTCTTCTGCACCCTCTTCAAAGCCTCCACATCTTTCCTATAATGGAGTGACCAGAATTGAATGCAATACTTCCGATGCAGCCTAACCAGAGTTTTATAAATATGAAACATATAAAACTTCCTGCCTCTTGAACTCAGTGCCTCGACTAATAAAGGCGAACATACTATACTTCTTTACCAGCCTATCAACCTATGTAGCTAATTCTGAATCCAAATGGCCAATTCACCATGGATCCCATGCATCTTAATCTTCTGGAGGAGCCTCCCATGAGGGACCTTGTTAAGCACCTTACTAAAATCCATGTAAACAACATCCACAGCTCTACCTTCATCAATCACCTTCGTCACCTCCTCGAAAAGCTCAATCGTTTGTAAGACACAACTCACCCCACACAAAGCCATGCTGACTGTCCCTAATTAGGCCATGGTTTTCCAAATGCTCCTAAATCCCTAAGAATCCTCTCCGGATAAAAGTCAGGAAATCATGTGTAAAATTTGGTTAGGCCACACTTGGAGTACTGTGTGTAGTTCTGGTCGCAAGATTACAGGAAGGATGTGAAGGCTTTGGAGAGGGTACAGAGAGTAAGCTACAAAGAAAGGCTGGACACATTTGGATTGTTTTCCCTGGAGTGGCTGAGGCTGAGGGGTGACCTGATAGAGGTTTATAAAATTATGAGAGGCATAGATAGGGTAGATAGACTTTTTCCCCAGGTGAAATGTCAAATACTAGAGGGCTTCAAGGGAAAAGGGAGATAGATTAAAGGAGGTTTATGAGGCAAATGGTAAGTGCCTGGAACGGGCTTCCAGGGGAAGTGGTGGAAGCAGATACAATAGCAACATTTAAGAGGCATTTAGACAGACGCGTGAACAGGCAGGGAGCGGAGCGATAGAGACCATGTGCAGGCAGATGGGATTAGTTTGGAATGTTGTTACGGTCGGTGCAGCATCGTAGGCTGAAGGACCTGTTACTGTGCTGTACTGTTCGATGTCCTTTAACAGAAAATCACCCCATGGTGCAACACAGGAGAACTAATTATAAAATTAATAAGGAAAATATCTCTCCCCTTTGCAGTTTATTTCATTGTGACTGTTTATTACAACCATTCTTGTACTGCTGTGATAATTAAACAGTTGTTGATTTTGAAATTTTGGAGAAAGCTTCTCTACAGTACTGAGACATCAATATCTACAAATGTGTTATTGAAACTTACACCTGCCTAAAGGACATCCATAAATTTACATACAAGCCCAATCCCAGTATCCAGGACATGCGTGTGTTTTGTAATGTGTGTTTTCATGCTTGAAATTATTTAGGTCAACCATTACCCGCAATCTCTTCGGACCCTTTTGCTCTGCTTTAAATTAAATCCCTGTCCAGCTTGCTGGTGTTCCAAAAAGAAAACCCATCTCGGGTTCAGTGATGATGCTGTGACACAGTGGGCTGTCTCCACACCTGCGGAAAATGGCATCCGGTGCAGCCAAAGTCTGTGCTAGGTGATGCGATGCTGGGTGAATGGGCCAACGTGCAGAGACTTGCTCAAAGTCACCCTGCTGGCTGTCAATTTTAATTGCAAATTCCTGGATTTTTTTTTAAATGCAGGCGCTGCCTTCAGGCTACACGAGGAGGCAAGAGAGCAGAGAGTGAGTCAGAGTTGCTGTACTGAATCAAAAAGACAAAGAATTAGTCACAAATAATCAGAGAGCAGAAGCCGGAGCTGGAGGGTAGTAGCATTGTTTTGTCTAATTACCTCAGAGGAGCGAGTCCTAATTGTTAGAGCAAATGTAAGGTTTAAATTTTTCAGTTTTAACTGATAACAGAAAACATGGAAAATCTCTCCCAAATTCTACATGGAAAGCCTTATTTTTTAAATTCATTTTCATTGATAAAACTCTTAATAAATAGCAGTAACTATCAACCAGGTGGAATTTATATATTTATTCATTTTCCTTTACGAATGCCCCACGAGGCTTCAAAATATTCATTCAGATGTCTGACCGATCCTATTTGTTTCTGAGATACACTGGTCAATGGTGGTGATGGTGAACAAGTATAGAAGTGCAGATGGAGAAGGGAGGAAAAGCTAAAGGTGCTTCCAGTGGGAAAAAATAAGCGGTGTTGTTGAGGAAATAATTATGTTGAAGCCTGAACCAGCCTGTGATCGGTATCATTGTTTATTTTGAATTAGTTGTGCTTTATACAGAATGAAACTCGATGCATCTCCTGACCGAAACTGAAAATACCAGATTTTACCAAATACTAATAAAAAGCATTAAAAACATCCCTGAACTGGAGCAAAAAAAGTCTGTAAAATGCAGGCACTACTGTAAGCACAGGAGATTTCTTTTGCAGTTCATCAAGAAGTGGAAAATGATTATGAATAGATGTTCCAGCAGACTTCATGGAAAGGAAGAGGGTGTGTAAAAAAGTGAGCTGTGCTTGAACACTGTCAAAAACATCAGGAGGCTTTGCTTTAAAACATATTCTGAATAGAAATTGCTTATTAGAACTGAGACACACATAAAAGAAAAATAGTGATGTCGGTTCCAGCTACAAGGCTGATGAACTAACATCCCAGGGTTTCTTACAGGAGTCAACAATAAAAGAATTAACTCCTCATGGACTAATTTATCTAAGAAATTGTATTTTCCTATCTCTTTCCTTCTTCCACACTACCATCAGCCATCACAGGCTCCAAAATTAGGAACATTTTTAGACAGTGAGTACTCAGTCAGACAATAAAGGTTCAAGGATGATTGAGATTTATCTTCGATTGTTGCCTCGATTTTTGCCTCAGAGATCTGGGTTCAGGGAAAATCTTCATTAATTCCCTTTGATAAATAAGCTACACCAGTAAACTAAATTACTCCTAATATATGTTTACGTAAAAATATCAGAAAGATGAGTGTTGTCTTCCAACATGAATGACGGCCACTGCAAAGAGAATGGTCAAACAACCTGCTCCCAGACCACTGTTAATGTTCAGAGAAGTACATGAGGGTTGGATGAAGCAGTTCCCTTCCCGTGGAGAGGCGACTGACCTCCTTAGAGGATGTGAACTTGTGGGGAAGCCTTTGTTACAGGGAGCAGTAAAGGACCAAAAAATGCCAAGGATGAGAGGCGACTTGATAGAAGTGTATAAGATGATAAGAGGCATAGATGGAGTGGACAGTCAGAGCCTTTTTTCCAGGGCAACAATGGCTAACTCAAGGAGGCACAATCTTAAGGTGATAGGAGGAAGGTATGAGAGGGATGTCAGAGGAAAGTTTTTTACACAGAGAGTGGTGAGTGCGTGGAATGCACTGCCGGCAGAGGTTGTGGGGGCAGATACATTAAGGACATTTAAGAGACTCTTAGATAGCCACATGAATGATAAGAGAAATGGGGGGCTATGTGGGAGGGAAGGGTTAGATAGATATTAGAGCAGGATAAAATGTCAGCACAACGTCGTGGGCCGAAGGGCCTGTTCTGTGCTGTAATGTTCTATGTTCTATAACCATTTCTCAGAAAACGGTATATTGTGTACAGGAAACAGTAGTGGAAAACATATTTTTCATATATTATATTCTTCATATTTTCTGATGACATAGAAGGAAGTCATTCAGTCCACCAAATTTATGTTGATTTTCAGAGCAATCTCATCAGTCCCATTCCACAACTTATTTCTCTAAAATCTATTCTCTCTCACCTACTCATCAAATCCCCCTTAATTCTCCAGTCACCCACCTACCTGAGGGGTAATTTACATTAGTCAACTAACCTACCAATCAGCATGTATTTGGGATGTGGTAGGAAACTGGACACCAGGGGGAACCCAATGCCATCACAAATTTCACACAGAAAGCGCTGGAGGTCAGGATTGAAACTAGGCTGCTGGAGTTGTGTGGCTGGTGCATTAACTGCATTTTACTATGTAGTCAATGACAAGATAACAGTAAAGTTAAAGACATGAAATAATCACTACCTACTGCACCAATGATCCCAGTAACTGGAGGAATATTTGACACTGTTCTAGTAATGCTGATAGTTGCTCTCTGCAGAGATGAACAACTGTAAATAAAAACAGAAAATGCTGGAAATAGTCAGAAGGTCAGGCAGCATTTGTGAAGCGAGAAGACAATAGAGACTGGAATCTGAAACGGAAGAAAAAGAACACTGGAAGAACTCGGCAGGTCAAGCAGCATCTGTGGAGGCAAAAGGTGTAAGTCAGTGATTCAGGTCAAGACCCTGCATCAGAACATCGACTAACACCTTTTGCCTCCACAGATACTGCTTGACCCACTGAATCCTTCCAGCAATGGTTTTCATGGAGAGAGAAACAGAGTTGATGACCTTTCATTAGAAATTATATTGATTTACTTTTCTGAACTAAATGGATGTTAATGATGCAGAGAAGCAGCTGTATAGAAATTGCTGGCACCAAAGTCCTGTGCTATTTTATCTGCACCAATGCAGAAGATGTGTGCCTGTTTGCCGAGTAAGGTCCCAGCTGTCCATCTATAGTTAGAAACAGTGAGCTGTTCAAACATGGGTAAGTAATGAACACATGTTTAGGAATAGGCAGGCCCCTCATGCTCATTCTGTTCACTTAGATTATGTATGAGCTCTTATTCTGCGTAGTATAGCTTCTTGTCTGTAATGCTATTTAGTAAAGCAAATAAGCAGGATAGCTTCCAGCAAATATCCTATATTGGCAGTGAACAAAACTCAATGACAGTGGTTGATACATGATATATCAAAGGTCATACCATATAAGTCACATTGTTCTCAAGGTATAAATGTACTACAGTCAGATGTTACTCTATCGGGCGCAGGGGTAAGCAGAGACAAAGAATTCTTCCCATTCAATAATCATTCAAAACATAAGTATAACTGGAGATTATAAACACATGCACATTTGCCCGGCACATGTGCATGCCCCTCCAAAATCTGACAAATTTAAATTCTTGCACATAACCCCCTTAAGTGAAATTGGTAGGCATGAGAGAAATTAGATGATAAATGTTGAAGATGCATATCAACTAAAAGGGAATAAAGTAACATGATAAGAAGGATGTTTTTAAACAGGATCAAACCTTCCTCTACATAGTTTGCAGCCTTTGTCACTATCAGTATCTCATTAACATTCATGTAAAATGCCTTGAAGGACAAAAAAGCCAACACATAGCAAAATAAATACAAATATTTTAAGAAAATATATTTGAGCCACCCTGCTCTCTGTTTGCTAGTTAAAAAAAACTTAAAGGAACATTTCGCAGGCTGTGAGACACTGAGGCAGGTTTTAAGCCACAGACCCTGAGCTGGATAAGGACAGTTAGTGAAGAACAGAGATAAATCCAGACTGCGAGGCAAAAAGGAACAGATTGTGACAGTTATAGTAAGAGAGGGACCAGCAGTAAAAGCACACTGGATTGAAAATGTCTGAAAATGTCTACGTCCAGCAGGCTATCACTAAACTGCACACTGTGACATTATATTCTCTTCAACAGACACTGCATTTCAAAACTTTTGAAGTAAAATTTACTGAAATGTTGAGTTGAATTATGTTAATATAATTAGCTTCTCAGAGACACAAGAGACTGCAATTGCTGTAATCTGAAGCAAAAAAAAACAAACTGTTGGAGGAATTCTGTAGGTCGAACAGCATCTGTGGAGGCTAGGGGATAGCCAACATTTTGGGTTGAGACCCTTCATCAGGACTGGATGTTTTTAAACAGGATCAAACCTTCTTCCCTGCTCTCTCCATTATTAACTTGCCAAATGCACAATTTAGGTCTCTATTTTGTTATTATTCTGCACATATTCATTGCAGAAAGAAGCACAAGATGAAGGCAAAGCCCATATCTGAGACAACCTTCCATGAAAATCTGTGGTCGAATCTCCATTCCTTTCTCTTGGCTCATCTAATCACCCCCAAATGATTCCTTCCCTGGAAGAATATCACCAGTATTGATCACTCTTCATGTAAAGGAAATCTTCTTGACAACAGATTTTAATTTGCCTTTTACTCTTCATATCTGCATTTTTTTTCAATTTGGTTTAACTTAAAGTAGAACTGTAGATGTTTTTTCCCAATCTATTTAATTTTTTTGTATGCTGAATGCTTATTTCTGCTCTGCTTACAAGAGTGCCATGGAATCTTCTATATCTACCTGAGAGAACAGGTGGGCTTAATATCTCACAGAGCACTCTCTCACTGCTGCATTAGTATTCTAGGCTAGATTTTGTGCTTGAGGAGATGGGCACATGATACTAGTCACCATTTAAACTGCAGCAACCAATTTGTACTCAGTAAGCTTCTACTAATAGCAAATTGACGACAGCCAGATATTCTGATATTGATCGAGGGATATTTCTCAAATTTTCCTCAAATCTTCTTATGATGCAGAAGGAGGCCATTGGTCTTAATGAGTCTGCTCGCTCTTGGAGCATTTCCATAAGATCCATTCCCCCACATTACCCTGTAACCTATTCTCTCTCACATGCCCACTCACTTCCCCTACCTCCTCTCCTCCCTAGTCTTTTGCCAGCCACCTACACTAGGTGTCATTTACTGTGGCCAACCAGCAACCAGCTTGTCTTTGGGATCTGGGAGGAAACTATAGCACCCGAGGGAGACCTACATACTCAAAGGGAGAACATGCAAACTCCACACAGATAGTGCACCCAAGGTTAGGATTGAACACAGGTCGTTGGAGATGTGTGGCAGCAGCACTACCTGCTGCTCATATCATGATCTGACTCTTAGAATTGGATGACAGTAGGAACCACAGGTCACATTCTTTCAGCCTTTAGGGAGAGGGTTTGACAGAGATGGAAGCCAGAGCAGGGAATCCTAGGGCAAGGGAGATGCACCTTTACAATGAAGGAGTAACGTAACCTGCTCCTCTTTGCTCTATTAAGGAAATTACATGCCTTATGTGTCTGACCCTGGATCCATCTACCAAAAAGGCTCTGGCCTGGCAGAGAAGCCACCAGTGTTTCTCCTCTGAAGTTACAGTCAACTGGTTATGATGTTATCAAAGCTCCATGTGCATGTATATAGATGGCTCCCACTAGCACTGCGTGAGTATCCTTGCCAATGGTTTTTAAAGTTGGGGTTGGCTGAGGGGGCACAAGTTTATAAGTCCCCAGTTTGACAATGTGACCTCCTGTGCCTATTTTCTGGTGGGTTTGAATGAAGGTTGTTTGAATCTTTCCCAACCCTCACATGGACCTTGCTGGTCACTTAGGATTGCAACAAGGTCCCGACAACGTTAATTAAATTCCACCTTAATGGCTTTTTAAGCACAAGACATGGATGTTGATGTCCATCTATAATTACCCAAAAACTGAGGAGGCAGTTTAAGAATCGGCATATAGAGCTGGCCCAATAAGGATGACGGATTTCATTCCTGAGGACATTCATGATCCAGATTGGATTTTTAGAGAAATCAATTATGTCCATCAGTAATGGAGGATGGATGACCATCATTACTGCTCATCCTTACTACAAACAGTAAATGGATCATGTGGTATGGATACTGGTGTTGTGTAACCATTACTGATACCAGATTTTTAATTTCAGATGTATTTAATTTCTTGAAACTCCAGCTGCCATAGTGGGATTTGATCTCCTGCCTCCTAATCAATGGCTTTGGCCTTTGGATACAAAACCAGGAAGTTAACCACTATGCTACCATTCCCATCATGGACCGCGGAGTCAGTTAGCTTTACATTCGGCCAATGATCTTACTAAAAAATTGGTTACCCAACTCTTCTGCTCCTTGTTGCTTGCACACTAACACATTCCTCCAAGTTGAAGTTTAGCTAACATCTTTTATTTCTCCTCCCCTTGTGACATTCTGTCTACAGGTTTTGCCTGCAATCCAGCTGCAATGTGTTGAGAAGAGGACAGGCGAGCTTCATTAGCATGCATTAGCATCTGTTATCTGCATTTAGCATATATTACTGCCCAGTTCCTGATTGGCTGGAGCCGTTTTCATGGCTAGCTCTTAAGTTTTACAAATCCGTGGCGTCTCGGCTGAAAATACCTACAATGTGAAAATAATTGAATATTTTCCGCATCGCATCGTGAGATGCGAAAGATTTGCATGAAAAAAAACTTTCAAGAAATCAGACTAAGCTATTTTAAGCTGATCTAACTGTCCTGTTTATGTAAATCGAAAGTAGGATTTTTACTAAATGAATTTTTAGTGTTCCAGTGTAATTTATACAGGGTCCTCTTAACCGTCTACACTGATAAGTATATAACAAATTGAAGGAAATCAGTTACACATGCCATGGCAGTCCACTGAATCAGGAATAGGATGGTTTATTATTTTATAGACAAATCACTTGGATCTGAGATATGTCAGGTCAAAGCTGTTGGCCTCTTTCCTTTGTTCCTGCCTCCACAGTTAGACAAAGAGAACTGATGGAAAGTAAGGCTCATAATTCCACTAGATCCATGTCACCTGCCACCTGCCTGTTCCAGGCAGCCTCTTGGGAGACTGCAGGGAGGCTCAACTAAGCAGGCAGTGAGGGGAATGTTAAACTGGGTTGCCTCTGGACTTAGAAAAAAGGCTTCCGATCCCCAGGTGTGACACATTGGATCGGCTACAATGAGATGCGCAGTCATGCTCTCCCTGAGATGCTGGGTTAAAGATTTGCTCAGGGCAGTCAACAGCATGCACCAAGTATCTGCCTAAAGAATGCATCTGTTGTGTCTTGGACCAAGTACTGGTGCTCAGCCCAAAGGCATAGCCCAGGCTATACTTCGCCAGGGTTTTCAGAGCTCTGGCTGTTACAACCGTCATCGAGGTCTGGAGATATGTCGCCATATGCTGCCTTTTAATCACTGACCCACCACTTTCAGTTCCTTTCCTGTTAACCCTTTCTAATGCACGGTACTTTTTTATGTAGCTCTGAATTCTTATTGATCTGTAATAGGACATTTGCAATGATTGTAGTTTTCATAAAGACACTCTTTGAGATAGGGCTGGTGGCAAATGCAGAAATTCATCTTTAACTCTATTACAAAATGCATGCACCACAATTGGTCACTCGTTGTACACACCTAATTAAGTTGACTTTGATGTAACTGAACATGATGTAAGTACAACTGACAAATAATACACTTCTGTTTAACTCTGCTAACTAAACTCTGACTTTCCCCCTTAGGAATCATGCATGTTACTTCATTTGTGAAAAAACTGCGATTGCTGGGTTCAAAACACCTCACCCCCTCCACCTCTCTATGAGTAAAGTGACATAGATGTTGAGTTACTGGACTGGTATCCAGACAACTGATCCAGAGACACGTGTTTGAATCCCATCATGGCAACTGGGAAATTTAGATTTTTTAAATAAATCTGGAATAAAAATTATATTATTTGTGGTATTCCGAAATGACTGGATTGTCTCAAAAACCTGTCTGCTTGATTGATGACCTTCAGGGAAGGTCGTTCTCAGAAGGAAATCTGTCTGAAAAATCTGAAGGAAATATGTGACTCCAAACCTACAGCATCTTAATGGACGTGGCCCAGTAAGCCTCTCTATTAAGATGATATAAGACATACAATAAATCCAGGCCTTGCCAACAACGTCCACATCCCTTGACAAAATAAATAAATACATAAATAAATGTGGAAGACCTAACTAAGAAGGCAGCAGTGCAAACGAGTGAGTAGGAAAGGGTTTTCTGAATGTGGGACATTCTGTTTTGGGATTTATTCTGGCCAGTGCAGTACAGTCCCCAACAGATGCATGCACATCATGTGACATCTCCACAAATAATATTGCGACTGCAGAATAAAAAGTTCTGAGGATCACTAAACTACATTATTCAGATTTGTTAATTATTACTCTGTTTCTTCCATTGATTGCACTTTTCTCTGCTACCTCACATCTCCCCAACCAAAGGGAAGTTGTCTTACTTCCAACCTATCACCAGACTAGTGTAGTTTTCTGTTCTGCTGATTTGTATGAAAGATTGAATGGTTTGAACAGTAAAATTGTTCCCTTTAATTAGAGGTAAGATGAAATGCATGAACAAAGACAGCAAAAGTAAAATACTGTAGATGCTGTAAATCTGAAATAAAGACAAAAGGTGCTAAAATCACTCATCAAGTCAGGCTATGTCTATGGAGAGTGTAACAGAGTTATTTTTCAGGCTGGTGAGAAGTTATCGACCTGAAACACTAACTGAGTTTCTCTCTTCACAGATGCTACACCCAGCACTTTCTGTTTATGTGCAAAGTCTGTCTGAAAACCCATGAGATAAAGAATAATAAATCCTTAGGCCATGAGATGGTACACAGTGAGGTAAGGGATAGGTTGCTAAGTCTACTAAATGTCGCAGAATAGGAAAATGCAAACCATCAGGATTACGGAAAGATCCACTGCATTAATCAAAGCTTGTAGAGCAGGAATATGAAGGGCAAAAGATTATAAAGGGGGGAGGGGGGGGTTGGTAAATATCCAAATATGCAGCCTTGACATAATGGTATGTGTAGGTGCAGTCAAGCCAGGTGAACAATAAAGAAATCAGAACTTTTCAGTACAGAACATTTATTTCAAGATGGGTTGGAAATCCAGCCGCTAGCTTGAAAGAGACTTTATGAAAAAAATAGGCTGTATGAATAGCTTTCCATTCAATGTTATGTTGAAGGACAGTCATATAAAACCAGTATTGTTATAAGTCAATGTATATTAAAGCTGGGTGTTCGTAACCCCTGAGGCTTGATTCAAGCAGAGGCTATTGTAGTTGGATCAACAATAATTTTGATGCAACTATATCCATAGGAAATCCATTAACATACAATGAAAATTGATAAATAGCCCTGTTTATCTTTATTTAAATAGTCTTGCAATAAATTAGTGAAGAAGGCTAAAGGAATAACAAGAAAACCATGCATTTATACAACAGCTTTCCTGCTGTTTCTAAGTACTGTGGAGCCTTTGAAGTGCTTTGAAAGGAACTCCAGAAAACGTGGCAACCAATGTGCACACAGCAATGTTAGAAGGACCAGATAATCTCTTATGGTGATGTTGAATGAAGGGTAAAAGCCGACCAGATTACAAGGGTAGCTACTTCTTTAGATTGAAATAGTGGCATAGGATCTTTTACTTCCACTTGAGGGGGAAGTTGGTTTAATGTCACGAAAGACAGGAACTCTGGCTGAGCAGCACTCTTTCTGCTCTACGCTGGAGTATTTGTCTGGATTTTGGTGCTCAATCCTCTGGTTCAGGGAAGATTTGAAATGCTTGCTTACAAAAGCAATAGTGATTAAACTGCATTTCAGCATGAACTGGTTTGTAACGTCCTGAGGATGTGAAAAGCAGTAAATGAATGAACATTATTTCTGTATTTCTTCTTATTTTTCTCCAGTTTGCCATCAGCAGAGTAGTGTTTTACATGTTGAACTTCAACCGTACCTGTGCTACTTCATGGGCTGCTAGCGAGTTGACATACAGTATATGGATAACATATGTAGGTTATGTAATATTGAGTGTGTACCCCTTTAAGAATTGTGCCATGTGACCAGCTGTTCTCTGGGTATATACTTGCAACAATGCAAGTGGTGGAACACACCAGGGAGACTGTCAGTTTGTTTCAGGGGAGAAACTGTTTCTTGCCAGAGCCTCTGTAAGAAATGCTGAATGCAAAATGTAAGTTCTCCCATGAATAAACTACCTCTATTTGTTGGTTCAAGCTATCCTCCAGTATCTTAGAGAGATACAAAGAATATACACCCTCTCCCTGCCCCCTTCTCTATAATGCTGTGTTTCATCCAGTGTCCAGTTGGCTCAATGAGTTTGTTCTTTTATATGCAATATACATGACTGAATTGCGCAGGTTGGAATGAGAAGTGACCTCGCAACCCCATAGTGAGATCATAATTGCTTGAAACATAAGGCTGGTAGCAATGTATATTTTCAGAGTCCATTTCATGGGAATAACTGTGGCCATTAGTGAGCATGGTAGGGGAATGAAATAATGGGCTTGCATCCAATTCGCGTCTCAACACTGCAGAATTTAATCTGCTTCTGTGTTGCAAATTGGACTAAAATGCAGCTATATTCCTCCAAAAGCTTAACAAGCTAGACCAGTGTCGGCCACCATGAGGCTTGTCTTCCTGCTGAAAATTCTAATTAGCACAGGTAAACTAGTTCAGACTCGTTGGTCTATTGAGCTTAGAGCACAGCGCACAGTCCTCATTTTACCAGCAGTCGGCCGTCTCTATCTCCTGTTCTCATATACACCCATTTTCTCATTGTTTTTATTTCTTCCATTTGATGCTGAGGGGCAACTTGGTTTGACTCACCCTGTATCACCACAGATCAGTAACCAACAATCCTACAACAGTATTTCCATAAAGATTTATATTAATTGGTGGAAGTTAATATGCTCTCCAGCAATTGTCTTGGCCCTTGTGATATCCTGAAGGTGACTTTCAGAGACTTAAAGAGATGTTGTGAGTCTATTTCTCAACTCCCTCTGGTGGTCAGTTGACAACACAAAATAAAATGGCTTCACACAGAGAAAGAATTTGTTAAAACAGTTGAATTGTGAGCATGGTATATTTGAGGCTTGTATACACTGACCAGTGCCATTGCTATAACCCTGAACTCAGAAGATCTCTCCCTAAGCTTCTCTGCCTTTCCTTATTTCACCTTTAATGTGCTCCCTAATACCTACCAACCTGGTAAGCTTTTGATCAACTGTCATCTAGGGCTCGGTATCCAGTTTGTTTGCTGACACTTCTGGGAAGTGCATTGAGACCTGTATTAAAGTCATTATATATATGATAACTCAGAAAAAGTGAAGATCTTGCTGTGTCCATTGACCTGGTGAGCTGTAGAATACCTGCAATGTATGATTGAAGATCAAGCTCCTTCTGGAATCAAATTATCTAAGGATTCAACTTGAATGAGGAAACAAGAGGGGAACCAAAAATAAGGGTAAGGTAGGAGTGATACCTTGGGTGGTGGGATTAAGGAAGAAGACAAGGAATTTTTGAGGTGAAGTAATCACATTCCTTAAATGTGGATTAAGAGGCTGTAGAGGTAGTCTACAGGTGGGTTTAGCACTCCAGCACTGGCTACCTCAATGCAAATCCATTTTGTAGGGGCCTCAAACATTCTTTATGCCTCATATTAATACCTGCAAAGGGAATATAATCTGTTTCTGTTGTGGGCACAGGTATTTACTTTTAGCAATATGGCAGCTACTTTGGAGTACTGTGGGGATGTTCACTGCCTCATAAACCAGCAGCTGCTACACCAAGTAGTTTAGCCAACACTTTGGACTGCACTGTAAACCTCCAGCACTATACTGAAGTGGCAGTTTAGTTCACTTGCTTATTTCCCAGAGTGGGACTTCAACTGTGCAGTGTTCTGACTCCTAGGTTACAATGCTACTAACTGAACCAAGGTGACTTGTGATTATAATAACCAGCAGAGTTGCTCTGGCTTTGTAATAGTGATTGCAGATTTTTACACTGAAGAGCCACAAATGTAATGCATGCTGCAGTCGTATGTTTTCTCGATTTGTTCATATAGAGACATTTTACTCAACTCAGTGAAAGAGTGAAAGGATAAAAGAATATTGGAATAACACATTGGATGGGGAAGAAGAAAATAACGAGTACCAACCCCCTATTAACATGAATACTTACTGATTATATTCTCTATGGTTACAGTTAAATAACTTGATTTTCAAGGAATATGTCAATTCCAACTCTAGAAGGTAAGGGTCATTAAAATGCAGATATAAAATGGTCTTTAACATGTTCTTATTATTCTGTTTTGGAGGGTCTTGCGATGGTCTGTAAAGGAGGATTGTCCTGAGGTTTAATGATTTAATGGGGACAACTGAGGAGCAGAAATGGTTACTGCACCCTAAGGAACGGTGAATCCTCATACATATTACTTTAGGCTAATGGTCTATGACTGTTCACTCAGTGACTTAGGAGGGAGTCACGGTACATAGACTCTATAATACCAAATGGTCTGATTAAATGCATATTCAATAATGCTAAGTTTCACAAATCTTTACCACCAACCGGACCAATTTGTTGTTTCAAAATGTTATCACTCATTAAATGTTTTTACTGTATTTAGTTTGTAATTACACTTTCTGCATCTCCATTTCTAGATTTTAGAAGGTAGGTTTGTTGAAATTTGACAAATCTTTGATCATAACAGAGGGACAAATTTCCAGCTGTCGTTTCTAAGTTGATGCCTATTCTCATTTTGTTTTATTCGCTTTCTTTATACATTTCTCTTTATTTCTGTTGTTTGGTGTATGGCCTCTGATCAACCATTCATTTTTTCCTCCTTACTGCTTGCATTATCTCTGTAGCTCCCCTCTTCACATTTTCCTTTATTATACTGGATTCTGCACTCTCCTTTTTAATTCACTGGGGAGAGTGGGATTAGATTGGCATACAGTAAGATGGCAAATGGTTTTTGTGTAGAGAAGGTGCATTGCCAATGTATTGCACACTACAGTCATATACAATCAATAGCTATCTTTGGAATTTTTGTGGTAATGACTCACAGGTATCTAATCCTTCTTGCCCTGGTATTGCCATCTTCCCCACTCTATACCCAGTACAATATCATAACATTCTTGCTCTGCACTTGGCGCGATTCCTTGTCAGTGTGAGAACAGAAATTATTAACCTTTTATATTGCTTCTCAGACAGCTTTGTGAATTTAAACAGGCAAGATAACAGGCAATCTTGATTGCTTCGATAAATCCCTTCTTTGTTATCTATGTTTATAATGAAATTGAAGGTAAATGTGATCTACACGTTCTGACTCTCAGTTATCTTGTGGCTACCATGTTTCTTTGACTGACTCTGTCCAGATACCAGTCACGGGCATCAGCCACTGAATTCATCAATCCTGACTTTTGGTGCTATCTGCGTGGAGTTTGCACATCCTCCCTCTGACCATGTGGGTTTCCTCCAGGTGCTCTGGTTTCCTCTCATATTCTAAAAGGTGTGTGGGTTGGCCACTGTAAAATGCCCCAAATGAGTGGTAGATTCTGGGGGGAATTGAAGGGAGTGTGGGGAGAATAAAAATGGGATTGGTGCAAGATTGGTGTAAATGGGAGCTTGATGGCGTAGATTTGGTGGCTCAAAGGGTCTGTTCCCATGCTGTACGACTCTGATTCCAAGGAAAATTAGAAAACCCACACTTAAACATTACCCTCCAAGCTCAGGTGAAGTCATGCCTCCTCTCCAAGGGGCAGATACCACTTTTTTGCAGCACTGTGGCAAATTCCAAAACTTTAACCATGTTTTGCATTATACATGGCGGCATTCCAGTCGGTTCCACTGGATAATTGGAAGCCGACCTTAGCTAGCGTTAATTAACAAAGAGTAATTGCACCTTAAGAGATTGTGAACTCCTCACTTAGCACCTGCTCCAGCCCAATACAGTGAATTTAACAATGTGAGCAGCAATTTGACAATAGCAGTAACTGAAATTGCTTGGAGCTATTTGCCCAATGTAAACTTAAGTGGTTGGGCCTCTGCATTCATCTATTGTAAGATCAGAGTGCATCCACACACTACTTACAGACAAACACTTTGGATGTGATGTTAATTTTAACCATGTTGGGACAGGTACTGGCTTGAGGCGAAAGGCAATTGGACTGTGCCTCATGTGGCTCATGCTGCTGGCAGGATTTAGGAAATCTAACCTATACTGATTGAAGGACATTGTACCATAGATCAGAGATCAGCACATCGTGGACCATTTTGCTTTGGATGTTGATGAGACTTAAATCCTTCTACTATTTTTTTCTGGATGGACTTTGAATACTGAGTAGGGGGCTCATCAGTTTTGTTTTATTGGCTAATGTATGGATGAAAAATTTCGTATCTATAAATCCAATCAGCCGAAAATTGTGAAAAGAAACTGGTAAAGTTCGTGACAATCAAGGGAAAATCTGGCGAAAGGAATTTTGACAGGAGATTCGTGCGTAGTATCATTGACTATGATCATAAATTTGTTTGCAATTTTACAACACAGATTATGGGGAAACCCTCTCTTTTAATGTCATAAATATAGAAAGTACCCTTTTTTGTTTAATTTGAAGAATGTGATTTTGTTTCTATAATAAATACTTAAAAGTTATTTTCTGCAATATGGTATATTTAGATGTTACACAGTGCTTTAGAGGAAGATCTCAAAGAGCTTTGCATAATTATATTATCTGATTAAATATAAAGTGTTGTATGGTTTGGCATGGAAAATGCTTTAATAGTGCTGCAGTGTTTCATAGAGATTTATACCCATCGGCATATTAGAAAATTGATATTTCTTGTTCATATGACCATTGATGCTAGATTACACAGCTATCTTCATTTGGAATTAAATGCAAATAAATAGCATCACTGATAATGACACTGATAATGCATCATATCATTGGACTGTTTAAGCAGCACAGAATTCCATAACCAGCCTCTGTCGCTATTTTTATTGCAATTTGTGGCAAATGCCATTTGTGTCACATTAAAAATGTTAACAGTATAGAATGTCATTTCAAAAATCATAGACTTTTCTCCAGAAAATTAATTTTACTTATTCCTTCTCTTTGCTCCTATCTTCAGGCCAATATTATGCTTTCCATTCTACAAGAGTAATATTTAATGAATAGGACTATTAATAATGTCAAGGTCTAAGGGGGTCTTTTGGGTAACAGACAGGCGTATACAGAGAAGATCATGTGACACGGTTAATGTTCCATGAAAATATCAGGCAGTGTGGAGTAATTATGGAGCACAGTAAAGTAGGAAACGCATTGAACTTTGAGTTTTAACCAGAGCTCTCATAGAGAGAGGTTGATTGCAGAATACGCTAAACTGGTGAATTTTCATATTTTTGCATTTTTCCCTGATATGTTCAAGAAAAGTTGGAAATAAAACTGAGGAGCATTCAAATTGCATTCATTGAAAACTGGTTCAATTATTTCTGCTCGATAAATTCTTACTGAATAAAAAGGACAGGGCCATGCAAAAAGATTTTACAAAAAACCATCATGGTAACCTCTTACTGTGGCAGAGCTTTGTAACCTAGGGGACATAGTCTCAGCATAAACAGGGCTAAGATGAGGAGGAATTTCTTTACTCAAAGAACTGTGGCATCTTTGAAATTCTCTCCCCCAGAGGGTTGTGCACACTCAGTCACTGAGTGTATTCAAAGCTGAGATCGATGGAGTTTTGGCAGGGGACGTTGAGAATGAGTGGTAAAGTGGACGTGAGATAGAGGGTCAGCCATGATCTTATTAAACAGCAAAATATTTTCCTTGGGCAATACAGCCTATTCCTGCTTCTAATGTTCTTACGTCTTAACTTGTACCTTTTTCTCAAAAAAAAACGAACGCTTTAGGTTTGGCAAAGGACAAAATAATGACCCTTTTCATCCTTTTCCTACAAGTACACCTTATCAAGTTTGTGGCTGACACTGGCTCTTTAGTTTTCACAAGCAGCCGAAAGTGATTTCTATGAGAAAATATGGCTTTCCTCTACAGCATGCCACAGTGAATGAAGCTATAAAATTATGTGCAGCTTTATGACTGCCATTCAGGGATGCTTGTATATTGATGGTTCACAGGCCATATCCTTCTTTACCCCCTTGAAAAGCTGACGATGTGCCTGTGTAACTATTTTTCATGCATTTAATATATTAATTATCCAGTAAATGCTCCCTAGGCTATACTTTGGATTGCGAAGACTGACAGCTTTTCAATGAAGCTCCAAAGGCAGCCATCAGGCACAGTGTATTATGTCGTAAAGGTCAGGGTGGGGTTAATGTAACTTTTTATTTGCTGATTTTTCATAGGTGGGAGCATGGTTAGTGGAAGAGAAGTACAAAAGAGAACACAGATACCAGTGAGGCATATTTTTTGTTCAATGTCAGATCACTCAATCCTCCGGAAAGGAGACGATTTCTGCAAAGGAACTCCAAGTCAAAGGGAATTATTTCTCTCTCTCTCTGTCCCTCTTTCTCTCGTGGCTGCTTTTTGTGTTTCAAAGCCTTTATCCACACAATCTCAAAGACAGAAATCTAGCACTCTGTTAAAGATTTGTTTTATCTGGGTTTTTCTGTTGATCAGCATTAGATAGCAAGCAACGGTGTGTATAAAAAATAAACCCCAGGTGAAACATTTTCTTGTTTTAATTTATTTCATTTTTTTTGGTGGAAGATAATAGCCAACACAGACAGCAGCAAGGTTGTTATATATCAACCTTTGTTCTATGAAAATGCCTTGGGGAGGAGGTCTGAAATTAGAGGAATATAATTTTTTTTAATGCTGCAGGGGTATAGGGGGAACTGATAAAGATGCTCATCTGCACACAACATCAGCACACTGTGGCAATCAATATTGTGCCAGGTCTCAGCTGCATGGAATAACTTGGTCCACAAGTTTTGACCTCATAAAACGTATTAGAAATGCAGACATGATTAACTGCAGCCAGATTTATGTGAAATTAGTATCTGTTTAAGCACTTGTATTCAAAAAGCCTTTGATCATAAAAGCTCTTGTGCACAGTGAACACAATGTTTTAATAAGGCTACCAGGGAAATTACAAAGGTATGAACAAAATATTTCTGGTAATTTTTTTAAAGTGAGCTCTGAAATAATTGAATCACCCTGCAAATACTGATTATTCCGAACCTTCCCCTACAGCACCCCACCTCCCCCCCCCCCCCCCCACCACCACTATCCAACAGTACTAAGTAGCACAATCTTGGTGACTCAATGGAGTTACTGTCAAAAATGTGACAGAAAGTGGATATTTAGAAGTGTAAGGTTGTATTTTCAAATTTCAAGCTACAAATTGTTTTTTTATTTTTTTTTATTTCCATTTCATACCCCAACACCACACTCCTCCTCTTCCCTCCCCTCAACCCCCCTCCTATGTTCCATTCTCCTCCCCAATAGATCCTCTTTCTTGAATCTTCTGAATGGGATATACTGAAACACAAGCCCCATGAGCAAGGTTGAGCTTTCCATTCATCCGCCAGACTGGGATTCCACGATCAAGTAATAGGATGTAAACATCAATGCTAAACCAGAAACGTAGGGGACGAGATTACTACCAAATGTCTCCAGAACTCTCAAAGCATCTCACATCCAGTGAATTATTTTTGAAGTGTAGTCACCGTTGCTACACCAATAAAAACAGCAGTCAATTTACACACAGAATGGTCTAACAAACAGCAATGGAAATTAATGAATCATTTGTATTGGTTGTGGTGATTGAGAGGGAAATGGTCACCTGGACAACACCAGGAAATATCCAGGCTCAAATACCCCCCATCCAAATATCAACTGGAGCTTCTGGCTGCTAGCCATTTTAATCCCCTCACCATTCCCACACTGACCTGTCTGTCCTCAGCCGCCTCCACAGCCAGGATGCTTAAATGCAAACTAGAGGAACGACATCTCTTATTCCACCTGGTTAGTCTCCAACCCAAAGGCTTGAATATTGAATTCTCTAATTTCTGGTAACCTCCTCTCTGTCCCTTCTCTCTCCTCCTGATCTATCCAGTCCCTCCTACACACACCCAATTCCCCCCCCCCCCCACATCACCCTGTTTCTTTCCCCTCCTCCTCCCACTCCATTTGCCCATCACCCAAATGCTCCTTCCACTGGGTCCCCTCCTCTCACTGTACCCACCTGCCCATCCCACCTCCCTTATTTGGTTCCATGCTCCACCTTTCTTTCCTGATCAATTCCATCACCTGTAACCCTTTGTTGCCTCCACCTATCACCTCCCAGCCTCTGTCACTATTTCTACTCTTCCTTCCTCCATCTGCCTATAACTCCTCCTCACCGAGATCCACCTATCGCTCGCCAGCTCTTGCTCCACCCCTTCCCTTCACCTCTTTACACTGGCTATCTCTCCTCTACTCTTTCAATCCAGATAGAGTCCCGACCCAAGTCATCAAGTCCATTCCCCTCCGCGGATGTTGTCTGACCCGCCAAGTTCCTCCAGCAGTTTGTTTTTTGCTCCAGATTCCAGCATCTGCAGTCTCTTGTGTCTCTATCAACTTATCCCAAACCATTTGAACCTGAAGAGTTAAATTTGAATGCTTGTCGAGATCAGAATTCAAAATGAAACTCTAAATGTGAATCCAGTTTCTTTCTTGAAGACATTTTTGGATAAACTCTATTACAGATTTCACAAAACAAAGTCCACATCTCCAAAGTGGTGTAGCGTGCAGATTTAATATATGGGAGGTGAGAAGTGGACAGCCAGCAGGAAATGACCAAGTCTCCGTATTATTTAAATTTACGCGCTGATGCATTTTCATTTAAAAACAACATAAATACAATTCTCCATTTAAATATGGTGATGCTTCATTGCATAATAGAGCAGATCCAATTTATTTTGTCAAAGTTAAAATGTTTCTCTGCTTGCAAATATCGAAAGAAACAAAATATATTCTTCATTAACATGTAAATTAGGTACGAAATTAAGATTTGAAGCATATTGCTACTTTTTTAGGCCTCTTTACTAATTAAACTGCAGGTCTATCCACTGACCATTGCCCTGGGAAGACATCTGTTTGCAATGAGCTGAACTCAGCAACACTTGGTTACTAATGTGATTGACCCAGATCAGTAAGGAAGAGAGCCTTCGCTTATTACTGGTGTTACAGGCTGCAACACTGATACATTACAGAAAAAAGATTTTTGGATTTAAGGCTGTGATTATTTCTTTGTTATATTTATAGTAAGATTAAAAAAAAGTTGAAAATTGTCTCCTTTTTAGGACCTACTCATTATTTTGAAAAATATTCACTATCTCTCTGAGGGGAGTCCCTGATCTTTTATTGGTATGTATGAGTTGCTCATGACTCAGAAAGGCTGCCTTCTCATTTGTATTAGCGTCTTCCAAAGCTTATTTGAATCCTTGTCGACCTGCCTCACTTATTGCTCACAGCTCAGTCTTATTCTTTAAGGGAACTGCTTCGACAGTGCAACTCAAAACAGAAAATGCTGGAAATTCTCAGCAGGTCAGGTAGTATTGGACAGGCTGTTGATCTGAAATGTTCATGTTCTCTGCAGAAGTTGTCTGACCTATTGAGTATTTCCAGCATTTTCTGTTTATGTTCCAGATATCAACATCTGGGGTATTTTACTTTTGTTTCTTTGTATCTTTGTGTTTTATTCAGAAATTGTGGCTTAAAACTGAAGATGTGAGGTCCTTTGTTGTCCCTGAGCTCCTGGTACACAGTGGTCATATTTTTAATCTGCCCTTGATAATGTCAGGAATTGGATTTGGATTTCTTTTCACTTAGAGCACACACTCTGGCCTTAGTCAGTTAGGCCAAATAGCCTGTTACTGTGGAAGAAAAGCTATGTAATACTATGCTGTGGTACTGCTCTTGCACAATCCAAACAAAAACCCCACAAAGGCCATCATCATTGCTCAAAGCCAAGGAAGATCCCTAATAACCTGAATGGTAGGTTTGCTGCTGTAACTCTCCTGCTCTTTCCTGCACTATAGAATGCATCCTGTCCAGATGCAATACAGCTTGGTATGGCAACTGCTATGCCCAAATCTGCAAGAAACTGCAAAGAGTTGTGAACGCAGCCCAGTCCATCACACAAACCAACCTCACCTCCATTGACTTCCTGCTGTCTTGGGAAAGCAGCCAACCTAATCAAAGACCCCTCCCACCCCTGTCATTCTCTCTTCTCTCTCCCGTTGGGCAGAAGATATAAAAGCTTGAGAGCATGTATGGCGAGACTCAAGGACAGTTTCTATCCCACTGTTACCAGACTCTTGAACGGACCTATCATATACTAAAAGATGAACTCTTGAACTCTTGAACTCTTGGTTTCCCAATCTACCTCATTGTGGCCCTTGCATTTTACTTGTCTACCTGCACTGCACTTTCTCTGTAAATGCAACACTATATTCTGCATTCCGTTTTCTTTTTACTACCTCAATGTAATTATGCATGGAATGATCTGTCTGAATGACATACAAAACAAAAGCTTTTCATCGTATCTCAGTGCATGTGACAATTAATAAATCAATAAACATTTCAGAGTTGTTTAACTGTGTTATTTCGTCCAGTGCAACCTGCTCCCTGCTGCATAGGTGACCAGGGATTGCAGTGAAATTTATCACCTGTTGCCCCAGTCTGAACCCCTTCCCCTTCACACAAGCTGTCACCCAGCCTGTAGTGCACAGCTGCACTGAGCAAGGCAGTCACCCAGCAGCTTCTGTGCCAAAAACACTGCACCTGTTTTTTCTCCATGTGCTAAGCCATTGCATTGATTTCTTCCATCAAAGGAGATACAAAGCATTGAGTGAACCTTGCCAACATTACAACACTACAACATTCGAGCCTGAATCTTGGTCTCAAACAACAGAGCACCCTCAGAAATCAGCATAACAACCCATGGTTGAGTTTAGCCGGGAGAGAGGTTAAGGAAAAGTTGGAAACTCGGTTCTTAATCTAACTTTCAAGGTGGATTGAAATTAAGTACACCAGTCTTTTACTGATTCAGAAATGGTGGGAATAAGACTCAGGTGAAATCTCATGGCTGCTTACCAACTTCTTGCAAACTGATGGGGAGGGGTTTCAGCAGGGTCCGGTGAGAGGGAAGGGTTGTGCAGTAAGTGAGGATTGAGAGCAGTGACTGGCAGGGGAAGCTATGACTCTGCCGGTTGGGCCTGGAGGAACATTCCTTCTGATCCAGGCACTATTTTGGAACTTGACATCAAAGGGACCCTCCACCCTTCCTAAAAACTGCTGCCCAAACTCAGCCTGATAGGACTTGACCAGTGGTTTCCCTGCTTAGGCACTAGTTAAAGAACTGTCACCAAGCTCCAGGCTGATTCTGCAGCCAAAACCAGCAGTAGTAACTCATAGAATGGTATATGGAGGTACTCCATCTTAGAGAGGTAAATTCCCTATTTAAAGTTATTAAACTTTATACAGGTGGCTTAAAATGATGCATAAATTGAACCCGTGAACCATTGATGCTTGGCATACTGCCAAAATAGTCATTTTAAATCCCGTGGTAAACAAGAGGACTGAAAGTTGAAATATAGCATTGAATATCAATAACAGGAATAAATAGTGACCCAGGACTAAAGTTGCTCTCAACCAAATGCTCTGCTCAGACTTGTTCAGCAACTGCATGTCCTAACTTTGCTGTAGTTTATTCTCATGGACTTGGGTGGCCTATCAAAGCCATATTTCTGGATCAGGGCTTGTGTCTGGAAGCTCAGGTCATAATGGCTTATATTATTATGATGTTCCGTCTCAGTTCTAAGCTACTGATGTCCTCAGCTTTGCATCTCCATTGCATTACCAGAAGTTTCTGAAGTCAAAAAGCATTGAAATTACATGAAGGTGAGGCGGCAGCAATATCACCCCACCTACTACCTCAGTATGTGGCCTGCTGAAAAAAACATGAGGAAGTTATTTCAGTGATATGATGGGTCCATCTATGGTTCTCTGGTTCTAGATGTCAGGCTTCAGAAATAAAATGAATGGAGTTATATTTGGGTAACTGTTCATTGCTGATTGTTAGTAAATGGTACCAATTGCATCTTAGTTGGATATGTCAGATAGTTTGCATTTCTATTACTTCTATTACATAAGAACAAAAGAAACAAGAACAGGATTTGGCCATTTGGTTCCTCAACCCCACACAGCCATTTAATGGTTTCAAGGCTGATCTTCTACTTTACTTTCCAACCCTACCCTTATATTCACCTCATAGGTTCATTTAGTGTCCAAAAATGTATCGATCTTGGTCTTGATGACTGAGCACCTGCAGCCATCTGAGTTAGAGAATTACAACGATTCACAGCCCTCTAAGTAAAGAAAGTTCTCCTCATGACTCCCAAGTGGCTAATCTCTTATTCGGAGAATATGAAGCTAGTTCTACTCTCTCATGTGAGGAGAAACAACCTCTCAGCATTTTGCCTGTTTAGGAATTTTACTCATTACATAGAACAATATGTCTTAAAGCACTTTGCAAGCTGGTGGATAACGTAAGAGACTAAAGAGAGTGGGGTCAAGGAAGACTAAAGCAAATGCCAAGTTCATGATTTTTGATCACTTTTTTTCTTTGACAGAATGGATTTTGGGACTGACTTATACCCAAGAGTTGTGTTTTATAATAAAATGAATTCATAAAGGTTTTTAGAGGTTAGAGGTGGTGACCATTGATGATATCTGTTAAAGCAAGGTAAGCCAATTTATGGAAGGTAACAATTCAGTCTGTTTCAAGCTGATGTAACAAAGGACCCATTGCCTTGCCCCAGACCCAGTGGCCAAGATGGCAGGAACATTAAGTAATTCATTACATCATCACAGGCTTAAGCCTATAACAAATACAAATGTCTGTGGATGCTGGAAGTGTAAAATAGAAAGTCCTGGAAATGTAAAATAGAAAGTCCTGGAAATGTTCAGCAACACTTGTGGTGAGAGAAACAGAGTCATCACTTTAGGTTAGTCACCATGTCCAACATGGCAGCAGGATCTCACAACAACAAAGTGATAATGATCTGACAATTCAAATTAGAAATCTTAATTGAGAGATAGTTGTGGGCTAGGGTCCCAGTGATTACTTTTTCTCAAAGTAATGCTAAAATTCTATGGGAATCTCTATGTTCACTCAGGAGGGCAGTCAGGGACTCATTCAACCTCTTCAGCACCACCTGACAATGGAACTTTCCCTCAGTTCTGCACTGAAGTGTGAGCCTGTAACTTTTGTGCTCCTGATGGAATGGGACTTGAACCCAGAACTTACTAACTTGGAGGTCAGAGTGCTATCAACTAAGCCACTGCTGAGTGAAACTATACCTTTATTATAATGAACTGTCCCGTCCCAAGCTATTGCACATAACGCTTAGATGTCTTGAAACAGTATGTGGACACTATCAAGAATTGTATAGGTGAATACCTTCAGGCTAAGATACAGAGTCATTGAAGAGCCAACCTTTGTATGCTTGCTGGATTGCAATACCTTTGAAAAGATTACTCATTGCAGTTAAATTCTGAAATAATATTATTTTATGTTCTCAGAATTTAGAACTGCACGAAATAAAATTAGGATCACAAACTGTAATATTTGAACGATACATGACATTTAGCTATACCTTCTGATGGCAAGATATTTATGTCTTAAAGCCATTAATATTTTATGGTTAAGCCATAATACTTACAAGACGTCTTTTATATTAAGTTTCTTGTCATTTTTATTTTCAAGCATATGATCATTTACTCCGTGGTCATTATTACAGAAGTGATAAATGGAATTTGAAAGGAAGTGAATTACTTCAGATATAGTCATATTAAGAGAAAATGGCAACTGCTGAATACTTTAATATGACTCCACTTTTCCTTTAAATTTGCAGTATTCTTTAAGTTTATTTAAATGTGTTCTGGGGATATTCTGCTAATTTAGAATCCAGTGCCCAGAAAGGTGATGGAATTTGATGCAACAGTAACTTTCAAAAGGGAATTAGATAAATATACTTTGAAGGAAGATGTTTACCCAACTAAATTGTTACAGCAGGAGAATGGGATGAATTAGAAAGTGCTTATAGATGTTCTGGCCAACAAGGTTCCGTCTATACAGTAAGCTTCTGTAGATCACAAATAATAATGGCTTGTGAGCAGCTGATTCAATTTCTTTCAATATTACCTAATGATCATCAAACGTTTCTGTGTGACAGGTCCCATAAATGTACACTTCCGGTGCACTTCTCTTGTGTTTGCCACACCATTTTAAGTAGGCCCTAATCTCAATATCTTGCTGATAACCAATGGCAAGAAATTTCATTAAGACGTCTCCAATTCTGCCATCGTAATGTTAGTTGTTCAGGAAAGGTATATTTCTGCCAGGCTTCTGGCCAAGTTACAGCATGGGGAATGTACAGTCTCATCAATTATACCTTATTTTTTCTTTGGAGGTTTGCTACTCTGTTAATTCTTGCAATCAGTTCTCTGAATTAGCATTAAAATGGAAGGACACATAAATCCCAAAGGCCATGCATCCCAGCCTGCCTGTAATCCTCATGGAACTGCAGAGGGCAAAGGATTAACCCAATCCAGGGGGGTGTTTATGTCACCCATGGAAACCTGGAATATCTGTCAGTGAGGTCAGGCCAGAAAATGTGATATAAATATTGCTTGGTGCAGGGGCTGGAGGAAGTTCGCCCTGAAAATAATGCTACACCGTTTATTTTATAAAGGGGTCACAAAACAGGTAAAGATTTTTGTACCTTAATGATATCTTTGTTTTCCCTGGAGTGGGGGCTGAGAGGTGACCAGATAGATGTGTATAAGATTATGAGAGACATAGATAGGGTAGGTAGTTAGAATCTTTGTCCCATGGTAGGGGTATCAAAAACAAGAAGGTAGAGGTTTAAGGTGAGAGGAAAGAGTCTTAAAGGGAATCTGAGGGGAAAGTATTTACACAGAGCATAAGCACACTTGGAAATCTGCAATGGACTGCAAATGGCTGGCCAGTGTGCCTGCTCTCAGTGTTCTGATCCACTGTTGTTCCCTGATTGTGAGCATCCTGCCTGGCCACACTCCGTCTGCTATAATGAACCACGTTTAGTATTGCTGGAGGCGGTTCAACCTCTGGTAATGAAGGCCTAAGTCCACCACATCTTCTACTGCAATCACACCGACATACCTGTGAGCTCAGAAAGGATGTCAAATATTGACCCCATGACTTCAGTGAAATGCCCACGTAAAATGTATTGTCTGCAAGACATGAGGATCTTAAAGCATGCAGCTGCTTATCAAAATGGCCAATATACTGATAAAGTAGGAATGAATGCTTGGACCTATATATATCTTCTCAACAGGTTGATTATATAAACTTATTGTTATATAAACTTTTAAACTTATTGAAACTTTCTTTCTGAAGATTTTGTTAATTAGGTCCAGCATTTCCATAGGTTTAAAAGAGCTACAATTATTAACTACTTCTTTCAGGCAAGGCTGCAGTTCCTTTAATTGCTGTAATCCACTTTGTGTTTGTCAAAAACTGACCCATCTGGGTTGTGGAGACACAAGAGACTGCAGGTGCTGGAAATCTGGAGCAACACAGAAAGGAGCTGAAGGAACTCAGCGAGTCAGGCAGCATCTGTGGAGGGAAATAAACAGTTGACATTTTGGGTTGAGACCCTTCATCAGTACTGGCTGAAGTCACCAGTCCTGGTGAAGGGTCTTGACCCGAAACGTCAATTATTCATTTCCCTTCATTGATGCTGCCTGACTCACTGAGTTCCTCCAGTTCCTTTGTGTGTTGCTTCATCTGGGTTGTCAGATCTTTCATTGTTAACTGAACCAGAGTGGTTTTCTATAAATATTGCTGAAGTGAATTGCACGTTAAACAAAATTAAAATAAATCTGTGTATGATAAAACAAATTGGGTTGATATTCAAGGTCAAGACTACAAGGTGTAATTCCTTTCATAAACTCTCTTCCTTGCTTCTTCTTTAAGATCCTCCTTAAAATGTAACTCTATGACTAAACCTCTTGTAACCTGCACTATTCTGTCTACAAATGACTAGATGTTAAATTTCAATCAATAATTTTCCTGTGAAGTACCTTTCCACTTTGCTGTATATTTTCTGGTTCATATTTATCGGAATGCTCTTAGTAAATGTACCTCATATAGTTATGAGGGGAGTCTTTAAACCACTGTTTCCTTGTAGAACATGGGAGCTGATGGACAAAAATATGCCAGGGGACTTGTTCACCCATTTCCTCCCCTGAATAAATTTTCAATGAACATTCAACCCTCCAGCCTAAAAAACAACTTTTAAAGATGCAGATTAGTGTCGTGCATCTGTTCTTTCAATGGATGAAGCCTGTACATCATAAAGTAATGTAGTAAATAGGCTCTTTTCGCAATTTGCATTAAAATTAATGAACAAATACATAAGAGAAAATTTAGTAAGAATTTATACTGACAAAGCTGATTTGAAGTAGTCTCATGAGGAGCCCAGCCTAAGATAGTTAGACTGAATGGTCTGTTTCTTTTCTGTGTACTAAAAGTACCAGTATGTTATGGTAGAGAAGCAGGAACATCTCCAAGGAAACTCTTGGTCGGTGATTGCTATTCTTCAACAATATTTCTAATCTGTGCATCATATATTAGTACCATTTCTAAACTATGCCTGAATTGTAGTTCTTCTTCATTACAGTCCCTGTTTTAAATTGCAGGGATAAGAGAAAAGCTATCCTTCAAAATGGTCAATTATTGATATGTTAGTAGTAGGAATAAAACAGCTTGTCAGATTTTATGTATCCAAATATCTTGCAGAGTTTGCCTTGAAATCACTGAGGGAGTTGAGGTGTTCCACTTTTCTTACTCATTTTGAAAACCATTTCCCTCCACAAAGTTGAAGGTAATTGTGAAAACATTGTCATTCCAGAGAAAAACAATAAGGGAGTCTCTACCAACTGAGCTGGGTAGATTGAAGGGTGCACAGGTTCTCAATGATCCATTGCAACATATTTCACACATTTGACTCCATATATTGGTTTATTATCTATAATATTACAGAACTCGATTCGATAACTTGTACTGTGCATTTGATTTTAAATGCTGGCCAGACTCCTATCCTCTAGGATACAACCAATCTTCCTGTCTTTATCAATAGCAGAGAATGCTGGAAACACTCAGCAGACCAGGCAGCATCAATGGAAAGGGAAACAGAATTAATATTTCAGGTCAAGCTATTCTTTCCAAGGGTATTTGACCTGAAATATTAACTCTGTTTCTCTTTCGACAGATGCTGCGTGACTTGATGGGTGTTTCCAGCATCTTGTTTCAGATTTCCAGCATCTGCAGGCTCTTTTGATTTTCCTCTTTCCTCTCTCTATACACTCATGACTGTGTGGCCAGATTCTGCTCTAACTCCATCTACGAGTTTGCAGATGATACCACCATAGTAGGCCATATCTCAAGTAACGATGAATCAGAGTACAGGAAGGAGATAGAGAGCTTAGTATCATCGTGACATGACAATGACCTTTCCCTCAATGTAAGCAAAACAAAAGAGCTGGTCATCGACTTCAGGAAGGGGGGTGGTGCACATGCTCCTGTCTAAATCAATGGTGCTGAGGTCGAGAGGGTTAAGAGCTTCAAGTTCCTAGGAGTGAGCATCACCAATAGCCTGTCCTGGTCAAACCATGTAGATGCCACAGTCAAGAAAGCTCACCAGCGTCTCTACTTCCTCAGGAGGCTAAAGAAATTTGGCATGTCCCCTTTAACACTCACCAATTTTTATCGATGCACCATAGAAAGCATCCTATCTGGATGCATCACAGCTTAGTATGGCAACTGCTCTGCCTGGGACCTCAAGAAACCGCAGAGAGTTGTGGACACAGCTCAGCACATCATAGAAACTAGCCTCCCCTCCATGGACTCCGTCTATACTTCTTGCTGCCTCAGTAAAGCAGCCAGAAGAATCAAAGACCCCACCTGGGACATTCTCTCTTCTCCCCTCTCCCATCAGGCTGAAGATACAAAAGCCTGAAAGCACGTACCACCAGGATCAAGGACAGCTTCTATTCCACTGTTATAACACTATTGAAAGGTTCCCTAGTATGATAAGATGGATTCTTGATCTCACAATCTATCTCCTTATGACCTTGCTCCTTATTGTCTACCTGCACTTTCTCTGTAACTGTTACACTTTATTCCGCACTCTGTTATTGTTGTACCTTGTATTACCTCAATGCACTGTGTCATGAATTGATCTGTACGAACAGTATGCAAGATAAGTTTTTCACTGTACCTCAGTACAAGTGACAATAGTAAACCAATTCCAATTCCTATCTTCACAACTGTTGGCAACCATATGAGAGCAATCTGCTTTTTCCTTTAATTCATTTTTCAGGATCTGGATGCCGTGAGAAGGCCATCATTTATTGCCCCTGGGTAGGTGTTGGTGAGCTACCTTCTTGAATCGCTGCAGGACTTCTGGCAAAAATAATCCTAGAGTGCTGCTGGGTAAAAAGTTTCCAGGACTTAGACCCAGCTTCTATGAAGGACCAGCAATATACTTCCACATTAGGATAACATGTGGTTTGGGGGTGGGGATTCCCTTGTGCCTTCTACCTTTGATTTGTGGTAGAGGTCATTAAGTTTGGGAGCAGCTACAGGAGTAGCCCATGTGGGAAGTGCTGGTGCATTTTGTAGATGGTACACAGTGCAACCACTATGTGCCAGTGGTGGAGAGACTTAATGTTTAGGGTGAATGAGGTGCATTCAGGGGACTACTTGTTCTAGATGGTGTTGAGCTTCCCAAGACTTGTTGGAATTGCACTTATCACAATCCTGCCTTGTGGCTCGTAGATGATGGAAAGGCTTTGCAGTGTCAGGAGGTAAGACACTCGACTCTGACCTGCTCTTGTGGCCATGACATTTAGCTGCTCTAGCTGAGCTTCTAGTCAATGGCAAGCCCCAAAATGTTGATAATGGGGACTCAGTGATGATAATGCCATTGAAAATAAAAGATAGGTGGTTAGACTCTTGTTGGAGATGGATATTGCCTGGTACTTTTGTAGTGAAATGTTACTTGCCACTTATCAACCCATACCTGAATGAGGTAAAAGTCTTGCATCTGTCTGAAATACCTCCAATTATCCTTCAGTGCCTGCTGGGAGGGGCTTGGCTAGCAGTCAGCTTGCGCCCCTTCCCCTTCCCCAAATATTGGCAAGACTAAAGTCAAGGACTCCTACCCTGCCATTGTACTTAAGTATCCTTTGTGGCTCTACCACCTTGCAGTTTTCTACATCATCAATAATTACTGGCCATGGGAAAGATGGACAACTTTGAGCAACAGGATGGATTTGCTTTAAAATCACTGGTTCCTAATGTTCCTTTAAATATCAGTCAAAATACATTAAATTGCTCAAATTGCAAATTGATTATTGGTATTTTGTTTAAAAGCTTCCACTTTTCCATCTCAAGATATTAATTTCTTTTTTTTTGGTGTCCTATTCTCCAGCTCCAAATAAAAATACTAATGAACACCTGCCCACAAAAGCTCCACTTTAATAGCTGTGAAACGGTCTACAAAGAGGTCTGAGTAGTCCGGCCAGACCAATTCTCTCATCCTTCTTGCATGGAGAGTCCCATTCATTGAGCTCAGTTTATGACAAAACTTCGATGCAATCCCCACAACTTACCACAGAATTGGGGTGAATTCACTCACATTAGAGATAGAAGGGAGATGGAGGAAGTGTTTTGATGGGGGAATTTGGTTTCTGCCATTGTGTATTGGTAAAATGATGCCAGAGTTACTTGTCTTGTCCCAGCCTTTATGGCACACAGGTCTCTGTACACCAGCAGTGGGTTTACATCACAGAAGCACTCAGATGATGTACAAAGTGCACCAGGTGTCAGGATCAGCTGATTTCAGCAGAGTTAAGGAGTTCCTAGTCTGGTGAGTTTGAGGACAGATTTCTACAGCTGGGAAACTCTTTACAGAGCATTTCTTTCTTTTTGTTGTTCTCCTCACAGATTCATGGACTTACTTCCTTTAGGGCCAGACCACTGGCAGATTTTCAAACCTTCTCACTCTCAACCTAGGGTTGGGTTCACTGAAAGCAGGTATAGCATTGCTGATGGGCATACCCATATGTAGCATTAGCACGGAGGAAGCAGGCTGCCACAGTCATATCTGCTATTCCCTACCCCTCAATGCACTCACTACTTGGTTTACCTGTTCATACACACAGTGACCATCATGTTGGATCTGGATCAAGACAATGCCTAGGGCATGGAAGATGATGAAAAAGGGCTGAAAACAATTCCATCAAGATATTGGCAGCTGTCCAAAATCATCTTTAAAAGCTTTGAAAGATAAAGATAAATAAATCTTCCATAAAATTAACATTTGCTGGCAAAATAACAAGACGATTAATGTACATGCTGTTATTAAAAGAAACACCAATTTGTGGTGAGGAAAAGTTACAAATTGGCTGTTAGCCCCACAAAAATGGCAGCCTGCCATCAACCTCCCTGTGAGTTTCAAGAAATTGCTGCATTTGCGCTCCTAAAACAAATTAAACTTGCCCCAGAGGTTAAAGCTGTTAGCATAAGGGCCCTTTTTAATGATGAGATTTATGTTCCTACAATGCCACACAACCTATTCAGGCCAGAAAGAAAAAAATAGAATAAAAGCAAAACATTGCAGATGCTGGAAGTCTGAAATAAAAGTAAAAATTGCAGGAAATTGCAGAAAAGTAGACAGTGGTAAAGAAGGTATATGGCATGCTTGCCTTCATCGCTAGGGGCATAGAGTATGAGTCAGGAATGTTGCAACTGTATTAAAACTTTGGTTAGGCCACACTTGGAGTATTGTGTGCAGTTCTGGTCACCATTACAGGAAGGATGTGGAGACTTTGGAGAGGGTTCAGAAGAGGTTTACCAGAATGTTGCGTGGATTAGAGGGTCTGAGCTATAAGGAGAGTTTGGACAAACTTGGATTGTTTTCTCTAGCATTGGAGGCTGAGGGGAGACCTGATAGAAGTTTATAAAATTATGAGAGGCATAGATCAGGTACGCAGCCAGAATCGTATTCCCAGGGTAGAAATGTCAAATACTGGAGGCCATAGCTTTAAGGTGAGAGGGGAAAGTTTAAAGAGGATGTGTAAACAAGTAGTTTTTTAAAAAACACAGAGTGGTAGGTGCCTGGAATGCGCAGCCAGGAGTGGTAGTGAAAGTAGATACGATAGTGGCATTCAAGAGGCTTTGAGATAGGCACGTGAATGTGCAGGGAATGGAGGGACATTGATCAAGTGCGGGCAGAAGGGATTCGTTTAATTTGGCATCATGCTCAGCACAGACAACCTGGGCCGAAGGGCCTGTTCCTGTGTTGTACTGTTCTATGTTCTATGAAATACTCAATGGGCCAGGCAGCATTCATAAGACAATAAGAGCAGAATTAGGCCATTCGGCCCACTGAGTCTGCTCCACCATTCGATCATGGCTGATTTATTTTTCCCTCTCAACCCCATTCTCCTGCCTTCTCCCCATAACCTTTGACACCCTTACTAATCAAGAACCTATCAACCTCCACTTTAAATATACCCAATGACTTGGCCTCCATAGCTGTCTGTGACAATGAATTCTACAGATTCACTACCCTCTGGCTAAAGAAATTCCTCCTCATCTCTGTTCTAAAGGGACATCCTTCTATTCTGAGGCTGAACCTTCTAGTCTTAGACTCTCCCACCACTGGAAACATCCTCTCCACGTCCACTCTATCCAGGCCTTTCAATATTCAGTAGGTTTCAATGAGACCCCCCCCCATCCTTCTGAACTACAGCAAGTACAGGCCCAGAGCCATCAAACGCTCCTCATTTGTTAACCCTTTCATTCCTGGGATCATTCTTGTAAACCTCCTCTGGACCCTCTCCAATGCCAGCACATCCTTCCTTAGATATGGAGCCCAAAACTGCTCATAATACTTCAGATGTGATCTGATCAACACCTTAAAAAGCCTCAGCATTACATCCTTGCTTTTATATTCTAGTCCTCTTGAAATGAATGCTAACATTGCATTTGCTTCCTCACTACCAACTCAACCTGCAAGTTAACCTTTAGGGAATCCTGCACTGGGACTCCCAAGTCCCTTTGCACCTCCGATTTCTGAATTCACTCCCCATTTAAAAAATAGTTTCCGCCTTTATTCCTTCTACCAAAGTGCATGACCCTACACTTCCCTACACTGTATTCCATCTGCCAGTTCTTTGCCCATTCTCCCAACCTGTCCAAGGCCTTCTGCAGACTCCAGTTTCCGCACACTACCTGCCCCTCCACCTATTTTTATATCATCCGCAAACTTGGCCACAAAACCATCAATTCCATCATCCAGATCATTAACATAACATAAAAAGTAGTGGACCTAACACCGACCCCTGCAGAACGCCACTAGTCACTGGCAGCCAACAAGAAAAGGCCCCCTTTATTCTCACTCTTTGCCTTCTGCCAGTCAGCCAATCTTCTATCCATGCTAGTACCTTTCCTTAATACCATGGGCTCCTATCTTGTTCAGCAGCCTCATGTGCAGCACCTTGTCAAAGGCCTTCTGAAAATCCAAGTAAACAACATCCACTGACTCTCCTTTATCTATCCTGCCTGTTAAAGAATTTGAACTCTCCGTATCAAAGAATTCCAACAGATTTGAAAGGCAAGCTTTGCCCTTTAGGAAGCCATGCTGACTCCAGCCTATTTTATCATGCATTTCCAAGTACCTTGAAACCTCATCCTTAGTAATGGACTCTAACATCTTACCAACCACTGAAGTCAGGCTAACTGTCCTATAATTTCCTGCCTTTTGCCTCCCTCCCTTCTTAAAGAGTGGAGTGACATTTGCAATTTTCCAGTCCTCCAGTACCATTCCGGACTCTAGTGATTCTTGAAAGATCACTACTAATGCCTCCACAATCTCTTCAGCTACCTCTTTCAGAACCTTGGGGTGGAGTCCATCTGGTCCAGGTGACTCATCTCCCTTCAGACTTTTCAGCTTGTCAAGCACCTTCTCCTTAGTAATAGCGACTACACTTATTTCTTCCCCCTAACTCTCGAATTTCTGGCATGTTGCTGGTGTCTTCCACAGTGAAGACTGATGCAAAAATACTTATTCAGTTCGTCCACCATTTCTTTGTTCCCCATTACTACCTCTCCAGCGTCATTTTCCAGTGGTCCTATGTCCACTCTTGGATCTTTTACTCTTGCATGCCCTATTTTGCTTTTATGCTGTCTTTGACTTCCCTTGTCAGCCATGGTTGCCTCATCCTTTAGAATGCTGCTTCTTCGGGATGAACTGATCCTGCGTCTTCTGAATTACTCCCAGAAACTCCTGCCATTGCTGCTCTTCCGTCATCACTGCTAGGGTCCCCATCCAATCAACTTTGGCCAGCTCCTCTCTCATGCCTCTGTAGTTACCTTTACTCAACTGTAATACCAATACATCTGATTTCAGCTTCTCCCTTTCAAACTGCAGGGTGAATTCTATCATATTAGGATCACTGCCTCCTAAGAGTTCCTATACCTTCAGCTCCCTAATCAAATCTGGTTCATTGCACAACACCAAATTCAGAATTGTCTTTTCCTTAGTGGGCTCAACCACAAGCTGCTCTAAAAAGCCATCACGTAGGCATTCTACAAATTCCTTCTCTTGGAATCCAGTACCAACCTGATTTTCCCAATCTACCTGCATGTTGAAATCCCCCATGACCACCATAACGTTGTCTTCTTTACATGCCTTTTCTATCTCCTGTTGTAATTTGTACTTCACATCCTGGCTACTATTTGGAGGCCGGTATATAATTCCCATCAGGGAATTTTTACCCTTGCAGTTTCTTAACTCTACCCACAAGGATTCTACATTTTCTGATTCTATGTCACTTCTTTAAGGATTTGATTTCATTTTTTACCAACAGAGCCACCCCACCCCTTCTGCCCACCTGCCTGTCTTTTTGATAGGATGTGTATCCTTGGATATGTTGCTCCCAGCTGTGATCTTCTTTCAACCACGACTCTGTAATGCCCACATCATATCTGGCAATTTCTGACTGCGCTATGAGATTATCTACCTTATTTCATATACTGCATGCATTCAAAGATAACACCTTCAGTCCTGTATTCACCACCCCTCTTCTCAAATTTGTCTCCAATGTTGCCTAAAGTTAAATTCTTATCCCTTTCTAAACTTTCTGTCTTATTCTTTATGCTGGAGACTTCAGTAACCTGTCTTGCACTCTCCTTCCCTTTTACTTTATCCATACTTTTCCAATCTGTTGAATTCACTCCACTACTATTCAGTTTAAAGTCTTAGTTATGCAATTCACCGGGGCCTTGGTCCCAGCGTGGCTCAGGTGGAGCCCATCCCATCGGAACAGCTCCCTCCTTCCCCAATATTGGTGCCAATATCCCACAAATTCAAACCCACTTCTCCCACACCAATCTTTGAGCCACGCATTTAACTCTGATCTAATTGACCCTGTGCCAATTTGCACATGGCTCAGATAGCAATCCAGAGATTATTACCTTTTTGGTTCTGCTTTTTAATTTAGTCCCTAACTGCTCAAATTCCCTCAGCAGAACCTCTTACCTTGTTCTACCTGCGTAATTGGTACCTACATGGACCACAACAACCAGATCTTTCCCCTCTCGTTCCAAATTCCTTTGTAGGTCAGATAAGATGTCCTGAACCCAGGCACCAGGCAGGCAACATAGCCTTCAGGTCTCTCAATCCTTGCAACAGAGAATTGTGTCTATTCCCCTGACAATACTATCCCCAATCACAACTGCATTTCTCTTCTCTGCCCCCTTGTGAATGGCTCCCTGAACCATAATTCAGTCGATCATTCTTTCTACAGCCCCCACTCTCATCCGCATAGGGAGCAAGAATCTCAGACCTGATGGACAAACTCAAGGGCTGAGGCTCTTCCAGCACTACCTCTTGGATCCCCCTCCCTGCCCCACTCACAGTCACACCCTCTTGTCCCTGACCACAGACCGAAGTTGAAGTAGTTAGTCTAATGGGTGTGACTGCATCCTGAAACACAGCATCTAGGTAACTCTCCCTCTCCCTAATGCATCACAGTGTTTGAAACTCAGGTTCCAGGTCATCAACTTTGAGCCTGAGTTCCTCGAGCAACCAACACTTGCTGCAGATGTGGTCAACAGGAACCACAATGGGGTCCACCAGCTCCCACATCATGCAGTTACAACACATCACCGGATCCTGCATCCTTACTTTATTTAATTAGTTATAATTTGATGTCTTTTAATTTAACTACTAGACCTGTTCTTACCTGCTACTCACCTGTGCCTCCTCACCAAAGCCTGAAATACCCACTCCTTTACTGGCCCACTCTCACAATGGCCACTCCACTTTACCCTACCTTCCTTTAGTTGGCTGAGTTGCCACACACTTAGCCGATCCCACAACTTAAAAAAACTGTTAGCTCCTCCCCTCTGCTGCTCGGGCTGCTGCAATTGGAGAAAAACCATGGGGAGAATTAGGGGGAGAATTATCACTTGCGAGGAAAGGACATCAACTGGAAGCATTATCTCTATTTATCTCTCAGCAAATCTGCCTGACCTGCCAAGCATTTGCAGAAACGTTAGTCGTTATAAAAGAAAAAAACATCTGAATTTCTGTTGTGTAGGCAGTAAATTGTTTTGGAGGCCAATTGTTTTAACTTTTTTTCTTTTTCTCCCTCTCCCTTGATCCAACTCTTCTTTCCCTCTCTTTATTTCTATTTCTGTACCCTGTTTGATTGTAACTTACCCAGTCTCTTCCTTCTCTGCTCCCTACCTCTGTTTCTGACTCATTCCTCGAGCTTTACTAGTTAAAGACACCACTATTACCCTGAGGTCCCAGCAATTTACAACAGATTTTTTTCTCTGAATTGAATGGTAAGGGGGAAAAATATCTAACAGTGCCTTGCCCCAGCAAATTCTGAGCTGGAATCTTTCAGCAAATACAAATGAGGAGAAACGACATCCTGTATTTATCTGTGTTCATTCTCGCTCTCCACTCACTGCTTGTTTTCCTTAACCAGAGACACCGTGTAACCTTTGCTTCTTCATCAAGAGCTCAACCATTCAACTCATCCCCATTTTCTGCCTTGTGCAGCCGTCAGTCAGAATTATTTTCAATGAGCACTTCTATATCTCATGTCAACACCCAGTTCGAACCCATCACCGATTGCCGAGGCTGGAACGCGTTTTGCATGTTTATCAGCGTAGTGCATTGCTATTAACCTTTCCCTCTGCTGCAACCACTCTCACCTTCCTCTGGTTACAGCCACTGATAGCAGCAGCTGCTTGCCCCCACCTCACTGCAAAGGAACGCACATTAATATTTTCTTCAATTCAAAATGAGCGATGGGAAGGGAAATAAAAACCTCTTACACATGGATAAAAATTTATTCCAGTAAATAACTGTCTAATCTCAGAAGACAGTTGGGCAGAGATATTAATTCAAACCAGTGCCACATTACCAAAAAGCAAGGGGTTCCCCACTCCCACATTTTGTGGGCGATCTGTTTGAAATATATTTGCCTGGATGCAGAAAAATCTTTAACTTGCAAACTGTGCAACAATAGCAGTAACTGGATTGGAGATACGCACTGTTAGTTTATTGTAATAGAGTGATATAGAGGCTTGGGAGCTGGGGGTGGGGAGACATGGGGGAGAGATGGGACGTGAGAGAAAATCCAAATCATAGGAGGAAGACAGATGTCTTTTCTCAAATGTTCAAAAATAATAGCAGTTTACTTAGGACACTGGATTGCAACATAACAGCTGTATTACAATTTTCTCTAACAACACCAATTATGCTTTGGATTGATTCTGCACACATTTAATAGGGGTAGCCACACCTCTTGTGTTACAAGTCATTAAAGGTGTCGAACAATGTAATTTTAAAATTGTCCTTCTGCTACACATGTCAATATGACAACATAATTTTCACAATGTGTACTGTGTAAACACTGCATAACAGTAATTTCCCCTTTACAAAAGCTGGATTATTAGCTGTCTGGGTTCTAGGTTGTTGCAGACATGTCAATTTACCTCTTCTTCCATCTGTTTTTAAATTGCGACTTAGTTTCTTCTTCTTTCATTGCCCAAAATAAACCGGACACTATTTTGTACAAAGCGCACCAGGTAAACATTGCCGAAAGTATAAAGATTTGCTGGAAGATGGCACGGGACTAGCAGGCAGCTTTTGTTTAAAATTCAGGTGAAAATTCCAGAAAATGTCAACCTTTGGTGTGGGGAGGTGAGGGTGATGGAGTCAGGGAGGGAGTAACCTGTGGGAAATAAAGGAAGAAAAGATGGAAAATTAAGAATAAATACAAAATATAATTTTGCTCGAGACTTTCTTGTTTTTCTCTCTGTTCCTTTTCTTTCTCTATTTCTGTCTTTATTCTTTCTCTCTCTTCCTCTGTCTTAGTATCTTCCACTTCTATTCACCTCTCTCTCTCTCTCTCTCTCTCTCTCTCTCTCTCTCCCTCCCTCCCTCCCTCCCTATTTCTGCCTCTCTTCACTTGGCTCATTCTCTCTATGTCTCTCTTTTAAACACTCACTTTGAATCATGATATACATACGTGACACACCCGAGTAGGTATAATCTGTTTTAGGTTTTCTTCACAGTAGCTTGCTGTAAAATTTAATGGGGTCATAAAATTGTAAAAAGCTCCATCCTGCATCTTCCTGGATTACTTTAAGCTTGGGAATAAAATTTATTTATTCTTCTTGGCCCCCATTTTTATGATTTATTTCTTGCCTGTGACCACAATAAAATAGTTTTGTCTACAATGGGCTAATTAATAGACTCTTCCTTGTTTGTCATGGCACACAAAAGGTTAAAATAATGCACACCTATCAGATTCATCAAGCCACATTGAACGTAGGTCAAAAAATAACCATAGTAACTATGGCCGTTGAGGTCTAATAAGCAATATTTGGATTCCTCCTTTAATTATAACTAATGTCTTTGGATGGAGATCTATCTCATAGATCAGTTGAGCAAATGTTACCAATCAATGGGTTAATCCATTCTGTTCACTTACAAGTGCATTGCGGAGTTCCTTACAGGTGTACGTTTGGTTGGCAACTGTAGCAAGTTTTTTTAAAATTGATTAATATTTAATATAAGTACTTTAATACCATGGAAGTCTAATATAGATAGACAAGACACAATTTTGTTATGAGATATGCAGAAAATATTTAGGAACAGTAGTTGGCATGACTGCATGAAACGCAGTCATTCTAAAGCCATCATGATAGATGGAAAACCAGACTACACAGTAACAGTAAATATTCCTGCTTCCCATCAACTTTCATACCTCTTCTATTTCATATTCATGAATGGTGATCATTCTTGTATGCAAAATGTTGTAAATTTCTCTTTATCTATTATGATCAGCCTTGATTAGAGCTAAGGAGCAACTTGCATCATAGCATATGTTGGAATGAGAAGCAAAGGATTGGCAGCTCAGTCCCAGACTTGGGCTACTCTGGTTCTGAACAGCCTTCCTCTTGAACTGGTGTCTTCTGCCTGTTTGTCCTCACAGTGTAAAATGTGAATGACAGATTTTTGATTTTAGTGCTGGTGATGATGTTGGGTGTATGTCTTATCATCGGCATTCTAATGAGAATGTGCAATCCATAGCAGTCTAGGAGTAATACACGTCACTTGCTGGTCACATAGTGGTGTTTGTATGTGACAGCAGCAGGTCTTGTGCTAGGATTTGTGCTTAATTTGTAATGATTTGCATGTACAATTGTGTAAAACTCATATTGGGTCTACTGGTGGCATTAAACATGAGGCCTACTTGTCAACAGGTAGAGTTGTGTATAATTTGTAAGGCTGTTGGTGGAGTTCTGTATAATATGTCTCAATCTGCTACTGGAGTTGTGAGTAATTTGTAACAATCTGCTGGTGCACTTCTTATTTCTTATGATACTTTGAAAGGTAAATTTAACCCATAAAGGGCAAACCAGGTTGATTGACAGTTAAGAATGGGGCTTGAAGTTGGCCACAGGACAGTAACGTCGGTGATTGTTTAATTATGTTTCTCTATCATACACTCAGTAGTTCTCTCCCCATTCTTCGATCCTCCAATATAGAGATTAACCAAATAGGCTGTTCTCAACACCTCTGTCTGTCTGCAGGAGTGAACCCTGGATGCTATTACTTAAATGTATAATCCATCCTCCAACTGAGGTCAGAGAATCATCTGTGACAATTTTGATTAGGTTTCACATGCAACAGTCTTGGACACTGACACCTTCAGGTTTTGGTGTAATGTGGCTGGAATGTGTAATTCACTCTGAGGAAGTATATGTGGCATTTACTCCATACAGACATTGATGAGATGCCATCAATTACTACCAGACTGCTCGTGAATTATTTGTCACAGTTAATTACACTTTAGATTTTCATAATCACCTTTAATCACTAACCAGTTCTTTGACAACCTTGTATTAAAGGAGCCTTCAGAGGTGGGTAACTAAGTACTCCCTAATGTTAAGAGGTAAAAATGCAAATATTCTTTAATACTGAGCTCAACGGTGTATCCATATTGTTATTTCATCCTTTTAACTTTATTTTGAAACATTTTCTAATTTTATACAACATAACTATTTTGAAATCAGTGTCAGATCATTGCAAATGAATTACGTACATTGCAAAATCTGATACTGCTCAATAGTTTTTGGTTCCCCTAATGACTTAATGCAGGACGACTGTTACATTAATACAGCTGTGATCAGTTACCTCACACTAAAGTGTCATTAATATCTGTAAGCATTACATTCTTACAAAGGGTAAGGTACACTCTGTATACAGAGCACATAATTAGCAGGCGTATTAGGCCATTACCTACAAGGTGTTTGATGCACTCAGAGAAATAGAAGCATGACTTCCACTCCCTAAGGCCAAAATAGTCAGTTTATCTTCTCAAATGAGTAATGAAATGGTTTATGACTGGCTCAGACTTGAATGCTTTTGCCTTTCCCCAACTACCTAAAGGCCTTGATTATACCGAAGGTGTTTTCCATTTGCCAGAGCAAGTCAGGAGTAAAAGAAAAGGTGAAAAATAAAGTTGAATAATTTGAATGATATGTGGAAGAGAGAAATAAAAATAAATGAAGTTGAAAGAAAGAAGAAACATTATTGACCACACACTGCCATAGAGGTTAAGGGATCAGAATTCTTACCATTCCAGTTGTGTTTTCTCTTCAAATGAATCCTCCAAAATCAAAAGCTGTCTAATAAGTTGCATTGTCCAAAAACATCTGAGAAATGAAATATTTCCAAACATGGAGCGATCTTACTAAAACTGAAAATTCAGAAATAAATTGCATTTCCCTAATTACTTTTTTTCTTTATTGATAATATCATTTATTAGAATTATGATAGTTTTCTGTCTTCAGCCTAAAACTAGTCAAATCTGATCCAGCTAATTACTGCCTAATCGGTCTGCTCTCAAACATCAGTAATGGAAAGTGTCATTATCAGTGCTAACAAGTGGCACTTACTCACCAGTAACTTGCTCTTTGATGTTCAGTTTGTGTTTCACCAGGATCACTCAGCTCCAGACCTCATAAATACTCGGTCCAAACATTGTTGGGTAAAGTCCACTGCCAACAATTTCATTTCAACAATCCCCAAGGTCAGGCTATATGCTGATGAACAGTGGGTTATAACAGAATATTTTCACTCATGGACTTGTTCAAACCCAGTCTTTTCAGGTGAATGGCTGCTTTAGTGGAAGAGGTAGATTTGTCACTGCAATATCAGTCCCATTTCAATACGATACGGATTCAGCCTCACTCAGGAAATGAGGATGGCTGTCTGCACAATCTCACACTGGCTTAACAAACTATCTACTGGAATAACTCAGCAGGTCAGGCAGCAAGTGTGGAAGGAAAGGAATTGTCGATTCAGGCCGGGTTTTGACCCAAAACATTGACGGTTCCTTTCCCCCCACTGACACTGCCCAACACACTGACTTCTTCCAGCAAAGTGGAGACACAAGAGATTCTGCAGATACTGGAATCTGGAGCTACACACACAAAATGCTGGAAGAACTCAGCAGGTCAGGCAGCATCTATGGAGGGAAATAAACCGTCAACGTTTCGGGTCAAGACCCTTCATTAGGACTGGAAAGGAAGAGGGCAGAAGCCAGAATAAGAAGGTGGAGAGAGGGGGAGGAGCACAGGCTGGCAGGAGGGGGGATGAAAGGGAGTGTTGTAAGAAGCTGAGAGGTGATAGGTAGAAGAGGCAAAGGGCTGAAGAAGAAGGAATCTGATAGGAGGGGGCAGTAGACCATGAAAAGGACAGGTGGGGAGTGGATGGGCCTGTCATGAGGGCAGGGGAGGGGAAGGAGGAGGGGTGAGGGGTGAGGGGTGAGGGGGCCACAGGAATGAGGGAAGTAAAAGGGAGCTGAGGATGGGGGGGGGGGGGGGTGTTACTGGAAGTTAGAGAAATTGATGTTGAGGCCGTCAGGTTGGAGACTACCAAGGTGGAATGTGAAGCGTTGTTCCTCCAACCTGTGTCTGGCCTCAGTGTGGCAGTAGAGGAAGCCGTGGATTGACATGTCAGTATGGGAGTGGGATGTGGAATTGAAGTAGATGGCCACTGGGAAATCCTTGCTTTTACGGCGGATGGAGCAAAGGTGCTCGACAAAGCGGTCACCTAATCAGCGTCGGGTCTCACCGATATAGAGGAGGCCGCACCGGGAGCACCAGATGCAATAAATATTTAGAGCCTAAGTAGTTGGAGCCTGTGCTCTACCCCCTCCCCTGACCTTCTTCTTTTGGCTTCTGCCCTCTTCCTTTCCAGTCCTGATGAAAGATCTCGACCTGAAACGTTGACTGTTCATTTCCCTCCATAGACGCTGCCTGACCTGCTGAGTTCTTCCAGCGTTTTGTGGGAGCTCCTCCAGCAGATTGCTTGTTGCTCCAGATTCCAGCATCTGCAGTCTCTTGTGTCTTACACTGGCTTGCTTTGAAAGAAAGGACAATGATTAGAGGGCATGTGCTATCAGGAGAGGCTGGATAAACCTGGGCTCTCTTCTCTGGAGTGGCAGAGGCGGAGGGGTGACCTGTTGGAAGTGTATAAAATTATGAGGGATATAGATAGAGTGGACAAGCAACATCTTTTTCCCATTATTGAGCGATCTAATACTAGAAGGCATGCATTTAAGGTGAAAGGGGGTAGGTTCAGAAGAGATGTGAGGGGTAAGTTTTTTACTCAGGGAGTGGTGGATGCCTGGAATGCATTGCCTGATAGGGTGGTGGAGGCAAATTCATCGGAAGCTTTTAAGAGGGGCTTGGATGGGCACATGAATGAGAGGAAAATGGAGGGATATGGGCATTCTGTAGGCAGGAGGGATTAGCTATGTTGACACCACATTGTGGGCCGAAGGGCCTGTTCTGTTCTGTACTGTTCTACTGTTCTGAATCACATGGTTGGGGCAAATAAACTTATGCAATGGGACTTCAATGCCATGACTGAATATGATAAAGTCATCTACCACTGGCACCAAGCAACAAGAGGGTAGGTGACTTGCTTTAAGTCCTTGAAATAAAAGGAAGAATATAGATATACATCCATCCGTCACACAAAGTACAATTACGTGAGGGGTGTGCTGGGTAGAAAGTGATCATGAAAGAGGAAGAAATGTAATAGGGAGACGCCATACTGGAGGCCGTGGGTCAAAGAGAGGCCATGCTCGTGGGCTGAGGGAAGGAGGGGAACTGCACCTAAGTAAGGAGAATGACCATTGGCCATCATAATTACAATGATGAGAGAAATAGTGGCAAAAAGTATGCTTGAGGGCCCAGGATGAAGCAATCCTGCTCCTTCTATCAATGGGATTCCTGAATCTTGAGAAAATCAGCCCATTTCACAATGACCCAAAGAAACTCAATGTTAGCTTAAGGAAGAGCACCTCAACTTGCAATTAGCACTTTACAGCCTTCCAAACTCAACAATGCATTCAACGATTTCATATAATCCTTGTATCTCAGTCTTCCAGCATTGTTTTTTCCCTCTCTCCTCACCCAGTCTCCTGCTGACATTTGGTTGTTATTTACCACCCTCCTTCAACCTCCACTTGCATTTTTCAACCCTTCCTGGTCTCCAGACTGTCATAGATGTTCTCTTTTGTTCTCTCCACCCCTCCCCACTCTCCCTTCAGTTTTAAACTTGCCTAATTTCAAACGTTTTCTTGTTCTGATGAAAGGTCATTGACCTCATTCTCTTTCCACAGGTTCTGCCTGATCTGCCAAGTATTTCACCATTTTCTGTTCTTTTGTGTAGCGACCAACACTTTATTCAGGGAGCTTCTTTTCCATCCATTGCCAGGTTCTTACTCTCAGTTGAAACTGCGGCCTTACTATGAACGTCTTGGACCTGGCCCTTTAACTGTCCCCAATTAGGAAACAGGAGCTCAGCAAAAGCTGCTGAGTATGTAACACTGCATTTGACAATCACACAAAGCTTCCCTTAAAGGGAGGGAGAGTGGCACAGCAGTGCTGCTGCTTTACAGCTCCAGTGACCTGGATTCGATCCTGAGCTTGGCTGTTGTCTGCATAGAGTTTGCACGTTCTCCTTGTGACTGCATCGATTACCCATGGGTGCTCTGGTTTCCCCCCACATCCCAATGGTGAGCTGGTTGCTAGGCTATCTGACTACTGTAAATGACTCCTAGTGCAGGTAGGTGGCAGGAAAATCACATAACAGGGAAATAATTCCAAGAGTGGGATTACTCTGAGAACCAGCATGATCTTGATGGGCTGAATAGCCGTCAATACCATATGAAATATTATGTAATGCTGATTTGCATTGGAAACTCATATAGCATTGTTTAATCCCAGCTTCCCTTTCATGAATCAATTCTAATACAGTACAATACATGATTGAATTTCTTATTTTACCCTAAGCAATTCAACTCAGTATTTTCTTTTAGTTTTATTACACTAAGCCATGGTTTGCTGCCTAGGTCAGTTCTGGAAGTGCTTTTGCAGTTACGCAGAACACAGGTCAGACATCTGAGATTTTGAATTTTGTTCTGAGCTCTCTGCCTTAAGAAGAATAGATTCATAGAAAATTTACTGCACAAATAAAGGCTGTTCAGCCCACTGTGTCCATACTGGTTAGAAAAGAACTATCCATCCAAATCTCACCCTCTTGCACTAGATCTTTAGGTCACTGCTCAAGTACACATTGAAGTAGTTGTGAAATGTGATGAGGGTTTCTGTCTCCACCAACTTTTCAGGCAGTGAGTTTGAGAGCCCTACTACCCTCCCTGATCAAATATGTGAAACACAGAAAGGGTTCTAAATTAATTAGCCACTGTAAACTGCCCTAAATGTAGATTAATGTAGAGGTTGGGCAGAATTGAGGGGATTGGGGGTGCGGGGGGAGGGGGGGTATAAAATGGAATTAATGTAGGAGTAATGTCACTGGATGCTCAATGATCAGCATGGACTCGGTGGGCCAAAAGGCCTATTTCCATACTGTATGACTCTCTAAGTACCAGTGGTGATTTAACAGGAATGTCTGAAGTTAAATGACATAGCTAGAATAAAACATAGGGTTACTGGAACTTTATAGTCTGGAGATGTGGTGGGTAAATATGTGTTTATTTTTAATGATTGAAATATAACAGGGAATCAATAGGAGAGGAAGAAAATTTCTTAAACATTGAATTCTCCCTCTTTAAGTAACCCCCACACCTCCACCCCAAAACACCCACCATGCCTCTTCTTTTCTTCCCTTTCCTAACCTCTCTCTCTTTTTTCTACCCCCCATTTTTCCTCCTTACCTTCTACCCATCCCCCAGTGGATCTGCTCTCCTCTCCTCCCCCGCACCTGCCTATTACTATCTCTTACCTGCATCTACCTATCACCACTTTGTGCCCACCCCGCCTCCCCTCTTTTGTCCACCTATCACTGCTCTGCTTTTCCCTCCTATATATTGGCCTTCCCCTTTTCCTATCTTCAATCCTGAAGAAGGGTCCTGACCCGAAACATTGACCGCCTGCTTTTCTCCAAGGATGCTGCCTGGCCTGCTGAGTTCCTCCACCATCATGTTTTTCATCAGGGCCTCATTATGTCTCAGGGAACTGAAAGACATCCTTTCCAAGTAGAAGTACCTACAAGGGAGGAAGGCCTAAATTTTTATTTATTCATTGTTTCCTGGGACATGGACTTCATTGGCAATATCTATATTTATTGTCCATCCTTAATGCCCCTGTTCTGAGATGGCAGTTAAGAGTCAACCACATTGGTGGATTTGTAGTCCCGTATAGGCCAGATTGGCCATGGCTGGTAGATTCCCTTCCCTACAGGACATTAATGCTCCAAATTGGTTTTTACAACAACCCAGTAGTTTCATTGTCACCTTTATTGATGCCTTTTTTTTAATTAATCTAACTTCTATGGAAGGATTTGAACTCATGACTCCAGATCAATGGTTCACCATCCAGTAGTCTAGTTCGGTAACTTAACCACTGTGCTGCAGTACCCCACATAGAGTTATAGACTCATAGGGTCTGTCATGGAGTCACAGAAACCACGTCCATGTTGGCCTTTTTGCCCATCGACACTAATCTTATTTGCCTGCATTAGGTGTGTTTCCTTCTATGCCGTGTCTGTTCAAGTGCCTGTCTAAATGTCTCTTAAGCATAGCATTTGTATCTAACTCAACCACCTCCTCCGGCAGTGAAATCCAGATATCAACCACTCTCTGCGTAAAAATAAAACTTTTCCCTCAAATCCCATCTAAAGTTCCTTCCTCTCATGTCAGACCTATGCTCTCTTGTTGTTGATACTCCTAACATGGGAAAAAGGTTCTATCGACCCTATCTATGCCTCTTATAGTTTTGCAAACCTCTATCACGTCACCCCTCAGCATTCTTCATTCCAGGGAAAACAAGCCCAGCCTATTCAATATCTGTCCCAAACTAAAGTTGTCCAATCCAGGCAACATCCTGGTGAGTCTCCTCTGCCCTTTCTCCAGCTCAACACTTCCTTGCTATTGTGTGCCAACCAGAGCTACATGCAACATTCAAAGTGTGGTCTAAACAGTGTTTTGTAAAATTGCAACATAACATCCCAACTTTTGTATTCCATGTCCCAACCTACGGAGGAAAGCATGCCATATGTCTTCCTCACCACCTTATCTTCCCGTGTTGCTACTTTCAGAGAACTATGGACTTGAACCCCAAGGTCTCTCTGTTCATCAACATTCCTTAGCACCCTACCATTTACTATATCTGACCTACCGCTGTCTAACTTCCCACGATGCATCACCTTGCACTTGTCAGGATTAAATTCTAAATATGAGCCAAGCTGGTTAAAATCAAATATAGGAAGAAAATGTCTTCACAAGGATTTTTTCAATGTGGTGTTTGATGCCCAAGAAACCACTGATACAAAATCAATTGAGGTATTTACAAGGAAACTTGAGGACATGAAGGATGATTCCCTGAATAACATTCCCAGTGAGGAAAAGAATTTACAAGGATGCTTGTTCCTGAAGTGGTGGGACCAATACTTCTGAATTTTCACCAAAAAGAGTTCTAGAGGCCCATATTACTCTGATCAGCTACCCTAGCTGTGGGTACCTGATTGGAAATCAAACCTCTAGAGTACTTAGGGTTTTAAAACTGGGCAGACATGACGCAGCATGTCCAGTAGTGAGAATGGTCTACTCCTACTGTTGTGGATCAGTAAGATCAGTAAACGATTGATCTTATGGAAACCTAATGACTTGGAATTGATTGGCATGCATTTAGAATGGGCACTGGAAAGAACAGATGTGCTCTGCATTGGTTGCCATAACATCTCGCACAAGCAACCTCATGATGCTTTAAGGATGCTGTGACGTGATTGAATGTGAAGTGGATTATTTGGGGAAGACATTTGCCAACTTTGAACTTAGAGCCACTTTAATTATATTAAGGGAAGTGTCCCCCTGACTGCTGGACGTTTACAAGCTTCCATTGATGGTTTCTCTCCTCAGCTGGCTTTTATTGTTTCTTGTCATTATTTATCAACTTCCTTTAATCCTCCTGCCTTCTCCTTGCAACAGAACCTGCTTTTGAACTTTATTTAGCTCTCTGTTTGGTGACAGGGAATCATAGCCCCTTGGTAATGCTTTCCTGCAGTAATGTGCAGATGGACCTGAAAGGGGTCAGCCCAATAGCTCACAGATTGTGGGTTACTCAGTACAGCATGAAAGCCGTCAGCACGTTGATTTGCAAGCAGCTGTTAATCCAAATGTTTGCTGTAGCCAAACAAAGGCAGACAGCAATGAAGCTCCAAAGGGTCTTTGGCAAAGACCCAAGCAAATATGTTCCACGGCACTTTTGGTGAATAAATGTAGCACTTAGATATGCCAAAAACCTAGCTGGTGGCCTGTTTATCTTCAGCCACTTGTCACAATTCATTTCCATATATTGGTCCTCTTTTATACTGGGTTAGGTTACATGGCAGCAAACAGATAGCTTTGTCTACATATCGTCAACTCGGTTTTAAACATGCCCTTCAAACAAGATTACTTTCTTTGTTAGTTTTATAGGAGAGAGAGAGGTGTGTGTGTACACAAAATATAAAAGACTTGATTCCTACAAAATATGTTGATTGTTTCAAGAAGTGATAAAAACTAAAGCTATTGTGCACTTATAGCATCAGTTCTTTCCAGATATAAGGAACAATACAGATTTTTTTGCAGACTTTTTCAGAAGAAACAGAACTTTGCCTCAACTCATCTGCTCCAGAAAGCTTTATCCATGCCTTTGTTACCGCCACTTAGCCCTGTGCTTGCTGACCTGCACTATTCCTGGTTAAGCAATGCCTCAATTTAAAACTTCTCATCCTTGTTTTCAAACACCACCATTAGTGCCCATGTCTTCAGCTGACAAGACCCTGAGCTCCGGAATTTCTTCCCTAAACTTTTCAGCCTCCCTTTCCTCCTTTAAGTTGTTCCTTAAAACCTATCCCTTTAACAAAACTTTTATCATTTACCTTAACATCTTCTTATATGCCTCAGCATCCATCTTCAGTCTGATATTGTTCCGTGAAGCATCTTCGATTGCTTTTTTATGTTAAAATGCTAAATAAATGTAAGTTACTGTTGTTCAGTAATTTTATTTGATTTAATCTGAATTTCAATGCAGAATACGGGGCCGGCAGGAATTGGACCTTAAATTAAAACAGAATTAAGCTACTCTTGTGTAGGTTAATCTGGAAGTCACTAGATTTTACTGTTTTAGCTCAGCTCCAACATGAACTCAGAGATTTTCTAAAATGGAGTACATTAGCTTTGCAGGATATACAAAGGCTAAGGAGATTATTTACAATGGCTTCATTGTACAAAATGATACCCTTTGTCAAATTAATGCATTTTTTTTAAGGACAGCCAGGTTTCAGAGGTCTCATTTCCAGTGATACACAGCCACCATACCAGGCAGCATTAGGTTATCTAGAAAGGTATGTAAAGCAGTTACTGAGATTAACAGTGTTATTTGCAGGATTCTCTCTCTACATTCATGATTTAGTTGCTGGCAGTGAGCACTGTTTTGTCTGGAGTCTGTAGATTGCCCCAATGCAAAATGCTCTTTATAGTCTAGTTTCTAAAGTGCTCATATAATCTTGGGTTTACACAATAGTGGATTGAAGGAGTTGGTGGGTGTGATAGAGAGTGCTTTTGAACCGAGGACTCCATGTTCATGTAGCACAAATTCAACCAACAATAAACAATAGGTTAGCAACCATCTCAGAAGAAAGGAGTCCAGGCACTGCAAGCTTCTCAAATAGAATATCTATCACTTGAAGGATCGAGTCTTATTAATGTGGCATTTATAACAGCAGAATGTACTCCTGCAATTTTGTATGAGATTTATCAAGCATTTATTGCTAAACTATGTCCACTTCAATCAAACAGTGCAGAGAGAATAGTATATGTTATATGCCCAATTTCTGGGCACAAGTTCAGTGTAATGGTGCCCAGCTTTGATAATCAGGGGACTAATGCCTGCTTCAGGACCCCGATATTAAATAGGGCAATAATTAAGTGGAGCATGTCCAATTTCCAGTTTTTGCTGTGAATCATCAACACTAACACAACAGTGAATCATTTATAGCACTGTGAGATTTTGGCAAATTTGCAATGGGTTGCTCAACAGCACCTGGGTGCAGTTTAATAGGGCTGGGAGACAGATTACAGAAGAGTTGATCTGAGCTTTTATTTTATATATATTTTATCAATATTATCATCTTTTATGATTTCCTTAATCACAATGATTAAATGGAAATTAAAGAGAGTTCCAAAACTGTCAGTCAGGTAACTAGAAGATAACTTATGTAAAATACTGTTTGAGGTACAAGGAATATGCCGGCTGTTCTTTCCTCTGTAGATGTGACATCAAAATGAGGAAAGACTGAAGGAAGAAGAAGGCCTTGGCTCTTCCATCTCTGATGTCCTTTATGTGAGATCACTTTGAGAAACAAAAACTGTCCCACTTCAGCACTACTAGGTGCTAAGCTGACTACCTGACTGAAATCAGACAAAAGGATAGCCAGCGTGGGAAATGCAAAAGATTATCCTCAAGAATTGGGTCATAATATATTTGTGAAGACAGAGTGCAGGAATTTTACCAGTACTTCTTTTCCATGCTGTCCCTGGCCTGGGAGGACTTGTCACTCATTCTTGTGGGGTATTCAGGATGTGCTTCCAATTAGTGAGTTCATAAACTCCATATATTTATATATAGAACACTAGAGGGTGCTCTGTTACTATTAGCATAAGTGACCTTATACCATTGATAATATTTTGATATTTAAAGATTTACACTTCTGATGTGTAACATTAAGTTAAGGAAGAGTTAATGCTTAAAAGTGCTGCACTTGATTTCAAATTTTGGAAAGAGGGATCAGGGTGGGGGAGAATCCTGGAGTGGGCATGCCTTGTAGGCCCTGGAAGGAGGAATCAGGGTGGAGGAGAATACTGGAGTGGAAATGCCTTGTAGTTTCTGGAAGAGCACTCCATCTAGTCTTGTCCCATAAGGAAATGTTTCTTTGTGAGCACAGTTAGGCCCCTGCTCCTATGTTCCTATCCCATTAGCCAATTTAGCCACTTCAGGATAGCCACCAGTGTTCCCACTCAGGCCTCAGGGTGAAATGGCAGAGCAGGCCTTGTTGATATCATTGCAATAGAATCCTGACTGTGGAGGCTTGAGCAATATATACCATCTATCTGCAATGTAAAATTTCAGCTGGCTAAATTAGGGCAGGAAAGGAATGGGTAAATCTCCCACTCATGGTTTTCTATAGGGGGAGGAAGTTAAAATCAAGTTTTCTGTTTTCCTTTGAGTAACTAGTCTTATAAAAAGGGATGTCATATAGGGAGCGATCACAGGATGCATAGAGGTTGTCCAGTAAGTAGCTTCAGTCAGAAAGTGCTGTCAATCAGTCTTTTTTTCCATAAACCTATATCTACTTATCAATTTGAATCGATATTTATGCTATGAAATGTGCAATTCTTTGGATTAATAGGAAGCAGGTTTGTCATAATACAGTTGAAATCAAGATAACATCATGTCAAGAAGTCAATGCCCAAGATCCCTGGGCATTGCAGGCAGATGTTGATTGACTTGGCCAATGGGGAAAATGGTTCCAGATCCTTTCCCCAAGAAATTGAATTTCTCTGACCAAGTCCACGATGGAGCAGCTTGTTTTGGGCTTGATAAGTCAAATGACACTTTATAATTCCTCCTATTCTTGTGCAGAAGTAAACACTGAGGTATTCAGAGAACACCATAATCTGACAGAGGGGGAAGCCAGAGTGATTGAAGAACTTAGTCTCAGCCCTGAATTACAGCTTTCAAACTCTGAACATGTTGTTATAGAGTACATACAACATATATCTCTGTAATGGTGATTTCAAATTTTATATTTCTGGATGACAGTAAATATATTGCCTCTGCAAGAACAGAACTCTCCAAGGATGACCTTCACATCAGTGGAAAACTGGCCTATAAAACACAAGAGAAGAACAAGACTGAAACACCAAATCACTTCGTCATATCCTGGGCACAAACTGCTGGTGCCGATTGGTGGGTCACCCATATATTTAGGTCAAGAATTGAATGAAGAACTGGGTAAGTCGTCACAGAGTTAAACAGGAAAAAGTTAATTGTGCTCAGTTCTGGTCGCCTCACTACAGGAAAGATGTGGAAGCCATAGAGAGGGTGCAGAGGAGATTTACAAGGATGCTGCCTGGGATGTGGAGCATGCCTTATGAAAGCAGGTTGAGGGAACTCGGCCTTTTCTCCTTGGAGAGACGGAGGATGAGGGGGGGCCTGATAGAGGTGTATAAGATGATGAGAGGTATTGATAGGGTAGATAGTCAGAGGCTTTTCCTCAGGGCTGAATTGGTAGTCACAAGAGGACATAGGTTTAAGGTGCTGGGGAGTAGATATAGAGGAGATGTCAGGGGTAAGTTTTTTACTCAGAGAGTGGTGAGTGCGTGGAATGGGCTGCCGGAAATGGTGGTGGAGGCGGATATGATAGGGTCTTTCAAGAGACTGTTAGATAGGTACATGGAGCTGAGTAAAATAGAGGGTTATGGGTAAGCCTAGTAATTTCTAGGGTAGGAACATGTTCGGCACAGCTTTGTGGGCCGAAGGGCCTGAATTGTGCTGTAGTTTTTCTATGTTCTGTGTTCTAGGAACCATCTTGAACTACGTTTGGCTTTAATAACTTTTTCCAAAATCTCTTCAATACTGCATTCCTAAACAAAAGGAATAAAAATGCAGCAATATAATTTTAAAATAAGAAATAGATTGCTGTATCCAACTGGCCAGTGCCTCTGCACTCTCTCCAAGGTTATGGATATGATGGTGAATAGACTGCATGCACCATTTAAAATACCCAGTTGAGAGGTGAGGATCAAACAAATGGGATGCTAATGCAGAATGTTGGCCCTGATCATCTGCACTGTGCTTACTTCAAGTTTATAACTCCAGTGATGTGATGCCTTTAATCTAAACTGGGGCAACGAGATTAGCAACAGGATTGATTGACAACAGCATTTGCAGGAACTTATGTATGGCAGTCTGAAGTTGATGCTTCCATGCATTGGGAAGTCAAGAAGCTGTGCTGTAAAATAGAGGAGATGCCATTCAAAGAACTTCAGAATTCAGAAATTGCTTCTGGATGTGGATGAGTTATCTTGTCTGGGCATGATCGGATGCTTGGTACTAGAGAAGAGATAAGTAGTAAATGCTCCCATTATTCCTTGATCTGTTCCTCTTTGGTGCAATGGAACAGATCAATGATTGGCCTGGTCACATTTATAATCCAATAGCTTCAACTTGAAGTGAACTGGCACTCAGTTAGTTGGAAAAAATGGAATTTGGAGCCAGTCAATAGACAATGTCAGCATCCAAATGTCTCCCTAAAGAGAGAGCAGATAAGATGGGCAAGTCATGTTGGGCGTTATATTGATACGGCTGTGGTGACTGGTTGATAAACACCATTGGCACCTCACCTCGTAGTTGGTGACTGTTAACAGACCTGACAGGAAAAAAAGGCTGTAAAATACTGAATTTGATAAGAATGAATTGCATAATCCATTCCTTTGAAAATACTTAAGAAAATATTGCATTGATCTGTTCAAGAAGTTGCTTGAAACATTTGTAAATAATACCCACAAACTATATACCTTATGGATGAACACTTCCTAATCCTCCAAGTGAAATTAAAAGCATTATTCAATTTTCACCAGATTTTAGGATCTACTTAAATCTCAAAAATGAATAACACAGTCTGGATAGTGCTTTATTAATGATGCATCACTAGTGTTGCTGTCTCATTTGAAGAAGCATCGTAACTCACTGCTATTCCTAAGATAGAGCCTCCTCATAGATTGGATAACTTTTCTACTGTACAAAACCTAGCCAATGTCTTCCAGTGACCACAACTGTAAGGCACTGTTCTTGTGATACTACGGTAGCTTTTATTTAAAGATTCAGCTATATCATCCTCTCTTATGTTCTACTTCTCACAATAAGCAGCATTGAAATTGATCGAAAATCTTTGCAGCTCCTAAGTCACGAAAAAAATTCCCTTTGCCTAAACATCATCCTCTAACACAGGGATTAAGCCATCTCCCCAGTGCATAGAGCTGTTGTCAGACGCATATTGAAAGAATTGGCGGGTCCCTGATGCAGAACACATTGTTGTGATTTAGACGCTGTTATGCAATCACTAAAACTCAACATCATTTGCAAATCAGTGACTTATCGGAGGCGCATCAACCCCAGTGGAATCAAAAACCACAGAAAAAATAAATTTCACATCTCTCTGCTGGACCCTCTCGCATTTGTATTTTCACGTCACATATCCTCTTTGTGCATCGTCTGGTGTCCTCAAAAAATTATTCACTGCTAGTATCACTTCATCACCTGAAGGAGAGCCCAAGAGGATATGATAGCTTTTGTATATAATGAATATGCTCACGTTTAAAGATTCCACCTCCTGCATGAGCTGTTGTTTATTTAAAGTCAGCCTGGTGGTTCTCACTAACAGATCAAAAAATATACACCGCACAGTGTCGCTTGGTATCCAGGATTAGTTTAAAAATAGAAATAATAAGTAAGCTGGTATTGTCCACTGTGAAAGGAAGCCTCGGATTTAAGTAGTGTTTTATCACATCAAAGTGTTTCCCATACTAAAGTGCAGTACCTACTGTAACGTAGGTAAATGCAGCATCCATTGTACACAGCAAGATCGCACAGATAGCAATGAGATAGATGATCGGTTCATCTGATGTTGATTGAGGGATAAATGTTACAAGTAGTACCATGGGATCTTTTAACACCCAGCTAAACAAGCAGACGGGACCTCGGCTTAACATTTCATCCGATCAATAACACTTCCAACAATGCAATACTCCCTTGCTGGAGTGCCTGGTTAAATTATGTTCTCAAGACGTGGAGCACAGCTTGAACCCATGACCACTTGTGTCCTTTTCATATAAATAATTTTGCTCTTTTACGATAGGTACAACTTCTGTGCCAACGTTACAGCTAATTCTTGTCTTGTTTAGTAAAAAATGCATGTGTGCTATAAGACAGAGCTCAGTTGAGCAGCAATTTGCCTCATCAAACATTAATCTTCCCTACATTGAGTTGTCTTAACTCATCTGTGTAGTTGCTTATAGAAAAAAATAAAGGGAGATATGCAACAAGGAATATTTTTGGCTCTCCACTGAATAGCTGTGGTTGAAAAGAAGGCCTCTACCGACTTTTAAACAATGACAGGTCAATGATAAAGGAATCATGAAAACAAAGTACAATTACAGCAGACCCAAAGAAATGGAAAGGAAGGAGCATATCTGAGGCTGCCTTGATTGCATTGAATTGATGCATAGGAAGGTTAAAATAAATATACTCCACCATTCAAAAAGATCACGGCTAGTATTTATCTCAGCACAACATTCCTATACTAACCTCATATCCTTTGATTCCCTTAATATCCAATAATCTAATGATTTCTTTGTTGAATATATTCCACAGTCTTTGGGTAGAGAAGTGCAAGAAATCTCAAACGCTGACCCATTATTTTAAGACTGTAACCCTAGGTTTCAGACACTTCAGCCAGGGGAAACATTATCCCTCCAACTACCCTGTCAAGGTTGTAAGAATTTTGTATGTTTCAATGCAGTCACCTTTTATTCTTCCTAACTCAAGAGATTATAGTAGGAAACATAGTAGGAAAATCCCCCCATCCCAGGAATCAATCAGATAAACCCTCATGGCACTACCATCATCATGTACAGTATATCTTTCCTCAAATAAGGAGACCAGATCTTTATGCAATAGTCCAGGTGCCATCTCATCAGGCCCATGTATAATTGCAGTAAGATGTTGTTATAAAGACCTAAATGCCATTTGCTTCCTTAATTGCTTGCTGCACCTACACATTAACCTTCAATGATTCATGCATACAAGTTTCTCTGATCAACAACCCCTATCAATCTTTCATAATGTAAGGATTACTACTTTTTGAACTGAAGTGAATGACTTTTCCCATGTTGTATTCTAGTTGCCATGTCCTGACCCATTCACTTAGCCTGTCTATATCCTCCCTGAAGCCTTTCTGCATCCTCTTCAGAAGATATACTGTCATCCAGCTTTGTATTATCAGCCATATCCATTTAGATTGCTCATTATTACTCAGGTACAGGTTCACTGAGAATAGTATATTTTTACCCAAAAAATGAAATCTTGAGTATGTGGTTTCAAACTGTTTTTCATGTGTTAAAGCAACAACACCTGTGAATCTCTACATTGGTGAGATCAAACGCAGACTAGGTGCTCTACATTGGTGAGACCAAACGCAGACTAGGTGATCATCTCGCAGAACACCTGCACTCTGTCCGTAACCGCGATCCACATCTCTCCGTTGCCGGTCACTTCAACTCCCCCTCCCACACTATCACTGACACCCCACCTCCCCTCTTTTGTCCACCCATCACTGCTCTGCTTTTCCCTCCTATATATTGGGCTTCCCCTTTTCCTATCTTCAGTCCTGAAGAAGGGTCCTGAACCGAAATGTTGACTGCCTGCTTTTCTCCACGGATGCTCCCTGGCCTGCTGAGTTCCTCCAGCATCATCGTGTTTTTCATCCTATGAATAAGGTTTGGCTTTTAATTTATGCCAGGAGCGATTATTAAAGCTGACCAAAACCTAAAACCATGGGGCAAAAAGTAAATCAGTTCTTAATGGCAAAAAGGGAAAGAGAGAGATAAAAGCTTTAGAGGTATGTTTCCAGAAATATGGCAAAGAAGACTGAAATCTTTTTGCTAATTGTGGAGTAAGTTTTCGAGGGTTTCAGATGAGTGAAGCTATGAAGGATTTGAAGATGAAGACAGTGATTTAAAATTCAAGGCATAACCGGGCAGGCAGCCATTGTATCCAGAAAACAAAGACGGGATTGATGCATGAGTGGAAACTTGTAGTACAATATTACTTTAGGTGCAATCTGTGGTAAAGCATGACTGCAAGGGCATTCTGTGTGAATTCTATTGTACAGTATCACAGTAGTGCAAATCTTGTGGCACAGTTTCATTTTTCTATGAATAATGTGGCACTGTATTACTTACCAGGTGTATCTCTGATACACTACCAATCCAGTGTGGCTCCTGTGGTACAGAATCTGTGCAGTGCGACTCCTGTGATACACTATCAGTTCAGTGTTATTCCTGTGATATGTTATCTGTGCACTGTAAATTCTGTGGTATGTTATCAATATAGTTTGAACATTATGGTTCAGTGTCACTGGGCGGTGACTCCTGTTACACAATTTTAGAGTAGAATAATTTCCTTGACACAGTATCAGTTTCCTATGAATCTTTTGGTACAGTATGAATTTGGTGTGAATCCTATGGCCCACCATCTCTACCTTGTGAATTTTTTGGTATGCTATCTCTTGTGGCATAGCATCACTGCCCTGTGAATCCTAAGATATAGTGTCATTGTACTGTGAATCCTGTGATACAGTATCACTCTCCTGTGAATCCTATGACAGAGCATCACTGTCCTGTGAATTCTGTGGTACAGTATCATTGTCCTGTGAATTCTGTGATACTGTATCACTATTCTGTGAATCCGATGGTACAATGTCATTGTACACTGAATTATGTAGTACAGTGTTAATGTACTATGAATTCTGTGGTACAGTATTGCTGTCCAATGGTACAGTATAACTGCCTGTGAATTCTGCCACATATGATCAGTTTGGTGTAGAATACCATAAGACATAAAACATAGGAGCAGAATTAGGTCATTCGGCCCTTCAAGTCTGCTCCACTATTCGATCATAGCTGATTTATTTTTCCCTCTCAACCCCATTCTCCTGCCTTCTCCCCGTAACCTTTGATGCCCTTACTAATCAAGTAAGGTCCTAGTCTCTCCCACTACCAGAAACACCCTCTCCATGTCCACTCTGTCCAGGCCTTTACCTGTAGTACATACCATCGTTATGTGAATCCTGTGGCATACTATCATTCTGATGTGAACCTTATGGTACAGTAACTTTTTTCTGTGAATCCAGTGGTATAGTACGACTGTAGTGTGAATCCTGTGGCATATTATTACTGAATGGTGAATCTAATGGTACTGTAATAGTTTTGTATGACCACTCTAATAAAGAGTCACTTTTCCATGGACCCTGTGCTTCCCTTCACTGTGGCATGAAGCCTATGATACATTATCATATAGTGTGAATCTTGTCATATCATATCATTGCCGTGTGAACCCTGAAGCATAATAATACTAGAGTATAAATCCTATGGTAAGGTATCTCGGTACTGTGGATCTTGTGGTACAGTACCATTGTCATGTCCTATCGTACATTACTGTGCCATGAACCCCATGGTTCACTTTTAGGGCAGTCTGTATCATTTGTGAAAAACAGCTGTAGTGCGAGTTATTTGACACAGCACCACTATAACTTAATTTACTCATGTCCACTAGAATATTTTGCACGTAAAACGAGCAAAAGCCACCTGAATTTAGGAGTATTACATCCAGGGGCTAGTCTACACATAGTGTGAACCCTGAAGCGTAATAATACTGGAGTATTTTTTCAGCTCCTTGAGCCTGATCAATTAGATAATGATTGATTTGCTTTTCTATACCATTTAGGTGGCAATTAATATTTAGTCATAGCTGGAATTCAGTGCAGGAAGTGTGCGATCTTGCACTTCAGACCAAAAAGAGGTAGACAGGGTATTTTCCAATTGGTGAGAAGTTGGCAAATCTTGAGTCCTCATACAAAAATGACAGAATGCTACTCGACAAAGGTAAAGATTACTAAAAAGGCAAATATAATGTTGGCCTCTATCTCAAGGTGGGGTGGAATACATAAGAGTGGAAGCTATGCTGGAACTGAACAAAAATTCTAGCTTGGCCACATCTAGGCATCACGACACAGGAAAGAGATACTGACCTGCAAAGGGCTGTTTAATCATATTGATTCCAGGCTAAAAGGATTAAAGTGCAAGGATTAGGTGAAAACACTGGCCTTGTCTCCCTTGAGTAGAATGTTATGGGGTGATATAAGAGAAGTGTGTAAGGAGGATAAGGGATTCAATAGGGGAGATTTCGTCTAGTGGGGCAAGTCCAAAACAAAGGGATATAAATTACAAATGAGAGCTAGGTGGCTCATGAAAAAAATCTTCAAACAAAGAGTGGCATAATTCCAAACCTCTCTCGAAATAAAGGTGTTGAGACTACATCAATTGAAAATTGGAATTAAGTTTTGGTAGGCAAAGGAATTACAGAATGTGGGGCTAGGGCTGGTAAATAGATGAAAAATACAGATCAGGCGTGATCTACTTGAATGGAAGAATAGGTGAAAAAAGGCGTTGTCAAAGGATTGAGAAAAGTGGCAGCATGCAATTGGAGGGAAGAGGTAAAACAATCCCACCAGAAACTAGGTCAAGAGTTCCAACTGGGAAGGAGTAGTGGATTGGGAGAGGATTAGGGAACATAGACCAAGAGAGAAGAAACAAAATTGTCATGCGGAATAGTGAGAAAAGTGTCAAAGGATTATTAAAGGATCCAAAAGTTAAAAGTTAAATAATCCCAAAATGTTCAGAGCAATGTAACAGTGGGAATGGTACTTGTGACGGCTGCAGTAAAACGTTGTTGGTAAGTCACAGTCTAAGACTTCTTATACAAAGAGAAAATGTTTCAAAACCTTTATGATAAAGCATGCATACTCTCCAGTTAAGCAGTAGCACAATATTCACCTTTGCACCTGACAATTGTTGGCATTTAAATTAAACCCATGCAGCATCACAGATTGATAATCATGTAACTCTCTCGCTTTAATGGGTGAATTTCCACAAAACAATTTTTTTGTGACAAATACCTGTGTAAATTTGGCCGTTTCTGCTTCCTGTACACCAGCAGCAACAAATAAATGCTGCCCCAGGTTTCAGGCTGCAGAAATATGATGTGCATTTATAGAGTTAGTTGAAAGATTGAACTGTTTACCAGGACTCAGCCTAGCTGGTTTGATGAGCAGTGAGGACAAAGAATGACATTCTAATATGTTGCTCTACTTCATGCCTTTGTCCCCTGGTGCTGCCACTAATTCTTTTATCTGCCCTCAACACTCCAAGTATTATGTGCATTCATAAAAACTAACTGATGCAGGGAAAATTACTGTTTTATGCTATGTAGTGGAGATAAAATCTGTTGAATATTGATTTTTTTCCCCCCTCACAAAGAAACCAACACAAGTTGGTCTTTAACCCTTTATCTTAAGCATGCAGAAAGACATTGGGACATCTTACTCAGTGAAAAAAATAGGATGCTGGAGAATTACTGTTATCTTATACCCAGAAGAGAAACAGGGTAGATAAGGCTGCTTGAAGAATTAAAGGACTGTTGTGTTTTGGCTGTAAATTCGCACTCAAGCCATGCTATTAGTCTGTCACCAAGGTTCATATTTTTGAAGCTGTTTTGATAGACTCATTGTGGGGAAACTACATAGAAAACTCATCAGCAGTTGATGCCTGAGAGCGTTATCATCACTAGTAACCACATGGTTTAGACTAGGAAAGATAATGGTTGGCGCATAAAAGAGATAAAGACAAGACGCTTCTCATTAAGGGCTATCTCAGGCTTTGCACGCCACAGAGTATTGAGTGGCCAGAGCCTTCCACATTGTGTGGATCACAGTGCATGAATTAAGAGTAGTGTGAATGAAAATCCAGTGTGTGCATGCAGCAACTATCCTGATAAAATGATGCTGCTCCGTGCAATTTGCAATACAACCGAATTCATTTGCATGACAAAATTGGATCTTCTGTTGATGTGTTACAGCAAGACAACTGTAACATTCCAAAGAACAAGTAACCATGGGGAAGGTTACCGTTTGCAATAAAGAAATGTGCTGACCCGAATTGATTTTCATTTTTTTTATTTTAGCTTCTTATCTTAGAGAAAAATGAATGAGTCTGTTGTCTACGAATAATATGCTGATTTTCATTACTTCAATAAGAACTTAAGGTTTCCCACATAATCTAAATATATTTGTCCTTGGTACTGTAAAATTTTAAGTGTTGTAATTGTAGATGTTTCACAGCCTTCTTGGTTTAAAAGAAAATTATAATTTGAGGGAAGCCAGAACAGAAATATCCAGAAGTGAGTCTTTTTTGGAAATGTTATTAGCTTCTTCATGTTGGAAAGCCAATCACAAATGCACAAAGATTTGCATAATTTCTGATTCCAATAGGCAGCACAGTGATACAACGACTGAAGCTGTTACCTTACAGCTCCAGCGACCTGGGTTTGATCCTGACCTCCAGTGGTTTTTGTGAGGAATTAGTATTTTCTCCCTGTGACCACATGTGTTTCCCACATCCCAAAGACATGTGCCGAGGTAGGTTACTTGGCCACTGTAAATTAACCCTAGTGTGTAGGTGAGTGGTAGAATTTGGGACGGGGAGTTGATAGGAATGTGCAAAGGATAAGTTGCAGAGAAAATTAGTGTGAGCCAGCAAACTAACGAGGGGCTGAAATGGTCTTCTTCTATGTTGTGTGAGAACATGGAAATCAATATTGCAATGTGTTTTGAGAAATGCTTAAGATTCAGGAACTTAATCCCAGTGCAATTGGTGTGTGTCCTGTAGTTAAATTTGGAAGTGAAAACATGTCCAAATGTTGGAAGTCAAGGGTTTGGGAAAGACTGATAAGGAAAGCTACACTGATAGGAAATATAGGTTAGATTAAACTGTGGATGTTGTTTTTTTACTGCATAGAATGAACTGTACCAAATTGGACACTTCTGATAATTTGCTGTTTATGAATGTACAGATATGTAATCATTTCTGTCAATAACAAAATTAAATATAGAATGAAGCATGATAGATAGATGAAACTTGGTTAGGACATAATTCACACTAAAGTTCATGCACTTTTTTAATTCATCTGAGATGAGAGTGGATACTATGGCCAAGTAATACAAACATGCAAGAAATGTACACCAAAATAGGCTCCTCCAGGATCCCAGCCAGTCTACTCTGAAGGCAGGAGGTGAGACATGCAAGGAGTTGTGTGCTCAAGAATCGTAAAGCCCAAGTCTGCAGTAGAGGGACACTTGAAACAAGCACAATTAAAATAAAATTGCACAAAGCATGCTCTCCACTTCGTTGCAATCCACTTAAAAATTTGTGTACCCCAGGATAGAATTAGTCCTATGTCATTCTTTATGCCTTCCACTCAGCAGATCCCCATTGCTAACTATTTAACAATGGAGACAAGGATGGGAATTGAATGTTAAGAAATAATAAAACAGTAAATCAAGGATTAGCATGTTAAGTTTGCCTATGTCAGGGCATCACCTGGTATCATTATTAGGTCTGATCTTCCACAAAGCTGCACAGAGATGCATTGGCAGATAAATCTGTAACTGGGCTATTTCCTAGAAGATCCCCAAATGTGGGGCATCCACACATAGCTGATGGACTCCTCAAACCTCCTCAGATTTCTCAACTCTTAGACTGGGAATTCGACCTGCTGAACCAATGCCCGGTTCACCTGTGAAGTACAGCACATTCATTCAAATGAACAGGACAAGTTGGCTGCTGGGAGAAAGGAAAGAGAAGGTTTCTTATTTCATTTAATTAAGTTGTTCTAAACACATGCAATTGTTTCAAATGTATATATATTTGTGTGTGTGTGTGTGTGTGTGCGTGCGTGCGCTCGTGCGTGTTTGTGTGTGTGCGCACGTGTGCATGTGCACACGCACGCACATTGTTGGACCTCCTGTACTCTTTCCACTCACCATAATTATTCTTCATGTTCTTTCAGCCATAAGTTTTCTGTTGTTTCTAGACAGCAGCTGGGGAAGAGTTAGCGGTTCCCAGATTGGGTCCCGTATCAAAGGAAAGAGGTGCTGACCCTGGAGGGGGTCCAGAGGAGATTCACAAGAATGATCACAGGAATGAAAGGCTTGATGGCACTCAGCCTGTACTCGATGGAGTTCAGAAGGATGAGGGGAGATCTCATTGAAACCTACCAGATACTGAAAGACCTGGATAGAGTCGTCATGGAGAGGATGTTTCCATCAGTAGGAGAGTCTAGGATCTGAGGGCACAGCCTCAGAATAAAGGGATGTCCCTTTGAAACTGAGATGAGGAGGAATTTCTTCAGTCAGAGGGTGGTGAATCTGTGGAATTCATTGCGACAGAGTGTAGTGGAGGCCAAGTCATTTGGTGTATTTAAGACAGAGATTGATAGGTTCTTGATTGGGAAAAGCGTTAAAGGTTATGGGGAGAAGGCAGGAGCATGAGGTTGAAAAAAAAAGCCATGATTGAATGGCGGAGCAGACTCGATGGGCCAAATGGCCTAATCCTGCTCCTGTGTCTTATGGTCTATGGTCTTATTGGCTTCATCAGCAATGAATCAGCAATCAACGGTACTGGGAGCTGGGCGCTTTGGAGTAAACTGCGCCAGTGCGTCTGCTGGAAGGAATAGTGTGGTCCAGGGTGAAATAACTAACGACTTCAGAGCAGCCAAATATCAGCTCTTTTATCTATAAAATATGCCAAACTAGGATTAATAAGAAATAAATATGTTAAGGATAATTATAATACCCAGAACTTAACAAATGACTTGGTTATGCTTTAGGTATTTTAATTTTTTAGTGTCTATTTTGTTTGCACAGGAATGTGAAATGTATTTCACACTGAACCAAGTTTAAAATGTTTGAAACTGGACCATTAATTGTTAAATATTTGCCATTTTCCCTGTCAGCTCCAAATCTACTTATGACATTCAGTTTAATGAAATTAAAATAGAGGAATTGTACTTTAGAAAAATAAATTAACATCTAAAACAAACATCACATCACTTGCCTTTCAGGCCATACAATGTCTTTTAGAATTTTTATAACCTATCAATGCCAGTCAGTTAGATAATTAATTACAAAGCGTAATAACATGTGGCTAGCATTTTCCCTCTCTTTACTGCACAATTGGCTGTGTTTGGATGCCTCTTGGCTATGGTATTTCATCACAGCACTGAACTTCAGTGGCAAAAACGCAATTTCTATCCATCTAATAGGGCAAGATATTTCCTTTTGTTTATTGTACAAGGAGAAGCAGGGTTAGCATTGAAATGTTCCAGTGTATTTCATTTTGCAATAGGCTCCTAGAGAGATTTAGTTCCCTTGAGACAATATTAAGCGTTGAGCACCTTCCATCTTTTTTAAGCATTTTCCTCACAATTTTACTTTGCAACAAAATGTTTAACTGAAGATTACATTAATTCAGTTTTGGTTCATTCTCCAGTTAAGGAGAATATTTGAAGTGAACCCTCAAACTCACATCATTGACAAGATAATGCATGTAGTGATTGGCTTGTGGGGAAATCACAAGCCCACCATTCAGTGGCGTCTTGGCCAATATTTCTTCTCCAAACAATATCTAATATGCTGCAAGTTGTCCAAGATTGTTGTGCATAAATTGGCTCTTATGTCTCTTACAGCATTGACTACACTTTGAAAGCAATCAATAGGCTGTAAATCACTCCAGTGTTCTAAAAGGATCTAGAAAGAGGCTAACCTTTCTTACATTAGAAACCGCAACTGTAAAATCTTGGTACAGAATTTGATTATGAATGCAACAAAATACTTAGCTAGTTCATCCTTGTAAGTTATTTCTCATTTTCCTTTTCCTACACTTGGTTGCTCCAACTTTATGTCAGGAAGCAGAATTGAGTCCTCCACACATTTTCTACTAATGGTCTTCCTCAGAGCGCCATAACTCTGACACAATAGCAGCCTGCCTGATCCTTTCTCTCCAGTATCTGTTCAGTACTCTCACCAGGTATACAGAGAAGAACTCTGTGTATTTGAAATTGTAAATAAATACAACAGGATTGCAAGGTGTGATGCATAAGAACTTCATCCCCATCAAAATAACCATCTTCAAGTTGCATCTTTTGTATTTTCCTGCACCTAATGATGTGTGCGATGCCTCATCACTTCTTGAAGTCCTTGTCGGTATATTCCAGACCATAGAGCCCATGAGCTTCCATCCATTGAAACTAATGGATGGAAAATAACAACCAGTGGGAATTAGTTGACCTTGAAGAACACTAAAGTGCTGCACCTCCACCTCAAAGTTCCAGTCCAAGTCACCGGCATTCTAACTTGGAAATTTATTGCTTTTCCTTCAAAATTGCTGGAGCAGCATTCTAGAATTCCCGACCTAACAACATTGTGAGGCCATCTTCAAAACATGAGGATAATGGATCAAGAAGGTGGCTGAAAGGCAATTGGAAATAGGCATTTAATATTGGCCTTGCCAGCAACATCCACATCACATGAATAAATTAAACATAATGAAAATCTCTCCTTATGTCATTAAAAATTATTTATCATCAATTCTTTGTGTTTATAGGCTGTCTGTGGCGATCTTTACTGGACCAATGTAATCATTTAATATCCTAAAGTTGAAGAATATTTATATCTCAAACACATGGAAGAAGTAAATTTCCTCAAATTCAAACATTGGAAGACGTACTTTCCTCAAACTTCCAATAAGGCATCAAGCCTATCAAGAGACCCTACAGTGATCAACAGTTTGCACCTCCATGCCAGCTGAGATAGTATCAAGCATCACATTACAATAAATACATGAAATTAACCCCAGAAATGCAAAGGAAAATTCAAACTTTAATCTACTTCAAAGTGACTGAATAGTTGTGGAAATAAATGTGAGTAAATGGGGTGAAAAAAGTGAACATTCAACAGAACATTTAATGGGATTTTTGTATTTGAGCATTCTGTGTTTATGTCTTGCACATTTTAACACAAAAGATACTCCACGTGGAAAATACCCATGTTATGTGACTTGGACGAAAATATTTAGTAGAGTGCTGTGTAACTCAGATGATATGGTAAATGCAAAATAGTTTTCCGATGACATAAACACGGTAATATTTTAATATTCGGTCACACCTTTAATCAGTCTTCCAACCAGCATGACACTTATTAAGTAAAACAGTGGCAGCATTGTCATCAAGCAAGTCCAATCACATAGTCTCCCTTCTGCTCTGGCTGCTAAAACAGGATTAGGTGCCTGACACAGGTACTTGATATTTTAAAAGGCTTCTCTTTAGAAAAGGCCTTCTTGGCAACACAGTGGGTAATCCCTTCAATTACCGTATTCTGCACTGTACAGAGCAAATCTGTTACAGGATGACAAACCACTAATTTTAATTTAATATTTCAGGTTCCAACAAATGACAATGTGTAGGAAGGGAAGCATATATCCCATCAATGCTTCATACTGCTTTCCCGATGGGGAGTTTTAGCGAAATTGTTAGAGAACAATTGACTATCTTACATTTGAATTAAATTTAACCCTGGGGTGCTGCAGCTTTCGAGCAGTTGGAAGCCAAGTTGTAAATCACGATTGTGGATTCCATTTCTGACAAGTACTTCCCATCAAGATGACATTTAAACCATTAATTAATTAACAGATAGAGAGACAAAGAGATTCTGAATTATCCCCATCTGGATAATTAGTACTGAGGACATTCATTATTGTGATTTACTTATGGAAGGTATTTCCTTTCTACTTTAGAAACAACTTGTTAAGTATAGCATAAGTAAATGTTCAAATAAGATCACCTTCTTAAAATGAATGTGCTGACCAAGTATGTAGATTAAAAGCACAACTAAGTGGAATTAATAATTTAACTGTCATGGCTTGCTTTAATTAAAATCATTTTTTCATTGCAGTTTGGAAGGATAAATGATTAGAAACAATTTCTAGTTGCAAAGCTGAAAACATAAACTGAATGGCAAATGGTCCCATCTGACAGACTTCCCAGTATGGGAGTTTTTCTTTATTCTGTCATTGAGGTGTAGGCATTGCTGGTAAGTTTATCCTTTATTGCCTATTGTTAAATGTCTTCGAGAAGGTAGCAGGGAACTGCCTTCTATAGCAGCCCTGGCTCAAATGATATCACCCTTGTTGCTGAGTTAGAATATTGTATGGTTGTGGTTTTACATCCGACCCCATGGACTTGAGCAGAAAAATTTAGGCTGATGCTCCACTGCAGTACTAAGGGAAAGCTGTAATGCTGTCTTTCAGATGAGACATTGGGCTAGATGTGTTGACTGGAACTTTTGGCTGTCAGCCATTCACATCCCAAGATGTCTCAGACTTTGGCACACCTCAGCATCAAGCCAGAGGCAGAGCTGTAACTCCTTGAAAAATGGGCCCAGATGCCCTTTGTATCTGGGCCCTCAGCGTTATGCCCCAGGGGAGTAATGTGGGACACGGACTCCTTTCACTTGATAACATCTTCCTTTTGAATGGATTGCTGACACTGAAAAGCAAGGTATCGCAGGTCATTGTCTTAATTATTTTAATATGTTTTACTTTATTTCAGTGTTTTAATTACTTATTAGTATTTTAAGATGTTATAAATTTTATTTAGTTTTTAAGTCTTTCTAAATTTTTTGTGTCATTTGATGACTACTCACCACTCAGAGCCCTCTCCACTGTCAGATCTGGGCTTTCATATCCAGCAAGTGAGCAGGCAGATTGGCCACATGACAATTTTAGCTGGATCCAAAAGGTTCCATGGTGCTACTATTGAAGAAGTTCAGAGGTTCAACTAGAGGAACAGTGATACTAAAACAAAAAGATAGATGCTGGAAATCTAAAACAAATACAGAAAATGCTGTAAATGCTCAACAGGTCAGGCTACATCCGTGGGAAGAGAAACAGAAACAATGTTTCAGGTTGGAGACCCTTCGTCAATGTTTCAGGGTCTCAGACTTGAAACATTGACTCGGTTTCTCTTCCCACAGATGTGGCCTGACCTGCTGTGTATTTCCAGCTAGCATTTTCTGTTTTTGTTTTAGAAGGAACAGTGATATACTATTTCCAAGTCAGGGTGTTGTGTGGCTTGAGGGGAGTCTTGCACATGCTGCTATTGCAATTGGACCTGTTGTTCTTACCACTGCAGGCAGTAAGGATTGCAGATTTGGAAGATGCTGACAAAGATGCCCTGGAGAACTGTAGTTCAGTATCTTATAGATGGTACACAGGATGGTCACAGTGTACCAGTAGGAAAAGGAGCAAATATTTGAAATGGTGCATGAGGTGCCATCAGCACATTACTTTGTCCTGTTTGTCAAGCTTTGTGAATTGTTATTGTAACTGGACTCAACAAGGCAAGTAGAAAGAATTCCATCACCTTTCTGACATCCCTCGTAGATGGTGGAAAGACCTAATGGAGTTACTTGCTGCAGTATGCCCAGTCATGGACCTGTTCTTGCATCCACAGAACTTATTTAGCTGGTTCAGTTAAGCTTCTGGTCAATGCCGATATTGATGGTGGAGAAGCGAAGGAGGGTAATGCCTTTCATTATCAAGGATTGGTGGTTGGACTTCTTCATGTTGAGGATGGTATTAGATTCCACTTGTGTGGAACAAATGTTCCATGCCACCTATCAGATAAAGTCTGAATGGTGTCCAGGTTTTGCTGCATGCAATTACAGACCGCTTAATTACCTGAGGAGATGTGAATGAAATCAAATATTGTGCAATCATCAATGAACATCCCCTCTCTTGGCCTCATGATAGAAGAAAGGTTATTAATGAAGGATTGGAAGACTGTGACCAATGGTGTACAGCAGGGATCAGCACTGAGACCCTTGCTGTTTATTATGTACATTAACAATCTGAATGTGAATGTAGGAGGTATGATTAGTAAGTTTGCAGATGAAGCAAAAATTAGTGGTGTTGTTGACAGTGAGGAGATTGGACTTTGGCCACAGAAATATATTGATGAGTTGGTAAGATAGGTGGAGAAATGACAGATGGAAATTAATTTTGAAAAATGTGAACTGATGTATTTTGGGAGAATTAATAAGACTAGAAAATATACAATGAACAGAAGGATCCTGGGAAGTACTGAGGCATAAGGAGACCTTATTGTACAGGTCCATGAATCCCTGAAGACAGCAGATAGATAAGATGATTAAGAATACATATGTAATATTTGGTTTCATTAGCATGGACATAGAATATAAAAGGTTATGGTACACAGAACTGGAGAACTGTGTGCAGTTCTGGCTACTGCACTGTAGGAAGCATGTGGTTGCTCCAGATAGTGCACCAAGGAGATTCAGTAGGATGATGCTTGAGATGGTAAGTTTTAGCTCTCAGGAGACACTGAATAGGCTGAGTTTGCTCTCCTTGGAGCAGAGGAACCTGAGGCGGGACCTACTTGAGGTATACAAACTAATGAAGGGTATTGATAGGGTTGATAGTGAGAAACAGTTCCCTTTGGCAGAGATGTCTACAACCAGAGGTTACAGATTTAAGGTAAGGGTTTGAGATTTAGAGGGGACTTGAAGAACTAGAGTGGTTGAAGTCTAGAGTACACTGCCTGAGGCCGTGATTGAAAAAAGTACCCTCACAACATTTAAGAAGTATTTAGATGAGTACTTGAAGCATGTGACATAGAAAGTTATGGGCCAAGTGCTGGAAAATGGGATTAGTATAAATAGATACTTGAAGATTGGCACTGATATGGGCTGAAGAAGATTGGACCCAGAACACCATCTTGAAGAACTCCTGTATTGGAGCTAGGATTGGCTTCCAACAGCCACAATCATCTTTGTGCTCAAGCTACTAATTACCATTGATTTCTATTTAATCTGACTCTGTGGTGCCACATTCAGTCAAGTGTGGCCTTAATGTCAGGAGCAGTCACTCTCATCTCATCTTTGAAATTCTGCTCTGTTGTCCATGTTGAGGTCAAGGCCAGTAATGAGGTCTGCAGATCTAATCCTGGCAGATCCCAAACTAAACATCAGTGGGCAAATAATTGGTGAGTAAATGCCAGTTTACATCACAGTTAACAACACATTCCCTCATTTTACTATTGATTAATAGGTTGATGAGGCTTTAATTGGCTGGCTTGGATTCCTTCCATGTTATGTGGAGGGAACATACCTGAGCAGTTTCCCACATTGTTGGATAGATTCCAGTGTAATAGCTTTACTGGAACAGCTTGGCTAAGAGGTAAAAACAATTCTGGAGAACAAATCTTTAGTACTATAGCTGGGCTGTTATTGGTACCATAGCCTTTGCCATATCCAGTGCTGTTGGTCCTTTCATGATATTATATGGAGTGAATCAAATTAGCTTATCGTGGGGAAGTCAGGAGTTGCCTGAGATGAATCATCTATTTGGCATTTCTGGCTGAAGTCTGACACGTATCTTTCAGATGTGTATTGTTACTCAATTGCTGGGCTTCTCCTTCCTTCAGGATGAGGATGTTCAACTTCTTCATCCTGTTAGTTGCTTAATTATCCACTGCCATTCACGGCTGGATATGGCGGAGGTTTGACCTGATCTATTGGTCACATAGCTCTGCCTATAACAAGCTGCTTCCACTGTTTAGTCTGCACGTAACCCTGTGTTTGTAGCATCACCAGTTTCAGGCTTGTGGCATGCTCAGTGAACAAGTGTTCATCCACTCTCTTGATGATAAGCACACTATACCTGGTCACAAAGCTACAGATGAAGATGAAATACTATTCTACTGTTGTTGATAGCCCACCTGGTCTCATGGATGTCCAAATCTGAGCTCCTAGATCTGTTATGGATCTATTCCACTCTGCATATTTGTAATGTTGTACAACACAATGGACAGATGCTCATTGTAAAGCTTGGTCTTCACAAGGACAGTGCCATGATCACTCCTACCAATATTTTCGTGATCAGATGCAACTGCAATGAGTATTCCGTTAAGTACAAGTTTCTCCTTCATGTCATGAAGGCCCTGTCTGCAACTTATATTACTCAGGACCTTGCCAGCTCAGTCAACAGTGGTACACCATGGCCTTCATGGCCATTCTAATCCCTCAACCTTGCTTCTCTCTCTGCTTCTTACAAATGATGTTCAACACGAAGAACTACTGAGGGGAAGTGAAAGAGGGTTATCAGCAGGTGGTTTACTCATCCATGTTTGACTTCATGCTGTGAGTTTTCATGAGATCCGCAGTTAATGGTGAGAGCTTCCAGAGCCATTCCTGTCTTACTGTATACACCTGTGCAATACCTCTGCTGGCTATACTCTGCTCACCATGCAGGATATAAATAGGAAAACATCTGGGTATTGACTGAAAAGTATGATTTTGTGAGTATTGCTCTGCTAGGCCTTTGCTTACTGAGCTTGTAGGACACTGTTACTACTTTAGGCACAGCCCATTGTTAGTGCAGAGGAATTTACAGGAACAGCTGAATCAAGCTGAATCCCTCTACTCTACTCCCTACACACTCATGACTGTGTGGCCGGATTCTGCTCTAGCTCCATCTACAAGTTTGCAGATGATACCACCATTGTAGGCCGTATCTCAAACAGCGATGAGTCGGAGTACAGGAAGGAGATAGAGAGCTTAGTGGAATGGTGTCATGACAACAACCTTGCCCTCAATGTCAACAAAACAAAAGAGCTGGTCATTGACTTCAGGAAAGGGGGCAGTGTACATGCACCTGTCTACATCAATGGTACTGAGGTCGAGAGGGTTGAGAGCTTCAACTTCCTGGTAGTAAACATCACCAACAGCCTATCTTGGTCAAATCACGTAGAAGCCACGGCCAAGAAAGCTCGGCAGTGCCTCTACTTTCTCAGGAGGCTAAAGAAATTTGGTTTGTCCCCTTTGACTCTCACCAACTTTGCACCATGGAAAGCATCCTAACTGGATGTATCACGGCTTGGTACAGCAGCTGCTCTGCCCAGGGCTGCAAGAAACTGCAGAGAGTTGTGGACACAGCCCAGCGCATCATGGACACCAGCCTCCCCTCCTTGGACTCTGTCTTTACCTCTCGCTGTCTTAGTCAAGCAGCCAGCATAATCAAAGACCCCACCCACCCGGGACATGCTCTCTTCTCTCCTCTTCCATTGGGTAGAAGGTACAGGAGCCTGAGGGCACGTACCACCAGACTTAAGGACAGCTTCTACCCTACTGTGATAAGACTATTGAACAGTTCCCTTATACATTGAGATGGACTATGACCTCATGATCTACCTTGCTGTGACTTCGCATCTTATTGCACTGCACTTTCTCTGTAGCTGTGACACTTTACTCTGTACTGTTATTGTTTTTACCTGTACTACATCAATGCACTCTGTACTGACTCAACGTAACTGCACTGTGTAATGAATTGACCTGTACGATCAGTTTGTAAGACCAGCTTTTCACTGTACCTCAGTACAAGCGACAATAATAAACCAATACCAATAAAGTGGACTTTTGTCATGCCCAGATCTTTCTCATTATAGATTAGTATAGGCATTTGTTTGTCCTGATTGGGCCATGAGGCAAGTTCAGAGGATGGTTGAGTGCCAGTCGTATCGCTGCGGTTCTGGAGTCACAACTAAACCAAACTAGCTATGGACAGCAGATTTCCTTCCCTAGAGAACAGCAGTGATCCAGAGGGGTTTCTCTGACAACCTGGTAGCCTGATACTGACAGTAACCATTACTGACACCTCTCCTACTGTGTTTTCAAAAACTGGTTTCTTAAGAATTACACAATTTAGGAAGCAAAGTGTCACAAATGAATTCAGCAGATGTCACAAAATTTGACAAAATTAACTGTAACAATGTATTAACCCAATTAGTCCTCGCATTTTCGTTGGTCAGCTCCCTCGGCAGGCAAAGGAGGGAATGCCAGGCATTCCTTGGCATTTCAGGTGGTGACATGTTCACCTGTCTTTTGGATCCCAAGATTCCTTTTTAATGTTAAAGCAGTCAGTCCCAACATAGGGTGAGTGACACAAGGGCTGAAGCAGAATGCCAAAGCTTACAAGAGGTGTGCGAGGCTTCAATAATAGTGAGGTAATTTACTTAGAAGGTACACAAAAAAAGTAGAAATAAAAATATATTCTGTTTGCCATCTGCCGCAGCCATAGGTAGCCAGCATCAGGCATTACTTGGGGAGGGTGTTGCTTATTTTACTGGGTGCATACAATTGGGGCCATCATTCAAAAAAGATTGGGACAACTGCATGAGAAAATATGATTGATTGTGCTGCGTATGGATGATCTTAACTCCTTTTCCATTATTTATTGTTGCAGGTTAAGCCGAGGGAACCATTTTGAAGCAGTTTCGTCTGCATTGGTGGGACCTAAAGTTGGCAGGAGTGAGTTACTGGTCACCAATGCAAAGGGGCAAAACAGAGGCAGCAGAGGAAGCAAAATCAGCCAATGTACCAATCTTCCCCACACAACGGAACAGAAAACAGCATAGCAAATGACATGGAGTCAGTAGTAGCTTAACTTTGATCATATCTGCAGCCATCAAATAGTAAGTAGAGTATAAATTTGTAACATTGTCTCCTTGTAAACTCTTTTTTTGTAAAGGGGATTTTCTACTAAAGTTAACAGAGTTGTTGCCAAGTCAAGAAAATGTGACATTTCCAATGCAGATAGTTATGGATTTTACCACACAATGTTTCCACAAAACTTGGCAGTCGTGGCTACTGTGACAATTAGCTTTTACTATTTCATACAAAGCAATAGTGACATACATGGGTTGCAATTAGCACATGTGTGGATTCCTAATCTGGCAACGATCCACTGTTTCTTACCAAAAATGCCTAATTCTAAGATGAAAAGGCAGTATCTAACCTAAGATGGAAGATAATGGATATAAATCTTTAAGGTAACCAACAAGGTAGATGAGGGTAGAGTAGTAGATGTTGTCTATTTGGACTTCAGCAAGGCCTTCAACAAGGTCCCTCATGGTAGGCTCGTCTGGAAGGTTGGGTCCCATGGAATCCAGGGACGGCAAGTTGGGTGGATTCAAAATTGGCTCGGAGGTAGGAAGCAGAGGGCGATGGTTGAAGGTTGTTTTTCAGAATTGAGGCTGCTGACTGGTGGTGTGCCACAGGGGTCAGTGTTGGTACCCTTGTTATTTGTTATTTATGTAAATAATTTGGATGCAAACGCACAAGGCTTGATCAGTAAGTTTGCAGATAACACAAAATTAGGACATGTTGATAGTGAATAAGATTATCATAGATTACAGGGGGATCTTGATAAATTAGAGAAGTGGGCCAAAGAGTGGCAAATAGATTTCAATACAACTAAGTGTGAGGTGATGCATTTTGGAAAGTCAAACCAAAGTAGGACTTATACTATGAATTGTAGGGGACTAGGGAGTGTAATAGAACAGAGGGACCTAGGAGTACAGGTGCATAGTTCATTCAAAGCAGCGTCACAGGTAGACAGGGTGGTGAAAAAGGCATTTAGCATGCTGGCCTTCATCAGTCAGGACATTGGGTATAGGAGTTGGGACGTTTATGTTGCAGTTGTATAAGTCGTTGGTGAGGCTGCACTTGGAGTACTGTGTATAGTTTTGGTCACCCTGTTATAGGAAAGACATGGTTAAACTGGAAAGAGTGCAGAAAAGATTTATGAGAATGTTGTCAGGACTAGAGGGCCTGAGTTATAGGGAGAGGTCGGCCAGGCTAGGTTTTCATTCCTTGGATTGTAGGAGAATGAGGGGTTATCTTCTCAAGGTTTACAAAATCATGGGGGACATAGATAAGGTGGATGGTAACAGTCTTTTCCCTAGGGTAGGGGAGTCCAAAACTAGGGACAGAGATTTAGGATGAGAGGGGAAAGATTTAAAAGGGACCGGAGGGGTAACTTTTTCATGCAGAGGGGGTGGTGAGTATATGGAACGAGCTGCCAGAGGAAGTGGTTGAGGCAGGTACAATAGTATCATTTAAGAGGCATTTGGATAGGTACATGCAGGAGTAAAGCTTGGAGGGATATGGGCCAAATGCAGGAAATTGGGACTAGATGGGTGAGATCCGTGGTTGGCATGGACTGGTTGGGCCGAAGGGCCTGTGTCCATGCTGTATTGCTCTATGACTCTAAGACTCTATGAAATCATCCCAACTTTCTGGTGGAATCAACTTAGTCACATTACTACCCTGTTTTCACACCCAGTTGTTCTCCCTATTAAACTCTTCAGTAAATTATGTGTTACTCCAGAGCAATAACATCACCATAGCCTCTTAAAGTCAAAGTCACAACATTCAGCTCTATTTTTAACCATTTTAGCATTGCTAATAATTTTTTTGGGACCAAGCAGGCAACTTGTAGATTCACATTTTGAACATCATTATTGCATTCTCTTCTGTCTCTTGCTTTTGATGGCTGTTTACAGACAATTTACTTTTTGATGAATAGTTTTTGAACTCCTTATTTGATTGCTTCTAATCCTGTTTTGGTCCACTCTTAACTATTGTGCCATTCAATGACCAGATCATAAGCCTTTCTGACTCTCTCTTCCTTACACTTATTCTTTGAATAAGCTTTACTTCACCTGTCTTAATATCTCAATACATGGCAACTAGTTTCAAATTTTGTTTGACAATGCATTTTAGAGGCACCAAGGAATGTTCTGCTATGTTAAAGGTGTTATATGAATGTTGTTTGCTGGCACACTTCCAATGACTTCAGTTGTTATGTCCTACTGTTTTCTGACAAAGTGATAATTGTTGCAAAATAAAAATTACTGCAAATGCTGGTAATCTGAAATAAAAACAGAAAATGTTGGAAATGTTCAGATGGTCAGATATATCTGTAAGGAAAGAAAGCCATGACCCTGACATACAACATACAGCATAGGAACAGGCCCTCCAGCCCACAATGTTATGTTGAACTAATTAAGATAATGACACTTAATCCCTTCTGTCTGCACATAGTCAATATCCCTCCATTTTCTGCATATTCATGAGTTTATCTAAGAGCCTTTTAAATGCCTCTATCATACCTGCCTCCACCACCACTCCTGGCAGCACATTCCAGGTACCCAACCACTCTCCCTGTTAAAAAAAACTTGCCCTGCACATCTCCTTTGAACTTTCCCCTCTCACCTTAAATGCATGCCCTCTAATTAAGTGAGCTGAAATGTTAACTCTGTTTCTCCCTCCATTGAAGGTGCCATACATACCCAGCTAGCTGCCATGTGTTATTAACTAGGTTGTTGGTTGACTTGCCTTATCTTGTCTGTTGAAAGAAGGGAAGTGAATGCTAATAAGGCAGGATTGCTAGTAAGGCAGGATTGTGCCAGCTTTTATGGAATGAATGAAGGAGCTACACCAGGCTTAAAAATTATTGTTCTCTTCTTATAACGAAGTACCTGTCTTCTCCTTGGCACTTTCCCAGGCATGACAAAATCATCTGCTGAATTGCAATTGTAATCCACATTCCGTAGTATATTATTAGCAGTAGCTCTGGAAAACAAGAGGATCTGCATTTCTGCACTCAGCATTTCTGCACTCAGCAAGTGGTTACTGAGTAAGCTCCTTGTGCTGTTGATATCTACACCAAACATTGAATACTCTTCAAAAAATGCTTCATTGGTCATTATGCATTTTGGGACCTCCTGGAAGATATGTGAAAGGTACTAATAAAAATTCAATCCTTTTGTTTTCATTTGGAGCCATTTCATACATGATGAAAATCTACCTCTCAATTCTTCTATCTACTGAAGGATATGAAAAAAGAGGGGTAGTTTTCACAGGAATTGCCCCAGCTTTCCACTGTAACTTGGGCTATAACAGAGAACAGGATTTCCACAGATCATCCACTAAATCTGTGAAAGAGGATCACACAAATATTCCATTCCAGGATCTCAACTTATGCCATTGCAGTGTTGCATTAGGGTCCTTGAAGGCATGCTTCTAATTAAAATTCACGAACTGAACAATGCTGGTCTTCTTTGAGCCTTCAAACTCTACAATTTAAATATTGATAAAAATGAACACTGCTATCATTGTCAACTGTGTTTGCTACTCCTATCACACAACAGTTAAGCAGAGCTGTTTTATAATATTTGTCTTGTATTTTAGTTCCAATTTCCTTGCAATATTTTGTCATTCTCAAGAGTGCTGTTGGAGTCGTGTACAGAAGCAACATTAAAACTGCCAATGAAGATGATTACACAGGTATTTCTAAGTGGCTACTCTTCCTTCTCCTTGGAAAAAAAATAAACTTGTTTCACAGACTCACAGGTTAAATTTATGTTAAGGAACCAATATGACATGCAAGAATTAATTTATTTTATATATGTAAGCTACTTTTATGGTAGGGTACATTTGGAAGATTTAGGTCATATTTATGCCTAGTGTTTGAACTGTTATATGGTTGAGTTCATCCATCTATTTGTGAGATCATAAAACAGACTCTTGTAAATTGTATTCTCCAGAACTATAAATTATAAACATACTTACAAACAAAAAATGAAGCACTTGCCCAGCTAATGCACTCTGAATGCTAATAATGTTGAAGGATTGTGTTTCAGTATGCTGTCAATACTGATATATTTTAAGGCAGTTACTTACTTAATTTCTTTGCTAATAGTAAACTAAGTCTTTCACAATGTGTGAATGAAAGCTCTTACAGCAAGCTATGCTTCAAAATATTTCTCTGCTGTGTCTATTAAGACTCGCGATCACCCCAACACTGCTGCAGTGATGTGTGATTTGAAGAGATTTATCATTTTATTTTAATTTTAAGGTGATTCTTCACAACACCATTTTTGTTGGGGTTGAGAGAAGCATTATAATGAAGGCACAAAAGGTAAATCAGGAAGGTTTCAATTAATAAAGTGTAAAGCAGCTTATAAATAAAATATACCAGCTAATAAGTCTCAGATGAATGATAGAAGTTGAAGCTGTTCAGTGGCTTTCCATGAAAGATGATTTTAGTCCAGTGAATAAAACTGATTTAAAGGAAAGCACTGGTGTTTTTTTTACTTTCATCAGGCTCTCTGCTTTTGGGCAAATCAAAATCATTTTTTTTTAGGCTTGTTAGGCTTTCTTAACAAAAAAAGCAAAAACATTTATTACAAACTGCTGATCACTGAACCAGGGTAATATTGTGCTTTTCCTTTAAGTCAGTCAAGTATATCTGACTTATGCAAATCCATCACCAGCTAAAAGGCTAAACTACTGAGAAATGCACAGCAACATTTTGCCTTATGGAAAATACATGTTCTTTTGCCTTGAAAACATTCCATTTACCCAAGAATGGAAAATGTAGGTGAAGAATGGTTAGAGTGGTGGTGTGGAAACTCCCTGGTCTGGCTAAGTGTGCTGCTGCTACAGTGCATTGAATGTGGCAGCAGGTTAGGGTTAGATGAGATCTGATCTGGGACCCACTGACTTGTACCTCACAGGACTGTATATCAGTAACAGCTTAGGAACAGCAGCCCCCTCTTAATTCTCTAAGAATCTTCAGAACCCACTGCATGTACTGGTAGTGAACACACAGTAGTGTTTTGTTAAATCTGGATAGATCTAAAAGGATATGCATATGGAACATACAAAGAATCATCGAGCAAAGGGCAACCTAAGATCAGCTTGTCCTAGCGTTCCTAAATACTGATGCCAGTGCTACATCAGCCACCGTTAAGCATTCCCAATTCCTGGTCACCAGTCTTAGCCAGAAGCAAGGGATCAGCAGGAAGATGATGAGATGAGATGATGAGATCTTTATTAGTCACATGTATATCGAAACACACAGTGAAAAGCATTTTTTGCATAGAGTGTTCTGGGGGCAGCCCGCAAGTGTCGCCACGCTTCCGGCGCCAACATAGCATGCCCACAACTTCCTAACCTGTACGTCTTTGGAATGTGGGAGGAAACCAGAGCACCCAGAGCAAACCTACACAGACACGGGGAGAACGTACAAACTCCTTACAGACAGCAGCTGGAATTGAACTCGGGTCACTGGCACTGTAATAGCATTACACTAACCGCTACACTACCGTGCCTGCCTACAGCAGAGGGCGAGGTTAAAGATTTATCTCTCAAAGTGATGCCATGCCCAGCCAACACATCACACTGCTGCAGAGTACACAGGTACTGAGTGAATGAAACCAGTCAGTCCAGACAACTGCAGTGGAGTAAGATAGTCCAGCTGAAGCACGGATTTGATCACCAGATCTTCATTGAGGAGCCACTTACACCTGCTTCTGAAGAGTATTTCTAGTTCCCTTATCCCTCATTCACTCTGCCTGCTCCTTCCATAGCTGGGACCATGGATGTTTGCGAATGAGAGTATTGTGGCATCTGGCAGTGTACTTCTTCCTCAAGCGGTGTGGACAATTGGTCAGTTTTTGCAAATCCTGAATTAAAAACCGAACATGCTAGAAATACTCAGGTGGAATATGTGTTAAGAAAAACAGAGTTAATTCTTCAGGTCATGCAGTCCTGAATTGTCCTTGAACTGAGTGGATTTCTAGGCTATTTCAGAGGATAATTAAACATCAACTGTATTGCAGTAGGTCATACCAAGGCCAACAAGATAAATGTGTTGCATGTCTATTAGCTACTAAGGAAAACTGCTATCTTAAGGTTGGTGGTTTGCAGCTAGCTAAGAGACTGTGTCACGTGTTGTCTCTTGTAAATTTGTAGCACCATGTTTGCAGATTCAGTTTAAGACAGACTGTTACAATAAGTAGTTGCATTCACACTAGGTCCTTGTTATCCACTGACTTAGCATCCACGGATCCACATACTTAAGAAGTTGGGGTCAGGACCACTGGGGATTAGAAACATTGGCCGGATATATGAATGGATCCGGGGTTCTGAATGTGGGCTGTGCATGCGACTGGAGCCAGGGTCTGAAGTGTTGTTTGGCTATGCGGCTGGAACCAGAGATGGGGTTGGGACGGTATTGGGGGTCAAGAACGTGAGTAGGTTTACATGCAAACTGAATCTGAAACTTACAAGCAGAAGCTTACATAAACGTCATATCCACGGAGGAGTTGACCACTGTATGCCATTGCAGCCTTAAAGTCATTGCCAGCAGGCTTATGGTGTCTGCATTTAATGTTATCCATGGGAATTCCATGCCTTTATCCCCCACATGTAACAAAGCATAGTGTACTCAATGGTCCGTGTCTAGAGTGAAGGAGAACTGACAATACTCTGTAATATGGATAAAAGACTTCCTTCCCTGAAGGATATTAGTGAACTATTTAGATCTTTAAGACAGTTCCATAGTTTCATACCCCCCTCCCCCAATTAATGCTACTAGCTTTTTATTCCAAATATGCTGATTCAGCTCCACAGCTACCACGGTGTTGAGCCCAGAGGTGGACTGCCAACATGTGGTGGAGAGGGGCGGAAGCACTTCATTTCCAACCCCCCCAATGCACTGGAGTCACTGACTCTGTGAGAAAAAGTATGTGAAATATTTGCTTATTTTACTTTAATGTTTTAATCACATTGCCAATTTAAGGTGTTTTTTTTAAATTAAATCCCATGTTTTTTAACTTTATTTAAATCTGCTTGAACAGTCTCTGATCACCAGCTAAAAAAAACCTTTGCCAGTCGTAAGGCTGTCAGGTTGTGCTGGTAGTGGGCACTCAAGATCCAATGCCCAAGGACTACTTGCTGCCGCAAGCCTGTTTAGCCTTGCTGGACACCTGTCAGGGTCAGTTCAGTCAGCCCTTCAGATCAGGAACAGGTTAGTGCTGATGGGTGAGCACTGTGGGTGGTAAATTGGGCAGCAGGTCAGATCCAGAGTGATTGTAACACAGACAATAATCCGAAATCCTCTGTTTTACCATCAAAAGAGTTAATAAAGAACCATGATGTGAACATTTGTTATTAATATGGTTCATAAGATTTCAAACAACATCCATAGGTAAAAAATGTGACTTAATACCGTACTTTGATAGTGATCGCATTCAAAACCTTCAAATCAGAGTGGATAGGGAGGAAGGTTGACAGGAATGCATGCAAGACATTAGGAGAAAAAGGGGACCTTGGACACCAATAAAATTGCAAATTTCATTGTATTTCATGATATCCTAAATAAACATGAGCAGCTCACATTTCTCTTCCAGCATCAAATATTAATCCATTTGAGGTTGGAACTGCAATTGCCATTGTGTGTGCATTGACACTGTGCAAACAGTTAGGATATTGCTATTCCAGCCCTCTCATTCTTAGGCAAAGTCAAGAGCTTGACAAATTCTCTTCCTAATTATACCTGCCAGTGTTTGCTTCCCAATACAGTTAAGCTTCAATCAGGTTTTTAGAATTCAGGATTAGGCTTCATGGTGTAATGCTTCAATATGTGGAAAGCCTTGCATTGTTTAGTTTGTTCTGTCTAGATCATAACTTGGGTCTTGATTTAGTCAAATATTTCATTGTATGATTAAGCACAAAATGTACAGCGCAAAACATACCTGAATACACATACACAAATGATAAATAGCTGTACAACATACCAATAATTAAGCATGGTAGACAGTAGAAGCACTGACATCAGAGGCTTTGATAACTTTCTGCATAGGGTAGGATTTAAATCCAAAGTGTTTGGACGTGATAGACTTGTGCGTGTTTTGTGTGAGTTACTACTTGCCTAAGTCACATAGATCTTACATTGTCAAAAATTTTATGACTACAAATTATAATCCTCCATAAACAGACCAGGCAGACTTAGAAGGTGCTGCATGAAGACTAAAGAGCCGGAAGTGATTAATTTATTGATGAAGACGATTGCCTTTAATGTATTTCTCACCAAAATGTCAACTGAAAATGCTTTTCCCACAGTCAAATTTACCAAGTGAAATACTCTTACATTATGTTATTGCATTAACTTTATCAAAAAGGCTGAAGGCATCTGTGAAGACCCTTAAGATCAAATCTGATACAACACACAAGATTCTGGAGGAACTCAGTAGGTCAGGCAGCATCTATGGAGGGAATGGACAGTCGACATTTCGACCAATAGCCTGACAGAGCTGGCTTTCCAACACCTGCAGGTATTGGGTTAATGGGTTTGGGAATGGAGTACATGTGCTGTCAGTCTGGGAGACCTACTGCTTCTATTGTGCCATCGGGAATATTGTATATTGTTCCCAGTTTTGCAACAGCTCTCGAACTACTCCTGTTCACTCATTGACCAGATAAACTTGGTTACAGCTTATCCCCATGGTCACCCCGGTTTTACCCCACCAAAGTCTTCCCTTCCTCCACCCTTCCTTCTCCAATCTGAACCATTGACTCTGTTTCTTTTCCCCACAAATGCGACCTGACCTGCTGAGTATTTCCAGCATTTTCTGTTTTTGTTTGAGAACTGCTTCCTGTAGTTGCTAAGAACTGGAGTCCTGTACCAAGACAGCTGCATTCCTGTAGCCACAGGCTTCTTCGGAACCTCCAAAGAGAAAATGCTGTACTCTCCTCTGCTGGTCTTGTGATGTCATTAATGAGATTTTTAAATCCAGCTTCTGATGCTGTTTCTGGATCACCATGCCACTTCTTTCCAGCCCTAATGCGTGTAGGTTTTTCTAATTCCAGGAAACGGAATTCTGCTCCTTCCCTTCAACTGTTGACCATGGAAGATATAGAGTGGGAGGGGGGCAGCTTGTGACTCATTACCCACTTTCTCCACAATTCAGAAGCGTTGGTTAATTTGGTGTCCCTCTGAGAGCTACATTTTCAATCTGGACGTTCAGAAGAATGCAAGAATGCAGCTTTCTTGGTTCTGAATCAGGAAACAAAATGCAGGAAATTCTTGTGTGTCTAAAGAATATTAGAACATAGAACAGTACACAATACAGGCCCTTTGGCCCACAATGTTGTGCCGACCTTTAAACCTCGCCTAAGACTATCTAACCCCTTCCTCCCACATAGCCCTCTATTTTAAATTCCTCCATATGCTTATTTAGTAATCTCTTGAATTTGACTAATGTACCTGCCTCCACCACTTTCCCAGGCAGCGCATTCCATGCCCCAACCACTCTCTGGGTTAAAAAAACCTTCCTCTGATATCTCCGTTGAAGAGATATTGATCAGGGTTTTGTAGAAGGGAAACACTGAAGTGATTCTTGTCAGGAATACAGAAAAATATTGCTTTTTTCGGACTCCAAATCCAAGTTTATCAATAATCCGACTCTCTCAGTACACATTGGTCTTCACTAACTGTTCAACCTAGGTTCTCTTGAATGGCCAATTAAACAGGTTAATTGTTTAATAGGAGTTTAAATGCTAAAACACTCCATTAATCTCACCAGGTGCACATTTCTAATTAATCTTTCCCCACTGACACTCGACTTTCTATTTCTTTATGACTGTTTGGTCTTGCTCGAGGTGCAGACTGCCCCACACCCCACTCTTGCAAAGAGATTTGCAGTAAATATATGTGAATGTGTGACCCAGCACATATCCTCCCAAGGAATATCCTGTCATGCCAGAATGTTTGCCCCATGCATGGATCTAAATCATTTTGCTCAAGTCACTTAATCCAATAGAGAGGTAGAGATTGCGATTAATACTTGAATACACTTAAAAAATGTAGTGGGGATTAGCTTGCAATATTTGTACAGTTCACACATTTGATCAAAATGTGGAATAATCATGGGCCAAAAACAGTCAATTTGTTCCTCTACCTCTCTTTTATATTTTTAAGAGGAATTACAGAATTTGCATTATTTTGGCCTTGGTCACTACCTCAGGACATTAACTGTGGTTAATAAGGGAAAACAAAGCAGCCAATCTATGCACTATTTTTGACAGCGCTGTGGGATCTTGTACATCCACCTGAGAGGACAGACCTCGAGGGGCCTTGATTTAATGTCTCACCAAGAGCATGGTATCTCTCAATACTGCATTGGAATGTCATCAGAGATTGTGTGCCCGAGTCTCCGGAGTGGGTCTTGAACCCATGACCTTCTGACTTAAGAGTGAGAGTGCTACTTCTGAATTAAGGTTGGCAGGCAATTTTTAAAAAGTTATGGGTCATTTAAAGCACTTCAAATGGCTGGTGGTACAGCTAGAAGAGTGCATTGCAGCATTGCTAAATATACAACACAATGCTTGGTAATAGAGCACAGGAGTCAAGTCTGCAGATGGTGCTAGTTCACTTGAACTTATTCACATAAATGGTTAAGGTGCTGTAATAAAGGGTTCCATTTATTTATAAAGAACACATTGCTGAGTATCAGGTGAGAAAAGGATTGGAACTTGCTGTAATATTCCCCACAATTGAACAGCTTGCTTCCACTCATAATTTCAAAACTAAAGTATGCTACGTATAGTAACTGAGACAAACCAGGACATATCAGAGCATATCCCAGCATCTTCAGAAAGGAGAAAGATTAACAAAATCTTTCTTCCTGCACAATGCCAGTGAAAATGACACAGGACATTAAGACTTGTGTAACATTGGTTGCCCCTTACTAAGACCACCTTAGTTGGAAATGGGAAGGACACCAGAATTCTCTAGCATTGCTGCAATCCAGTTCAATTGTTACAATAAATTGGGTGAAAACAGTGATCCATCAGCTGTTCACTTGATGTTAGTTCTGGGCAAATTGAGTCATGTGTCCAATGATTCCTTGTCTGTGCTGGCTCCAGACTCAACGAATCCATTGCCCTTCTGGCTGGCTTCCCATCCTTGGCATACCATAAGACTTCAGCTCATCTCTGCCCCCATCTGATATCAGTGACTGGTATGAGTGCCTTTGAATGTCTAGCCTTTAGCTCTAGAATTCCCTCCTGAAAATTTCTTCAATACTCTTTTTAGATGCTGTTCAAAGCCTTCCTCCTTAGCCAAGGGTTTAGCTACCTCTCCTTGTTCTTTGGCACAGTGTCAATTTTTGTCTGTTTAATCTCCTAGGAAGCTTGTCAAGATTAAAGGTGCTATATAGGTGCAAGCTATTGCATTTATATCAACCAGAAGCGTGTGTTGTCTGGCTTTGAAGCAAAAATATGTTGCTTTTCACCTGCTAACATTGACAAATAAATGTCACACTTTATATAGATGGCCAGCAGCCTAACAAGATGCATTGAAAGGTTATTCCTAATTCATATGTATTGTTTTTTTTCATGGAAGAGTTTATGATCAGGTAGAGATCACACACCATTTGTATTCCAATCACAGGTCATGGTAAGAGGTCAGTTGCAGTTTTTGAATTGTCCTGCCTAGCTGAAGCCTACACTATTAGGATGAATGACTCCTCTCATTGCCAAGAGTAAGGCACAGAATACACATGTTTGCAACCATTTCACCTGAGTTACAGATAACTCAAAATTGGACTTCAACTGGGTTAAAATTCCCTAAGAAGTATCCCAAAACCTTTCTATTAGAATTATCTGTAGTGCATAAATTATAAACCTATTATTTGAACTGCGAAAATATAGGAAGGGTTAAAAGAAATCCAGCTGTGACAAGCTGCTGCAATAAAAGCTGTGAGAAATTCTCCTCTTCCTCATAGAATCGATTTTAACACCTACAATATCCTCCTTTTTATATTACATGCTTTGGCAGTTCACTCCTCACATTTTCCATCTATCCGATCAATAACTTCTCAGTTTTCAAGAGGTAAAATAAGGTGGTGTAAGTCAAACAACACTTTCATAGATTTTTTTCCATGTGATATTTGCTTTTTAATTCACAGTTGATTCAATATGGCTTCGCTGCTTTCAAGGAGTTGTACAATTCTACTTTGCAAAGCCAGTGAGATTTTTGCACTGGTTTGGCAGCTATCCTATTGAAGGTTGTTAAAAAATCACAAGTGCACAAGTCATCAAATCAATGTTCTCAAGTGAGATTAAAACTTTTAGCTAGAGGGGAATGCTAGCTTTCAGTGTTGTGGCAACGTGTTGAATTGTTAAATCCCAGCAAGGAGTCAACACCATCAGGTGAGAGGAAGAAAGCAAAATGCAGGTAGGAATATTGTTCCACAGATGGTTCTTGCTGACATTGACACTACCACATGCTTAACTGTACAATGAAGAGATTGCTTTCTGTCTTTTGTTTGAGATTAGGGAGTGAGCTCCAACAATAAAAAGTAAAAGCATGAACTGCATGAGGGAGAAAGAAACGATTTTACACCGAATACAAAAATAAATGTCTAGAAGGTATAATGCACTCCCAGAATTTGGAAAATGTATTAAACTATGCCTGTCAAAATAGGCTGTTTCAAATGATTGATTCCATTTTAAGTTAGAACTTAAACATGAAATGTTATATCTAGTTTGTTTAATACCTTGATGGTGGGAGTATAGAATGTTAACAGATACCGTAACTATCGGGTCAATACTCAGCTCCATGGTTGAGTTACTGGGCGAGCAATCCAGAGGGCTGGACTGCTGGTTGGGAGATGTTCAAATCTCACCACAGCAGCCGGTGTAAAATCTCAGTGTTAGTAATGGTGACCATGAAACCAATGGATCATCATGAAAATTCACCTGTTTACTAGTGTTTTTTAGGGAAGGAAGTCTGTCTTCCTTCATCAATCTGACCTGTATGTGAATCAGGGCTCAGAGCAATGTAGTTGGCTCAACTGTCTTCTAAAACAGTCTGATGAACTGCTCAGTTCAAGGGCAATAAATTCTTGCCTTGCCACATCCTGTTAATGAATTCTAAAAAACATTCAATAAGTAGAGAGTTTTGGGTGACACCTTTTATCTTTTCCAACATTCCCAAAACACTCCAAACCACCTGTGATTATTCATATGATCAAAGAGGTCACCTGTAACAAGCCATCCCCAGATGACAAATGTCCGACCTATGGACACCCGTACATACAGATGAGTCCCATAATGTAAATAAATTCAAAAGTCTGACCTACATACGTGAATTCATTCTTGCAGATGGCAGAAACTACTTTCCCCTTTCCACTTTTAGTAATTGTTCTTCCCTTTCAGTCTTACATGCGTTTGATGCCATTCATTACAATACTGTGAAGGTATGATTACCAGATTGAGTGATTTTTGTGTATTTTCTGCCCTACAGACAAAATTGCCTTATGGACGTCTGTAAAAACGGAACCTATTCATTACCTGGGGATTGCTTGTAGCTGCTTTAAGACAGCTACTCAGTGAGGCTTGGGGACAAGTTATCCAACAAACCTCTGGTGCATATGGCCAAATGGGAAGAATTTAAAAACTAGTACCAGACAAAGCAGACACTAATTCCATATAATGTTGAAGTACATTCATTAGTGGACATCGATGTAAATTGGATATATACTTGAAAATGAAACAAAGTACAAAGGAGAGTAAAAGGAGAGAGGAAAAGTTCTCTCAGAGCATTGGTAAGGTGGGCCAAATGACCTCCTTGTGAACACTATAATTTCATAAATTCATGTTTCTACAATGAACAAAATCCTTTTAGAAATTATGGGATTTGCAGCAAGGCAGCATGGCAAAAACTAAACAGTGCACTTTAGTTTGCTCGCATTATTAATAAGGAATAAAACATCAGAGTTTCTCATTTAAATAGAGAATATGCAAAAAACAAATAAGATTGGAGACACTGGATTTTGTTTGTTGTTTCTCACAAGGTAGCTCTCCAACTTGCACTGCTGATACATAATAATTATTGGCTGAGTCTCAAGTATATCTCTAAAACATACAAGGCTATTACTGAAACAACAGGCAAATCTGACTCATTCCAAAACAGCGGTTCATGCAGTAAACCTGCTGTGTAAGTAATGAGAAAATCCTTTGCTTCTGACCTCAGCAACCCCAGTCTGTTAGACCTGAAAATGTGATGTTTGCTTGGGTCTGTTAATCATTAATTGTTATGCTCAGATGTTTGTTAACTTTTTAACCAGAGAAATGAAGGCAATGTGAGCTGAAATATGACCCAGTGTGTTGATGTGCACAGGACAAAATAGTTACACTTTAACCTTTGCCCTGTTGTTGGTGAAGAGCCTTCTGATAGGGTAGTTTACAAATCTAAATGTTACCGTGTGACACTCATAAGCATTAGAAACAAATATAACTTTAAAAATAAACCACATTCAGTAAGGTAATGGATTGAGGAACTATGGGTAAGGTAATGGGTCATTGTGAACTTGATTACCTGACTTACCTATTGCCCCTGCCTTTCCATCTTAGCTGGGCAGAGTTTGGGCAGTTCTAAGGTGGGTTGTGGAAAGGAGCTGTGTAATTGACGTGTTCTTTCCACTTGTTGTTGGGTGAGGAGGCAAGGTCAAGTTTGAGACACCAGCAAGGTAAAAGATTAAGAGGGAAAGCAAAGTGCATTTGTAAGAAGGGTGTCACTGAGGGTGGTGACTGTGGGAAGGAAGGAAGGTCGGCACACTGCTGGAGGTCTGAGAGCTTGGGATAGACTAAGAAATGCCAGAGTTAATTTTGATTCCTCCCTCTCCAATCCTGGGGGAGGAGTAGACACTTGATAGAAGCCCATGTGTGTGACTGTCCACATGGAGAAGAGACTGATGATGTGTAGGTTCTAATGGAAGGAAAATAATTCTAGAGTTTCCTTTGAGAAGGTGAACATTTGAATTTAAGAGAAATGGATGAACTTGTCTTTGATTTTCCATAATTGAGTATTCTTCCTGCAAAGACACTGCTTATCTGGGATGCAGAAGAGTAAAGATTGGCAGAGAGCTCTGCTGAATACAGCGCAGAATAGATTTTGCTAAAATTCAGTTTACCATCTAATTATCTGGCCTTTCATCAATAATGGAACTATGGAATGGGTGGCCCCTGCCTTCTGAAGTACTAACCTGCCTGAGATATTTAAATATGAAAAAAAACATGCATTTAAATAGCGCCATATTATATCCTTACAAGATCCCAAAGTCCTTTGCATTCACTTGAATATGATAGCGGGGGTCAGAGCAAAATGATGCTTTAATTACCAGATTAGCAGTGAACCATTGATCCAGAGACATGCATTTGAATTCCACCATTGCAGCTGGGGAATTTAAATTCAAATAATTAAAGCAAGCTGGAACTTTAAATAGTTAAGTAATGGTGTCCTAGAAATGGCTGGATTGTTGTGAAAACCCAGCTGGCTCATATAAGAATGAAATAGATGTAACCCAGGACACTGCCATCTATATACAAACATTAAATGCGCACCAATCATTAGGAATTGAACTCGATTGGTTTGTGCTTTTTGTTTAGTGATATCTGACACCTCTAATGCGGACTGAAGCACTAGTATTTTTGAGATTTCAAAGAGTCTGGTATACATTGGCATCCTTGAAACTCATTTCATATACAACTGCTTGAATCTCAGATTAATTTTAAAGATCAGTGCTGTATTATTCATCTTGCTGCCATTTTATTTTCCGTCAAAATAATACATTTTACAAGGTTTGGAAATCAAGTTCCATTGTCACTTGTTGTTTCAACATTCTGCCCTATTAGACAGTAGAGAGGAATGAATGGGATGAACTCCTTTGTGTTTCAGACAACCTTTTCATTGTGATATTGATTTTAAAATTATTAGCCTTGTATTTGAGTTTCTTCTTTGCCTCAATCCTCAGCCCAACAGTCTTCTGCACTCCTTCAGTTCTCACCTTTTGCTAATCTCCAGTTTTAGCGGTTAGCATAACTCTTTACAGCGCCAGTGACCCGGGTTCAATTCTGCCACTGTCTGTTTGTACGTTCTCCCCATGTCTGCGTGGGTTTCCTCCGGGTGCTCCGGTTTCCTCCCACATTTCAAAGACGTATGGGTTAGGAAGTTGTGGTCATGCTATGTTGGCGCTAGAAGTCTGGCGACGCTTGCAGGCTGTCCCCCAGAACACTCTACGCAAAAGATGCATTTCACTGTGTTTCGGTGTACATGTGACTAATAAAGATGTCTTGTCTTATCTTATCAAAACTGCACCATTGGCAGTTATGCCTTCAACCTCCTTGGCACTGCACTCTAGAGGCACCCCCCCCCCCAAACTTCTACACATCTTTACCTCTCAGTCCACTTCTAAGAAACTCCTTAATACATACCTTTTTCTCATTACATGGCTCAGAGTCACACAATAACACTTTTGTGAAAAGTATTATATAAATGCAAGTTATAATTGTTGCAACTTTGTAGTGTACCAGAATATCATTTTTGTAAATACAATTATCCTGCTTTCCATTGCTTTAAATCCACTTAATGGTCCATGAGAGCTTGGGTGGCACAGTGTCGCAACTTGCAAAGCTGCTGCCTCACAACCTGAGTGACCAGGGTTCCAACCTGACCTCTGGTGCTGTAGTGTGGAGTTTGCATCTTCTCCCTGTGACCACATCAGTTTCCTTCAGATGCTTCTGCTTCCTCCTGCATTCCTAGAGACCTGTGGGTTGGTAGGTTAATTGGCCACTGTAAATTGTCCCTAGTATAAGCGGTGGTAGAATTGATGGGAACGTGGTGAAAATAGGTTGCAGTGAAAAATTTATGGTGGAATAGGATTGATCCGTGAGCCAGCATAGACTTGATGGCCATAGGAATGTCTTCTATGTAAGAAAATATGGAAATTAACGCATTTGCCTTTTCTTCTCACTTAAGTTGTAATATTTTGTTGCTTATTGTACAAAATATTCTGCATAATACTGAAAAAAATACAAGCTGCAGATTAGGTTTTACTCAGAATGAGCTTGGAGAGGAAGAAATGTAAGAAATAGAGAAAAAGCGCAACACAGAGTCTACAGAGGGAGACAGAGATGCTGAGGAAAAAGTTAAGAGGAAAAAGGCATCAGTGGAGCAAATGGCGGACAACAATGAGACTGTGCCAGAGGGAGATGGAGAAATGAGAGTCATCACTGGGAGTTTGTGATGCTGAGTTAGTTCTCTCTCTCACATTCACACACTTTAATGTCTTTTGTGTTTAAAAATCACTGAAATATGCGCATTCCTTAAAAAATAATGGCAGTACTGTTTTTGATCATTTTATAGCAACTGCATTATTCCATTTCTTTTATTTTATTTTTGCCAGAAGAACTCTGTCTACTTCAACATTCATTATGTGAGAGTTGTTCCTCATACTATTAATAACAATATTAGGTTTCATTTCATCTGTATGCTATTTTAGCGAACTATTATAACTAGATTACAGACTAGCCTAAATTAATACAGCCACTAGGTTAACACAAATACCTTAACCAGGATAATCCAAGGAGGAAGTTAAACATCCTTTAAGTCAAAATCATTTGTTCTTGGGGTGGCAACGATTCAGTTTGGTTTTAATCTGTTGATGCTTTAACGCTGACACTTCAAAGAAGTAGAATAAAACACAAAAAGGAAATTATTTTATTTATCTATGAACATAGATTCCTTGCAGCTGAAATGTAAAAAAAGCTGTAAGTAATTTGATGCATCAAACTTCTTCAGAAAAGAGTTAATATTACACCAGCAAAGAATGAACACTACTGTTGTAATTAATCAGGCAGAAAAGTCAGTTTAACCCTTTGTCTTCAGTTATTTGTTAGCTGGGGTAGTTTTTCTTGTCTTGAGATGTGCCCCAATTATGCTATATGTCTAGAAGTGTTGTTTCCCCTAGCTCTGGGTAAAAACAGCCATTGTGTGTGATATTAGATTGATTCATTCTCACTTGCTTATGTTGGCTTTTGTCATGATCTCTCTGATTTTTTGAAAAGGAAGTCCTTGACTGCTGGCCATAGCCTTCCTTTGATTGCTCATATAAGACTTGGTGGTTGATTCTCACACAGACCTCCAAACTACAATTCTAATGCATTGCATTAAAGAACCAACACACCATAATTCCTCCTATTCAAAATAATGTCCATTTCCCAAAAAATGAAATAAATATTGTAATTCAGAAAAGGAATGTTATATGTTCTTTATAAAATCATGTTAAATTTTCATTTATTATTAGCTGCCATTCATGTGATTTTTTTTCTAAATTTATGTGGATATGGATGTCATTTACAATGCCAACATTTATTGCCCAACCCCAATCACCCCTGAACTGTGGTGACTGTTAAGAGTCAACTGGAGTCATGTAAAACCATGATCCAGGTAAGGATGGCAAATTTCCTTCCCTGAACCTCATCGGTGAACAGATAGGTTTTCTATGACAATCCAGTCATTTCATGGCAACCATTGTAAACACCAGCCTCTTTATTTTAGATTCCAGATCTATATAGTTACTTGAATTTAATTTCCCCAGCTACTATGTTGTAATTTAAATAAATGTCTTGGCATCAATAGTCCAGAGCTCTGACTGCTAGTCCAGTAACTTAACCGCATCTTATAAATTATTATTTTTATTTAAGTTGAAATTAATCGCTAATTTTATTAACCTTCTTTTGATCCTCTGTCCCATGTAATATATCAAATTGGGTGTCACTATTTATGTTTATCAAGCCACCTGCTCATCTGTATTAAAGATTTATTCATTGGGTCAGGAAGTAATCTGATGACAATGGCGTAAATGGTTACCATAGTAACATGCCAGCTCTGAAGCTGGCAATGAAATTGTGCGCCTACAGAATTTATTTTAAATATAAATGCAATTTCTGGAAAGTTAGAGTGTATCTGTCAAACAAAAGATTTTGGTTATAAAGCAATCCAGAATCTTTCATCTTAAAATCTCTGGGAGATGCACTTTCATGTTGAGTCTTTGTTGTAGATTCCTACAGCCCACTTTATGGTCTGTGGCGACCATAAAGTACCTATCTATAGTAATTCCATTTACCAGAAGTTGTACCTAGCCTTCTACAGACTGATGATTCAACTGCTCACCTAGATACTCCTTAACTGTGAGAGTACCTGCCTCTACGCCCAATCAAGCAGTGTTTTCCCTTTCCAATCATCCTCTAACCTCTTACCCCTTACTCTAAACCTATTGCTTCTAATTTTGGATTAAACCTCAGAAGGGAACATATATTAAGCAGGATTTTTTTTCTCTAGAACTTGGAGCCCATTTACCTTTTATGGGTCATGAAATGGTGACCGTCAAATAAAAATAATGCTATTGTAAAACATCTCTGATATCTAACCCAGTCTACATGATTTTATTCCAGTTATCTCTACTTCTATTTTAATCATTAAGGCTCATGCTATTTGTCCCTGTTTACACTCTATCAGCTGAGGGTGAGGTCCGGGCTCAGGTGGAAATTCCCAGCAACAGGAGATGTGCGGAGATCATGCCATTCTTCCACTGCCCGGGTCTGCCTCAAACAAACTTAATGCAGCTCATGATCTGGCCATCAGTAGAGTAGAGGCTGGGTTCTCTCTGCTTTGCAGCACTTGAAGCTGTTTCCATTCTACAACATTGTAATAATGGTCTGGATTTTGCACTTGTAATGGCAGTGAAACTACCATTATACTGTAAGACTGGTAGCCATTTTCAGAATGGGCACATGCTCCTTCTCTGCACATTCCCTGCTCCTCCTCTGGAAGTGATCTTCAATGTAATCTGCAGGTAATGAAATTTAAGAGATTTATGAGATTTCAAAGTTTCCCTGAAAATGTTGCTCATTGGTGCATTAGGTGTGAATGTGTTTTTAATAGTATACTTAGCATTACCTCCAACCCTAAAATAAGCTAATTTTATATGTGTGGATTGTGAACCTCTCAAATAAATGTTGCATTACTTTTTTTTAGAGTTTGCTTACAATATTTCACCCTCTACCTTAATTACAAGCATATACTATGATCTTTAGTTTGTCTTTCAGGTTCCTTCCTGGTTTGCTGTCTGTGTGAAGTATTATTGGCTGCTGAACCAGTCTGATGCAGTATCAGTGTTGCAGGATCCCGGGGCCCCCAGATCCGAATGGCTGACGACAGGACACAACATCCTAAATGGGGACATCCATGGAGAACATTAGCTTGCTCTGAGGTCCACATTGGGGGTTGTTGCTGATGACCAACACTTTTAATATTAACTCAATTTAGTTTAAACCCAGGAGTACAAAATTAGTGGGAATGTGGAGTAAATAGCTTTGTATTCTAACTACGTGCATTTGTACTTGTATTGATACAGTAGACCTTGTTTGTTTGGCATTAAATTATTAATCTGGTGTAAATCTGACTTACATTATCATGGAAAAGTGTCAACAGTGCTAAGGGGTAAAGTACAAGTCCTCCTGAAATTGATGTGCATTTTAAGGGCCAACCTCATTTCTAGAACTGATTAATTTTGTGATAAATTTACCCCTATGCAAGAATCCCAGCTCAGAAAATTATACCTGGCACAATTATAAAGAGTACCTGAAGCTCAGACTTCAAATCACAGATTTAAATTATAAACCTCCCCTGCAAACATTTTATAGTCCATTTTAAATAGTTTGCCCTGCTTTCTATTCAGTATTAATCTTTATAACTGGATTATTTGATCCCTTACCGTACCATGTTGTATCTTGGGATCATGTGGGGAATTAAAAGGGCCATGTTCTAATGAGGTGTAGAGCATTAACTTCTGTGTTTAAAACAGATAGGTTATTAATAGTGTCAGACTCAGCTTCCGGGTATAATTAATAACCATGAGATTAACCATACCACTGCAGGTAACATATCTAAGGCAAGGAACACTACATCAACATTAGCTTTTACTGCTTTCATTTAGGTTGAAAAGGCAGCATTTACAGCATTCATTTTGGTAAGAAAAGCATGTGATAACAGCATTCAGAAATCAACAAAGGTTTTAGTTTAACGCAGTATATTGTTATGATCTGGAGTCAACTCCCCGAAAGGGTAGTCGAAGTAGATTCAATAGCAACTTTCAAAGGGAATTATTTATATTCTCAAATGAGAAATCTGTGGGGCTATTGAAACAATACCACAGGCAGGGAACTAATTGGATAGCTCTTCTAAAGGGCTGGCACAAAGCACAATGGACTGAATGGCCTTTTTCTGTGCTTTGGTGTCCCCTTGATTCTGTAGTTATGGTTCAAACCATTGTGTCGATCCTTACATCAAATCATCCAATTATCTCTTGCAACATTACATAGAATATAGAACATAAAACATTACAGCACAGTACAGGCCCTTCAGCCCACGATGTTGTGCCAACATGTTATCCTGTTCTAACCCTTCCCTCACATATAGCCCTCCATTCTTCTATCATTCATGTGGCTATTTAAATGTCCCTAATGTATCTGCCCCCACAACTTCTGCCGGCAGTGCATTCCATGCACCCACCACTCTCTGTGTGAAAAACCTACCTCTGACATCCCCCCATACCTTCCTCCAATCACCTTAAAATTATGCCCCCTCATGTTAGCCATTTTCACCCTTGGAAAAAGTCTCTGATTGTCCACTCGATCTATGCCTCTTATCATCTTGTGCACCTCTCATCAAGTCGCCTCTCATCCTCCTTCTCTCCAAAGAGAAAAGCCCTAGCTCACTCAACTGATCCTCATAAGACAGTTATTGCAAAGTTTTTTCTTCCATTACCTTACTAGAAGATCATTCCAGGAATTCTTCCTTGGGAGAAGAAATCTGAGCTGGCATAAGTCCTAATTTTGCCTCTTACTCATTTGTTGCCATGTAATAAAAATTAGAACTTAAACAAGGAGCCGTTTCGGGAACTAATGTCCCACTTACCAAAGAAATCCTGAGGGACCTCACCTCTCCACCAATATGGGGAGAAGGATGTGGGAGAGGTATTATTCTGGCAGTAACTTAGGGGCTAAGTACCTGCTTTAGGTTGCTTCTTGGGATCCGGGTCTTCTCTGCACTGAACCTGGCTGCCACAAACGAAGGAGTGACAGACAGTTTTTCTTTAAAAAATTGCAAGTTAAAAACAAAATACTCCTGTGCAGCCAGAAGGGGCAGGATTGTTCTCCTATCACTTTCAGCAGTCCCCTTGCTATTCATAATTAGTGCTGACAACAGCAGTAGAAATTGTACAGCTACTGTCGACAACAGTGTCTTGTGGTAGAACTGCCTTAAGATGGGTGCGGCTGAATTGGAACTATAATAGCATGACTAAAAACAATATTAATCCTAGTTGCCAAAAGAAATCCAACTCTGTCATCACAGCATTAACAGCAAGGAAAAAGTGGGGTTCAAGGAGTCAACTATAGATAAATAGATGCCCTGGACTAATAATCCAGAGGCATGAGTTCAAACCCATTTTGGAAAACGTAGGTTCAAATAAAATGGTAATGTTGAAACTATTAATTGGCATAAACTCATCTGGTTTACTTTTGTTTTCAGGGTAGAAACTCTGCCATAGTTATCCAGGCTGGCCTATCTGTCATTTCATTCATTGAGCCTTTATGTAGCTTCATAAATGTCCCCAGCCATAGCCCAGGAAGCCACTCAGTCCACTGGCAATTGGGGTATATGATAAATACTGGATCCCCTGTGCCTTTATCTTCTGGATCAGCCTGCCGTGGGGGACCTTGTTGAATGTTTTACGGAAGTCCATGTAGATAACATCCACTGCCTTATCTTCATAAATCATCTTCGTCACATCCTCAAAAAAACTCAGTAAAGTTTGTAGGACATGATCTTCCCCATACAAAGCCATGCTGACTATCCCTATTAAGCATACTTTTCCAGATATGAGTAAATCCTATCCTTAAAAATCTTCTCCAATAATGTCCCGACCACTAATGTAAGGCTTTCGATGGTTTGTCCCTTAAACAAAGGAACAACATAGGCATTTCTCCAGTCCTCTGGGATTTCACCTGTGGTCAAAGAGGATATGAAGATCTCTGTCAGGGCCCCAGCAATCTCCTCTTTTGCCTCTCTTAATAATCTGGGATAGATCCCATCAGGCTCTGGGGACTTATCCACCTTCATATTCTTCAGAAGACCCAACACCTCCTCCTCCTCGATATCAATATACCATAGAATATCAGTACACCCCTCCCTGGTCTCACTAACTTCCATGTACTTCTCCTTGGTGAATACCATTGCAAAGGTAGGATCAGAAAGAAAGTACGACGCAATAGCTGGATCTCTGGCAACAGCCAGAAGGCACGAAGGGCCCTAGCTTGGTGATCCTGAGCTTTTCCCGGACCATCATCTTTTCACATCCTGCGTGGCCACATTATTTTGGAGCTCCTCTCCATTTGGATGTGCCGTAGATACTTGTACAGAAGAGTGATTCAGGAGAACAGAGTACATATAAACCTATGAACTAGGAGCAGCGTAGGCCACTCAGCCCCTCAAGCTTGTTCTGTCATTTAATTGCATCATGGATTTGACTGTAACCTTCAACTTCTTTCATTTGACAGATGCACTTTAACTTTCCTGTCCACCCATGGTAACTCTTCACCCCCCTTACTTATCTACCTCTGCCTTAAAAGTATTCATACATTCTGCTTCCACCGCCATTTGAGGAAGAAAGCTCCAAAGACTCAGAGCCCTACCAGAGAATAATTTGTTTTAAATGGGCAGCTTCTTATTTTTAAACAGTGACTGCTGGTTGTAGATTCTCCCACAAGAGAAAACATCCTCTCCACATCCACCCCATCAAGATCCATGTATATTTCAGTCAAGTGCCCTCCACTCCAGCAGATATATGCCTGGATGAACAACCTTTCTACATCAGACAACCTGCCATTCCGGGTATTAGTCCAGAGCTGCCCTCCAGCCTCATATCCTTGTCTACAGCCTCAGGTCCACTCTCATCGACTCGGAAAAGCCTCATCCCCAAATCCTGTGATGAGGCGAATACTCACGTATTGTTTTTTTGCCACATTCTTTCCTTTCAAAAAAAGTTACCAATAATGTCAGAATCTTTACCATACAGATTGACGAGGGCTGATGAATTTGATAATAAATGAATAAAACTCCAGCAGGTAAAGATTATCTCTCCCATGTGGTTACAACTTTAAAGTATGCTTGATATTAATGAGTAGGAAAAGGCCACTTCAGTCCTCCAGCTTCTAGTGCCATTACCCTTTCCCCATAAACTTACCTTTAGTTCAAAAAGATCTACCAGTTCCTGTTGTTTGAGATCCAAGTCTTAGGTGGAACAGACTACACCACTGTCCACTTCTGACAGCACAGTGCTACAGTGGGTGGAGCTGCTGCCTCACAGTTTCAGCAACCCAGGTTTAATCCTGACCTCCGGTGCTTTCAGTGTCAAGTTTGCATATTCTCCCTCCTACTGCCTGGGCTTTCCACAGTTGCTCTGAGTTCCTCACCCCTTTCAAAGTTGTGCTGGTTTGTGGCTTAATCAGTTATTGTAAACTATCTGTAGTGTAGAAGGGTGGTAGGGGAGTCAGGATGGAAATGGTGGGAGAGAATAGGTTACAATGGAATGGATTTCAGAGATCAAGTACAACATAGGTATGTTAAGCACGACCAACCAGGAATGAATTTCTAGGCAATGATTTAATCATTATATTATTGCTTTTGTGGGACCTTGCTGTGCTCAAACTGGCTGCTGTGTTTCCTACCTTACAATGGTATATCATTGTTGCGAGATTCTGAAAGGGATGTGAGAAGTGCTGTTTAAGTCTTTTTTAAATTATGCCTTCAGCGTACTAACACTGCTGTTCTGCCTAGGCAAATTCTCTTCAATTAATTTTGATTCCTTGAAGAAAGATGAAGTTTTGATATCTCCTTTGAACAGGATTAAAAATAACTATCAGAGAGAAATATATCTTAAACAGCCTCCAATGCTACAGCAAAGGCAATATCCCTGCTGCAATGACAAACCTTTTGCCAATAAAAAATGGTCGCACTTATAATCATTGCATTTTTATGCCAAATTTGAGCACCTGGGTTTTCAGACTTTCTCTGTAATTTTAAAGAATGTATTTCACTATTCAAAATAAATAAGTTAATGACTCTGTACAAAAATACAGCAGGGGAATTTTATATGAATGTAGTGTACTTCTTACCCCCTCTTATCATAATGTGGCAAACCAATGTAACAAAGTATATCTTTGATTGTTATGCAAAAATGGTAACAGCAAAGTTGGTGGTATTGCTGAAAGAATGTGATGTCATGAAACTCAGACTAGAAAGCCTTTAGATTTTATCAAGAAAAGTTTGTAACCCAGTAATTAATTCATTCTAATGCACAAGTCATAGGATCAAGACCTGAGCATCTTATGAATCCCTGGATGGATCACTGCTATTGCCTCTTTAACCACTGGTAGAGTTTAGATTGAATACTAACAATCAAATCTGAGTCACAGAGTCAAAGCATGATGTACTGACTGAGGTTTTAATAATTATCCAATCATCATCTGTTTATTGCATAATAATTAACATTTATATGGAGAGAAAATGTTTGTGTTTGTATAGTGCGTTTCACACTCTTGGCTTTCCCAATTTTTGCAGCCAAGAATTGACATTTAAATACTCATGTTTTAAGCAAGGCAAAGAACAATTTACATAAAAATAAAATTCTGCAGATACTGGAATTTAGAAATAATAAAATAGAAAGAGCTTGACATGCAGCGAGAGTGGAGAAGCAAAATTAATGTTTCAGACTGAAAACCTTTTATTAGAAGAACAAAAAAATACAAAGTGATTAAGTTTAAGATGCAGAAGAGGAGGAAAGAAAGATAGGGACGATTAGGTGAAAGGTAGGGGAGAATATAAATGACTAAAAGGATGATTTGCACATTGCATACATCAACCACAAAACAACAATGAATACATTTCAGTAGTTGATTTGCTGAGGGAACTTAGAACTACAGACTATTCAACCACTCTTACCTGTTCTACATTAAGTTAGATCAGAGTTGTTTTGTATCTTAATTCCATTCACCTTTCTTGATTTTGTAAACTTAATCCTTTTGCAGAGCAAAAATCTTACAATAACATGTTGAAGTTTTCAATTGAACCCCTTTCCCCAGCCTCCACAGCTTTTTTAGGAAAGAGAATTTATTTATTTTTCACTGGCCTGCATGTGGGAGAGTCCTGTCTAAATCAGCCCCGAAATACCTGGGTCTAATTTAGCCATTGCTCTGTCTTCTGAATTTCTCTGCCAAAGAAGACAGTTTCTGGCTATTGTGAAATCTTTGAGGCATTCTAAGTAAATGTAAGAACTGGCTTTCTTATCAGATACCTGTAAACTTAGATTATAACACATCAACTTACAGAAATTGATTCAACTTTATTGGAGAATTGAATCAATTTCTGATATACACAGTCACTATATGACCATGCTATTTGATTTCTTTTTAACTGGCTTATATTGAATCAGTGCAGAAGTGCATTGGAAAAGGTTAAGATTGTACTTCAAATAATTATAACTGGTTTTGTTTCAGTGTTTTATAAACATTGATTGTCTGCTGCCTTCAGCCAACAGAGGCAGCAGAGTACTGGAATGAGGCCCTCCTTTGAAAATGCTTGCCCCATAGCACAAGATCAACTGGGATATAATTTGTCCATTCGCATCAGGTAACATGTCTGTTCCAGACGCATCAATCTTCTGGCATGTCCTGTTGCTGTTAGCCTTTTCATCACCCACTGGTTCCTTAGTATCAAATTTTTGCGTGCACAAAGATGTTTATTTTCACCCCCAAATCAGCGGGCACAATTAAAATACAACCTATTGGATCATCCTGTAACAATTCACTCTAGGTTTACAAACTTGCTGTTATTCACTGTCAATTTATCGTCTTCATCCAGAACCATTAACACTGCCCAATTGGGATTACACAAATGTGGGTGGATTGCTGTCTTTTTACAGTGCAGTCTTTCCTGTTAACTTTCATGATGGATTAGAAGGGTTTGCTCAACCTGAAAGGTTTCAAACTATAGGTCCTTGTGTTTTTACTTTGGTTTTTCATGCATTGGGTTTTTGTTTGGGGGATCCTGATCACTGAAGTCACTCAAGGACACAAGTGAAACCAGAGACTATACTGGTAAAAACATTCCAATTTCCAAGGTTTTCTGAATGAACTAAATCCAAGATAAATGCGCTTTGTAATTGTGTTTGCGGGGATATAAATGCAAATCATGAGCTGATCATGTGTGTTCCTGCTGAGCTGCCATTGCAGTATAAGAACATTTTAAGGCATTAAGATGCTGATTTCCTAAATCCCTGCAGCAAGTACAATGCTTATTTTAGGATTTACTTGTTTGCCCCAAGCAGACTATTTTTCACAACATTGACAATTTTATTCTGGTGCTCACATTTCAATGGATTTTCTCCTCTTTTTGAACAACCAAAAGTGGAACACAGAGAATATCCCAGCTACTGATACACTTAAAGCAGCTGAAATTAAGCTATGTTGTGTCCCAACATATTTTCTATTTTCACCTCAGGAATGAACACAAGAAAATAGGAGCAAGAATAGGCCACCAAGCTCCTACAGAACCTACACTCGCCCCGGATCCTTGTTGATGAACCACGTTCATGTCGTAGTAGATGTCATTTTTCTCATTTGTTTTCCTATTGCATCTGGATTTCATTATCCTAAAGACACTCAGGAATATTCTAGGGCATTATATTAAATTAATTTTTTTTTAAATTAAATTTTATTTACTGCGTGGTAACAGGCACTTCCGGCCGAACGAGTCCGCGCCGCCCATTTTAAACCCAAATTAACCTACCCGTATGTCTTTGGAATGTGGGAGGAAACCGGACCACCCGGAGGAAACCCACGCAGACACGGGACAACGTACAAACTCCTTACAGACAGTAACAGGAATTGAAACCTGATTGCTGGCGCTGTAATAACGTCGTGCTAACCGCTATGCTACCGTGCTGCCCACTTTGTCCTATGATTTTTGCCATCATCGTCATCACTCACTTTCTCCCTATTTAAAGAATCACAACTAATGAAACTTAAGCATAGGGGAAAAAATTCTTTGTTATAATTCTTCAGTTTTATAGTGCAACAATTCCTAACCACGATTAACAAAGACTAGACATCCTGGACAATGCTCATTTTAACTACAAAGTGGATTTGCGTAAAAATTCACAGAATATAGGTACGCTAATGGAATATTCATCATGTTAATGTTGAGTAGAAAAAAATTCTATCTCTCCAAGATGGTTTAATTAGTATTAATGAAAGTAAGGAAAAAGAAAGCCAATTTTTTGCTTGTTAAAGCATTTAATGAACTCGCACACAATTATGCATCTGGGAAGAGATTGACAGAAAAGTGAGTGTTTGATTCTGATTCAAATTAATTGGGGTGGGTTTTTGAAGTATCACTGTGGTATTGATATTGGTGAACAGTAGGGAGGGGCTTGCTGTGCCAATGTTTGCTTCATCACAGTGGAGAGGGAGTGAAGCAGGTATAAGAGGCTCAAAGACTAAAGAGGTGTTGTTCCAGGGAGAGGACTTACTTTAACAGACTAACAAGGTGGAGGAGCATTGCACAAGGTGTCACCATCCCAGTATGCCATTGCATGTGGCAGCCTTGCAGGGGTTATCCAACTTTTAATTGTTAATGGTTTCTGGATCTCAGTATCACTGACAAAACTGGCATTCATTGCCTTTCCCTAACTGCCCCCAATATGGTGATGGTGAGCTGCCTTCATGACTAGTATAGTCTTTCTGTTGAAGGTACTCTAACTGTGCTATCGGTGAAGAATGATGAAGAATTAACAACATTGGTTTTGGTTTTGGTTTCTTAATGTCACTTGGACCGAGGTACAGTGAAAAACTTGTCTTACAAACCATTCAAACAGATCAATTCATTACACAGTGCATTGAGGTAGTACAAGGTAAAACAATACAGAATGCAGAGTTAAGTGTCACAGCTACAGAGAAAGTGCAGTACAGTGCAGGCAGACAATAATGTGCAAGGTCAAAATGAGGTAGATTTTGAGGTCAAGAGTCCATCTTACTGTACTAGGGAACCATTCAATAGTCTTATAACAGCAGGATAGAAGCTGTCCTTGAGTCTGGCAGTACGTGTTTTCAGGCTTTTGTATCTTCTGCCCAATGGGAGAGGGGAGAAGAGAGAATGTCCGGGGTGGATAGGTGCAGGTTGATTATGCTGGCTGCTTTACCGTGGCAGCAAGAAGTATAGACAGAGTCCATGGAGGGGAGGCTGATTTGCGAGATGTGGCAGAGCTGTGTCCACAACGCTCTGCAGTTTCTTGCAGTCTCAGGCAGAGCATCCAGATACAATGCTTTCTATGGTGAATCGATAAAAGTTGGTGAGTGTCAAAGAGACATGCGAAATTTCTTTAGTCTCCTGAGGAAGTAGAGGCGCTGGTGATCTTTCTTGGCCATGGCGTCTATATGGTTGGACCAGGACAGGCTATTAGTGATGTTCACTCCTAGGAACTTGAAGCTCTCAACCCTCTCGACTTCAGCGCCGTTGATGTAGACAGGAGCATGTGCACCACCCCCTTCCTGAAGTCAATGACCAGTTGTTTTGTTTTGCTGAAGTTAAGGGAAAGGTTGTTGTCATGACACCATGTCACTAAGCTCTCTATCTCCTTCCTGTACTCCGACTCATCATTATTTGAGATATGGCCCACAACGGTGGTATCATCTGCAAACTTGTAGAGGAGTTAGAGCAGAATTTGGCCATGCAGTCATAAGTGTATAGGGAGTAGAGTAGGGGGCTGAGGACAGCCTTGTGGGGCAACAGTGTTGAGAATAATTATGCCAGAGGTTTGTTGCCTATTTCCAAATCAAGTGAGCCACTTTAAGGGGAATCTACATTTGGTAGCATTACCATGGACCTGCTGCCCAGGTCCTTAGTTGTAGAGGTGTTGTTGGAGTAGCCGAAGTGAGTAATTGAAGTTTGTTTTGTGGATTGTACTGACTGCAGCCACTGTGAACCAGTACTGGAAGGAATGATTGGTTAGAGTGCCAGTGAAGCCGGCAGCTTTGTTGTGAATGGTGTTGAGCAACTGGAGCATTGTTGGAACTGTAACCATCAGGCAAGTGTTCCATCAAAGTCCTACCTTGTACCTTGTAGATGGTGGAAATGCCTTGGGGTATCAGGAGGTGAGGATACCTAGCTTTTGACCTGCTCTTGTAGCCATGTTGAGTTTCTGGACAATGGTGATTTTCAGGATGTTGATGATTTGGGACAAAGCAATGGTAATCCCATTGAATATCAAGTATAGATGGTTAGGGCTCTTCTTACTGGAGATGGTCACGGCCTGACCTTATTGTAGCACAAATGTTACTTGCCACTTATCAATCCATACCTGAGTCTTGCCAAAGTCTTGCTAATCAATGTTATGGATGCTCAGATCAAGGGTAGAAGAAAATTAATAGATATCCATGAGATCTACAAAGTTGTAGCTGTCTGCTGTACAATATCATGTGTTATAAATAGTATTGTAGCAAATAAGAAAGGTTCGATTTATAACCAACACACTGGGCTTATAACTAAAACATCAAGGTTCGCATGTGGAGGTCAATTCCCACTTATACACTTCCACACAGACTAGGTACATCTGTGTCAGTTTGTACTGACCACCCATCATAATTATATCTCCTTAGTCTTGGAATTTACAGTGTGAAATTCTTCGCAGAAGTTATTAGTACAGCAGGGACGAAGGCCAGAAAATATAGATCGGCGTGGTGATGAATCCTCTGGTGTGGTAACATAATGGTTAAGTTACTGGACTAGCATCAAGGATTCAGAGACATGAGTTCAGAGCAGCATCCAGAGACATGAGTTTGAATCCCACCATGTCAATGAAAAATTTTGATTCAAATAATTAAATAAATCTGAAACTTTTTATTAAAAAAAGATAGTCTTAGTAATAGTAACCATGAAACTGGTAGATTGTCATAAAAACAAACCTGGTTCACTCATGTTAATCATGGAAGGGAATCTACTTCCCTTACCCAGTATGATCTACATATATATGACTCCAAACTCACTAATGTGGTTGACTCTTAACTGTCTCCTCAGTTAAGGATGGGCAATAATTGCCAGCACTCTCAGTGATATTCAATTCCTGCAACAAGTTTTGAGAAAGCTTGATAAGGGGTTGAGTTTGTACGGTTAAACCCTTTTTGTTTAACCAACTGCCCTTCAGACATTAGGTGGAACCCTAAACAAGAAGATCCATGTCCTGGGAAAGATGCCCTGGTTAAGAGAGCCATCTTGCTATGAGTCTTCCTTCAAATACGGACAAGCTTAGGTGGGCACCTTGGTTGGCATGAATGAGTTGGGTGTTTCCGTGCTGTATTACTCTATGACTCTATGACTCTAATTGAGGTTGTATCTAAATCGGCGATTGAACTGAGGGCCTTTTCTGCCCCTAAAATCAACCATAATTACAGGCAGCACAGAGCAAAATCTAGGAGAGGAAAGAGAGAGGTTTTCAAAGAGTTTCCAGTGATAATCTTAGTTTAGCACCGTAACCTATTTTGGAAGACGACCAAGGAGAAGAAGACCACTATCGTGAACTATCAAGGCTAAGCTGGCCTGCTGCTAGTCAGCCACCTCATACTATTTGTTACAGATGTTATATCTATTTTATGTAATTGTGTTCTGATATTTACAGTGACTGTCACTTCTCTGTGAGCTAATAAACAGGATTATTCTGCAGCACTGTCCAAATAACATTGTATGAGAGAGAGTCAAAATCTTACACAGTATTGAAAGAAACTTGAAAAGTCAAAGGATGATGAGGTACCTCAGGCATTAGAAATTTGCTGATGGTTGCCAATGAGACAGGTGCTTTAGAAGTTCAATCGATGCAATGAATTCTTAAGTTGGACGTTTGTTATTCTATAATCACAATTTACTATGTCCTTTACTTGTTTGGCAAGTGGAGGCAGAGCCGATAGAAGCTAACCATTTCCAAACATTGTATGGCTAAGGAGGCATAGGTACAAAATTTTTGCACATGTATGAAGGAAGACCTTCTTTGTACAGGATGCTGTGAGGCTGAAGGATTCATTCCTCAGATTAATGGTTGAAACAGAAACTATTTTCATATTGGGGTTGCTTTTGTTTAGTATTGGAGTCTGTGCAAGTCTCATCAACTCCCACAAGTGAACAGGTGACTCTCAAAGCTTACTTCATCTCACCTGATTCACTGACCTGCTGGGGAATTGCCCACCTCCAGAGTTGGTGTTCAGCAAAGACCAATTTAAAGCTAGAATGCAAGCTTAAAGAGAACAGCATTCCTTTCTGCAGGAATTTCATATATTGGACCAATGAGCAAGAATCAGTGTCAGCTTGATGCACAGTCAAACCCTTGGCATCTTTGTGGCCTTCAAATGAAAGAGGTTAATATCATGAGGGAAATTCACTTCCAAAAGGAACTCGAGAAACCACCAGGCATGGTGGGACTTTTCTGAAACTGGCAGCTTTTGGATCACTATCTCCACAGAATTCAGATGCAGTGCAGGTAACAATATACCACTTCTCACAGTCATTGCATACAGACACTCACTCTTTCTTATTTGCCTGATAGCAACCACCAGTTCTGTTCATTTCAAGCTCACTAATGTTTAAACAATCATCAGCACCTCTTCACCTTTGATGGCCCTGATTTCCCTGAGAAGTGCTGACAGTTCCAAGTGGAACTTACAACATTTGTCCTCATGTCAGGGAGTCTGGGACTCCATTGCAAAAGGTGGAAGTCTCAGGTTTCTTGGCTGAGGATTTGCTGACCATGTTCCTCATGGAATCCAGCACTTTAACTGAGAACTTGAACCAGACAGGAAATGCAAGCCTTTTCATTTCAGAGGAGAAGACTAGTTGTGATTGAGCTAGGTAAGTGTAAGGACAATTTTTTTCAATTATTTGACTTTATTTAATTATTTTTAATTTTTATAATGTTTTAAGTGCTTTATTTTTAATAAATTTTTAGGTGTGATTACAATTTAACATATTGTGAATGTTTCTGAACATCATTCTGTTAAGTGGGAGTACAACTTGACCAGCTAGTAATGTCTTTTTAGCATTTCTGGTCCCAGAAATTATTGGGAATTATATCCAGAAGGCTTTCTGTTCCACATGGTATTGACAATAAAGACTGAAGTGATTTCTGCAAGGAAGTTCTTGCTGGGTTCTTGCACATGACTCACAAGGAAATTCCGGGCCATTATTTTTGTGACTCTTATAAGTACCTTCCTTCATTGCCTCAGAAGTTCATTATTAGAGATTGGCTATACAAATCAAGGAAGTAGTGAAGAGTAATGAGGCCTGTTTGTCTTGAAGGGCTTTTTTCTGACTTAAGAAGGGAATGAACTAGTCACTGAAAACATTGCTTCATCAACTGTTCCCTTGCGGTGTTCGCTGTAATGCATTCTATTGCTGATGCTTCTGGTTCCCTCTCACCTGCACCATGTTCTTTGTTCAATGAAACCTCCATCCCTGTGCATTTTCCAATGCTAAACCTCTTTACAACAGTAGGTTTCATAGGAACCCTCTTTTTAATTTTCTCCTAAGGGACCTGCCTCTTTCTGAGTAAGCTTGATGCTCAGAATTTTCCCAGTTTTAATTTCTCTTCTTCAAGGAAGGTTGATGAGAGAATATAGGGATGAGTTGGGGAAATGTAATTGTCTGTTTGCTCATGTGGAGAAAAAAAACACTGTAATAGGATCAATAGGGCTTCCATGTATTTCTAATATATATTCTATTGTGTTTCCTGTCGGAGAGCTAAAGCTGTTTTTTTTTCTGCTGATGACGAATGCAGAATTTAAGCTAATAAAAGCCAATTCTTTATTTTAAATGCTGTTGTGATTGGCTCAACATGATCAATGTGTTTTGCTGTCGTGTCTGCCCCATTCATCGTGAGCATCTCCATATTGGTTATCTATGTGTCTTTCTTGGATCTATCTATCGCAACCAGAAATTTCTGGCATGTGTATGAACTGTTACCTTTATCATGGTTTCTGGCCACACTGGAGGATTGTATGCAGTCAGCAGTAATCCTATGCCAGACCCTTGACCTGGAGAACCCATTGAACCAAATGACTCAAATGTTGACAAAGTCAGGGTCAACAGAACCATGTTGACTGCAGCCTCACCCATATATCTGTAGGATGCGGGTCAAGTTTCAATCCAGTGAATTGAGTACAAAATCTAGGTTAACACTCCAGTAGAGTACTGAAGGGATACTTCCCTGTCAGAGCTATTTGTCTACAAGTTCATGCCCAGCCAGTTGCACTAAATCTACAATGTAGTCATATCAACACATAGCACTGTGTCTGCAAAATTCCAGATACAAAGGTTTGATGTGACTATATAGCACATCTTGCTGTACTGAGCAGGGATGAATTTTGAGCTCGTCATCTTTTAGTTAGACATTCAACCAAGATTTTGTCTGTCCTTTCAATATACATCACATTATTTCGAAGGAGAATAAGAGAGTTCTGGCCAATATTTATCCTTTCACCAAAACCACAAGAAACAAATCACTTGATCATTGCCTTATAGTTTTTGTGGGACTTATACAAATTGGACGCTGCATTTTCTACGTTGTATCTGAAGTACTTGATTAGCTGTAATACACTTTGGCACATCCTGGAGTCATGAGAGAAGCAATATAAATCCAAATCTTCCTTTTCAATAGTTCCTCCTCTGGTCAACTCTGGTAAAGCTAACCAATTTACTTTGTTGTTGCCACAGGTGATGCCAGTTTCAGTACAGAGAGCTAATTGCTCTAACAAAGTGTGGAATTGTACAAACTAACTTACATCCTACACTGTTACTTTACAATTACATTCATGTTCCTTTTACACATTTATCCAGGTCCATTTGGTCTTTGTCCGTTCAGTATTGTTTCTATACTGTATTTACCGAAAGAAGGAGAATATTTTGCATTGGGTATTGATTCAGTCTCTATTGCATTTAGACACCCTGGGAAAATAGAAATAAGGGTACGCCATTCAGCCCTTCGACCCTGCTGTCATTCAGTTACATCATAGCCAATCTATTTAGCCATCTTGCCTCCATATTCCCTTATCCCACAAAACTGCTGCATCAGGATATGGAAACATTCTGACATTTATTCCAGTCGGGAAATTTTGGATGATTATTAATGTAGGGCCTCAGCTACTTGATTAACAATTATTACCATAGATATTCAGTTGTTAATGAAATGGCATTATCATAATTTATGCCACAAGATCATGCACACCTGTGCTTTTGTAGTTTGTTGAGCTCAATTCTTGCCCGTCATATTAGTTGATGAAACAAGATTAATAACAAAGTATCAGACTGAAGAGTGAAACAATGAAGATTTATCATCTATAACTCTCCGATTCTCTGATGATCTGAAAATCTCTGCAGCAATATTATACTTTTCTCTCTTTGAGCTCCTCCGCACTTCTCACAGAGCAGCTGTGTTACAACACAGACACGCACTGTGTAACTCACCACTAGGAGGCACATGAAAGCAGCTTAAGGTGACTTTACCTTCAATTTAGACTGCTTGCAAGAATCCCCTACTTTATTGTTAGTATCGGTCCTCACTTATATGATTCATATCAATAACTGGTTAAATGGGGGATTTCAAGGACAAATACTTGTCTGTTTTTATGGTGTTTCCAGTCTCCAGAATTTCAATGTCCAGCCTTTGTCATTAGTGTAAGTTTGTAAATTCGTTTATTATTGTCACATGTTCTGAGGTACAGTGAGAAACTTTGTTTTGCATGCCATCCATACAGATCATTTCATCACATCAGCACATTGAGGTAGTGCAAGGGAATATAGAATGCAGAATAAAGTGTTACAGTTACAGAGAAAGTGCAGGGCAGGCAGACAAAAAGGTGCAAGGCCATAACGAGGTAGATTGTGAGATTAACAGTCCATCCTTATCATACTAGGGGATTGTTCAATGGTCTTATAACAGCAGGATAGGAACTGTCCTTGAGCCTGGTGGTACATGCTTTCAGGTTTTTGTATCTTCTGCCTGATGGGAGGGGGGAGAAAGAGAGAATGTCCAGGGTGGGTGGGCTCTTTGATTATGCTGGTTGCTTTACCAAAGCGGCAAGAAGTGTAGACAGAGTCCATGGAGGGGAGGCTGGCTTCCATGATGTGCTGAGCTGTGTCCACAACTCTCTACAGTTTCTTGTGGTTTTCTGAATATTTTGATTCAGGAGAAACTTTCACTCAGTGATGGAAAGGTTAAATGAAGTTAGCCTATCAACCCTTTCCATCATTCAATAAGTTCCTGGTTGATCTAGGCAGTATGGTGGTTTGTTCTGTTTCCCCACAGCTTCAGGGACCTGGGTGCGATTCTGACCTGGGTGCTGACTGCGTGAACTTCTCCCTGTTACTGCATGGATTTCTGTCAGGTGCTCCAGTTTCACCCCACAACCCTAAGATATGCTGATAGGTTAACTAGCTACAGTAAATTATCTCTTAGTCTAGGTAAGTGGCAAAATAATTAAAGGGGAGTTGATTAAAGGGGCATACGTGAGGGAAAGGAAGAGGGAGTGGGAGAATAAGCAGTTGGGCTGCAGGGAGATGAGGAGAGGGGGAATGAGATTGATGGGATTGCTCTACTTGCAGCCAGCATTCTTTCCACTGTATCAAACTAAGATCTGTGACCTAATTTTATATGCCTGCCTCTTACCAATATCTTTAGAGTTATACCAATCAAAAGTATTATCAACCTCAGGTTAAAAATTAACAGGATCAATTGACCTTTGCTGGTCCAACTGCCGTGGAATGAGCTGCTAATCACAATAATTGCTATGATCACTTATTTGCCAATGCACTGAACTAGCTAACCAGACCATTGTAATTTGCTCAAAGAAGTAAACTTGTACTGTTGCAAAATGGTGAAGAGATGTTGTTCCTGTATGTCCAGGAACCTTTGCCTGGAAATTGGATTGTGTAGCACCTACTTTAAGTGGAAATCATTAAAAAAAGGCTTTATAAGGCATTGGCATTTAGAATATTGTGAGCAATTTTGGGCCACTATCTGAGGAAGGATGTGCTGACCCTGGAGGGGTCCAGAGGAGGTTCACAAGAATGATCCCGGGAATGAAAGACTTAACATATGAGCCTTAGTGTTTGATGTCTCTGGGCCTGTACACAATGGAGTTCAGAAGAATGAGGGAATCTCATTGAAACCTACCAGATACCGAAAGGCCTGGATAGAGTGGACATGGAGGGGATGTTACCATCAGTAGGAGAGTCTAGGATCCAAGGGCAAAACCTCATAATAAAGTGACATCCCTTTAAAACTGAGATGAGGAGGATTTTCTTTAGCCAGAGGATGGTGAATCTGTGGAATTCATTGCCTGAGAAGTCCATGCAGGCCAAGTCATTGGGTGTATTTAAGCCAGAGATTGATAGGTTCTTGATTGGTAAAGGTGTTAAGGGTTACAGTGAGAAAGTGGGAGAATGGGGTTAAAAAAATCAGCCATGATTGAATGGTGGAGCAAACTCAATGGGCCGAATGGCCTAATTCTGCTCCTATGGTTGTATGGTCTAAAAATTGATTTTACCTGGAGTAGATTGTTCGAGAGATCATTTTGGGTGAAATCCTATTGGACTAGGCCCTTCCATGCATTATCCACTTTAGTACCCCTGACCTCTTCCTGGTACTAGGTAAACACTTCATTATTGGCATAAAGCCCATTTCCACCACCCATACTGCCATAAACTGGAGCTCAGACCTCCACATCACAACAATGAACTCATTTGAACTCATCTGTTGCTCTACTTGCTATTTTACAGGTCACCCTACCTACGTTGGGAGACTTGACTGGGCAATTTCAGAAGAGACTGTAGGCTGCTCAAGTGCCTCCCAACTTGCACAGAGCACATTACTACTACTGGCGAGCTCTTCCTCCACCATTGAGCTGAATGAATGGATGCCCCATCTTTGACAGCACCCCATTACTCCCATTACTGGCTACTCAGGTAGTTCAGAGACTTCAGGGCAGGAGACGTACAAATGGCCATCAGTGAAGAACCTACTCCAACATACACCCCACCTGGATCTCTCTGATGAACCATGCATTAGCAAGCTTAGGTTTTCCAAGACTCTCATCACTGAGGTACGTGACATTCCCCAGGAAGAACTTCAGCCTTTATGCCAGGGCTGTTCACTTCGTAGAAGTGAGCATTGACTCTCAGCTTCCTTACCACAGGATCATTCCAAACATATGCAGCAGCTTTCTACCACTTCTCCCAACTTGATGCTCTCTGCTCCACCAGAGAGGTCACCCAAGCACTGAATTCATGGAAAGATGATTTCATCTACTTCGATTTCAGTGATGCCGCATTGCTGGCTTCCCATCTCTTCGGGGCTCAAATAAAGAAGCCAAATCTTTTCAACAGGAAGGGTTTTCACTCTCTCAATGTGCCACTTGTTGTAGATCAAGGGAAATGCCATACTTTCAGCAGGCATTTCATCCTGAGGGAGACTGCACTGCTGGGCATTTTCAGTGGCAGGTATTGTCCAAACAGATGTACCCTTGGGGACAAGGGCTAGCCTCCAGCTCCCTGGCCCCTCACAACAGGGTGATCTCTGACCACAGGAGCTGAGTGCAGATACAGTGAGAGCCACACAAGTACCAGGCTTGTTGTGGAAATGGCACTGGTATCCTGAGGATGAGATTCCATTGTGGCATGCTGCGTGTGGCATAATCTTGCAAACTGAAGACAGCAGCTGATGCTTACGGAAGAGACACAGACATGAGGTAAAGATTGAGGAGCAACAGGAGCAAGAGGGACAACAGAGCTACCAGGGGGATGCCCCAGCTCAGCATCCTCAGGTTCATCTCCTTACTGAGCGGGGGTGGGGGGGGAGGCATTGTCGGCACCAGCTGGAAGAGACCCCCTGATAGAGAGACTGCTCCTAAGTTGCCTGCAAAGTCGGAGTCCCCAGTGCGAGTTAAGTGACCCTCTTCAGACTCCAGGCATTACCATGAACATGGTGCACCAATAATCAGCTGGTGAGCCCAGGTGACACAACGCTCCCTGATCATGACACATGAATGAGTGAATCCTTGCTCCAGTTGTTGATGGCTTTCCACAACATCTCCGTATTTCCTGATGAGTGGCACTTTGCTTAAAATACTTGGACCTCCTCATAAAAGTCAACTGTTGTGCACAGATCAGCGCAGCATACCTTGTGAGGACAAGAAATGTCTCTGAGCCTTGCTCATTTGTGTGGGGATTCTCACTCCTGGGGGAGACCACTGTCACCACCTGCTGCCAGTTTCTTCTTATGATTTAGCTGGCAGGTTAACTGGCCCATCTGGCACACTGCACCCCACTTCTGGCAGGGATCTCATTGACCAGAATTTGCAAGTCCTTTTGAGTGTACAAGAGAGTTGACCCCTTGCCCCTGCAACCTCTGTCTCCTCCATGGCAATCACACTGTGTGTTGCTGGCTGTCTGGCTGCCACAGTGAGCGTGCCTTTAAGAGCTGCAGCCTTCTACTAATTACTACACAGCAAAATATCAGGACCTGTGCTAAACTGAGAAGGATCAGTAGGAGAATGGAGCTAGTTCTATTTTAGCACTTGTTTGTGGGTGTAAACCACTCTGTACTGTTCTATATTGGATTCCGGCCAGATTCCTGATTATCTTAGTTTGCAATTTTGCATTAGCTCTGAAGGCTACAATTTGTTTTTAACTACATAAAAATAGGTGCCATTCAAATTTCCAGCCAATAGCAAGGAACATCCCTGTGCCATATTCCACCAAGTTAGGCCACAGCAGGTTTGTGCCTTACTTCCATCTCCCGTTATTGTTGCTGCATAATGAAGAAACAGAAATCTTAATTTTGAAATTTCCAAATGACCCACTCAGTTTCTTGGGGGAGTCAATTCCAGTTTTCTACTACCTCTGGTGATTCCAACCTGCTTTCTCATATCACCCCTGAACAATCTCTTTTGTTCTGGTCCCTGCCACCACCCTTTGATCATTTAAAGTACTTTGAAGCCTCATAATTACCTATACTAGAGAAATATAAGTCTATTTGAGGCAACTCTGTCCTCATAATCTAATCATTGTAGACCTGGTTTGAGTCTGTTGAACCCCATCCAAGGCCAATATATTCTTCCTGAATGACAATGCATGGATCTGAAAGTAGTTCTTCCAGGTGGTGCTGTAACCTTCCTAGTGTGGTGGTAAACCTCTCCCACCCCATCTTCTCCCCATCCCAGATAGGAGAGTCTGAGATTCAAACTTTGTTTTAATTAGCTGATCTCAGCCTGAATGGTAAAGGTAGTAACCATGGCCGGAGCACAGTCTCTGATGTTCTGATTTATGTTTGGGTATTTAGATTATTGGGATTCTAAATGTTCGCTAGGTCATGATCCTGAATGTTCCTGCCTAATGCATCTGGAGAAGTAGTTTCACCACAGAGAGTGCAGAACTTGAAGGTGATCACTCATCTCCTCAAAGGTTTCAGGGGATGGACAATAAATGCTAACCTTGCTGGTGAAGCCCTTATCCCCAATATGTATCAATAAGCATTGGGCAACTGACATTTCTGGAAGGCAAACTTCCTCTGTGCAAACAAATCTCCATTTAATATCTGGCTGCTCCCATTCTAGCTGGTGGTATATGCACTGGAATCACCTGTACTTAAGAATTCAACAAAGGTGTGTTTGTTTGTTACCTAGCAGGGGTGTTCCATTTCATTGAATGCAAGGAAGAAAGAGAGCTAAACTTCCAAGTCTGGTTGGTGCTTTACTGTCAGTGTATTTTTCCTAATGGATCTCTTAATATGGGGAGAGGGACTATCTCTTTGTAATCCTTAACTGAAGATTTTCCCTCCACTGCTCTCTACCAGAAATAGATCAAGAAGGTGGAAAAAAAGGAGTTGAATAAAAATTCAGTTGTTACCCTTGACTGCCTAGATGCACTTACATGACATTGGGAACTTCAAGTTTATGGACACGTGAAATGACAGCCAAAAAAAACAAAAACTTGGCCCTTACATCAGAATATGACCTAGAGCAGGAACTGTTGGATAATAGGATGATATTTAATTTTCTTCACTGAATTAACCAGCAAGAGCAGTTTTCTGAAAAATATATTTCCTGAACTGTGTTATAATTACTCTATACACTTTATTAAAGAGGACAGATTTGTTTTGTTGTAGAAATAAAATGGGCAATTATAAAACAATTCTTCCAGCAGTGGTATGCAGACAACAAATGGTGCAAGGTCATGTAGTTCTTTTGTGTGACCCTTGACCCATGCAGGATATGAGCCTCTATGCAGCAGGCAATAAATTTGCTGCTTATTTGACATTTATAAGTCAGCATGTCTATAGAATAATTCAGCATAATTGCTTGCATTCCTATTGAGAATTACAGCGAGGGTTATTTGCAGTTAACACTGAAAATAGTATTTGTTTTTTGTGATGAAATGAGAAATTATTTGTGTAGAATAGTTTTCTCTCTCTGACTGCCTATGACATAGAGATGGAGTTATCAGAGCACAAAGCCATTATCCAGCCCCAAGTATCCGTTTACATTTGAACTGCCCGTGGTATTACCTAGTCACGGCCTATACCTTCAGGCTTATGTCATTTCCCATCCTGGCTGATCAAAGGAAAACACTTATTTTGACAATGGGAGCTATCCCAAGGCCATTATCAGTAGCTGATTTGAGAGTTTTACTGGCACAATTTGGCCTACTCTTGTGGGGGCTTGATCACAGTCAGGGATGATTTACAGTGGTTGGAAGCTGTTGTCACACTTGGTGAGTGCGACCTGGTTTTGACCCCATTGTATATTGTGCCAGATTTTCCACATAATGTAAAGGAGAGGATGGGAAAAAAAGCCTATTAGATATGGTGCGTAGATATGATCACTTTAAACATGCAAAATAAAATGGTAAATGATTGAAAACAACCTTCCCTATTCATTTTGTGGCAGTCTAATTGTCACTTTTAAAATTAGCTTGATATTGACCTTTTTATGAACTGTATGTTCCCATTGTCTGATTGAATTTGTGGGCATTTGCCATCAATCTATATTTTCGCTGGGTCTGTTTATCTGTTACAACTGAGAAGCATACTACTCACTAGTTAATGAAGTGCTATCAGTTAAATGCAGTGCACCAACACACTGTGCACCTTGGTCACCTCATCTGAGGGACTTGGCCCTCTTTTAGGGATACCTTACCTCAGTGAAGGTGTATGTATGAGTTCAGAAAATGCACTGGAAAGGAGTTAGAAAAAAATGTTTTCAGTCATGACATGGTGACTTTATTAGCATCAGCTGAGCATCAGCACTCCCAGAGAATGCTTTGGATATTCAGAGCTGTCTGATGCTTAAATTAATGACTAGTTTATGGTGATAGGGGATCTTTGAATATTCCTGATCGAATTAGGTTAAATGTTTTAAATGAAGAATAATGGACTTTATGAAAATGATTAGACTGCAGGGCAGTAATATCAGGGTTTAGGTTACATCATAAGCTACAAGAGCAAACCTTGAGTGGCTTCTAATAGCTGTTGAATTCTAAAATAAAATAATCAGATTATAATTATGGAATTGTTCCCTGGGATCTGTTGTGATTTTAAGCGCAGCACATTGATTTCTTGCAAAGGCATGATGTGGATGGGTGCGAATTCAATTGTTTATTGTGCTGCTGACAGCAATCTGTGCCATATGCTCATTGTCTGATGACAATCAAAGAATCATAGAATCGTACAGCACAGAAACAGGCCCTTTTTGCCCACCTCGTCCATGTCGATCATGATGCTTATCTATGCTAATCCAATATGCCTGCATTAGGCCCATATCCATCTATGCCTTTCCTATATAAGTACCTGCCCAAATGCTTTTTAAACATTGTGATTTTATCTGTCTCTACATCTCCTCTGGTAGCTCATTCCAGATAGCCACTGACCTCTATGTGAAAAACCTATCCCTCAGATCTCCTTTAAATTCCTCCACCCTCACCTTAAACCCGTGCCCTCTATTTCTAGACTCCCCTGCCCAGGGTAAAAAACCCTGACTATCTATCCTATCCATGCACCTCATAAGTTTATAAACCTCTATCAGGTCACATCTCAGCCTCCTACATTCTAATAAGAATAAACCCAGCCCATCTAATCTCTCTTTATAACTGTAGCACTCCATCCAGGCGACAATGTGTTGAATCTCTTTGGCACTCTCTCTCTATCGTTACCACATCCTTCCTGTAACGTGGTGACAGAACTATACAGAATACTCCAAGTAGGTCTAACCAATGTTTTTACAGCTGCAGCATGACGTCAAACTCTTATACTTAATGCCTCAGTCTATGAGGGCAAGCATATCACATGCCTTCTTCACCATCCTACCCACCTTGTGTCACCATGTTCAGTGAGCTATGGACATGCACCCCAAGGTCCCTTTTTACAACAATGCTCCTAAGGTCCCTGCCATTTACTCAATATGTCCTACCAGAACTTGACTTCCCAAAGTGCATTACCTCACACTTGTCTGGATCTGCCACCACTCAGCCCAACTTTCCTTCATCGCTATCTACGACTCCAACAATTTTTATTCATCTACAAACTTTCTAATCAAAATACCTACATTTTCATCCAAGTCATTTATATATATTACAAGTAACAAAAGCCCCAGCACTGATCTCTGTGGTACACCACTTGTTACAGACTTCCACTTAGAACAACACCCATCTACCCCTACCCTCTTCCTCCTGTCGCCAAGCCAAATTTGAGTCCAGTTGGCCAACACATCTCAGATCCCTTGTGCCTTAAACTTCTGGACCAGCCTACCATGCAGGACCTTGTCAAAAGCTTTACTGAAGTCAATGTAAACCATATCTACCACTCTGTCTTCATCAATTTTCTTAGTTACTTCCTCAAAAAAACTTGTTCAAGCTCTTTGTAACATTACTACAGAGTTGGATAATAATCTGTCATTGAAGATCCAACATCAAACCTCATGAAAAGATTTCTTAACAACTTTGTAGCTCATGGTGGAATTGTAGGGTAAGCTATTTAAATAATGGTTGTGCTGTGAACAAAGTGTGATGAGGAAAGTGTTACATATCTCCACACTGAACATGCCCAATTAGGTTTCCACCTTGTGATGACACCTTTATGTCTCTGGCCACAGGGAATTATCCCTTTATGAACTGCTTACAATCTTTGACTTGGTTGACAATGGCATCCTCCTCTAAACCCCATCCTAACCCTGCCCCACTGCTCCATCTGCTCCAAGTGGGCCAGTTCTTGCCTGGTTCCTTTTTCAATTATCCAGATAATCAACCGTAATGGTTGAACTTCCCACCCTAGCAACTGATAGAGACCATTTGACAGATTTATACTGGGGAGGGGTGTACAGTAATCAAGATCAATGATCACTCCTTACTGATATCTGTTTCTCTTAAAGCTCAACTTCAAAATATGTTTATTTTAAGGAAAAACCGTAGGCCTTCAGAACACAAATATTTAATCCATTTACCTCACTTTGCTATAAAATCCCATTTTCTTTTGACAAGTTTTCTTTCAATTGCACAATTTAGTTTTCAATTGCTCCTCTAGGCAGGATTATCTGTTTTAACTCACAAGTTAGCAGTCTTAAAATGGAAAAACTCACTCACTCATGATTTTAACTGGGGCTCCCTTAATTTATACTCATGAGCTAATCTGTGCGACAACAGTAAAATAGGGGTGGGGGGGGGGTGAGGGTGATGGGGTTCAGCCTGAATCAACACCCCCAATTCTAAGTGATGAGTAAACTAATCATAAAATTCAGAAGTTAAAGATGACTTTATAAAAATATCTATAGACAGTTAGTCCTTTCCATTTGTTCTGGGAATGATTCACTGACCCTTTGCTGTTGTCTAAGAGACAAAACACTGTAAATGAGGAGAAACCTCCATATCTGAAAAATATTGCAAAGTGAATAGTGTGTAATTGTTTCATAATATATACAGGCCATAGAATTTCTCAGTAATTAAGTGCAAATTATTTCCCAATAAATTTGCCTTAACTTCAGAATTGTTAATTCTGCCAATTAGAGTTGGCACTGATGGCCACAGTTGGCACAAAAACAGACACAATACTATGAAATGAGCAGTAAATATTACGCAGAAAAAGAAAAGAACCCTGGAGTGATTTCAAATCAATTAAATCTCAAGCATCTGATACTGGTTGTAAATTGCATGTGCTGTTTTAAGATCCCATTGCTAAGTTACATGCAAAACACTGGTTTCCTCCTTCATGCTGAAGACTTCACTTATTCTGTTAACTGCTCAAGCTCTCGATAAAGAGGAAGTTTGTACAAAACTTGAATGATTCTTTCATGCCTGGGCAGTCTATTCCAATACCTCACTTCCATTCAAAAGCAGGAAGTAAACATAGGTCTTCTTATCCTTCTTTTACCAGCAGTGTCCAAATTGTCAACATCACCACCTTCCTCTCTCTCTGTTATTTACATTACAGTCATTTGCAGTTCTTTACAGTACAGAAACAGACCCTTCAGTCCAACAAGTCTATGCCAACCTTTTTGCCCATCTACATGAATCCCATTTGCCCACATTTTTGCTCCCCAACACCTCCCAAGCTCAGCTTGCCTCCAATATTGTCAGTATAATGAGGCCATGACTCACTTTTCAGCCTTTTACTCTTACTCATTCATTCCCAGGACCAAAGAACTAGTTTTCCTTAACTTCTTTACTGTTTCTTCTCTCATACTGTCATTATACTTTTGACACTCATGCACTATATTCTATAATCACAGCCTCTTGATTTATTTCCTTTTAATTTCACTCTTTTCAATCTTGTTGGTGTTGACCTTCAGGGTCCTTGGACATTCAGCTAAGCTTTCCCGCCATTTACCTTAGCTGGGAACTGTGCTGTCTGGAGGGTTGCTGGACTGTCGAAGGTCCTATCTTCCAGAAAAAATGTTAAACAGAGGGCACATTTTTTTCTCCCAGATGGAAGAAAAAGATTCCAGGGAATTGTTTCAAAGAAGAGCAGAGGAACTGTCTCTGGTTTCCTAGCAAATATTTAATCAGGATTACAAAAATATTATCATATTGCTCTTTTGGGGACTTCCTGTGCCCAAATTTACTATCATGTTTCCATATTGCAACTGTAGTAAGAAGTGGAGAATTACAAAAATTACACTAGAAATGTGCAGTGAAGTCTTTTGGCATACCATGATTTTGTGAAAGACACTGTATAAATGCCATTGGATATCAAAAACTGCTGAAGCTAGAATTCTGAAATAAATATAGAAAATGCTGGAAACAGTCAGCAGGTCAGGCAGCATCTGTGGACAGAGAAACAGAGTTAACCCTTCAACCTGTTTGACCTGAAACTCTGCTTTTCTTTCCACAGATGCTACCTGATCTCGAGTCATAGACTCACAGAGTCATAGAGTCCTAAAGCACAGAAAAAGGCTCTTTGGTCCATCATGTCCACACCAACATCTAGACTAAATTTGCTGAGTGTTTCCAGCATTCTCTGCTTTTAAAGGAAAGCTGTTTTCTCTTTGGCCGTAGCTGTTATGGAATCATTGAAGACTTTGGAGTGGAAATAATTCCAAAAATGTGCTGTTGGTTATACTAGCGCTACTGACCTATGCTTGTTACATCAAGTACAAGAGAATGCAGAGAAGATTCACCATGATGTTGCCTGGATGGGAGAGATAGGATAGGTTGGATTTGCTACCCTGGAGCAAAGGAGGCTGAGGGCTGACCTGATAGAAAAATATAAGATTACGAGAGGCATAGATAGGGTAGATAGTCAAAATCTTTCTCCCATGACTCCAAAAACAGGAGGGCGTAGGTTTAAGGTGAGAGGGAGGAGTTTTAAAGGAGATCTGAGGGGTCTGATTGTCAAAGTACAAATAGTCCATACAAAATACACAGCTAGGAAATTATTCTAGTGCCAAAATTAAACAGTTGACACAGCCGGTAGTTGAAAGATAATAACAGCCTGACTCCTACATTGAGTTTTAGAAGTTGAAGAAGAGGTGAAAGTCAATAATATAGCCACTACAACATAAAATGGAAATTTCTTTGTCAGATTGGAGCCAAGGTTGTTGTTTCACATTCGTGTGAGGTGACAAAGGCAGAGAACTAGAGATGAATTTTAACACATGCCAGATATATGTAAGCAATCTAGAAATAATAATGCTCTCTCGGCTTATATTTTCAATAGAATACATATCCAGTAAGTCAGTCTTGTTGCTTAGACTGACAAAAAATATGATAACCTCACTTAGACATTGCACCTATTTGTGCACTGGTTTTAGGCCAGATTGGACCTAAAAGAACTCATGTGCATATTAGATTACACAAGAGAACATTTCCAGATTTTCTAGCAATTGTCTCCAACACTTCCTGCATGATTCTCCAGAGCGTGGCTAAGGCTTGGCAGGCATCAGTCCCTCAGTTAATGACATCATTGGTTACACAGGGAACATTCCCTCCACTGCAAGCATAAAATGGTGCCTTTGGGGGGGGGGGGGAGAAGATAACCATTGTTATTAACTCACAAGAAAAGCTGAGAGAACATTACACAACGTTCAGGAAAGAGATGTCAATTAAAGGACTTCACCGTCACATTCATGTCTTGCTCACAGCATTTCCCAGCCCCAGTTTTCAATGCCCACATAATGTTCCAGACATTACTGGGGATTCCATCACTGATTGCAGCCATTCCCTCAATAATCATTAGTGACATACACTGCGATCACAAGGCCATCGTTCAGCTTGCCTTCCGCAGTGACATCGGAATCAATTGGGCTAGTTTGTCACATGAGCAGCGGGACCTCAACACTCTGGAGCTCAGTATGTCTTACCTGCCACCTCTATCTCACAGCAAGGCAGATTTTTCTGTTGCTGCGCAGCGACTATGATAGAGAGTTCTTTAATTCCTTCCCAGCAGTCAGTGCAGCAATGACACAGTAGGTTTCATCTCCACACAGAGATCCTGATGGGAACCGCCAAGATGTCTTTTAGCAAATACATTTGTGTGCTAAACTCAATTCTTCTGTGTGTTGTGTATTTTTAGCTGAAGTCATGCATTTAATCAAGAGATGGAAATGGGGTGCTCTACAGAGCACTATGTTTAGCACACCAAAAGAGGATGAATTCCAATTTCTAGACACCTATATATTTGGCATTAGTAACTCAAGCAAGGGAAAATTGTGCTGTATTTTTCACACATTTACCTAACTTTGCCTCAGGGGTGTAATCTATTGTCTGAATGGGACATAGAGAGGAAACTTAGGCAGGAACAACATGGGCCTATAAGGTAGCCTGGCCAATTTGGCTCCATTCAATTGAGTGGAACCAAATATCAGCCCAGGATTATGATTCCAGGGTGACAGGTGTGAAGGCCAGTATGGAAGAATCTGCTGGTTGTAGGATTATTTTTAAAAGAGATGTATAACTCTGACTAGACGGACAAAAAAAAGTCTACTCATTCTCATTCTGGCAAAGTCACTTATTAATGAGCATATGTGGTAAAGTTGTAGAATGGAATGGAATGCCCAGGACCACCAGCAGAAATCTGCAGGCAGTTGATCAAAAGTTGCTGCTACATTGTTCATGGATGGAATAAGTTGGCCACTGCTTTCCAAATTGTACTCATGACACCAGCCTCAAAGATATTCTCCCTGTAACCTTCAAGGAGATTCTAGGCATTCAAGGCATTGCCTACTGCCCTGCACTCTCTCTCTACAAAACAGTGGTTACATGTCATAGATAACTTGTTTGGCTCTGAATAGCTTTAGGATATCCTAAGAGCATGAGCAATATCATATATAAACAAAGTCTAAAACCAAAAATCAGATCAAAATTTCTAAAGAACTTTTAAATTGCTTTCTCAAGTGTAGTGCCTTGAAGTTTTTTCAGTTAACATATTTGATCCCTTCACTGTGTCAACTTAATTTAGCTTTACTGTTTTTTGGATAAAATGATTCTGATTTCAAACCACACAGATGGTCTAATCTAGTTTGACACTCCAGTCTTCTCCTTAGGCAGTCCCTTGAGATCAAGAAAGACTTGCTTCCACTCCTGTTCTGTGGGTTCTGAGGTGACTGATGAGACCAGTGTAGAAACTGCACAGTCTTCCACAGGTGGGTAGAAGGTACATTACAGGGCAGGCAGGTGGGTAGTATGTGAGGTGCTGCACTCCTTCCGCCAATTACACTGGGTCCCTGTTTGGTCCCACTGCATGGACCTGAAGTTTTCAACACCATCCTTAATGCTTCTTCTCCACTTTGAGAAATCATGGCAGGGATACATTGCATTTATTCAAGGAGCCTTCGAGTACGTACTTAAGTCTTTCCTTCTTTCCATCTGGTAATCTTCACCCATGGTAGTGTTGTTTCAGTACCTGGTGTTGGCCATGTCAATGACGTGGCCTATCCAACAGGGCCAACTAAATGTAATTAGGGCCTCATTACTGGGGATGTTGGACTGGGGGAGGATGCTGACATTGATTCACTGATCTTTACAGTACAGCATTCCCTCAACGTTGCATTAAGCAGGATCATCCTTTTGATACAACTTTGTACGCAAGTTCCATCCTCCCCTGGACTCTGAAGCTGTAATGTAGCAGACTGACAATGAGACCAAAAATGATGAAGGAGCTGCCTTTGCACAGACCAAATTCATGGCAAAGTAACAACAGTGGATCACTTCCATAACTACACTTTTGCCTGTCAGTAGATCTGGAACATTGCAGTCACAGGATGGACTTTCCTCTCCCCTACTGAATAACTGCTGGAAATCTAAGGCTGATAAGGAACAGGTTAGTCGGGTTCTAAATGAGAAAGAATGGATATGCTTTGAAAGCAGTTTTTCATTGGAATTTATAATGAAGTTCTGGGTCACATGCAGAACAGTTAAATAATTTCTCTCAGGGTACAGTAGTGCTTTGGTTAAATTACAAGGCTAGTAGTCATCAGGTCTGGACTAATAGCCCAGAGTTCAAATCCCACCATGGCGGTTGTGGGATTTAAATTAAGTCTAATTACATAATCTGAAATCAATAAAAAAATTATTTTTGGTAATGGTGACCATGAAACTACCAGATTATCACAACATGCATTTGGTTCACTGATGTCCTTAAGAGGGAAAAATATCTGTCTAAACCCACAGAGATGATATTGATTATTGACTGCCTTCTAAAATAGTCTTCTTGCTGCTTAGCATTGGTGCTATAAGGAATTACTTACATGAAATGAAAAACAAAATCTTAGCCCTTACAAAAATACTGCCAGCTATCTATCGGCCATCTTGATCTTCCAGTTGTACATCACTTCAACTCCCCTTCCCATTCTCACACCAATTTGTCTGTCCTAGGCCTTCACTACCATGGTGAAGCCAAACACAGACTAAAAGAACAACACTTCATATTCCACTTGGGTCACCTCCAACCCAATGGTATAACCACTAAATTTTCTAATTTCAGGTAACCCACTCCCTGTGTTCCTTTCCCACTCTTACCAGTCCACCTAGGTCCCCTCTCCTTTGTTTACTTTTTCCACTTCCATCCTCCTATGAGCCACATGCCTATCCTCCTGGGTCTCTTCTCCCCTGCCTACCCTTCCTATCCCCTTCCCCATTTGGTTCCATTGCACATCACCCCTGCCCTATCTGGTCCCACTTAACACCTTCCAGCCTCTGTCTCTACTTTCACCCTACTCCCTACTCCCACCTAGCTCCATCTGCCTATTGTTTGTCTCTTTCTTATCTGCTTCCACCTATCCCCACCACCCTCAGTCCTTTAACTCCCCGTCTAGCTCCATCTTCCCATCATCTCCCACATAACCTGATTCCACCTTTATCCTACCAGCCTCCGTCCCACCATCCCTCTCACCTCTTTATACTGGCTATCTTCCCTCCACACTCTCAGTCCTGATGCGAGATCATGACCTGAAACATCAACTATCCCTTTGCCTCCACAGATGCTGCTCAACCTGCTGAGTTCCTCCAGCAGTTGTTTATCGCTCCAGATTCCAGCATCTGTAGTCTCTTATGTATTCTGTATATCCATGTAATCTCATACGAAAAACCTTCAGTCATCTGACTGGGAAGTGTTTGGAAGTAGGCACACAATGAGTATGTGGTAGTCTCTTCTCTCCATGTCCAACTTGTGGTAAATTAACATACGGCCTTATTCTAATTTTGGACACTGCCTTGAGGATTTTACAGCAGTGAAGTATTAATTATCTGCATTTTAATGCCAAATGTGGTTCAATCTCCATTCTTAAAATTAAATTGGTACTTCTTAATATTATGTAAAACAGTAAAATTGTCATGGATCCCTGGTCCAATATAACTTCTCAGCCTGAACCAGGAAGAATAAATGCAATTCTTCATCACAATCCATAGGATTGTCTCCACAGGCATAAGCTTTTCACATCCACAGCCAAATAAGCAGCATCAAAGTATAACCAAAAATGTGTTGGTTGTTCAATGAACAAGAGTGCAACAAGGACAAATTTGCAATGCAAAATTAATCTCATTTGCACAATCACTGTGACAGCTCATGCATTGAGTTGTCACTAATATCAGTGCTTTCTTACAAGTGGAATATGTTCTCTTTTCCAACAGACTTCTTCAAGTTCTCTATTTCACAGTGCTCCCTTGAGAATGCTTTCTGTGCACAGCTGACGTGTATTGTGGACCATAAGCACTAAAGCAATACAAGTCACATCATTCCCAGTGTTCTTCAAAAAGTATTTATTGATTTACAATGGCTAATTCAGTTCTATTTTTAAAACAAAACTTAAACTGACAAAAGAACCCAATGATTTATGCATTGTGGTAATAGTAATTCAAAAACATTCAGCCCAAATCGTGAAACAAAAATAAAGTACCATTCTTTAATGCCTTTTACTTTTGTTTGCAGAAGAGTATAGTTTCACCCGATGGTTCTCTGGTCCTGCATCAGAACTGCTGATCAAGGCAAGGTGACCAGTTTGGATCAACGGCCTTTATTTTGATTTTGCCTCTTTGTGTTCATCAGGCAAAGTAAAGATAAGGTCCAGATGTCCACTTGTCCATGAGACTAATTAGTCCAATTAATTAAGAGGTCAGCTCATGTTTCCAGATGTCACTGTGGGTATTGTGGAAGGTTCTGAAGTTGTAATGCCAAACACTCAGTGGGTATCATGCTTGATGTGTTTTGTTTTAAATTTTGAAACAAAATAAACTTTGTCTTCAAATGCTTTTATTGAAAGTGAGCTGGCAGGTAATTAAGAGAACTGTTATTCACGTTTGTGTATGTTTAATGAGATACAGTGAGAAAAGTGAGAAGGGAAACTGGGTGGAATACTAAAATAAATTAACAAACTAATTAGTCTCCCATAGAGTGAGCATTTATCCTTCTTTTGACAGTTCTCTTGGGCATCTCAAAAGTTTTTGGGCCTAAGGTTTATATTGCTGTGGTCGGTCTGATGGAGAGACAAACTGGATCAGTTCTTTATGACTTTCATGGTTTAAGGAAACTCTACAAAAACAGTATTTATTCCTTTTTTTAGGTCCCAAAACAAGTATTGTGAATTGAGAAGAAAGCATTAGCTTAACTCAGAACTGGTTCTATAAGCCAGTATTTTATAAATCTGGAGAAGATGCAACCGAATTTACTGAGTGTGAAACAGAGGTGTGTGTCAATGACAGAATATTACAACATGTTAATTGCATTTGAATTTTATGTTAAAATGAAAAACAAATTCTGGGAAGTAAATAGCTGGTGAGCAAAGAATTAACAACAGGAAACATTTTAAACAATCATGGTAGAGCCTGACAGAAATGTAAACAGAAAATGCTGGTAACACTCAGCAGGTCAGGCAGCAACTGAAAGGAAAAACAGAGTTAATGTTTCCAGTCAAAGACCCTTCATCAGATTGCAGGCCTTCAATTTGAAATGTTAACTCTGTTTCTCTTTCTATAGATGACCTGCTGAGCATTTCCAGCATTTTCTATTTTTATTTAAGATTTCCATCATTTGCATATTTTTTTGATTTACCAGAGAAATTTATTGTGCTAAGAAAATAAGAACAAACAAGTCATAATGGTACATCGTACACACAAAAAAAGGAATACGCTGAAATTAATGTTAAGATTAATAAAAAGGATTAATGTTAAAGGCTGTAATTAATGTTAAAATCCTCAGTACATAAGCAACAAAAGCAAGGATGGCAAAAGCAATCATGAAAAAGTTGGGAAAGAAGTCAAAGAAAATTCAGCAAGGGAAACCGCAAAATTAAACCCTCCATGAGAACTAGTAAAATATTCCATGACACATAAGTAACAAAGAAATCAGGACAGAGGTAAGGTCACTAAGGAATACATATGATAAAATCACAGTTAATTAGACAAAAATGACAGAAATAATCAGTGTTGGGCTAGGTCATGTTGACCTTGAAACAGTATGGAATCCTGTAAGAGTGTGTGTTGTGAATTCTGGGATCGACTGACAGATTCAGGGGGCTGAATATATATAATGAGGGTGCTGAAAGAACCATTATGATTATGAGTTACGGACAATTGATATGCACATGGCTAAGGAGTTGAGGTGGGGTAATAATAATCAGTCACACCAGCAATGGGATTGGCATATGCTTACAGGTGGAATTACAAATATCAGTATCAATTTCAATGTAGGATCAAAGATCAGAGATTATGATGTGTGAATATTCTCACCAACCACTTGTTCCAAGATTCTTCAACATTATATTGAAAGTGACTATTCAATCAAATCCAGAATTATTAACCGAGAACCATATGGGGCATTGCATTGCAATGATGCATGAATTTTAATGCTGTAAACCAAATGAAACCAAGTCCTTTTTATCCTGATGGCATGGATCTGATCAGTTTAACCAGCTGAAGTGGGTGGGCCAAATTGTTCCCATCTCAGACACCGGATTCCCACAAGTGGCACTCTGAGCTCTGTCGCACCAGCAGATTTCCAAGACAGAGAAAGTACTTTTCAAAGTCTCCTTGAAAAATTGGGAATCCCTGGGCCATGCTCGCTCAGAAGGAAATTCTGAGAAGGCTCAGAGGACCTCACATCTCTTTGAAGGCAACACTCAGATGCCAAGCGAAGCAGCTGAAGAAGCACAGAAACCCCCAAGCTACTCATCTAGCCACCACATCAGGCAACTCATGACCCACTTGTGCCAGAGTCTACGGTTCCCACATTGACCTCATCAGCCAACTTAAAGCCCAGAGGATGGGAGGGGAAAAAAGTCACCCTCAATACTGACAAACTGCCTAAGGTGAAGAAATAAGCAAAATTATAAATGCCTTAAAAGGCAACTGGGGAGCTTACAAAGGTATGTCAACTAGTAGAATTGCTGGGTATAAGTAAGGAGAATCTACCCCAGTGCTTTAGGAAATAAAAGAATGATTTGATGTAGCATTAAGATATACATGGCCCAGAAATTTTTCAGCCATGTGGTGTTACTCAGGGAGATGTGTACCAGTTTGGTGGGATGCCTCAAGGTATTGATATTTAATTTGCACGAGGTGTGAAATATTGACAGTCCTGGGCTATTATGTAATAACAGCACACTGAGCCCAACTTCACATGACATACTGGACCTTCTTTTCAGTAGATTTGTCTTTGAGTGCCTTTGATTGTCAAAGGGATATTGGCTGCAATTGGTGGATACCCAGAACTGAGATAGTGGTGATTGAAGCCCCCATGTACCTGGAAAAAGGTCATTAGGTAATCAGAAGGAAGAACAACCCAACCTGGAGCATGCAACACTGTGGGTCTCCCAGTAGTGGCTCAGGTGGGGATAATGCAGGAGCCGTCCTTCATCCTTGTGTTACGTACTGCTCCAACAATTGGGACCACACATCTTGCTGTACAAGATTGCAAGACTGGGGTCAATTTTATATAACGTGTTGATTGTCATCATTCAAATGGTACCCAACAGCCTCTGTGCATCAGTCCTCGTATGCAGAGAGGATCAGCACTGAATATTAGAAGCACATGAGATAGGGTTTTCCATGAAATTCTGCTTCAAGTAATGAGAGAATTTCTAGTCTTTTTCCATGTGTGTGTGTGTGTGTGTGTGTGTGTGTGTGTGTGTGTGTGTGTGTGCACATTGGTGTTCATTGGTATGTATATCTGGGTGCTTTTGCTGTGTTTGTATGCATGAGTTTGTGTGTGTGTGTGTGTGTGTGTGTATGTGTGTGTGTGTGTGTGTGTGTGTGTGTGTGTGTGTGGACAGTTGTATTTGCGTATGTTGGTGTGTACATCTTTGTGTGCAGCTGTGTTTATATATGTGTACATTTGTGTGTTTCTGTGTGCATCTTTGTGTGCAGCTGTGTTTGTGTGTGTATGTGAGATGTAGTTGCGTACATGTGAGTGTCCATGCATGTGTACAGATGTGTGTATATGCACTTGAGTGAAGCATGTGTAGGAACATGTTACTCTTGTCTGCATTGGTCTCTGGGGTGGCATTCATGTGTAGGCCCGCCTATAAGGAACACCACCTCAGCTAGTGCCAGTAAAACCATTGGCCAAATAGTGGAAGTGTCACAAGAAAGAAAAGGAGAAATAAATTAAGACAGGAAATAGATTGGTTGTTCAGGTTTAGCATTTGTTCCCCAGTCTCAGTCAAATAAATATTGACATTTGCTTAATACCAGTGGTAAACGTGGTACAATATTGAAAGAAAAGTTTGCTTAACAAAGAAGTGCGCTGGAACATGATAATTACAGTCAGATCTTATTGTAGAACCATTTCCCTATGCCCTGCAGAGTGTATGGCCCTGACAAGAGTCCTAATACACTCGGCTTCACTGATGTCCATTCCTACCCCAGGCTGTGGATTAACTAGAGAGTAATACAATAGACACACATGCTCATGTGTTCAGCTCAGGCTATTCATGTGTGTATTACTTACCCTAATCAGGATTACAACATAATGAATTGTAAAGAGTTAACAATATAAAGAGACAAGTGAAAAGAATAAGTCGTGGTAATTCCATTTTGCGTAGCTTTCTTGGTTTCTTTCTTTGAGCAAAAGGTGTAATCCGCTTTGAAATCAAAGAAGGTGCAAAGTATGAATTTTAATTTGACGTTCTGAGCTCTTGCACAGTGCTTTGTCAAGATTAAGTCTTTCTGAAGATTTGAGAGTGAAACCATCTGCTGTCTACTCCACTTTGCACTGCTGTGGACTCGTGTGAATGCTTGAAATACGTACGGCTGTCTTTAATGCTTAAGCATGTCCGATTGAAAGTGCTGGGACAATTCTTTGCTTGTGCAGCTCTTTGAACAAACCATTCAACCCTCGTTCAGGGGAAGTTTAAGAAATTCCATTGTGTAGATTTAACACTTCTACTTTTTTTAAAAGAATTACGTGGTCACAATGAATTGATTAGTATAATGTCCCTCTTATCCGGTGCTGGAGAATCTTTTTACTTAAGCAACAAATACTGATGACATCAGTGAGAGAACTGGATTGGAAAATTTAATTGATAGTACCACAGACACCCTCATTAGGCCAAGCTGCTTCAGTGGGTCATGTAATTTCGGCTGCGTGTGCTAATTTCACTCCAGCAGTGTTGGGCTCTGGAGCTGCCCGAAGGCACTTCTGTTGATGCCATCAGTAGACAGAGTGATTCCTGGCAATCTAACATCCCACAACAAGTCCTACAATTTTTTACAATGACTATGTCACAGTTTTCACTGTTTGGGAACCATAGGTTTGCTTCATAAGTGCCAGTCCACGGACAAGAACTGCCCACTAACTCCCACCACCCACGTTCTTTAAAAATCAGTAGTCATTTCCTTTTGATAGATGGTTAATTGTAAATGTCTACAATAATTGTCCTGTTCAAAAGAATTGCTTCCCTTTTGAAAGGGTTGGATAGAATGGATGAGAAAAACAATTGTGTGGAGCATGAACCTGAGGGTTTATGTTTCTATCCTATAAACTTTGCTGAATTAGAAGAGTAATGTTAGCTTTGGCTTGGTGTCAGCGCTCTTGCTGATACAAGGTTGAAGGTTGTGGGTTCAAGCCCCACTCCAGGAACTTGAATGTGTAACCTATGTTGATACTTCCACATGGCACTGCACACAAGTGGTTCAGTGTCTGAGGTGCTGTTTTTTTCAATGAGATGTTAAAGATTCTGCTCTGTTAGTTGAAAAAGAGCTGAGGAACTCTCCCTGTGACTTGCTTGTTTACCATTCAATCCAGGGGTTAGTCATTTGTCTGTTTGCTATTTGTGGAATTTTACTATGTGTCAATTAGCTGCCATGTCACAAGACAGAGAAATTCATCCCTGATCAGTAGCAGTAAATGCACTGCACAGAAGCGTTAGCATGCTGTATAATGCCTCTGAGATTTTGTTCCCTTGAAGTAAATGAAACTGAATATCAGAAAGGGAATACAACATGTTGATAGCTTTCCACCATCGATCAATATGCTGCCACTGCAATTAGTAGAGCTGCCTCGCAGCTCCTGGGATCTGGGTTCAATCCTGACTTTGGGCATTGTCTGTGTGGAGTTTGCATCTTCTCCCTGTGACTGTATGGATGTCTCCTGGGTGGTTTGATTGCCTCCCACATACCGAAGATGTGCCGATAAGTTAATTGGCTACTGTAAATTGCCCCTTGGTGCAGGTATAATAAGCAAAAGGGAGTTGATGAACATGTAAAAGGGAATAAGTTGTGGGGCTCAAGGAAATAAGTAGAGGGGGAATGGGATTGACAGGATTGTTTTGCTGACAGCCAGCATATACCCAATGGGCAGAATAGCCTCTTTCCTGGCTTTATAAATAACTAAACCTCAGCAGTTGTTAAAGATACTATACAAATGGAAGTTCTTCCGTTTCTACTTTGGTAGCCTAGTGATAAGTATGGTATAAAAATACACACTAAACTGAGGCCAAGGCTATATGAGAATCTCAAATTAACCTCTTCATTGGTAGCAATGCAAATTCAGCAGCAACTGTACTACTATATGTGTTTGCAGGGATGCTAATTTCTTTAAACTTTCCCATTCAGGTAAAAGAGTGAATGAAATCAACCAGATTAACTGCAACCTAAGTTATAAAGCATGATCTTTTATGCTTTGGAAGGAAAATTCAAAGATATTGGCCTAGACTTTGTTGGATCTTTCCAACAGTTTCCCACGGAAGTCACACATTTTCTGGCCAAACTCCACTGGCAATTTCCTTGCTTTGCTCTGCTGCTGAACTTTGGATAGGGTCCAATGGTGGAACGGTAGCTTGCTGAGATTCCACACAATTTACACAGAGGGACCTGCTCTCAGATCCTGCACCAGGTTAGCTCATGCAAGATCTGTGAACCCATTCATTTGAACAGGCATTGTAGGGTTGTTGGGAGGAAAAAGGCAAAAATAAAGTTTGTGGCATGTTTTTAATTATTTGTTTCTGGATTCATGTTTTTAATAATTGAGAAGTGTTTTAGCTGTTCTGTTTTAAATATTTAAGTAATTTTAAACCTTATGTTATTTTCATTTTTGATAGATTTATGATGTTTCTGAAAGTCAATTTGAAAGGTTTGGCAGTGCTGGAGATAAGACTTTACTGTCTGTCAAAGGTTTCCAAAGGATTTTCATGGGTGAGCATGCTGTGTCTGCATGGCCTTTCCACTTGAATCCAGGATGATATCAGGCAGCAAGGTCAGCCTTCCAGATCTAGAGAATCAAAGTCTGCGTGAATGGAGAGCATAGGCCTCATGACCTCAGGTGCTCTCTGCGTGGACAGTGTGGTTCAGTGGTGCAGCTGGTAAAGCCACTGGCTCAAGGCACCAGAATTAGGTTGTATCCTGAACTCAAGAGTTGTTTGTGTGGAGTTTACACTCTTCTCTCTGACCACTTGGGTTTTCTCCAGGTGCTCCAGTTTCCTGCTACAACCCAAAGACTTGTGGATTGGTCGGGTAATTGTGTTACAAGCCAGGTTGCTATTTGGTGAATGTCCCTTTAAGGAACCTGGACAGTAGAGTAGTAGTAGTGTGTGTGTATGTGTGTGTATGTGTTATCTCCAAGACGGCAAGAATAATTGGACCGTGCTGGCTGTTTTGCGCAGAGTCAGAGGGAGAGAGAGAGAGAGGAGGGGGAGAGAGAGACAGAGAGAGAGAGAGAGAGATACTGACTGCTGGTCTCTGTATCGATGGATGAAGACCAATAGCTGTGTCTGTCACTACAATCCATGTATAGATTTTTGGAGCAACAAGTAGAGTCCACTTCGTCATCAACCTGTACTGGAAAGCAGGTATTTCTGTGGGCGGCCACGTATCAAATGCCTTCGGGGTGGCAGATACTTCGGAACAAAGCAGTGGAGATCATCAGAGATTGAGGTGTCGTGTGGGTTCCATCGTGAAACAAGTGGATTTTGTAATTTCTCTCTACATTCTTTCTACATTTTCTCTTCAGTCAACAGTGGTTTTGCAAAAGCCTTTGTTGACGTTTCACCTTATGACTTGCTGAACTGAACTTTGAGAACTATTCCTAGACTTGGGGTTTGGGAATTTGCCACACACACACCTCAAGTTTAGTTTTGGGGTTAATGGTTAATATCTAACATTTTCATTTTTCTTATTATTACAAGTAGTTCTTAATCAAATAGTTTCTGACACATACATGGTTTGCTGTGTCTCTATTGTTGCTGGTATGTAACAATTGGCCCATTGTGTAGAAAATGCAATTGAGATCACGTACCACCAGGCTCAAGGACAGCTTTTATCTCGCTGTTATAAGATTCTTGAACAGACTTCTTATACAATAAAGATGAAGACTTGGGACCTTACAGCCCAACAGCATGAACATCGAATTCTCCCAGTTTAAGTAACCCCCATGCCCCCGAGCATGCCTCTTCTTTTCTTCCCTTTCCTAGCCTATCTCTCTTGTTTCTCATCACCTATTTTTTCCCTTCCCTCTCCCCATGGGGCGCCTGTCTCCTTACCTTTAATCATCCCCTGGTGGATCTGCTCTCCCCTCCTCCCCTGCACCTACCTATCACCTCCCTGTGCCCACCCTGCCTCCCCTCTTTTGTCCACCTATCACTGCTCTGTTTCCCCCCTTCCCCTCCATATATATTGAGATTCCCCTTTTCCTATCTTCATTCCTGAAGAAGGGTCCTGACCCGAAACGTTGACCATCTGCTTTTCTCCACAGATGCTGCCTGACCTGCTGAGTTCCTCCAGCATCTTGCTGTTTCTTTTATCTAGATTCCAGCATCTGCAGTCCTTTGTTTCTCACAATAAAGATGAAGTCTTGATCTCCCAGTCTACTTAACATGGCCCTTGCACCATATTTGTCTACCTACACTGCACTTTCTCTATACCTGTAACACTATATTCTGCATTTTGTGTTTTTTTCCCTTTTCTATTATATTAATGTACTTATGTATGGAATGTTCTGTCTGGATGGCATGCAAACAAAAGCTTTTCATTGTATCTCAGTGCAAGTGACAATAATAAACCAATTACCAATTACCACTGCAAATTGCCCAGATTGTGGAGGTGAGTGTTACAATCTGAGGGGAGTTGATGTGAAAATAGGGCAAACAAAAAATGGGATTAACATAGGATTAGTGTAAATGAGTGGTTGATGGCTGGCGCAGACTCAGTGTGTTGAATGGTCTGTTTCCGTGCTGTATGGTTAGAGGAAATGAACCCCTTGCAGGAAAATCCAGGCTCATGTTTCACTTACATTAGCATAATCTTCGTTTATGTTGATACGACAGCAGTAAATTCTCTGGAGTATTTCCTGAACTCTAATGAAACAATGAGTTGAATGAACAAGCGCAGTCTAATTAACATCCACATTTAGACATGCATTAGGGTTTTCATTCTGTCAGTATGGACTTTCCTCTAACTCACAAGTACAATTGTTGATGGACTGAGCCTGCACGATTCAGTTGTCATTCAGTTAGTCCAGTTGACCCTCCAGTACATTTCAATCTCCCTCTGCAATGTAAATGCAGAAATTTCAAAGCACCCAGCAACTTCAGTGCCTTATGGAACTGCTTCTGGTGGGAACTATGTTAGGAGTGTTAGCTTAGTACTTTTGCATAAACAAACATTTCAGAATCCACACCGTCCATGACAGAGTTAATGACATTCAATTTAAAGCTGCCATTTTCAACAGTTTTCCAATCATAGTATTGCCATGAAGAAAGTGTTGACAAACTGCCTTCATCCAAGATCAACTCTCCATGTGTCTCTGCACCAAGATCTGTCCCTCTGCACCTTAAAACACTCCCATATAGCATTGCACTGAATAAAATAGCTTTGTATCTGCAAGCCCTTTAATGTTGTGCCTTGTTTAGATAGAATGATCTTTCTTACACATTCTTCTTTGTTAGAAGCTGTGTAGAAATAGCATACTGCTTGACTCCACTTTAATGACATGGCCCTGGGAATGAGTTACAGACCAAAGATATACTAGCTTGTCAGAAATCGGAGCTAATTTCTGCACTGGTGATCACAGGACTCACTCCTAACAACCAAATGTATATTTATTGCATCATTGTTGGGAGAAGACTTGACAAGGTTCTGATTTTCCTTGCAGTGGTATAATAATTAAAACCATCCTGGTAAGAGTTTGTAGTGCATTTGACAGGCAAAGTTGTTCAGTTTGAAACAGAGATAAATGGTAATTTGGGAGCCTTGAGAAACAAAAAACACTTGCATTAATGCAGTCCCTTTCACATCCGTAAAGTGTCATCCCAAATGTTTTGCAATCAAAGTATGTCTGAAGTGAAGTTGCTGTTGCAGAAGCTGCAGTAGTCAGTTTGCACACAGCAAACTCTCATTGTCATGATAATGATCAAAAAATCTATTTTTGTGATGTTGCTTGAGAATGAGCTCTGTCATGGCACAAGATTACTGGGTGGGCAGAAGAAAAGATTCAAGGACCTGCTCAAAGCCTCTTTGAAACAAATGCAGCATCTCCACTGACTCCTGGGAATCCCTGATCCATCACCTTTAAGAATGGAAGAGAAGCATTTGGCAAGCTATTGAAAGCCTCCATTTCATGCATCAGGAGTGTATAAAAACCCTACATAATTGGCAGAAGGAGCACACCTCTTCAAAAACTATCCACCTTCTGCCCCATTTGTGGTCACCACATTGGTCTCATCAGTCACCTCAGTGAACTAGAGTGGTAGCAAGTGATCTTTGATCACAAGGGACTGCCTAAGAAGAAGAATTGGCTAGAACATAATGGGATGGGGCGGAGGGGGGAAGAAGGTGAAGAATTTCCTTTCCCTTCCCTTCTGTAAAGTGGTGCAATAGCTTCCTGTATGTTTACCCAGGAATATGGAAAGGTCCTTGGTTTGACACCTCATCCAAAGCTTGACAACTCTGATAGTGCATTAACTGCATTCCCTCACCCTGTGCTGCACTGGAACCTTACCATAGTTTCTGTGCTCAAGCCTCTGAAGTGGGACCAAAACCCGATAGCTTTAGAAGAGAGAATGCCCCCAACTAAGCCTTTGTATTCTGAAATTTAATCCAGATTTAATGTGCAACTCTGAACCTTTTGCATCTAATCACTTAGCTAAATGTATTTAAGAATCTGCTCATACCCATATGTACGTGAACTAAGAAGTGTATTTTAAAACTGGAGTAAAACTTAATTGCAACTTATTTGTTGGCGACTGCACTGTCCTAGTCTCCAGAGGAGGGCAAAGCTCAAGTTCCAAAGGACTGAAGTGTCTCAGCTCCAGATAATAACACACTCCAGGAAGTGTGGCAACACAAACAGCCTATTGACAGTTGCAAATTAGGAAAAATAAAACGATGGTGCATCTTCCAGGCTGACAGTGACAGGCGGGAGGATGTTTTCTCCTCTCCTCATGTCACACCGTTGCATGTCAGAACGCTTCCACAATTCCCCCAGAGGAGAGAGCCTCCGAATGGAGGTGTCATTTGTTGCCTGTCCCTTTTGTCATTGATTTCAAGGCATTAATTAATGCTAGGTGTCAGCCCTGAAGATGAATTCGGGCCAAAGTCTGACTCGTCTTTTGTTTTTTGATTGTAACTGGTATGGATCTACCATGATGGAAAGGGTGAGGTCAAAGGGCACTGGATTTCTGAATGTGAGATGTCCATGATGAGGGTATTCTCAAACCACTTAACACAGAGAGAATTCAGAAATGACACTGCACAGGGGTTGAAATTGCCATTAGTTTTAATACATTCCTTAACATACTTCATTTTTTTTTACTTCTGATGCTTTAAAATAATCCCAGAAAAATATTGGTGGGAACAGCCATACTACGCCAGGGAGGGAGTTGATAGGATTGTGTTAGCCAACACTGAAGATCGTGCACAGAGGAATTTCAACACAAAACAAAGACGGAATGATAAAACCAGGATAAAGGGCAGCAGAAAGAAATAATGATGCTGTGATATAATTAGTATGGGCATTGATGCTTATGGGTGTCCCCAGGATCCAAGAATGAAACTCCAGCCTTTAATTCATTCTTTATCCTGTTTTCCTAACAGGCACCGTAGTCATAATAGGCAAGTAGTGAAGTTGAAGTGACATTGATTGAGGATGGTAAGGAGCTGTTCTAATGTCCCCTCTGCAGGATAATGCTGGCTGAAGATTGACACTGAGCTGTGGCTGAAAAGCAGTCTGATGCAGGGAAGCTGAGTTCTTAGGTTTATCGTTGCATATAGTACATGCAGAAGCAAAGATACTCGCAAGGGTTTGGTCATTGTAAACTACAAAGTGGGGGTTGATAAGCACCAATCTCTTAAAAGTGATGGTTCTATATTATATTTGAAAGTTATCACACTGCTTTTCATGAAACATCACTTTTTCAACATTGTGCTTCTGTTGAGGAAACTCACTGGGTGAAGCACACCTCACAAATCTGGTTACTTGCTGTGTGCGACTTGCTGACCACGTAAAGGTAAGAGAGAAGGAAGATGCAAAGAGTTTCTCCCTCGACCAGCGAGATGCTCCATTGGATGAATATGGCTGCCTGGGTTGGTGCACATTCATTGTTCTTGGCCACAACACAAGATGAGGGAGCAACAGACATCTTTGCCTAATCCACCCTCACTTCTCCATCAGAACAGCCTCCTCTGATGCATTTCCAGAGGCTGCAACTGAGGGCGCAGTTTGTGCTGACACAGAGACGGAGAATTTGTAAAAATAGGCTTGAAAATTCGAGAAATAAGGTTAAAAAGAGTCATGAAATAAGATTTGAATTTTGACTCTGGCAAGCAGAAAAGTGTGATAAAAGAAACAAGCAAACTATTCATCTATCATTTTAACATCTTTTATCATGACTACAGATTACTTGTGCCGGAGTTCAATGATAAAGCCCCTAAGTAACCTTTGTGTTCAATAAACTGTTGAATGATAAGATTGCATCATTCATCACAACTCATAAGTGCTACATACTCATTTTGCAACATCTGCCTCATTTTTTGGAGTTTCAATCAGTAAGCACACTTGATTTTAATTTCATTTTAATTCGTGATATATATTAGGTTTATGCATGAGCATTTGAAATTTCCTTTTATATCCACACCATGTGGTATGCTTGGAGCATGATTTTGCCAGCATCTGTGAGTTATTTGCTTTTGTTTAAAAAAAAGAGTGCTTAAGTAGTAGTTTTACATCCTCCTCTCTGCCCTACCTCCCTCTTCACACCAGAAGACCACTTCCCCAACTTTGAAGGACCTATTGCTGACCGGTCAGATCAATCACTTTGGATGGTTTGTTGCTCTTTATGTGAAAAGTGTTTTTCTTGCATCATATTTATGTCTCAGACTCACTGCCAGAGGTCACACAGCAGTGCTTACTTGTGATCAGATCTTATCACTATTCTGCTAATGCTTCAATCAGTTAAGAGTTAGAATCTATTCCAGAATACTGAGTTCTTGTAAATTTGTTTAACAGAAAACAGTACTTTTGTTTTAACTCTCTTGCCTTTGTTTCCCCTTCCTTTCTCCAAAACTTTGACTCTTTTCAGGGTTTCATTTGCCACACAATGTGTTCCCTCTAAGACTTCAAAAAATTGTGCACTTCTTGGTGGGGGGTGTCACCAAGCAATGTAGCCAAGGAGGGCTTCACAGATCTGGGCCTCATCTGATATTGTGCAGTATTAGGCAAGAAGAGTGCAGTGCTTTTTTTTCTAAATGGGAGAACATTAAGCAGCCCATCACTATTCTTTCAAAAGAGAAATAAAGTTAAAGTTTTAGATTGGAGTTGTCTCAGATGCTGCCTGACCTGCTGAGTGTTTCCAACATTTTCTGTTTTTATTTCAGATTTCCAGCATCTGCCTTTTTTCAAGTTTCTATTGTTACTCTTGCTTCTTTTTCTTCTCCTGCCAGTATTCCATCAATATGCCCTCTGCAGTTCGCTTACAACTGAGATATGGTTCTCTGGGCATTGGGTAGAGGATTTTCCATGGTGCAGTTGCTTCGCAGATTTAGAACATAGAACCTAGAACCTAGAACAGAACAGTACTGGAACAGGCCCTTCGGCCCACAATATCTGTGCCAACTATGATGCCAAATTAAACTAATCCCATCTGCCCACACGTGATCCATTATCCTCCATTCCCTGCATGTTAATGCATCTGTCTAAATGCCTCTTATACGCCACTATTGTGTCGGGGTATCTGTTTCCATCACCACCCCTGGCAGCATGTTCCAGGCACCCAGCACTCTCTGTGTAAATACCCTGCCCTGCACATTGCCTTTAAACTTTTCCACTCTCATCTTAAAGCTATGCCTTTTAATATTTTGTAGCGGTTGCTACCGCGGAATAAAACAAGACTCTACTCGGGAAAGGCAGGAAAATAAACAGAACTGGTTTATTTTCCCGCCTTGCGCGGGCCCTTTAAGGGAGAAAACTCCCGCCCAAAAAACCGGCAATGACGTAAGTCCTACGTCATCAGGACTTTCCCGCGCGTGGGTTCTCCCCGTCGCTCGGAAAGACGAGGCCCGCCGCCATCTTGGGCCTCGTCGCTCTGACACCGCGCGACCCGACTGCCGAGCCGGTTCGCCCGACTAGACGGTGAGTCGCCACAATTTGATATTTTTACCCTGGGGAAAAAAATCTCTGATGATCTACACTATCTATGCCTCTCATAATTATAATTCTCTTAACCCATTAACAAGGCTAGGACTAGAAGACTGTCACAATGAGAGAAGATTGGATAACAAGGCCTGTTTTCTTTGTAACAGAGAGGCTGAGTAGTAGAATGTATTTGAGTGTGTAAAATTATGAGGGACCAAGATAAAATACATAGGAAGAACCTCCAGATCATCCCTGGGTTATGAACACCTGAGTTATGGACAACCCCTACATACAAACAGGCTCCCATAATATTGTTAAATCCAGAAGTCCAACATACGTACATACGTTTATTCCTATGAATGACAGAATTAGTTTCCTTCTCCACTTACAGTAATTGTTATTTCTTATCAGTCTTACATGCTTTTAATGCCATTCATTATAATGCTGTGGAGATGCCGTTACCATATCCAGTGATTTTTGTATATTTTCCGACTTACGGACAAAATCGACTTGTGGACTTCTACAAAAATGGAACCTGCTTGTTGCCCGGGGCGGCCTATATTTCCCTTAGCAGAGGGGTCAAGAAACCAAGGGGCATAGACTTAAAAGTAATTGGTAGAAGGATTAGAGGAAAAATGAGGAAAAATATTTTCACCCAGAGAGTGGTAGGAACTGTCTGGGTGGTAGAAGCAGAAAACTTACTCAGATCTAAACAATATCTGGATGTGTACTTTTTTTTATAAGATAAGATTTCTTTATTAGTCACACGTACATCGAAACATACAGTGAACTGCATTTTTTGCATAGTGTTCTGGGGGCAGCCTGCAAGTGTTGCCACACTTCCAGCGCCAACATAGTATGCCCTCAACTTCCTAACCCGTATGTCCTTGGAATGTGGGATGAAACCAGAGCACCCAGAGGAAACCCATGCAGTCACGGGGAGAACGTACAAACTCCTTACAGACAGCGGCAGGAATTGAACCTGGGTCGCTGGCACTGTAATAGCGTTACACTAACCGCTACATTACCGTGCCTGCCAAAACACAGAGTGAAATGCATCTTTTTGCATTACTGAGAGGGTTCTGGGGGCAGCCCGCAAGTGTCGCCACTCTTCTGACGCCAACATAGCATGCCCACAACTCCTAACCTGTATGTCTTTGGAATGTGGGAGGAAACCGGAGCACCCAGAGGAAATCCACGCAGTCATGGGGAGAACGTACAAACTCCTTACAGACAGCGGCAGGAATTGAACCTGGGTCGCTGGCACTGTAATAGCGTTACACTAACAGCCACTCTACCATGCTGCCCTGAAGAGCCCTGGGGGTTCATGGACCTGTTGCTGGATGGTGGGATTAGGCTGCCAAGGCAGGGATACAATGAGTTGAGATACAGAGATACAACCTCTTTCTTTGTCATAAATGTCCTATGACTTTAAGAACTGTGTTGATTGATTGCATCTTCCATTCAGCTAAGTGGAGCTCTCAGTGCCCTGTGCCCTCTAACATGTCTCCAGTGCTGTTCCTGTCACTATCATCAGTTCCTGACTGCCTGTGAGGCACTATGTGCAAACTCCCCAGTTTTCTTACCCGAGCAAATGACATGTGAGTATCTGTGCTGGAGGGCTGAGAGCATGAGTCCTGCAGCACCCAGAGGAAAAAAACAAGAAACACTTACTTTTGTGTAGCACCTTCCATGTACCTTTCAATATGTCCCCAAAGTGGCTTTATAAATCAAGTACTTTTGAAATGTAGCTACTTTGCATTGTAGGAACATGACAGTACATTTGCACACGCTAGAGAGGGCACAGAAAAGACTCACAGGAGTGCTGCCTGGACTGGAGGGCTTGAGTTATAAGGAGAGATTGGATAGGCTGGGACTGTTTTCCCTGGAGCGAAGGAAGCTGAGGGGTGACCTTATAGAAGTTTATACATTTATGAGAGGCATAGATGGTCACAGTCTTTTTCCCAGGGTAGAGAGTCTAATAACAGAGGGCATAGGTTTGTGAGAGGGGCAAGATCTAAAGGGGATCTGAGAGGCAAGTTTTGCACACAGAGGGTGGTGGCTATATTGGAAGATGGTAGAGGCAGGTACAAACACAGCATTTAAAGACATTTGGACAGGTGCATGGAGAGGAAAGGTTTGGAGGGATATGGGCCAAACAAAGGCAAATGAGATTCGTGTAGATAGTTATCTTGGTTGGCATGGACGAGTTGGACCAAAAGGCTTGCTTCCATGCTGTATAACTCTATGAAACTTCCAGAAACTCTGAGACACTTCCACAAACAGCAATATGACATAAACAGACAAAATGTAGGTTGAGGGATATGTTTCAGCCAAGTCACAGGAGATAACTTCAAAATAGTGTCATGGGCTTTCATGCACACTTAATGGAGCCCCAGTTTAACACTTCATCCAAAAGACAGTACCATCAAGTACCCTTTCAGCATGAGAGGATTTGAGTAGAGGAGAAAAGATGAGGAACATGGAACAATTAGTAGAGAAGAAAAAGTAGAGGAGAAAACTTCCTATGGAGGGAGTTTCTTGATCCAAAAATCAGTGCCTAAAAGAGCGATGATAGTAGGTTCAATACTTGAATAGCTAAACCAAAACTCAATGAACTATGGAAAGAGAAACAGTTAAAATTTCAGGGTCAGGACCCTTCATCATAAGTGGGAAAGTGAGAAAACCTATTCATAGTAGCAGGGAAAACTGATTTGTTTTCTTGTTGGTGAAGGGTGCTGGATCTGAATCAATAACTGTTTCTCTTTCCACAGATGCTGCCTGACATGCTGAGTGTTTTTCTGTTTTTATTTCAGATTACCAGCACCTGCATTTTTTTAAATTTTCACTCGATAAATTACATTTGAAATGGATAAACTTGCAAGGGTCGGTAGAAAGGACAAGTGACATAATTGTTTGGCTCTTTCATAGACACGGCACAGGAACACTGGACTGAATAGCCTCTTTCTGTGCTGTATCATTTTATGGTTCCATCAAGCAACTGCCTTGCAATTAAGATTAATCTAAAAATTAAGATAAATTAACACTGAATATCTAATGGAAACTCAATTTGTTTGCAAAGTAGCAGAGCCACATATATCAGAACAATTATTGTTTGTAATTTCAACTACCCAAACAGTAGGCATTACAATTAATGTTTGTGCTCCTGAATTAAGAAAGGAAATGGCAGATATAGGTCCCATTCTTCCTCAGTAAAAATGTTGATTTTTCAACCTGTGATAAAAATCATTTGCGTTCAGTGAAGAAGCATTTACTAAGTGATACATATAATTTGTAAGACCAAGTGGAACAATATTTCAAGCTTCACAAGAAACGTACAAGCATTTTGGTCAACGCACAGGCAGGATCTGGAGAGCCTGGATTCCATTTTGAGGTCAGAGATAACTAGATATTAAAGATTCAGGCACTGAGTAGAAGGGTCACAAATAAGGAACCGGATCACAGAGCTGGATCAGACAATTACACGGAATCTGAGCAAGACAGCTGAGGACGATGAGGTGATGAGGCAATGATTCGAAACATCCTGGTAGAATTTGCTTGAAGCGCTGAGGACAAGAGTAAGGTGAAAACCCCTGACCCAATCTGCTGCCTTCATGTCACTGCTGAGCTGCACATTCCAATTATTCCCAATCTCCAGAGGTCTAAATTACATCTAAAAGCTTTATGAACTCTTGAGCCTTGCTGCTGACCTCAGCCTTCAAAATTTCTGGTCCAAAACATGCAGATTCCTTGTTGAACCTCTCAATGTGTTCTGTATATTTGATCTGTGATTTAATGGCTGCAATTAGTGTTTTAACTTTTATCTAAAATATTTCTAATTCAGGCAAAAATCATGCACAGAAGTGCAACAAAGGCCCGATCTTAACCTTGCTAAGATTGGGGGCAGGCACTTCATTTACATTCTGCCCAGTTTTACATTCTTTTCCTATCCGTGACATTGGTAAATCAGTTGATCTATCTGCTTCTGCCGAATGCATCAAATCAGAATCAGAAGTCAATTCTTTCCCATGAATGTGTGATAAACTGCATTGATATATTGTACAGATTGAAATCAAAAGCCACAGCCAGTGATAGGTGTCTTAATATTTTTTCAAATGCACCAATCAAATATGAAGTGTGTTATGAAACAGAACCACAGCGTTAGGATTGCATATGCCACAGACAAGTATTCAGCAACTCTGTATACACATATTCGTGAATAAAATCACTCATTGCAGAATAAACTTTTAAGTTTAGGTCAGCTGCATTCAACCATTGGTTATATTATTTGGGGAACTCTGGAAATATATTTTACAACTCTGTTCAGCTCTATCTATTTATTGCACTAACAAGGGTATCGCAGTGTTCAGTGAGGTCACACTGTTGTCAAAATGCTGAAGGACAAATTTAAAGTGTTTTATATTTCTCAGTAATATCTTGAAGGTAGAGACAAAATCTAAGATGCCAGATTCCCTGATCAAGCAACAGCTACATCCAACTCCTTGTCAGATTGTTTTTAGTTATTCATAAGACCATGGAAATTACAGCAGAACAGATACTTTAAGCCACCATGCCAACACTAATATTAATTCTCCAGCTACAGCTATCCGGTCATAATACTTCGTCTTTATGTTTGTATCCTTCTACAATCTCCAAATGTATTACCAATATCCTTTCAAATGATCTTATAGGCCCTGAATCAATAGTCACATTTTATAATATGTTCCATGTTCCAATTATGTGTGGGAAAGAAATGTCACTTCTGTCTTAGTAGCAATTAGAGTAAAATTCTGATAAACCACTTTCCGATGTTCAGAAACCCTGATGGTTCTGCATCTGACTCACCGGGCGCTGATGCCTGTGCTCCACTTCACTCACCATGGCCCTGGTTCCTGTGCTTCTTTGCCCTCACTGCGTCCCAGTTCTCGGCTTTCTTTCCATTCACCAGAACCCTGGTTCCTGAGCTCCCTTCCCCTCACTCATTGGGGCCCCAGTTCCCGCACTCCATTTAAGCTCACTGGTTCTGTTTCCCACTCTGCTTTGAAACTTCCCAAGGCCTTTTTTCCCATGCTCTCTTTAAACTAACTGGCTTCACTGGGAAATTAATTATTCTGTGTAACATATAAAAAAAATTAAAAATTCAATATAACATCTGATAGTTCAGAAGATTTACTTATCTAGCACCACCAAAGTCCTAAATGTGCAGGATTAACAGAGTTTTGCTATAAATGTTTTGGAGGAACAATCCAGTTTAAATGCATCTTAGCAGCTGAATGTGGTTTTCATTACACAGAATAGTTTGATTTACCAGGAGCACCATCACAGATGATTGACCATTAATATCATAAACGTAGGTCGTATTTTCCATCGCAAGCATTCCAAGTGTCATGCTTAAGATGTTATACTTTTGATATGCAAAGTCCATATCACAATTGGATTTGGTTGACCCAAACTTCCTACTCAGAAAACAGCGACAAATCAGAAATCCGTAACTGTGAGATGGAAACCCTCCAGCAACAAAACCAAAAATATCACTTCATTAATTTTTTTTCACCTACCGTGTGGTTTTTTTCTGTCACTTATCCATGCAGTTGCAAAATGTAATGTTTAAATTGAGCAAAAATGACCGATAAGACTATAAGAACATTTACTTTCAAGCCAAGTGCAATTTACCAGCAGGCCTTCTCGAATGACCTCAAGAAGCTAATATCTCATTTAAGTATTGTAATACAAGATTTTATATGCCTGCAATAAGATTGGAAATTTAAAAATGTTTAAGGCTTTCATGCCTTATTTTGCAGCCCCTATAATATGTTTTTATTTTAACGTCTGTTGTTAATTATTGATACATTGACCTAATAATTGCTCCATGTGTTTTATTAGCATTAAAATTGCATTATGAGCCACATTGGCACTATTTGTGAAGGTTGCCTAGAGCGAGACCTTTTGCATTCATACAGGCAAGGGATCCTCACTGGCTGATCTCACCTGACGCTTACTTTAAGTTGTGTCACCTTCTTCCAATTAGTTTCAAGGTTCTGTGTTAGGTCCTGTTTCTGGATGAGACTGGAAAAGCTAAGTTTGTTCTCCTGAGAGCAAAGAAGGTTGAGACGAGATTTGATAGAGGTGGACAAGATTGCGACTGGTTTAATAGGAAAAATAGAGGGATTTGTTTTTGTTTGCAGTTGGTTCAAAGACCAGGAGCACAGATTTAGAAGTTTGGGCAAAAAGAACCAAGAGAGATGTGAGGAGAAGCTTATTTGCTCATAGAGTGATAATGATATGAAATTCTCTGCCTGCAGGAATGGTGGGACAAGAATCAGGACTTACAAGAAGGAATCGGATAGGTACTTGATGGCTTTGAGGAAGGAGCAGGTGAATGGGATTGACTGGATTACTGCACTAGGAGTTCCCATTGACTTGATGGAGAGAATAGCTTCCATCTACGTTGTAAAAGTGCTGTGATCCAATGATACACAGGTCTGTCCTGGCTACCATCAACTGTACGGTCAGCTTTTGCAGGGAGTGTCCTAGGAGTGCCTGCCAGTGCACACTTATGTATCTCACACAGCAGCACATCCACTTGCAATGAACCAATTGTCTTAATATATGGGTAAATACCTGCATTAAAAATGTGATTTGGGGATAAGCTGGCTCAAAGTTTGGCTAATTTCTGGGGTACAGATATAGAAGGACAGAAGACTGATCCTAGTGTTGTGTAAAATTTATATAATGAATCAAGTAAGCTACATCACACCGTATGGTGATTCATCTCCATGATGAAGATCAAGGAATGCTATGAAAAACTTGTGGTGTTTTTCTTTAAGCACCAAGTTATTCCACAATAATGGATGAATAAGTAATTACCCCCAACATGAAGCGTTGTTTCTAGGAGTGCCTGAAATGGGAGTTTCTGCTTCTTAGTGCTAACCTTCCTTATCTTAAACAGCAGAAAATAAATTTTATTTTTAACTATTAAAGAAAATTACATTTTAGAAGTTTAATAGACATTAAGACAGGTGCATAGATAAGAAAAGTTTAGAAAGATATGGGCCAAACATGGGAAATAGGATAAGCTGAAGTAGACAACTTGGTCAGCATGGACGAGTCGTTCCAAAGGATCTGTTTCCATGCTGTGTAAATCTATAACTCTATGTCTATGAATCTAAGAAAATTATAGATGCAAGTTTTGAAAATTAATCTGCTATATAATAAGCAATTAGGTGTATAGAATATATGTTAAAGATATATGCAGCATCTAATGCAAGTGCTGGACATGAAGCTTGCACTGATCAAAGTGTAGACTGATTTAGAATTTATGATGTATTTTAGGATATTAAGACTTTCCTCACCAAAAATATTTCCGCAGTGATTCATTGTCACAACATATGTGACTAATTTAAGGTAACTGTTCAGAACTGCTTCTTGACAAAAGTTGATTTTTGTTCCCATAATACCTATCTCTCACCTGATCAAGGCAACTTGTTCTTTAATTGTGGAGGTCACTCTCCACTGTTCCATCCATTAGACTATAGAAAAATTACCTTTCCATACCATCATTTTTTTCATCCATCATCTTAAGATAGCTTAGTACTCAGGAAAAATCACAATGGCCTAGAATTTCTCTTGGCTTACTTTTTGTGTGCCACGCAAAGGAAGTTATCAAAAATCCAAACACATTTACTTACTTATTGGCTGTCAAATTGTTTTGGGTTTTACCATGCATGCCTTACTTAACATTCAACATTGTCATATTAAGCATTGTAAAGGCTCTGGTTTTCATTTTCAAACATTAATTTTCTTTTGAAACATTAATTCTGTTTCTCTGTTGACAGATGCTGCCTGACCTTCTGAGTATTTCCATTACTTTCTGTTTTACTGCAGTATTCTTTTGTTATTTATTACTTCATGGTCCAGTAGACATCCCTTGTTTGTTTAAAAGGAATGTAAATAGCATAACATAGCAAGGAACAGTTTGTTAGTGAGAAAACATTCAATGTGGCCTCCGTCTTAAAAAATGTGTGCTGTATGAGATGTTAAGATAGAGTTGCGTTTGTTGAGGTAAGGGGCTAGTCTACTTAACCTTTTATCTCCTGTGACAACACTACAGTTTGAATATTTTTTGTTTCTTTTTCAAACATCAATGAACCTAAATCAGCTAAAAGCAAATTTTTTAAACCTTCTCAGATTCCAAGGCTCCTGGCTTCAGACCGGAGATTCAGATGTTCTTAATATGACACTTTTTAACCAAAGCAACAGATGGGGCCCATGATAACATAAATAAATAAGACAAAGTTTTAACTGTCTGCTCAGGACTTACAATAGCCTAAGCTTGACCATGCTCAGATAAAGAATGTATCCTCTGACAGGGTGATTTAGTAGATAGAATAAACCTCTTTTCTTATAATTATTCGGTATAACAGGAGATGTAAAGACAACTTGAGCAGTAGAAGTATCACACCGTGGTGCCGATTCCTTTGGCTCAACACTTAACCCTCTGGAAGTGCTTTGCTTCTTAAAGGGAGGTTGTCACGTCACTCCTCAGGCTCACCCAAAGCTCTACAAGACTTGCAAGTGTACAAGTGTGAAATGACACAATGAATGGGTGATTACATTTATCAATTATGCATTGGGGAATAGGTGAATTCGACTTGGGTAGAAAGCTTATGTACTGCAAGAACTAGTTGCCGCATAGATATGCCATTGCTCCCACACAATGATACTCCAGCAATGAGCTACTTCTCACTCTTAACTAGTTTGAGAAACTTGCCAATAAGGCAACACAATCTTTTTAATTAGAGTCAAGTCAGCCTTTCACTGTACCTCTTCCCTGCTGTGGCATCATAGTAAGAATCAGGTCTGATTTTTTGATAGAAGGCACTAAGTCAAAGGATTTCATTTTTTCTGACTGGACCAGATGTTGCCTTTGAAGCACTGGCTTATTCAAGGAGACCAGAAATTAATCTTCAGGTTCACTTAAAACTGATGGACCCACAGCTGAAACCTGAAGACTGCTGTCATTGCCTGTACAGAATGTGGCACGTACTTGGAGTAGGAGGAATGAGCTCACAACTGGGTAAAAATAGAGATAAAGGAGGAAAGCTCACAATTCAATAATATTTATGAATTAAAGACTTCAGAGTAAAATTAATATAAAATCCATACGCCTGAGCTTTTAATTAGTGATGATATAGGTAAGCAAAATCAATGTTTGAGACTGTCTTTGAAATAATTTCTACCATTTGTGCATTAAGAAGGAATTTTGACTTTAAACTGTTTCCTGATTGTCATAATGTCATTTTTAAAAGTCAAACGTTGTCTTGCTATACTCCTATTAAAGAGAATAAAATGAAGTCGTCTCTCATCTAAAAGTGCATCAGCTGAAAATTTAAGAGACAATATGTTAATAGAAGCAACAGGCACATAGCTGGAATTCACCATGTTTCTGCTAGTAATAAAATGGAAGCAGTGACTCCACTCTATGGTAGCTGATCGATGCAGGAACTCCAATCCTGGTAGCTGTACGATCATGTTACTAACCAATCCTGTAACTGGGCCTTGCTCTGTTTAGAAACTCCCAGTTACACAAAGAGTTATTTAATCGGGTAGGGCAGCTGAAGAGAAGCATTGTTTTGGCCCACTCCTACGCGTGGATCCAAATGAAGCATGAATGAGTTTGTGTAACTTTCCTCGAGGGTTAAGAGGAGGTCACTAAGGTTCCATTCCTTGGCCTTGCGCCAAGTCTTTAGAGTTGTGAGAGAATACCGCAGGCTCATGGGAGTTTAACTAAATACCTGCTGCATATTATAGTTCAGTCAGACGTTTCTACCAGGATCTAGAGTAATGAAAGCTGAAGACAAAACATAGCTGGAGCTCGGTGTTTTGAAGAAGAGGGGATTTGATAATGTTGCTTATGCAGGCAGATCTGAGTGTGGATATGCATTTGTAAAATAAAATGATCTGACTGGTGGGATCACAGTTGAAAGGGGCTACTGTTTTGTCAGATGGTAAGTTTGATGAAGTAATCATCAAATTAAATTGCTGCCACTTCCCACAGACTTGTGGCTGTGAATGAATGTAGAGGAACAGGTGGCTATACAGGCTGGAACACTGAATTCATTACTCCCAAGTTTCGATGGGGTGATGTCATGAGATGTTCAGTGACCTTTGGGGGAGAGATCTTATCAAAGCATGGCTTCAAAAAAAAATGACCAGCCTGAGGATTTTCTGGATATTTTCTCAGCCACCACTGTTCCATTACTTACTTTGAGAAACTGACTCCTACGCAAAGACTTCTTGTTCTTTATTTAAGCGTTTATTTACAGATAATGGGTGTTGCTGGCAAGGCAAACATTTATTGCCCTTGAGAAGGTGACCATTTTTTTGATTCACTGTGGTCCTTCCGGTGAAAGTACTCCAGCATTGCCGTTGGTAAAGAGCTACAGGATTTAGACAATAAAGGCGAGGCAATATACAGTATTTTCCCAGTCAGAAGGAGCATGGCTTGGAGGGAACCTGTAGGTGGTGGTATTCCCACACACCTGCAACCTTTAGCCTTTTTGGAGATGGAAGTTATAGACTTTGAAGGTCTTGTCAGAATAGCTTCAGCATACATTTTGTAGACAGCGCACACTGCAGCCACAGTGTACCAATGAAGAAAGTCATTGCTTAGAGTAAACAAGATGTTTATCAGGAGTATGAGAAAAGAAACATCCAAGTCCATTGGCTGGAATACCAAATATCACACGGAACCTCTCTCCAAAACACGCATAACTAAAACTCATCCATTGATGATAAACTGTACCTTCCCACGAACTCTTCCATCCCACTCAGAAAAGCTGCAAGATTGAGTTAAGCACCCACAAGCAAACAAGCCATTTGTATTTACAAGAGTCCTAAGATCAACTCCCATGGTCTTATACCCTTTCTACGTTGCCATTGCTTCTTTACAATTCCAACTGGGTTTGGGAAGGGAGTTGGGAAAGGATTTCTATGCGAGTTTCAATGTTAGTAACATATGGTATCTCTATATAATAATGTAAAAGAGGCTATTAATGAGTGAAAAGGGCAAGACCCTGCTCATAACTGGTATACAGTCAGACTAATGCAATGGATAATATGGCATGACAATAAAATGAAGCTACAAAATCCAGCACTGGTGCTGCAAAAAAATATTCATAGTGTGCTTTGACCAAAGTGACAGAGCATCAAATGTGCATTCACTGTTCTGAATTTTACCTTGGTAGTTACAAGAAAGGAAATTACTCACCTTCTCTGGATTTTGTTTTAAAATCCACACATGGACCCAGTTTTAGGCCATTTAAGGTGCTTGATTGTTGAGATAAGAGAGTAAAGCTGGTAGAAAAATAGTAGCCTAAAAACATAAAGATTTGAGCCTGCCCTCCAGATGTTCACAGTCGGCTAATTGGCCAGCGCAACAAGCAAGCAGCAAACAGTTGGTGATTTTCTTACCACAGGGAAGGAGGCCATTTGGCCCACTGTTTCCATGTCAGCTCAAAGGGCATTCTGATCAGTCCCATTCTCCCACTTATTTCCAAGTAACCTATTCTCTTTCACGTTCCTATCAACTCCCCCTGATTCTCCAATCACCTACCAATGCTAGGAGTAATTTACAGGAGCCAATTAACCTACAGTCAGCACATCTATGGGATGTGGAAGGAAACTTACTTGGTCACAAGGAGAACATGCAAACTCTACGCAGACAACACCAAAGGTCAGGATCAAGCTTTGTGGCAACAATACTGTACAATCCCTTATGGTCCAACATAAAGTCTTAATGCCACCCTAGCATAGTCAAAATAATGCAATCCTAAGACCTAAAACAGGCCTTCTGCATATACAGATAAAGGTATTTATGTCTGTTTGAAAACTCCTCTGCAAAACGCGGTCACACTGACAACCAAACTTCTGTTTTAATTCATTTATTCATGGGATGTGGAAGTCACTAGCAAGACAACCATTTACTATTCACCCCTAAGTGCTCCTGAGCTGTAAAGGCAGTTTAGAGTCAACCATGTTGGTGTGTTTGGAGTTACATATAGACCAGAGTAAGAATGGCACATTTTCTTCCCTGAAGAACATTAGTAAATAGATGCGGTTTAAAACCATCCAGTAGTTCTATCTACAAGCTTCTTTTTTTAAAAAATCAGTATTATTTAATGAGTTTGATTTAAATTCCCTCACTGTTATCCCAGAATTCTAATTATCAATGGATGCTGGTCCAGTAACTTAATCACTATGTTATTGTATCTCCATGTCTTCCCTGGTTGCTTCCACCTCATCCCCACACATAATTTAATACATGAAATGCAGGATTACTGGGGCCCTAAATTCCAGGAGCCTTCAACAGTGAGCTGCCTAATGAGACATTTTACTCTTAAACAATGAAGCTGACAGAGCTTGCTTTTTATACACAACTGGTATTGCTCAAGGCAAGGAGCAGATGGACATTTAAATACCAATATCTAAAAGCTGCACTGTCCAGGGCACACTGCCGTACCATTTGCTATAAGTACATCCTGCTCTCTGCCTCTCCATTCACTTGGATGGAAGTTGCTCTATTTGCAGTGAAGACACAAATGGAAACCACAGCAGAAAAAGTAAAGCCCTATCATTTCAAGTAGATATCCTACAACTGTATGCAAGTGCTTATTGTTGTCAAACAACCTCACTAATGCTGACAAACAGGGTTCTGTTGAAGGCTCCTCCACCTGAAACATTAACAATTTCTCTTTCCACAGATGCTGCCTGTCCTGCTGAGTGTTTCCAGCATTTTCTGTTTTTATTTCAGATTTACAGCATCTGCAGTTTTTTTTGGACTTGCATTTAAGTTTGGGACATCTGTAAAATATAAAAGATGTTTCTTTATCCCTTGCTTCTCTTTCCTCTCTCTTAATCCAGTCTTCCTTTCTTTCTCTATATTCTTCTTTCCACAGGTGATTTGGCACTGAATTCACCCGCTCCAATTTGTAGTTCCTGTTCATTCTACGCACTGTTTGTTTCACAGCTCTTCAGTCTAGCTGCATAACGAGACACATGGTTATCTTTCCTGTCCACTCAAGTTGAAATTGCCCTCTTACCATTCATATGACCTTTTCACTCACACTTCCAGCAATCTGGCCTGCAAAAGGCGTAAATGCTTGAACCTCTACAGGGGAGTCCAACTGAAGGCAGTGACCATTGGTTGCCTGCTGCAGGAAATATCCGATAAATAAAACTTTTCCTTTATGTAGGAAGAAAATAACATTTTCAGTATATAACTGTAAAGTACCGATTAAATACTCAGCAGAGTGACAGTCACAAATACTAGAGAAATGTTATCAGGCCCTTTATTGTAAAACACATTGACTGACATCCTAAAATAATGCAATGAGGTGTTTATTTTGCTCTTGATAGTAATTTGATCAAAATGGCTGTCAGTGCAATTTTAAGTATCAACCTTATCTTTTGTTCAGGAAAGTATCTTCAATGAGAATGAGAATAAATGCAGGAAACATTATTAAATCAATGCTCTCAGGCAAGCATTTACTGCATTTTTGTGCACAAAACATTCCCCTCTTCTTTTGTACTCTGAGCCACTATTTAAGTCAACCAAAATCAATAAATCAATAAAAACCTTTCAGCTTCTCAATCTGTTGCCCCCAAAAAGGTGATTTTTGGGTGTTTTGTCATTCATAAGCTTTGCTGACAAATCCTTGACATCATCCACAGATAAAATTGATCATCTTTTCTGTTTCATTAAAGGACAGATAGAAGGGATTGTGTCTCTCTAGTGTCCAAAAATTGGGGATAGAGAAAGGGACCTGCCAGGAGGTGGGGACATCAGCAGCTGAAGGTATTAGGAAGAAGGTCAAGTTCAAAGGTCGCCGGTCAAGAAGGTTGTCATCAGTTTCTCACAGCTATCAGACTGTGCAAGCAGCTGCTTCTTATTAGCAAAATCCCTCATGCTGTAAAGGGAGACAGCCTAAATAGGATGCATTGTAGTTGAAAAGCTGCCTAGGAACCCCTATGCCTGGGTGTGGGTCAGTGTATGCAATAATCTTCACAACTGATCTATCTCGCTAAGGTTGCCTTCAGTCACATCAATACAATTCAAATTTATAACTGTCTTCTAGTCTTCTTTCGACACTTTAGTTTATCCTTCCAAGAATGAAAGAGATCCAGTTCCTCCAATAGGTCTACATTGACCTAGGTTTGAAGACCAGCACAATTCCTTTACTTTGATTTTTTTTTGGAACCGCTAAGGTTAAAAATAAAACAAGGTTCAGAATTTGGGGCAGCATTACGGCTGCAAAGAGAATCCTTAGCTTTTGATAAGTAAAGGACAGAATTCTTCCTCGATCATTGAAGTTCAAGAAAATGTTCAGCTTGTCTTGGGTAGTATCACTCAGTTACCTGAGTTTCCTGCATAGGACAAAATTTTTAGGATTTGTAGAAACATTTCACAATCGGACTTTTAAAGTAAATTGTCTTTCAATCCTACTTTTTTACTTCTGCATTTGACTTTGAGTAATATGAGTTATTTGATGTAACAATGAAGTATTGAATACACCACACACACACACACACACACACACACACACACACACACACACACACACACACACACACACACACACACACACACACACACACACACACACACACACACACACTCCCCAAGACATGATTACCACTCCTAGGTCTGATTCACTGATCTGAGTAGCATGGTCCATGTTATGCCTCATATTACAGGAACTTGATGTCAATTTTGTTGGAGTAAAGCCAACATAGTCCAGCTAATTCACCATAATAGCCATGATTATAGCTTCAACCTTCTAGTGTCCCTTCTGAGATCTCAACTTTTTTCAAATAACTTTGACTAACATCTGATATACTTGGGATTTATTAGTGAGGAAATAGAATACTACTATTCACTACTGTTTTGCTCAGCAATTTCTACATAAAGAGGGTCATAAAGTCAAAGTTCCACAGCCGTTTAGCCCACCTTGTCCATGCCAACGTTTTTGCCCATCTACACAAATCCCATTTGCCCATATGAGGTCCATAGCCTTCTATGCCTTGCCTATTTAAGTGCCTGTCTAGATGGCTCTTAGAAGTAGTGATTGTATCTGATTCCACCATCTCTGGCAGCTCATTCCAGATATCAACCACTTTCTGTGTAAAAAAAACTTTCCCCTCAGATCACCTTTAAAATGCCTTCTTCCCATCTTAAACCTATACCCTCTTGTTTACGATACCTTTACCATGGAAAAAGATTCTGACTATCTACCCTATCTATGCCTCTTATAGTTTTATATACCTCTATCAGGTCACCCCTCAGCCTGATCCTCTTATTAGAGAATCATAGCAGCTTGCCACTGCAATAAAGCTTTCCCTTTCTACCTCTGTGGCTGCAAGTTGTAAGCAAGCCATGTCGTCAAATAGTTCAGTCTCCTGTCATACTTATGATAGGTCACTCCAGCACAGTTCTTTCCATGTCATGGATTTTCAGCAATCATTTTTTAATTTAAATCCCACTTCCAAGTCTCTCACCGAGATTTAGATACTAAAGAAAAGTCTCTGACCTGAAGATTTGACTCTATTTCCCTCTCCCCGGATGCTGCTGGCATTTCCAATATTCTGTGTTGTTTTATCTGATTTCTGGCATCTGTTGTCATTTGCATTCTCTGTAATATTCTGGCATCCCATGAATAATCTCTCAATTAGAAAGCCCCATAAAAGTCTGGTTGTAGATTTAATGGTATCCTTCAAATTGGGTCACCCAGTCATCTGGCTTCTCTTTTATGGAGTGGCAAACCATCTTGGACAGAGTAGGCAGAATTAGATGGGCCATTTCTGGAATGCTATACTCTTCAGTTTGTAGAATTCAAGTCCAAACAGCATGAAGCTACCTTCTCATGCCAGGACTGGGGGTCTGAATTTTACTCTAGGGGCTCCACTATTTCCCTAGCTGTCTTATAAGTTACTTGATTTTGGGCAGTTGTGAGAGCTCACCAACCTGAATTTTAAGGACCAGGTAGGAGAGATGTAGTAATCTTCAACCACTCCTCACTCATCCATCTGCTGCCGCTTGGAAATCGAACTGCATCCAATGTTGAAGCAGATAAAGATTGCCCCCAGGAGTTTTTGCAGCCTGCCTCTTATTGTTTATCAGCCATGGATCAGGAAAGTCTTCACAGTGAGTTGGAAGGTTTTGGGTTCAAGTTGCATGTTATTAAGTTGAGCATAAAAAGTTTCAAGGGAACATTTGAATGGAAACCTAGAGTATTCTCCAAGTTAAGGTTTCTGAGCATAAATTCACTACTGACTTACCAGAGCTATTGATTATCTAATCCTAGGCTATTTCTTTTAGTGTTAACATTAGGTAATTGGGAGGTTAACGTCAACATTTAACTAGTCTGGGAGAAAACATATTAGTTCTTAGAAAAGCATGAGTGTTTTCTAAACTATGAGGTTTGTTTAAGTAGCATTCCTAATGTTTTACCTTCAGAATCATATCAGTGTAAGACTTGTTCAGTGTGTTAAAACTGAATAAACTGGAGACATGAAGTAAACAGGAATTGCAGTAGGTCACTTAGCCCCTCAAGCTTGTTTCATCATTTGGTTTGATCAGAACTGAACTTTGACCTAACTCTAACTACCTGATCTTGCCCCATATTTTCCTTAACAAAAGTCTATAAATCTGAAATGTGAAATGTGAAATCTTGGTTCAAATGTCATTTGTGAAAAAGAATAATGAACTTCTACCACACATTGGTTGTAGAAATGTTTGCTCACTTCATTTCCAAAAGGTCTGGCTCCAATTTTAAACCATGTTCTCTGGTTCTATACTGCTCAACAAGTGGAAACAGTGTCCCTCAACCCACGATCAATTTTCAAAAGATCTTGAAAGCTTCAGTCAGATATTTTCCAAGAACTGTAAGCCTATCCTTGGTAGTCCAGTTATCATTCTGGTAAATATTCAATGCACTCTCTCCAAAACTGATTTATCTTTCCTGTGATAAGGTGCCTAGAACTAAATCTGTACCCTTGGTGCAGTCTAACTAGAGCACCCTATAGCTATTGTATAACTTCTGCATCCTTTTTATTCTATCCTAGTAGATATAAAGCCCAGCATTTCAGTAGCCCTTGAATTTTTTCTGTAATTATCCATCAGATTTCAATGATCTTTTTACATAGAGACTTGTCCCTTTGATCCTACACTATTTTGAGCTTTTCACAATTTACAAATTACTCCAATACTTTATTGGTTCAAAGTGGATTGCCAATAATAAAATCCATTTCTTATTACTTTATCCATTTGCTACCTATTAACTCTCTGTAAATTTCTATCTGCACTAGCCTAGTTTTCTGTGAGTGTAAAACTTGAATACGTGACTCTTTATCCCATTGTAATAGTCATTAGTAAACACAGCAACTAGTTGAGACTGCATCAGAGATCCCTGTGAAATTCCACTAGCCATAAGTTGCCAGTCAGAGTGCTGGCTCATTACTGTTGTTCCCTGCTTCCTTTCTCCAGCAAATGAATTAACCAAATCATTCCATGAGCTTCAACTTTAGGTGGTAGAATTTTATAAGGAGCTTTATGGGATCCCATCTAGAAGTCCATTAGAGTAACATCTTTAGGCATTCCCCTCTTCAAGACTTTCAGTCAGATTCATTAGGCATGGCCTATCATCTATAACTTCTATTGGCTCACTCTGACCAGTTAAAGTTTACCAGGAGAACTCTATCCTTAGTTATTGACAATAGTAATTTCCCAACAATTGACATTCATACCCCTGGTTCACTCTTCCATCTCCGCCAATCACATGCCTTCTCGTGGCATTTTCCCATGCAACTTCAGGAGATGCAACATCTCTCCTTTAACCTCTTCCCTTCCCTCCATCCAGGGACCCAAGCAGTCCTTCCAGGTGAATCATTGACTCACTTGCACTTCTTCCAATCTACTGCATTGCATGCGGTGCTGACAGTGTGATCTCCTCTACAGATTGGGTAACTGTTTTTCGGAGGACACCCATTCAGTCCACCGGGTGACCCTGAGTTTCCTATCACTCTAATTCTCTATTCCACCTCCACTCTAACCTAGAGTGTGGCCTCCTGCACTTTTCCACCGAGGCCCAATGTAGGCTTCTCTTTGGGCACATTGCAGCCTTCGGGGCTCGATACTGAACTCAACAATTCAAAGTAACTGGCTTTTTCTCTTTGCATCAGAACTAGCCTGTTCAGCTGTAAGGTTGTCCATCTGTAACATTAACTCAGTTTTCTCTCTCCACCGACATTGCCAATGTGCTGGCCAATTCCTGTATTTTCCTTTTCATTTTAGATTCAGCAACGGCTCTGACCTGCTCTTCAGAGTTTTACATGTCACTTTGTTTCCTCTCCCTCTAACCCCCCACCCACCAACCAATTTACCAGATAATTCCATAAACATTGGAATCACCTCAGCAACCCTGGCCTCACCCAATCAGTGGTGTTCTCTTTGTCCAGCCATCTCTCCCTCACCCTTTGTGCAATTTAAAACTAACTCATTTTTTCTTGTCCTAATTCTGATGAAGAGTCTTTGATCTGAGGCATTAACATTGTTTCTCTTTCTACATGTGCTGCCTGACATGCTGAGTATTTCCAGAATTTTCCGTTTTAATCTGAGGTATGCATTTGGATTGAAGGAATACATATGTGAGAACAATATAATTACCTTATGCAGAAAATTAAAATACATTGGAAGCAAGATTCAGCTTGAAGGAGCTAAGATTTTATTGATCAAGTATTCTTCTCTGATGTGCTAGAGTAATGATATCAATGGCCTAACTGTTTAAGAACTGAACAATTCAAGGTTGCTTTTAATCTTTTTCTTTGTTCTGTACAAATCTTTTTAGTTAGGATTTATTCAAGGTTTTGCATTTTTATTGCAGAAAGTAGTCTTACTCTTTAAGCCTTTAATCTGCAGCTTTATTTTCCATGTATCCATTTTGCTACAGATTCCAGGCTACACAAGTATTTTGGTCAGTTTATGAAGACTCTTTATATCCTCCGCATCCCGCGTACAATCTGAAGTATAGGGGCCAGGTTGGCTCTGATCTTGTTGCAGTCAGGCACTGTGGTGTGGACTGACCAATCAATGCCCAAGACAGGAGGGTCAGGTCTCATGAATGTCCACCATGCTACAACTCTTTGGTTGCATGCTGACGCAACATCAGGCTAAACCAGTCCATAGAAAACTAGCAATGTGTGATTGCAAGGAAGGGGGGAATGGGGGAGTGGGTGCTGCAGTAACTCCACTCTCCTGGCCCCACAGAACATCTGTGCTACCAGGTTTCGCTGTGGAAAGTCTGTAGCATATGTTCCATTCAGTCTGTCACCAACATAACTCCCTTCTTCTTCTTCTTTCTAAGCTCCATACCTACACAGATTAATGAGGCAGCTCACTGGTCAGGTGAGTACCTCCTCCATCCAGAGGAAGTAACCAGGGAAAATGACAGCATGATGACAATGAGACAAAGCTTATTTCTATTAAATGAACAGAGTTAAAATGAGCTTTATGGATAGCACACACATCATAAATATTAGGCATGGCTAAGGTGGTACCACTGTTGGTTATGAGTTCAAGGCCCAGTCCTGAAAGTTTAGGATAAAAATCCATATGGATCCTTCAGGCAACTATGCATTGTTGGTGAATGAGAAACTTGCATTTGTATAGTGCCTTATTATATCCCAAAGTGCTTTCCAGCTGATAACACACATTGTTGAAGTATATCCTTTGTTGTAATGGAGAAAATGCTTCAGCCAACTTGCACATGGCCACCTTCCACAAATGGCAAAGTGATAACAACTAGATGATCTGTTTTGTGATATTGGCTAAGGGATAAGCATTGACCAATTCTTCTGCTCTTCTTTGAAATCGTGCCTCGGGACTTTTTACATCCATCTGGGAGAGCAAAGGAAACACATTTTAATATCACACTTGAAATCAGAACTGTAGTCAGCTCTACATTATAATAAAATTACATTAAATTGCACAATATTCTCAAATATTGAGCATAGTCATTAAAAATTTGGTTTAAATTATGTTACTGAATATAAATGTAGTAGGGAAGTTCTGTAAAACCAAACAAATATATGAGGTGGATTTGATTTTAGTATTATGATATATGGCTGAAAATTCATCTCCATTCAGTAGTGTCAGCATATTGTACTCTTGACTCCAAAATTTAGTTCTTTCATAGTTAATGGAGTAAGTTTCAAAAGCAGAGTACAAAGCAATAACCTTATTATTTAACACATTTAGTGCTACCAAGCAGCAATGAATTTCTAGGCAATATTACCTTTGTGTAAAAGCAATTAGCAAAATTTTTAAAAATAATGGAATAAGTGATGAGGCTTATAGTGATACAATGGAAGAAATATATTCTCAAATTAAGCTAAGAAAACATTGCTTTTATTGGTGTTGTCCGGAGTGTGATGACAGGGTAATAGATCTGGATTATAACATTAAAATCAAATTCCCTCAACATTTTTATTTGGTGCAGATAAGAAGAAAATGAATTGTCTCTCCAACAGTGTAGCACTCCGTCAATGCTGTCTTTCAGATGAGACATCAAACAAACAGCTTGGTCACAACAGGAATTACTTAATTGGTTGTAAAGTGTTTCAGAACAGGCTGAGTCTGTGAAGGACACTGTGAAAATGTGTTTTTTACATTTTCGAAGAAATGTGTCAGTTTATTTTGCTCCAACTCAGAAATATTAGAAGGTCCATAACAACATTAACTAGGTTTTAACTCAGAACATATATCAGTTTAAAAAGGTATGAACAAGCAACAAATGAAAGGTATATTATGAAACTTTGTCATTTCAATGAATTATAGCATAACCAGCAAAGATCACCATAAAATATAAATGCAAGTCAGCAATGATTCAGGTTGTGAAATAACACCCATGGTAACATGCTAGGGTGTGCTCACTGCTTAACAGCTGTCCCTCTTCACTTGCACACTAGAAAGAATAGTGAACTGAAGAAATATTTCCCTGGCAACTTGACTGCTACCGTTAAAATGGGGGCTGAAATTATCCAACTAAAGTGGTTCTTGTCATCATACCCAGGACAACACCAACAAAATTACGCTTTTTTTATATATTTTGCGAATGCATCTTACCTTCTATGGTATTGCATAGTTCATTGTTTTTTTAATTTTCCTACATGCTTCACAATGGATTACAATATTACAATCTAGCTCACTTTTGTTTGATGTATGCATACAGAAATTCAGATAAAAATGCATACAGATAAAAATGTTTTATCTTTTCACTGAAATCACCTGCTAAATTTATATTATAGTATGTGGAAGAAAGAAATTCAATAATAATTTCAATAATATTTAAACTGAATTTTTAATGAATATTTTAAATATATTTGTAAAGGGAGTGTTATTAAATGGAATATGATTAAAATGTAAAATTAATTACAGCTTTGATTTATGAATTTCAAGGTTTTCATGGATGACATCACAGACTGCCATGCCTTTAAGAGAAATATATTATGTGTTAGAATATTATCCATCCCAAATATAAATGCAGTCTTTTGACTATTGCATCTGTACATCGTTCACTGCCATTATCTATATGTGTTACCTATGGTCATCTCTAGAATAGACTTTGACACAATAAATTAGTTTACACTTTAAAACAATTTTGATTTGCTCCCAAGGACAAAAGCAAGGTCATTTGGATCCTGAGTGTTCTGAGAGTGTATCAGGGATACAAAACCATTTCTTCACACCATTGTTGTTCATATCCTCCAGTGCATCAAACTTCATTTCCACTTCAATTTTATCAACCTTCTGCTGTAGTCTCAAGGAGATAGGAAACAAGCAATGACACGAATTAGCCCTGAGATTGACTGATATAGCTTAGCACACCAGCTCAGAGGATCCTGGGTAATACCCTCGCCTCCTTTTTCCCCAGCTACATTCTGTCAGTCAGCTGTCAGAGGATGTCACCATTGCCTTCAAGATGACAGACAGTGAGGGAAAGCTTTTGATGGAGTAATTTACCAAATTCATGATACAGGGAGCATCAAAGATGGCAGCTGGGTGAAAGTTCAACTGAGTTCTCTAAAGAGTGTGTTGAAAGGTTTTTCTCGTAGATCACTACAACTGTCAGGTTTCAGTCATTCTCAGCTTTGCCTTCTACTTAGACCAGGATTTCTTTGAATATTATTTTAGGAGGGGATTGAAAATCAATGCATTAATTCTTTACACATTAGAAAATAAAACAGAAGTTTCAAAGGGCCTTTTTAAGCTTTAAAAACCCTCACCATTTGATTTTCTTGGGATAAACAGTAAAAATAAAGCAAATATCCTCACTTGGAGTTTGATGTGAAGGATTGCATTTGGGAATCTATGATCACAAAATGCACACTCACATCCTTCCAGATGAAAGTTTTTATTTTACACTGATTTTGCTTTTCAGAAATGAAATAACTGAAAACACTGAGCAGAACAATTAAGCCACTACAAAATAAATCACTGAATTTGGTATATAAAAACAAACATCTCTCCAACCTGAAAAATGATGAATGCCCCAAAACAGGACACTTCATTATGCTCCGTAAGAGAAACAATTAAACAAAGCTGATGGCATTGAGATAGAGCAAACAGAATCTTCTGTAGGACGTTTGGAAATTGGAAAGGAGTTAAATATAATAAAGTTTAAAACATAATGAACTGAATTTGATATCAAAACAGCTTTGAATGACTGTGATGCAGTTCTCTAATACAGCAACATCTTAACTCACATGAGACTTCACTGGCCTACTAAAAATAAATTGAAGTTCAAGGATATAACAAAAAGAACCAGGTTGGAAGATAAATTATTTCCCAGACACTGTAATAATGAACATGATTGTTTACAGTTACACTGTTCAGCACCCAAAGGATTCAGACAAACTCTTCAAAAAGTGTTAACTAGCTGACACAGAATACAAAGTGGGGGAAGTTGCCAAGTTAATCTATTGAAATGAATGAGATCAGGGAGCAATTCAATAGGGTCTTGGGCAGAGAAAAGTCTGGGTGTAGGGGTCAGCTGATGAGGGTGGAAGTCTCCTATGCAGGAAGAAGCTTGTTGGGCGTAGTGGTGTTTTACTACTCCTAACCATTTTTGTATCTGCATACTGTATAATATGTAATAAATGAAGACAGTCAAGATCTTGAAAATATCTTAGTCAAATAGTACTGTCTCTGTACTGACTCATAAAAGTGTAGACTTGGAATGTGGTGAAAATGTGCTTCAATCGGGCCATTTTCAGTAAGTTCCTTGCACTATGGTAAGCTTTAGTAATTGTGGATTCAACAACATAAATGGACAAGACACAGCTGAAAAGGATTGTTATTTCCAAAAAAAATCTCTAGATTTAAATTGCCATCTCGAAGAAATGATAAGATAATAAGATAAGATAGCTTTATTAGTCACATGTACATCGAAACATACAGTGAAATGCATCTTTTTGCGTAGAGTGTGCTGGGGGCAGCCCGCAAGTGTCGCCACGCTTCCTGCACCAACATAGCATGCCCACAACTTCCTAACCTGTACGTCTTTGGAATGTTGGAGGAAACCAGAGCACCCGGAGGAAACCCACACAGTCACGGGGAGATCAATATATTTTTAGATGACCCATGTTTTGCTTCGTTTATGGTGAATTTTTGATTTCTGTATATTAAACTTAATTTTTTTTGCTATTGACTGTGTGCGTGCTGTGAAAGAGGAGCACATAAGTTAAGAAACTGTAACCCCAAAGTACATGATTCTCCTTACACTTAAATGAATGCCTGGGAATTCACATTAAATTGCTTAGAACATACGGTCAGAAACAGTCCTTTTTGCCGTTTATTCTCCAGTCAAGCTCCTTCCTTTCTTCCTTCATCTATCAGCATACATTTCTATTCCCTTTGCTTTCATCTGCTTATGGAGCTTTCCATTAAATATATCTGCACTGTTTCTTCAACTGTTCCATGTGTTCTGTGATCTCATCCCTCTCTGGATAAAGGAAAATTGCCTCTGAATTTACTGTTTGATTTCTTGGTGGCTACAATACATTTTTGACCTCATGTTCTGCTCTTCCTCAGAGGAGTAACACTCTCTGGGTCTACTCCACCAAAACCTTTCATAATTTTAAATACTTCTATCACATTCAAGATAAAATAAGCTCAGCCATTGATCCCCTGGTAAAATCTGGAAGTTCACTTTTATCCTTATCAATATTCTTTTACACTCTCTCCAATGCCTCTACATCCTTTTTATAACACAGCAACAAAATGGAACATTGTACTCAGTCTAGCTAAGTTGAGATGTGAATTTAGTATAACCTTGCAATATGAATGAGTGGAAAATTAGGGCTGTGGATGTGCTTTTGTGAGCAATGTGCCAGTTCTTTTCAAGGTGTGCCTAAGCAGGGATTCAGCCATTACAATATGCTACACAACACTGTCTTTGTGTTAAAAATCCTTCGTGGGATGCAGAGAGATGATCTGAAATGGTTTTGAAGCAGAAGAGATCATACAACAGTTCCTAGCTAATGTCTGCTTGGTTGTCATTTGCAGTGTTTGCTGGGAGCAATTGGACAGTTAAATCAGGAGCAAGGACTGAGGAGCCAGGCTGATCCCCTGGGGAGAGAGCACAAAAGGCAGGTTGCCTGGCCGAGAAGCTGAATTTCAGGCTGTCTACAGTAATCGTGAGGTTATTCCTGGGGCGTTGGATGCCTGTTGTCGGACCAGAAACAGGTGAAGGACAGCCAAGTGTGAGCAGAAAATCACTCCAGAAGCAGTATTATCAGTGTGGTTGATCTTGGATTTAAAACTTCTTCAAATATAATGCTAAAACATGCCCCATTATTTAGCAGGTACAGATTTGGTTACCTGGACAGAATAGAGCAAAGATTTGCTTCACTAAAGGCGAAATAAAACGGGCATTAAACTTATTGTTAATGTAAACAAGAAGTCTATTTTCTATTAGTAATACTCACCATGGACACCTGAGAAATTTGATGGCACAGCTTTGTGTCAGATGTAGTTCAGCCTCCATTGGGAAAGGAGAATAATCCCCAAATCTGGGTCTTATACTGCACTTAGCACTTGTATAATGGCTGTAACTTTTACCACACTTGGGTATTCTATGGTAGAGCACAGCACGAAGAATACACTGTGGTACAAAACCATGGCTCTGATCCTATGATGGGTCACCCACAGTATCTGTCTGAAATTTTTCAACAACTTTTTGAAGTGCTGAATTTATGCCCTAGAAATTTGGATGTTTTTGGGCTTTTTTTTTCAGTACTGCACATCTGAAAATCTCCAGCTTCCAGTGTAGGATATGGCTGTGATCAGGGTTGGGTAGCAGTGAAACTTTGACCAGATATTTCTAATTGCAAAATACTCTTGGCATCTGATTCAGTTTTGAAACCAGAATCTCATCATTTCCCATGCAATGCCTCGTTAGAGTTTCTCCTGGGAAGTTAGATGATGATTTGTTGAGAAGCACCCTGTCACAAGGACATCCAAAACATCTGTGTTTTAATAGTGCTGCTGCCTCTGTGTCCCCAGCAACTCCTGCTTCCCCTCCACACACATCCTCATGGTCCGATATCTAGATCCTCTCCTGAGTGTCCAGACTCAATCTCAATCATCAATCACTGCCTCCAGTTTCTAGGCAACCACACATTCAGGTCCAATCTGTGGTCCCAGCCCAGATCTCCAGGCAATTCAGACCCTGCTATCCAGACTGAGGCCTCAATTTCTAGTCTCCACCCCTCTGAAAGGCCCCAATCTAACTCCATCCCACCAAACACCACCCCAACCCGCAACCCCGATCCCCACCCCCAACCTTCCAGGCCCTGGTCTCTGCTCTTAGGCTCCAATTTCTGACCTCATCCCCACCAGGACCCCCAATCCCTGGACCAGATCAGAATCTCTCTCCTCCCCACAATACTTGTAGTGCTAGCCCCTTTTCCAGTGTAAAATGGACAAACGGTAGGGCCTGATATCTGTGGCCTCATGTGCTGCTGAATTTTGCTGTGGTGGGCCTTTAAGGGTTACCCCTCACAGTAACCCTCTAATGCACTGTTAAGGGTGCGGATGAATTTCTAGGCCTATATCTGCATAAGATGGTTGCCACAATAGGGTATTTGTGGGCTTGAAATCTGAGAAACAGTCTAACTTACATATTTCATTAAACATTGCTAGGTTACTTTGAATGTCTATATTATTATTGCACCATTAGCTTTACTTCCTCATTTGTGTGTCAAATATCTGCAAAAACTATTGCAGTGGAATATTTGACACCTACCTCACATGTCTAGAACTAAGTCCAAAGTTGGAAATACTTGGGTTAATGTTTAAAATGGAGAGTTTCAAGGAAAATAAAAGGTGGATTTGCTTTTTCAAATACAAAGTAATCTAACAATTTGGATTTCTTCTGTTCAGCATTTACTGCTGCACCAAATGCTGATAGTTAATGATAATTAATGTAGCTTACAACATTGAACTTTGATTTTCGTAACTTCAAGAAGAGAAGAAAGACAGAGCACTTTTCCTGGTTGAACTGAAAATTACTTTTTCACACAGATGAAAACAATTTGTTACATTTTTTTTCTTTTCCAAGAAATGAAGCCAAAATGGAAAGTGAGTTAATTCTAATGAAACAATGTAAAATGACATCATTTATTCAGAAATCATTAATATGTCAGCATTAATATTTTAGCTGAAACATTGCCTGTCATTTTTTTTGCCTGCAATGACTGATAAATCTATAACAGTACGCTGTTAATTTATTGAATATTTATGTGTTATGCCATTTACAAAGCAGTCTGAAGTGATACTAACTAATGTTCTCCTGAAGAACATCTCCACAGAAATGACACTCAGAAAGAACTGTAGTTTTAAAAAATAATGTTCTGAAACTGGCAAGAAAAACAAAATCAATTGTACAAGTTACCTTTCTCAACTTTGATGCAGAGAATCTCTTAAGGATGGTGAGATGTTTTTATACCACAATTTAAAGGATAGGAAACGAACATTTTATTTTATTGAAGTAGAGTTGAGATGTTTAACATCTGTGTTCACTGAATAACTGAGGCATTTAGTGTCACTACTAAACATTGGAATATACACAGTTTAATGCTCTCTTGTATACTCAAGCAGTTGCCTCTGCTTCAGACTGCTATTTTTTCTAAGACCCATAATATCCCAAGAGCCTCTTTGAGTGAAATGCCAAGTTAATGCTGAAATTAGGGATTTATAATATGCATTTATAACTATCCAAAACCGCTTGCAATTTACTGAAATGATTGGGAACTGCCACTGTGGATTTTGGCAATAGTTTACAATTTAGAGTTTTCCTAATTACAAATTAATGGTTACTTGATAGTGACAAATCTTGCCTTGAGGTTCTTCAAGTTCACCTCTGAAGCTGGAGGAATCATTATCTGAATTGTAGCCTGAAATCACCCAAATGCATGTGGATTTACGCTGTTGCACTGTGGAGTTTCTGGGACAGCTTCACTCCGCTTCTGATCTTTTCCTTCTGGCAGCGATGGATATCATTATAAAATGAGGCAAGGTCCATTTTAATGTTGTGTGATGATTTCAACTGTGGAAGATCGGTAAATGGAATAAATTCCTAGAGAGATAAAGGACCAAGAATCTCCATGGATTGGATTGTGAGAACTCTCCAAGAGTAGACGTTGAATGGTTATTCATCAGCAGAACGGAGAAAACCACATTTACTTAACTTCAGTCAGTGCAGGATATATAATTTGGCTCATTTCAGCACATTTTGCCCTTGATAAAATTATTAAAGGAAAATTAACTAAAATAAACATTTGTATTGGATTTTTTTGTGCTGCTTTTTGATTGGTTGGTGGATATTGTTCAGTGAAATGCTTGAATCTTGTCTCTCTACGCAGTTTCCAATTTCAAACCACATCAGATTCTTTTAAAACAGGTGGCAGCTGAAAGAATAGTGAGAGAAACGGAACTGCCAATCTCCAAGGGAACAGCTAAATTCTAATTATACTGGTTAGGTTGTTCTCCAATTGTCAATCAAGGACATTCAGAGCAGCCCATCCAAAAATTGTTTTGTTGCCCATCACATGCCAATTTTCTAAAAGGCCATTACTGTGGAAGCAAAGTGATGGACAGCATCGGGAGTAAAGCAATCTGAAAATCTCAGTCTGCTTGGTGCTAAGAACAACAATTCTTGGTTGCATTAGACAGTCAATAATAGTCGATAAAAGGGAGGCAGTTCAGATCACATAAATGTAAGCGTCTGGTGTATGGCTGCCATTCTCCCACAGTCTGAAGTAAACAAGAACCAATGTAAAAGTGCCTGGAGGATATTGTTGCACTGCTGGTTAGGGGTTTGTACTTCCAGAGAGCAAAACAGGCTGGCAAACCTGAGTCACGCTAACCTGAGGAAACATATACAATAGCAAGATACCACAGATGCTGGAAATCTAAAATAAAAGCAAATGCTGGAAATGCTCAGTAGCCTAGTCAGCATTTATAGAGAGGGAAACAGAGCCAAGGCTTCAAATCATTAACCTTCATCAAAACATTATAAAAACACATGCACAGAATTACATTCTCCCAGGTGCATATTTAAATGTTAATATTTAGCAAGAAAGTTCTTTTAAAATAATGTATTTCAATTTCTGTAGACCATCAGCTGCCTTTATACAGCAGTAACCTCAAAGCTAAATTCTGGACTAATTTTTGGTGACAGTTTCACACCAATTGTCTAAGTTCAAGTGCTCCTAAGCTGTCCCAGTTTACCTGGTATGGAGTGTGCTGACACCTCAGTACCCTTACCACTGATTAACTGGGAGTAAACCCAGCTGGGTTTTAACAGCTGGATTTGCTTACAGACTTTATAAATGTGCAAGATTCAAATTTAGCTCCTGACAGTTTGGAGATACACATTGATGGTCAACGGTGAACTTAAAGATGGGATGTTAAACATCTTTGCACCAGTAGATTAAACCATCATCAGACGGAGTTAACTCTTTTTATCCACATATTATCCAAAATTTTTCATTTTATTGTAACAAAACTCCAGAAGTCAATGTGTTTTTACATTAAGGGTCAAGGAGAACATTAAGTCGGCGTTACTTCTGTTTGATGACTCCATGTTTTCTTTCTATAAATACGCTAAAGATACACTAATGAACTGCTTAACGTTCCCTCGGCCTGTTTGTTCTGTCTCATGAGATGTGACATTAAGACCAATTTCCTACTCTTCCCCTGCTCCTCCCCAACCCCCACTCCAATTAAATGACCAGTCACTTTTGCTGTTTTAAAGGCAGCACCTTTGGGTATTTCACCATTTTCTTTTTCAGGCTGTTCCTGAGGATTGAGCATGACTTGCTTTCACTTCACTTCCATGGGTTCTGAGTGACTGATAAGGCCGTTGTGTGATCTGAAGTCCCTACCACAGATGGGCAGGAGGTGTTTGAAAAGATGGGTTGTTAGTAAGGTGGTGTGGTCCTTCCACCATTTACACTGAGTTTCAATGTGCTCTCAATGCATGCATTCAACGTTCTCAATATTATTTCTTCTCTGCCTCAAGTCATCATGAGCTATGCATTCCAGGAGTTGGTGTGGGTATTGTATTTGTTAAGGAGTTTTTGAGGACATCTTGTAGGGTCCTTAAGAGCTTGAAAACTGACTTCCTTGCATCAACATTTCTGTTGCCACTGGCACTTTCTGGCCAAGTTTATGAAGACAACAGAGAAGATTAGGAGGTGATCAGTGTGATGAGTCATCACATAGGCAATGTTGACATCCTGTGGTCTCTCACCCAAATGATTGTGCTTGGACCAGAGCTGCAGCTGTCAGGAAAACAAGCACAAGACCTGAGCATTTCCACTGCTATGGCTGCAAACACCTAAGAGTTGATTCCAATTTGCACTTCATTGGGTTGAATTGCTATAGCCCATCAGAAGTGAATGGGCTAACAAATCTCAGATAGACTACTCATTAGAATGAAGTTTTCCAGTGGTTTTGAATAGAAAATCTAGGGATAGTGTTTCTATATTGAACACAATCATCCATCCAGACGCAAACTGGATCCATAATTGCTAACTTTGCTCATTGCAAAATCTGCCATGAACCAGCACAAAGTACAGGAGAATTTTGAGGCTGTATCTGGAATTTCCTGTCTTTAGATACTTTAGGCAAGAAGTCAGCTTCTGGCTTAAGGTTTGAAGATTGTGAAATGGGTTGTATTTATAAATAAGCTGTCTTTTCTGAGGATGGCTGCATCAAATTACCTGTCAGTGTAGGTGCATGCCAAGAAGAATCAAAGGAGCATCGATGGTTCTAATGCAGTCTATTGTTGCCCTGAAGCCTCAGTGCAGTTTTGCTCCAGAGTAGTGCTAGAGATGGCTTTGCCTTTTGCCCCAAGTCTTGAACCCAAGGAATAAACAAAACATCTCACCAGTGAGGATAAAATACAGACATTTTTTCATTTGTACAAAGGACTGTCATAACTCACTCACGCCAGTGGTGCTTATGAATGATGGATCTTTCACACTTATGAAAGAGCTATCATAACTCAGTGTCCCAAGTGTGAGATCCACCATGGGATAAAAGAGTTGATTTATGATCTTTTAAATACAGCAGCCCAGGTAAACCAGCAAATGAAATCCTGCTTGTTTAAATCCAATATCAAAGCTTTAATTTTCTGTCAGAACACCAATGTGTTTATGTTATTTGTAACCTAATTATTCTACATTCATATTAACTCACCAAAATTTGTTTGGTGAATATGGCCTGATTAATCAGTCATCTGCACCCTGTAATACTGTTACAACACGGATGGTGTTAGGTCTACTCCTAATGGCATCAGCTATGCCTTAAAGTTTTGAGTCATCCAGTGAGATGGATGGGACATTTATATCACCACTGAAAGAGGCAGCACAGTGGTGCGGCAATTAATGCTAATGCCTCATAGCTCCAATGACCCAGGTTCAATCCTGACATGAGTGCTATCTATTTGGAGTTTGCTTGGGCCTGATGGGCTGAACAGCCACATTTTATTGTCATAGTAAGTTTTTCAATTGATGCATGCTGACCCAAGGGACAAAGGTGAGGTTTTAGCTCCGAGGATATATATCTATCAAAGAAATGCTTGTTGATGGAATTCAGCTCTGATTTAGAATTAGAAGCAGTTCTGTCTTCATCATGGTACTGGATTGAGCTTTGTTTATTTTGTCTGGGGTGAAGTCTGCACCCCAAAATCGTAAACCTCTATTCATTCAGATAGCCACATAAAAATGTCTTTAGTTAAAATGCAATTAATTACTCTGAAATTGAGTGGCTTTTGCCTTGTAAGCAAATGTATATAGCCACTTGGGGCACAGCAAGATCTCACAATGATGTGAAGAACTGATAAGTGGTTATGATTGAGGGATGAATCCCTTCTGATAGTTCAAAGTCATGGGAATGCCAACATCCACTAGAGCGTCTCAACTGAAGGATAGTTAAATAATCAGACAAGATGCAACTGCACATTTATAAAAATACAAAGCGTGCCTTCATGAGTCTGGATGTTGAAAATCTACTCTCACAAATTCAACGTAACCATTTATCTTTCATTTTCCTCTGTGACACCTTTCTTTCCCTCCATGCCTAACTTCAATTGATAGTTTTACAAACCCAATGGAAAATCTGTATCTCACAACCTCCTGAATGAGTTTGGAAACCAATGGTTTAAGATAGTTATTATTGGAATGTGTATCAGGTCAACATCATCTGTGAACACTGTCGTCACTCGCTATGCTCACATTGGCTAGACGAACGTCTGCCGAAACAAATCTTCTACTCCCAGCTTAAAGTAGGCAAACCTAAAAGAGTCAGACAACAGAAGAGATTCAAAGACGTCTTAAAAGCCAACATGAAGAAATGTAACATCGACATCAACAATTGGGAAACCAATACCAAGGACAGGAAACTCTGGCAAACCATCATCCAAGAAGGAACAGTAACTTTCGAAGCCAACGGATGTGCAGAGTTAGAGGAAAAGCGAAGAAAATGGAAAGAGAGGCAGCAACAACCAAAGCCCAATCTGCCATCTGAAACTACCTGTCCTGAATGCGGAAGAACTTTCAGAGCGAAGATTGGACTCATAAGCCACTTGAGAGCCCATAAATAGATCAACAGAACGAAGACCATCATCCTCAACCTCGAGGGATAGCCACGACGACGACTACATTTCTGTCATTACAACAGTGACAACATATGAAAGTACATCACTGGCCATAGAGAGCATTTAAATATCACAGGAAAAGAAAAGGTGCTATATAAATACAAGTCCTCTTGTCTTTCTTTCTTCCCTGCAATGAGACTACTGATCCAATACACCTGGAACTGGACTGGCCACCATGTGTAGGTCAGTTTTACAGGTACTAATCTAATATTCATTGTCCAAAATTAGAGAATTTATGTCCTCTACTGATAAACCTGAGTTTCATTCACAAGGTGCCTATTTTTTAAAATTTAGTTTAGACTTATTGGGAGTAACTTAAGGGTGGTTTGGACCAATTGAAAGTCCTGATATTAAAAACCTACATCAGGAAACCCAACCAGTTCTGAGTTTCTAGTTTTAATGAAGGAGGGTTTCATGGACAGCAATCAATCTGATCTCAGACAGCAGAGTCTGGCACTGAAATCTTGTGGGTTAGGAGCAAAGAATGTTCGGAGCAAAAAACATTAGGAGATTATCCTCCAGGTCCAAAAAAACAAACGTGTTAATTACACACTACTACACAATTTCCCTCAGCAGCCTCACTGTAAATTATCCTTGAACATTGACCAAGCCTCCTCTCTGGCCCTCTCCAATTTCTCCCTAACCTCCTCTGGATTTCACAGCTCTTCCAATGTTGCATCCAGTAATGATTCTGTTTTGATCTCTAGCTGTTAAAGATATACGTGACCTCTGCCTGCATGAAGAAATAACTGTGGACTTCAGCATAATAATTGAGTTAAATGTTGATTGTACTCATCAAGTGCTGAAATTATAAGGCTATATTGCTGCATATGGAAATACAGTGCTGAAATGACATTAGCCTCTAATTCTTTGCATTAACATAGTCATTGTGAATGCTGCATTGTGTGACTTGGACCTATGTGTATTGCCAAGAGACAAGAGAACAGCCTTATTTCTGCTTTTGTTCACCAGGCATTCGCTCTTCAAGATCTGCCACACTATTGGTGGTCACAGTTACAAGGAGAATAGTTTCCCTTCCTCAGTAGTGCACTGCAGACTTAGCACATCATTTGGTGCCCAAGTCTCTGGAGTGGATATGAACTTACAACTACAGCATCTATTTACAGAGTGCCTTCAATGCAACAATATCAACTCAAGGTTCTTCATAGAAGAGCTGTTAAATAAACAACAATCGATACAAAAATCATTAAAGTGACAGGCCGTCAACTTGAGACATTACCTTTATTTATCTCTCCATAGATGTTGTCCAACCAGCTGAGTACTTGGAGAAGGTTTTTTTTATTTTATATAATTTAAACTAAAACTGTTGCTAAGCCACATATTTGGGAAGTTTACCAAAATCTTGGTTAAAAAGATAAAATTGAAGGAGATTCAAGGAGGGAGGAGAGTCAGAATAGTTAAGAACTTAAGGCTTTGACAGCTATAGGCACACCTGCCAATGGAGAAGAGGCCAAAATGGGAGGACCACAGATAGCTTAGTGAGCTATACATCTGTAAGAGATTATTGAGGGGTGAGCCATGGAAAAATTTGAATACAAGATAAAAATTTCAAAACCTAGTCATCCTTAATCAGGTGACAATGCAGATGAGTTATCACAAAGTTAGTGAGTGAATGGGATGTGATACAAGAAAGAACAGGGGCAATCGCATTTTGGATGACAAATTTATGAAGAGAACAAGCTAGAATGCTCAGGAGTACTTTGGAATAGTCGAGTCTAGAGGAAACAAAGGCAAGGAAGATAGTTTTATCAGTTGAACGGAGGCAGGAGCAAATTCTGATTATATTATGAAAACTGGAATAAGTGGTACACATAATTAGTCCAAAGTTCAATTCAAAGTCAAATATAACACAAAAACCACGATCAATTGCGAGCAATTGTGCCATTTATGAAATATGTCTGCCAATGGCTTCTGGGCACATTTACATCACTCCAACTCACGCAAAAGAGCCGATCATAAGTTCTTTCTCATACAATAGTGGGCTGATACAGATTTTCAGCAAGAGTACTTAGTCACAGTACAGTATGAGTTCACTTAATTTCAACATAAACTGATTTTCCAGAGATAGGAAATTTTGTTTTGTGATTTTAAGTGATTTCGTACTGAGACCCATGCCATACTTAACCAAAGATCTCTCAGTCCAAGTGCATGTAAATATTTTTCTACCCACACATTAAGAAGTAAATAACAGGATGGTTTTCCCAGTGGATAAACTTTTGTCTTCTTCAATATTGGAAGAGTAGCATAAGGAAGGGAGGCAAGCAGCTCCCAGACCAAACACCAGAACAGCTCCACTGGGGCACTGCACTTATTCTTTCAAATTCAAGTGTCAGTATATGAGCTCCACTGGAAGTTTAGACATACGTTACAATTGATCAACAGAGAAACCAAATTAAATTTGTGTGTAAATGGACCAAGGTATTTTAAGGGCTTTCAGAGGTAATTTCCCCTTGTAGTAACACAAATCATTTTAATAATTTGGGTGATTGCAGCCAAACTTCACACATATTATACACCTCACAGAATCTAGAAACTGTGTCATTCAAATCGATATTGTGTTATAATGTTCCATTGTTGGGCTGTGAAGGATGACAAATGGTTGATATGAACAAGCATCCAATGAAAAATAGAGTTAGGTATCCTTAGTTCTGTTTGTATATGCCTTTTTACAATTGGCACCAGTAATGATCCTAAATAGTAAGTTCTACCATTATTAAAATCAGTTACAGAGAACTATCATTAACACTAATAACTTTTCTTTAAATTCGTGTTCTTTTAATATGTTTGTCATCAGCACTCACTGTTTAATCAATTAACGTACACAATGTTGGAGCTATAAACACCCAGGTTAATAATTGCCGTTAATTCAGGCGCCTCGCACTATTAGGCTCACCATTCTCTCCAAGCCATTTCCAATATTGGAGTCATCAGCACTCATTGGATGCTTTAAAGTAGTTCTAATGTCATGTTAGCATATAGTCAGAGCACACCATTCTCAGCTAGCAGGACCTCCTGAGGTTTGTAAATAGAGTCATACTGCACGAAAACAGGCCTTCGACCCAACTGGTCCATGCTGACCAGGATTCCCAATCTGACCAAGTATTTTAGGCACTGACTCCATTTGCACATGACCAGTTTCCAGTGGAAGTGGTGTGGCACTTAACCAAGGCCCAAAGTAGTGTTGGTTGAAATAATGCATTTTTCTTTCAAAATTCATCAAAGACAGAACCAGGGAAAGGCACTAAAACAGAAAACTTTCAATTTTGAGAAGCTCTTGATGGTGACTAGGACCTTATGTCACTTCCACATTCTTTCCTTCCATTCTCTGAAGTGTTTGAGCAAAAGAAGCAAAGAAGAATTTGAATTGTGATGCAGCTAGATTACCCGTCAATGCATAAAAGGTTGTGCTACTAATGGATTTTGATCATCTTCCAAGTGTACCCTTCACAACAAGATCAAATACAAAAATGTCACCTCTTTAGCCCCTTAAAATGGGTATCGTTGAGTTATCCATTCATCTTTTTATATCACATTATTAGGTAGACTTACATCCATACAATAAAGTTGGCCAAAATATTAGTGTGAATATAAAATCAGTTGCCCATAAACCAATACATATTAAAAAGCAAAAGACTGCAGATGCTGGAAATCTGAAATAGAAATAAAATTGCTGGAACTACGCAGCAAGGTAGCGATATGGAATGAGAAACAGAGTCAATGTTTCAGAATTGTTCTGATGGAAGATGATTGACCTGAAATGTTGCCTCTGTTTCCTCCTCACAGATGCCGCTTAACCTGCTGGGTATTGCCAGTGCTTTCTGCTTTTATACATAATTCCTTTGAGTAAGTGGTTATTTCCCCACAATGCAAAACTGACTACACCCCAAAAGGGACTTAATTGCCCATGAAGTTTTTCAGGATGTCCTGAGGCTATATACATAAAGTTCATTTTACTCACTGATCCCAACTGGTCTTAAGTGTGAATCATCTTCCCAAAAGAAAGTGCTTGGCAATTTATTTTTTTCCAAATGTAAATTGTACTGGAATGCTTTATCATGTCAGTTATTGCATTCTGGAAAGAATAATACACAGCTTTCTGGCATCCTCCCCACCCCCATCACCAACCCCGCACACACACCCCAACATGAAAAGCTTAATCACTTTGAGGGGAGGAAAGGCTCCTGTAAAGCATATCCCTGCAACTGAGCTCCGTATTTGCTTTCTGACAGCCATTTCCCTTTTGTTTCTGCCTGTCTCTGTTTTGCTATCTCTCTCTGTATCTGTCTGTCTCCCTTGTCAGTCAGAAATGTTTTTATTTGTATTGGGCTCCATATTGCCTACAATTAAACGGCGCGTCTTACCTTTTTAAGGTTGATGGATGTGCCTTCTCATGCTAATGTGCCTTCTCCAATGTCCTTCATTTGTCAGAGATCATGGCCATTTACTGCAGGTCATTATTTCATTAAGATTTCAACAGAATACTTCCAATGTACAGTGAGTGATCCATTTCTCACACACACCCACCGCATTAGCCTCTGAATACTCTCATTATACCATTACTAATTAGAAATTCTCAAATCAACCGTTGCATTAAAAGACAGTGTGTGGAGCATATGGCATAATATCCTATTAATGAACACTCTAAATTCAAACTCAGGTCAGATGCTCATTTCATGTTCGTGTCACAGAGCAAGAGAGCGACCTTCTTTTAAAATGCATAATGGAGCCTGACTCGGAGAGATGATGCCTTGGGCAAAAGCTTAATTCTTTTTTAAGCTTCTCTCCCCTCTACAATTATAAATAAAATAATTTTTTGTTTTTGCAAAATAATAGTTTGCAGACTGGCATTGTCCCATTAATTTAAACATGTTGTAAATATTCCTTCTTATGGTGCATCCTCTTACGTTAATAGCATTAGCTGTTCTGTTGCTTGCCTGGAGAAACTTTACTGTTTTGGTGGATTATTCTTTATATTAATGCTTCCCCTCCTGCCATAAGTTCCTGTTCATGCTTGAATTTCTTTCTTGTCATTCGTGTATAGGTTTTTTAAACAATTGATTTGGCAGCATTTTCATTGAATTATACCAGTTTCATGTGTGTTTCATCTGCACAGTCTCTCAATTCCAATAATTTTACATAAGTTAAATGCATTGCTTCTGTAAGGAAGATAACTAAAATGTAACAGAACCAGTTACATATTAAACAGTTGAAAGTCACTCTTCATTTGAGAAACCATTAAAGGAATGTATGGTAAATATAGAAGAAAGTCCCACACCATCACATCTCACTGGGGTCCACCAGGTTAATAGACTGTAGAGACCATCATAGCCTGACTAAGGTCCACACCACTACATTGCAACAGTATAAATTAAACATTTATGAATGAGTACCTTAAATACAATGCAATATTCCCAACAGAGATCTCTACACATTTTTAGTTCAATTTAGAATGGCATTTGGAATCTCTTAGTGAGTGAAGTAAATAAAAATTTTTAAAAACTGCAGATGCTGGAAATCTGAAATAGAAACAGAAAATGCTGGAAACACTCGAGAAGTCAGGCAGCATCAATGAAGAGAGGAAAAATTAAGGTTTCAGGTCTGAGACCCTTCATCAGCAGTAAATAAGTTTCCTTGTAGCACGTTGCCCTTTTTTTGTGAAGATCCAAGAAAGAAGTGGAAGACCAGATTTGATCTTTGCTTTACAACTCCTTTTAGTTCCCTGCTAGAAATTTATGACGTGAAAGCCATAAAAATGAATGGAAGTTTGATTTAGTCGTGAATATTAATCTAAGGGAAATCTAGCTTTATGTGACCTCTCTTTATAAAGCTCTTTTGCCTTTTATGAAACATGTTCTTACAAAATTGATAAAAATTTTAAAACATAAAATTGAAACGAATGGCATTGGTGTAGCAGCTTTCATTATCTTAAAAGCCAGCAGATAAAATCTTATAATGCAGGGAAATGTGATATTAGATACACATGGAGCAACAGTCAACAGTGAATTCAATAACCCAAAAAACTGATTTTGGTGATGTTGGTGAAGGAATGAATGTTGAACAGAGAATTCCCTGTTAATTAAATAGGAGACATCCAGCAGACAAAATAGACAAAGCATTGGCTTTAGTCTGTACTTCCAACAGTCGAGCATTTCCTCAGTACTGCATGAAATTATCTGATATTGTGCTCTGCATTTAATTTACTAATAAGGATGTTGTAATGAATTCCAAACTTCAATCTGTAATAATACACAGGCCTGAAAATTCTGTTGGTAGTGCATGTTCTTTATGTGATTTTCCATTCAGTGGAAGTGTAAAATTGATTGTTGAGCATGATTGGCACATTTAAATCTGCATTACGTGCAATGGAAATTTGATTTGGATATTGCCATGCACATAACCTGGAGGTTGGAAGGTGTGATGTCATTCAGAGTGCAATCTCCATTTGACATTACAAATGCACCATTGTAGTGTGGGTATATCTTCAGAACAGCATGAGATTTGACCAAGAAACCAGTAACAGCAGCAAGGCCTGTTTCACTGTTATTTAAAGGGACAGTCCCTTACGTGGTGAAATATTGTGCAGTTGATCATAGAGGTCCATCACCATGAACTCTTCTCCAATAAACAGATGGACTGAATGTAGTTCCACATTTTGCAGGTAATCCTTCTACTTTGTTTGGGAGGAGGGGAGGTGCTCCCAAGTCTCCATATCTCCCACCATGATGCCCCATTTAGCGTATCTTTGGATACATTCTCATTATTTCCATGGAAGGGTTTCCAATGTTTTCACTCAGCTGTCTTTTAATGTAGTTTCAAGCCCTTGTATTTAAATAGGACACTCCATTTTTAAATGGACATTAGTTGTCCCGTGTAATATCTGTACATAATTTCCTTTCTGCAGCATAACTTTCTTGACTCGAAGCTGATCTCAAAATAGATTGGAACTTAACTTGCAGCTACCTGCCCAGAAGAAACATTTGGCAATCATTGGGGAGGTGGAATTTTTCCCAATAAGCCAAGGCAAACCCTGCCCACAAGCCCCACCCACCAGTTAAATCAAATGCCAGCAACCTGAGGTAGTGAGGATGTGAAGTCTGGCTCCATACTGTCCACAGATTGACTGTTAACAACTTTTCTTGTCACTCAAATCTGACAGCAAGCTCATCATCTGCCTTATCCACTGTCTTGTACATTTTAGAGACTTGGTTGACCTGCAGTAAGGGGCCAAAGTACTGTAGGAGTATGGCCTACATTGCCTCTACAAAATCCTCCAAACCCATTGGCTGAATATTCAGACTAGTTCCCTCCCAGGCCAGGTCTCCAGCAATGAAGCCTTGATTGGGTCCAACCAGCTCCAGTGAATGGGGCACATCATCCGCATATCTGAGACCAGACTCTCGAAACAAATGGTCTACTCAGAGCTCTGTCACTGAAGGACAGAGAATGCCCTGAGGAGATTCTCAAAGGTAAAATGCAACATCCTCACCGACTTCAAGGAATACCTGACTCCTAACTGCTCAAAATAGAGAAGACACAAGAAATTCTGCAGATGCTGGAATCTGGAGCAATACACAAAAAGTGCTGGAGGAACTGGAGAAGGATCATTTGGGAGTCTGTACAAAGGGACCATATGACGGCCACGTGCAAACAGTGGAAGGAGTGAACAACATTCCACAACAAACACCCACTCACCCACCCCATCAAGCAGTACCTGCCCCACCTGTGGCAGAATCTGCAGATCCTACAAAGAACATATCATCGCCTCAGAACTGAAGTGGAAGCAAGTCATTCTAGACCCCAAAGGAACTCCCCAAGGTGAGGAAGAAAAACAGGAAGTTCTTGTACACATTAATATGTAAGGAATTAATAGAGGAAATAGCCTGCCATTTTTACCCTGTGACAGGAAATAATTCTATTGAGAATGATAAAACTTAATTCACATATAAACCCTACCAAAATGAGGAATATGAAAATAATGCATTTAATAAACATAATTTCTTAATTCTTATGTTTCTTGTACTATAACACAGCCTCAAACACAGGGACATTTAATGTGTATTTACATTATGGGAGAGCATTAAGTCTGCCCTCTAGCAGAAACCAGGTGATGGGCAATTTAAGTGGAGCAAAAGATCTACCCAATGGCTTCATCTCTGATCAGACTGAGTACAATCTAGAATTACAGTTGGCCAATTGGCAGAAACCTTTCAAGATCCCTTCAAGATTTTTAGAGGTGAAGGTATGTAAATCTGAGTCATGTGCATCATTTGAAAATAAACATATTTTTATATATCATGTAATAGTTTTGTGTGTTATCTTCAAAGAAAATGGAGCATGTGTATAATAGCTTATGTGGTGCATCTAATCCCTCATTCTCTCAAAATTCGGTAATGGTTCAATTCTAAGTTCTAAGTTCATCTTGAGATTAGTCCTAGGCTATTGGGCTGTCTCCCATTACTTGAGATATTCCATTCCATCAGCTGTAGGTTAAAGAAAAGTTTGGAGTTCTTTTGAAATGCTATTTCATCAACCAGTCTGTGCAGAGTGGAAATTGAGTTACATGCAAAGAACAGAGGAGAACCAAAGGGTCAGACCAATAATCCAGTGCTGCAATAACTTACCCAAGGACAAACCTACTTGTCCCTCCAGTAACTTTGAAAGACATTTACTTTTTGCAGAAATATACTTTATACTTAAACTTGTAATATGTAATACAGCAATATGTCACCATTCACAGTACATTTCATTTCATTTGCTTACAAGATTTACATTATATCAGCATTATATCATATTTCCTTTGGCATTCATTTCATGATTGTTAAGTCCAGGAAGGTTTTCCATTTGTGTGCCAGTCCCTCGGTGTACAGTGGTGCGAGGGCCTTAAACTGTGTTCTCTCCCCATGGAGCCTATGTGACAGCTGCACCAGGTTTTGGTATGTTCCTCAGCAAATGGTTCTGGACCCTAAGGTGTATCAGTTTGCAACATTCAGTCAAAGTTCTTTCGAGGACCAGAAAGTTTTGGACAGAGCATCCCTGAAGACTCTTTGAAAACTGTTTAATTGTTTCTAACTGCTATGAACAACCACACAAAAACCGTTGAAAACCACATGTATTGGGACACAACCAAAGTAGAAGTCTGCCCTGACCACTGCCAATCTGAACTTGGGCCAACCCTGTGGTCTTCAATTTTTTAATCAAAACCCAACCTGAACCTGACATGGATAGTCAGGTGCAGTTGTCTCTGGGCTGGGTTCTAAAGTGAAGCCACATATTGGGAAATAGGAGCACATTGGCTATTTTCAGGCAGTCAGCTCCATCACATCCCACAGTACTGGGTCTAAGTGCATTTATTCTTAAAGAGCTGGCTTGGCCCAATCCAACCTGAACTGAAGCACTTATAATATTTTTGATGGTCAACCCGAACCGGACGTATCCAGATGGAACCTGCTGACCTCCGTCATGTAAACAGGCTCTAAATAAAATCATACCCAGCCCAGTCAACATTCACCACATGTTTGGCAACTGTTCAAGGAGGCAGCTCGCTACCTCAGGCAGTAAGTATTTGTGGACAAGTGAATTGGATAGACAGATGATCTGCTGGCTGATGTTGTTTGGGATACCAGGAAGTTTACTTTCTCCTCTTCAAGTACAACCACAAAGGAATTTAAATCTAACTGAGTGAACAGACAGCTTAATGACAGGCAACACTGTCAACAAGGCTGCATTCTCTGAGTGCTGAATTGATGCACCAGCCTAGTTTATGTCCTCATCTGCAGTAATGCCTCAAGTTTCAGAGGTATAAGGTAACTGGTTTGGGATTAATTTGTTGCTGATTGTCAGTGTCAATGCACATCTTTCTCAGAACTAATGTAGTTCTGTGGGCTAATTCAAGGCAGCAGATCTGATGTTTGAAATCACATTTTGCAAATGATCTACTCAGCATCGGGACCGCTGTACCTTACAGAATCATAGAGTCATACAGCATGGAAACAGGCCAATCAGCTCAACTCGTCCATGCCAACCAGTGGGCAACCTTCCACATTTATCCCATTTCCCAGAACTTGGCCTATAGCCCTCCAGGCCTAAGTGATTCTGGTGCTTATCTAGAGATTTCTTAAATGCTGTCAGTGATCCAGCTTCAACCACTCTAGCACCACTCTCTGGGTGAAGAAGGTCCCCCTCATATCCCCTCTAAATCTCCTCCCCTTACCCTCAATATGCATCCACAGGCATTATGTACTTCTGATATGGGGAGAAGTTCCCTGCATTCTACCCTACCTATACTCCTCATAATTTTACATACCTCAATCACATCCACTCTTAACCTCTTCCACTCCAGGGAGAACCGACACAGCTTCTCCAGTCTCTCTTCATAACTGAACTGCTCCATCCCTGGCAACATCCTGGAGAATCTCCTCTTCTACCCCTCCAGTGTTTATCACATCCTTCCTGTAGCATGGTGAACAGAATTGCATGCAGTACTCCAGCTGAGGTCTGACCAAAGTCTTATAAAGTTGGAGCATAACCTTCCTAGTTCTGTATTCAATTCCTTGACTAATGAAGGCCAGTTTCCTATATGCCTTCCTAACCACATTATCTACCTGTGTTGCTACTTCAAGGATCGATGGACTTGTACTCCAAGGCCCTTCTGTTCCTCAATACTTCCTGAGACTCTACCATTGGTGGTGTAGGTCCTAGCCTCATTGGTACTTCCAAAACATTTCACCTCACATTTGCCTGGATTAAACTCCATTTGCCATTTCTCAGCCCATTTCACCAACATGTCAATATCTGTCTGCAACCTAAGATTACCTTCCACACTATCAACAACTCCACCAATCTTTGTGTCATCCACAAACTTACTGATCTTATTTCCCACGCCCACATCCAAGTCATTCACATATATTACAAGCAGCAAGGGTCCCAGCAATGATCCTTGTGGGATACCACTAGTCACAGGCTTCCAATCACAAAAATAGCCCTTTACCATTACCCTCTGTCTCATATTGCCAAACTAATTTTGGATCCAGTTTCCCAACTTGTCCTGGATCCCATGGATCCTAATCATTTGAACAAGTCTCCCATGTGGGATCTTGTCAAAGTCCTAACTAAAATCCATGTAAATCACATCTACTACCCTGCCCTCATCAATACACTTCATTCCCTCTTCAAAGAATTCAATCAAATTGATCAGAAAGGATCTGCCCTTGACAAAGCCATGTTGTCTACCTCTGATTTTTCTGCCTTTCCAAGTGATCTTTAATCCTCTCCCTCAGGACTTTTTCCAGTATCTTCCCTATCACTGATGTTAGGTCTATAGTTACCAGGCTTTTCCCTGCCACCTTTCTTGAAAAGGGGGACCACGTTTGCTGTCCTCCAGTCATCTGGTACCTCACTTCAGTCCAGCAAAGATTTAAAAATCTCAGCCAGAACCCTAGCAATCTCTTCCCTTGCCTCCCGTAGCAGCCTAGAATAACTCCCATTTGGTCCTGGGATTTATCCACCTTTAAGCCTACTAAGGCTTCAATTACCTCTTCTTTATTAATGGAGACCTGCACTAGACTTTCACCTACCCCTTCACTGAATTCTCCAACCACTCTGTTTCCTTTGCTATTACCAATGAAAAGTATTCATTTAGGATCTCACCTATACCTTCTGGCTCCATGCACAGATTCCCCTGTTGTCTCTAGTGGGCCCTACTTATTCCATGGTTATTCCTTTACCCTTAATGTATTTAAAGAATCCCTTTGGATTTACCATAATCTCGAGTGTCAGTGGTTATTCATGACCCACTTCCTGTTTAAGTGCCTCCCCACACTTTTTATAATCTTCACAGGCTTCCCCCATCATTCGTTCCCGATACCTGTCATGTACTTCTTTTTTTTCTTTATTCAGCTCTCAATATCCCTCAGCATCCATGGTTCTCTATACTTGTTACCCCTGGCTTTTACCCTTAAAGGAACATGTTGGCCTTGCTATTTATTTATAATTTTATTTTAATGTATTTTGTCATATAATATATTGTTTATTGATACAGTACCTTATAGAGTATATGTAATCCATAATAGTATACCATATATCATTATATATAAATACAATAAATTATATTATATAATAAAATTTTATATGTAAAATAAATTGTAGATATACATAAAACTTTAACAAATTAATAATAAATAAAAATATACAAAATATGTTGTAATATAATTATAATATATATTATTCCTTTGAGTGCAGATGTAGACGTATCTGCTAGTAGATGCTTCCAATCTACTTTTGCCAGATCCTCCCTTACGTTAATGAAATTGGCCTTCCCCCTATTTAAGTCCTTTATTACTGGTCCATCCTTATCCTCCTCCATATCCACTTTAAGATATACAGAGTTATGGTCACTATCTCCATATTTAGTCCCCATTGACACCACCTCCAGTTGACCAGCTACATTTCCCAAGATAAGGTCCAGTTTTGCTCCTTCCCACCACCTACCTACTGAGTCACTACCTATGTGTGAATCAGTCTGATGTAAGAAAAAATCTGTCCGATATTAAGACAGATATATATTTATTGGTTACATGTACATCAAACATACAGTGAAATGTGTCTTTCTGCATTACTAAGGATGTTCTGGGGCAGCCCGCGCGTGTCATTACGCTTCCGGCGCCAACATAGCATGCCCACAGCTCCTAACCTGTATGTCTTTGGAATGTGGGAGGAAACCAAAGCACCCGGAGGAAACCCAGGCAGACATGGGAAGAACATACAAACTCCTTAGAGACAGCGGTGGAATTCAACCCCGGTTGCTGGCGCTGTAATAGTGTTACACTAACCGCTGCACTACTGTGCCACTATTATTTCAGTTTTTATAATGAATACTTATTTCAAAGTTGTTATGCATCATTATCTCTAATAGTGCATTGTGAATTTTGTGGTTCAAGTATTAATCATTGTAGTTTGAAAAATTTTCAACTGGTAATATCATAAAACAAAGTTCAAAGGCAATTAGGAACTCAAGCCTTAAAAGGAGAAGCCCGATAGAGTATCTATTGATATCATTGGGACTGCACATGTGTTGAAAACAAGTTAGGATTTACAACCAACAATCTATCTTACAACAATTAATATATATATTCAACAAGAACTGTTTAACCAGCATGCCACAACAAACAGTCTACAGAATCCATTTAAAATATCTGCACAAACTACATGAAACAGAATGTGATCTTAATTGCAGTAAGGTTTCAGAATCAAAAGTGTTTGATTTTGCCAGCAAAATGCTGTTACTGGTGGATAGTTATATAATATGAATTCAATGCATAAAATCATCTCCAGGCATTGCAGTTTTCAGGAGCAACTGATTAGGGAATTACCTGTCAGACCTTTGGTTCTTGTTGGCAACAGGCTAGTGCTGTTATTGTTTACAGCTAAAGCTCCACCTTAAGCTATTGCAATGGCTCTAACAATTTCACAATGAATCATGACTTATGTGTAACCCTGCTTCTTCTGATTCCACTTTGGACCAGATTGGGGCTAGCATTCCTGCCATTCAGTGCCATATCATGCAGTACGTGATCTAGGCCCATGGGTTCAATGTAAGAATGATACAAGAAATAAGAAGAAACCACTCAAACCTACCATTCATAGCTGATCTGATCTTTGGTCTCAATTCAATTTTCTTGCCCAATTGCCTTTATTCCCGTGAAATTCAAAACATCTATCCATCTCACTCTTAAATATACTTAATGACTTGGCATCCACAGCTCTCTGTAGCAGAAAATTTCAAAGATTTGCAATCCTTATTTTTCATATGGATCTTAAATGAACCCCTTTCCTGGGACCATGTCATGTCAGTCTAGACTCCCTCATCAGGAGGAAGCATCTTCACAGCACCTACCTGAGCAAGGTCTCTTAGTATTTATTTTCATATTTTGGTGAAAACACGTATCTGTCATGGTTCCGAGTGCTGGTCCTTGATTCGGCTCCATTGATGGTGCCTTGTTGTGCAGCACATGGAGTCCATGCACTACTAATCACATAACGACACACACCTGAGTCCCATCAGGAGACTAGCAATAAGAACCCTGGTTTCAGTAGCACTAGTTGCCAGAGTATTGGTCAACCTTTGGGTATATGTTGGCTCCTGGCTGCTTAGAGCTGGTAACTTGGGAGCAGTCCTGGTTTTGCTGTTCCTCCTAGGATATCCAGTTTCTGTGTTGGGACTCTGCCTCAGAGCCCTGAGGCAAGATTCCTTCTGGTTGCTGCCTGTGTTTGCTTCTGAGGAAGGATCCTGACTCCAGTCTTGTACCAGTGCACTGCATTTGGGTTCTCTGCGAGCTTGCTCTTTGCTCAACATTGTGACAGTATCACTACCAATAACTAAGGGATCTCAGGGTCACTGGATAATATCAATGCTGAATACTGAATGACAAGTGAAAATATACATCTGGACTGATTGCTTATGTTTTAAATCTATTATATTTGTAAACCTTGTGCTTGAAGATGACTAAAGCAATTTTTAGATTGGTTACTAAGTGCAGTCTTCACTGGTATGGAGTACAGAGTAAGTGGCACTGGCAGGAAATCTGTAGATAATCAAAATATTGTGAAATGTTATGATCTGGAACATCCTGCACTACAGCTGTGTGTCAATGTGGCACAGCAGGTATTCTGCTGCCTCCAGGTTTGATCCTGATGTCCAGTGCTGTCTGTATGGAGTTTGCATGTGGGTTTCCCCAGTATACTCTTGCATCCCAAAGGCTTGTTGGTAGGCCAATTGACCTGCCACTATCTGTTCTAGAGTTAATATACAGTTGCCAATGGGGAAGGTTGATAAGCATGTGAGAGACAGTTATAGGGAAATAAGGTTTGGTGGGGGGGGGGGGGGGGAAGGAATGAGACTAATGGAAATGTTCTAAGAGCCACCATAGACTCAATGAACTGAATGACCCCCTTCTGTATGGAAACATGATGTGCCATGGATCTGTGGATGTTCCAATGGTAAAATTCCACATCTCAGCTGTGATGTCATGGGAGGTGATAAATAGTGTTCCCACAGGAAAAATGAGTGATTTAGTGGGGAAACAATCTGAGGTTGTTCTTGCATGACTGATTTAGAGGATGACCTCTAAGTATTGTCCTTGAGGAATTATTAAACCTAAGGGTGTAAGGAAATTGAATGAACACACAAATATTAGAATGGTAACACCTGGCTTAATTTGGGAGCAACAAACTAAGTAGAATGGTGCAGGTGTGAGGATGACTACACTGGTGTTTGCTTGACTGCCTTTTGGGGGTCAAGGGGTATTTATGCAGAACTATTAGGAAATTAAATGGATGATGTAAAGTCAATGATGTGGTAGATTAAAGCAAATCCTTCCACAGATAATTTAATGGGGATAGATTAAAGCAAATCCCTCATTTAATGGAGCTTTCCCCATTCCATGCTGTTTTTTTATAAATTTTGCTCCAAACTCTGCTACTTCACATCATTGAACTCTGTCGGTAAAATGTCTGGGTCAGTAGCACAGTGTGATAATGAATCGCCAGCTTGTATTACACATTCATATCAAAGTCAAGCATAAAGAAATGAATTGAGAGTAATATTTTCAGCTCAAACCCTTTGTAATTGATATTTCATTTCAAGGGATCCTGTTGTAGTGTTTGCTCTTTTGGGTAAAGCAATAAAGTCAGCAATAGGCTATTGTGTGCAGAATAGAGGTTACATGGGCTCTCATATTCAGAGTCTATCTAGGAAGGTTCTTGTATTGTTATTGATTTTTCTTTTGAAGGAGGATGTTTCTTGTGACTTGCTGATTTGGCTCTGCTAAATTTTGCATTGATTTTCCCCTTAGGGTGTGACAAACTTTACTACAGTACAGTTGGAGCCAAATATCTGATTTATATAGAACTCATAAATTCTTATTGCAATAAAGGTGAACAATCTCAGGGAGAAATCAGGCTAAGCCCAAGCCATTGTTCAAGTTGTAACTTGGACTGGATTTGATTGACCAAAAAATAAGAGAAGGCAGAGACTAGTAAATCGAGATATAAAGAATTCTATGGCTTTTGACACTTTGGGCTGAGATCCTACATCAGGACTGAGAGGAAGCCAGTAAAGAGGGGAAGGGATGAGACGAGCCATGAGGTGATTCTGTTTCAGGAGTCTGGTGTCATGCATGACACCAATGTGACCCACCTGATGGAGCTGACTGAGTGCAATTAGGGCCTCAGTGCTGGGGATGTTAGCCTGGGGAAGGCTGCAGATATTGGTTCACTTATTCTTCCAATGGATTTGGAAAGTTTGTGGAGACAGCATCAGTGATATCTTTCCAGTGCCTTGAGGCACCTGCTGTAGGTAGTTCATGTCTCAGGTGCATTGTGGGGGGCAGGGATCACTTCTGTTCACTAGATCATGATAGATTTGAAGTCTTGATCTTCAAACACCCTTTTCCTCAATTGATCAAAGGCATTGCTGGTGCAAGGATTCACAAGACTGTCCACATTGCCTGTGTCACAACAGGCACCAATGTCTGGACTGATCAGCACCCAAGTTACTCCATTATCTCCAACAGGTTGGACCCAAAACATCAGCATCAACAGAAACATTGTTGCAAGAAGATGAATGTTGAAGGACCCCACAAAGACAACTCTTCTCAGAGAGCACCTCACAAATGACCTATCGACACAGCCAAAAGAAGGAACACTTGGAAGACCTCTACATGGCAACTCCGTCCTTGAAGTGAGCACCCTTAATCCATCCCACAGCTGGCAATTTGGCCCAATGTTACCACAATCTCAATGTTCACATTTGGGAAGGGAAGGATATAAAAGGGGACCACAGGGATATCATAATCATGACCACCTTCAAGAGAGGAGACAAACCCAACTGTGGTAACTACAGATGGATCTCCCAGTTGTCCACTACAGGGAAAACCATTGCCAGGTTCCTCCTCAACAGCCCCTCCTAGTGACCTAAGGGCTGCTCACCAAATTGCAATAGGGATTCCATCCATCTACACACACACAGTGGACATAACCTCCACAGTACATAGCTCCAAGAAAAAAACAGGAAGCAGCATCAATCTCCATACATTGCTTCTTTTGACTTCACTGAAGCCTTTGGCTTCATTATTTCCAGTGTCCTGGTCAATATTTATCCCTCAATAACATAAAAAAATGTCATTGTATCATGAGCTTGCTGTGCACAAATTGGCTGCCAGGTTTCCAGTATTATAACACTTCAAGAGAACTTTATTGGTTAGGATCATGAAAGCAACTATATAAATGCAAATCTTTCTCTAGTTGACAACCACTAGCAGTTGTCACATTTATTATAACTAAAATAGTGAGTCCTAATCTGTCATTGCCCATCATTGGCTCAGTTTAACCTTGAAGTTATTTAATCTGTACTGGAAAAGTTTTCATACAAACTGTTAAAATGCCCCTATCACTACTTTGAACATTTTTGTTCTTGGTTCACAAAACCTCTCTGCCTGATCCCTCGAGTTGATTTATGGCTGTACATTGTGCAGGCATTCTACATTTGACACCAAGGAACTGGAGGTTTTGCTATCAAAATTTTACAAGCTCATGGGGACTAGCAAGACAACTCTAAGGATTTATGTCATTTGATGTGAGCTCATCTAATGGAGGCTGAGATAAGACGAGAGTAAGTGTTTGGTATAACATGATACCAATGCAATCTGTGACCATAAATTTGGTTTGGTAAGAATATCAACCAATTTTGACTATATACATGGCCAATGAGCTCTCATCTATTTTGAGGGGCATTTTCCATTTTCGGAAGTGGTATTCTTCCAAATGAGGCATTAAACTGATGGCTCACCCATCTCTGCGAGGGGACGTAAATTACATGAAGGTGTAGTCGGCAATCTGAGATCTGCTCCTGCTTTTGCTCCTATTTTGCCAATGGTAATTTACACTGAGGTTTCTTGCCAATCTCATTAGCTTAGGCTCGAATGCAAGGATCAGCGTAAATCAGCTTAAACAATCAAGGTTGGTAAAAAGCGGAAATTCACACAATATATTCTTTCTCTAACTACAAAAATTAATGTTTGAAGTTATTTATGCAGCATTGGTACAAAATATTCATAGTATGTTTAAAATCATGGAAGCTTTCTAATTTTCAACATAGTTTATACATTTACCCAGAAGTAGAAAATACAGTTTGCATATCAGTAAGGAAGATTTTTTAAAGTAATATACCAGAAATATCACTTTTATTTCCTGGTGCACATGAAAATATAAGTGTCATTTTGCATGTTTTGAATCATGAAAGTTGGGGGTAGAGGAGGATTGATGAGTACATTGGTAGTTTGATAACCATGATACATCACGATTTAGTACTCAGTGAATGGGTGTAAAAGTGAGAAGATTCAAGTTCAGGTGTAACACAATTACTTAAATTTCCTGCACTGCTTTTACTTTGACTTTGATTTCACTACCAATTCCTCATATCAGAGTGCAAATTCACAGGAAATTCTGGATCAAAATAGCCAACAGTATTACAAACAAGGAGATTCCCCCAGTGTTCAGACCAGCATTTAACCCCTTAACCAATTTCACGAGAAATATACTGACTTGTCAATCACTGGTCTGCCATTTGTTGGATCTTGCTAAGCACAAATTGCCTGTGGAATTTGCTTACCAAGATTATAGTTTATTTTCAGAAGGCCTTTGACAAGGTGCCACACATGAGGCTGTTAAACAAGATAGGAGCCCATAGTATTACAGGAAAGGTACTAGCATGGATAGAAGATTGGCTGACTGGCAGAAGGCAAAGAGTGAGAATAAAGGGGGCCTTTTCTGGTTGGCTGCCGGTGACTAGTGCTCTTCCACAGGGGTCAGTGTTGGGTCTGCTACTTTTTGCATTATATGTTAATGATCTGATGATCTGGATGACGGAATTGATGGCTTTGTGGCCAAGTTGGCAGATGATACAACGATGGGTGGAGGGGCAGGTAGTGTTGAGGAAGCAGGGAGTCTGCGGAAGGACTTGGACAGGTTGGGAGAATGGGCAAAGAAGTGGCAGGTGAAATACAGCGTAGGGAAGTGTATGGTCATGCATTTTGGTAAAAGAAATGAAGGCGTAGACTATTTTCTAAACGGGGAACAAATTCAGAAATTGGAGGTGCAAAGGGACTTGGGAGTCCTAGTGCAGGATTCCCTTAAGGTTAACTTACAGGATGAGTTGGTAGTAAGGAAGGTAAATGTGATGTTAGCATTCATTTCAAGAGGACTAGAATATAAGAGCAAGGATGTAATGCTGAGGCTTTATAAGGCATTGGTCAGACCACATTTGGAGCATTGTGAGCAGCTTTGGGCCCCATATCTAAGGAAGGATGTGCTGGCGTTGGAAAGGGTCTAGAGGAAATTTACAAGAATGATCCCGAGAATGAAAGGGTTAATGTATGAAGATCGTTTGATGGCTCTGGGCCTGTACTCACAGGAGTTTAGAAGGGGGGATCTCATTGAAACTACTGAATATTGAAAGGTCTGGATAGAGTGGATATGGAGAGGATGTTTCCAGTAGTGGAAGAGTCGAGGACCAGAGGGCATAGCCTCAGAATAGAAGGACATCCCTTTAGAACAGAGTTGAGGAGGAATTTCTTTAGCCAGAGGGTGGCGAATCTATGGAATACATTGCCACAGACGGCTGTGGAGGCCAAGTCATTGGGTATATTCAGAGTGGAGGTTGATAGGTTCTTGATTAGTAAGGGTGTCAAAGGTTATGGGGAGAAGGCAGGAGAATGGGGTTGAGAGGGAAAAATAAATCAGCCATGATCAAATGGTGGAGAAGACTCGTTGGGCCGAATGGCCTGATTATGTTCTATGTCTCTTGGTCTTATACTGGGTACACATCTGAAGAAATCCAATGACTCAAAACTGAGGCAATGAAAGGCCGTCTGGTCGCTATTCCCTTTAAATGTTGATTAGATGATATAAGTTGTACCTTTCATAGCCTGAGAACAGAGCTTACAGTCACATCCACTTTAGGTAGAATGGAAAACCCCTTATATTAAGTTGATCACTCCATTATATCTGAAGAGTTTATCAGGTCTGTTGAAAGTAGTCATGTTGCCATTTCCCCACCAGTCCCATTCCACCCAGCTTTCCCCTGAATCAAATCTTGTCTGTTCAGTATGCCTACTGCATGATTGTAAAAATGGGGAAAACAAATCATCAACTCAGTTCATGTGATATGGCAAATTGCTAACAACAAATCTCTCCTATTGTATCTGGCATCATTATGGTTGTTTGATAGAAATGCAGCCTTGAAACCCTTCCTCTCCTGTTTTCTATATTGATAATCCAATACTCATGGAGCCAAACCAATGTCATGGTCAGGCACAAATATCCTTTTTAAAAGGAGTCTCTCTATCTAGACAAATATCACTGAGATTTTATTAGTTTCAGTGTGCTAGTAGGACAGCAATATCCAATTCATGTTCAATTTTCTCTCCATAGCAATGGCTTGATAGTTTTCAAATGTATGCAATGGAGCTCCGTTAGTGATTCATGTTTTATCAGCTGCAGGTAGAACTGTTGAATTATGTGTCTCATGCTAGAGGGGTGGCTAAGTCCTCAGAAAAGATGGATGAGAAGTGAAAAAAGCATCTTGATCCGCTTCCCCTCCCCCTTTTCTCCCCACTTCCCAATCCTTCACCTGGCCACTGCAAAGTCAACTATTATCGAATTGACTAAATGACAGTGAATTTGGTCATAAGCCTTGGTAGGGTCAGAGCGCTCTATAATGGACACCGCCAGGTCATTCAAAAGGACAGAGTATGGATAATGGCTGACCACATTATTGTTCCCAAGCCGCTCCTCAGAATCCTGACTCCCCGTTCCCCTCTCCCCTGCACCCCATGAGATGGAGCCCAGACCTACCTATTCTCCTCCACTTGTCCTGTGGTAAAACAAGCATGAAATGTGTAAGGCCTATTCTTCTCTGCCTGACACTTTGAGCCTCATACACAACAGAATCTTGCAGTGGCAGCCTTCAATAAAACATTTTTTGCATGCCTTGTACCAACCATTTAATGTTACTTTCTGGGAACTGGAAAGTTTTTAGGCTAACTTTCCTTATCAACAATTATTAACAATATAGTGGCTGGAAGATAAATCCAGTGGGATGTTTAAGCAATTCCTATTGCTTTAGATCTGTTGGATAATGTTGGATAATGATACTTTTCTTGTTTTTTTCCCTATTCAATCCACTGCAAGAACACCAGCAGAGGGCTTGCTTTGGCTGTTTGGTGAAACAGCTTTCTCTGTGTGAGTGAGGAAGTAACTTTCTGAGGAGAGTTTAAGTACGAAGTTAGCTGTGACTGGAGACCCCTTCACACCTAATTTCCAGTCTGACTTTGTTCAGCTTACTTTACTTTCCCTCCCTCATTTATGCGGCTGACACTGGAGAAGGGCCTTATCTATTCAGTGTTCTTTTGCATGACAATGTGTGTGTATAGTCTATAGCACTCTGACCCCACAGGTACACATGGGTTACCATGCGTGCTGCATGGTAACTTCTACCGCATTGAGCTAGTTGCTTCAACAGGCTTTATCCACATATAACTCTTGTCAGTTAAGGTCAAGATCAACAACAGAAGAGAGCTTGCTGCTTTCTGATTTCATTTCAGGAAACTCATTCTATTTACACAGAGTGCTATAGTTCAGATTAGCCCTGAAGCTGAAATGAATTTGGATTAAAGAGCTCTCTATAAATGGGCCTTCAGCACAAGCATTTCAGACGACTGAGGGATGCATTGAGGCATCAATGGTTTTTGAAACTGTCTTCAAATGGCAAGAGATTTAGCCCTTGATTTGAGACTTTCCAGCTAGAGATTCAATAGCAAGACTCCAGTGCATTCAATGAATTGTTGGATAATGTTTAAGATTGCACCGTGATAAGGGAGTTATGTAATATTTTGTTAAACAGTTATACCAAAGTCACATAAAAGCTGCTCTCAGTTCTTAATCAGGATTGATAACACTGGTGAATCACTGCAGCAAACAGTATTTCATTACAGTTTGAAATGTGTCACACTAATCAAACAGCTGAGATCCTCACTGCACTTTTCCAGCTTACTCTAATCAATCCACCGCACACTGTGGCATTGTGGACAGCCCCATGATAATCAAATAGTGTCCGGACCAACACTTAACAATCGAACAACATCACTGCAAGAATCACTTTTCTTGTTGTTTATGTGAGTTTACACTGAACATGTCTGTTTTATCCATTTACGGGAAGTGCCCAGCATTGACAAGGAGAGCATTTATTGCCCATCCACGTGCCTTGGGACTGATCAACTTGCCAGCTTGCCAGGGTTGTTATAAGTCAACCATGTTGCTATGTGTTTGCAGTCACCAAGGGAGAAAGATTTGCTTCCTCAAAGTAGATTATTGAACCAGGTGGATTTTTAGGACAATCTCAGTAATTAATCTTTTTAAATGCCAGCTTATTTCATTCACAGAATTTAAATTTTTCAATTACTATTGTTGGACTCGAACTTGTTCTCCAGGTTTCAGCCCTCTGGATGACCAGCCCAGTAATTTACCCACTATGGTACTATGCCAGATAATCCTGAATGCAGCAGATGTGAAATGTGCTGTGCTCAGAGTAAACCTATAGCTGATTTGGATCATAAACCAGGCATTGGGCCTTTGGTTAGGATACTCAGGGGGCTAGGTGTCTGTTTTAGGCAGTTGCTATGGACAATTCTACAGCACCCCCTGTTGGGGTTGAACATGTTTCAGGCACAGGAGATTGGCCTGAAAATTCAGGTTCATCCTGGGGCATTCAATAATCTCTCTTGGTGCTACACTGATGTGTCAGTCCAGATTATGTGCTTTGGCACTTTGAACCCACAATCTTCTGACTCCAGCGTTGAGAGTGCTACCACAGAGCCAAGCTGACAGTTAAATAATATGTAGAGGATGAACAGCAGGTTGTCCTCTTTATGCTAGGAGTGGGAAAGATTGACTAGTAGTAATGATGTCTGAATTTATAAGCAACATAAACCATCCAGCAGTAACACTGCAGAAGCTGGCATAAGACAGTCACAACATAAGTGGTTCATTAGGCTTCCCGGTGTTTATTTGTATAATATGTTTCACTCAAAGGTTACTTTCCTCTAAAAGTTTTTGCTGTTTTTGAATGGGATTTAGTAGAGGGGATCAAGTGACAGGCTGTTGATTGAGGCATTTTAGTGGTAAGCTGAACTCTTCGGGAAAGGATTGTAAGAAAAGTGTACTGAAAAACTAATGGCACACCTTAGATATCAATGGCTTTATGAAACATTGGTTGCAGTATTAACTCCCTTAAACACAAGTAGGAGCAAGATAGGGAATAAGGGAGGGAGAAACTCACCCAACCTGTCTCTGCCCACCGCTTGCTTTCCATGGTACTCTTTGTGACCCAGGAAGAAGAAGAATGCTTTCCTCTGCCTCTCAGTGAAGTTTTTAGCCTCCTTCTGGTCAAACCATGATCTCACATTCTATTCTTCCTGTGATCAGAAAACTCCCTTTGCCCCTATCCCTCATTCCCTATTGATGGTGGACATCCCCACAAGCCCCCCTCTGCAGCCTTTGCTTTCTGGTTTTCCCTTTCAGCAGACAGCCAGTCAGTTTATCAAATTTGGCCTTGCTGCATTTTGAATGTTCTACCACACTCTTCCCACTTCCCCATAAATGTCGGGGCCATTAAATCAGTCAAAATACAGTAACTGGTTCAACTGAGCATACAGAGTGAGTGATTCCATGCACAATATAACAAATTGATAGAATGAAATAAACATCCATTGTTACATCTTGCTGTTTTCCAATGCACTATTTGTTCACTAGACTCCAACCTCAGATCAACAAAGTGCTTATTCTTCCAGCATGAAGCTAAGTGCTGGCTGAGGGATACAACATGTGCACAGCACATAGAAAACAGTGTGCCAGTGAGTGAACCAGCACACAGATATAACATAGCATACTTGCACTAACAACATACTTCCTTACTCATTCTGATAACATAACATTCACAATAATATAATATACAAACAGGAAGAAGGTTTGACCTGTTGGACATTTTATTCAAGGTTGTGATCAGAATTCCATAATTCTATTGATCCTGTGGGACAGAGTGATACTGAAGCCCTGAAGAATACTTTGGAATCTTTCACCAATTAGCATCGAATGGAGGGCAGAACCTGCAGTTATGCAGAGCTCACTGTTGTTAAAATGACCAACGCCCCCTCCCCCCCCCCCCATTACAACTAACATTGCATTTTGTAGCCAAGATCAAAAAAGCACATTGACTATTCCCCTCCTCAAGCCTGTTTCACCATTCCGTTAAACCAGTGATGATCTGTACATCAATGACATTTACCTGCCTTTGATGCTGCCCATGGTGTTTCCACTGCATGGCCATCCTGAGCAATATCCTTTCTTTCCCCTTCTGCCTTTGATCAATATTACGATCCCTTTATCTTTTCCAATTTCAAATCCATCTTCTCACTAAACTAGTGCACACATGAATTTGACCTAGATGTGTTAATGCACTAAAGGGTGGTGGGAAAGAAGATTGCATTGGGACTTTGTCTCAATATCGAGTAGCCAGCAAACTTATACTGGGGATTCATTTGTGTTTTTTTCTTTCCTTTGAATTTGCTGCTTTAACTAAAGCAAAATAAATCAATTACTGCATAGCCAGTTTCTGTAGTTCCCTTATGAGAGGTTGTGATCTTGGCCTTTTCAATGAAACCCTTCAGGGTTTGTGTGAATTTCCCCAGAGCAATCATACAGTATCAGATTGGCAGTGGATTTCAAGTCAAGTCAAGTCGAGTTTATTGTCATGTGCACAAGTACGGTGAGGTACAGGTGCAATGAAAAACTTGCAGCAGCATCACAGGCTTGTAGGTTTAGACAACACACAGAACATAAATGACACATAAGTTATACCAGACAGTGAAGAAAACAAAAGACTGTGCAAAACAAGACATTAGTGCAGAAAAAAACACAGAGACAAGTCCATGGTAGTGCAGGAGGTGGTCCATAGTTTTCCGTTGCTGAGGTAGGGTTAGGGTTGTGCAGGTCGGTTCAAGAACCAGATTGTTGAAGGGAAGTAGCTGTTCTTGAATCTGGTGGTGTAGGGCTTCTGTACCTCCTGCCTGACGGTAATTAGCGAGAACAGGGTATGGTCCTCATATTAAACTCGTCACCATGTGAAGGATCCAGCTTTACTAAAGCAGGAATGGTGAACATACATTGAATGCTGTCAGTCACCATTGAATGGTGTATTGTCGACCTGACACCTCATTTGCAACTGACAAATCCAAAATTGAATGCCAAAGCAGCATGCTTGATCAGCACGCCACTGGCTTAAACATTCCCTTGTTCCAGTCTTTTTGCATACCATGGGGGCCGTGTACACAATCTACTGGGTGCACTCCAGCAACTGGCCCACGTTTCTACAGCAACACCTCTCAGACTTGTGGCCATCACCTGGAAGCATAAAGGCAACAGCTGTATGGTAGCACCATCACAACCCATGTGTTTCGCCAGGTGAGAGACCATCCTGACTTGGAAATATATTGCCATTCTTTCAATGTTACTGGATTGATTTCTCAGAACTCTGAACTGGAAAGCACTGTGGGTGTTCATGCAAAGGACAGCACTGGTTCAAGAACAATACCTCACATCACCTTCTCACCGATAATCAGAGCCAACCTTACCATGACGTATATCCTGAGAAAAAAAGTTTTAGGAAACAAATGAATTACAAAGTGTGGCATAGTTGAAGTGGAAAATCTGGCCAATCTTCCTGTGTAACCTCATTCCTGAGGACCGTATCAGGTTTCCCACCTATCTGTTGAAGGGACTCTGACCGAAAACCTTAACTCTGATTCTCTTTTCACAGATGCTGCTTGACCTGCTGAGTTTTTCCAGCATTTTCTGTTTTTACCTCTTGCCCACACTCCAGTTGTACAGTCTGCTGAAGTTCCAGAGAAAATGAATTCCCAGCTGTAGTGATAGAAATCTGGATTGCCCCTGAATGAAATCACTATTGGTCAGGGAGGGGGATGGAACAAAGCCTGCTACCCCTGCCTTTATTGACTCACATCCCTGTGGACCCTGCTGGGATGGCAGAGTGGTGCAGATAGTAGAACTGCTGCTTCACAGCACCAGAGACCCAGGTTCAGTCCTGACCTCTGGTGCTGTCTGTGTGGAGTTTGCACGTTTTCCCTGTTACCACGGTTTCCTTCCATATCCTGAAGTCAGGCCAGTTGGTAGGTTAATTGACCACTGTAAATTGCCCCTTATGTGTAGGGGAGTGGTAGAAGCTGGGGATAGTTGATGGGAATGTAGGGAGAATAAAATAAGATTGATATAAGTTGGTGCTTGATGGTCAGTACAAACTCAGTGAGCCCAAGGACCTGTTTCTGTGCTGTTTCACTCTGGTCACCTCACTATAGGAAGGATGTTGCAGCTTTAGAGATTGCAGAGGAGGTTTACTAGGATGCTGCTTGGATTAGAGGGCATGTGCTATCAGGAGAGGCTGGACAAACTTGGGCTCTTTTCTCCGGAGCAACGGAGGTTGAAGGGTGATCTGTTGGAGGTGTATAAAATTATGAAGGGCATAGATAGGGTGTACAAGCAATATCTTTTTCCCATGATTGAACGATCCAATACCAGAGGGCATGCACTTAAGGTGAGAGGGGGTAGGTTCAGAACAGATGTGAGGGGTATGTTTTTTACTGAGAGAGTGGTGGATACCTGAAATGCATTGCCTGATAGGGTGGTGGAGGCAAATTCATTGGGGGCTTTTAAGAGGGGCTTGGATGGGCACATGAATGAGAGGAAAATAGAGGGATATGGGCATTCTGTAGTTAGGAAGGATTAGCTATGTCAGCACAAGATTGTGGGCCGAAGGGCCTGTTCTATGCTGTACAGTTCTATGTTCTATGTTCTATGAATCCTATACTTTGCATAAATTTACAAAAAGGAGTTTGTTTCCACATGTGTTCATCTGAAATGGCACATGGTCCCTTTAAGAGCCCACGCTGCACAGTATTTGAAATTCAAATTATAGTTTCAGAATTTAGGGCAAGGATTAATGCTTGCTCACCAGCCAATCACACAATTCATCACCTCTAATCTATCTTCATAATTTAGTCTAGTCAATTTCTTTGAGGTGAATAATATAATCTTCAAATAGGCATAATGCTTTCCTGAGTTACAGAAATAGATCTTTATTTTCAGCAGCATTTGTGAGGTGAATTTCAAGGGGTGATTCCATCAATTGGCATTGCACTCTGGCCCAGCAATCATTCCATTCTGCAGGTATTGCCCACATTTCTTTCTTGAGCCAGCCTTGGACCTTTTTAAATTCTAGGGGTCATTTCCAAGAGCCCACCACTGATGTCAAGGATGATGTCTGTAAAGTTGACAAGTCTTCAGATGACTGAAGTTCCCAGTTCTAGATGCACACTTTCTTCAGCAGTGAAGGAACGTTGCTGCTCAGGGATGTGGGATTTACAGCCCAGGGCTGGTCCTCTTTTCCGTCCTCAGCCTCTGCCATTCCAGCTCAATATCGAGTCACTCAGCTTTGAAGCAGTGTGTGCCTTGATGGGCTAGGTAGAGACACACCAAGCAGCTAGCAGCTTGTTCCTCCCAGTCATTGGCAATCCTCTTTGGTTGTAGGCAACCTTAAGCTTGTTATTGTATCACTTCTTCTGGTCACCTTTTCTGGCCAAAGGAGAACCTAATGTGGGAGCCAGTTCTCAGGCATCTGGACACAATGGCCAATCCATCACAGCTTATTCTCCAAGAACAGGTCTGCATGCTGATGGGCACAGCTTCATGGGGAAAGCTCACATTGGTCCAGTAGTCCTCCAGTGTGATCTCTGGGATTCAAGAACTGCTGGTTGAAGCTCTCAAGGTTTCACTGCAATAGAGGAGGGTAGTCAGCACCTTAGTTCTGCGAGCCAGAATCTTTTTCGACTTCCAAACTTCTCATGTTTTGAAAACAATTAGCCACAGCTTCAGGAAAGCAGCACTTATACAGTTGACAACTTCATTGTCGGTAGCCCATTGGAGTGGTGACTGCTTAGATATGGGAAGTGTTCCACATATTCAAAAGCCTCCCCATCTGCATAGATGGTGTATTGGATGTTCAGCTGACCTGGGGGAGAGCAGTGGATGGCCTTTGTCTTGACAGGCCAAGTCTCTTGTAAAAAACATTGAAGAGATCTAGCATCACTTGTGAGTCATGGATAGAAGAAACAGTCCTGTCCTGACACAGGTGTCCAAAAGTCATTGTGCTTCTGCTGCCTGGGGTCCTCCAACTTTCACACCCTACCGCTGGTGCCAGCTCTATAATACTACAGGGCCTTTTGGTCTGATAGAAGCCTTTGCAAGCCGCACTCAGCATGGAGACTCTGGTGCATATTTGGGTCCACAAAATCATGATGATTGTTGGTCAGGTTCAGTGGAATGGTGGACCATGATGACTAGAGCCAGTTGCCCATTGCAGTCTTCTGCATTCACAGCCATCAAGTTCAGAGCCTTTCTGCACCTACTCAGCCCTTGACAGCATTTTTAGACTGGGTGGATGGCATGATTAGGGCTGAGTGGTTAAATCATCCCTCCTACACTCCTCAAAGTAAAAGGTATTTCAACTCAGATTTTGCTTGGGTTGCCTGCATCTTAAAGAGGGGGAACATTGTGAACAGCTTTATTTTCACTGGGGAGGAAGGAGGGGCAATAATGATATTGTTGTTATAAACCTTGTACCAATTGCAAAATGTTATGCTTTGATGCAACTTAAATTGTTGCATCTTGAACTCGTAAACAGGCAAAATGCTTTGCTGAATGCTTTCTCGTTGAGAAGGCACTCTTTAATTTGGTTTATTTTCTTACTTGCCATTCTGTTTAAAATGATGTAACTTTACAGTATATAAAAGTAAATGAGCTATGGAGTATTCTCCATTAAAAAGTTGAAGCAATAACTGTTACTTGCAGACCATGTTTAGTTCCTGGGAAAAAGACAGTGATTTTGTTATCGGATATGAACCAGTTCTGTTGATAAAGCTAAATTGGATTGAATAAAATGATTTAGAAATCTATAAGTAGTTTGTATGTGTGTTGTGAGCAATGAGCAAGCAAAGTAGTTACCAACATCCGTAAGATATTTTTTGTATGTGTATTGGCATTGTGTATTTGGAAGTGCAAATGCAACAGAAATGAACCAAACACTCAGCCAATACACATGTTTAACCGGCATAAAGCAGGCCAAACTTAGCATGTGGATATTCGTATACCACCTGGGTAAACTGATCCCTATAAATCACATCATGTACATCCATTTCCACATCTCTGGTTCAAAGTCAGTTTGCTCTATTTAAGCCCTTGCCTAATAAGAAGAAACTAGCCTTCTAAAAGTGGAAATGAATGTGCATGATATGATTTATAGGAATTAGTTTATCTATGTGGTATATGAATGTGTTATGCATGGGCAAATGTTATGCCTGTTAGACATAAATAATGTTTTTGTACACTTGGTTCACTTCTGTTACATTTGTGTTTCCATTCAGCAATGGCAATTAAATATAAAACAACTGTATTCTTCTGCCTAATTTGTAATCCTTCCCAATAAGTTGTTCTCTCTGACCTTAAATATCATCTAATACAAATATTCACATGTTCATAATGCTGCTTTGATCAATAAAGAGAAAGCCTAATTCAGTTTGATCTAAGAAACGAATGGACTTTTTATAATGACAAGGGGTTAAAATGAATAAGGTACCAAGTAGCAGTGCAGCAGTCAGCACTGCTTCCTCACATCTCCAAGGACATGAGTTCGATTCTGACCTTGGCTCATGTCTGTGCAGAATTTGTACCTTCTCCCCAAGAGTGTGTGGATTTCTTCTGCAAGCTCAGGTTTCCTTCCATATCTCAAAGGAGGACTGGTATGTTCACTTACTGCTTTATTTCACCTCTACTGTAGCTAAGTGGCAAAAGAATTAAAAGGGAAGTTGATGTATATGTGGCAAAGAATAAGTTGCAGGGGCTCCGGGAGACAAAGAGAGAGAATGTCTAATGGCAGCCAGCATGAGGCAAATGATCTTCTCCCATATTATAAGAAAGATAGGACAAGGAATAGTCAGTTACACGGTGACAAAGTTAATGTAAAGTTGCTTAGCCAAGTTGATTGTGTTGTATGTCATGAACAGCAATAACAATGCTTTTTGTTTGACTGTCACAATCCAAATGCTTTAGTAAATCCAGTTAAAGTCCTGAAGCTTAAAGTAACAAAGCCTGTGATTCAAAGTCAAAAAGTTTTCTCCATTTAAATCCAATTCCACAGGCATCTTTACTCACTCCCGTTTCTACTGATACAAGTACATTTTCATTTGCAGTGCTTTACAGAGATACTGTATACCTCTGTCCTGTACACTATTCCATTAATTACCAATTAACGATCTATAGTCACATAACAAAATCCACAATGTGCTAATGGCCTATTCACAAAAGATGAGAATAAGTGAAGAGCTATTTTAATTCACTCTTCCATATGGTCCTGATGTAGTATCTGTCAGCTACCTAATAAAGTTTGCTTTATTTTTATTTTGAAGCAATGATTATAAAATGATATGTGACTCAACATAAAAGGCAATGACTAAAGACCAAGTGCTTCATGTGTGGTCTGAAATACATAAGATTGTTGGCAATTGATTAGCATTAGCAGCAAATTCATGTGACCTGATGTTTCATACTGTCATTAATTTCACTAGTTTTTTTAATGTCAGTTTGAATACCTAAACAAAAAGGTCTCATACGCAAGTTTCCAACCAGAGAGGTATTCCAGTCCAGGAAAGTAGTTCTTTGAATCGGAACACAGCTTGAGTATTGTATAGGTTACAGCAGAAAGATTTAAAAGAGACAAGAGGGGCAACTTTTTCATGCTGAGGGCGGTGGGTATATGGAACAAGCTGCCAGAGGAAGCTATAGAGGTGGGTATAATTACAATGTTTAAAAGATATTTGGACAGGTACACAGATAGAAAAGATTTGAAGTGATATGGGCCAAATGCAGGTAAATGGGACAGGCTTGAATAGACATCTTAGTCGTCATGGACAAGTTGGTCCAAAGGGTCTCTTTCCATGCTGTATAAATCTGTGACTCTATTTCTCGTCACCACGTTACAGGAAAGATGTGATTGTACTGGGCAGGGGGTGATGGAGGGTTGAGGAGTGGCAGAGGAAATTCTCAAGGATGTTGCCAGGACTGGAAATAGTATCCATAAGAAAAAGTATGGATAGGCTAGTGTTGTTTCCTTTGGAATGGAGGGCACTGAGTGAAGACAGTTAAAGTGTATGAAATTCTGAGGGGCCTGTATAAAGTAAGTAGGAAGGACTTATTTCCCTCAGCAGAGGAGCCAAAAACCACAGGACATAAATTTGTTAGGTTCATGTTGACTTTCGCATGTGATCTAAATATTCACCAATGACATCTCTTATTATGACATCTCTTAAGTTTCTATTACAACAAAAGTAACCAACATTTATATAGTTCCTTTAAAGAAAACCTTATTGCTTTTCAATTGCAGACCCAGGTATAGAGTTTACCATCCTTCAGTACTTCATGATTTACAAAGAATTTTAGAAAACTCTGCCTCATGTACCTTCTGCATTTGCTCCTTTGTAGTTCCGAGTGTCACAGGAAGATTATTTGTTCTTCTTTAGGTCTTGTTCACCATTTTGATCTAGTTTCCATTTTAATATTTAAATTTATTGGACCTGCCTACAGTCATTACTTCTTATGCAAACACAAAATTCTATATGTTTCAGAAGACCTATTGTATTCCTAGGGAGAAAGACAAGAGATAATATGACCTCTTGGGAATGCAGAGAAGAGATTTGGGGCACATCACCAAATAATTGGAAAATCACATCCTGACTTTTCACTTCATATTGGGAATAATGCATGGTTAACACAGGGAGGAATGTGGTAATTTTGACTTTATTACTTGGTAACTGAAAAAAGAGGGAACATAGTCAGGGAATTGAGCATAGAAGCTGGGAAATTTATGTTGCAGTTGTACAAGACATTGGTGAGGCCACACTTGGAGTATAGTATTCAGTATTGCACACCCTGCTATAGGAAAGAGTTATTAAACTGGAAAGAGTGCAGAAAAGATTTATAAGGATGTTGCCAGGACTCAAGGGACTGAGTTATAGGGAGAGCTTGGACAGGCTAAGACTTTTTTCCTTAGAGCGTAGGAGACTGAGAGGTGATCTTCTAGAGGTGTATAAAATCACGAGGGGCATTGATAGGCTCAGTATTTTTACCCAGAATTGGGGAATCAAGAACTAGAGGACATGGGTTTAAGGTGAGAGGGGAAAGATTTAATAGGAATTTGAGGGACAGTGTTGTTTTATTTACACGGAGGGTGGTAGTTATATGGAATTAGCTGCTCGAGGAAGTGGTTGAGGCAGGTACAATAACAACTTTTAAAAGACAGTTGGACAGGTACATGGATAAGAAAGGTTTAAAAGGATATGGGCCCAATGCGGGCAAATGGGACCAGCTTGGATGGGCATCTTGGTCAGCATGGACCAGTTTGCCGAAGGGCCTGTTTCCGTGCTGCAGAACTCTATGATTCTAAGACTCTCTAACAGCAAACCAAGAGACTTGTTAGTTCAGAACCATGCTAAAGAGAAGTAGAACAAGCTGGCAATTGTTTAACACCTATTCTACATTACCACTAAATGTTAAAATTTCGTGTTCAGACTTGCAGATATTTTATAGATATTTTAAATCTTTGCCTTTCCCTCATCCTCCTTGATGTCTCCTCCTGTGAATATGTGCCATTTTTTGGTTAGTAATGTGCTTTTGAGGCACCGGGGACAATTGACTATGTTAAGGGTGCTATACAAATGCCACTTGTTGTCATGAGAATTTAAAAGGTGCAGACTGATGTTTCATAAAAACATAAGTAATGAACATAAAGTAGGAGCAGCAATAGGCCACTCAGCCCTTCAAGCCTTTCTTGCCATTCAATATGATCATGACTGATCTGCTCCAGGCCTCAGTTCCTCTTGTGTGTTGTTCTCCACAGCTGTTAATGCCCCAATCTTTCAAAATGTATCTATTTCCTCTTTAAATACCCCTCATAATCTAGCCTCCAAAACCCTATGGGATAGACAATTCCAAAGATCCACTACCCTCTGCAAGAAGAAGTTCCAATGCGCATCACTTTTAAATGACTGCCCCTTAATCTTATAACTATGTCCCCTTGTTCAAGATTCTCCCACTAGCGAAAACATCTCAACATCTACCCTGTCATTCCCCCTCAGTATCTTATATGTTTAAATAAGTATACCCCTCATTCTTCTACACTCCAAAGAATATAGATCTAATTTCTTTAGCTGCTTGTGATAGGACAACCCTCTCATCCCAGGAATGAGCCTAGTGAATCTCTTTCGGATTGCTTCCAGTGCCTGTACAACCTTTCTTAAATACTGGGACAGAAACTGCTCATAGGTGCAGCCTCAACAACACCCAGTACCGTTGTAACAATACTTCCCTTCTTCTAAACTTCAACCCTCTTGCGATAAAAGTCAATATGCCATTTGCCTTCCTAATCCCACCAACATTTTGTAATTTGTGCACCAGAATACCTAGATCCCTCTGCACTTTCCCCACCTGAAATAAATCTCTGCTCAGGGATTAGTCTGTCTTTAGGCTCCTCTTACCAAAGTGCAAGACCTCATGTTTTTCACATTGAACTCCATTTGCCAAGTCTTCACCCAATCACTCAACTATATCCCATTGCAGAATCCAAATAGTCTCTTTACATCATATTCTCCCACCTATTTTTGTGCAATCGGCAAACGTGAACCCCTTACACTCTGCCTCTTCCTCCATGCTCACCCTCAACCTGTATTGGGAATTCTATCCATAACCACAGCAACTTTTATTAATCCCACCTCATTACAAATAACCACATTTAAAATAACCTGTTCCCAGGTATTTCTATAACGTACTGCTCTAAGAAATAATCCTCTTCACTATTAAGGGCACTACCACAAACAAAACTGCAGAAGGGAAAAGCTGGTAGGTGAAGAAATAACAGTTAGGGGGTGTGTGCTTGAATTTGATAAGGTTGTAAGTAAAAAGGAAGATTGGAAAGGAAATAATTAATACTGCAAACAGGATATTTCAACTTCAAATCAAAGCTCAAGAAGCAAGGTTGCCTTAAGTTTTTCTGTGAATTCTCCCTAAAACCATACAATACCAAATTTGTGTCAGAAATATTATATATCCACAATCCACTTAGATGTTACAAACTTCAAAAGGACTTGCAGGTAAGTTCACATCAAATCTTTATGCGACCACAGTGCACATGTACTCAGGCATTTCCAGAGGTGAACCGAACCTTAACTGCTCCTGGTGCTTTCCTCAGGCTCTCTTCATTGGAATTCAGCTCATTTCAGCCCTAATTACATGTTCACTAACTATAAACCATCTGATTTATATTCATTAACCAATACCAGACAGCAGTGGGGGCAGAACCTTTTTTTTAGCTAGACATGCCCATATCGACAGGTGGACTAAATTTCAAGTAATTACCTTAGTGTAATAGTTGTCCAGTACAAGTGCCCTGAGGATATTTTCCCAGTTAAATAATTCTTTTTCTGATGTCCTAACTGATATTTTGGGGCCATGTGCAGCTTGCAAATAGCCAAAACTACATCAACAAGCCTTCTACATTATAAGAATCCCAAATATTTGTAACTGTGTAGACATTAAAGAAACACTATTAACCATATTATAGTCATATGGACCCATTTATTTTAGGGTAATGTAGTGTTTCTCTGTCAGGCATTTAAATGAGAACTTTATTTAAGTGAGGCTGCTTTGTTTACCAACCATATATGGTACAGGATTATTAATTTATTACCTCTTTATTCTTTTACTGGTGCTGCCAAAGAAACATATTAAGATCAGCAAAGTGCAGGACAGAGACAGCTTCTTGAACACAGACTCATGCATCTTATTTATTCAAACGCATCAAGGATGATGCATCTATTCTTTGTGGTGTAGGTTAAGTCACAGACAGAATTGACAGCATGAAATCAGATTCTGCATTTTTATAGAAATCTACCTGATAATACTGAATTCTGTAAAAGAGAGAATGTACATTTATATAGCATCTCTCATGACCTCAGGATTTTACATAATGTCTTACCACCTGTTTTTGCTTTTGAAGTGTAGTCACTGTTGTAACATAGGACCCACTGCTCTACCTTCTCTACACTCATAATCGTGTGGCTAAGCACAGCTCAAGCACCATTTATAAATTCACAGATGACACCACCGTTGTTGGTAAAATTTCAGATGGCAACGAGGAGGTGTACAGGAGTGAGATAGATCGTCTGGTTGAGTGGTGTCTCAACAACAACCTCACATTCAACGTTAGCAAGACCAAGGAATTGATTGTGGACTTTAGGGAGGGGAAGTCAAGACAACACACACCAGTCCTCATTGAGGGGTCAGCAGTTAAAGGGTGAGCAGCTTTAAGTTCCTGGGTGTCAACATCTCCAAGGATCTGTCCTGGGCCCAACACATTGATGCAATCATGAAGAAGGCACACCAGCAGCTCTACTTTGTTAGGAGTTTGAGGAGATCTGGTATGTCACCAAAGACTCCTGCAAATTTCTATAGATGTACGGTGGAGAGCATTCTGACTGATTGCATCACCGCCTGGTGTGGAGGATCCAATGCACAGAACTGCAAGAGGCTGCAAAGGGTTGTAGACTCAGCCAGCTCCATCACGGGCACAACCCTCCCCACCATCAAGGACATTTTCAAGAGGTGGTACCTCACTAAGGCTGCATCCATCATTAATGACCCTCACCATTCAGGACATGCCTCTTCTCATTACTACCATCAGGAGCCTGAAGACCCACGCTCAACGATTCAGGAGCAGCTTCTTCCCTCCATGAACACTGAACGGTCCACAAACCCATGAACACTATCTCATTGTTTCTTATTTTTTGCACTATTTATTTATTTTGTAACTTATAGTAATTTTATTTCTTTGCACTGTACTGTTGCCGTAAACAACAAATTTCACATCATATAAGACAGTGATAATAAACCTGATTCTGATTCTGATTCTGAAACATGCTAGTTAATTTCAAACCACCAAGTCCACATGATACAAGTGATCAGATAATCTAAGTGCACTTGTTAAATTATTAATATTAGCCAGGACACAAAAAGAAATCTATTGCTATATGGTTATGGGTGGGAGGTTCAGGGGAGACGTCAGGGGGAGGTTTTTCACCCAGAGAGTGGTTGGTGCATGGAATGCACTGCCTGGGGTGGTGGTGGAGGCAGATACATTGGACAGGTTCAAGAGTTTGTTGGATAGGCATATGGAGGAATGTGAGATAGAGGGATATGCAGGAGGAAATGGTTAGATAGTGTGAGGGTGGTTTGATGGACGGCACAACATGGTGGGCCGAAGGGCCTATTTTGTGCTGTATGGTTCTATGGTTCTATGGGACGAATTCAAGGCTTCCTCTTTTCCTTTTCCCCTTCTCTTCCCTTCATTCGTCAGTGCTTGGAGAAGGAGGCTTCATCACTGAACCTCCTGAATTCACGCCTCTACTTTCCATAATGGGCCACAGAATACTATTTGGGAACCTTTATTGGCCTTTCCTCCCTCACAATAAGGTTGATTGTATGCTTCAATTGTTGATCTGATGGAGACCTGTTATGCATGAAACCAGCTATTGGCTGATCGCCACACTTCCACATTATATCAGAGCAGCTCCTTTGACACTTAGTGAATGTACACAAATTCAATCAGGCAACTCCTGCCATCAGTCCTTCCCTCTGAAGAGAATTGCCATGTGTGAGTGATAAAATGACATTATCACCATGTGGCAGCAGATACTGATTTAATACACATCCTTAGTTGTTTAATAACACAAATTGAATATTGATTTGTCCTGAATTCAGCCAGAATTGAGCCTTCTGATTTTAGGATTACATGGTCTTTTAACACCAAAAGTGAGTATATTTGGTATGGCATGCTAAGAACAAAAAATCTGAATGTTTTGAAATAAACATGATGCTCCTTTTTAAATTGCTAACATGGAAACAGTTTACCTCAGAACAGAAATGAAAGAAGGCGATAAGAGCTCAGATAGCAATTTGATTTTCTTTTCCAAGTTTTTCACTGCCATTTACAGAACCCATTGTTGTATTTTCTGTTGAGCTGGTGTATGTTATAAGAGTGCCCATGAGTGATTTATAGCAGTGCTGTCTTGATCAAGGCAGTATTCCATTGCAAGGGTACACAAAAGTATTTCCATTAGAGCCATTTACAACATGAAGTTTCATTCAGGACTTTTTTTTACATGCTACGGACAATTATTCCCTTGGTACTTTATTTCAACAGGTTGTTAGTTTCCCCATCCTGACTTGTGGTATTTCCTCCTGTGTGGCCAAGGTTATGCCTGACTATCCCGCCTCAGGCTTCATCGATCTGGTTAGTTCTTTCATTTACATTCTCCTGTTCTATATCAAGGCCTTTACTTTTAATTCCCTTTCATCTCCTATGATTATGGAAGTGTTACTGCCTATCACTTTTGGCCTTTAGCTTCTATACCTAGAATTAGCCCTGAGTAGGGGGGAATCAGGTTAACACACTGATCAATGTGACAATAATACACTGCTTATTTGCTAGTGGATCCAGTTTAAGAATTTTTGGCACCCAAGACAGTCAGGGAGTCTTCAGCAGCTCCCTCCCTAGTCCGATACACAATCCTCTTCCTGATTCAACAGAATATAAATTAGCTGGATGAGAAAATAGATCTTTGGAATGTCAACAGCCTGCAATAATAAATGAAACCAACTATTTCACAACATACTATACTTCAACTAATTTGCTTAATTTGTCACAATACAGAAAATAACAACTTGCTTTGGATTCCTGGCAGTTGTCTCAATTTTGGCTGGGCTCTCTGATTGCCTAACCCATAGACTTGCTACAATATTACTTGTAGGGGAGTAGTTATAAGAAATGCCATGGTCAACAGATATGTCTGCAGTCTGACTTTGGAATGCTCTTCATCTTGTATATGAGGTGATCTAGTGGTAGCTTTACACAGTGACTGTGTAAAATAAATAACTTTCAATTATATTGCGCCTCTCACTGCATTATGGCCACAAAGCACTCTAAGTATCCTTCAAGTATAGTCACCATTGCAATAATATAGTAAACAATAGTTCAGTACTGCTGTAGGTGACATATCATCTATTTCACTGATTATTCATCATCACTGGGTCAAAATCCTGGAATTCCACACTGAACAGCACTAGGAGCACTTTCACATAGGGATTGCAGTAGTTGAAGAAGACAGCTCACTACCACATTCTCAAAGGCAATTAGAGAGAAATAAACTGAGGAAAGGTGAATGATGTGCTCTTGTATATGAATTCTATAATGACCTACTTTAACTGGGTAAGGTTTTCAATCTCAGCAAAGGAATTTCTCCAGTTTAGTGTTCTAGTTAGACAAGTTGAACATCTTGCCTCACCATTTCACTGAGATCTATCTGCAGAAGTGCAGTGTATGTAGTGAACTAGTTCAGTCTACCTTCCTCCTCATTCAGATGGAGTCAGAAATATTAGCCTTTCATATCACCGTCCAATGTTCCTGTATTACAAGCTCTCTGAAACTTAGTGTCAATTTTGTCATTTTCAAAAAGCCAGACACTGTATGGATATCGTAGCATCTGGAAGTACTGTTTGCCTGTTGTATAACCAAGGAGTCAACAATTTATATTTATCTTGATGTCAATAATGGTGTGATATTTATGTGCCTCATCAGTATTAGTCATATTGTGGTATTCAACTTCTTTCCTGTCCGTCTAGAAGAGATCCACTTTGCATTGTGACTAAGTACTATTAATTTTTTTGCTTTCTCCTTTGCTGTTATGTTTAATATCGGTATGGATATATGAGGCTGCCTTGGTGGCTTCCTGCAACACCTCAGCAGGCAAGGCTTTTTCTTTTGTTCTACAGAGAATTATTTGTCCAGAATTGTCTGTGTGGCAGGTACCCCTGGTAGAAGAAGGAAAGCCACAACATTGCTCTTCTCACTAGAATCTGATCAACTTCTATGTAGAAAGATCATTGGTAAACTAAAATCAAATAATAAAAGAAGAATTATTTTCTCTATGTGATTTTGACTCTGGAAAACCAAAGGCACCTGGTCTACAGGCCAATTCCCACTCAAATTTCCACAGTGCTCTCAAAAAGCTTTTGCTATGTATGTGGGTGGTCTGCAAGTAATCTGTTCATATCAGATTGAGGGCGCCATTCATTATCTCCACGTCACCCTTTACTGTTTTCACACTAGAGGGAGAGTTCGACATCAGGATCGTTTCTATCATGGACTTGGCAATATCCAATTTAACATGTATCCATTTACTTGGGTTACCTTATCCCTGCCAATTTCTCTTCCAACAATACAAATGAGCCTGCTCAGCTTGTTCCATAATAAATGGTAGACATATGTTTATATTAAGATATTCCTGCCGGTCTGCTTTGTAGAGGATAGGCAGGTAGACATTTCATTAAATTATTAATCCCAAAACAAATATCTAGAATAATACTTCTAGCTGGGTGAAAAATAATAAGAGCTCAAGTAAATTTTAATCTCTGATAGGAGAGCCACTAAACAAAACATGTGAATTGGAGGTGACTATGAAATGAAAGAACTCAGGCAATGAAAAAATTTATTTCAAGAGCATTGTAATATATTTTGGAAGAATTAAGGCAAAGGTAAATTTAATCTCCATCAGATAATGCTATTATAAAACATACACTGTTGATAAACATGCTTTGAGATATCCTGAAGGGAAAAAGTAAGATGCCATAAGAATGACAACCTACTTTTGTTCATTTAAAGAAGTAGTAGGGGTATGGTGGATGCAGGTGTTGTTGGTGGTTCATCGGATCACATCAGATCAGTGCGTTTCGCTACTGGTCTCAAATACCCAAAGGACAACTCCTCCAATGTAGGTGCCAGGAATGTCTGCCAGGGACCCCTGCTGCTGGCCCCACCAAATAATCTATGAATAGAAGATGGTTGCTTAATTTAATGGCTACATTTAGTGACAAGACCAGAGGAGAAATGATTGGGTGATTCCTGTCAATTAAGCTTGATGAACACATTGCTGTATGTGACTAATTGATTCTATGTACATAATTCATGTGATACCATCCTCCACAGTCTGCACTCTGCGGGAGATATAATTCTACTCCTTCTGGGCTGATGCAGTTTCCATTAACCCTATTTAAACAAATTCTGAGTGACGTATCTTTGATTGTTATAAAGTAAACCAAATATCAAGGCCCATCTCTGGTTTATTGGCTGGTAATGTTCACAATAAATTTAAATAACATTGGCAAGCACCCATTCTTTAATGGATGGAACTTGGGAACCTCTGGGATCATTGGAAATTTACATTTGTTCATGGTCAGATTGCAACAACAGTTCCAAAAGCAGGGGAAGTCTTCATGACACATTAGGCTCATAAGGGTCCAGATTAGGCCTGAGATCTCTCACTCAACTGTTTGTACTTCTATTTGATCCCACATACTGGGCACTCAACAGAAATGATATTGAGGAAATTTTGACTCCCTCTTCCTGCCTTGTCCCTTCTGAAGTTACATCCTAGTTTTAAGCGGTTGGAGGCACAATCCCACATGCCAGAAACTCTCTGCAGAGACCAATAACTTGTGCCTGTACTTGCTCTGGGCACACCTGATAGAGAAGCACCTGGATTTTGCCAGTTTGTCCTGCAGATTACCATGGACTTTCAAATTATTGATAACTCTATTGGATCTGTGGTTATTACAGTTCTTACAATTCTTGCCAAGGAACAGAATTGAAAGCCAATAATTGGAAGTTTCCACATTTACATGGCACCTCTCTGAGGAGTTCCCCAAAATGTTTTATACACATTTACTTATTCTGAAGTGAGTGGTATTAAATAGGTAAATGCAGCAGCTATTTTGCACATAACAATCCCACTAACAGTGATACGATAAGTGGCCACTTAATTTCTTCTTAACAGTGTTGGTTGAGGGAGCAATGTTAGGAGTCCAGATGATTTTCTCTTCTAATAAGAAAAGTTGTTGAAGCAGCATTTAAAAATATCTGACAAAACCTTTTGGGCAGTGGGGAGGTGTGAGAAGAAGAGTGGAATAAGAATCAAACACCCTTTTCATGATGATGGCGTCGTAATTAAATGATGTCATGATACATTTCATTCACTATATCTTTATTTTTGTAAACTCATTTCTCTAATCTGGAACCGGCTTGTAAAACATGTCATGCAGAAAGAAACAAGTCCATGGCAATCAGGCATATTTTTAAGGAGGTATATTTTAAGCAATTTTGATTCACTCATTCCAGTCCTAAAAGATTCTTCTGGAAGTTGACGGAGGTTTATGTAAATAATATTGTGTCTGTGGTGGTGACCCAACATAAACCATTTAGCAAACGCCCACTGCTTCCTAGATTTGGACCTTGCCTTCAGGCATCAGTTGTTATAGACACAACGCTATACCAATTGACAAGAGAACTTATTCAAATTAACTGTTGCAGCTCAAAGTACGTGGATTGTCCAATAACAGCTGCTGCACAGAGACTGTTTTTATTGATTAAGGAGTTAAACACTTTAGAAGCAATCTATTTCTTATTATCCAGTCACAAGCTTTGATTAAACCTTAATTTCATTAACACCCTCCCACCAGCAGCACACACACCCTGAAAATGTGAGGCATTTTATTGTTAACGTATATTAAAAAGCAGATTTGTACTAGCTGCAAAATAATTCCTTGCCAAGAGAGAGACCAGTTCGAGTAACTGTACATTGATACTGGTGTCACACACCATACACCTAAGTCTTGTACTCATCATATTAATCTGACCTATAGTAATACTTTATTTATACTACTTTTTGGAAAACATTAGAATTATATTGTGTATTTCCATCTGACTCACTAGTGTAGTAATTAAAATCATGATGCTGCACTTCTGCCAATTTGTAGTATTCACCTGTCCTTTTAGGAAGATTTTGGAAAAATAAAAATCATTTTTCTCCAGCCCCCCCCCCCCCCCCATCCTATTTGCTTTTGTTCTCCTCTCAAGCCAACCTTTCCTCCTTCTCTTTGTGCTGAGATGCAAATTCTTACAAGACCCAGGTCAAGGGTGGTCTGTCACTGTGCCAAAGGAAAGCCTTAATCCATTCTATTCGGTAGAACAAACAGTCAAGCAGGGTTTTGCTTTTCACTTGGATTAGACAGCACAGCCTGTGCAAACTTCTCCTGCAGAGTTGACGGCAGCTGTTTGTACATATACGTTCCCAATCTCTCTCACACACACACACACACACACACACACACACACACACACACTGTGTCTCTGTCTGTCTCTCTCTCTCTCTCTCTCTCTCTCACGCTCTCTCTCTCTCTCTCCTCCGTGCATTTTCTGTTTTAACTGTTTGAAAGCGGATGTAGAATTTTGCACTACTCTTGAATCATTTAGTTTGACTCTTCTTTAGTACTGTTCCTTATTTCTATCAAATTTGCATTTATCAGCCACAAAATTTGTCATTTTTCTCTGTACCATACACAAATGTTTTACATGATTTCAAATACTCAGATTGTCAATTCTTTTTCTGATTTCTTTTTAATCTATTGGAGCATAAAACAAGGCATAGGTCCCTGTTCCAATTTCTATAAGTATCTACAGTTATTTTTTTAAATTGTGATGCTTTAAATTTACTGATCTAAAATCTATTCCAATACACATCAGGTTTTTTATGTACAGCTTGTTCATTTTGCTTTGTTAATAGAGTATGGATATCACAATTGTTTAAGGGTGTGGTATGTTTCTCCTGGTGCCTGCCTACCTTTTACTGTCAATTTAAACTTCTGATATTGGAGGATAACCCTGTATCTAGCAAGCTTCTCAGCAGAGGGCCAACAGTTCAAATACAAGCCTTGACTGACAGTCTGACTTCCTCGTCCTCATTGGATGAGTTTCACCGGTTCTCAGCCAGGATACCAGATGGTGCTGTGCTCAGCAGAGGAAGGGTCTGGCATGAGGGTAGCAATAGAATTGGCAAGCTCACTCCTGGCCGCAGGCGTGCATAACCTTAGCAATGTCCACAGTCCATTCAACCTTGCCCCCTTGGTCTGAGGATGAATCCAGATAAGGTTTGGTAGAAATTAAGTTTTTAATCACCTTTGTCGAATAAGTGATATGCAATGCACCCTCTCCCCAATATTGGATTGTGCTGTCATGCAGAACTCCTCTCTTAGTAGTCCAGTCTAAAATTAAGTATCTACAGAAATGAAGAAGCAATTGCTGGACTGTGTCCACTTTTCCATCTTATAACTTCAGTTTGTGAACTTTCCACAATTCATTTCATATCCCAGGAAAGGAATCCACTTTTGCAAATGGATGACATTATCTCCTCAAACTTCAGATAGAGCAAGTTGTCCCCCAAGCCTTAATCATTGGCCCGACAGAGAGAAAGTACAATTTCATTGCTCAAGGAACAGGGGAATGTCATATCTTAAGATAACAGCATATCCTTTTAGACATTACTCCTGTTCAGCTCCTAGACATGGTAGTTTCAATATTGTAGTCAATATACTGGCCTGCTTTAGACAAGAGATTGTTTTGCCTAATTTAAATAAGAACTTTTGGGGTTGAAGCAACTTGAAGTGGAGGCTTCTGGTTGGAAAACTCGTACTGAAGCACACAAGGCTAAGAGTAACTGAGTCAAAATCTCAGGATTAATTCCCTGTTCCACTCCCACTTTGACCTCTCTGGTCTTTGCCCTCCTACATTGTTTCGATAAAGCACAACAGAAGCTTAAAACAGTGCACTTCATCTTTCAATGTTAGACACTCACCGGACCTTCCAGACTAGACTGAGTTCAGCCATGCCCCAGTTCTGCCAGTATTTTTCTGGAACTAGCTGGCAGTACTGTTTCTGCTGTTAACTTAATCTTTCCTTCACCCCAACACATCACCCTTTCCTTCTGTTCTTTCCTCCCCTCCCCATGTCTCTCCTGGCACAGGATCCAAGAGCCAGCTGCGGAGCTGACAACTGCCAGTGAGTTTGACTTTGTGGGCAGAAGTCCCAGACTTATTTGTATTTAATAGGTAACTGTTCGTGGTTCTATCGCCCATTATTTCACTCATCCCCCACTTCAGTTACATCATGTTAAAATGCTGCGAGAAAATAAGACCATGAAATTGCAACAATGGTCTTCCATTATCAGTCTATTGATCTGCAGCATGTTGGGAAGATTAACGATTGACAGCATGTTCCAAATCAAATGTGTGGAATTGTCAGTTCGGAAGAAATATTTTTTATTAAGTTCAAAATAAAAGTTGGGAGGACAATAAGGCAGGACTACTCCACTGCTGAACACTGGAAGAAACTAACTCTCTGCTTGTGCAATCAATTTAGCCATTATAAGTTCCAATTCCAGGTTCTAAGACACAGTATCTCTCTTATTACCCTCATGACGTGTGTGTTGTGTTTCCTTTCCTGCTACTGATTGAAAAAAAAAGTTGTTTGTTTTAAAGAGCCAGTTATATGCGAGTCCCATGATGTAAAGTTTTTATTTTTAAATTAACTATGCATTGTTCGTGCCTTAAATAGATTCAATTATAATATCTATGGACAAGAAAACTCTTTAAGATTATCATTTTTGTAGTTGTTGTTCCTTTGCCTGTAATTCCCCATTTGGTGACATTCACTATGTTTGTTTGGATTTTTCCCCTATGCAGAATATTCTATCATTTTTGTAGTTGCATCGGTTTTTGCTTTTGAGGTATATATTTTATGAATATGGCTTGCTGTTCTGCTCCCAACAGCACCCTGTGCTTTACGTGATGTGAGTTCCCCAAGCACACAAAGTAGAAGGTCTGTTAGAGTCGGAAAGGAAAGTGCAAGTGTTAGCAGCAGGGAGCAGGGAAAAACCCCCAACCAATCTGATAGGAAACTTGGAAATCAATTCAAAATCAGCATTGGCAGAGGTGTGTTACATATTAACAAGAGACATGATTTTTTTTCTGTTTACATTTTCTGCCATTGCTTGCTTAGCCCATTTAATTTTTTGTTTGCACAGTGAAATTTCTGGGCATGTCCCAGGATTTCAGCACAGGACATTAATGTGGATTCAGGGTTGAATTTGCTTGAAAAGTAAAATCAAGGAAACTTCAGAGAATCACTATTACTACATTGGAGATACTTGGGATATTGGCAATGTAAATTACTGCTGAATGTATTGTTTCTATCTCTCTACATCTGGGATTTTCTTGGGAGCCTTTGATGATCATAAAAGGCAGTGAACTGGTGATAAGCAATTATACGGAACGGAAAAGTGGAATAAAATTATGCTTCTCTGGAGCAACGTTATATGATTCGATGACCTCTCGTTCTTCTAAACTCAAGAGATTATTGGTCGAATCTATTTAATTTTCCCTCATACAAGTGGCACAGTTGCACAGCTAGTAGACCTGCTGCCTCACAGTTTCAGCAGTCTGTGTTCAGTCCTGGCCAGTCCTGTTTATGGGGAGTTTGCTTGTTCTTTCTGTGACCATGTGGGGTTTGCTCCTGGTGCTCCATTTTCCTCACACATCCTAAAGATGTACAGGTTACTGGGTTAATTGACCACTGTAAATTGCCCCGAGTGTGTAGATGAGTGGTAGAATCTAGGGGCGTTGATGCGAATATGAGGAGAATAAAATGGGATTAGTGTAGGATTAGTATCACTGAGTGATTGATGGTCAGCACAATCTCAATGCACCATAGGGTCTGTTTCCATGCTGTATGACTCTATGACTCTCAACCTACCATCACAGGAATCAATCTGATAAACATGTGTTGCAACCCCTCTAGAACATATGTGTCCTTCCATGGATAGGGAGACTAGATCTGCAAACATTATTCCTTCTGCAGTCCCAGTCTCACCAAGGTCCCATATAATAGTGGCTGGAGATCTTTTCTCCTGTACTCAAATCCTCTGCCATTTGTTATCTTAATGGCTTGCTGTACTTGAATATTAGCTTCTTGCACATGGATCCCCAGGTCCCTCTAAACACCAACACTTTTCAATCTCTCACCACTTCTATTTTTTTCTACCAAAGTGGATAAGCTCACTTTTTTCCACAATATATTCCATTTGCTATGCCCTTGCCCATTAAGTGAATGTTAATATCCCCGTGAACCCTCACTGCCCACTTTAGCCCACAGCTTTATATCATTACCAAACTTGGATTCTCTCATCCAAGTCATTGATATAAATTATGAACAACCAGGGCCCCAGTTTCCTTTCTATTCCTCTTTAATGAACTATTTATTCCTACTCTCTCTTAACCAATCTCCAATCAAAACCAGTAATGTTCCTGAATGTGGTGCACTCTAATTTTGTTTGATCATCCCTTGTGTACCACTTTATCAAAGGCTTTACGCAGGTTCAAATACAGCACATCAACTCATTTGCCCTTATCTATATCCTCAAAACACTCCAGTAGATTTCTCAAACTTGTTTTCCTTTTCATAAATCTACGTTGACTCTACCAAATCCTATTATTATTCGTAGTATCCCATTATCTCTCCTGTAAAGGAATGAGCTGCCAGAGGAATTGGTTGAGGCAGGTACATTAACAACATTTAAAAGACCCTTGGACAGGTGCATGGACAGGAAAAGTTTAGAGTGATATTAGCCAAACACAGTCAAATGGAACCAGCTTAGATGGGCATCTTGGTTGGCATGGACCAGTTGGGCCAAAGGGCCTGTTTCCCTGCTGTATGATTCTAAGATTCTATGACTCTACAATGATAGGACCCAGTGCTTTTCCTGCTAATGACGTCAAGCTAACTGACCTATTGTTTCCTGCTTTCTCCCTCCCTCCTTTTCCAGCAGTTTGGTTGAATCTGGAGTAGGTGATTGACCTTGTTAGTATTCTTACGGACAGTGCCACAGTTTGAAAAAGAGAACGTTGGCATCCATGCAAATAACTTCCATCAAGACTGGACCATCAGGAAGAAGCATTGCGCAAAAGCAAATAAAAGTGTGTAATGAAGGCAGGTTTAAGGAGGAAAGGAGAACTGACAGATTTGTACCAACTGCTTGCATTTTAAACCCCACAGACAGTGAGAAATAAATTCAAGCAGAATGCAAAATTGGTGATCAATGTAAAATTGTCAGTTTCCCATTGGATGGTTAGGTGGAGGGTTACACTCAATATCTCAAATACTGTCCCATACCTTTCAAAACAAAATACTCTTCAAGAAAAAATCATTTTCATTTCCACATGAATTTAGATATGATGAAGAATTGTTTTTGTGCTCTGAGGAAATTAACTTATACTTTCTTCCAACACTGCTATTGATTTTGTTTTTTTGGACTCATCAATTAATGCTGCGATTGAGTATCACACGTTAAATCAAGGTCAAAGAATGAGGTGAGGTTAACACTCATTTTCAGTCTTATTTTCCTACAAGTTCACTTGGTCACTACAGTAACCAATGTGGGCTGTAATTGTTATGGCGAGATATCCTGTAATGAAATAATTGCACTTTTCAAGACTTATTGAATGAACCAGTCAATGTTCCTTCCTGTAATTAATTGTCTAGAAAGCTGATCACAGAAAGTGGACATTAATTTGTGTCTTTACATCTGGACATCGTTTTTTATTGGCAAATAGATTAATTTCTGTCTTTGATTTTAGGCTAATTCATTAGTGCTTTGTGTTTTTAAATCTAAATCCATTTCTTCTTGGATTTGCTGCATACTTTTTATGTTATTAAGCATCTTGTACAAACCACTTCCCTTTCTACAAAACTTGCCTCATTTTGTCAAGGTTTTTTAAAAATGTAATCCTTCCTTTGTCAATGTTTGTAACTGAATGTGGCTGGGTAAACATTTACAAAAGGAATCTGCTATGTACACACTGGATGCTAAGTACTGCTACAGAGCTAGTTGGTAAAGAAGGAGAGATGCAAGTTACTTTAATGTTTATTTGTTGCATTTCATTTAAAAACTTACACAATAGGCAAATGGCTATAAAAGAAAAGAGCTATTCACTGACATTACTCATGGTGATTTATTAAATTCTCCAACAGAATATGTTAAGAAAAAGCCTTGCAGCATATTCCTCCTGTGAATCTCATGTAAATGAGCATAAGGAAGAAATAGTTGGTACTTCAATACACTACACAGGCTTAGACTCCAGAATCAGAATCAGAATCAGGTTTATTATCACTGTCTTATATGATACAAAATATGTCGTATTGCAGCAGCAATACAGAGCAAGACATAAAATTACTATAAATTACAAAATAAATAAATAGTGCAAAAAAAAAGGAATAATGAGCTAGTGTTTAAGTCAATTTGACTATGTATTAAGGGTTGCAAGAAGTGTTGATAATGAATCAGCAACATTATTTTGCATTTCTCCTGATTTTATTTCCATTATTCCTGGAACTGGCAGTTCAGTGGTAGGAGATGAGGGTCTCTGGACCTTAGGCAACTGCTCTCTATTCTGAGAGTTTCTCAAAGTCAGTGGGACCCGGCATAAGATTGGAAGCCAGTATACTGAATGGAATGAGGCCTACTTGTGCATCAGTCTGATAGGCATAAATAAGTTCTACAAGGGGAATGGGGTGATGAGTTAGCCGTGATATAGGGTCAGCACCCCAAATACTCAGGGCAGAATGCTGTTGATGCTATGATGCTCTATATTACACATTAGCCCCTATGCATATTAAAACCTGTAAACCAGTGAGGGAATACAAAATTTATCATGTGCATAAATCTTAAATGTAAATTAAATAATTACTGCACAGATTGCAGTTGGCTGTCATGCCAATCCAAATCATTCAAGAAATGGAACTTTGAGATAAATAACAGAAAATATCAACGTGACAGAGTGTAAATCTTGTCTGATATTCATCAGCTGCCATCACAATAGGAATTACTGAGTTTGTGCACGAGCAATTGTAAATCATTGTGTGGCTTTTGAGTCTGGCGAGGTTGGACAGCCAGTGACAGGTTCTATTTGAATGTTTTCTTCAGGTGGATGCAGAATTATGTCCACATTATTGCCCATATGTTTTGCTTGCTGTGGCATGAAAATTTTCTGATAAGGAAGGCCATGCCTTAGGCAGGGGAATATTCAGCTGTCAACAAAATCAAAAAGGCAAAGGGAAGGTGCCTCCCCGCAGGATCCACCCATCAGAAGTCCATATACTCTATCTGTCAGCACATTCAATGGAAAGTGGACAGTGTCTCACTGTAGGGTTTTTGAAATCTGCATTCAACCTATCAGCATGCTTTATCGGGGCAGTAAATGTCACAAGGTATTACCATTCAAATGCTTTGCACAATGAAGTGTTTCAGGAGGTGAAACACTTCTGAAAATGTTTCTTAACTTAAAGTCATTCCCCATCCATTGGTTCATGCTGTTTACTGACACATTTTTATACATTGATACAGCCATGAGATACAAGTGATTATATATATATAAAATAACATTTTATTTATTAACCATGTACATCGAAACACACAGTGAAATGCGTCTTTTTGCATTACTGAATGGGAGAAAGGCTCACTACTTTAACGTATAATTACAGAGATCAGGTTAAGCTTAGTGTTCAAGAGATTCATCATCAACAGAATAAACGTAGTGAACTATTGGGAGAAGCAGGGAAGCTTGTGAATCATGAATGACACAGTTTGGCACTTACTTCTCAACAATTTTCAGTTTGGATACCCCCACAACAAAGTCAGCCTCTGATATAAGTAAGAAAGAATTTGCATTTTATAATGCCTGTCATAATCTTGGAATGTACCAAAGAGTCCTCCAGCCACTGGTTATTTTCAAATATGTTGACTGTTGCAGATGTATTTGCATCTGGAAAATTGAGCTTTTTGCTGTCTCTATAGAAAACTACATGCATTGCAAGCAGCAAACCAAATTTCAGCTCTTTCAGTGCATTGCAGATTGTGTGCGATAGATCCACACCACTGCTGCAGGCCAATTCTTAATTGCAGTCCAATATTGAATTAAGGTTATAAAGTCCACCTTTGTCGATTTGATAAATTATTAATTTAAAGATTTTAGTTTAGAGTGAATCAGATATGTTCAATGTGCATCTGTGAAAAAGCCCCATTATTGTTGAATAAACTGACTACAATGCCACTGGAACACAACTAAGAATAATTATTCATATGACTTTAAGAGACATTTTACTTATGGAGGTAGTGTTATTTTACCTGTAGTGACCCACTGCTTCTCTGCTGCAAAATGCTTTTTTGACGTAAAGTGTTCTGGCATAAGCACTTTGAGTACTTTGGAGCCAATGTGACATGTGTTTTGAAGGAAAGACATTTTAACATTTCTTCCACCAAATGCCCACTTGACTAAAAGATTAGAATGTTAATGACACAAGAAGATAGGAGCAGGAGTAGGCTACCAGGCCTCTCAAGTCTACCCTGTATTATGATATGATCATGGCTGATCTATGCTGGCTCTTCTGTGCCAGTTCCCCAATATCCTCAATTCCTTGATCTTTTATCTATCTCCACCTTAAATACACCTAATAATTTGGCCTCCACCACCCTCGTGAGCATAAAATTCCAGAGATTCACAGTCTCCATTCACTCTTGACTTGGGTCAGAAACAGTGGGAAGTCTCAAAGTTAAGATGCTAGAAATTCCAAAAGCAACAAATCTCTAAGGTTTTCTTTTTCTTCCAGTTTTTCCCCTTTTCTCCTGCAAATGCTGATTTGTGTTGGTTCATGGGGTTAATTTTGACAAAACAAATAGATGAAGGTAGACCAGTGGATGTGGTGTATATGGACTTCAGTAAGGCTAAATGCAAACTAGAGGGGCAGCAGCTCATATTCTGCCTGGGTAGTCTACAACCTGGTGGCACAGACATTGAATTCTCCAACTTCCGGTAACTGCTCCCTCTCTATCCCTTTTTCTCTTTTCTCTCTCCTCCTGGCCCACATCACCCTATCTCTTTCCCCTCCCCTACCCCCTCCATCTGCCCATCACCCACACTCTTCTCCTACTGGTTCCACTCCCCCACTACTCCCCTCTGCCCTCCCCACCTCCCTCCCTTTATTCCATGGTCCACCTTCCTCTACTATCAGATTCCATCATCTTCAGCCCTTTGTCACTTCGACCTATGATTCCATTCCCATTCTTCCCTCCCCCATCTGCTTATCACCTCCCTCGCCTGGATACACCTATCACCCGCCAGCTCTTGCTCCACCCCTTTCCTCCATCTTTTTATGCTGGCTATCTCCCCTCTATCTTTCACTCCAGACAAAGGGTCTCCACCTGAAATGTCGACTGTCCGTTTCCTTCCATAGATCCTGCCTGACTCACGGAGTTCCTCCAGCGTTTTGTGTGTTGCTCCACAATACAGGAACATTGATACAAGATCCTGAGGTGTCTTGGATATGGAAAGGATGTTTCCTCATCAAGAATCTACAGCTAGGGATCACTGTCGAAAAATAAGAGATCGCCCATTTAGATAGACATGAATCAAAAGTTTTTTCTCGCAGAATGTCATGATCTTTAGAACTCTCTCCCCACAGGGCAGTGGAAGTAGCCTTTGAATATTTTTAAGGCAGGGGTAGATCAGCAAGAGGGTGAAAGGTTACTGCAGGTAGACAAGAATGCAAAGTTGAGGTTACAATTAAATCAGCTGTGGACTTATTAAGTGATAGAGCAGGCTTGCAGGGCTGAGTGGCCTACTCCTGCTCCTAATGAATATGTTTTGAGTCTAGAGACATACAGCATGGGAACAGGCCCTTCAGCCCAACTCGTCCATGCCGACTGTGTTGCCCAGTGAGCTAGTCCCATCTGCCTGCATTTGGCCTATAGCTCTCTAAACCTCTCCCATCCATGTACTTATCTAAATGTCTTTTAAAAGTTGCTTATGTGTCCACCTCAACCACTACTTCTGGCAGCTCATTCCAAATACGCACCACCCTTTGCATGAAGAAGCTGCCCCCTGATGTCCCTTTTAAATCTCTCACCTCTCATCTTAAACCCATGCCCTTTTGTTTTTAGCTCTCCCAGCCTGGGAAAAAGACTATGTTCTTTCACCCTGTCTATGCCCCTCATGATTTTACTTACCTGAATCAGGCCACCCCTCAATCTCCTACGTTCCAGGCAATAAAGTCCTGGCCTGCGCAACTCTCCTATTAACTCAGGCCCACAAGTCCAGGCAACATCCTGGTCAATCTTTTCTGCACTCTTTCTAGTCTAATAACATCTTTCCTATAACAGGGTGACCAAAACTGAACACAATACTCCAACAGCAGGCTCACCAATGTCTTATATAACTGCAACATAACTTCCCATCTCCTGTACTCAGTGCCCTGACTGATGAAGGCCAGCGTGCCAAACACCTTCTTCACCACCCTATCCTCCTGCGACGCCGCTTTCAGCGAACTTTTGCACTTGCACTCCTAGGTCCCTCTGTTCCATAATGCTCGCCAGGGCCCTACCATTCACTGTACAAGTCCTACCCTTGTTTGATCTCCCAAAATGCAATACCTCACATTTATCTGGATTGAAAGCCATTGTTTGTTAACAAACTAAAGTCTTTTTCAATATCTTGCTTAAAACGATAGTACTTAACAAGGTGTTATCAAAAAGTTGGTTTATTAAAATATCTGAGTTATTTTTATTATTTGCTCTGGAATTAGATTGCTTACAATTAATAAAGTATTCTCAATTGGAAAAATTCATTTATCAGATCATGCATGATGTGTTCAGTGCTGCTTCTGTGATGTGCCAAACCATTTCTTGTTCACACCTGCTTTGAGTCTGAACCTAGCATGCTGGGCAAAGCTTTGAGTGCTGTACATCTTCCATGCAGCTGAACAAGAGTGTTGGAATGAAATCCAAAATGTTAAGTTCAACTCAAATGCCAAAAATAGTTTTTAACATTCTGAGACACTTAAATTCAGAGAGATAAAATAAAGGGCGGATTTAACTGAACTGACCAAAGTCATAACATTATTCTTCACTTATGTTTTCTTTAAAAAAAAGTCTGATTTTACTTTCCTTTCAGTCTGTGGTACTTTCAAGGGTACCAGCTGCTGTCTTGTACCTCATTCCAGTGTCTGCTTTACAGCTGTGAACCTTGACAGTGAGTAGCAGCAAGCCATCTGATGCTATTTCAGGTAGAGCAGTACAAGCAGGGCATGTATTTAGAATGCATCCAGCTGAATAGGCTGGAGCGACATGATCCTGTGTTCCTGCAGCCTTGCCCCACTCCCCGTACAGCAGGTGGGGTGGTGACGTAAGCAAAGTGGAGGGGCCCAGGAGATATCCACCAGCTACTATGTGTTAACCACGTCATAAACATAGCAGGAAGATTACCTCAGATGGCTATTTATGGGATCTTTTTTTCTCTTCTGGTATGATTTTACATTTCTAGTGGAGGATTGAAAGCAATTCTTCCCAAAGTGAAGAATAATTTAGTTAAGGGAGTGCAGTGAAGCAATGGAGAATGATCATTTAAAAGGAAAAACAATTTTTATAAAGACTAATGCTAAACTGCATGAAAATAAAATGAATCCTTTAAACTATTAGATTTTCCATGCATATGATTTTAGAACTAATGACATTTTTTCACTAATTTAGTAATGTGTCACTGAAAAGGAATTGCAATTCTTATCTTCCCTGAACAAATGAAGACTGTAGTAATACTAAAATTACTGTTGCATAGAGCCCTTGTAGTAGTACACAGTTTATTTGACTGGAACTGAGACCTGTTAACAATAGAGACCTGAACCTCTGTACTTCGAGGCACCTACAAAGTTCAGCTATCCAATAGCTAATGGGTAATTGAGGAATCTGCAGGTTAAGAGACCTTTCCATTCAACACTTTACAACATTCCCAAATATTTTACTAAACCACGTAGTCACTTTAAAATGCAGTTTTACTATAGATTGGAGCCAGTGTAGCTCCAACCAGTGGAAGAAATCTCCTAGTATCTCTCAACCATTGTGATCTAAAGTGTCATCTCACACTTGACCAATGATTCATTGCTTGTTTGCTTGTTATGGAATATTATAGCATAAATTAGACTATTTGGCCCATCAAATTTTTCCATTAATCGATTAGTTCAATCCTCTCCATACTCCTTAACATTCTCTATTCATGATACATTTAATTCTCCTTGAAAATATTTTATGAATCCTGCTTCAGCAATCATTTGCACATTCTCACCACCCTTTGGGTAAAAGCAATTTTTGTCATGTCCCCTTTAATTCGGGTAATTATCTTAAATGCATGTCCTCTCGTTGTAAACACGCATCCAAAGCCATTTCCCATTGACGTGAATATGCAATGTAACTAGAATCTAAAGGCCAAAAGGCTGCAACATTTTAATTTACTGAGTATTAATAAAGCAATTGCAATCTGTTTTCAGCTTTTGTTATCTAACGTTCTCTATTCCAACCGCACAGGGAAATCATTTCTCAAACTATTGCATGTTAACAAGCAAATCATGTGAAATTTCAAATGCTAATCAATAGCCAGCTTCATTTTAGAATCAAATCAAACAAATTTATTAAAGCACGTTTATAGCAAATGCAACACTTCAAGTACCATGGCATTTGCTTCTGGTACTCCTTCTTTCAAGATTCCAGTGGCATTGAAGTTTGCAAGTGAATTGACAGTGAAATTAGTAGTTGATGTTCTTTTTAAGTTTAATTTAGAAACTCCCAAATTATCAAGCTATTGTTTCACACTGAAGGCCAAGAGTAGGGTCACAGATGTGGCAAGATCAATTTGCTGATTAGCATCAGTGATATTTGATAGACTGTTTAAATGCACACATAAAACATAGATTAGTAACATTTTACTCATCTTTTGAAGCCTTTCTTTGAAATTTATGAAGACATGTCAGCTTCTCCTGTGGGGCATGGACTGTGCAAAGCTGACCCTCTGATACTTGTCAGAAGTTGGTGTTCTGGTTTTTGTCACTAATTACTACATTACCACCCCTGGGGCTCTTCTTGGCTTCAGATGCCCTCATCCTCTCAGTCTGAGTTTCAATTGCTACGCATCTGAGAATAGAGAGATTAAGGCCTCATTACTGTGGTTCATGTTCAAGTTCCTCTGTATGCACAGTGTATCATTTGACTGCTTAACACTATGATAATCGTGTATTTACTGCATAATTTTAGCCAGAGGAATCTTAAACTAGGATCTGCTAAGGTTTCTTTAAAGAAAAAAAATCTCTCAATCAGTTTGTCGAGGTGTAATTTAACTCTGTCTGGACTTGGTTCCATGGTAGGTTTTATAATTTAATTTTTTTTCTACAAATACCATTGTTTTTCAAATGATTAAAAACTCAAAATTAAAAGTCAATATTTTATTTAATTGCATTATCATGTTGCCATATTATACTGCCACTTCTAAAACAGGTGCTTAGTTGAAGGGTCAGTTTTAACGTATTTTATAGTTGTACAATACGTTGGCTTTGTATTGCTGCTCCTTTGACTCTACTGATGCTCCCTTGTACATTTTCCCCATCCCTTTTTAATGTTGAATTATTAGTCACGGACCCTCGCGTTTCCCTGCGAATAACAAGCACAACTGTTACTCAACAAATTGCAATCTCACTTCAGGATCAAAAGGTTATTGGTTTGAAGACAAAATTGAAGCTAATATTCCAGTGCAGTGTTGAAGGAATACTACCATTTTTTGAATGTGACTTTAAACCCTGGTCCATCTTGACTGGAGAGAATCACTGGTTCTACTTCAATGAAAATGTGGGAAATACTCCCCACTAACCTAACAACATATTTTTGAGGTTTGCCATATCTTGCCTGGGGGAATATTTTTACATTTGTTCATTCATAGGATAGTTTATGAACAAATGAACATTCAAGGCCAGCATTTACTACCCTTCCCTAATTGCCCTTGAACTGAATAGCTTCCCTAAGTATTTCACCGTCAATTTTTAAAAAAATTTTAGATTTATTTCATTCACTGAATTTAAATTCCACAGCTGTTATGGGATTTGAAATCATGCCTCTGGATAATCGGACCAGGATACTTGTTAGCCCAGATACTTAGCCACTTTGCAGCTGGTTAAATGAACTGGCTATTCATTTCTCACCTTGGGGAGGTGAGTAAATTTCTACAATTCAACAAGTTATGTCATTGGCTCACAATATACATCAGAACATCCAGAGATTTTAAAATTGGAGCAAAAAACTGCAGGTGCTGGAAATCTAAAAGAAAGACAAAATAAAATGAAGAATGCTGTAAGTGCACAGTAAGTTAAACAGAGGGGAGAGAAACAGAGTTGATGTTTTGGGTCAAGGGCCCATCTTTAGAACAGGAAAAGTGAGAAGATGAGTGTGTTTAAGTTGCAGGAAGGGGAAGGTGGAGGGAACAGAGGAAACATCTGTGAAGGTAAGAATGTTGTCACGGTAGGAATTACTTTAATAACCTGCAGAGACAGAAAATAATAGAAACAAAGAAACAACCTCATCTGTAGAAGAAAAGGGTTCACCTGACATGCTAAGCTTTACCAGCTTTCTCTGTTTTTGTTTGAGAGGCTATGAAAGATGCATTGTGTGGATCTTCCCTATCCTTATAACCCATATCGTGATGAATCCAGAAGTTCTTTCATCCCTTGTTAACAGAGAAAGTAGAAAGCCATTGACCAATCTGCATAATTCCAGTACCAATTCCACTTTCATTCCCAAAACATATCAGGATCTGCCAGTAGATAAGCCCATAACTGGGCTCTTCCCAAGAGGGTACACCTGCAATGGGGGACTCCTTGTGGAATTCAACAGGATAGCATGAATATCTGTGGATTCCCAGCTCTCAGGCTGAGATATCTGCTCACTGGATCCAAGCCAAGTTAACCCAGTCCTAATGATTGGGGGAAAATAGCAACTGGGTGAAAGGTAAGTAAAGCTTTTAGTTTGATTTAATTAAGTCACTTTAAATATTTTTCATTGCTGTTATGTGCATGTATTTAGACTTCTAGTGGTTAAAACCTTTTAAAACTAACTTACATTTTCTTTATTTTTTTGTGGTTGGCCCCGAGTGATTTTGAATGATAGTGACGGCCAGTGGCTTTCACATTCAATAACAGTGGTAACTTTGACAGATAGTGAGCCAGGAGGTGTGGCATCACAAGCTGTCAGAGTCTTTCTGTCAGTGAGCAAAGAGGATTGCCCTGAGCCTCACCGATTAGCTGAGAGCCTTGGGACCCAGATGAAGACTGCACCCAAGCCCCACCTGGAAGAAGCAGCGAGCTTGAGTTCGGCAGAAGATCCGTCTCATAAAACATATCCCTGGATGTAGATAGACCCGCAGGAATCATCATTCAAGGGGGCAGAGATGAAGGAAGAGGAAAGTAATTAGAGGGGAAGCATGATAGACTGTGTTGAATGCAGATATGACTATCCAGGTCAAAACAAAGTACTGTGCCCTTGGGGCAATACAATCAGACCCTACTGGATTCTGTAAAATTATAGTTTGCCTGAGCAAAATGTTATTTAGAGACATAGATTTATACAGTCATATAGCACAGAAACAGGGCCCTCAGCCCATCATGTCCATGCTGACCATCAAGTACCTATCTATATTAATCCCATTTGCCAGCAATTGGTCCCCAGCCTACTAATACCTTGGTGAATCAAGTGCTCATCCCGTGCTTCTTAATGTTGTGAGAGTACCAATTTGAGAACAAACTGTTTTCTTGCAAAATAAATCCATACCTTGGACCACAAGGAGTTAAATGCAATTTGGTGACTGCCACTTAAAGCAGTTATATTAATAATTTACTAAAGCAATCTCAAATCATCAAATACTTCTGTTTTTACTCTCATTAATCAAGCTGGAGGCTAGCACCAATTTTACACCCTAACAAAAACACTGGATTTCATCTTTGTACTTTATTCAAAGAATCTCAATAATAAAGAAATGTCCTGTCATACCATGGACTTCCCTGATATTAATTTGGGAGGTGAAGTGTTCAACCCTCACTGGAAGTGATTTTTTCTGATGTAAGATGATAGCTAACGTGACAAAGACAAAAAAATCAGTTTCTACAGTGGTAATCTACAAGTCAGATCAAGACAACTCCTATAACCTAGCTTCTCAAAAGCCAACATGTATTATAAAACCAGACTTCAAAAGGTCAAGTACATGTAAATCATTTCTCTGAACTGATTCCAAGCGAACAGACATTTGAATAATATCAGTGTTGAACTGTAACAATGAGGGTTTTTTTAAAATTAATTTAAATGTACATTTTCCTGTAGTAATGTGACCAGTTCATTCAGAATACTAACCAGCCTTGAAACTTCTCAGCTTGGCATTCAACCCTGTTGGTGTTTTAGCTTTGAGTTTTGCACCCTTAAACGGCAATTAAATTGTGGACCAGGTTAGGGCAGAGAAGGCAAAAGACACTGCTTTCCTGAATTTGCCAGATAGTGACGCTCCTGGTGCATTCCAAGGGAAAATGCATGTGTAGCACATTAGTGACAAACACCCACCAGGTAACTGTCTTGTTACATCATTGATCAGTTCATCACAATGGATGAATTCCATGTGCAATGAGGATGTATGTGAGACAGTGTCATGATATAACATTAGCAGGAGGGCATGCCAAGATGGTGCTGGGATCAATAAAGCAATTTTACAGGGTGTAAGTAATATGATTCTGGCAACATTATCAAAGATGCAGGGGAAGAGCACACCTTCTTCATTAGCAATTTAAAAGGATCCATCAGTTTTTCCTTCATCAGGCTGCTGGTTACAGGGGACCCAGGGTTTCAGCAAGCAGGAGCTATAAGCAACTTATACTTAGATTAATTGCTACATGCTTGAGCAGAAATATGTACACCAACCTCCAGACTGAGAGGCACCACAAATTCAGTGTACCCATCGCGGCATGGAAAGCATTAGATATATGTTCCGTCAACAACCTAAACCACAAAGAATAGTAGAAAGAGCAAGAACCCACCACCCTCCCTCCCATGCATCCTCTGGCCAATCCAATAGTTATAGATTACAGAGTTACTCACTGTCACATCCATTGCTCTGGCCCTGCTGGACTCCAGAATGACATTGATTATTGTGCATGTATGACACTAAACCACAAGGAGTTACATGCAACAGAAAAACACTGCAGGTGCTGGAAACCTGAAATCAGTGAATCATGGACAGTTGCAGTTCAAAGGTGGTTATTCAGCCCCGTGAGTCTGTGCTAGCTCCTTGGAGAGCAATCCTGCTAGTCCATCTCCTCTCCTTTCCCCATTGTTGTGCCAATTACTTTCTCTCAAATTCCTGGCCAACTCCCTTTGGAAAATACTGATTGATTCTGTTTTCATTGCCTTCATAGGAAGCGAATTTCAGATCATAACCGCTTGGTAAGAAAATTCTCCTCACAACCCCTTGTACCTTCTGCCCAAACTTTTAATTCAATCACCTTCGTCCTTGAACCATCCACTAACCAGAACAGATTCCCTCTATTAACCCTACCTAAACCAGTTATGATCCTATCCACTTCTATTGAACCTCTTCTCAATCTTCTTTGCTCCAAGAACAACCCCAGCTTCTCTATTTTAATTTTATAGTTGAAATCCCTCATCTCTGGAATCATTCTATGAAGTATTGTAGCTTATGTCTCTTCAGGAGATTGTCTATTAATATGGTAAGGCTTTTCCCCAAGTTTTGGAGAGAAAATAATTTTCCTTAACTCTCCTCTATCTACCAATTACTTTATGTCCTTTTCTTATTGTCTCCTTCTCTGGAAATAGAAAATGCTGCATGTACTCTCCAAGCCTTTCCTTTTGTTCTCTCCTTCTGTTTCCACTTACTCTACATCTTAAAAACAGTTTCATCCCTAACCTTTCCCAGTTCTGATGACAAGTTGATGGCCTGAAATATTAACTCAGTTTCTACCTCCATAGATGCTAGCTGACATATAATGTCATGGTTTAATTCAATTTGGGTTTCTTATGCTAACATTTTAAAGAAGAGATCAAAACATTTTACTGGCTACAACTAATGATCTGCTGATTTTGCAGTCAAAGAAACCTACAAAGGCACAATTTAATGGTCTAAATGTATTGCCCAGTTGCAAGATGACAACCTGATACTATTGGTGCCAGTGAACACAAATAATCTAATATAAGCTAAATGCAAGTATTTGCAAAGATGCTGGTGTATGAAGGACTTCCCAACATTTTCAGTTGGTGCAAGTGATTTATTCCTCTTCCCATCCCATGTCTGAACAGTCTACTGATATGCTGCTCCACGGATTTTGGTTGTTACTGTTGAAGGATGCATTGCTGTAAGTACAAGGGTAGCAATGTTAATGAGGAGACACCAAAGCCAGTGGTCATCTCTGCCTTTTGTCAATGTCTCCTCCACCAAGCTGCAAGGGTTAGAGACAACCTTTCTCGGTGCTGCTTCCTGATCACTGAAGAATTTGCACTGATCATGGACCCATCATATAGGAATGGTGCAAATCCACTTCCCTAGTCACTTCCCTGGGATGAGTGTGTCAAATATGCAAGTGGTGGTTGAACATTGAACTCCCCCTCACATTCTGTTCTATTGACTTCAATTGAACCAAATTTCATTAGCATGAAACATACAGCCGCAAATATACTGTTCACTTAGTGCAAGAAAACAAGGACAAATTTCTTGATATTGGTATTGGTTTATTATTGTCACTTGTACTGAAGTACAGTGAAAAGCTTGTCTTACGAACCGATCGTACAGGTCAATTCATTACACAGTGCAGTTACATTGAGTTAGTACAGAGTGCATTGATGTAGTACAGGTAAAAACAATAACAGTACAGAGTAAAGTGTCACAGCTACAGAGAAAGTGCAGTGCAATAAGGTGCAAGGTCACAGCAAGGTAGATCGTGAGGTCATAGTCCATCTCATTGTATAAGGGAACCATTCAATAGTCTTATCGCAGTGGGGTAGAAGCTGTCCTTAAGCCTGGTGGTACGTGCCCTCAGGCTCCTGTATCTTCTACCCGATGGAAGAGGAGAGAAGAGAGAATGTCCCGGGTGGGTGGGATCTTTGATTATGCTGGCTGCTTCACCAAGACAGCGAGAGGTAAAGACAGAGTCCAAGGAGGGGAGGCTGGTGTCCATGATGCGCTGGGCTGTGTCCACAACTCTCTGCAGTTTCTTGCAGCCCTGGGCAGAGCAGCTGCTGTACCAAGCCGTGATACATCCAGTTAGGATGCTTTCCATGGTGCAAAGTTGGTGAGAGTCAAAGGGGACAAACCAAATTTCTTTAGCCTCCTGAGGAAGTAGAGGCGCTGGTGAGCTTTCTTGGCCGTGGCATCTATGTGATTTGACCAGGACAAGCTGTTGGTGATGTTCATTCCCAGGAACTTGAAGCTCTCAACCCTCTCGACCTCAGCACCATTGATGTAGACAGGTGCATGTACACCGTCCCCTCTCCTGAAGTCAATGACCAGCTCTTTTGTTTTGTTGACATTGAGGGAAAGGTTGTTGTCATGACACCATTCCACTAAGCTATCTCCTTCCTGTACTCCAACTCATCGCTGTTTGAGATACGGCCTACAACGGTGGTGTCATCTGCAAACTTGTAGATGGAGTTAGAGCAGAATCTGGCCACACAGTCATGAATGTATAGGGAGTAGAGGGCTGAGGACGCAGCCTTGTGGGGCACCAATGTTGAGAATAATCGTGCTAGAGATATTGCTGCCTATCCTCACTGATTGCAGTCTGTTTGTTCAAAGGATCCAGTTACAGAGGGAGGTGTTGAGTCCTAGGTCTCGGAGTTTGGTGACAAGCTTGTTTGGAATTATTGTATTGAAGGCAGAGACGTAGTCAATAAACAATAGTCTAACGTATGTGTCTTTACTGTCCAGATGCTCCAGAGCTGAGTGTAGGGCCAGGGAGATGGCATCCTCTGTAGACCTGTTTTGCCGATAGGCAAATTGCAATGGGTCCAGGTTGTCTGGTAGGCTGGACTTGATGTGTGCCATGACCAACCTCTCAAAGCACTTCATGATGGTGGATGTCAGAGCCACTGGTCGGTAGTCACTGAGGCATGTTACCTTGCTTTTCTTTGGTACCAGGATGATAGTGGTCTTCTTAATACAGGAGGGAACCTGAGATTGAAGCAGGGAGAGGTTGAATATGTCCGCAAATACTTCTGCCAGCTGATCAGCACAAGATCTGAGCATGTGGCCCGGGGCACTGTCTGGGCCAGGTGCTTTCCTCTTGTTCACTCTCCGGAAGACTGATCTTACTTCCTCCACTGTGATCACAGGTTCAGCTGCGTTGGTGGCTGTCAGGGTGGATGGTGACAATCCACTTCCCTTTTGTTCAAAACGTGCATAGAATGCATTAAGTTCATCAGGAAGGGATGCGCTGTTGTTAGCTATGCAGCCCAACTTCGTCTTGTAGCCTGTTATGGCATGTAAGCCCTGCCATAACTGGCGGCTAGTCAGGGACTCTATTTTGAGTTGGTATTGCCTCTTGGCATCCCTGATAGCTTTTCGAAGGTCATACCTCGATTTCTTGTACAGATCAGGATCACCAGATTTGTGTGCAGCAGTCCTCTCCCTCACTAGGGAGTGGATCTTGCGGTTCATCCATGGTTTCCTGTTTGGGAACACCCGTTTTGTCTTCCTTGGTACACAGTCCTCCACACACTTGCTGATAAAGTCTGTGATGGTGGTGACATATTCATCAAAGCTGGCAGCTGAGTCTTTGAGCATGGACCAGTCCACTTGTCTCAAAGCAGTCACGTAGGAGCTCATCTGCTTCCTCAGACCAGCACTGCACGACTCTCCGTACCGGATACTCCCGTTTCAGTTTCTGTTTCTATGCAGGGAGAAGGAGCACAGCCTGGTGGTCTGATTTCCCAAAGTGAGGACGAGAGGTGGCTCGAAAGGCATCTTTGATGGTTGTATAGCGGTGGTCAAGGGTGTTGGCACCCCTGGTGGAGCAGGAGATGTGCTGATAGTATTTTGGTAACACACTCTTGAGGTTGGCCTGATTGAAGTCCCCTGTGATGATGAAGAGGGCCTCAGGGTATCCTGTCTCAAGGTTGTTGACCACGGAGTATAGCTCATTGAGTGCAGGCTTCATGTCCATCTGTGGTGGGATAGCTGAAGCGAACTCCCTTGGCAGATAGAATGGTTGACGCTTCACCGTTAGATATTCCAGGCTGGGTGATCAGGACCATCACGTCCAAGCACCACAAGTTATTGATTAAGAAGCAGACCCCTCCACCTTTAACTTTACCTGAGGAATCTGTACGGTCCATTCGATGAATTGAGAAGCCCTCAGGTTGAATAGCAGAGTCAGGTGAGGCAGGTGTGAGCCACATTTCAGTGAGACATAGTACACAACAGTCCCTCAGTTCTCTTTGGTAGGTCAGTCTTGCCCTTAGTTCATCAACTTTGTTCTCAATGGACTGGACGTTAGCTAGTAGAATGCTGGGGAGGGGGGTCTTATAACCACATTGTTTCAGCCTTGTCTGCAGCCCAGCCCTCTTGCCACATTTCCAAGATAAGCGGCAGCTTTTTGTGACTTTGTTTACATGTTGATCGAATCCTATACAGATCAACTTATCCCATGATACAAACTCTACAGCAGCAGCCAGTAATGCCAAAATCAATATATCTATTATAGTCTTTCTTGAGATTCCTACTGCCCAACCCCCAAAATTTGCCCAGAGGGTATTAAGTACTCTGTTGGAGCAGCATCAGACTGTCCCAAGATAACTTGATCTCAGTTTCTCCTGCTAATAAAAGAGCACTGATCCTCTGTGTAAGACCTCTCCCTGGCTGTGCAATGGGAATTTGATATGGAGCAAATGGTAAGTACAAAGCTGCAACCTGCTGTTTCATGGACAGCATGTTTACACAATGCTTGGCGAGCACACACATGCCAATTGTCAATCATCTCTGGTGTCAATCATTGTGGAACCACATCACTGAGAGCATAAGAAGTAGGAGTAGGAGTCGGATCTTGAACTTCAATGAGATATCGATTGATCTCCTAACTCTGCTATATTCATGTTTTTGGGAGTTCAGATGAAGGGTATCGACCCGAAACGCTGATTGTCCATTTCCCTCCATAGATGCTGCCTGACCCAATGAGATCTTCCAGTGTTTTGTGTGTATACTTATATTTTTCCCCATATTAAGGTCATTAATATCAGTTACAACTTACACTGTTATCAAGTCTACCTAGAAATTGGCCTTTTAAAATACAGTACATGAATTCAGCTCAATTCTCAGAATTTCCTGATGTGACATGATTACTGTAGGTTCTTGGGAATATCATCCACTGGAATTTAAAATCCAGTGTAAGCAACTGGGGCCCCAAGGAAAATCCTGAAATTTGAATCAACTGTTACTGTTTTGGGTAGAATCAGCAACCAGGTTGGAAACTTAACTCAAGATTGGATTGGTGTGCAGAAAGATTTCTTCTTTGCGTTGTTGAGCATAAAATCTTCCAAGAACCCAAATCAATCAAGCAATGATTTTAAAGAGGATTTTTTTTCAAACAGAAATTTATCATTATTAAATATTCTTTGATGCATTTAAGGGTGGTAATCTACTGGACTTTTATTAAGATAGCTGAAAATGAGATTAGCACAATAAACCAACATTTCTAACCCGTATATATTCTATCAATTTTAAATAATTGAATATGATTTCTTTTAAAATACCATGCACAACCATTCACTTGTCACGTTATTGATAATTTTAGTTTAGTAAATTAAACATATATTTAAAAGCTTTTAAGGCCTGACTTTTTATATCCTTACGCCTAAAAGAAAAACAATAAGAGCATCAAAGTTTCATAAATGGACCCAATTAGCAGAAAATCAGGTGCTGAATTTGATCTATCCCTGGGTGTGCTGTGGGTGGGACCGGCTTCTGGTGTAATTTAGCTTTAAGACAGTGCAGAAGATCACAGAAACTTAATTCCCAAAGAAACTGTTGTTTGAAAGCCTTTCCATATTTTTACAGGTCCTCCCCAGGTTACAAACCCCTGATCTATGCAGAGCCCGAGCGAGTATCTGGGAGAACAGCAGAATGGATTTGCCAGCTACTGCAGGGCTGCGAGTATCTTTTGCCACCTGAGAACTCAGTTCACAGCCACATTTCCAACTTTCCTGGTTACGAACAGTTCACAGGTATGGAACCTTGCTATAATCTGAGGAGGGCATGGAGATGTTTTAAGTTTAAAGTGTTGGTTGTAACCTGAGCCTGAAATTCCTCAAATCTTTGTACCGAGTTTTCCAAGTACGCTGAAAATACCAGTACATCCTACGGGAACTCTGGGCCAGAATATTTAAGAAAATGAAAGATTGTTAAGAAGGCATATGGAGTCTTGCCCTTCATTAGTCGGGGTATTGAGTTCAAGAGCCGCGAGGTGATGTTGCAGCTCTATAGAACTCTGGTTAGACCACACTTGGAGTATTGTGTTGGGTTCTGGTTGCCTCATTTTAGAAAGGATGTGGAAGCTTTAGAGAGGGTGCAGAGGAGATTTACCAGGATGCTGCCTGGATTGGAGAGCATGTCTTATGAGAACAGGTTGAGTGAGCTAAGGCTTTTCTCTTTGGAGAGAAGGAGGATGAGAAGGGACTTGCTAGAGGTGTACAAGATGATAAGAGGCATAGATCGAGTGGACAGTCAGAGACTTTTTCCCAGGGAGACAATGGCTAACACGAGGGGACATAATTTTAAGGTGAGTGGAGTGGTATAAGGGGGATGTCAGGGGTAAGTTTTTTACACAGAGAGTGGTGGGTGCATGGAACGCACTGCCTACAGAGGTTGTGGGGGCAGATACATTAGGGACATTTAAGAGACTCTTAGAGAGACACATGAATGATAGAAAAATAAGGAGCTATGTGGGAGGGAAGGGTTAGATAGATCTTAGAGCAGGATAAGATGTCGGCACAACATTGTGGGCCGAAGGCCCTGTACTGTGCTGTAGTGTTCTATGTTCTATGAAATTATAGAAGTTTTTCCATTTTTAATTTCACCCCTTCTGATGACATGCAACAAAATACTTTAAAAATATGGCTTTGGCTCTGAGTGCACCGATAGTTTAACTGTTCACTTACAGAATGTTGAGAGCTGACAAATTTGGAAAGCCTGTAATTTTGCAAGTTGCTCCATCTAACTAAGGTTTTGATTAAGATATTGCAGAACTGGCATAAAAGATTTAGGAAATTCCGGTGTACTAGAAAAGGGCACTTGAGTCAAATTTTCCCAATCGCTCACAATGAAATTTGGCATTACACTGCATTTGCACCGTTGATTCTGCATAAATTTTCAGGAAATTTCTAGTCATTATGAATCCGTACTGTAATATATTGCAGTTTAAATAGCACCATTCTCCCTCCTACATTATCCAATAAAACTGATAACGTGCTGTTCATTTTTTATTTCATCTTTTCCTAACAACCTGACACTTTCTACATTAATCATTTCCAAAATAAAGATAACAGTACAATTGCCTTGGGATAATTAATGAAATTAGCTGATTTGTACTGAAGCAGTTGCCTTTGAATGAGAGGAGATCGCCAAGTATGTGTCTTCACACACAAGATGGATGGGAATGGGACACGAGTTCAAACCTGTTCCCCTTACTTCTTTACAAATTCCTATAAAAACTGCTTGCTACAAAGCGTTATCAGAAATCACCTGCTGGTTTGCACAAGGTTATGTATTGCATGCTGAAGCAAATGCCTTTGAACCTTACCCTTGGGCGATGTCCACCTGGTGCATTCATTGAAAGGCCACACAGTGTTTTCTGAAGGAGATACTTGGCACAATTTGCAAATATTAATCAGAATTAAGTTTCATGATTTGCTTTATCATAAAATATTTCCTAAGCTCTTATTGCCATAGGTTATACAGAGCTCTTCATATGTTGTATTAGTGAAACAAACCAAATAATGCACATCCATTAAACTCATGTGTTTATTCACTTAGGACTGTTAGTGATTGTTTCATTCTTTTCTCTTTGAAATCATTGTTTGAATGCATCTTGCTGTATTTCAGAGGTGCGCCAAAGGGTTTTTTTTGTGACAAAGAAAAGACCACTAAGGTCATGTAACAGGGTTTAATTTTGACCTTGAAACTGCAAAATGTTTGTTGTTGAGATAAATAGAACAGAGAAAACTTGCAATGAAGTTTAAAAGTACAGAGCTGTTTAGGAAATAGAGTGGTAAAGGTACTGAGGGAGACTGATTGAATGTGTATGTGCAGAGATGGGGTAACCGAGTGATACAATGGTGTAGGAGACCATTTATTTTACCTCTGGCAGATTGTTTGAATCCAATAAGTACAGTGGAGTGAAAGTCCTCACATCATCAGCTCTATAGGTCTTGAGTTGAGTTGGAGGAAGCCCCAACCCAGTTTTCCTTGCCAATCACCCTCAAAACTGTCAAGAATTTGGCAACATATTGACATTAAATCAGTAATCTGATTTCTAGAAGTCACAAGGACAGGTGTGGGAAATCACAAAGGAGATTATTAACATTGCACAGTGTTCAGTGTGTGGAACAGGAAGCAATCCTCATTTCGGTTGTAAACATGTCAGATCTGTAATCATATCTTGGGGTTGCAAGTTAAGCAACATGGCCTGGTTTATATGGTATATATGAATGTGAAGACACCTTTAGGAACTGTGTGTACCATAAGGTAGGACTTTTGAAACCTTGTACCAGCCATCACTCTTAGCTGAGTGTTGACTACCTTCAATAAAAGGTTTCTGTTGGTAGCTCTGTCCTTGTTACTTACCTCAGGAAACAGCATGACAGAAGAGCCTGTAGTCAATACAGTATGACCACATTATACAATCCTATCAGCAATTTGAAGATCTGCATTATGTCCTTGTTTGACCTTCATCATTAAACGCTAGTCAAATTTTTAATTCTTTTCCTCCTGTCTTAGAATTTTGAAACATAGATTTGCCTCTGCTGCTCTTTTTGTGAACATTGCATACTGTTTCAGTTATTACACACAATACTCTTGTTATTAAATGTTAATAATTGCTAATCACCTCAAACTTCTACCCAGTATATTGTGTTACACCATAACTGACGCTGCAACTGCAGTGTATACCAAAATACTACCTTATTTGTTTGAAAGGTTATCCAGACTGGCTGCTTGTCTACATTTTGTTTAATCATATTGGCAGAATTACTTCCTTCCAAGTCATTTGCAAATGCAGGGAGCCTGAACAGTCCCCAGTGGTCACCAAGTAGAGACTGAACAACATCTACTTATTCTATTGCTAAGTATATTCCTGATGTACTTAACTACGTGGGCACTAACTACATATTTATTTTGTACTTACCTTCAACGATTCAGTTGTGGACCCCTGTCCAGTCTTCTGAACATTCAAATACATAATAAATCCAATGTACAACCCTTGTCATTTACTTGGTAGGGACAGTGAAGACTTTCTCAGCTATTTGCAAACAAATCATAGTAAGAGCAGAAGGAATGCACTTCCAGTCTTGCTGCAGGTATTGAGCAGAGGAAATCTTCCAGCATAGTTACCTCCTTAAAGAATTCCAGCAGATTTGTGAAGCACAGCTTATTCCTTCTAAAAATCACTGACATCCGCGTCAGGCCTATATACTGTTTCAATAACCACAGGTAGAATCATGTAAAATACTCCTGGGGATTCTCCCCATTGCCAGCTTTAGAGTAACTTGTCTTTAATTTCCTGATTGTTATAATTTCTTTTGAATATCAGCAGTTGTGAATCACATGCGAGCCTTCAGCTTCTGACCTGTGGAAAGAAATTTCTCAAACATTGTTTACCCAGAATCTTCCCTGTTAGAGTAAATTCTTTTACATCTCTAACTGCTGTGTTGACTAACTGATTATTTCCCAGTGACAACTCAATTTAACATTCCCTTGCTTTTGTGGGTTCCTTGAAGATCATGACTATCTAAGTTTTATTTTGGGTGTAGTTTATTTTACCAACTCAAAATTAATTTTCATGAAGAGAAACAAAGAACTGCAGAATCTAGATGAAAAACTCTGTGATGTTCGAGGAACTCAGCAAGCCAGGCAGCATCCGTGGAGAAAAGCAGGCGGTCAACGTTTCGGGTCAGGACCCTTCTTCAGGACTGAAGATAGGAAAAGGAGAAGCCCAATATATCGGAGGAAAAAGCAGAGAAGTGATAGGTGGACAAAAGAGGGGAGGTGGGGTGGGCACAAGGTGGTGATTGGTAGATGCAGGTAAGAGATAGTGGTAGGCAGGTGTGGGGGAGGAGGGGAGAGCAGATCCACCGGGGGATGGGTCAAAGGTAAGGAGAGAAAGGAAACATTTTCATGAACATTAATTTTCATGAACATGTTTTATCATGCATAACATGCTTTATGTACATATAAACACAACCATATGCAGTTATTTTTGTCCATTAAAATTATTTGACAATTTGTCCTTGAAGGACTACCAGTGCAGTTTTAATGCTATTCAGTGCAAGAGTTGTCAGAGGCCAAATGCAGGGGAACAAAGCTAATCTATGAGTGGGACAAGGTTGCCGAAGTGAATTGCCTAACATCACTTGGAAAAATATCTTTTTTGTCAAGTAAGCACTACAAAAGAAATGACAAATAGCCTGGTGATAGTTCTAAAAATGCACAGATTGTTGTGAAATGGTTACAAAAGATATTGAATCTCTAACAGTGTGAATAAGATTGAAGAGGATGTTCCATGAAAGAGAAACATTCTAGCCCACTGCAAGTTAAAGGTAACAGCCCTCTGAATTTCTATGGCTATCTTAAGAAGGACTTCAATGACATTGATTTGCACGTTTATGAATCTGAATCTGAGGGACTCTAATTTTTTTTTCATTATTTTTAATTTTTGCTTTGTAGCTTTACTTCTTTTTTCATACACTGCTTTATGGCATTCTTAAGAGTCTTATACCACCATCCTTCAGTCTAGTGATTATCTGAGTATTTCTGTATAAAATACTTTACTCCACTTCTGGCACTTTTACAAGGGAAAGGTTGGGAAGTTTTCCAATAGAACACAAGTGTTTGCTCATTTATCAGTTGCTGATCACGTCTGGTGGAATCTTAAATATTTATCAGATCCAAGTTGTTCCAAAATAGCTCTCCTGACAACAGCTCCCAATACAAGCAAGTTAACTGGCCATTCATTCCATGGAATCTTGCTGCATACCAATCAACTAGAAATGAGTTGGTTGTACAAGAAGTATTTTATGAGATAACTGTATAAATATAAGTTCCCACTTTATAACAGATCATTAATCATAGAGTTCTTTGTTTCCTTTTTTCTTTATGCTTCTCTATCTCTTTCTCTCTTTTACTTTACTTCTATTGCTCTCTCCTCCCTTTTTAATGTCTCCTTCATTCCTTTTTTCCCTATCACTATGAATTTGTTTATTACACTGTTTGTGAATGCTTTGGATACTGAAATGATCAAAATGTCATGAGTCTCTATACCGATCTTAATTGCCCAGAATTCTCTCTGCATGCCCTTGACGTACTCTCAGCTGAGATGGTAGTGTGATTTGGAGAACATCTATGTTTGCACACGGGATTGTCCAATAGAATTTATTCCTGCTGTTTTTCCCCTTTATTACCAGAATTAATCTAAAGTTTAATTTAAATCACACACATCTTGATAATTAGCACAAGGAGTTGTGTGAGATTTAGTGTAAAGTCTGTTGTATTCTAATGACTAAATCAGCAGTAGATGTAGCATACTGAATAAAGCATGTGGTTTCCGGTTCAATTGTAAGGAAGATTAATTTGATTTATATAAACAAACTAATTTAATGCAGCAAATTTTTATTGTTCTTTTTGTATCTGTGTCTTAAAATACACAGTTTGCAGATGATACCACCATAGTGGGCCATAACTCAAATAACAATGAGTCGAAGTACAGGAAGGAGATAGAGAGCTTGGTGATATGGTCTCATGACAACAACCTTTCTCTCAATGTCAGCAAAACAAAAGAGCTGGTCATTGACTTCAGGAAAGGGGGTAGTGTATATGAACCTGTCTACATCAATGGTGCTGAAGTCGAGAGGGTTGAGAATTTCAAGTTCGTAGGAGTGAACATCACCAATTACCTGTCCTGGTCCAACCACGTAGATGCCACAGCCAAGAAAGCTCACCAGCGCCTCTACTTCCTCAGAAGGCCAAAGAAATTTGGCATGTCCCTTTGATACTCACCAACTTTTATCAAGACATCATAGAAATCATCCTATCTGGATGCATCACGGCTTGGTATGGCAACAGCTCTGCCTGGGACCACAAGAAACTGCAGAGAGTTGTGGACACAGCCCAACACATCACAGACACCAGCTTCCCCTCCTTGGACTCTGTCTATACCTCTCACTGCCTTGGTGAAGCAACCTACATAATCAAAGACCCCACCCACCTGGGTCATTCTCTCTTCTCCCCTCTCCCATCAGGCAGAAGATACAAGAGCCTGAGGGTACATACCACCAGGTTCATGGACAACTTCTATCCCACTGTGATAAGACTATTGAATGGTTCCCTTGTACGATGAGATGGACTCTTGACCTCAAATCTACCTTGTTATGACCTTGCACCTCATTGTCTACCGGCACTGCACTTCCACTGTAGCTGTGACACTTTACTCTGTATTCTGTTATTTTGTTTTTTATCCTGTACTACCTCAATGCGCTGTGTAATGAATTGATCTGTATGAACGACAAGTTTTATGACAAGTTTTTGCAAGACAAGTTTTTCACTGTACCTCAGTACAAGTGACAACAATAAACCAATTCCAATACCAATACTTAGGCACTACAAACCTTGCTATATAGTGCCATTTTATGTTACAAGAGCCAATTTGCTTCCACTTTCGTTTATGGATCCTATGTGCACATTTTAAATGTAACACATTTGCACACACATGCAAGAAGAATGCAAGACAGGCTGCAGATGTCTTCAGTCCTGGCTCAATGCTTATTTGATACAGGCCTGTGAAACTGGTTTCAATGTTTCAACAAAAGCCACAGGTTAATCATGCAGGATAAAGCATTCATTTGGCCACAGGAAGAAGCTGCCTTCCCCATGACCCTGCCACAGCAGCACCTTCATTGTTTTAGAGGGCTCCTCAATGAGTTGCATGTATCTATAGTGACTGAGTTGGAGTTAAGTTCTCAGGAGAAAACTGTATTTATCCTTTGGAGTGAGGAGGTACCATTCTGTCAAATTGACAAAGTGCAGTCTGGATGGGGCTGAACTTCAATTACACTTCTTAGCCATTTCTTTTAGTTGATACAGATGGATACATTGTTGGTTGTTCCCTGGCTTCTGACATTCACTGTGCACATCACTGTCCTTACCAATAATGTTGGCCGGTAAATGCACATATTACATCAATGCCATTTTGGTTCTCAAAGCGTAACTTGATACACCGAAACAATGGAACAAAAACAGAAAATTCTAGAAACACTCAGTAGGTCAGGGACCCTTTGTCAGTCTTCAACCTGAAACATTAACTGTTTCTCTTTCCACTGATGCTGCCTGACCTGCTGAGTGTTTCCAGCATTTTCGGTTTTTGTTTCAGGTTTCCAGCATCTGCAGTTTTTTTTTGATCTTCACCAAAAATACAGGCACCAGCAATCCACATTTCTCAGCAACAAGTTTTAAAGAGTATCTTAAAGGTGAAGAGGGAGGTAGAAATGCTGAAGAAGGAAATCTCAGAAATCATGGCTGGGAAATGTCAGAGGTGCTACATAAATGGCACTTGTTGTTACCAGGCAGAAGCCATGCGTGTTCAACATAGGAAGCAAGGATAAAACACGCTGGAGGAAGAAGCAATCAATCAGAAAGGAGAATTGCCCAATCACTGCCACAAAGTCTACCGATAAACTGACAGGCTCTCTTCCACCTTCTCAATTGGAAAATGTGGTCAGATTGAGAGAAAAATAAATTTTAAGAAATTTTTAGGAAGAAATTTTGACAGAGTATCATCCCATATACCAGTCAGAAGATATTGAAGAACATGAAAGCAAAAAGAAACTCACTGAAAATGGACTTTAAAGTCAAATTATAAAATCCTTCCAAAGATAATTAATTTTAAATTTCAACCTTTCAAAACTTGAATTATTTACTTCATTTTTACTGAGCAAATACAGAGCAGCTCATTGATGTTTAAATCAAATCCTTAAAGAGCTGAGCTTATACTTTAAACTTATATTCCAAATTCACAGGTTGTTTCTTGTCTGCAGACTGGCACAGTGGGAGAGAGAGGTTTGATTCAGAACGTGATCATAATGAATATTAATAAATGTAATGATTTTCAATCTCATAATTAAAAGACTAAGTTTTGTTTATCATAGATCTTCTCAACATGTAATGTGCTCTACACCCAGAGTGCATTTTGAAATGTGAAACCTATCAGAATCAGGTTTATTATCACTGACATATGTCGTGAAATTTGTTGTTTTACAGCAGCAGTACAGTGCAAGATATAAAGACATAAAAATTACAATAAGTTACAAAAATAAATAAATAGTGCAAAGGAGGAATAACGAGGTAGTGTTCGTGGAGCGTTCAGAAATCTGATGGCAGAGGGGAAGAAGCTGTTCCTGAAATGATGAGTGTGGGTCTTCAGGCTCCTGTACCTCCTCCCCGATGGTAGTAACATGAAGAGGGCATGTCCCAGGTGGTGAGGGTCCTTAATGATGATACAGCCTTCTTGAGGCACCGCCTCTTGAAGATGTGCTCGATGGCAGGGAGAGTTGTGCCTGTGATGGATCTGGCTGAGTCTTTCGATCCTGCACATTGAAGCCTCCGTACCAACTGGTGATGCAACCAATTAGAAAGCTCTCCACTGTACATCTGTAGAAATTTGAAAGAATCTTTAGTGACATACCAGGTCTCCTCAAAATCCTAATGAGGCAGAGCTGTTGGTGTGCCTTCTTTGTGATTGCATCAATGTGTTGGGCCCAAGATAGATCCTCTGAGATGTTGACGCCCAGGAACTTGAAGCTGCTCACCCTTTCCACTGCTGACCCCTCAATGAGGACTGGTGTGTGTTCTCCCAACTTCCCCTTCCTGAAGTCCACAATCAATTCCTTGGTCTTGCTGACATTGAGTGCATGTCACGGTTCCAAGTGCTGGCCCTCGATTCGGCTCCATTGATGGTGCCTCGTTGTGCAGCACATGGAGTCCATGCACTGCTAATCGCATAACAACACACACCTGAGCCCCATCAGGAGAGTAGCATAAGAGCCCTGGTTTCACAAGCACTAGTTACCAGAGTATTGGTTAACCTTTGGGTATACTTTGTCTCCTGGCTGCTTAGTGCTGCCAATTTTAGAGCAGTCCTGGTTTCACTGTTCCTCTTAGGATATCCAGTTTTTGTGTTGGGACCCCACCTCAGAGCCCCGAGGCAAGATTCCTTCTGGTTGCTGCTTGTGTTTGGTTCTGAGGAAGCATCCTGACTCCAGTCTCATACCAGTGTGCTACATTTGGGTTCTCTGCGAGCTTGCTCTTTGCTTGACATTGTGACAATGTGAGGTTGTTATTGTGACACCACTCAACCAGCCGATCTGTCTCACTCCTGTACGCCTTCTCGTCGACATCTGAGATCTTACCAACAACAGTGGTGTCATCGGTAAACTTATAGATGGTGTTTGATCTGTGCCTAGCTACACAGTCATGAGTGTGTAGAGAGTAGAGCAGTGGACTAAGCACACATCCTTGAGGTGTGCCCGTGTTGATTGTCAGCAAGAAGGAGATGTTATTACCAATCCGCACTGACTGTGGTCTCCCAATAAGGAAATCAAGGATCCAGTTGCAGAGGGAGGAACAGAGCCCCAGATTTTGTGGCTTGGTGATTAGTACTGAGGGGATGATGGTGTTGAACACCGAGCTGTAATCGATAAATGGCAGCCTGACCTATGTTTTGCTGTTGTCTAGGTGCTCCACATGGAGTAGTTGAAGGGAATAGCATTAATCCCTGTTAAGGAGAGTATATTTATGTATATGAGGGAGAAAGAAATCAAAGGATATGCTGATAGGTTTGGATGAAGGAGAATGGAATAAAGTCTGTGTGAAGCACAGACCAGATGGGCCGAATGGCCTGTTGTATTTTGGCTGAACCAAAATGCAACATAAAAATGACTTCATCAAATGAAAATGCTTCTCCATCACTGCCTTGCACAAAGCTATAAATAAACCTTGTAACACACCACAGCAAGTCAAGCCCCATAACAATTCTACAATGAGTATTGCTTCACCATCACTGAACCACAACCTACAGTAAAATTAAAACATATAAATAAGGAAGCAAGATGGCTTTATGTGATGCCCTCTATAAAACTCTTCACCTTCTTCCTTGCTCCGAGTTTTTATACCTTCTCATCGTTCCTAACCATGACTCCAGCCAAAACTCCTAAATCGTCCACAGCTCAATTCACCTCTCTCCTCTGGGGAGCCCGTGCAATATCTTAGTATGTTAAAGTCACCACACAAGTTCAAGTTATCATTGCTGAAGGTACTAATTTTTTTTAACTCTCTTGTCATAAAGCTCACAGGCTAACTTGGACAACCAGGTTATTTGCTACGCTAAATAGAATATACCGATGATGACTAAGAACCAACAGGGCATCTCAATAAGTGAGATGCCTTCATCCTTTTGCTGTTAATCTAGCTGAGTCTATCCACATAAAAGTGTTATTATACATCAAGATTATTTCCTAACTTTCTCAACCTTTAACACCAATATGGAACTCAACAAATAGTTTGGATATATTTATCCATTTCTTATGTTGAGGGTTTGAATGATACAGTTTTTATTTGTATTTCATTCCAAGGGCATTTTTAGTTTCTAAAATACCATTAGCAAATTTTAGTTTCTAAAATACCATTAGCAAATCATCAACGTTCAGTTTTTACAATAAACTTCAACTAAATCGATGATGACAACAATAATAAGTCATCAATTGTCTTCTGTGTTTTACTATTCAGGATCCCTTTCTCCCCAGGTTACCCATCATGATTCCAATAGCATATTCTGTTACACATCCGCAATGATAGTCTATGCAGAATATCCATTTTCTGAATGCCATATTCTTAGAGCTAAATGCATGGTAGACAATACAAAATATTGACAACAGAATTATACCAGCTAGTAAAATAATGCTGAATTTTCTAAGTAGGACCTTGGTGTAGGTTTTCCAGTTATTACCAACGAAACTAAAAAAAAATCAAGCCCTACTTGTACCTTATTTAAAGGAAAATAGTACACCTCAACCTAATTGTTCTCCTCTCTGCAATGTTCCAGAAATCATTCTTATACTGTGGATGATGCTGGTTGCCCTCAATACCCTCTGAGAAAACAGAGTTCCGTCTCCTGGTCGCTGACCAATGGCTCCTGAGTGTGAGGCTGGCTGGTGAGAACAGGACAGACTCAAATGTCACATGCTGCACAATTTTCTAGCCTCTCACTAGGCATCTAGTAGAAACTTGGGAATCCCAGTTGGCCAAGGTATCAATATGATGTCCAAAGTGTCTATGAAACTCTGCTGTGATATTGCTACCACCACTTGCACTTAATTTGGCAGTTAATGTCACAAAAAAATAGCAATCACATGCAAAGTTGCAGCATCTGCCGTAAAGCAAACATGTCATGGATAACACAAAGGAGGCTGGGCAGGGAACTTTCCAGAACAATGTTCAAGGTGACCCACTATTCAGAACTCCTCTAGATTCAGTGGAGTCCAATATGCCTTTAGGAGGACCTTCATTTGCAACCTTGATGTCCAAATTTGACCCAGAGATAACCTGCAGATCAGAAATTCAGGCCATCACTAATACCTCCCACTTCCATCTCCATACCATTATCCAATTCCGTCCCTGCTTCAGTTCATCTGCTTCTGAAGCCCTCATCAGAATACTTTGGTATCTCTCAACCTGATTTATGGTTTGCTCTCTCTCTCATTCTACCCCTGTAAACATGAGATGATCAAATACATTGCTGTCCATATACTAACTCACATCATGCCCCATTTACCTAAACTGGCTCCAGGTTAACCTTTCTGATTTAAAAATTCTCAGGCTTGTTTTGCCTCGCCCCTCCTTATTTTTGTAATTTCTTCCAGTCCTCCAACTCTCCAAACCTGACCACTTACTCATCCCCCAATTTAAGTACTTCATCATTAATGGCCAGACCTTAATCTCTGGCATTCTCTCTCTAAACCTTACTGTTGCTCTTTCCTTCATTAAAATCATCCTCAAAACCAACTTTGATCAAACTTTTGATCATCTGCCTTTGAAAATCCCTGTGCTTAAATATTAACTTTTATTTGATAATGCACTTTGAGACATTTTGCTATCGTAAAGGGTGTTGCGCAGATATCAGTTGTTGTTTTTCCCAATTAGCAGGTTGAATCTGAAGAAAATGCTGAGTAATTCAGTTAGTTCTGATGAAAGGTCATTGATTTGAGACATTAGTTCAATTTTTCTCTCCATAGGTAGTGCCTGATCTGCTAATTAATTCCAGCATATTTTGTTTTTAATCCTGTATATGTCAATTCCTTGTTGATACCACAATATACTGCAAGAAGTTATCAACAGGCTGATTTTCAATAAAATGGGAAATTTGAGTAGAAACATTCTTCAAGAATGATAATATTTATATGGCTATTGTTTCTTTATATGAACATTGTTTCTTTTATTCAATGACATCCCAAGGAATAAAAGCATTCTTGATCTTCATCTTTTCATTATACTTACCTCATCATTTATCAACAACATTGTCCGTTTCTCCTTTTCTTTCTCTCTGTATCTTGCAATGTGAAAAAATTCTGCCTCTACATAGCATGAATATCCACTCAGATTTTGCTTTGCTTTTTACATGTATGTTCAACTGCAAATATAGCTGGAGTCGATACTGTAACAATTAATGTCTTTCCATGCTTTTGTTTGGTTTTCACAGTGTGAACAAAGGAATTTCTAATACAGGAGTTTTGTGCTTTACTCTTTATTCCCATGCTTCACTGATTCAGCCTTTTCCCTTCTCTTTTCTGTTTTTTTTTGGGGAGATGGCATGATTATTTTATTCCTTCCTTTGTTTAGTTTTTGAATTAACCCTTTTTAGTCTTCTTTTCTATTTTCTTTTCTGACTTTTCTTACTTGTCTTTTTTTGTCCATTCTTTATTCTTTGATACATTCTCATGGACCACATGGCCACAGACCCTAATTTAAACAATACATCCTTGCTGCCACTAAATGGCTCTTGAGATTTAGAGTCTTGGTAGACATTTGCACTAATACAAGAAATCATCTTGAAAATAGAAATCTAATATATTCCCAACACAATCAGAAATTTTCTAAGACTGAAACCTATTAGTATACTGGAGATTACATTTATGAACACAAACTTTTATTTTGAAGAATTGAACCAAAGTAGAAATAGAACATAGAACATAGAACAGTACAGCACAATACAGGCCCTTTGGCCCACAATGTTGTGCTGACCTTTAAACCTCGCTTAAGACCATCTAACCCCTTCCTCCCACAAATCCCTCTATTTTAAATTCCTCCATTTGCTTATCTAGTAATCTCTTGAATTTGACCAATGTACCTGCCTCCACCACCGCCCCAGGTAGCACATTCCATGCCCCAACCACTCTCTGGGTAAAAAAATCTTCCTCTGATATCTCCCTTGAACTTCCCACCCATGACTTTAAAGCCATGCCCTCTTGTATTGAGCTTAGGTGCTCCCGGAAAGAGGCGCTGGCTGTCCACTCTATCTATTCCTCTTAATATTTTGTATACCTCTATCATGTCTCCTCTCATCCTCCTTCTCTCCAAAGAGTAAAGCCCTAGCTCCCTTAGTCTCTCCTCATACTGCATACTCTCTAAACCAGGCAGCATCCTCTGCACCCTTTCCAACACTTCCACATCCTTCCTAATAATGAGGCGACCAGAACTGGACACAGTACTCTAAGTGTGGTCTAACCAGAGTTTTATAGAGCTGCATCATTACCTCACAGCTCTTAAACTTGATCCCTCGACTTATGAAAGCTAACACCGCATAAGCTTTCTTAACTACCCTATCCACCTGTGAGGCAACTTTCAGGGATCTGTGGATGTGGACCCACAGATCTCTCTGCTCCTCCACACTACCAAGAATCCACCATTAACTTTGTACTCTGCCTTGGAGTTTGTCCTTCCAAAGTGTACCACCTCACACTTCTCCGGATTGAACTCCATCTGCCACTTCTCAGCCCAGCTCTGCATCCTATCAATGTCCCTCTGCAATCTTCGACAGTCCTCTACACTATCCACAACACCACCCAAGATAATTGAGTATCTTATTCAGCAATCTGTAAGTAAATTGTATCACCACAAAAGTTTGTGTTGTTATCAAAACATTTCTGATAGATAATTTCCTTGTATTTACCCCCATGTATCAATCAACTTTTGATGTAAAAATCTACTTACTATTTTAGATCAATTTTATATTATTGTATGACTTTCCCTCTCAGGACACTGAGATCATCAGGGGTACAGAATGAAGAGATTTCTGCAGAATAGTTGATGAATTCAAAGGCAGTAGCTGTCTACATGAAATATTTTCAGAAGATCAGTCAAGAAATTACACACTACATACTCCTAATTAAAGGACAGGAGGAATAATATTGGGCAAAAAAATCACCATTAAGTGTATCAGAATGTGCGCTGCAATATTCGAAGAGCAATTCACTGGACATCTTCATTTTAACATTAAAATTGCCTGGACCTGATAGTTTGATGTATTGCACACTGCCTTAGTTCAATCCACCTTAACAACCATTGCTGTCAAGTTTGTACTACTTACATTGTCCTAGTGACAACACTCAAAAAACTCTATGTAAACACCAACTCCAGGAGTGGTTCTGCCAGAGACCATCATGTTCACTTGCATATTTCACAGTTGCTGCTGCCAATGGTATCAATGTTGAAAGTTAAATCGGAAAAGCAAGAAGTATTATGGTGGTGGTGTGGGAATTTTGATTTGCCTACCTTCCTGGTACTCATGCATATCTCATGAACTTTTGAATAACAATGCTTGCACTAAATTTAAAAACAACTTACAAATTGGTAGCATTGATGTCTGAGTTGGGATACAAATCTCCTGTGGAAAAAGGTATCAATTAAGAGAGTGCACTGAATGAGATAAGACAATATACCCCAACAAACTAATACTATGCATCCACAAAGCAGTGCACTACCATTTAGACAAGCAGAAGAAATAAGCATTAAAAGAAAAGACAGTTTTTTCTAAGTTTTATATCATAATTGTTTCCTATAACTGGAGTGAAAATGGCAAATGGGCTTAGTATCATAGTGGTTAAATTATTGGCATCTAAAAGCCCAGACCGTTGATTACAATGTGAGTGCAAATTCCAACATGGTGATTAAGCAATTTAAATCAACTAATTCGGAATTTAAAAGTTAGCATCAGTGACAATGATCATGAAACTGGCAGATTTTTTTAGTAGTCTGGTTCACTAATATTCAGGGAAGAAATCTGCCAGCCTTACCTAATCTAGCCTCCATGTAACTCCAGACAAATGAATGTGGTTGAACCTGATCTGGAATTCCTAATGTCAGTCAAGGATAGACAAATACTTGCCAGCCACCTCCACACAAGTGAGTAAATATTTAAAAAACATAGCATGTTTTTCTGAAACAATAAAAATAAAACTATATCCAGCAAGCCAAAAATTATAGGTGTCCATGAGGGACTCTATCTTAATCATATTGTTCAGCGTGTTAGCTTTTAGTCATTCAGGACAGAAAGGGGAAGTGGTTGTAAATGGTCAACAGCTTTGAGGGTATGATTTGGTAATAGTTATACACTGGATCAAGGCATGAACATAAGGTACCATAACCTGCCTGGGGATCATCATTTTATATCAGACATCCTGGAGACATTGAAAATGATGGAAATCTGGAAAATAACGTATAATGTATGCAACATATCATATGCAATATTACAGTTCTAAGCCTATACCACTATAAAGACTGTGTCATGTGACTGACTGCTCTCGGGATTGGAATATTGTTAAGTGTGCAACATGCCGGATGTTGTCTGTCTCTGTGGAAGAAAGCTATGGCAAGAAAATGCTGTCCTGAACCTGTAGATTTTACTTAACATGTAAGAAAGAACCATTGTTGTTAGTTTGAATGACTGACTATTCTCCCTTGCCCTATGAAAGCATTGACCAGATTATCTATAGAACTTAAAAAAACTTTCTTCAAACTATCTCTTTGCCAAGGTGAAGATGAGAGGTAACCTTCCGCACATTTTGTAAGATATAATTCATTGGTTTAGAAAAATTTCAATGGAATGCTAAAATGACACATTGTGATGATTGAGTTGATTTCTAAAATGTCAAGATGCATCAATCATGCCATAAAACACAACTGAATGATGTTCTGTGGTAAGGTCAATCACTAGTGCAATGTACACTACTATGTTACGTTGGTCATTCCATGCATACAAAGTCCCGCTAAACCATACTATACTATGAGTTACTCTCTTGAGGCAATACTGCCTCATTCAGTGCCATATTGTAGTTATAAAATTATGCAGGCTAGAGTGTTATTCAGCCCAATAAACACAAGTCAAGCATACTGCCCTATGCAATACATATCTTCCTAGATGAGGTTCTGCACAGTGCCCTAATGCACCACCTCAGCTGATCTTATGCACTCATTTTGGAAAGGAAGAGTGTTTTTTGGAATTTTACCTGTGATCTATAAGGAAAACCAGGACAGCAATGTTGCAGATTTGGAGTTTCCTTCCATACAGATAAGTGACTGGCTGCAGAGTTAGATTGGATAATAATGGTGAGACTGGTTAACTTCTGTGCTGATGGATAACTACAGTAGGTCGCATGATTGCATCCCCACAGAGCCCAGGACATTCTCAGAGGCCATGAAGGAACTGTTACATTTCCAGACTACGAAGGCATCCAACCATCTAAACTTATCAACTTTGTGATTAGTTAATATTGTCTTTAAATTGGGTGCAGGGGAAAAGAAGTTTATAAAATTCTCCCTACCCGTCCAAGCAGAACCTATTTTCTTCACAATGCAATTAACACCGCCAACATTTACAAAATATTACTGCAACTGCCTTGGCTGAGCACGGGAAACAATATTAAGGTAGCTGTGAGGGGTTTGTCATAATGTGCTTCTTTTAAGAGACTTGCATTTTCTTTTTGCAAATAGAGAGGTGGTAAATTCTCTATAGGCACTAAAATCAATGCACTGGAACAATGATAACAAACACAGACTCCACTTTTGCTACATCCCCAATTAATTAAGTCTTTCACGGGCATGTAATTAGGAACATTAGCAAGTCATAAAATTGCTGTGAGTCTCTAAATTATGCCCCAGTCCCCAGCAATTTGTTTTTAATTCCTTTCTAAGACAATGGCACTGCAGGGCCCAATAGATCTTCATACCAGCCTACTGTTTACTTCTTTATGGGTTCGCTCAGAACTAACTGTTTTCTACTGGTCCTGAAAGAGGTTGTACCACACACGGTGTTGTGTCCTTTTTATCTCCTCAGTGTTTACCTGATTCTTCTCTACTTCACGTCCATAAGTGAGATTTACAACCTTTGATATGAAATTAAAAATTCAATTGTGTTCATCACTATGTAATTTCATTTTATCCATCCTTGATTGGCAAAGCAGCTGTGGTGAAAGAAACTATGTTGCATGGGTATAAAATAAAGCAGAACCTCCCAAGTCATCTCGCCACTTTGTATTTATATCCACTCAAAACTGAAAGAAATAATAAAACTAAACTCAACTAGTTAGGAATTGCCAATAAATATCTCTCAGCTTTTTATTGGTAAGTAATTATTGATTTACTGTTGTTACTCATTCTAGGTTGCAATTCTTCTCCTTTTCAGCCACTTGAGTTAAATCTCCACATACATAAGCTGAACAAAAGCCTTAAACCAAAGGTCTGCAGTAGCAGAGTTTGTGGAGATTAATATTCAGTAACTACACAGTCTTGAAATGTTCATTAAATATAAAATTGGTGGTTTTTCAGTGCTACTTTACAACTGAAGTGCTTTGGAATTCTTTGCTTCAAGAGAGACCTTTTTAAAAATAGTTTTCATTAACATTGTAAGGACAGAAAATGTTGGAAATGCTCAGCTGATCAGGCAGCATCTGTGGATAGAGAATAAGTTGGTGTTGGGAAAAAAATAGAGGAAAAGCAGATGTGAGTTGTGGACTAAGGGGGAGGGGCAGAATGAGCAAAAAGGAAGGTCAATGATAGGTGGAGACCTGGACAATTGAAGGATACAGCTGTTGGTGATGAGAGAGAACAGTGAAGCGGAGAGGTGTAAATAGCAAGAGACAAATGAAATCTGAAATTTATTATCTCTCTAACTTTTCTCAGCTCTGTTTCTCTCTCTACAGATGCCACCTCAGATGTTTAGAGCATATAAAAGAGTATAGCACAGGAACAGGCCCTTCAGCCCACCAAGTCTGCGCTGACCATTGTCATTCCAACTGATCCCATCTGCCTGCATGTGGTCCGTATCTTTCTACTCCCTGCCTGTTCCCATGTCTAACCAAATATCTCTTCACGTTACTATTGGACCTGCTTCTACCACCACTCTACTGGTTATTTCCTGCTGTTTTTACTTTGTTTTCAGTATCTGCAGTGTTTTATTTATGTACCTTCAATGATGCAGGTTTATCTTATATGATCAGTACTTTGCCATGCAATCATCCACATCTCCTCTTCTGTTCCCGTGGCCCTCAATTCCTTGATCTTTTGAAACTTTACTGACCTCCTTGTTAAATACCTCCAGGTGTCTAACCTCCTCAAACCTCCGGATTAAAGAATTCCAGTGATTCACCACTCTCTGCAACAAGAAATTTGTACACACCACAGTTTTAAATGTAATTTGTAACTTTATCTTGTAACTATATCTGCTAGTTTGAAAATCTCCTGTAGAGTAGATGGAGTCACAGTGGTGAGTCCAAGATTAGGGATCACAGAAAGAATACTACCAGAAATATATAGGCAATTCAGGGAAAACTTCTTTACCAATTTATACAGAGCCTAAAATCAGCAAAATCCATTTGGAGTAAATTATATCTGTTTCTTTGTAAATTTTCAGACTGAAATTGCAGAACAATTGGACACACTTATGGAAATGATAAATGAAAATTAACATGAATGACCAGAAATTTACCTCTCTGAGTCAAAGCTATTCTCCTCCATTGGGAGTGAATGGCACAGCTGAACCTGCGTCAGGATCTCCAGTCAGAGTTCCCAGAGTAACTGTTGGGAAACTGCAGGCTCGATTGCTGCTTCAGAAATCACTGGTTATCATCTGTGAGGAAGATGAGGAATTCCGTGTTCGTGCACACTTGTGGAGAACACCTAGTCCTCCTGACAGTTACCTATGCAAATGCCAGCAGTTTCACACAGAATTGCCAGCATTTGTTAGGAAAACATTATTTTTCAGGAGAGTGCCAGCAAAGAAAACAAAGGGCCTCCAACTGCTTCAAATTCTGTAAAGAATAAAAATACAATATTCAGAAAATTAAGCTCAAGATACAAAATAAATATGGAAATATAAAATTCTGTCATTGTTTCACTAAACTCTTCATTAATGAATAATATGTTGTGGGAATTGGGTTTTCCATCCAGGAAGGATAAACTATGCTTAACAACCTGCTGAAACAAAGGAGTGATTAGCTAGGTCATACACTTCTGGCAGGTCGCAGCTTTCATCCTGGGCTTATGCTCAAGTGCTTGATTTCAGATGGGAGCCAGTACAATTGACCTTAACAAATTTTGGCTTATGGAGAGGCCAAGTAGCCAAGCTTTCAGTTCCTGTTCAGATCATAGTGGGCAACCTTCGCCTGAACAGTGATGATTCCAACAGTGCTTACAAAGTAGCAATGATTTTCCAACTTTGCAGGAAATAATTTACTCAAAAGGTGTAGCACAGATACATATAGGATTTTACATTCACCTAAAATCATGGCTGGAAAATCATCAGCAATGCCAAGAAACAAATGTATGGTGTGAGGTATGTGTATGGTATTTAGGCTGAGGTCTCCCTTGGAAACAGAAGTCTGTTAGATTTCATTGCCTGGATTCTTGGTTGAGGACCATATAGTCACAGGACTGTACCCCAGGCAGGAGATTACCTGCAGATACAAAGCACCTACAACCTTCACAATACTGTGGTACTTGAAAGCCATGGACCCCACTGGGGGAGAAATATATATTTGGTAGCCAATGTTAAACAGCTGTTGTATTCAGTTTCAGTGAAGTCAGTGGAACTGGGAGTGCAGAAGACGAGTACAACCAGCAGCTGACACCCTCACTCGTGTTTAATTGCAGGGAACAAGATTGAATTTCTCCCCCTCATCTGTTCAACACCATCGACTGTGAGGATTGTGGGAACATGATCTGGCTAGAAGTTCATTCCTGGTCAGTAGTGCCCATACAGTCATGTCATTGCTTTGTACTCCGCCCCTGAAAGTTCATTCCTGAATACTATTGTTGCTATATATACATTCAGCATTACCAACCGGGGATAAATCTCTAATGACTTGTGAAAGGAAAGCATATTCATTTGTTTTTATTTTTTAACTTTGCTGAGGAACGTTGCTGGTAACCTAAAAGTACTGTGATTATTATCTGTTTTTTTTCCATCAGAAGACTTCAACACAAAGAAATTGCACTAACTCATTCTTGGATTTGGGTGCAGGAAACATGTTCTTGATGTAAAAAGATATGAACAGCAAGGTCAGAAATGGGATGTTCTAATGACATTATGTACCTTATCCATGTGGATTTCTTTTAATGTTATTACAGAAGTTGTATCTGTAAAGGATGCCAAAACCTGTGTTTAAGACTAGAACTAATAATCCCATGTTAATAACAGGATAATTCCTATATTGCTGAGGTTGTGCTCTGTGCCATTGTTCTGTCTCACAGGAGTCTAGGTTTCATTGACTTGCCCTTACACCTTCCTATCTAATGATAGATGTGTGGTAGTTAGCAAGCACACTAAGGGAGGAACAGACAAATGTGATACCATTAGGTAAGTCAAAGCAACAAAATGAATAACTGGCACATCAACACTCATGTAGCGCACGCAGACAAGCCATTGCCCCACAAGCATGCAAATAGACACTCGTTGACAAATGCACACACCTCCATCAGTAGGTACAGACCTCTCTTTCGTATATATACACACACACACAAACACACACTCATGCACAAAACTCTCTCTCTCTCACACACACACACACACACACACACACACACACACACACACACACACACACACACACACACACACACACATATACACATAAGCCCAAACACACATTGACACATACACATTTTCACACACACAGACACACAGTCATACACACAAGCGCTGACACTCACAAACACACACAGATGAGCACACACAGACGTACACACACAGGCATACACACACTCACATAGTTGTGCTCTCTCACACAAGCACATCCGTGAACACCACACCCTCTATACACATGGACACACACGGAGAAACATCCTATACGCTTTCTCTTATTTTTCCAATGATGATGTTCTCATGTTTTCCGGATTCATAGAATGAGACAGCACAGAGAATGGTTGTTCAGCCATTGTGTCAGTGCTAGCTATTGAAAGCTTGAACGGGGTCTTGCATCATGGACCTCAGGTTGTAAGTGTAATGTTCTACTAGCTGAAAGTACCAAATTCTGAATGTCTATTTTTACACTTCTTTCATTGCCTTAATTTAAAATATTTCATGCATACCTACTCCTGAGCATTTGACATATTTAGCACAAGGTTTTGGGAGACGACAGTGAATCTACATTAACTAATGTGTGTAAAAGGTTGCTCTCAGTTTCTTGCACTAGAAATCTATACATACCAGTGGCTGTGTGCTGTACTCCATTGAAGTCAATAGGACCAAATTTTGAAAGTGAAATACTTTACTGTATATGCACGTTTATGCAAGTGACTCAACGCACTGACCAGCTTTATTCTTTTTTCTTTTTTTCAAAGGTTTATTCAGTGATTATAGCAATACATTATTACAATACTACAGTATTCCACAATTCACACCATTTACAGTTTCAAATTATAACACGGTCATCACTATCAAGAACACACTCGAGCCCCTGTTGCACCCACCAGTCCCAGAAATCCCTATTGTCCCCTTGGATACTGAGCGCTCCTTCTCCAGGGACACACGGATGCAGACGTAACCCCGGAAGAGGGGCAGGCAATCAGCTTGGGCAGGACCCTCCACTGCCCACCTCCTAGACCCATGAATGGCCACCTTAGCCAGGCCAGGAACAAACCGACCAAGAGATCCCCTGAGCGACCCACCCCCTGTCCACACTGGGTGACTGAAGATCAGGAGTGTGGGGCTGAAGTTCAGCCAAAACCTGAGGAGCAGCTCCTTCAGATACTCAAATAGAGGCTGCAATCCCTCACACCCCGTATGTACATGATACACAGTCTCCTCCTGGCTGCAGAACTGAAACGGCTAGGGAGTCTGTAAACTGACTTAAGAATCTGTTACGGACCAGCTATGGATACAAATGATAGACCAATGCTGGCATTTTATTCTTCTCAATTTAAAAGTAAAATAAATTGCAGAAACATGTTACTTGAATATCTGAAACCTTTTCGAAAAGACTGAAACCTTAGAAATGATACATCCCTAGACGTAAGTCACTCATGTCAGCAGGCAATTCCTCATGGGCACCAAACTTTGGAATGGCAATGAGCAAACACACACATGAAAAGGAAACAGGAAGAGGGGTACAAGTGATATCATTGCAAATGTAATCAAAGCAAGGTTGTAATGACTATCTATATCTATCTGATTCCTGGTATTGTGAGATGGTATGAGGAGAGATTGGGTCAACTTGGAGTGTATTCACCAGAATTCAGAAGAATGAGACAAGATATTTAAACATGTGCAATTCTGACAGGGCTGGACTCAGGGAAGATGTTTTCCATGGCTGGGCTAGATGGGGGTAAGAGGGGGGTGGGGATGGTCTAGAACAAAGGGTCACACTGTCAGGATACAGGGTAAGACTAGGACTGGGATGGGGCGACATTTCTTCATTCAAACCGTGGTGAATCTGTGGAATTCTCTACCGGAGAAGGCAGTGGAGGCCAAGTCCCTGAACATGTTTAAGATGGAGATAGATTTATAAATGCAAAAGGCATCAAGGGGGATGATGAGAGAAACAAAATATGGTATTGAGATACAGAATCAGCCATAATCTTATTGAACGACAGAACAGACTTGAAGGGCTGAATGGCCTATCCCTGCTCCTATTTTTCTAAGTTTCTACACGTCTAAATCTACAGCATCACCTCCAGTTTCTTTGGTTCACCCAAGGATGTTTTTTTAAATTTCTTTTCTGTGGAAACTGAACTAAAATCAAACGGTCTCTTCTAGTCGAAATTACGGAGGTTCTTCACAATTTTTGGAAGAAGGTTATTCGGACCAAAACATTGAACAGAGTCACAAATGAAATGGTTTGCTCACAGTGCAATGGGACCGATCAATAAAGCTGAGATTCCTCAGTTATTTTGATTCAGTGTTCAATTTTTTTAAACCCTGATATTGCACAGAGATTTGTATATTTGAAAAAAAATACTGGAAGTGGGATTCAGTACCGAAGGGGTGAATTTCAGGCTATGAGGATGGAGACCATATAATATTGCTGCAAATATTACAAATGTGCAGTTCAGACTCTTCTGCCTTGAATCCTTTCCCCTGTGTATTATTCTGCTCCAGCTTTCTGCTTCCAGTGACATGCTAGGAGCAACCTCCATGACTGAGTGCTTATCTCAGTATCTCAGAGGGGAAATGGTATCGGTGTATGGCAGGGGATCACACAGTTTGACTGAACTCTTCAAACAGGACACCAGGGCAGAGGAGATGTAATCTACATTTAGTCATTCACCACTTCAACACAGTGGATTTAGCATGAATCCTATTGGGATAGAGCTGCCTTCTGTTAGACAAGGCCAAGCTAGACCAGAGCAGAGTCTGCTGTTGCTCTTTTGTGATGGTTCCTACACTCTCATTAGATTCTGTGCAGCACCCAGAGAGAGAAAAAGGGAGAAACTGGAAAGGAATAAAGAGCAGAGTAAATCAATAGGGGACCATGGCTGATCACAGCAGTACAAAGCCCAAAGAAACCAATGCAGTCGCTTCAAATCAGCATTTACTAAAATGCAATTGCCCTGCCTTCTACTAGAATTGAAAGGTAATAACCAGTCACACTGGGCATTGATAGCAGCCTTATCATTTCTGGGCTGTGTTCACTATCTCCCTCGAATTTTCCCAAATTGCACAATTTCTTTGTGCCAGCAAAAATTTCTAGGTCGCTGTAGATTTAAAAATAAAACACAAAAATGTGGAAAAGTACTCTGCCCTTTCACTCTCTCAGTTGTATCCTGAGGCTAAGAGTTTTTCTAAAACCTAAGTGCTTCACAATATAATACAGATAACCAGAGGTTCACGGCATGACCCTGGGAAACATGTACCACTTCCCATATCATGGGAGCTACCTCTCAGTAAAAGTGGACATCAATCAGACTAATGAATGTCAATGTGCCAGCATGGCCTTTAATCGATTGAGGAAAAGGGTGTTTGGAGATGAAGATCTCAGACTTAGTATAAAACTCATATTCTACTGGGCAGTAGTGAACCCTGCTCACTCTCTGTTTTTGAAACCTGGACCACCTACAGCATACACCTCAAGGCACTACAAACATACCACCAAAGTTGTCTTCACAAAATCCTCCATATTCACTGGAAGGATAGGTGAACCAATATCAGTGCCCTCTCCCAGACCAACATCCCCAGCATTGCAGCCATAATTACACTCAGTCAGCTCCACTGGAAGCTCAACAGCAGATTCCTGAAGCAGACACTCTGTTACGAACTCTGCCAGGTGCACAGATTCTAGGACGTCCCCACAATTTGTTGGAGGCAAGGTGCATCATTGTGGTGAGGAAGACTGAAAGAAGTGTCAGGGCAATGATGCAGCCTTGTTTGAAACTGGTCTTCATCAATTGAACATTATGCCACTGTGCATCTAGATGGAAAACATTCACTCACTGAAACTCACAGGAAGGATGCGATAGCGCTGGAGAGGAGATGAAGGAGATTCATCAGGATGTTGCCTGGAATGGAGCTTTTCAGTTATGAGAGACTGGAGAGGGTACATCTGTTTTATCTGTAGGTTAAGAAGGAGACAAGATTATGGTATATAAAATAATGAGGGGTATAGATAGGGTAGACTGCAGGAATCTCCTCCCCCTGTCAAAGGTGAATAAAACTAGAAAACATAGATTTAGGATAAGGGATAAGAGATTTAGAGGAGATTTGAGTGGGATGTTTCCCATCCAGTGACTGGTGAGCACCTGGAATGCACTGCCACAGAGTCACTAACAGTGTTTAAGAGGCGTCTAGATGAGCACTTGAATTGCCTAAGCATTGAAGGCTATGGGCCAAGTGCTGGAAGATGGGATTGTGATCAGTTCTGGTCGCATCATTATAGGAAGGATGTTGAAGCTTTAGAGAGGGTGCAGTGGAGATTTACCAGGATGCTGCCTGGATTGGAGAGCATGTCTTATGAGGATAGGTTGAGTGAGCTCGGGCTTTTCTCTTTGGAGAGAAGGAGGATGAGAGGTGACTTGATAGAGGTGCACAAGATGATAAGAGGCATAGATCGAGTGGACAGTCAGAGACTTTTTCCCAGAGTGACAATGGCTAACATGAGGGGGCATAATTTTAAGGTGAATTGAGGAAGATATAAGGGGGATGTCAGGGGTAAGTTTCTTACACAGAGAGTGGTGGGTGTGTGGAACCCACTGCCGGCAGAGGTTGTGGGGACAGATTCATTAGGGATATTTAAGAGACTCTTAGATAGACACATAAATGGTAGAGAAATGGAGGTCTATGTGGGAGGGAAGGGTTAGATAGATCTTAGAGCAGGATAAAATGTCAGCACAACATTGTGGGCCGAAGGCCCTGTACTATGCTGTAATGTTCAATGTTCTATAATACAGATGGGTGCCCACCGATCTACATGGACATGATGGGCCGAATGGCCTGTTTCCCTGCTGTATGACTCTATGATCCTAATTTGGGGATCACCTCTTTGATTGTTGGGAAGAAATGACTGAGGAAGATGGTGGTGATGACTTTCCCTGTGGCAGAGAGCAGGGAGACTGTCCCAATGGCACCATTTTATGCTCCACTGCATTTCCACATTAACAAAGGCATAAAGATGTGTACAGCACCTGGAGGTTCTGCCTTTCTCTTCAACTGTCATCTTTTCAAAGTTCCCTTGGTGAAATATAGAGTACCAGAGGCAAAACACCAAATGTTTACAGAGTTTTGAAGAATATATGTTTCATAGACAAGTTTGCAACCCTCTTCTCAAGGTTGCTCCTATAGAAATGGAATTAAGCAGCCTGGATTTAATTAATATTTATTGTTATAAATCAAATGGGAATCTATTAACAACAAAATTCCCTGGGAAAAGTCTGCAAATATTCAGTGATTTGGCTTTGGTGTTCTGTATTTCACCAATGGCTTTATCATTAGTCTGTGCTAAGTTAGCTCTTGGCCAACACAAAGACACCATTACTGGAAGGGTGTAGATAATCAGGTAAGATTCCCATTCCCAGTTATTAACTAGAAAATACAGCTGGAAGGAAAATGTATGGATCAGACTTGGCTTTAATTTATCTACCTTAATGGGATTGCATGGGAGGGAATTGAATCCTACATAGAAAATCAGTTTGTATTTATCAATATTCAAGTGCACAAACAAATGTTTTCATCACCATCAAGGAATATTTCAGCAGTTCTGTCTTGCCTGGACTATTGTTTAAAATCAACTCAATAAACTCACCATTGCCTAGGCAATCTTCACCACGTTTTGGTTCCTTGTGCAGAAAATAAATATACTCAAATGCATCAGTTTTTTAAGAAATAGTTTTATTTTCCAAATTCTCCCAAATGATGGCATCTGTTTGCACTTTTGCTGGATTGCTACCAATTTAAATCACCAGCATTGCACACATTCCCTCTAAACACAGCAGTGCCTCTGGGTGGGAGGTCCTTGCTGGGCTGCCAAGGAGTGAGAACAATTGACACCTTCGATCTCACTCTGCTCATCTCCTATTGCTTGGCCCACATAACAGATTAGGTGTCTAAACCACCCTTGCTTGTCCAATTTCCCCAGCAGGAGATTAAAGGCTTGGAAAATGAGAGCCAAGGATGGAGGTTAATGGGTGGCAAAATAAATACAAACTGTGAAAAAAGGATAATATTAATTCATTGTTAGTACAAAGATGTAATTAATCCAGAGTCAGCTATCTAATGCTTTCCTGGCCAGGATCCCACTTTCCACCTACTCATTCATACTGCTGCTTGTATCCAAACTTGTCCTAAGTCCTGCTTACCAATATTCCCTCTGTATTTGATAACTTACATTGGCTCCTGATCCAATAACGTGTCAAATTTAAAATTGTCTTCTGCTGTATATATGGTGCATATATACCTTTAAGAATTATGTGACAAAACTTTCAGTAAAATTTTGTACAACACACTGCTGTTACTTGTGTGTTGTTCACCATCAATGAGGGATTTTGGGCAGAGACATTCCTGTTTGGAGACACAAGAGACTGCAATGTTGGAATCTGGAACAACAAACAATCTGCTGGAGGAGCTCAGCGGGTCAAGCAGTTTCTGTGGGAGGAAAGGAATTGTCAACATTTCGGATCAAAAACCTGCAGTCCTGATGCATGATTTCAACCTGAAACATCAAAAATTCCTTTCCTCCCACAGATGCTGCTCGACCCATTGAGTTCCTCCAGCAGATTGTTTGTCACTATTTCCTGTTTACTTGCATTACTAAACAGTAATGAAGAAGCAATCCTAAAGATGCCACATCTCCCTTGTCTCAATCTTCCCACTGCTTTACTTCTACCTTTGTAACCTCTTCCATTCATGCAAGCCTCCAAGAACTTTACCAGTTCTGGTCTTGTCCACACCTCTGTTTTCCTTTGCTCCACTATTGTTGGCCTTGCCTTCAGCTTCCCTGACCCAGACCTCCGGAATTCCCTCCCTAAACCTTTCTCCCACTTTCCTCTTTAAGACGCTACCTTTAAACTCAACTGGTGACAAACATATTTTGCTTACCTGAACTAATATCTTCTTCTGCACTTCAATGTTAAATTTCATCTGTTAATTCTTGTGTGCAGTACATTGAAGTGTTTTACTATGTCAGAAGCATTATAAAAATGCAAGTTGTTTTAGTTGTTGATGCATGTGCTTGTAAATCTGAATAATATCAGTTTGATTAGCTGATAGGTTGCAGAAAGAAGCTGTATCTGTCACAGGAGATTGCAGAACTGCATTATAAGCCATCAGTAATTTTCACATCGTGTAGAGTTAAAGGCAGGTTGTGGCACTCATTTCCTCTTCACTTTCAAAGCCTTGATACAGAAGCCATCCTCATTTCCATTTATAAAGCTTAGGCCATTATGACACAGCACCACAATATTAAAAAAATTCCTGAAATCTGACAAAAAGGGGAAGACATAATTGTTAGGGGTATAAAGCAACAGAGGAATTCACACTGATCAGCAGCTCTTAATAGAGCCATGAAATTAACAGGTCAGCCACAGGGAAGGAAAAGAGGGGTGGAGGCGGTGGGGGAGAGAGTTTGATGTCAAAATAAACGAACAAGGAGGAGAAAAATGAAAACTACACATTGACCAGTAGGAAATTCTTTCATCCTTTTCACTCATTCTGAAACTACAAACAACCTTGACATGGGAGGCTGACACAAGAAACAAACACACCAGAGATAGTGATAATGAATGGAAATGAGAACAGTTGTTCTCTGAGTGATAGGACACAGAGTAGGCCTTGAGGTCATGAATCCTATTAGCATGGAATTCAGGTCAGGGTTTTTAAAATATTTTATTCTTTCTTTCATAACCATGTTTAACGGATCAGCATTCTCCATCATTACAATTTTAAAACTGATTGGGAAAAGATATGTAAGAAAAGAATACACTTGAGTTTGCCTTAAATGAAACAGTACTAAATTGTGCATTTAATGCATACACTCCTTTTTATTTAATGAAGGTAAAATGGAATGAGTTCTGTGTTCCTCTTACATCCTCACTATACCTCACTCAATAATGGTTTAGCACCTTTAAGATCACTAGCATCACTTTACAATGATGGTGGAGAGAAGATACTGACAAGGAATTTGTAGAAGAATTCAACATGTTAGTTAAGACCGGTAGAAATAAATTTTTAGATGGTTCCTGGAGATAATGAAAAGGAGGTGGGGGGAAGAAGAATTTCTACCATTGTTATTTTTACAGTTTGGGCTATATACCTTGTAGATCAGTCCTTAACAGCATGCCTTTTACGAGACATTTCCATCATAATATGTTGAGATTACTTGAGACAATGAGTTCTGTGGTTCCCAAATGGGTCTACATGTAAATGTACCTCCTACTGAACTTCATAGAGCAGAATCCCAAATAATCCACCTTTTGGACATGTCTTTATGCTACAATGGCAATGCCCCAATCCTGCTCGGGAACGTTCTTGCTTCAGGTCACTACCAGCAACCCATCACAGGTAGACGGTGGTGAAGAAGGCTTCTGGCACACTGGCCTTCATCAGACAGGGCATTAAATGTAGAAGTTGGGATGTTATGTTACAGTTGTACAAGACAATGAAGAGGTCACATTTGGAATATTGTGTTCAGTTTTTGTCACCCTGCTATAGGAAAGATGCCATAAAGCTGGAAAGAGTGCAGAGGAGATTTACAAGGATGTTGCCAGGATTCGAGGGACCGAGTTATGGAGAGCAGTTGAGCAGGTAGGACTTTTTTCATTGGAGCATAGGAGATTGAGGGTTGATCTTATAGAGGTTTATAAAAATCATGAGGGGCACAGATAGGGTCAATATGCACAGTCTTTTTAGGGGAATCAAGAACTAGAGGGCGTAGGTTTAAGGTGAGAGGGGAAAGAGTTAATAGGAACCTGAGGGGCAACTTTTTCACCCAGAGGTGGTCAGTATATAGAATGAACTGCCAGAGGAAGTAGTTGAGGCAAGTACATGGACAATGTCTAAAAGGTACTTGGACAGGTAGATGGATAGAAAAGGTTTGGAGGGATATGGGCCAAATGTGGGCAAATGGGACTAGCTTAGATGGGAATCTTGGTCGGCATGAACCAGTTGGGCGGAAGAGCCTGTTTCCATGCTGTATGACTCTATAAACCCTGCTGTAAGGTTCATGGATGTGAATGTTAAGTATGGATGGATGAACCTCACCTTGCAGATTAGCACATGGTGGCTACTGCAGCATACCACCCAGCACCATAAAACAAGGAAGAATTACTCTATTCCAAAGTCCTGATGTCACTCCAATGATCCTGTCTATCTGCTGATGTACATGGTTTATCTTCAGTATTCAATGTTCAATGTTATAACGATAATAAGATATACAAATTATTTTATGGGTTAATCTAGGAAGATGAGAACAGAAGTATTTCATTCAGGTCCTTGCACCTGTTCTTCTTTCAATATCCTACAGGGGCTCTGAACCTCACTTCCACCTACTCACCTCCATCTATTGACACTCTGATCTGACAGTCTGTTGATATTGGTGTTGAAAGTTTCATTGACCCAGAATCCAAACCTTTTTGAGAAAAACCATTCCAGATTTCAACAACATTATGTGCAATGAAATGTTTCCTGATTTCACTCCGCAGTGGTTTAGTTATACGGTTATAATTATTCACTCTAGTTCTGGATTTTATCCACTGGAGGAAATAATTTTTCATTACCTGTAAATACTTGAACCAATTTAATCACTATTCCGATCACACTCCACCTTTTATAATCAGTGGGAATGCAAGATGTGCAGTCTCAATATGGCTATCATCTCTTGCATGAGAAATATCAAGCTCTGCATTTCCTCCATCAACCTCCCGCCCACTTAACAAGAGATGAAAACCTGCAAATTCTGAGATCTATAAACAAAAGAAAGCATGCTGAAAATGTACCAAGACCCAAGTCAGCAGTTTTGTTTTATGGCATTTTTCTGGATTTGAGTATCAGTAGCAAGGCCAATATTTATAGACCTTGAGAAGCTGAAGGTGAGATATCTTCTTGAACCACTGCAGTCTGTCTAATGAAGGTACTCCCACACTGCTTTTGGTAGGGACTTCTTGGTGTTAGACCCCAGTGAAAGAAACATAGACACATCAACAGTTTGCAAGGGACCTTCACTCTGATTATATTATCCTTTTATTCAACCTGCCTACATGTTTGCTTTGCTTGCCACTCCAGGGAGATCCTGTGGAAGAGAGTAATCCTCTCCTATGGGATCCCATCGAAAACTCTTTACCCATCTCGCCTCTCTCAGGTGCTAACCAGTTGAGCAGTAGGGATATTCACATGTTTGCCGTCAATGTTCCCAGCCCAGCATCCACTTTCTTGCACGTGAGTGTGATTGGCCAGCATCTTGATAACGTGCCATTTTGCCATAGTATTTTGAAGAAAATGTAGAGCATTTCACAGAGCTGGGTCATTACTGCAATGAACATTTTTGAAATATAAAGGAAGTTAGGAGATGGGGAAAATCACAGCTATATTATGTCTGACCATCTATTGCAGTCAACAGCCCTATGAAATATAAGGGGCTGTTGACTGCAATAGTTGGTAAAATTAAAAGAATATATAAAGAAATTAGAGATAAAGAATATAAATAGATGCTAAAATTAAAAGAATATAAAGAAACTGTCAGCGTTGCAGGTTCAGCTTTTTGCATTTTACATGGAAATACAAGAAATATATAGCACAGAAACAATCCAATCAATCAGTTCAACTGGTCCCCGCTGGAGTCTAAATCCACAGATGCTGCTTGACCTGCTGAGTTCCTCCAGCAGTTTGTTCTTTCCATTTTCTGACAAAGCTTTATTGGATTTATTTGTGTCCCATAGTATTACATTCCGCCAAAAGTGGAAGTATCATCCATACCTCCACCTTATCAAACCTCTTCACTGTTTTGAAGACTGGTGTCTGTGGTGTTCATTCTGATTTGGTGGCACCATATACCTTACTTTAGAAGCAGAGTACACTACACAGAAGCTACTTTACAGCATGTTCAGCACGAATGACCAGAGATGAATTTCTATAGTTTAAGCTTTGAAAGCATGAATAACATTTACAAAGGAACTATGGCTGTCTCTTCAGTTGATGATTCACGCATGATGGAAATTGTCGATTTTCAGCACAGTAGAAGTTTTCTTTTTGCATTTTGCTGGAGCTTTTCTTTTCAAAGTTCACAGCCTTTGCAAGTGAACCAATCCTGTTTCTCAACAGAAAGTAATTTTTGGTCAGAAATGGCAGCAGCTTGGGGGTAGCTAAAGCAAGTTTTTTAAGGATTCAGTTCTGTCAGAACACTCCGCGTGTGTATAGACTGAGATCTGCTCCGATCCATTATTTAGAAAAGCCAGCAGCTGATATTACCGGCTAGTGCTGGCATGAAACATGTAAGTGGTTAAATTGATGTTGTGCTCCTCATGTGGTGCCTGAGTGGAGAATGTTGACGAATGCTTCTTTCTCTGAGGCTGGTCATGTGAAAACATCAGCCAGCGCTGGGAAGCTGACAAGGGCAACAAATCATGAAGTTGCCCTTCACTTTCTGTCCTTCTCCTTCACCCCTTCAGAGTTGCACACAGAATGTATCCCATTCCTGGACCTGCAGCAACAGTGATTGCACATTCTGCTCTGACACAGGGAAAATTTTGGCTGAGCTTTGCACTTCTGCCTTTAAGGTGTTATGCAGACACATAGTTATGACTTCAAATCAAGCCCCTTGTGCAGAGTAACAAGTTACGTTTTGTTTCTATATGGCAAATAAACATCCTTGGAGAATTGATTTATTTCCATTCATACCTTGTGGGAAACAAGTGCTTATATTTTTTCCCCTAAATGAACATGTTTTGTGTATATTTCTCTTGGTACAGTGGTCTAAAACATATAGATTCTTTTAAAGCATCTTCTCCTAAATTCTTCCCTTCTTTGCTTACTAGTTCACAGCAATAAGTGGTGAGACTAAATAAATATCCAGGATGGACCGTGAGTGTGTGTTAGGTTAGTTAAGTCTTAGCCCAGCAGTTGTATGGGTGACAAAAGAGATTGCAGATGCTGGAATCTGGAGTAAAAAAACAAACTGCTGGAGGAACTCAGCAGCTCAAGCAGTATCTGGAGCAGGAAATGAACAATCGACACCCTTCATCTGGACTGAAAGAGTAGAGGGGAGATGCCTAAGATAAAGAGCTGAGGGGGTGGGGTGACACAAGAACTAGCAAGCGATAGGTGGATCTAAGTGATGAGAGAAATAAAGGACTGCAGATGCTGGAATCTAGAGGAAAAACACTCTGATGCTGGAGGAACTCAGCAGGCCAGGCAGCATCCGTGGAGAAAAGCAGGTGGTCAATGTTTCAGGTCAGGACCCTTCTTCAGGACTGAAGATAGGAAATCGGGAAGCCCAATATATTGGAGGGAAAAGCAAAGCAGTGACAGGTGGACGAAAGTGGGGAGGCGGGGTGGGCACAGGGTGGCGATAGGTAAATGCAGGTAAGAGATAGTGATAGGCAGGTGCAGGGTAGGAGAGGAGTGCAGGTCCACCGAGGGATGGGTCAAAGGTAAGGAGGAAAAAAGAGGGGTAGAAAAAAGAGAGAAAGGCTAGGAAAGGGAAGAAAAGAAAAGGTCTGGTTTGGGTGGGTGTGGGGTGGGGGCCATGTAGAGATTACTTAAAGTGGGAGAATTCAATGTTCATGCCGTTGGGCTGTAAGGTTCCAAGACGGAAAATGAGGTGCTGTTCCTCCAGCTTGCGCTTGGAATTCTCCTGGCAGTGGAGGAGGCCAAGGTCTGACATATCAGTGATAGTGTGGGAGGGGGAGTTGAAGTGACTGGCAACCATGGAGGACAGTAGAGTGGAAATAGCGACAGAGACTGGGTGGTGATAAGTGGAGGCAACTTAGATGATGAAGTCTGATAGGAAAGGAAGGTGGAACATGAAACCAAATAAGGGAGGAGGGGTGGGCAGATGGGAACAGTGGGGGGAGGGGGAGGGTACCCAGTGGGAGGTGTGTGTGTGGCTGATGGGCAGATGAAATATGATGCAGATGAAGTCACTAATCTCAGTGCCATTGGGTTGGACATGCGGCAATCGGCCATAATACTGCACTTGACAACAGTCCAATAAAACATCGAGGGAATCAGGTGAAAGCACGATAGGTTGTGACACAATCCACATCTTGTCTTCTTGCTGACTTCAAGGAGACCCTCAACAACTGGCTGTCATTGCCGCACGTTAGTATGGTCAGTTGGAGCAAGGTATGAGAAGGTTCCATTGGATCCTCAACCACGAAGTAGCCAATAGGGATGAGATTCCTATCTCCCCCTTCCTGTTCTTGTAGCCAAGATGAACTTCATCTCCAGAGGGTTTCGCAATAGTAGAGACAGAGCAAACGGATGGAGGATTTACAAAGAAAATGATTTTTTTCCACAAGATGCAGGCATACTCCAGAATGAGTCCATTTCTGCTCTTTTGTTCTATTTATCTCTTTCCTATTCATTAATATCTATTCTATATAGACAGCAATTACAAGTAAAGAGCATATAACCAGTGGGGTGATTGAATCCTGTCAAAAGTACTTATTTTTCAGTAAATAACTTGAAGACTCACAACAAAACTTCATCAAACAGTGGTGGCAGTAATGAAAACTGTATCACAGATAAATAGTTTTCACAGGTAGGAAGTGAAAGGTTCCATGCATTCTATAATATATTCTTCTGTATATATCATGGAACATCTTTAATGAGTCTACCAACAGTCTGGTGGATAAAGCTGCTACCCAATCTAGGCTTAAGGTATGGGAAGATCCCAGTATGACTACTATTTCTTGGTGAAGGGGTTCTCAGCTGCAGCAACACTTCATCCGGCACCAATAAGGTAAGATATCTATATTAGTCACATGTACATCAAAACACACAGAGAAATGTGTCTTTTTGCATTACTGAGAATGTGCTGGGGGCAGCCTACAAGTGTCACCATGCTTCCAGCGCCAACGTAGCATGCCCACAACTTCCTAACCCGTACTTTTGGAAAATGGGAGGAAACCGGAGCACCTGGAGGAAACCCACCAAGACACGGGGAGAACGTACAAACTCCTTACAGACAGTGGCCGGAATTGAATGCGGGTCGCTGGCACTGTAAAGCGTTACGCTAACCGCTACACTACCATGCCTGCCAGACAATAACCCCGGGCTAAGGAGGAAAGAAGTCAGTCAGGGTTCCCACTCCTGACAGGAATCAATTGACACTTGCTTGAAATTGTGCAGGAGTAAGATGAGTTCCAAACTGGGTCCCCAACCCTGACTCATAATGGTCACTGACTATATTTGCAGATGCAGAATAATTTACTGTGCAATTTACAACACGGTTGAAAGTCTTGCAGTATGAGCCTGTCCAATGGAGCAACCTTTCCTCTTATCACAAGTCTCCCTCTTTCCTTTTTTGTATTCTTCCTTTTACTTGGCCATAACACCAATGTCAGGCAGTGGCCACAGAAACATCTGTAGGCGAGGGTCAAGAGGAAATAAGACAGCAAAGACAGTGGGAGGAAAGGGTTAAATAGATAATAGAGCAGGATAAAATGTCGGCACAACATTGTGGGCCGAAGGGCCTGTACTATGCTGTAATGTTCTATGTTCAAAACAAGTAAAGAATATAATCACAATGTGATAAAAGCTGATATTTATGAGCCAGTCAAAATATGGGAGCAGTTTTAACCCAATGCCAGTTAGGAAACTGATGGGATCAAAGATGACATGAATATCCCCCAGCTTTACTCTTCGTTGAAGTCAATGGAGAGGACATAAAATTAATGTTCTTCCCAATCTTATCACCTTCCCACTTACCAAATTAGGTTAAAATAATCCCCATTGTTTTATGATTTATCACCTTAAACAACAAAGCTGATGACCAGGGAACCATTCAATAGTCTTATCACCGTGGGATAGAAGCTGTCCTTGAGCCTGGTGGTTTGTGCCCTCAGGCTCCTGTATCTTCTGCCTGATGGGAGAGGAGAGAAGAGAGAATGACCTGGGTGGGCGGTGTCTTTGATTATGCTGGCTGCTTCACTAAGTCAATGAGAGGTATAGACAGAGTCCATGGAGGGGAGGCTGGTTTCCGTGATGCGCTGGGCTGTGTTTATAACTCTTTGCAGTTTCTTGCAGTCCTGGGCAGAACAGGTGCCATAACAAGCCATGATGCATCCAGACAGTATACGATGAGATGGACTCTTGTCCTCACAATCTACCTTGTTTGACCGTGCACCTTATTGTCTACCTGCAATGCACCTCCCTGTAACTGTGACACTTTACTCTGTATTCTGTTATTGTTTTTACCCTGTACTACCTCAATGCACTCTGTACCAACTCAATGTATCTGCATTGTGTAATGAATTGATCTGTACGAACGGCATGCAAGACAAGTTTTTCAATGTACCTCGGTACAAGCGACAATGATAAACCAATACCAATACCAATACACACCATTGTAGCATGCAGTCAATTTGCAATACAACTCAATGTGGGTTGTGCAGTGTGTAAACCAGTAATCTCAAACAATCCTTATTTTTTTTAAACAGATCAAATGTTATTGAGATCTCACCAGGGGAAGGGTTTCTAATTGTAGTAACAGCTATTATTTAATTTAGCATGTTTTCCATTTGCATGTTATCAGCAGGATGCTAGAGGTTGCCAATTCATATCCAGTAGTGCAGCCACTCATAGCAGTGCCCATAGCTGCCTTCAAGTGACCTGGAATGTCAGGTCTTTATAGTGATGAGTGCAGTGTTTCTCTTAAGAGAGGGGAGCCGTTTCAACATGAGCAGAGGAAACTGAATCTGATTTTGTGTTTCTGTACATATTTATTTCAGTGTGTGCTCAATATTTATGAAAGGAAACAGTACACATCTACAAGGCTGGTATATTCTCTCGAGTCTCAGGGATGCACACCTGTGTTGGAATAGGTCACTACTGTGTTATGTGCCACAAATTTTATCGCTCTCTCTCAGCTATAATGTTGGCTGACTGGGTTTCCTGGCAGCAAGAAAGCTGAAAGCTACAGGGAGGTGAGGACAACTGCACGGAAGGAGTAAATGCTTTTCCAACACTGGATTGGAACTCCTCCACACTGAGCTCTACCTGCACCCCACCCCCCTCCAAATCCCTCATTTCTCTACAACTCTTCTGCAAATAACCTTAGACCCACCAAGCCATGTTGGTCCACCTACCAGGCATCCTATCCCTTATCCTGCCTTGCGAGTGAGGTTGCATCAAAACGGAAACACAAGAAATTCTGCAGATGCTGGAATATGGAGCAAGACACAAAAAGTGCTGGAGGAACTCAGCAGGTCAGGCAGCATCAATGGAGGGAAATAAACACTTGATGTTTCGGGCTGAGACCCTTCATCAGGATTCTTTCTTCTTCATCTCTTTGCCTCTTCTACCTACCACTTCTCAGCTTATTACATCTTCTCCCCCTCCCTCACCCACTACCCTCCCCTCTCACCTGGACTCGCTTATTACCTGAACTCACCAATCCCCTGCCTACGTGTACTTCCCCCCACCCCTCCCCCACCCCCAACCTTCTTATTCTGGCTTCTGCCCTCTTTCCTTTAGCAGTCCTGATGAAGGGTCTTGGCCCGAAACGTCAACTGTTTATTTCCCTCCATGGATGCTTCCTGAGCTGCTGAGTTCCTCCAGCACTTTTTGTGTATTGTTGAAGTGAGTTTGCATCGTCATATTATCTGTTATGAGACAGTAGCAGACCACCTTACGTTTAAAATTTTCAGGGTAATTTGGATTCCTGAAAATAAAACCAGAAGAGATGAATTGTTACTGCCTGCTTTAGACTCTCACCCAAAGTTAAAATCAATCTTATCATATCTGTTAGCCTGCTTCTAGTAAGCAGCTGTGGCTCAATGGGTAGCCACCTGGCTGCTGAGTCAGAAAGTTGTGGGTTCAATTCTTGATCCAGACTTTATCACAAATCCTGCTGACGTTCCCAGTGTGAAGCTGACCAAGATTCTGGCCCAGAAAGTCAATTGTATTATGCTGTCTTTATCAGACAGCATAATACACATCAATCCGGAAATTTAACCAGTCACTTCCTGTTGTGAGTTACCCATACTGTCAGAAAGGAGACAATCACACCTCCAACAATCAGGTGTTACCAGAGATGTTACAACAGAGACATCCATTGAATGAGTACCTCAGTAGCTAACTATTGAGAACAGCACTCAGTGTTGGGCACACTCTGTGGACTGTGGAAACCAATAGAGCAGTCTGCGGTTGTCTCAGAAAATGCCCATTCACGTCTCCAACATTAACCGAGTCTCCCTTTAAATAGCAAAATAAAAGCGGCAAACTACTGCAATGTTTCCTTGTGCTATTGTTCCACAACGGCCACAGGATGGAGATTTTTGCTCCAGTTTCTGTTGGTAAGGCCAAAAATGAGCGGTGTGCAAATAATGACGTCATTTAGTGCGTGTGCGATGCCAGGAACAAGTCGTGCTTGCTAACGTGAATAGTGCCGAAAAGTGCCTGATCCAATTTCACATCTGGAATGATTTTACCCCAATATAATCAACTCAGTCTATTCCAGTAAAGTCAAAATTGGACAGAGTAGCTCCCAAAAGAACAGACACTACACATTCCTATCTCTAGGCTTCTTTGTTTAGTTTCTAGAAATATTTTTATACTTCAGTTCCCCTCAGCAGCTGATCTGAAAACATTGTTTCTGCTTCTTTGTAATTTCTTTATTCACTCCATTGTTTCTCTTGATAGTTTTTGCCTCTTTTACTGTTCTTCGGGCTTCCTGTCGCACATCCGAGCTCTTGACGGGGTGTTCTGATCCAGAAAAACTTTAAAGTTTGGACAAGTCTAGGATTCAAAGTCCCACACATTTGCCAATAGTTTCAGATGTTTAAATGGGGTATGGATGGAGAAAGGGTGTGGGGGTGAGGTGGGGTGGGGGTGGTGATCAGTAGGCTGTGTATGTTCTTCACTGAAAGCTTTTGCTAGAAGTTTCCATCAGGGTTACACACATAGTCTAGAACCCCCAGACTAACGAACTTGAGAACCGTGTGATGCCGTGATGAATCTGTCTCATTAAATAGATGCTGAATTGAATGAACTGTCAAGGAGAGCAGTCAAGGTCGTTTAGACATGCAGGGATTATGTTAGTAGCAATGCTGAGCTCTCCGACATTGTATAAACATGTGTTTCAGTGTGCCTATTAGAAACTGTATGTTGCATTTCAACGTTAATAAGAAGTATTTAATTATGCAGATTTTGTAGAGTTCGTGAAAATGATCATTCTGGTTCTACTAAGATAATCCTTTGTCTTGTGTTAACAGTGTAAATTAATGGTTTGGGCATTTTCCAGGATTTATACTTGTGGCTACACTTTTATCTCTTTTATCTCTTAACAATTAGATACACTTTTCAAAACAAGTAACAAATTCTTATTTTTTTATTCTCAGGTAGGAGGTATTACTTGAATCTGTGGAATGATACAGCATCTTTCTCTGTCCTTCAGGCTTGAAGATGACTTGCTAACACTCCAGTATTTTGAGGAGTGGGAGATGCCTGTGCATGAATTCTTTTAATACGGGGTGACTGTTGTATTCCGGCTGCCACTTGGCTTGACGGAACGAAGTCATGGTGCAATGGCAAGATGATCCAACCCAACACTCCATCCAATTTGTCTTGAACCCCATGTCCAGATGAAGGTCTCGACCCAAAACATTGACTGTCCATTTCCCTCCATAGATGCTGCCTGACCCTGAGTTCCTCCAACGTTTTGTATGTTGCTTCTTAATTTTTATATTGTGTGTTTCAAGAGAAATTAGATATAGTGTTGGGTTGGATCTTCTTGCCATCACACCAAGACTTCGTTCCGTCAATCCAAGTGGCAGTCGGAATACAACAGTCACCCCGTATTAAAAGAATTCATGCACAGGCATCTCCCACTCCTCAAAATACTGAACTGTTAGCAAGTCATCCTCAAGCCTGAAGGACAGAGTAAGATGCTGTATCATTCCACAGATTCAAGTAATACCTCTCACCTCACACAAGTTAATAATTTGAACAAAATTGGTTTTGGGTGAACAGTGTTTGATTTTAAATAGGAGTTCCTTCTTGAAAAGTATTCTTTTGCCAGTTTTACAGAGTGCTCATTATTTTCTATTTTCCATCTCCATTAAAATGTTGAGTTGTTCTGTCCAGTGGGTGTTTTTGGGTTCAATCCATTCCACTGACTATTTTTTAAACAACAACATTAATTAACAGCAGTCAAGGAATAAGAGAATGACAACACTCCATCTGTGATAAACTTTGAAGAAGTATAATAGTTGTTACAACAAAAAAAATCAATGAGATTCAACACATTCCTCATGTCAGCTGGGCTGCTGATTGGCCCAGGAAACTTGATACAGGAAGAAGCCGTTGTCGGCAAGACTTTGGGTAGTTGGAAGGAAAGAAAGGAACAATTTATAAACCCCAATTAATATGTATGTTTGCTACAACAGTCTCACTTGAGGGGAAATGCGCTCTTGTACAATATTAATAGAAGCCACATCCTCCAGCTACAGTCTTCAATTCAGAATTTCTATTCCTCATGCAGGCACGTGCATTCTTTATTTGAACCATATTCTACAGTTTCAAATATACTAGCTAAAGCTTCCCATATAGTCTCCATATTCATTGGTTGTTTTCAAATAGGTATTGGTTTATTATTGTCACATGTACCAAGGTACAGTGAAAAACTTGTCTTGCATACCATTCATACAGATCAATTCATCACACAGTGCATTGAGGTAGTACAGGGTAAAAACAATAACAGAATACAGAGTAAAGTGTCACAGCTACAGGGAAGTGCATTGCACGTAGACAATACATCCAGTGGTATTAGATCCAAGTTCGTACAATATCGCTGCTATTCGGGGAGTGCTTTTCATTGAGGTAAAATTGCATTACTGCTGTCAGAGCTGAGTAACAGTTGGCTTTTTTTGCTTTTCTAAAAATTTTGTTGACTTTAGTCAATTTACCCACCAGAAACCGAAGATGCCTAATTTGCAGCCTTCCAAGATTTTATATTTATTTTACGGATTGCCAACTAACTACCTAATCAGATCTAACAGATTTAATGTTATCCTTTCCTTTCTCTCCCCTTTGTGTCAACTGAAAAGATCACCCACAGGACAATGTATTACCATTACCCCTATCATCAGACAGATATAATGAAGCAAGGATCTAGCAGCCGCATGAAATCCCATGGAGTCTTATTTGAAAAGTCCACCGGTTTGGATGTCGGATGAGATTATGTATCCCCACAGGGCAAACATCCTCTTGACTCTCGCCGTCTGAGTTCAAATGCGAAGATCGATGTGAGTGTTCCTGTTCCTACACTCCGAGTCATGCCAGTTTTGAGAAAGCACACAGAACAATTAGAAGAAAGCAGCAGGAAAGGCAAAGAAAGCTCATCATGAAAATACTCTCAATCTCATTTCAATATCAGTGACCATTTCCAAAGTTGTCTGTCAGAGAATGCCCAACAATGAAAGCCTCTATTTGCTGTTATACAGTATTTTATAAGCTAAAATATTTTTGCCTTGAGGCAAAACCTTTGACACTTGAAGAATAGACACTTTGGACTGGGCACATGAATTTTGTTGATTTAAAAAGGAATGGAGTGGATCCTTGATTAAGTGGGGAGAGAGAATTTAAAGCCTACCCAGGGATATACAAGGACTTACTTTAATTACAAGATAGGTGAATTCAGAGAGATCCTTCACACACCCATCTTTTAATAACCTCATTTTTACTTAATCCTTTAAATTTTTCTGCATCTAGCTTTTTCTTAGAAAAGTTAGTTCAACCAATATCACTCCCTCTTATGCATGCTGCCCTTTTAAAGTATTATAAAATAATGCTTGCAGAGTCAGGCATTCATTTATCTTTGATTTTTGGGTTGCCAGCAGCTTAACATGCACTAAGCCCTTGTCATTGTTTGAATTATTGCATTCTGAATAATGAATTTTCAGGAGAAAAGGTTTGCTGCGTACAGCTCTCTCCAGACAAAGACACACAGCACGAAACATCTACCAAAAACGACGGAGATAAATTGGTATAGAGCAGCCACTCATTGGCTGAGAGAGCATGTGAAGCCATGTATGAGCAGTCCCTGCTATTGATCAAAATATAATTTTGCTTGCCAGTGCTTTGTGGAGTGAGCCTGAGAAGTGCTGTGTTTTAGTGAAGTCGTGTCATGCGATGTGTATTGGAAAGTCCTCAATTTCACACGTGCTTACTTCTGAGCAAGTCTCGCATAAAAGGATTAACAGGAGAGGAAGTCCAGAGGAAATGGGATGTTAGACACCTTGTTTGACGGGCTGTCAGGGCTCATGAAGCGTTCATTCTAACTCTATTCCACAGTGCACACACACTTTTAGTTAGAAATGTAATTCAGCTTACAGAACACCTTCTAAATGTATTTATTTATATGTATGCACAAGGTGGGTGGTAGATTAAAACTGGTATCCTTTATTTTGTAGGCCAACCCTTTACTTGAGATTACAACAATGAAATTTGTTTAGTCTTACCAAAGGTACATAGCTACATGAAATCAGAATTAATTGAGTAATTGTTTTTCTTGAAATTGTGTAAGGCTACGTCAGGAAACGTAAGTTAAACGAATGTTAATTAGCACCACCCTTTAGTCATACCCAATAGTTTATCTTCAGGCCATGAAACTTAAATATAAGTTGGAGCTCAATCGGCAGCCCTCTTACCTCAGCGTGGGGGGGTGGTTGTGAGTTCAAGTCCCATGCTGGAGACCCCATCCAAAAAACCTAGGCTGATGCCCCAATTCAGGATTGGGAGTGTGCCGCACCATCAGATGTGCAGTCTTCTGAATGGAATGTTACACAAAGGCACAAAGAGAATGCAAAAGATCCCATTTTTATTATTCCAAAATAAACTTTATTCATCATAAAAAATAAACTATATACAACAATAAAACAGTGCAAACCTTTACATTCATGTACAGATCAATCATTAGTTTTACCTTTTTATAAAAAAACTACAGCACCAATGCCACTCGTGTGGCTCTCTGGGGTGCTACCCCAATCCCATATTTACAACATTTAAGGGGTTTCCTCGCCTGACCCCACCCCTCCCTCTCCAATGGCAGAAGAACCCTAAACTGTAGTCCTTCCCCACCGAGCCCATGCCACTGTACCAGGTGAAGGGGAAATAACCATCCCTCAACCCTTTTGCCCAGGATTGAAAAATCAAGTGCTAGAGTGCATAGCTTTAAGGTGAGAGGGGCAAGATTTAATGGGACCTGAGGGGCAACTTTTCCACACAGATGATGGTACGTATGTGAACAAGCTGCCAGAGGAAGTGGTTGAGGCAGGTACAATAACAACATTTAAAAGACATTTGGACAGGTACATGCATAGGGAGGTTTAGAGGGATATGGGTCAAACGCGGGCAAATGGGGCTAACTTAGATGGTCATCTTGGTTGAGTTGGACAAGTTGGGTTGAAGGGGCTGTTTCCATGCTGTGTGACTCTATATGACTATGACTCTAACATTAGTAAAAAAGATAATAAGAACAAATAATGTCTAGTTATTATCGCATCGTTCTTCCAGGGAGCTTGCTGTGTATATATCAGCTGCTGCATTTCCTACGTTATGGTATTTAATAGGCTGGGTCAACAAGAAAGACAAAATTTATAAATGCAAGTCTTTCTCTTTATTGATATTTTTGAGCTATCATCTGTTTAACAATATACCCTTAGATCATGGCAAGAAATAAATAGTGAAGCATTGTATAAATAAGTGAAAACTGTAAAGCACTCTATAAATATAGGTCTTTCTTTTATATCTCTTCTACTCACTTGACTCTTTGGTGTAAATATTAAGCATAATGCAGAAATATCATTGAAGCTGAAAATCACCTTTAGTGTTTGGTGTAGGGGATGATTTATAAGGTTTCTAAAACAGCTTATTTCTCTGTGGTTTAACATCTTGACTGATTATCATGTAGTTTATGGATAAAATAGAGGGTAGCAAATCTTCCTATAACCTTATGCCACTAATACTTTGCCACCAGTGTTGGGAGTCAGAAGGATAATTCCTTTCCCATTCTTTTCCACCGGGCTTGCAGGGAAGCCTTTGACCCACAGCCTTTGTTTGCCTCTCATGAAATGCCAAAATCCCACATTTGCACCTCATGATAGGACAGAGGATATTCACCCATTACTTCTGATACCAATCTCTTCCTAATAACCCACACTACGCTGTAGATGTGTTGGCTGAGGGCAGAATCACACTCATCTGTGATGTTGCCACAGTCTAGTAGGCTGCTAACACACCTCATGAAGTCCTGACACTTGAATGACATAAAGGATGGTGTCTAGTCACATTATACCTAAGCAGCAGTCAGCACATTCAGAAGAACAGAGCAGAATACGAGAAAAAGAACTTTAAATAATTACCAGGAGACAAGGTAGGTTAAAAGTGAAACCTACCACTGGAATTTCTGAAAAGATTCTCCCAGTTGTCCACCCCAACATTGGTAGAGTATTGACAGAAACCCAGAAAGATGATGTAAATCCTGTTATTAAAGGATTTTCAACCAACATTACATTGATCCATCAAGAAATCTTCTGTAGAAATTCTAACTCTGTCTCATCTTTCACTTTCCACCTGTCAATTTCAGCAAAGCCATTTCTTCACTGAGAAATTGAGTTGGCAAGTCAGTTGAAGATTCAACTGGATTCAGATTCAAGGATCCCTCAACCCCTTCAAGCTGTCAAGGTATCCTACATCTGAAGAGGTTTGGACTTTTACAGAGACTGATCTGTACTTGCATCCCTACTGTGACATCAACTGAATGCTCAGCAATGGAAAAAAGAACAGATACCACAAATAGCAGCTCTTCAATGCTGAATGGAGACTATCCTTTTCCAAATATTCCCGTTGAATTATATCTTAATATCAAATGAAGGCAACATTGCCCTGAGAGAGAGGTCCAACAGCAGTCCATCTACCAGATACTTGAGCATGACACAATAAGGTTCAATGACTGTGGTATACGTTTGTCAGTGTGAAATATAAATGTTACTTTAAGGTTAGTAGGATTACTATTACATTAAGGAAATTTGTATGTACCATGCTTCAGCTTTAGTTGAGCGTTGACTGACACGGTAAATTGACTGCTTTCCATTGATGCTCCAGGTCCAAATGGGTTATGCGATACTCCATTGAAAAGGACAAGCACCTAAAGACACTGCAAAGATAAAGTAGAAAAGTGAAGATCCAGTACAAGAAAAGAAGAAGAAAGAAGGGCCCAGTACGTCATTACTTATACAAAAAATATATCTTACTAGTCCTGCAATAAACAAATTATATTTGTGGTAAAATCTTCCAAAGTAATTCGCAAGAACATTATCAGACAACATTTGACACTGAGGCAAATAAAAATCCTTAGGGTAAGTAACCGAAAGCTTTGAAGAGTGAATTAAAGGAGAGTTAGAGGTTCAGTAATCAAAAAGCAAAATGCTGCAGACGCTTAAAACCTGAGACAGAAACGAAGAGTGCTGGAAATGCTCAGCAAGGTCGGCAGCACCTGTGGCGAAGGAAACAAAGTTAATGTTTCAGGTCAATGCCATGTGTCCTGAAATGTATACTCTATTTCTTGCTCCATAGATACTGCCTGACCTGCTGATTATTTACAGAATTCTCTGTTTTATTTGAGGTAGAAATGCAGAGTGCTTTAAAAGATCCTGTTAACAAATACACACATGTTCCATAAGGTTTAATGCTGAGCTATTTCACATCCTGTCCAAACACAGTTTAAATCAATGAAGCACTTGAAAAATATTTAACTCTTTGCTCTTTCTAGTATAAAAATCTCCTGTGCAGTAAGTACATTCTTTTTGATGAAAAGAAATCAATTTGGAAGGATCAAAGGTTAAGGCATTTTACAGTCCAGATGTTTAAGGATGCTGCCTTTGGTTACTTTAGCATTTTAATAGTACACCAGAGTGTCCCAAAGCTCGGAGATCTCTATTGTGTGATAAAGTGGTTATCTGAGGTGCAGAAACCTCATACGTCCCATAAAAATGTTTCTCCAACTGAAGACATTGCCTGAGTGCTATTGGCAATTTATTTATGACGAATGCAGTGGTGACTGGGTACTTTAAATAAATTGAGTCAAAGAAAGTGACAGTAATGCTGCAGAAATAATCCACCGCAATTATTTACTGGTCTGTAAAAATTACTTAGTGGCAGACTAGCATGTCTTTGAAGAAATGACATAAAACTGGAAACTTTTTTGTTATGCCTGGCATATGTTAAACCATCTCTTGTCTTTATGATTTAAACTGTCGCCTTGCCTGGCAACGCATTTTTACTGATGTGCTGTATTTTTTTTTGCTTTCATATGCAGGCTGTAAAACCACACACTTTTTTAAATGTGTGATTTTAGAATTAATTTTCTTGAACTGCAGGGTTGTGTGCAACATTTTGTATTAGTCAATCAAATATCCAGGATACACTCATATAACATGGCATTTGTATGTGGCTCTGGTCTTAGGTCTGTGGTAGCAGAGAGAATGGTTTAAATCCCATATTTTAGAGCCAAGCATATAATCTGCACTGACAGCTCAGCCCAGTACTGAGGGAATACTGATTGCCAAAGGTTTGGTCTCTCAGATGATGTTTTACTAAGGCTCTCTTTGGATTTGGATTGTTGAGGACAATTGAACTTCACTACTTGGTTTAAAAGCAGAGGAATTAACTTGCCCTATATGTATTCTAACTTTATTGGATAAGTACCTTGAACCCTCCAACATAACCCCAGTCCTTAGTGGATAAGCGTAAGTGGTGCTGAACTGATGGTAATGAAGAGCGTGGGTCTAATCAAAGTCGTGGTCACCAGTGAAACCAACAATCGAGTGAGAATAGCAAACACAAGAACAGCAATTGTCCTGCAACTGTAAGCTCTAACCCAACCAGTAAAACAGCCCTGTTCATTGTTTTATCGCATACTTAATATCTGCAAAAAGGTTGCCACATTTGCCTACGAAACTGGAATTCAGATGTAATTCATAGATATAATGTCTCTTCATTCATCCTGGAACATGCAAGGTGCTGCATAAAGGTTCCTCAGCTATTCCAAGGGCAATGAATTTATGCAGGACAGATGTGATGGACTTGCTGCATAACAGCATTGAAGCACAATGTATTCTTAACACTCAAATTACCTTACTTGGCCAATTCTTGAGATTATTTGGTTTACCTAAGTTATGTAAGAACTGGCAATGTTATCTAAGGGTAGCCAGGTAAAAAATGAACGATGTTATTGTAAAACTCCACCATAACTCTGTCAATTCGAATCCTAACTTTAACCTTGCAGCAGAGATTTTTTTTAAATTCACCATCAATACAGGGGTGTCACAGGCAAGGCTGGGGTTTATCATCCATCACTAAATTCCCCTGAAAAGGTTGCTGGGGAGCCATCTTTTTGGACAGCAGCAATCTCTGAGGTGAAAGTGCTCCCAAAATAGAGACTTCCAGCATTTAGGGCAGTAACACTTAAAAATATTGTAATATATCTAAATCAAGATGGTGTGTGAGTTAGGAGGTTCACCAGGTTGATTCAGGAGATGAGGATGTTAGCCTATGAGGAGAGATTGAGTCACCTGGGACTATACTCACTAGAACTCAGAAAAATGAGAGGGGATCTTATGGAAACATATAAACTTATGAAAGGGATAGATAAGGTAGAGGAAGGAAAGTTGTTTCCACTGGAAGGCAAGACTAGAATGAGGGATTATGGCTTCAAGATTTGGGGGAATACATTTAGGACGGAGATGAGGAGAAACTGCTTTTCCCAGAGAGTAGTGAATCTGTGGAATTCTCTGTCCAGGGAAACAGTAGAGGCTACCTCATCAAATATATTTAAGGGACAGTTATATAGATTTCTGCATAGTTGGGGAATTAAGGGTTATGGGGAAAAGGCAGCTAGGTGGAGCTGAGTCCATGGCTAGATCAGCCATGATCTTATTGAATGGCGGAGCAGGCTCAATGGGCAAGATAGCCTACTCCCGCTCCTATTTCTTATGTTCTTATAACTTGGAGCTGATGATTTTCTCACACATCTACAACTCTGAGAGGGAATCTGAGGAACCGCTGAAGAAGCCCTAGGGAATTTCTGCAATGTAGCCTGCATCATAATGGTGACATTGCAAGAAATACTTCAGTGGCTGTGAAATACTTTGTGATTCCCTACAATTGTGGAAGTCTCTAGAAATGCAAGCACCTTAACTTGTATTCCAAAACAAAGTGGCTCAAATTCTTGCCCATTTCCTTTCGAAATCCCACAATTCTATGTGATTGTTTGCTCAACTCTTCCATAAGCACATAATAAATCTGCAGAACAATAAGCAATTCACATGAGCTCAACACATCAAGCTTTGGCACTTTGGCCCCAAAAGCATTTTAACAGCATGAACCCAATATCAGTTTGAAAGTCCCATGTTTTCCACAAAATCTTAAATGGAAATAAATGAGGAGTCAGCTTTTCTATTTACTTTTTGGATATTGATTGATTCAGTAGAATTTTTTCTGTCCTTGCAAAAATTACATTGGAGTTATTGAGCAGTTCAACAACAAACCTACACAATCTCCATTTCAATAGCACCGATAACATAGCAAAATCTTCCAAATATGTTTCAGAGGAGTGTCATTGAAACAAAAAATGATCCAGGGCCTCAAGAGAAGTAAGTAGGAGAGATTACCAAAAGGTTGATCAAAGGAGATGTGGGTTTTAAGGAGAAAAAGAGGGAAAGAGAAGTAGAGAGGTGGTGAGGTTTAGATAGTGAATTACAGAATTTAGGATGTTTACAGCTGAAAACATGATCACCAATGGTACAGTAATTAACCCTGGTGGTCATCAGGATGTCAGTACTGGAGAAACGCAGGTATTTTAACGGGTGGGATGTGGCAATGATGGGTTAGTGAACAAAGGTGAGAATTTTAAATTTGAGGCATTGCTTACCTGTGGGCAAATTTTAGTCAGTAAGTACAGGGATGGGGTAAGTATGGAGAGTGGAATAAAGTATGTTTTGAACTAGACAAATCAAAAGGCAACAAAAGCATATTGAACAATATCTTTGATACTAACTTTGTAATTTGTCACCTTAGAGAAAAAAATATAAAATTTTACACAATTCAGTCAGGGAACAATGTGAAGAATTTAATGTGGGGCTTTTACAGATTATTGTTCAATTGAGAAGACCATCCAATCAATAGTTAATGACACATTAAGGACTGAAGCTATGAACAAAGCAATGCATGTTTTTGAAAAAACCTTCTTTGCAGAAACTAAAGCAGTGCAGTGTTTTCCTCACCAGCCTTTTGTCCAATTGCATTGTGTGCAAAGACATCTATGGAATAATTTTCTATCAAACTGAATTGCTCAATGCTGATTGTTCTCAGAAGAAGTCTATAGAATCTTGGCTGTACATATTGTTCACATAATACAGGATGTTGTTGAACGACGTAACATTTTTCCTGAATGCACTATGTCCAATTACTCAGTGCCGAGGCACTCTTCTGGCAGATAATGAATGAATAATGGTGTTTGGCAGGGAAGACGTGACTATCCAGTTAGTTGCTGCTCTCAGCATCGATGGGATCAGGTTTATATGAATTATGCCATATCTGTTGATGGCTTATATTGAAGTTTTATATAAACTGTAACCAAGGACAAACAAAACAAATGCTGGAACCCTGAACGAGAACAGAAAGGGAAGGAAACCCACTTGGTAAGAACTGGGAGGTTGATATTTTTAGGCCAAGGCCTTTCCTTCTCACTCTTTCTGCATCTTCTCTCTCTGTTCCACTTGTCTGGTGATGCTAATTACCTTAATATCATCTCTTGTTCCCAAGTTCTTCACAGCTACGGGCTCCGCCAAATATTTAACGTCCTTGGCGGATGCACTGGATTACAGGAACTTCACAGTAATGGACCGTGGGTTTAACCCTTCAATTATTAGAGGACAATACTACAAGCAGGGACCCTATCCAGAAAGAGATGGGTGGGGTGGGTGAATGGAGGAATCATTGAGTATGAGTCACTCAATGGGACCCTGGGATAGGGAACTGAGAAACTTCAACAAAATATAGGTAGTTTTATTTATTTTTATGAGTTCTGAGCATTAGTTGTAAATGGCACTCACTGCCATTCTACAGAGCCCTTGAGTAGGTGATGGTGAGCTGGATGCTGGTGAGGGGGAGTTAAAGTTTGGTAACACCTGTCCTTCACCTCCCTTCTCACCACCATCCAGGGACCTAAGCAGTGACGCACCTCTTCCGACCTGCTCTGCTGTATTCAGTGCTTGCGACGTGCCCTCCTCTACATTGGTGAGACCAAGTTTAGACATGCAACCATTTTGCAGAGCACCTGCACTCTCTCCACAATGGCCATCTCAAGCTTCTGGTTACACGTCATTTTAACTCTCCTTGTCACTCCCACACCGACCTATCTGTCCCCGCCCTTCTCCATCGCTATGGAGAGGCCAAACACAACTTGGAAGAACAACATCTCATAGTCCACCTGAGATGGATGTGGTCCATATCCCCCAGTACCCTCCTCCCACACACAGTCATCTAGCCACACAGTTTTCTGCTCCCTTTGTTCGTCCGTCCCTTCCCCTTCCTCTTCCCTACCTGATTCTATCTGCCCATCATCCCTTCCCCATCTGGTTCCACCTATCACCTACCAGCTTCTATCCTCCCCCCGTCCCTCTTCATTCTGCTCTATATTGGCAACCTGTCCTGATGAAGGATCTCAACCCAAAATGTTGACTTACGCCTTTTGCTTCCACAGAAGCTGACTGACCCGTTGAGTTCTTCCAGTGTTGTTTTTGTTATAGGTTCCAGCATCTGCAATCTCCTTTGTCTTCTTAGCTTTCACTCACCCCCTGGTTGTTTAAATAACTGAATTGAAATTCCCCCTTCTACAGCAATGATTTATTACAAATATTTGAACAAGTAGCAGGACATTAAATAAATAAATTTAAATAATTTAAACAAACAGCAGGGCATTAAAGTTTCAACTTCCAGATTTGCAGAAGGTTTGTAACTGATACAAACATAAAATTGACATAATGGAGCAGGAGGCTATATAAATTTATATGAATATCAGGTCCTTAGTATAACAATCTACAAGGGCAGTTTTATGCATGGTGTGGTGGGTTCAAAATCTATCCCAATGCCATTGTAGACCCACACAAAGGAGGTTCTGCATATCATCTTGTCCTTCTGGAGGAACTCAGCAAGTTGAGCAGCACCCGTGGCAGGAAAACTTCAGGGTAAGAACAAATTCTGTCGAGCAAATGAGAGTGTTGGTGAAGGGGAACTGGTTGTAGCTTTGTTGCAGAAAGAAGCAGAGGGCTTTAAGACCTTCCTGGAGGTGTGTGAAGATAAACATCCACAGTGAAGGTGAGGTGGTTGGGGGCCAGGAAATCAGAAGTTGTCAAAATGGTGGAGCACTTCATAATTTGTCGTTTGGTAGGCTTTAGAGAGGAGAGGTTCTGAAAATGTCTTGGAGGATGATAAAGAAGTATCTTCTCATCAATAACGTTATTCTAAAGTGTTTGAAGTTTTCATTATGAATCATACAATGCAGAATTTATGTAAATGTTAAAATCTTAGTGAATTCCTGGCTCATTGCTATCATAATATTTTGCTACCTATTAACCATGTGGCCACTACAGCAACACTCGCATTGAAATCTGTGATAATAAATGATTGCTGTCACTCAGTGGTGGGGCTTTCATCTCAAAGACAATAAGTTGTGGGTTCAAGTCTCATCAGAGACACTGTAGCATTAAAACCTAACCTCTACTGAGGAAAAGCCATGTTGTGAGAGATGTTGTTTTTCTGACATGCCGTACTTCAAAGGCCAGCAGGAACTGCTACCCAATGTCCTGCTCAATTCTTATCCATCTATCAACACAATTAACATCAGATTATCTGGTCATTATCACTCTCGATTTGTGGGAGCTTACAATGCACAGATTGGCCACAACTATTTCTACAACATAACTTCTAAATTAAAACGGCAGGTGCTGGAATCTGAAAAAAACAAAAGTGCTAGAAGAACTCAGTTAGAAATGAGGAAGAGCCCCTGACCGCAAATATTAACTGGCTTCTCCTTCCACAGATGTCGCTTTACTGGCTGAGATCTTCCAGCATGTCTCTTTTTGTTTCAAAAATGTTTATTTGGCTGCAAAAAGCTTTGCACAACCTGAGATCATCAAAGGTACAGCATAAATACATTTTTTTTCAAACAGCGAGCTTAAATATTAACCTTACAGATTCAAGCTTAAGGACAGGGCTCTGGACAAGTATGCAATTAATTTTTCAGTGTTAATGCGGTAAATTTACTGTTGAGGCTGTTGGATAGATGGTATGTGCTGATAATAATCTTAACTGCTCTACCATGGAGCAGAGATTCTTGCTTACAGGACATTCTGGAGTTAACAGCAGTCAAAGAGGCATAAATCACCTCTCTTTGCAATGCAGCTGCACTCCTCTCTTCCTGAAAGCTGATTAGGTTCTCAACCCGAGCCACACCTTTTTTCTCAGACCCAGTAGCCTGGGAAAGCTCTATAATGACAAGTTTCAGATTCAGGGATGTGACTAACATCCTTGCTGATCACTGACCCAGGACAGTACAGGGTAGAGCAGTGAAGCACCCTCTCACTGACTACACCAAGGCCCTGGCTACCTCAGGGGGATGGGGGAGGGTAGATGGGGGATGGCAAGGGAGGAATATCCTCCAAGCTAAAGGAAAATGAATTGCAGAGATCACTCAAGTGAGGGAGTATGCAGTCAGGACTCCAAAGGCCTCTTGCTCTTTATTACTGGCAACCTTCTTACTTTCAGTTGGCAAGTTGTGCACTTAGACCATGTGACATTTCCCTCCTGCCCAGTAAATAAACATCCTGTGACCTCAAGTCACGCAGAGCACACAATAGTCAGCCACCTCAGCAACTGGCTGTGTTCAGCCAATTTCCACTATTATCCACTAACCTCCTCACCTGATAATCCTTTCATCTGCTCTCTCGGTGTCTGACCTGGTGCTTGTACTGTTAATTTTCAGATACACTTAAAAGTTGTGTTAAGTCTGTAGAACAGAGCAAACATAGACAACCGAGATCTAAATTAATCCAATCCACTTTGCTTTTGACACAATTGGAACAGCGATTGGCTTTAAGTCAGAGTTCTCTGGGGATTGTATCATGAGGTCACAATGACACCAGTTATATCTTAAAGTGCTTCTGCTTAGTTTGCAAGTGGCAACACAAGTAGATAACATGGTGAAGAAGGTATCTGGTATACTTGCCTTCATCGGTCAGGGTGCTGAGTGTCAAAGTTGGGAAGACATGTAGCAGCTGTATAAAACTTTGGTTTGGCCACGTTTGGAGCATCGCGTGCAGTTCTGGTCACTGCATTACAGGAAGGATGTAGATGTTTTGGAGAGGGTGCAGAAGAGGTTCACAAGAAATTTGCATGGACTAGAGAGAATTGGCTATAAGGAGAGGCTGGACAAACTTGGATTGTTTTCTCTGGAATGGCAGAGGCTGAGGGGGTGACCCAGTAGAAGTATATAAAACCGTAAGAGGCATTTTCAGGGTTGAGACAGAGTCTTTTTCCCAGGGTAGAAATGTCAAATACTCAAGAGTTAGGTTTAAGATAAGAGAGGGAAAGTTTAAAGGAGATTTACAAGGCAAATTTTTACACAGAGGGTGGTAGGTGCCTTGAACAAGGTGCCAGGGAAAGTAATTGAAGCAGATATTGTAGCAATGTTTAAGATGGATTTAGACAGGCACATGAATGGCCAGGGAATGAAGGCATATAGACCACATGCAGGCAGATGGGATTAGTCTGGATTGGCATCATGGTTGGCACAGACTTTGTGGGTCAAAGGGCCTTTTTCTGTGCTGTGTTCTAATTCCGGAGTAAAATCAGCATGGGTTTCTTATTGATAAACAACTTACACCATGGTAAAATTAGCACTTGGCTAGTTAGGATGGAATGCAGGAAGCACATCTTCACACAAAGAAGAGTGGAAATCTGGAAATGAATGATGGGTCAACTTAAGACTGTGACCCATAGATTTGAACTGGGGTAAAAAGCCAATGCAAGTGGATCCTAGCCAGGTAAAAGGAGCTGAGGTTGTGATCAACCAAGATCTGAATGAAAGAAAGAATAGGCTCAAGGAGCTGAACAGTTCTATTCATGTTCCTACATGCTAGGCCCATGTAGAGGTAGCAGTCCTCAATGGTTGCAACTTTCACTTGAAATGGTTTCCTTCTCCTGATCAAGTATCCATAAATGGATTTTGCATGAAAATATGTTGTCCCAGAGAGTTTTAATAACTTGCCAGATGTTGCCACCCTCCTCCTCCTGCTCCCACCCCCCTCCACTCCCCCCCCCCACCCCCAGACCCTACTCTCAGGGATTTGTGTTCTCAAAACCGCAAAGGACGGCGCAGGAGCTTGGGCACAGGTCAGCCACAGACAGGCGGGAGAGATTGAGAGTGGGACTGAATGGCCCACTGCTGATCCCCGAATCCTAGATAACTCCCCTGCACCTCCCCTCGCCTAAGTGGATTAAGTTATTGTCCTTTCAGCCAAGTTGCAAAACATCCAGTGAGTTTGACTCTACATCTTCGATACATTAATCAAAAATAATCAGGACAGTCAATGGAGGGAAAAGTATTCTGAGGCCTGAGCACCATTTTATCAGAGCTGCAGACTGTCTGTAGTGAAGAGATGCCAGGTTGCAGCCCACCAGATTTGACCAATATTGACCAGGTATGCCGGGGCATGACAAGCTGGTGGCAAAATAAGTTTGGGCGCAGGAAGAGCAGGCTGGACATTAGTGGGGTGAGAGATGGTGGTGTGAACCAAGAGTAGCTGTGACCCTGGAGACACAGGAGACTGAAGATGCTGGAATCTGGAGCAACACACAAAGTGCTGGAGGAACTCTGTGCAGACGAAGGGTCTCGACCCGAAACAACGACTGTCCATTTCCCTCCACAGATTCTGCCTGACCCACTGAATTCCTCCAGCACTTTGTGTGTAGCTGTGACCCTGACTATTTCTAATGCTACCACTAAAGTGAACTAGTCTAATCAGTTCTTGAGGGTGTATATCTGGTAACATTAATCCAAGAATGCTCAGAACCTGGTCTGATCAATGTAGCCCTAACATGGTGATCGCCATTTGTCATGGAATCTAAATTTGAAGAGTGACGACCATAACAATGGTTCTACATAAGGGCAATTTGGACTTAATAACCACTTAATCAGCATAAACAACTAATCCTGAGGGACACCATGGTAGTGAATGGAAAACCCACTGCCTGCAGATTCCGCTACACACAACCTGCGGAGGAAATATATCACCATTCCACCATTTTCCGTGCTCTACATCCCACTACTGCCTCCATAACCATTGCAGTGCTTCAAGAAGGAAGCCCACCACCATATTCTAAAGAGCAAACAAAGGCATGGTCAATAAATGCTGCTCTTTCCAGCAATGCCAACTTCTGTAAATGAATTTTAAAAAGCCAGATCATGCCACATACACCTTTACTACGTGGCATTAAATATGCACTGTGCATCACTGGTAAAATCTGGGTGAATATTTGGAAATGTTAAAGGAATATTCAGTTTGAGTTATTATTTCATTTGTCGTAAATGCTGACAGTTTATTTGCTGTGCATTTGACAGCTGAACAATGGACCATTTTAAACATTTTTCATACATATTGAAACCTTTCTGACATTCTCCAGTGAATACTCAAGCCAAGGCACTCTTTTACTTACTCCTGCCTAATGCAAAAGTCGGGTGAGAGATATAAATTAACATTCAAGTAGTTAACGCCTGTTAACTGCATTGGGAATGGCAGAATGTAGTGCCATGATTCTTACCTTGTATTTGTGAATTGGCTGCTGTCAATATATTTGTTCTTGGCAACATAGAAACATTGGCTTGTTTTTAATTTTTCAGTTGTGCGCCATGTTTCCACGTGGTTTGTGCAGATGTGGTTTAAGTCAAAGTCAGGAATATTATGAGATGTTAGATTGGCTTTTCTTGTGAGCTCAGTTCAGTTTTCCAAGCTTCGTCAGGCTTGAAGCAGTATTGATGGTGGCTAGGTAAATAGGTCCAAAAGGACATGAATTGTTGAGGGGTAAAGGTCCTTGTGGGTGGGGAGAGTTTCTATTCCCTCAATCTGCCGGCCTTCCCAAGGGGTTCTGGCATCGCAGTAAATGAATGGGCAGTGATGGAAGATGGCACAAAGCAGTCAGGGTGTTGGGATCAATTTGAGGGTTCCGGTGATGTTCAGCTGGACATCAACAAGGCAAGTGTGACTACTTCTACTGTGCAGTGATGTGGACCTGAATTTCTCACCCCAATTTGGATCTAAAACACTGCATGAGACAAAGCATTCATGCAAGAACAGCAGCAAGGCTCCCTGTATGTCACAAGCCTTGAAGGACTTGGACAGCTCTATACAGTATCCCAACAGGACACAGGTAATGTAGCCACTTAATGCATTAGTGGCAAATCAAACCATCCTCCATTTGTGAACGCTGTTACCTAGATATAACAATGGACCACATCAGTGATAGGCAGAGCTTGAGAGATTTTTGAATGCTGAGGAAATCAAGGAACACAGAATCAAGGAGTGCAAGTGGTACTGAGGTAAAAGATCAGCTGCAATCATATTGAATAGTGGAGCAGGCACAAGGGGACAAAGGCCTTACTCCTGCCTTTATTTCTCTTCTGTACTGAAGTTCTTATCACATCCTATCCTCAACAGAAATTCAATGGAGATATTATTTTTGAGATCAACTCCCTCTCTGAAAAGAATTAGTGGCCTAACAACCTCAGACTAATTTATGGATGTTTCTCAAGCCATATGCAAGAAGATCACTGATGTCCAAAGCTGGTGGAAGAAGGCAGTAAGAAATCCCGCCCAATGCCTCCCATACCAGGGTCCAAAGATTAATCAACAGTCTCCATCTCCAAGTCTTCAGGGCAACAAGTGACCATAATATTAGGAGCAGTGAACACATTTTCATCTGATTTACCCTCTCACTAAAGCTCACACTTGGTTACAAGTCTATACATAAAGAAACAAATCTTGGATTTAAGAATCCTGTATCGCCATACAAAACAAAATGGTCAGTTGTACACATAACTAAGTGAGTTTGATATGCATGTAAATGTGTACATATGATGGGTAATTTGAGCTGACGTGTGCTATGCGTCCTCAGTCCTTATAGTGCTAAATGAATATTTCATTTTGTAATATATGTATGGGTCATTAGTTTACAGTTTGCCACAGGTCTAATCTACTTTTATTTTGCCTAATATCTCTTTCCTGACAGATAGTGATTTCAGTCCTTAATTTGCTTTAAATTTGTATTAATCAACACCTGACCCTGATGTATAAATGCAACCTTGGTAAATCAATGATAGTGAGCAATGTACACATAGAGTCAGGTGTAATCTGCTGGTTGTTAAGCAGCCTTTCTTGCTCTGAAATGAGATTCATTCTTTGCTGTCCATAACAAACTCCCAACTCCCAGTAAGGGGATGAAATAATCTGCACTGGGCCTGTAGGGGCAATGTATATATTCAGACAAACATCTCTCCTCTGACTGCTGATTAAGCATGACATTGGTTTATTGCTAAAGAGAGCAAAAGTCTGACCTGTTTTTCTTAATGCTATTATATCAGTCCAGATTTCTCTATTAAATATTTAGTTGAAATACTGACAACCTCCAATGGCAGTGACTTGTATTGGTGAACATGTGCCAAAGTGGTTTTGTCCCACCAAAGCCTCATCAAACAGATTATCTTTTACACGTCGGCTCAGAGAGGCTGTTCAATTGTGACAGTGACTGAGCTGAGACGATCCCATTGTTGGCCTGAGGTTGCACAGAGAGTGGTGAGGATGGACGGAGTAAACCCATTTTGTCCAGAGGGGTGCCATGGCATGCAGACCAAATCTGAAAAGTAAACTCAGGCTGCTCCAGTGTTATGTCAGTAGGTGCTCATCACACAACAGTTACAGCCTGGAAGGAGGCCATTCAGCCCATTGAGTCTGTACCAACTCTATGCAATAGTAATCCAGCTAGTCCCAGTCCCTTAACCTCTCCTGATAGTCCTGCAAATTCCTTCCCTTCATATACAGTTATACAGTTCCCTTTTGAACACTACAATTGTTCCGACCTGAAATGTTAATTCTGTTTCTCTTTCCCCTGATGCTGCCTGACCTGCTGACTGCTCGCTGTACTTGCTGTTTTTATTTAAGATTTCCACCATCTACAGTATTTTGATTTTCACAATTGAATCTACCTCCACTACTCCCCCACAGAATATATTCTAAACCCAAAACCATTCGCAGAGTACATAAGTTCTCCTCACCCTGCTTTTGGTTCTTTTTTCCTGTCACTTTCGTTCTATGTCCATAGTGCTTGACCCCTCTCTTCCAATTCTGTCTATACCCTTCAGAAATTTAAACATCAGATCACCTCAGAAGACTTGGAGACTATTGATTAATCTTCAGACCCTAGTATGGGTGGCATTGTGTGAGATTTCTTACTGCCTTCTTCCACCAAGGAGAAGAAGCTTGGTTTCTCCAGTCTATCTGCGTAACTGAAGTCTCTCATTCTGGAATCATTTTGGTCGATCTCTTCTGAACTGTCTCCAAAGTTTTCACATCTTTCCTAAAGTGTGGAGCCAGAATTGGACACAATACTCCACTTATGGCCAAACCAGTATTTTGTACAGGTTCTTCATGACTCATGGAATCATAGGGAGATACAGCATAGAAACAAACCCTTCAGCCTACTGAGACCACAGCAACCATCAAACACTCATTTATATTAGTCCTTTTTTTTATTCTCTCCACATTCCCATCAACCCCCGCCCCTCCCCCATCCCACAGATTAGGGGCAAGTTACATCTTGGATATTAAACTACTAACCCACATATTTTTGGGGTGTTGGAGGAAACTGGAGACCCAGAGGAAATCCATGCGGTCACAGGGAGAACATGCAAACTTCACCCGTTGAGCCAGGGATTTGTGTTCCTAATGCGCATGACGATATGCTTGTAGTGCATGGTGGAAAGTGGAACACATCTCTCTTGCAGTGTTGCTTCAACGTAAGAACTCACATGTAGAAGAATTTCCATCCTTTTATGTACACTCAGCCAGCGGCTGCACTCAGTCAGAGAATTCCTGCCAGTCTCTCTCTGGGAGTGGAAGATGACAACCTATCTGAGGAACTTGGACCAGGCTGTAGCATTGGTGGAGCACGTCAAGTCTCTAACTAGGTGGGCCATTATGAGAAAACCTGCTTGCTATCTCACAACCGTCATTGAAAATTGGACATCCATTATTATTTCAGAGTTTCCATGATAATATTCCAATTTATGCCATGCCTCAGAAGTTAGAGGTTGGGAGCAAATCTTAGCCAATTTTTCAAGACAACTTGAAAGATAAATTATTTAATTGAGTTGAACTTCTCGAGTATGACCACATCTGGAGTACATCTGCTGTACTGTGTATAGCATTGGTCTCCTTATTTAAGCCAGAATGTTAATTCATTGGAGGCAGCTCAAAGAAGGTTTACAAGCCTAGTACCTGTAATGGGTGGGTTTTTTATGAGGAGAGGTTGGACAGACTAGGGTTGTACCCACTGCAGTTTAGGGGGCTTGATTGAAACATCTGATCCTAAGGAGTGTTGATTTGAGAGGATGTTTCTGCTTGTGGGAGAATCTAGAACTAGAGGTCACTGTTTAAAACTAAGTGGTCACCCATTTAGGGCAAAGAAAAGGTGAAACTTTTTCTTTGAAAGTGTCATGAGCCTTTGAAACGTTCAAGGGCAGTGGAAGAAACTGGTGATAGATTCTTTATAATCAAAGGGGTGAAAGGGTAGATAAGAATGTGGCGCTGAGATCAACCATGACCTTATGAAATGGCAGAGCAAGCTTGAGGGGCCAAGAGATCTATTCTTGCTCTTAATTCCATTTGTATGCTCCTTCTAATGTTAGCTACAAATTGAAGGTGCAGCAAGAAGGCTAAACAGGCATACCTTAAAATATAAACATTGCATTAGAAAACTAAGGTAAATTTATACGTTAAACTGGCAATTGCAACCGTTTACTAGGAAGATCCACTTCATTCAATTCTGATGGAGAATTCCTCTCTCCCTACCACACAAAAAACAAGATTATTGTTCTTCTGAAACAGGTTAGAGAAGATTACTCTTAACCAAAACAAGCTATCTGTCCACAACCCAGCCCACTTTTATGCACCCAAGGGCTTATTAATGTCTCTGTTAATGGATTACTCATGCAGTAGTCAGAAGCGCTGAACCAATCTGTTAGGCCAACCATAAAAAATATCATTCCCAATTCTGATCAAACCAGCCTATTGAAACTGACACAGGGGAACAAGGAAACGGTAGAACTGGAAGATGATTTGTTATTCCAGTTGCAACAAAACATAAAAACTAAAAAGTGGGTAGAAAATTAAACCCTTAGGGATGGCACATGGGTTTCTGCGCTTGTACAGTGGTGGCGATGGGCCAGGGTGAACTGCTAGTTGCTGTTGTACTAGTACACACGTATCAGTGAGCACTGACACTGTACTCTGAAACCTTTGCAGGTGAGGTAGCATTTCAACAACAAATATTAAAGGGTAGTTCAAAAGTATTTCAAATACCCACTGTTTTTCCATGAAACTGGTTTGTAATACTAAAACTCCAATAACCCAACAACTGATTGTTCGGAAATCCTGATGTTCTAACATCCAGCTCACTCATTAGTCCAAGGAGGTGAGGCGGGGGTCCAGAGTGTAAGTAGATGGTGTGAGCAAAGCCGGTGGTCCGGAGTGTGGTAGGGGCCAGGATCCAGATATTGGGCTGGCCGGATAAACAACTGGACCAGACGCTGGGGTCTGGAACAGCAGGGATCAGGAACGTAGGTTGGCTTGTAGTTGGAGCCAGGGTCCAGAGTGCTTGTACATTTCCCAGCCCCTTTAATCTCACCGGGTTCAGTGGAAAATTTATTGTACCACTGTGTAACACATAAATAAAGTGAAATAAAAGTACATTTGTGCATTAATAGGAATAACATCTAATACTGCGGAAATCCTGCTGGTCCAACCCAACCAAAATTCCAAGAGTGCGGATTATTGGAGTTTCATTGTACTCAACATTTAAAACCTTGACATTTTGTTCATAATTTTTATCTAGGGATATCACCTCCACAACCATGCCTTACATTATAGAGCCATACAGCATAGAAAATAGGCCTTTCAGCCCAACTTGTCCATGCCAACCAAGCATGCTATTGGATCTTGGCTATGTAGTATACATTTCTGTTGTTCACCAGTATCTTTCTGTCCCTGTGGAAATAAGTACCTGCTCATCGTTTAGGCCATATTACGTACCATACAAGGGCATCACAGTGGTACAGCTAGTAGAGCTGCTACCTTACAGTCCAGTGAACCGGGTTCAATCCTGACCTCCAGTGCTGTCTGTGTGTGGAGTTTCCATGTTTTTCCTATGACCATGTGGGTTTTCCCCAGGTGCTCCAGTTCCCTGTCACATTCCAACTATGTGGAGGTTGGTAGGTTAATGGACCACTGTAGCCAGCCCCTATCCAGTGGGCAGTATCAGGTGGATGGCAGTATCGCAGGCATTGAAGCGAATATGAGGAGGAGAGGTCACAGGGAAAATTAATGGGAATCTGGGTTTGCTCTGTGAGACGGCACAAGCTCAGTGAATATTAATCTCTTCACAACTGATGGCCTGAGCGATTGGGGAGCATGCCTTATGAAAACAGGTTGAATGAACTCGGCCTTTTCTCCTTGGAGTGACGGAGGTTGAGAGGTGACCTGATAGAGGTGTATAAGATGATGAGAGGCATTCATCGTGTGGTTAGTCAGAGGCTTTTTCCCAGGGCTGAAATGGTTACCACAAGAGGACACAGGTTTAAGGTGCTGGGGAGTAAGTACAGAGGAGATGTCAGGGGTAAGGTTTTTACTCAGTGAGTGGTGAGTGTGTGGAATGGGCTGCCAGCAACGTTGGTGGAGATGGATAAGATAGGGTCTTTTAAGAGACTTTTGGATAGGTACATGGAGCTTAGAAAATAGAGGGCTATGGGTAAGACTAGTAATTTCTAAGGTAGGGACATGTTCAGCACAGTTTTGTGGGCCGAAGGGCCTGTATTGTGCTGTAGGTTTTCTATGTTTTTATGTTTCTATCATGATGAGCCGAAATGGCCTCCTTCTATGTTGTAAGGAAATATGATATGTAATATCATAAGTACCCGAATTAAAATTCAAACTTTACAGGAATATTGACATGTTTGCAAAACAGATGTTTTTACAACTGCAAGAATCCATGCTTCTCAGCATAGAATTTATTCAAAGCAATGAAGCCATGCCCATGGTGAGCCCTTTGTTGCATAATTGTCAGATCACGCCATTAGGTATGCTTTGTGAGGTTAACCTGCTTTGAGGATTACAAGGGAAAATTAAAATGATAGGGTCAATGCAACCTGTGTATGTAATTCCATCATTTCACTCACCTGATTTTCTTTCAAAGCAGCAAATGAGACAACATAATATAAAGTTCAAATTGTCCTGTTTCTTCTGAACATTCCCGCAGACATACTCAGATGAGTCTGTCTATATGTTATGCAAAGCTCAGACATCAGCTGTGCAGGGGTTAATATTCATTGTGTGCTTGTGACTTATTGCTGTATTTTACCTAGACCTATGAGTTTGACCTGATGTGACTTCTCTTACATAATAACAGTGTACAGGACCCAAAGAGCCAGAGCATCCTATCCCTATCAGCAAAGCAACAGAGCCACTTGGCCACCCCTCTGACCATGTGCTTCTCTGCAGGCTGCACTGATTGGCTTGGGTTTTAATCTGAAAACACTGACGTGGAAGTACATAGTGTACATGTGGTGTGAGTGAGCAGGCAAGTGATATACACGTCACTACTTATTTGGCACAATGCTTTGATCTGGTGCTGAGCCTTGTCCTGAAGTGAGCACTGAATTACATTGGCAGTCTACAATGATCTGATCTCACATTGAGATGACTTCATTTTGTTTACTGTTATGCCAGTCTGAAATTCTGTAAGGAAACAGGTTGTGAAATTCATCTCAGGATGGGAGTGTAAAACAGCCAGAAGTGCACTGCCAGCACATTTTGTGCTTGGACTAATTTTCATTCAATGGTCAAGAAAACTGGCTCACTAAATTTTGTGAAACATCACAACACACTTTACAGTTCACCACACCTACTTCCTACACACCTATGCCTCTGAGTAAAATGCTGAAACAACCTCAAAGCACTAGCCCTATTTCCTGAACATTAGACTAAAAGGATTTATTCTCTGTATCCAGAATGTTTCATTGAATTGAAACCACTAAGCTTTGTATTCATCCCGCCATTTTACATGTCTGCTGTGAAACTTGCACAGTTCTGGTGTGTTGTACAAAAGCTGAATGATCCATGCATCTTGCAAAAAAATCAAATACTTGAAGTGATTTCTGTTGGTCTATTTCCTATAACAGAAACAAATATAAAAAAACAAATAAACTAGTGCAATTATTTTTCATTTATTAGTTTATTGTTTTTCTTCATTTTCTTGTTGCCCAATTGGAATTGGAATTGGTTTATTATTGTCACTTGTACTGAGGTACAGTGAAAAACTTGTCTTGCATACAATTCATACAGATCAATTCATTATACAGTGCATTGAGGTAGTACAAGGTAAAACAATACAGAAGGCAGAAAAAAGTGTCACAGCTACCAAGAAAGTGCAGTGCAGGTGAACAATAAGGTGCAAGGTCATAACATGGTAGATTGTGAGTCAAGAGTCCATCTTATCATACTAGGGAAGTGTTCAGTAGTCTTATATCAGCGGGATAGAAACTGTTCTTGAGCCTGGTGGTATGTGCTTTCAGGCTTATGTATCTTCTACCCAATGGAAGAGGGGAGAAGAGAGAATGTCCGGAGTGGGTGGGGTCTTTGATTATGCTGGCTGCTTTATGAAGGCAGCGAGAAGCATAGACAGAGTCCATGGAGGGGAGACCAGTTTCCGTGATGTGCTGAGCGGTGAGTTACCCTCCTGTAGCTCTCTCCTGGCAAAGATGCACAGTCCCTCTAAGCAAGCACATGGGAACATTCCTCAACACTCTTCCCAAAATCACACTGCAACTGAGAGTTTCTCCTCTGGAAGTTAATTTCTGTCTATGTAGAAAGGAGAATATTCATATTTTTCTAAATGTCCTTCCCTTAGCCCAATTAAATGAAAACTTAGTAGTTGACCTGAACCCACAAATTTGCACCACCTCAGCACTTTTCTGCATGATAGCTTGCACTGAGTTGCAATCTGATGTGACGTACATTGTGACATAAGATATCTTTATTAGTTACATGTGCATCAAAACACACAGTGAAAAGCATCTTTGCGTAGAGTGTTCTGGGGGCAGCCCACAAGTGTCACCATGCTTCCGGCGCCAACATAGCATGCCCACAACTTCCTAGCCCGTACGTCTTTGGAATGTGGGTACATTGTGCGGTTTTATGGAACCAGATCATCTGTTTGCAAAAAAAGCTCATCTTTTTGTGACTTCCTCCTTTCTCAACCTGCCTGCAGCCCTTGACATGTTTGGCCTCGTCAACTTCCTCCAAAACCATTCCCATTGTCCACACTCATATGGTTCTGTTTCTTTCCTTTCAATCAGAGGGAAAGAATCACTAGCGAAGGCTGCTGCACTCTGTTACCTCAGCTGACCCCCTACACACCCCCGAAGAGACACCCCAACCTCTCTCACTTCTTATCAACATGTTCAGCCACATCTTTAGCTCCACCATGTCAAAGTCGAGTTTATTGTCATATGTACAAGTTCATATATGCACAGGTGCAAGAAATCGCAGCATTGGCACTCATGCCTGTCTTACCACCACCCCTTCTGTTCTCTCTTATTTCCTTGTACAACATCCAGAATTGGATGATGAGAAACTTCCTCCGACTAAATACTGGAGGCACGGAAGCCATTTCCTTCAGACTCCATCAAAAATTCTGTTCCCTATCCTTGATTTTAAAATTCTTACCTTTGTTTCCACATCTCTCCCCAACCTCACTGCTCCCTCTTTCTGTAATCTTCCCCATACCTAAAACCCTTTGAGGTATCTGTGCCTCCCTAATTTTAACCTCATGATCATCCCGAATTTCATAACTCCACAGTAACAGCCAAGTCTTTAGTTGCCAGTGCTTTAAGTTCTGGAATTCCCTCCCTAAATCTCACCATTTCTCCACTTCACTTTCATTCCTCAGGGCTACATTTAAAACCTACCAGTTGTCAAAGCTTTTGGTCATCTGCCCTACACGGCTTAGTATCAAGTTTTGTTTGATAATCTCCTTTAGGATATTTTGCTTTAAAAATGAACTTTATTCTTGTTCTTCTTTATTTCTTCATATCCTTTTGATGAGTCATATCTTTAAAAAAAGCAGGTCTTGTTTTTATTTGTATCTGGCTTGATAATCATCTCTACAATCTTCAAACAGTTAAACCAAAAATGCGTATTTTGATCATTAAATTAATGGTATAATGTTTATGCTTATGGATTGTGAGAATTGAGAGCTGCATGTTGTGAACAGCTGTGGACTGGGCAAGGAGCTGAAGTTAACATGTGAGCTTTTCTTCTGTGGCCAATTAAACAAATTGCAGCAAAAAGCATTTTATTAGTATTTGCCTGTAGCCATCGCACACTGCAATAAATTTCCTTCAGGCTTGCTCTAAAACAAATTATCACATTAGCTTGTGAATGGCTGAAGATGCACTACGGGAAAGCCTCTGGGGCTCCTGCACATTCAACTGCCTGGTTCCAAACAAATCTGCCTACTGTCTCATTTGTATTTTTGTCTTGCAAAAGATTGGATGTATTCACTTTCAAACACTTTCAGCTCTTAAATACACACCCAGTTGCTCAATATCTATCTGTATATCTATCAATGCCTCAATGTGTATCTGAATCTATGCTGATTTATAGGAAAGACATAATCCAATTTTATTTTGGCCTCTACCATTATCTTCACATCAAATTCAGTGAAGTGATTCTAATTATAATTCTAGTAATACAGATACATAAAAGCTCATGCTCACAGCAAATTAGGCCTGACTAAGATTCTCTGGGAGGAGTTGCCTGAGATAACTCAAGAAAGAAGGATTTGGACCATAAATGCAGGAGCTGCTTATTTAGTTCCTTGTGCTTGTTCTGTCATGAGATCATGTAATCAAACCCCATATAACTGTAATGCCGCGCACGTTATTAGTTTGTAATACAATATCTATCGATCTCAAATTTAAAATCAACCATTGACCGCATCAATTGCTATTTTCACGTTTTTCAAACTTCTACTGCCTTTGAGCTTGAAATGTTTCCTAACTTCTGTGCTTAAGGGCTAAATTTATACAAATACAGTACTCATTATCAAAGAGTGTCACAAGCCACATTGCAGACAATTAAGTTCTTTTGATGTGGTCACTTCCACAGAGTAGGAAACATGCTAGCCACTTTGCACAGAGCAAGACTCACACATAGCCATATGATGATGATGATATCGTAATCTGCTGTAGTGGGTGGAATTGGTGAAGGGACACATATTTGCCAAGATGCCCAAGAGAAATTCAGTGCTTTTCTTCAAAGCAATGACTCAGGATTTTTTTACATTCTCCTAAGAGGACAGACAGCACCTTGGTTTAACAGCTCATCCAAAAGACAGCATTTCAAACTGATTCTCTAGTTATCCAGTTACAAGCAAGTTCACACATATAAACAATGTTCCATGCTCCAGAGTGAGAGGTCAGCAGTTATGGACTGCTGTGAATGCTCCATTTTATCTTTGAGAGTCACAGAAGGATCATCCATATTGCAGCTCTGAGAGTCTTACTGGCTGCCAATTCTGTTTTCATCATTGACTGAGTAAACCAATGTCATCGATCTGCCAGCAGAAGGACCCATGATTCCAGTGGCTGGACTCAAGAAGAGTTTGACCTCAGCATCTCTGATTGAACAGAGGGGACGATTGTTCAAGGTTCCCAAAGTGTCTTGATGATTGATGATCCTTACTGGAAGTTCATGGACAGGACTGGAGTCAGATTCGATGATCAGCAGATTAATTATTCTGCCAGTAGTCACTGTCAGGGCTATCATGTGAATAAAGCCCTCTTTGGATAGACCCCAAAAGCTGCAGGAAGCCAAAAGACAGTGTTATAGAAATTGATAATCATAAATAAACAGATTTTATGATCAGAAATATCCATTGTGGTTTTATGTTTACTTCATTTAACTGTACATTCAACCATTGGTGGTACCTGATATAGTCTGAACGATAAGCAGAAGCAATAAGATTCTGAAGTGATTTGAAAGAATAGGCCCTGTGAAGATGTTCCCCCAGCAGGAGAAGTCTAGAACTGATGGGGGAATTGTCTCAGCATATTGGAATGGCCACAAGACCAATACTGAGGAGGATTTGTTTCTTTCACAGAGCCTATGAATCATTGGAATTGCCTGCCCCAGAAAGACTTGGGTGGTGAGCCACTGGGTGTATCTAGGGCTTAGATCAGGGGTTATGGGGGCCAGAGTGAAGAGGAGCCTAAAGATTAGATCATTTTTGATCATGGCTGATGAATGACCTATTTCTGCTTCTGTTTCTCATGCTCTAAGATTCTGGTCCATCAAAAACCTGAACCTTCTCAGTTGTTTAGCAACATGAGATCAATCAAATATCTTGTGGGAAGTAAATAGATATTCTGCTCAGTTCAGTAAACTATCTTTCCATACAGTTCCCTCATTGGTTCTGTTTCAAAGTAGGTCTAGCTTGTAGCCAAGTGTAATATTAAGCTAATAACTGTAACATCACCGCATAATATATTTGATCATGTGTTTACCATTGTGCACATGTGTACATACTGAGAAAAGCCTCAAAATCCCTGGCGTACCTTTAAGAGTTCCTCATGTTTCCCACATAATTTTCTGCACACTACATGTTATGCTGCTATAGATTAGGAACCTATAGAGGCATTCACATGGTACTGGAGTTGAGGGTGGGGAAGAATTGAAACTGTTCTTGGTGGTAGCGTGAGAATGAAAACTCAGAATTAGTCATAGTAACTTCAGTGTGCAAACTTGAGATAAAGAGGACTGAAATTGAAACTCAGCCACAGGAGAAATAAAAGGGTGTTTGTGATCATCAAGTAAATGTTAAAGTGCTACTTTGGCGATTGTCCTGGCACCACCCAAGTCGAAGATATTTCATTCACTGAGGTGATAAAGAGATTACAGCATCACTTTAATACAGCACCTTTGGAGATCGTAGCTGCAAAACTGGAACCAGAAACTGAAAGTCAGGTGAGACCATTGCTGATTATATAGCTGTGTTGAAGAATATGTCTCAACACTACAGTTTTGGCACTTTCCTGAACTGAGCTCAGTGGGACAAGTTTGTGTACAGTTTAACAGCTGAGCAAGTTCAATCTAAATGATTAAATGTACAAAATTTAATGTCTGAGTGTGCATTTGTAATTGCTACATCATTAGAGATAACTTTCAAACATGCTGAAGAATTTCGACCAGTACTTAATATCATTGTTAATTGTCTACCGAGCAAATGGGAGCAACAAAGGCACATGAGTGAGTTTGGCATAAGAAGCGAGATTGGTGGATAAAGCTGCTTCTAATGTAGATCACCCATATACCAGCAATTAAATGTTTCAGCTGAAAAAAATAAAAGAGAAGTAGCCTCAATGCATAAGGCTCAATCCAAGATTGCAAGCCAGAATAATGTTCTCAATGAAGGGTCAAGACTTATAGACCAATAAGGGAGAGGCATGTATGCTATTGATGATGATAAGCAGCATGAAGAGCAGATCTTAATTAGAGTATATGTCACAAGCATTGATAATGAAAAATGCAGCAATTTTAAATTTAAAGAGTACATTAATAATCAGCATATCAATGTGAGCATTGATATATATTGATACAGTTGCTGACTGCTAGATATGGGCAGAGATATATACATCAAAAGTTCAGCAAAATGCCATTGACAAAAGGCACACTGAATTTGAAGACATATCCCAGCAAACTACTGAAAACCCCTGGGTTAGATCGAATTTGTAGTTCCTCACAATATCCAGAAAGTAATAATCACTGTAGCTGACCGCATAAACAGACCAATTTTATTAGTGAAGGATTGGTTCAAAGAGCTAAAATTGGATTGAAAGAGTATATTTTATGCGAACACTTCTAAACTAGTAAAGTTTCCAGAGTAATGCACAAATATGTTCAAAGATCCCATATCAGCATTAAGGGACAAAACACTCGCATATACATTTCGCCAAGCACTGTCAGTTTATTGTAAGTCTAGACTGGTCTTCCTGAGGAGTACTGTCTGCAAATGATGTTCTTTCAACTTAAACAGCTTGTGCAAAGAAATGGGATCAGGCATTAGTTACCATCCAGCCTCATGCAGAGAAGCTGAGAGATTAGAACATACGTGAAAAGGGGACCAAAGAAACAAGTCAGGCAAAGCAGATCAGGACTTACTATAAAACATTGACTCACTGATTTTCTTCTGAGTTTCAGACTGATACCACAGTTCGTGGCAAGATTTACCACTCAGATATGCTGAAGCTCAGAGGATTCAGGACGCGACTGAGTCTAGTTCAGCCGAATCTCGAAAGGAAATTTAGAAGAAAGGCAATTGAAACAAAGCTAACATCTACCATGAAAGAAAGATGATGATGATAAGGTTTGTATGCTGAGACCACCAGGCAACTCAGAGAAGAGAAACTGGGATATTGGAGAGATTGGACAAAAAAGAATTATCTTGTACGAGCATGCCAAAGATTCAGAAAGTTTCATGAAGACCATTTCATCTCAATGCAAGATACTCAAGAAAATAGTGAGGAAGGTTGTGAGTTTGACTTTACTCTTGAAGTGAGTCCTGCAGAACATGACTGGAAAGGGTCAATAAGTGACATGTTCAATGAATCCAGAGTCCAGAGATGGCTTCTACATCAACTACATCTGTAGTACATCTGGGATCAACATAAGCAACACCATTACAGTAACATAGATGGAAGAGATTTTAAAACTCAGTTAATCATTTTGTAAACGTTGTAAAGCTAATTTTACTCTTTCTTTTCTTTCAAATGGGGAAAGTACTGTATGTAAATAAGTGTGGTGTCATTGTATAACAAGCTTCATTATGTGTGTATGTTGTGTGCATGTGGACAGTCCAGGTAATAAACTAAACACACTCTTTAAGTTTCTCCATGTTTCCCCAATTAATACTGTACACAGTCTGTATGTTATTAAAGACCAGGAACTCACAGGGTTATACACATTATAGTGTCTTGTAAGACCTGAGGGTGTCGGGTTTGATAATCAGTCCCCTGAATTACCTAGTTGTATCATGGGTGTTACAATTGGCCTAAGTGTCTCGGGGTTATAAAATCAATCAAAATTCTTATTCCAATCCATAAAATTTACTGGCAAATCTCTCAGCATGATTCTGTACCTTTCGGAGAAATGGGATCAAAAAGTGATGTGATTAAAAATGATTTTCCACCTTGGTTCCCCTCCTGCTTGGGAGAACAATGGAGAAAGTTTCACTCATCAGACTGTCATTCAAATTTAACTGCCAACTGATTCTGACTCAGTGTTCAGGGCTGTCCTGATCTGAAGCAGAACATATGGCTCAAAATACATACAAACACAAAAGATGTGCTCCTTGCATGAAGTGTTTATGCAGCAAAGATGAGGGATCCTAGGCAATGTTGGCCTCCAAGAGAGCCTGGGCCAATACACGAAGCTACGTTGGAAAACATACGTGAGTCTGCAGTCTGTTCACATGTGTTGCTAACTGGCAGGCAAACATATGCAAAATAGAAGGGAAAAGTCTTGGCAAAAGTCATTTTATTAAGATGCACCCTCCATTTAACCTCAATGTAATTGTTAAGAAAATATTGCCAGTAATAAACAACTCTACACACTAACACTTGACATCACCAAGACTATGGCTCTCTTTTCAATGCCTAAATGCACAATGTAAAATACAATAGGGCTTTGGAAAGGCCAGCATATCTAACAAAAATTAACAGTTAATTAAAAGACACTTCACCGTGCTGCCAAATCGAGTGAAGGCACCACAGCTGTGGGCACTGGAGTGATCGACAGAACAGCAGAGGAGTATGTGGGTGGCAGTTTCTTGGCCCCGTTGCATCTTAAACCAAAAGTTGTCTGTCACAGGACAGAAAGGAGGCATGAGGTCTGTGAGGGTGGAAAAACCACTGAGAGTTGACTTTACTACCTGTCAGCCATGTCGGTAAATAACCCAAGCTCACAAGTCAGCTGAACTTTTTAATAAACCTTCAAGATTACACCAGAGGACTTTCTTTGAATTAATATTTGCTATTATGATGTTACATAGATTGTAAAGCAGCCAATGTCTTGAAAAAAGCCAAGTTCATCCGTTTTGAGCTTCCACAGATAAAGAGCTACTATTATCCTATATACAGGTTGCATACTCAGACCTTTCTGCTTATATAAGTGTGGCCTATCTCTATTTGCAAGTTAATGTGATAAGCATGATATTTGGACTTTATTAAACTAAATTAGTTAGACTATTGTTGTGGGCTAGAAATTCTCATGTGTACCATAACTGTGGGTGCTGTGTAAAACAAACTCTGTAAAACATATATTTAATAATGAAAATCTTGGATTTATCACATGAATTGCAGTCCCAATTTCCTTTCCAGGTTCCTCATGCATTAATGCCTTTTGGTAACCAGATATATGCATCTCCCCTACCCTCCACCACTCGTCCCCAGTCAGCTAGAGCAATGCAGTGCCCAGACTATCAAATTCACCTCTTTCCACCCCCCACACCTCTCTAGCTACCACCACCCCCACACCCCAAATCACCCCAGGCCTCTCTCCCTCCACACTTCTCCCTGCCTCCTAGCAACATGTAAACAAGACCTACACAAGGTTATGGCCTTTCACCACATTAAATGTATGCACATGATGCCTTAGAATTCATGCACTATAAAATTTCACAGCAACAAACCTTTGAGAAAAAATTTTGATATTGTTTTATTGCATTTTTCAAGGCACCAATGAATTTCTTTGCTCCCGTCTTTAGTGCTTTGTGTCTTACTTTAAAAGAAATGTCAAAGCAATAGAGAAAGTAGAAAGATATTCATTACAATAGCAACCAGGGATGAAAGGCTTTGGATGTAAGTACATAACAGAAATACAGAATTCTTTTCATTAGCACTTGGAATGAGAAAAATGAGGTGTTCAAAATAGTGGAAATTTTGATTAATTGAATATTTTTCTTCTTCGCTTCCTTTTCTTGTGGCAAATAAGATTTGCCAATACTTCCATTGCTTTCACATCCAACAGATCCGAATCTAGGCTGTTCCTGTACTGAGTTCTCCTTTTTATATAGTCAGGTCATTAGCAAAACTAATAATAAAGTTACTTCCATTTTCCATTGGGTCAAAAATGAGCATTTTATGGACATTAAATTAAGATAATTACGGAAAAAGTTAGAGTTATGAATTTTATTTGGGGAGAAGGAAAGTGGGCTAATATTTGAATAGGTTAAGTTAAAATATGCAAACGTAAGTTTGAGAGCAGACCAGGGCGATGGAACTAGGCGGAGAGCTCTTTCACAGCGCTGGCAAAGGCACGATGGGCCAAATGGCTATTTATAGCTAAAATGTTATGATTCGATTAGATTGTTTTACCCTCCTGACTTTAGGGATTTGTAGATTGCAAGTTAAGAATATTATAGACAAACAACTTTCCACCTACTTTCTCTTTGTTCCTTTCATTTGGTCTCCATTTACAACCTTTGATTCCACAGCAGAACAGCAGGCCGCTGGCCAGCATATGTCACATCAGGCTCTAATTTCATCCTTTGATAGTGCACAAAGGAGGTTAAAATTAATCCTGGTCTGCATGTGCTAAACACACATACACGGTCACAGATGCACGTTGTGGTTCGTTTCCAAAATTTGACTCCATTGCAGTTAGTGGAACCAAATTTCAGAAGCATACTATAATGCACAGCCTGATTATATTTTTTGCATTTAGTGCAGGTGACTGAGGACATTTCTCTCCCTAAGATTCGTACTTCTCTCCCTGTGGAAAAGTGTTGGGTCTTTGTACAGTATCTTGTACCGGTGTCACTGCTGAAATCAGTTAAGTACATGAAAAGTATGAGTGTGAAATGGATGTGAAACCATTCATTAATGTGCCTTGTTGAAGTTCCATTTCACGGAAATATTGTCAAACTATACACATGATGTGCACAGGAATTTAAATATACATACATTTGGATAACTCTAACAAATGCATATCATACGTATTGACATGCTTAATGATTATAGGGAGGGGTGATGGCCTATATTTACATCTTATAAGTCTGAATTATAAATATTAATATCCATAAAAGTTAATGAAAATGGATGAAAGGAAGCTCCCTCCACACCAGTCCATCTCTCACTTTTACCTGCACTCCTCACATTCCTCTAGTGGGTTTACAATATCAGTACCAGGAGGGTGTGAATGGGGCAGATACAAGTATGAGCTTGATTGATGTTGCTAATATCTTGTCAGAAATATAATACATGGCTCTGCAGCAAAGAGGTTGCCCAAGATGCTCTTCAGGAAGGATAGGGATGAATTATCCTGTCTAACAGATACAAAATGAACATTGATGCTACAGCAAGTCCCTTGATAAATATAAACTTTTACTTATCTCAGTAAGCTCAGTAACTGCACCCTTAATGCTGCTACATGCAGATTTGTATAATCTGCTCATGTCTTCCAAAAGTACAACTATCTAAATAATTTTGTAATCTTTGTTGCGACCTAAGAAAACAATATGTGCAAAGTAAGCTCCCTCAAAACAGCATTGGATTAATACCCACACTTTCAGGGTTGTTGGTTGAGGAATACATTTAAGCCAGGACACCGTGAGTAACTCCCCTGTCCTGATTCAAAACTAGTGTCAAATGCTCCTTTACATCTATCTGAGACTTCTATTTAATGTCTCATCCGAAGGACAACAGGACACTTACTCAAATCTGTATTGAAGTTTCTACCTAGATGTGTGTTCTCATCTGCCTGCAGTGGTACTTGAACCCAGGACTTTCAACTCAAAGGAGAGAGTGCTACCAAGTGAGCCACAGCAAACTAATTGTGGCTATCCATCTCTATGTAATCCTTCATTTGACTTTTTTGGGCAGGTTTTGTTCACATGCCTGACACCAAACTCTCAAAATGGACAATCTCTTTAAAGTTCTGTCACAGCAAGAGATTATCAGATGAACAAGGAAAAAGGTTCAAGGATGATCTCAAAACCTCCTTGAAAAACATAATATTCCCACTAACTCCTGAGTATTTTTGACCCATGGCTGCTCAAAGTGAAGAAGGAACATTTGGGATGATACTAAGAACACAGAAACTCAGTGTAAACAACAGAAGAGCTCACTACCTCATAAATTACCAGCAGATTCATCCTGTCAGGTACCTCCTATCCCATTTGTGATAGAGTTCTCAGGTCCCACACTGACCTCAACATTTACCTTAAAACCCAAAGGACCGGAGTGGAATGCAGCAGATACTTAGGAAGAAAGAAAACATGTATGGCCCAATAAGTCAAATCCTTTTTGTTAAATTTAAGTTAAATTGAAGCATGTTGCACGTGTAAGATAATGCATTGATATCTCAGTACAAAAGTAGTCAGTTGACTGGCCTAGAGTATTGAAAATACTCAATAAAACATATGAGTTTGGATGATGTGCAGAGCAAGTCAGGTTATGGGATCCACCAGCACCACAATAAATTTTGGAAATGGTGAAAAATTGAACAAAATGATAGTTCTGAAGTTTAAATTGCATCAGTTTCTGCCCCATCTGTAATATTAAATCACAGGAAGAAAAAGATTGCTTCCTTTCATAAGTCAGACATTGATGATAAAGTAAAAAATACAACCATTTGATTTATAGTAACATGCAGCAGAGTGAAGGAGAAGGTTTAGTCACTTGTTGTTAGCCACAATGTCAAGTCAGTTGTGTTGTCAATCACTGAGTGCCATTATACTTCTGGTATATGGAACTGAAATATAGAGAGTGACTCTGGACTATTTTTACATGCCATTTCATTGAGTCCCGCTGTATTATATTGTTTAAGGCTGTAATACAACTCATCATCCTTTTGGCAATGACTCCAGGCTTTCCGCAGAAGCCGTCGCTCAATGGATGGGCTTTCAAAACCCATTCATCATAAGGCTTATCTGAGATGTAGCCAGTGTTTTCTGATCATTTCATAGCACATTGACAAGTGTTGTTCCCTGAGCAGCTGGAGCCACATCAACACCTTAATGCTCACTGTAAAAGGCCCATTAAAAAAAAGCAGAAAGAAGGTAATTAAGATCCTCTGTTCTGCACACCTGGGGTCCAGTGGCCAAGTGGTCAGCTTTTGTACACTGTGCACTTTGGTCTCATTCATTGGCTTAACATTACTCCAATGAAACATAACAGATGGTGGTCACCGCAAAAGTAAATAAAAAAGGGCTGTTGTCCGGAAGGAATATTGATGTACAAGATGTAGTCAAAGATGGGGTCCCTGTACTGCATGCCATGTCCTGTAAGTAGGAAGCAGACATATAACAGACCATTTTAAAGATAAACAGAGATAGCAATGTCATTAAGAATCTTTTTTGGCAGTATTCTTTTGAAGGCTGGAGGCTTCATTAGTAAAGGGCCAGTACTGCCTTCTGGATAAACAACCAAGTGTTTTAGCAACAAGCAGCTGATATTTCCCTCTTCACTCTCTGCACATTAATCTGGCAGAGCAGATTGGTTGCTTATTGTAGAATTTGCCTGATTTACATTCTGTGATCAATAGGTTCTATAATGGGCAGGCGATCGGCTCCGAGGCTGCAACCAAGCTGTGAAGATGAACATATACCCCAAGGTATTGGGTGACTTTTTCAAACAAATATCAAAGTACTCCTAGTAGTGTATTCCCCAATCAGCTAGACATTAAAGGGGCAATGCTCCCAAGGAGAGACTACAGCAACCAGATGGAAGCCACTCCATGCAACGTTTTCTGAACAGCTCTGTACTTCCCCAAGCACTGAAGCTGGGTGCAGCCAACGCAAAGGCTCGGTGGCGAAGGACTACAGTTTAAGGTTCTTCTGCCACTGGAGGGGGAAGGGCGGGTACAGGCGAGAAAGCCCCTAAATATTGTAAATACGGGACCGGGTAGTTTCCGGGAGCCACATGTGTGGCATCGGTGCTGTTTTCTGTATAAAAAGGTAACACTAATGAATGATCTATACAAGAATGTAAAGGTTTGCACTGTTTTGTAATTGTATATAATTTGTCTTTTATTATGAATAAAGTTTATATTGTATAAAAAAAAATCTTACCACCACTCCTCTCTTCCCCCAGCAGAAGGAACTAGCCATGACCAATTGTTGTCAAAAGCACATACTGCAAGGGCCAGGAGTATGTGCCTTGGGATGTACTGAAGTAAGGTGCAACCTATGTAAAGATATGTGGTGGCAGGCCACCGTGTAACATCACCCTCCACAACCTCCTCAGGACTGTAAGTCAACTAGATTTGGATTTTTTGATAATGATATCCATCTACTTAACACCCTCATCTCCTGTGCCACCCACCACCCTTTCATGCCTCATAGTTTGCATTCCACCCACCTCCTTATCACAATCTAAGGCTTTGGGAAGGAGCATAAGCATGTGACATCTCACATCCCATTATAAATATTATTTCCAAACTATGCATCAGGTTGGTTCATCCATTGATTTGTTTCTCATCCTGCACTAAATCTGATGCCTTGGTGTTTCTAACTATTAAGGATACATCTTCTCGGCCAATATGGCCTTTGATCAACTTGCCAGTAAGCTGAAGGGAGACCGGAGAAGAGAAGCTGGCATACTGAGGCAGGTAGCCGGGGGATCTTTGTTTAAATCCACCACATAGATGGGGTGAAGTCTTACCTGTCTGGTGGCCGTAAGGGTTCAATATAAAATGAGAGCATCTTCAACTCACTTCCTTCTTGGTACTTCCAGCGGAACACTGCCCCTAACTTGGTATTGAATTGGAGACACAATGGGAAATGAGAATTGGGCAGATTAGAGGAAACTTTATAATGACCCATGAAAACCTAGGCTGTCTAACCTGGGATTGCTCACTGACAAAAAAAAGTCAGTGAAGAAAATCAAAGATAAAAATAAAAACTCTGTGTAGCAATCATCATCATTAATGTTCCTGGAAGTTGAACTTTGAGCTCAAATATAGATCAAATGTTTATCACCGATTGGATCAGTGTATCTTAGAAGACTCCATGTCACACAATGATGGGGATGGAGCCAAGGAAACAGTGATTGCAACCGTTCAATGGGTATTGAAAATATTTTCTTTAGGTATATTCTGTGTACTTAAAGTAGTAATGCTGATGTTTAGGCAATTTTAGTATGTATGTGGTTGTCCAAATTACTTTTCCTTTATAATTAAAAATTAAGTTAGTGAAATTTATCATTAGTGTTGAATTTTAGCCAAAGCAAACAGAAATATTAATATTTCTTTATGATGACATTTACGGCATTAATAATGGGAAGTTAGATGAACCAAGAATTCACAAGAGATATTAAACCTGCCAAGCCTTACACTAAGAAATATCAAATCTATACAAACATTTTAACCATTTAAGTTTTCCTTATGTCTATTTGTGGAGCTTGGCATCCAGTGATGTCTGATTAGTAGCACCATGGAACTATTTATCATCTTATCACTAGACAATCCTGAAGTTGATAGGGTCAACTTGTTTGATGTGCAATAATGTTATCATGTTGATGGAAGTACACAGGGGAGCAGCAAGGGTGAGTAGCTGACTAATTTCCCAAACAGAATTAGCACCTTTCCATAGCTTTCATTTTAAAATAGAAGAATTTTGACAGCTTGAAACATGTCTTCACTTCCAAATGACTTTCAATAGCTGGGTTTGTGATATTTTATAAACAGCTGCACATTATTCTTCAGCCAGTTTCCAATATTGTCAATTGAAACACTGAGTAAAAAGTGGACAATATTACAAGCAGAATAGTAACAAGCTAATCATGTGTGAATTCTGCTGCTGGGCTTGTTACAGGAGAACGAGCTTTAAAAGCTCAAGTCCCCTTTGCACGGCTTTCCTTTTAGTTTATGATGCGCTGCAGATTTTCCATGGATTTCCACAATATCACCGGAAAAAGAGACTTGCAGTCTTTCAAGCTGTGCAATCAGTTGTAAATTATGTTGCTGTCACGGTAACTGGAGTCCTGAGATGGTCCATTTTAAACATGATGGACCAGGGATTGAGGAAGAATAGAAAAAATTTGTAAGTCAATGAGAGGGCCCGTGGTACTTTTTAAATTGTTTTTGAAAAGTGTTTATTATTTTCAACTCATGCTGCACAGAATGTCTGACTAAAAGAGCAGTTAAAATGTTCCAAGTTCTCTTTCAATTCCAAACTGATACCGGGACTAGGAAAGTATATCAGAGTGGCAGCTATCAAAATATTAACTCCATCTGGATATAAAGTCTTCAGAGGATAACGTCTTTATTAACCACTTCAGAGTGTGCCTTCAGGTGAACTTGGCTTTGTTAAATGGGTGATGGTAATTCTCCACCTGTTTTCCATCAACAACAAAACTGGAAGCATTTCACTGTGGGCTGCTGACGCATTGCTACATATATTTTTAACATTTTCATTAATTTTTAATTGTTGTTGAATGTTCCTGAATGTCAAAGAGAGTCAGAAACAATCCATTTCTTTGACAGTTTTGATTTCCGACAATGACTGGAGACACAACTTAGCCAGCTGTCAAGGTTTCCTCTTCTTTCCTTTTCAATATTTTTATTAATTCCAAATAGAAAATGCAAAGTACATGAAACAAAAGAAAAGACAAAATGTTACAAAATACATTGTATTCTTTCAGTACCGTTGTGGGTTCAAGCCCTACTACATTATAAAGCTTACATCTGAAAGACCCTGACACTGCACAAAGCCTCACCAATCAGGCTGGAGATGGCTTAGTTGAGGAAATTCTTCCAAGGATATCTGTTAAAAGGGAGTGCAGATTTAACATGGAAGATGCACCTCTGCCAGGAAATTTTGGGCCAATGCAGCACCAAGTCAATATCTACCCCAGAGGCCTTCTCTCAACAGAGGTTTTATGGTTTATGCTTTTAAAGCTGATTGAATTGTTCCTATCTTCAACAATGGATAATTCAAAATCAGAGTCATCCACAAAATTCCTCCTGGTGGAATGTAGAAGGTATTGGGGTTCGAAGCAATGAATTGATTGAACACATCGACTCTCTCCCAATGCTCCCCACAGAGTGATTTCCTGAAGTGAACCTGAGCAAGTGGAGGTGAATGGTTGCAGTACACAAAAGCAAACTGCAGCACCTGCTTCTGGATTGTTATGGACTCAGTGAAAGTTCCTTTAAGATAGAGAGTGTGTGTGTATGTGTGTGTGGGGCGTGCTTACGTCAATAGAAAATAAAGGACGTAATGACGTTGTTGGAGAAGTCAGAAGAAGAAGAGAGAGAGAGAAGGGAGAGAGACACCAGCCTGCTTGTTTTCTCTATCGATGGATGAGAAACAATAACTGTGTTTGCCACTGAAATCCATGCATGGAAGTTGGAAGTAATCCAGTGGAGTTCACTTTGTTGCTGACCTGTAGAAGGAAACAGGTATTTGTGTGTGTGGACGACCACGATTCGGATGCTTTTCGGGGTGAGGAAGTCATTACCAAGTAAACACTGGAGTGTCGCTGGGGTTCCATCGTGGAACATTTGGATTTCGTATTTACTCTCTCTATGTTTCTCTACGTCTACGTCTTATCTTCAGACAACGGTGGTTGTTGAAGAAGCCCTTGCTCATGTTTCACCTTATGGCTTGCGGAACTGAACTTTAAGAACCATTCCGGAACTTGGAGTTTGGGACTTTGCCACACACACACACGAAGAGTTTAGTTTTGGGGTTAACGTTCAAGGTTTAACATTTTTGAATTCTAACATACTAACATTTTTACTTTTATTTTACGTATTATCATAAGTAGTGATTAATAAAATAGTTTTTAACACTGAATCATGCTCAGTGTGGTTCTTTTGTTGCTGGTTCGTGACAAAATCAAATATAGTTTGTGTTAGTTAATCTTGCTACTTTCTCCTCATTCATTAACAACATAAAGTGCACTCCTTTTTGTAACCTGCTTTTCTTTATTACTTCAGGTAAAATGCTGTACGTTTATAGATACTTGTATCACTTTTAGCTTGGTAAGTAGATTCATTTACAAATGGTACTTTGTCGCAGTTTTACCTGATATGAATAAGATAAGATTTCTTTATTAGCCACATGTACATCGAAACACACAGTGAAATGCACCTTTTGCGTAGAGTGTTCTGGGGGCAGCCAAGTGGCGTCAAGCTTCCGGCGCGCCCACAACTTCCTAACCCGTACGTCTTTGGAATGTGGGAGGAAACCGGAGCACCCGGAGGAAACCCACGCAGACACGGGGAGAATGTACAAACTCCTTACAGACAGCAGCCAGAATTGAACCCGGGTCGCTGGCCCTGTAACAGCGTTAAGCTAACCGCTACACCACCGTGCCTGCATAAAACATGATGGCATAACGTATAGATGATTTAGAAGCAATAAAACATCAATTTCTCAAGATATGGTTAAATTAGAAAGCTAAAACCCTTTTACAGGCATAATCTGAACCTCAAGCTTAAAGTATTTACTTTTTCTGGCATCTGGACTCTTGAGCACATAATCTTTGCTGACCCCTCAGTACAGTACAGAAGAGATGCTACATTTCCATATTTCCTTACAATACATAAGGAGGCCTCTTCGACCATCAAGTCTATGCCAGTTCACAGAACAATCACATTCCCTATTAATTTTCGCTGCATGCTCTTCTCATCAATACCCCCAGAATCTACTACTCATCTTCAACCTAGGGGCAATTTAAGATGACAAATTAACCTATCAATCTTCACGTCTTTGGTATGTGGTGGAAACCAGAGCACCCTGGGAAGCCCACCTGATGAAGGGGAGAACATGCAAACTCCACACAAACAGCACAGGAGGTCAGGATTGAACCCGGACCACTGGACCTCTGAGGCAGCTGCTCCACTAACCGCGCCACCATGCTACCCTATTGTCAATTGAGATGTTAAACTGAGGTCTTGTCTGCCCTCACAAGTGGGTGTGAATAATCACAAGATATTATTTGGAGAAAAGCAGTAGCTCTCCCTGATGTCGGAACATTGACTTAACCCTCTCTACCACTAAAACAGCTAACAAGTTATTATCATATATCGCTTTGTGGATCCTTGCTGTGACATTCATTGTAACAATAAACTGCGCTTCATGAAGTACATGACTTGTTGTAAAGTACTTCAGGGTAACCTGAGGTTCTGAAAGGAGCAAATATAATGAAAGTTCTTTTCGTTGTTATATTGCAAACTATAAGGAATGAACAAAGGATCAAGTCTACCACAGCCATGTGGCCAACTTTATTAGCTATGTGCAGCAAACCTGCACCAGGATCATGACCCAATTCTGTCATAATCCTATTCCTAGGTCTAAGAGTATGTTGCAATACCAACAGCACATCCTGGTGAGGATAATACACTTAAAGCAAACTTGGAATACGTTATTTAATCAGGAGCTGGAGGGGCGAATTGAAAGGGATTGAAGGTCATTTAGCCAACCATTGGCAGGAATGACCCATTGTCTGTGAGATATTGTTGGAAAGAGTTTCCACTTTGGGTATAATCTATACATCTGGCACAAAATGCGATGAGCAGACATTCTTTTTCCAAGGTTCATGGTTCTACCCAAGTTAATTTGTATAATTGAGTTAAACCTTTCATAAACCAGAACAATTGATCAGCATAATACAAAATAATTTGTTTTATTTTTCTCTTCAATAAAAGCTCATTTGTACACTGGTAACCTAGTGCAGTTTTTTTTAATGTAGATGAAAATGGACTTACCACAAAAAAATAAGCATTTTTGATACAGGTAAGATGTCCACCATCTGTGAGAAATCTGATTACTACTGAAAACAATAATAGAACTATTTTGGACCATTGTCTCATTGCTAAGAAATAATCAGACATTCACGAAGCTAAGTTATATTTTATATGCAAAAACTTATAACAGGTGCCCACTAGCATGCATGCACTTAAAACACAGGCTCAGTTTAACAAGTTCCCAGGCCAGTCATAATTGACAGTAATCTGGCCGTGTTCATTACTTTCAACTGAGGATGTACCAGTTTCATGGACCAGCTCAGCATCCAGCTTTATGTTTATTAAGCTAGCTCTGAAAAAGGCAGAAGGACAATTTGCATTGGATGTAACTCATGCTTGAAATGATGCAGTCTTTTATGCTGCTTTTGTTTGTTTCAGCCAGATGTAAACTACTGGAATCTCTAGACCTTTGAGACCTGCTCTATTGGATTATAGGAAGGTGAGTTCTAGCAGTGGTTCTCAAACCTTTTCGAATGAAAGCCTTACTTGTTCTCACTCAATGAAGTATGGACTCCACCTCCCATAAACGCCCAAACATTTCACAAGCTGCTCCTTATAAGGGAGTTCTGGGAGTGGCTACATCCCTACACAAAAGCACTTAACATGCCAAGTATATTTTTATTTATTTTTATCATTTGTGTGAACTTTCTAACTAAATTACCTCAGTATCATTGAAACCACATCGACCTCCTGTAATCTTTGATGTCACACCCCCTGCCCTGCGTCAAAGGGTCAATGCAACCCAGGTTGGGAACAACTGAGTTGTATGGTTGATTAATATCCTGTGATCCAGAATAATTTTCAATATCTTTTGGATCAAGGAGAACGTCACAGAGATTACTCTTTATGGAAGTTTCAGGAACGAATATTCAACTTCTCATCAGATTAGTCGAGTTTTAGAAAATTTATGACCAATTAAACAGAGCTAATTGGAAGGAGATGAGCTTACTGGACCAGAATTCCCTTTTACTTTGATATATTTTCTTCCATTCTGATTTTGTAGTACCCATTCCCTCTGGGTAATTTTATCCTAGACTGAAGGAAATTGACTAGATTGGGTTAGATTTCAACAGTAAAATCAGGCAGTATGCAAAACTGGTACCTAATCCAATCCAGTCTGGCTACTGGCAGGTTGAATTCGGTTAAAGTGGATCCATCTGAATGTCAATAGGAACAAAATAAAAGGTATCTTTCTAAGGACGATCTTTATAGTACATTACCACAATGACAACATTGCTAAAGTACTCCTTTGGCTATAACACAGTGAGGTTGTGAATAGCACTACATTAATAAAACTTTTTTTATTTCTTTCATTGCTTAGTGCACTGTTTAATCGACCACGAGAAACAATGCACAACATTTAAAAATCGTCATCAGGCCAAGAAATTTGGAGTGATGCAACAAATTTCAGAATTCAATGCAAAACCAAGTGCTAACATTTTGCAGTTGAAATCCTGATGGCAGTAAACCGTTGATTTTTGGTTGAAAGCAAATTGCCATTTCTAATCTGAGCTTGGTAAATGTTGTAGTTGGAAGCATGTCAAACATGAATAGCAGTTAGGCGAGCAGGAGAGAGAAATCATTTTTCAATCACTTGGCATGACTATCAGCCCACAGCTTTGACTTCAATGGAGCCAAATGTGTGAAGATGAGTTTAACGCCAGGGTCCAACTAGAATTTCCCTGGACTCTTCCTCCCCAACCCCCTCACTACTCCAGTGTCAATGAGGATTCTGACCTTGCAGTAATATCCTCTTTGTCAATTAAGCACATTCTGTCTCACCACAGCATTTTTCTCATTTATTTAGTTGAGAAGTGAACTACTTTTAGAATGATCCCTTCCAATGCCTTCAGCACTTTCAATTCACAGCTAAAACTGAAGAGTCTATTCAGCAGAAACCAAGTTAAATCATTATAGGCCCATCAGGAGCTCAATTTGAACTTCAAGAGAGTCCAACATCAAGCAAATTCCTGACGATTTTCTGATGCAGTTTGATCCTGTCTTATTCTGCCACCACCCACCACCCCCCCCCCCCCCACATCCCATGCCAGCTAATGATTCTGCTACATTGTGTGCAGTCTGTGGAGCCAAGAATGATTGTGACCCCAATCACCAAAAGCTGGAACATTCCTTCTTCGGTCTGAATTGCTATTCCAAAATCAGATCTAATGAATGATCTTGTGTGACATTTGCTGCTAGCTGTTATTGGACCTGCAATGAAGTAGAGTTGATTGTTATTTTCTTCCCTCCCAGGATGGCAGATCCAGTCTGGTATGGTAATCAGTTCCTCCAGGGCCAATCCCTGCTACATTACACAGATAGAACTCACGTTACCCCCACAAATCCCCACTCTCTACACCTAGAGTGGCTCTTTCAGGTAAGATTCCAGGTGAGCTCAGACAGAACCGGCCACAAGCACACCACCCAACCAAAGCTTGGGTAAAAAATTGGAAAGACAAAAGAAATACCAACTCCCAACAACACCCGCCCCCTCTCAATTCTGACCTCACCTCCTTCAATTTAGTTCCATTCAGGGTTTGTTGAAAACCCAACCAACTTGGGACCCTGACCAATTCTTTAGTTCCCCACAACATGAGAATGTTTCCATTACTGCACCCCACATTTTGTGCAAATTTTCCCCATTCTGAAAGCTTCTTAAATAACATTCATATTGCCAGCAGCTACCTCCATCACCTTGAGCACATAAGCTAGTTTGACACTTCAGTATAATACTGAAGGAGTGCTGCCTTCATAAAAGGAAATAGGAGCTTTTCTCCCACATTTTCTGCCCTCCTTTCATTGAATGCTGATTCACACCAGAATTCAGATATCCAAACATTCAAGCATTGTTATCCATCGGGTAACTTGTGTAAACTGCCAGTAATGTATTGTGATAATACTGAGTAGAAAACATATACTTTTGATGAAAACATCAATGTTTTCATGAGTTCTTTCACTTCCTGCCATTTTGCCAAAGGTATTGAGCTGTTTAAATTATCATTGCAAGGCCTTCAAATCAAGTTCATAACCCATAGGGAGCATTTCCAGAGCCAAAGTCATCCACCTAAGTTTGCCTGAGAATCCTTCAACCTCACATTGGTCAAGCCATTTATCAGTTGCTCCTGCTTGGTGACCACTTATGAAAAGTGTTGGGTCCTTCACCAAGCTTGCTCAGAAACATTCAGCTGCTGGGGCCAGGGGTGCATTAAAGGAGGTGGGAAACAGGGTGTGGTGCTGGAGGGGTGGTGGAGGAATGCAGGTGGGAACACAAGTTCCTCTGGACATTTGCTGTGGTAATGCATGTGTGCACATGTTCACCCGGTAACATTAAGTCTGCGTGTAAACACTCCAAGAGCAAGCATCTTAAGGTCCTGCATTCACCCTTGGTTGCAGCCTAGACAGGTAGGGGAGAAGTGAAATGCTCTCTGGCACTCCTCCTACCTCCTACTTCCCACCCCAACCCCCAACAGTAGGTTCATCAGCCTCAGGTGTCCTGGGTCTATAGAACTATTTACTCCTTTTATTAACAAGCAGCAAAGGCAAACATGCACGTCTGAAACACCTTTCACATCCTTTTCCAGTTGACCCAAAACACTTTAAGCCAATGAAGTATTTTTGAAACCTCATGGAGGGAAGACAGTGGTCCCATTAGTGTGTGGCCTTCCCACAAACAGCAATTGGATAATAATTTGCTTTAGTGATGTTGATTGGAGGATTATAATTGGACAGAACACTAAGGAAAATTCTTGTTCAAAGCTGTTTCCTGAGATCTTTCATATCTCCTTGAGCAGATAGACTTTGGTTTAACTTTCCATTCGAATGTTGGCTCCACGTTCCCTTGCTTTACTGAGCATCACCCTAGATTTGCATGCTCAAGAGTCTGAAGCAAAACCTTCTGGCTCAAGGTTGAGAGCCGTTGGCACAGCTGCTATAGCTTCAACACACAAATGTGTGAAGATTGCTTCAGTATGAGGACCATCACAGCTCAACCAACCACACACCCAATGGGGCTGCATTTCCCCCCAGGATTAAGGGGAGTTTTCTTAGTTTGAGGTACCAGGGTCAAAGCAGCATCCTTACAAGTCCCTCAGTTAGCTCAAAACTGGGGTTTAAGCCTGGAATTTTTTTGGATTTGTGTATACCTCAGCATCAAGCAAAGGATGAAGTTTTGGCTTTGGCCAAAATATATAAGACATGCAACATTGAATCAATGGCATGCTGTTCATCGCTAGAGATCTCACCGTTTACTTTGACGTCAATTGAAAAAATTGTATAACAAATGACTTGCTCAGTTTGCACCATTGCTCAAAGTCAAAATTGCCCCCAAGATGTTTTAATTGACCACTGTTAGCTGTGGCTCGGCTGGTAGTCGGAGGCTTCAATCCTACCCCAGATATATGAGTACAAAATTTTTGGCTGACCCTCCAGTACAAAGCTTGAAGGAGTTCTGCGTTAACAGAGGCATTAAAATGACGTCCTAAGAGCTCTCTCAGCTAAATGCAAAAAAAAAACCAAGGGCATTGTTTTCAAGAAAGCAGTGGAGTTATCTTCAGATCCTGGGCATAATTCAACCTTTACACAACATTTTAAAACAATCCTGCATGCTATTACATTTGTGTCTGTGGGAGCTTGCTGTGCATTTGCACAATATAACTGTGATGAGCTTCTAAACACATTAATTGACTGGAAAGTTGTTTGGGAATGCCTGGAGGGAAGAGCTGCTCTTCAAGTCCAAGTCTTTTTTCTTCTTCCAAGTATTCAGGAGCCAGAATGAAGCCTTTGGAAAGATGTTCCTGACCTTAGGAATGATTCCGTTATCCTGTACTCTGACGAAGTCCTCCAAAGAAGCCTGTGTCAGAGCAGACCAATAATGTAGCCTTGATTCTTCCATGCAGTACAAAATTAACCCTTTATAAGATGAAGCAGCCTTAGAAAAATGGGAACTTCATCCAAAAGCCAGTACCTTAAATGTTCTGCAAGCTTCTAGAAGATATTTAAATAGATCTCTGTTCTCCTGTAAATTCAGTCAAATTGTGAATATTGAACATAAATTTTTTTGATTAACTTTAACAACATTTGGAATACACGTCTGCACTCTGGTAAAAGGTGCATCTCCTTGCTCATTACTTTTTATTGTGAATTGACACATTTTCAATTGGGATTAAAAATAAGACATCGAGCTATAACCAAAGGCCAAATGGTGTGTTTCTTTACAAACCACTTAGCAGAATGTGGGTTTTGAAATCAGTAACTATCCCTGTGGGTTAACTGTCCTTCGTTAACAATGCTCTAGCAGTGAGGTGCGCAGCCTATTAATTGCACTGACAGTGATAAAAGTAAAGGCAGGAAGTGCCATTTGTCTTCGCTGTAGCATCGTGCATCATTACAAGATAAATGAAAACTCATTTTGTTCTTTCTTTCGCAGTAATTTTTCAGACCTCTAGCTTGTGGGAATGATGTAACTTCGAGTGAAACTCCTAGCACCTGGGTGCAAAGGTCAGAGAGAGTGCAAGCAGTTCATGAAAGTCTGCCTTCTCCCAAGGGTGGCGTAAAAGCAGGAAGGGGGCCTCTGCTTATCATCATTAATTCCCCATTGAACAATTCTGTCCTGGCCTGATAGATGACATGCATCGTTGGGCTAGTCTTTATCCAACTGCCTCTGGTCACAGTCCTCAGGGACCTCCCTACCCACTACCCCTAGCAGAGCAGCAATATTTGACCTCACCATGATTGCACAATAAAACTAATGTAACTCTAGTTCATTTAAATACAGCACATATTTCCTCCCTCACACTCTTAAAGTTTCCCACTAATTGGCAGAAGCTATGAAATAATGAGAAGTCTCATTTCCACAAATCTTATCCTGCTGATGTAATTTATTTCAATCATTCTGTGTGAAGTACTGAGCCTGGAAATATCCATTCACAGTATTAGCTTGTGAATTCTTCATTGTTGATTTGCCCTTGTTCTGCCTGCTGGTTTAAGTGGATACATTGGGTTAATACCCCACATTAAGCCAGAAATAGATGAGAGTCTTGCTAAGTCACTAAACTTTGATCCACTAATACCTTGAATAGCCATTTCTGGGATTTGCTCCGCAACTTGCTCGGAGACTGGCTGTTGAGTGATTCTGCATGTAATTTTGCAATAAATGATTTCCAAAGGTACTGCACTAGGGAATTGAGGATGGGCAGGTTGATTGAAGGATGAGCCCATTAGGTTGAGTCCGTTAATCAAGTTGTCTATTCTTTGTTATCTTGTACAATACACAGAGAAATCAGTTAACGCTATTCTATGATACATGTTTCACTTTTTAAATGTTTTCATTATGCACAAGAGAACGTTCAGCTAACTGTTTGCAAGCACTATCAAAGCTACACAGTGGCTATAACACAGAAGAATAAAGCAGGTCACCTTTAAGCTTAATATTTCCTGCACCCCTAGGGAAAGTAACTTGACTTTGCTCTTTAAGGGGTCAGGAACATGCCATGTGCAGAATCCCAGACTCAAAACTGCATCCTGTCGCTCTTTGAAGTGAAACCAATGTGACAAAGGATTGTTGACGGCTGAACGGTATATTTTTATGGCAACTGTCCCAACTCACCTTCCATTGATTTGGACTGAGTCTTCGGTAGCTGCTGAACATGTCGTCTACAGCACACCATGTCACTCAAGGGTCTTCTTATTCATATTTAAAGTACAGCAGTCAGCCAGAATCATGCTAAAGTGTGGCGATCATCCAGTCAGAATCCTGCTGTGAACTCAGGTGTATTTGACTCTGAAACTGACAAGTAGACATGTTTATAACAGGGCACTGAAGCTACAGCAGCTCAAGGGGACACCCTGAAGGTCAGTTATCTGCTCCCCAATTTTGATTGCAAGTCACAGTGTATGAGAAACTAGAAAATTATCAATATTATATTGAACAGGGACCATTCATGTCAAACCTCAGTTTGTGAATATCAGTGATTCATGACTAATAAAGAGAAAATGGCTGAATGGGATTGGCTTTAATGGAATGTAAAGAAAAAGATATGAATTCTGTATAATTGACTATTGTGATGTTTGTTGTCCTGGCACCAAAGGGGAAGCCAGATAAGTATACAAAGCTAAAGAGAATAGAAGGCCAGGCTGATAAACTGAGATTAAAGAAGGTTACTGGGGGCTCATATGGGCCATAAATGCTGGCATTGACCTCTTGGGCCTATTGCCTGTTTCATGCCGCAAAACTATATGCAATTATTAGCAATACAGGGACTGAATTAAATCCTCTCATAATTCAAACATTACCCATTAAACTCACTCACCGTTCATATTACTGTTCAATCTTCATGATCCTGTCTTGGGATGTCAGCTGATTACAAGATTGTATTTCTGCCCCACAATCACTGCCAGGTTTCCATTATTCTCTTTGGTTTATTTGATTATCCTTCATACTATGCTGATGAAATTAAATGGTCGATAATGCCTGTGTATTACATTCTGTGTCTAATCACGTTTATGCTTCCCTACCCTGGATGCTGACACTGCAATCATTAATAACACTCTACAATGTACCTGACTTACCCTGAGAACCTTCTCTTCATGGTTCTGCTCAGTTGCCTTAGCTCTCCACTCTCCATGGAACAACCAGAATACCCTGTTTAACTATTAAAAGTAAAGGTCTCTGACCTTCAGTGGGTGTAGGTTGGTAGTAGAGCATAAGCTGCCTAGGGAATATGGGGATCAGGAGACAATGGATCGCTGTCTGACTTTTCCTCTTCCTGAAATCCTTATAAAGTAATACAGCACAGAAACAGGCCCTTCAGCCCAACTGGTCCATACTGACCACAGCATCCACTCTGCTAGTCCCAGTTGCCCGCGTTCAGCCCATAACCCTCCAAGCCCCTTCCCTCCATGTACCTATACAAGTGCTTCTTAAATATTGCAATTGGACCCATTTTGACCACTTCCTCTGGCAGCTCATTCAAGGTATTTACTACCCTCTGTGTAAAGAAGTTACCTTTCAGGTCTCTTTTAAATCTCGCCCCTCTTAAAGTGTATCTGTGGCCTCTAGTTTTGGACTCCTGGGGAAAAGACTAAGACCGTCCACCTTATCGATACCCCTCATGATTTTATAAACCTCTATGAGATCACCCCTCATTCTCCTACACTCCAAGCAATAAAGATCCAGCATGGCCAACCTCTCCCGATAACTTATGCCTTCTTGTCCAGGCAGCATCCTCGTAAATCTCTTCTGCACCCCCTCCAGCTTGACAATGTCTTTCCTATAACAGGGTGAGCAAAACTGTACACAGTTGGAATTGGAATTGGTTAACTATTGTCACTTGTACCTAGGTACAGTGAAAAACTTGCCTTACATACCGTTCATACAGATCAATTCATTACACAGTGCATTAATGTAGGACAAGATAAAAACAATACAGAATGCAGAATAATCACAGCTACAGAGGAAGTGCAGTGCAGGTAGACAATAAGGTGCAAAGTCATAACGAGGTAGATTGTGAGGTCAAGGGTCCATCCTATTGTACTGGGCAACTGTTCAATAGTCTTATAAAAGTGAGATAGAAGCTGTCCTTGAGCCTGGTGGTATGTGCTTTCAGGCTTTTGTATTTTCTGCCTGATGGGAGAGGGGAGAAGAGAGAATGCCCAGGGTGGTTGAGGTCTTTGATTATGCCGGCTGCTTTACCAAGACAGTGAGAAGTATAGACAGAGTCCATGGAGGGGAAGCTGGTTTCCATGATGTGCTGAGCTGTGTCCACAACTCTCTGCAGTTTCTTGCAGTCCCGGGCAGAGCAGTTGCCATACCAAGCCATGACGCATCCAAATAGGATACTTTCTGTGGTGCATTGATAAAAGTTGGTGAGTGTCAACGGGGACATGCCAAATTTCTTTAGCCTCCTGAGGAAGTAGAAGCACTGGTGAACTTTCGTGGCCATGGTGTCTACGTGGTTGGACCAGGACAGGCTATTGGTGATGTGGCAGAATGATATTACATGACTAACAATATTACATAATTAGACATCCAGAACAGATGAGTTGAAATCCAACTATGCATGTTCAAGAATTAATATTCAATTTTTTTTAAAAATGGGAATAAGAAATATTAGTATTGTTAAAAATACCAATGAACAATACCATCATTAGGAAAATTCAACCAGATCATGAATTTCCTTTATGTATTGAAACTTGCCTTGCTTTCAAGGTTTGGAATATATGTGACTTCACTCCTACACACAACATCCAGGGAACTGGTTTACTCTTAACTATCCACAGATTGGCATGGATAATTGCTCAGTTGTCTCAATCTGCTACTAGCTGAAGATCGATCACAACCCTCTCAGAATGGCTTGATGGAGCAATAACTTTTGGCCCTGCCAGTGACACCCCATATACAAGCAATGAATAGAAAGGAATTTTCCCTGAGTTCATGGAAGTGAGTCAGTGTAGAAACACCCTTCTCCACTGGTGTCACCCAACCTGGATCAGCCTTGTTAAAAGTTGGTAAGGAGAATCTTCACCACATAGGGGCAGTTCTCAAGAATTGGCATTAAAAAGATAGAAGGGTCCTGAGGGTTGGCCTTGAAGGTTTCGTTAAGACCTTTGAAAGAGCCAAAACCCATATAACATTAGCAGAACAAGGGGAGAAGAGATAAACCATTAGCAGGATTTCCTACAATTCCTGGGATCAGTGGCAACTAAGGCAGCTACTCGCTTTCACTCCCATTATTTAATGAGATGATAGATTGGCCAAATCAGATTCCTTTGGAGGGGAAGGGAAGGATGGAAGCAATTTGGCTGTGATCTGACAAAGGAAGGGGATTCAAAGGTAGATTTTGCCTTTATCTTTGCACTCTTCTTTGTAAAAGCATATGTACATGAGGTCCCTTCGTAAGTTCAGTTGTCTGCACACAACCCTATGTTTTATTCTCTCTCCCACCAACCTAGTTACAATCAGGTAACTAGGCATGAAACCACATTATGTATCATAAAGTGAACCCACGGAACATAATGGCACTTAACCCCGGACAGCCCAGTTAGCAGTCTCTGTGAGAAAAATGACTGATTATATCATTTTTGACACATTATATCATTTTTACTTATCAGTTTTTGTTCATTCTTTTTCCTCCTAATAATTGTTGGCCACATCAGTATGAAATATGTGAGTATTTGGAAAGCCTTCCAATTCTGTATTTACAGAAAAAGGTTTGTGTGAATTAAATGAGCACATTGCAATTCACTGAACTTACCCACATCAGTGACTCCAAGGGAGATATAATAATGGTAAGGTGTAGCATTAGGCTTCTTCTAAATAACAAAACAGTATATTTTTTCCTCGTCCTTGGGACAGTATGCAGCTTTGTGACATTTTGCTTTCTTATTGGAATTCTTTTTAATACAGTCAAATTAGAAATAACCTTTACCACCACCTGATGTTGGCTTATTTCCGCAATGTACTGATCCAAAACATCTCCAACTATGTTTCACTTCGCAAAGAATCTAATAGCTGAGAAGCAGAGGAAGTGATGGCTAGATTTGAACCCAGGTTAGAAGTTTGATACCCAAATTTATTCCCTTAAAAATAAACACACAATCTTATCACACACTCTATGTGCTCCAAAATTATGTTTTCCATACATGACCATCATTTTGTATGTCCCAGGGAATAAATGGGGACTGAGGAACAGTCCAGGACTAACAACGTACCAATCAGCCCATTATGTGCTTGCATAAATATGACAGAGAAAATAAAGAGAGGAGTGATCCAAACTTTGTCACCTGTCTCGAGAGGCTCTTAAGGTGTTGAGAAATTAGATACAATTTATCTCTGACTGACCAATATTGATTGTTTTAAACAGAATGAATTCAAAGATTAATTTTTTTAGCAACTTTTGTTTTCATTACCTGAACTTATTCGGTTAATTTTTGCTGAGTTGAGGTTCTATACACACATTATCCTCCAGGACCCTTTAACTAGTGGCCAATATTCATATGTGAGCCCAAGCAGCTGTAATTTATGTTTAAAAGTAATTTAAGTTTAATTTATGTTTTTCTTGTAAATGCTCCTTATGTGAAGCTATGTTCCTGTGATGCTGCTGCAAGTAAGTTTTTCATTGTACCTGTACAAACAATGTACTTGTGCACATGACAATAAACTCAACTTCAGCTTTGACTTTGAACTGCTCATTTGGTAGAGAGTTGTATATATAAATATGCCCACACATACACACTTTGCATACAAGTAGATAGACACACACGAACATGAAAAACACATAATTTCACATATGCACACATATACATGTGCAAAAACACATACATGTAAGCACATGCATGTACACATGTACACATGCAGGCATGCGCGTGCACACACACACACAGACACAGACACACACAGACACAAAGCACCAGTTAATGTTAAATTCAATACAGTCTTGAGACTCTCTGATTGAGTGCTTAAAAAGAAAGTTTTGAAATCATTAGTTATAAAGGAGCCTGAATATTTACTGTCAATTCTCCTACATAATTGAATAATGATGAATGTTGATAACATCATTCAGAAAACTAGCTAGGAGGAGTTACTGAGCCCCTGAGTGTGAGGGAAAATCACAAATACTCAGTCATAATTCAGAATTGTTAATTATCTTGTCATCTCACAAGGCAAACCAGTTAAGATTCCTTGCTGTGTTGGTTTCAGAGACTTCAATAAAACTGTTTCTTCCAAAAGTGATACCACATTTGCTCCGCTAAAAAATCAATTGATGATGAGACTGAAGTAACATTAGTTCATTCACCCTTATACTAAATTTGGTCTGAGTTCTTCCCCAGCATTCACTATTTAATAGGTCCAAGTTGTAAGACTCTTACTTCAAGCATCTTTTGCTTGTTGTATAATCTATTTGTAAGATTGCATTTTAACAAATCCCATTGGAGCTTTTAGTTCAAGGGTATAATAATTTTCAATATTGCTCATTCTGTCATATCCAGCAGAAAAACTCTTCAGTAAGTGATGCTAAAAGGTAATAGAACAAAAACTGTTGTCTACAGCCATCATTCACAAGTACTAATATCCTCTGTGGTGCTGACTGGTCTGGCTCATGGTAACCTTTGCAAATATATTGGTAAGTGATAGTTACCCAAGGGTATAATGAATATAGAGTACACTTCTGAACCAAGTCATTCATTCCTGGGTAACGGAAAATAGTTTCATTGCACTCTAATGCCGCCATTTGATTTCCGATATACTAAAATAAAAAGCTGATTGCTGTCTTTTAATATAGTTTTTCTCTTGCAGTCCTAACTCATTTGTCAGCCACTTTTATGTTAAGTGAATAGATAATGAAAACAAGTGAGAGAGAATTGAATTTGGAAACAAAACAAAACTCAAGTTTGTTAAATCATTCAAATAATGAATCCTGTGTGTCTCTATCCATTCATGTCTTTATTCATATTCCCGTCTCTTGGTATCATTCTCATTCTCTATTTTTCACACACTGTCTCTGCACTGATGTTCTATCATGTGCCTATGTCTTGCTGTCTTTTGTTCACGCAGATGTACTTTCTCTCTCTCTGTCTCTCTGCATGACTGAAATGTTCCCATATCCTCTATTTGTGTGCCTCTTTCTCTCTCTCTAGACCACCATTTAAAACTTTGTACTTTCTAATGCCAGTCTTCAAACAATGAAGAAAATAGCAATGTAAAAGGGTAAACTGCCCATGAGGTACAGAGGTGATGAAGGCATCAGGAGACTTTGGCTTGGTCGTACAGTGTTCAGTGATCATATCTGTTCATCCGTTTTCTCTTCAGGTGTTTAAACTGGTCTGACTCTCAGACCAAGAGCAGAAGTTGGACCTTTATCTCAGTTAATTTGGAGTTTGGAACCTTGCCAGATTCAGTTGCAAAAACGCACATCAGAGGTGCAGATAAAATTCCATTTTTTTTAAATATGCAAAGTAAAAGAAGGTTAACTAAGATGTACACAAACAGGTACAATAGGATAATAAGATTAATTTAATGATTGGTGGTAACTCAAATACTAATTAGCTCAAATGGATGACAGGAATAGGACAGGATTGAAATATATCAGTTATCATATTCTTTCCACCTTTAACTACATTGTATAATATTGCCAGAAAAAAACAATACAACACGCCTGTTAAAAAAAATCTGTTGGTGTGTCCATAGCAGTGAATTTGAAATATTTATTGGCAAATGCTAATCACCTTCTATGCAAAATATAAAAATATTCTTTGTTACCTATTTCTTGAATATATTTGTGATTTTTCACTAATGAGAGAGTGTCACTACATGCTCCAGCTGTGAAGAAGAAACCTCCCAGACCCACACCATTCATGAGACACAGAAGTTCAGAACAGAAATCTCCTTTCACTGTGAGAGCCTGATTTCAGCAGGCCAGCAGGTGGCAGTAAGCAGGGAAGAGGAACTTACCTGCTGGAAAAAACACCATCCTTGCACACCAGCAGAACACAAATGCACAAGTGACCACTGTTCATTGATGAGGCTAAGCCATCCCTGTCAAGCAGACTATTCAACTGCAGAGACCATCATAGCCAAGCCTACTTTCAAGTTGCCCAATGTCCACACAGGGACATCGTTCAGCAGCTGATTCCTGAACAACAGGCTTTCCAGATGGCTTTTCTCCTGCATAACAAAGTGACCCTAGGATTATGGGCATCATTTCAACTGGGATTCAATAACACACGGGAAACTGGGATTAATACTGAGAGTTTTCTGATTTGCATATTTGACTCTAGTTCACACACTTATCACCTGCAAAATCAGGGTGACACTCAGAATCCTTTTCTTGAATGTTTTACCTTCCTTCTTTCTGCACCATCCACTTTCCTGGGACTCAGCCAGGTACTGGTAACTAATCCCATCCTGTTACCCAAGTTGCTGCTACTATAGTAAGGAATCATGAGACAAAAGCAAATGAGGTAGTCAGTTTTCCCACCCAGCCAATCTGTCTAGACAAATAAGAGTAATCATTTAGAGCTACTCTGTGCGATCTGCACTAGTACCACCAGTCTCTAATGCATAGGTCTCACATTGCCAGTTGTGTCTGTACGCAACCCTGCTGGACTATCAGGCACACCCTCTTAAATCCTTATCTCATCCACCTTTAAGTCTGCCAAATCCCTGCAAATTCATCTTCAAAACTAGCTACGCAAAACCTGTGCGTCAATAATCGGTGATTTCAGCCTATGGTTGCCAAACTATTAATGACTCTTGTTCCCAATAGCCAACACCCTAAATGCATGCAATTTTTAATTGAAAGAGAACTTTTTTCTTTTCCTTGCATTTGGCTGGAGCAACACTTATAAATTGAGTTCAAAGTTTGCAAGCCACCACATGGCCATTTTAGAGACGATGTTTACGACAAAGGTAGCTCCCTCAAAGTCATTTCAGGGGCAGACTGTGATGATAAACTCCATTGTTTGATCTAAGTTACCCATTCGTAGGTGAAAGAGGGTTTTGATTCGCTATCTATCCCCTAAGTGATCACATCACCTGGGTCCCATTTGGATCCTGCTTAAAACACCAGGTAGATGAGTCTTGTGGTTCAGTCTTGAATGAGTTCTGTTTTGCAGGCTCTACTGTGTCATCTATCATTGTTGAAACCAATGAGGTGATGATATCGGGACCAGAAAGGTTTCCTTGGAACCATAAGGCAAATTGGGGCTTCAAGGAAGTCTCAATGGATTAGAAGGTGCAGATGGATGGACCATACAGTTCCAGCAACCTGGGTTCAATCCTTATTTCTGGTGCAGTCTGTGTGGAGTTTGCACATTCTCCCTGTAACCACATGGATTTCATCTGGATGCTCTGGTTTCTTCCCACATCCAGGATATGCAGGTTGGCAGGTTAATTCACCATTATAAATTACCCAAAATGATAGAATCTGAAAGGAGTTGATGGGGATGTGGGGAAATTAAAACAGAATTATTGCAGGATTAGTGTAAACGTGTGTTTGATGATCAATGCTGATGTGGTGGGCTGTGGGGCCTGTTTCAATGCTGTATCACTCTATAACTCTCTGTGTTTTTATCATCTCAACAGCTGTGAGGAGGAGCAGTGTTGAGTTGGGATTGACTTTAAGGTTCCAGTGAGTGGCAACATTGTCGAGCTCAGCTGCATTGCCAGTGAGAACATTTTGACCTGTGTTCTTGGCTCCCAACTTTGAATCTGTACCTCCCTGTACTATTACCAGAACAAAATTGGCAGTAAAAGACTTAAATGATGAAGACAAATTGCATAGACTAGTTTTATATTCCCTTGTTTTCAGAAGATTCAGGGATAGTCCCTCTGAGGTGTTTAAGATGATGGAAGAAAAGAAATGATTTCCTCTAAGAAGGAGACCAGAACAAGATGGTGTAGCCTTTAAATTAAAGCCAAGCTATTCAGCAGAAATGTCGAGAAGCACTTTTTTTTACTTCAGCTGTCATAGAAATCTAGAACTCTATCCTCCAAACAACTGTTGGGCCTAGGATGATTGAAACTTTAAAGGTCAGATTGAATGGATTAAACGTTATTAAAGGGTATTAAAGGTTACAGAAGCAAGACAACTAAATGCTGATTAGCTACGATAACAATGAAGAACCAAGCAGGCAAATGCAACTTCTTCATAGCTGCATACAGTCAACAAACTTGAAAATCCAGGGGAGAAGGTGCAAGCTTGCACCGGGCCATACCCATATCTGCAACAGGACTCCAAGGTGAACAGCCTCTGGCCTGTTGGAACAATGTAGGTAAGGAAAATCGGCAAGTCAAATCCGTAACTTCAGGATAAGGATTGGCTCTGAGTACTTAAAGCCACAGTAGAGAGAATAGTTAGTATGTTTTTCAATTCATTGCCCACTGCGCAAATGGCTGATCTGTACATAATTTATTTGTTATTATTCCCCACTCACTATACATTATTCTGGAGAAATGAGCCTACTTGTATTGTGAAATGTTGCTGCAGTTCCTGCCATATGTTCTGTTTCTTCTCCTCTTTAAATGGATTCTGTTTTCTGAGTACATTTCCTTTGTTTGCTGTAGAACAGAATGTTTGCAGTGAGCCCAGATGTACTCTGCACCCCACCTCCAACTTTGGCTGGCACACAATTGTCAGGCTTTCATTCTCTGGATGTGAGCATCTCTGGCAAGGCCAGCATTTAACGTCCATGCCCATTTGCCACTAAAAACTTGGTGTTCTTGAACCACTGCAATTCTCATGGTGCTGTTGGGTAAGAAGCTCCAGGATTTTAATCTAGCAACAATAAAGAAACAATGAATGATACATTCCTAGGTCAGGATCCTCTCTGACTTGGAAGAGAATTTTTTACACGGCAATACCCCTATGCCGTTCTGGTCTTTCCAGATAGTAGAGTTCACTCAATGTATAACTTAAAGCTTTGTTCCAAATTTATCATTTCCAAAACAGTTACCTGTATGTGTAAGTTAATCTTCCTTAGATGTTTATTGGAGGTACTGTATCTATCCTTCAAATCTTCAATGCATCACCTTAATGAAGAAAATTAACTACTTAAAATGTAGAAAGAATATCTTGTCCAGTGGGAAAATCACTCTCTCAGTGTAGTACACCCTGACTTTCTTAAACAATCATTCTGCAGATGTTTCACACACCTCTCAAGATAGACATCTTTTATATATTTAAATATGTTTGACATTCAATAAATGAGGATTAACTTGCCCTGGGTAAGAGAATTTTTTTTTCAGCCATAAGAAAGCCAAATACGATTATGCATATGAGGAAATTATACAGACATGAGTAAAGTTTAATACATGATAATTATTTGAAAAGATATAGTTGAACATTGATTAGCATTACCTTCAGTGGAGGATGAGTGAGAGACTCAAGGGCTCAGATTCTGGAAATGGAATAGAGAAAGACAAGGATTTAATAAGATGAAAGTGTGTAGGTTTAATAAAACCACAGAAACAATAGTTTTGTTTAATCTTTTCAACAGAGTAAATCTTCATACAAAATGAAACAAAAAACCTCTAGCACTTTCAAATCCTTGGCTTAGCTTTGCATGGCTAGCTGTCGTTTTCCAATGCACACAAATAACTTGTGCTCTATATGGAATTATATACGTAAAAATGAAGGTAATGTGTCAGGAAGAGAAACAAACCAGATTTTAAAAATATATCATTCATGATGAGCAACTGCATTGGCTGAATTAATCTCCAGTGCTTGGTATCTCCAAGCACTTCGAATAGAACTAGGCTAATGCTGGTTGCTTTCAACTCCTGGGAGAATATCTGCCCACAAAATCCTGTTGCATACATCTACCAAAGCAAGTAATTTTAAATCATTTTTGAGGGGAGCTGGGTTTAAAACAAAACAATCCTGAGAACAGATGGCAAGATGAATAGGCATGATATTTGGCAGTTGAAGAATGGGTAAATTTGCAAAATGGTTCATACACTTGCTGACTGACATTACCTTATATCAGGCTGCATCCAAATCAGTATTGGTATGAAACCACTCCAGGCAGTGGTTTGTGCTGGCACTGATTCCATTTTTCATTAGCACACACTCTATTTTGGGAATCAGCCACTTTCAGTCTTAGCCAGCATGTTCTAATGACTATTATGTCTTTAATGGCTTTGTACGAGTGTCTCAATCACAAAAGTGGGCTTGTGCGGGGTGTTTAATTAAGAAATATTACATTAGAACATTTAAATAATGTACAGCTGTAGGCTGATGAATAGCCATGTAACATTACTTCCTGTAGGATTACATTGGGATAGTGCATGGGCTGCAGAAGTGTGCTCATGGTTTCTCATGTAATGAGCACTCCCTTTCAGATGGTCAGCTGGTGGAACTTCCTCTGCATAGCACATGGAGAATATCAGAGCAAGTCAATATATATAAATCTTACTTATTACAGGTTACCACAGAGCAACATTAACAGAACTTTACAATAAATCTAGGAATGGCATTCGTTCTGGGAGAAATACTCGATAGTGAAAGTCTACTTCTTCAAGAGACTTCAGTCTCTTACTTCAGTCCTTCATCAATTTGATCAATATTCAGATTGTTAGAATGGAAAGAGACCTTCCATGTATTCCACTTATTATTAGTGTTTGTGTAAATTGATGTGAATTGATCCCCCTATTGACTAAGGGAGCTGTTGATGTATCCATTGCCATGCCTTAAACATGTAATGTATTAAAGTGGGCACCAGTACTGGGTCACAGTGTTTGGAAATCATTGTATGAATGGGAGAGAAATGGGAGCCACCTGGGGTTGGTAGAAATTTTACATTTGAATGTTAATTTAAGTTTTTAAGTTCCTTGGTCATTTTATCACGAGCTACTGAGTATATCTTTGACTCTCATACTTTCTCATTCCCTATCCCATCACACCCCTCATCTCTGACCACCTACACATTGCAGATGTGCCATAAGAATCCAGCCAGCAAGGTGAATGGTTAATTTTCTGCCATATGTTTGCTGCTGCCATTCTGTAATTGGTACTGGTTGGCAGGTGGGAGTGATCACAGAATGAGTCAGGCCTAGAAACAGCTCCACACATTTTTGTCATGAGAACGGCATTGTGGGTCAATGAAACACTGCACGTGAAAATCATATAAAGAACAAGAACTTCAACTGTGTTGTTCACAGAACAACTCAGACGAAACCAAAAATTAAGAACAGGCCATCCCTAGATAATGAACAGTTTCTGTTTTTACAGGCATCCTTAAGTCGACTTTGTCCATAAGTCAGAAAATACAAAAGAAACACTCAAAACCACACCTTGGTATTGGTATTGGTTTATTATTGTCACTTGTACCGAGGTACAGTGAAAAGCTTATCTTGTATACCGTTCATACAGATCAATTCATTACACAGTGCATTGAGGTAGTACAGGCCACAGTACTGTAAGGAATGGCATCAAAAACACATGAGACTGATAAGAAAGAACAATTACTAAAAGTAGAGAGAAGAAATTAGTTCTCCTGTTTGTAGGAATGAATGCATAAACTTATGTCGTACTTTTGAATTTAATAATATTAAAGGAGCTCATTCGTATGTAGGGGTGCCTGTAAGTCGGGTGTTCATAATCTGAGAATGGTCTGTAAACAAGATTTTTAAATTCTTTCCCAGCAGAAAATGTTTAAAAAATAGATCATTCGATTCTCTTGGAATATATAAAGTGCAAAATATATTACCAAAAAGAATGGCAGAATGAAATAGGAGATTAGTACAGGATTAGTAAAAATAGGGTGCTAAAAGTTTGGCATGGAATCAGTGGGCAGAAGGGCTTGTTTCATGTTCCATGACTCTATGACAGTAGGTGGAAAACAGGAAAGAATTGTGAATGAGGAAAATATGGACAACAGGACTTAAAGAATAAAATACTTCAAATTTTTAGTTGCAATTATAACTGTTATTTCAGTATTTATATTGCAGTGAATTCCTGTTTGAGTAATTTTATTCCAGTAATGGTTGCGTATATTTTCAGCACAAAGACCTGTAAAATTGATTAGATCTGGCTGACAGGACAGCTCCTAAATTTTCCAATGGTTCTCCAATTCAGAGAAGCAGGGTTTCGACTTGAAATGTCGACAATTCCTTTCCTCCCACGGATGCTGCTCGACCCGCTGAGTTCCTCCAGCAAGATTGCTTGTTGATCCAGTTCAGAAGTTGCTTTTGGTGAAGATGGAAAAGGAAAGTAATGAACAATGAACTAAAATGAAAATAAATCAAACTATTTGTTAGATGCAGAGTTTTATGATGTGAATTGCAGTGGCTGTATTTCACAATCATCCTCAAAAATTTGCTGTCAGTCATGTTTCAAAGGGTGGGATCTGCTTCACAGTGGTCACATTGGCTGATGCACTAAGTGCTTAATTAAATAAGAAATAGTATATGCAGATTGGTACCATGGTGGTTAAGTTGCTTATGTGCTGTACTTTGGTGATAAGGTTTGCTTGCCACTTTGCCAGTCATGGCAGTGATGATGTATACCAGCTGACAGCCAGAGCACAGATGGACTACCTTGTGGCAACAAACCAACTCACCACCAGTTTAGGGAAGAAAACTGGCCCTGGCACCAAGCTCCCTAAAACATAGGAGTCATACATAACAGTAAGGAACCTCCTTTTAGAATTATGCCACACAACCAACCTGTGACAAGCTCTTGTCTACATCAATGGTGCTGAAGTTGAGAGGGTTGAGAGCTTCAAGTTCCTAGGAGTGGACACCACCAATAGCCTGTCCCAGTCCAATCACGTTGATGCCATGTCCAAGAAAGCTCACCAGCACCTCTACTTCCTCAGGAAGCTAAAGAAATTTGGCATGTCCCCTTTGACCCTCACCAATGTTTTTCGATGCACCATAGAAAGCATCCTATCAGGATGTATCACGGCTTGGTATGGCAACTGCTCTGCCCAGGACCACAAGAAACTGCAGAGAGTTGTGGACACAGCTCAGCACATCATGGAAACCAGCCTCCCCTCCATGGATTCTGTCTATACTTCTCGCTGCCTCAGTAAAGCAGTCAGCATAATCAAAGACCACACCCACCCTGGACATCTCCCATGGGGCAGAAGATACAAAACTCTGAAAGCACGTAGCACCAGGCTCAAGAATAGTTTCTATCCCACTGTTGTAAGGCTATTGTACAGTTCCCTAATCCGATAAGGTGAACTCTTGACCTCACCTTGCACTTTATTGTCTACCTGTACTGCACTTTCACTGTAACTGTAACATATTATTCTGCATTCTGTATTGTTTACCTTGTACTACTTCAATGCACCTTGTAATGAATGGATCTGTATGAACAGTATGCAAGACAAGTTTTTCACTGTACCTCAGTACAAGTGACAATCATAAACCAATTTACCAATGTACCAAAAAACAAAACACTGGAAGAACTCAGCAGGTCAAGCAGCATCTGTGGAGGCAAAAGGGGTAAGTGGACATTTCAGGTCGAGACCCTGCATCAGGACTGAAAAGAAAGATTGCTGTATATAGCAGTCTCGTGGTGGGGGGAGGAGATGGGAAATATAGGCTGGTGTGTGATAGCTGGAACCAGATGAGGAGGGGATGATAGGCACATGGAACCAGGTGGGGGGAGGGGGGAGAGAAAAGTGAACAAAGGGAGAAGAGAACTAGATGGATGGATGAGTGTGTGTGGGAGGAGAACGCCGGCGTATGGGTTACCTGAAATTGGAAAATTCAATGTTCATACCATTGGGATGTAAGGTACCCAAGTAAAATATGAGATGCTGTACTTCTGATTTGTGTTTGGCCTCTCCGTAGCAATGGAGAAGGCCAAGGACAGGAAGATCGGTGTAAGAGTGAGGACAGTTAAAATGACATGCACCTAGAAGCTCGAGATGACCATTGCAGACAGAGTGCAGATGCTCCACAACTGGACACCTAGTCTATGCTTGGTTTCACCAATGTAATGGAGGCCACCTTGTGACAACAAATGCAGTAGACCTGGTTGGAAGAGGTCCGGGTGAGCCTCCGCCTCACTTGCAAGGGCTGTTTAGGCTCCTGGATGGTGGTGAGGGAGGAGGTGAAGGGACAGGTGTTGCATCTCCTCTGGTCCCATGGGAAAGTGCCAGGGGACAGAGAGAAGTGGGTGGGATGGATGGGTGGACTAGGGAGTCATGAAGAGAGTGGCCCCTGTGGAAAACAAAAAGAGTGGGGGGGGGCGGTGTTGGGGAGGAGAGGAGAAGTTGTGACTGGTGGTGGGATCATGTTGGAGGTGGGGGGAATGGTGGAGGATGATGTGTTAGATGTCAAGGTTGGTGTAGTGAAAGGTGAAGACCAAGGAAATTCTATTACTGTTCTATCTATTGAGGGGGATGGGGGTGATGTTGCAAGCAAATGTGCTGTGATAAGCTGTAAAATGTACCATCCTCACCAGGAAAGGGAAGGGAGCTCTTGTATGATTGCATTCCCACCTTCTTTCCCTTAGCAGCTATTATTTTTATGTTGGAAGAGCCAAACAGAAAGATCTTGTTTCTCATGGCACCAGAACAATCCTGCAGTAAGTTTAGAGGATGCTGAGGTTTACATTTGTACCAGTCTGAAGCTTCATATTGAACAAGAGACCCCTCCCAACTGGTTTGAATCGTTTGACCACAAAGCATTCTGATGTGAGGTGACAAATGATCAGGCTTTGGATTTTGATTCACATCGTCAACTAGTTTGCATGATGGCAACATTAATATATTTTGACTAATCTCTGACTCTAATACTCAGACTAACAAACAAAGCCACCCCACTTCATATCGAGCAACCGTCACATGTTTGAACGGCAGGGTTGCTCCAGGGAAAATGTAGATGTGGAATTCTCAAAGGAAAATCAGATAGTTGTCCACCTACTGAATTTGGGTTCCCAGTGTTCTCCTATCAGGACCCATTTCCATCATGCAGGAGCACTCCTCACCAGCCCTGTGTCCATGCATGGTGTACTCCCCACGTGATTGCATGCCATTAGAAATCTCTGAACATTCCCGGAATCCCCTGTGCATTGCCACATCAGCCACAAGGATCTAGAATGAAAATCATTTAATGAGTGCAACTTTCAGACAATTCCTAATTTTTACTTGCATTTAATTTTTCACTGAAATTGGATATCTGACACACAAAAAACATCACTATGTGATGCATCATCTCACCAGAACTTCTTCCCCACCATACCATTCCTGTCGGGGAACTGAAGGAGTTATATTCTGGCATTTTGCACAGTGTGCATAAATATATCCCAGTGTTGTGCTTACAAATGGCATTTACTATTCCATTATATAGACTCTTTGCATCTTCTAAATTGAAAGTGAACAGCAAGAACAGCTTCCCTCAACATCTAAAATGTTAGAAGAAAGAACATTCCTGTTTTGAAAATTAAAACAGCAAGAGGGATAATTTATTGTTATTAGTCAGTACTATGGACTAATCTGCACTCCTTGAATGCTGTATGGAATTTGTGTTATCACTCGTATAATCACAAACATAAAATGAACCAGTACAGTCAGAAAGTGTCGCAGAGTACAATCATTTTTTTTCCTTGCCACTAAAAAATATTCCTTGATCTATTTAAGTATGACAACCTGGTTCAATTTTATTAACAGCTGAAAATGGGTTCATCAGCAAAATTAAGCCTTTTACTAATGGTGTCCAGTCCCCCATCTGTAAGTAACCTGACTTAAAATCACTTTAAATTACTTAATGACATACAGAAATGCCTATAGAGAACTATTTCATAGTAGCATACGTCTCTACTGGTCAATTCTTTAGTAAATTAAATACTTTTGACATGAAAATCCTGTAAGAATCTTGTTGAACCAACACGATAGATTAAGTCTTGTAATTTCAGTCCGGGTGCTTTACTAGTTTATGGGCTGAATATGATCCTGGCCAACTGAATCTTGTAGCAGCATAAAGGAAAATGCAAACAAAATGATTACGAGCATAACATTTATATTTAAAATTTGTCAATCCTCTGTGGTAGTTTGAATAATCTTGCCTGAATTGTGCTGATGTAACCAGCAGAAACAAACAAAAAAATTCAACCCTCTCGTATGTGATTTCCTTTTCTTTCTATTTTATAACCACCTTCAAGGATTTTTTTCTGTGCCATGCAGCTAAGGTGAGCAGGTGCCAGACCCAAAGATGATGCAGGTCAGTGGGTCATCTGGTTGCAAAGTTACTATCATGAGTTTGGAACCGAGTTAGTTCTATCTGCCATGGTTGACCCCACCTTTCAGGGTGACTGAAGTTGGTAAAAACAGTGGCATATCTGTTGATGGTGTTAGCATCAGGATCTGTATTCTCTAAGGTGGGAAACAATCCGCTTTCAAACATATGGAAAACATGAATATCTTTACCCACTAGCATTCATTTTTAAATTTAATCTTCACTTTTAAAGTATTATTTTTTGGTTATTTTTGGGAAATATCAAAACCCCATGACTCTGTTCTGTTAAATTTCATGTACAATGTTTTACCTTAGCCTGCAAAGTCACTTATGCAAATACATCAGATCCACATGATTTAGTTGATTTTGACAGCTAACTGCAGTCTACAGCAAATCCTGCCCCAGAGGATATTAAGCAGAAGATGCATGAGACCATAATTTTCTGCTTCCACTTGTGAAATGCTATAATGATCAAAAGAAAATTACTTTCTAACTACTAGATCTCTTTGTGCTATTTCCTTCATGCCTTCTGCACTAATTGAATCACCACAGAGCCACTGTATCAAACCTAACCTCAGTATTAAGATTTAATCAGGCATGTTGTAAGACCAGCTTGGAGAGGTGAGGGGTCCTTTGTGAGATGCCCATCTGCCTCCGACACCAGACTTGAAATAGAGTTGGAATGGGAGGAGATGGATCCCCCTAGGATGGGGGGTGGGTGGACAGAACATGTGGAGGGGTGGTGGGGCGGAGGGGCGGAGAAGGGGGAGGTTTGGAAGATCGGTGGTAAAGGACTGAAGCAGCCACCGGTACATACACACACACACGCGCGCGCACACGCACGCACACACACACACGCACGCACGCACGCACGCACGCACGCACGCACACACACACACACACACACACACTTATTCTCTGAATCAGGGCCTCTTAAGTGTGGCACCATATGCTGATGCTAGATTTCCTATCAACATTTTTTTTTAAACTGATGTCTGCCACGCAAATTGGCACAATTCAAATGTGGAGGTCCTCAGCTGGTTTCCACACCCTACTTGACATGAAAATGACCTTCCCTCTGTGTTCCAGAAGAAAACTGACATCACGGGAAATGAATTGTAGACTGCTGTACAATGCATTTAAATTATTTTCTTTAGAGGTTGCCTGTGAAGGGACTAGATGCAGCCATGAATTAAATTGAGGAGGCTCAGGCATGCTGTAAAAAAAATAAATAAACGTCATTTTGCAGCCATACATTTTAGTTCAGATTAGCACTGTGCACTCAAATCACTCGAAATATTACACCTCTTTGCCTATTTTGCTCTGTATATACCTTTGTGCCTCATGCTTTATTTGTGTTTTATGTTTAAGTGGAGGTAGACTGCAGTCAAGAAATCTGATTTTAATCGAGCCTTATTTTCCCTCAGGCCTTCCCTATCATTTGTGTCATCTGACCTCTTATTTCCAGCTCCTGGTTATGAGGGTTTACAGGCTAGGAATTGAATGTTCCCCATTACGGTCTCAGTGCTGGGGAGAAAACATTGTACACTTCACCGGTCCTGCACCCTCATCACCCACATCCACAATGCCCTGCATGATTGGCATTGTTAATACGTTTAATGTACTTGGTCTTGCTAAAGCAGGGATTGGATGTCCAGCAGCTACTGCATGTTAACCAGCAGAAAATTGGATATAAGGCCCAAAGTAAGAGGTAACACATCAGATGTTCGCAGACATGTAACTCAAATATCTTTAAGAGGTTCCCACCACTGTTGGGTGCAAGGCTAATCTGTTCAGGCCAGACGCACTAATCTTAGCCTCTGTCAGATTCATGTCACTAGTAAGGGGTGCTTTGGTTGGCCCATCTGATTGGGAAAGTGAAGTGGAGGGGAATTGAACTAGGAAATGAAATCTGCAGCACAGCAAATAGCAGTCATCTGTCACCCATAAACAGCTTGGATTGTAGGAACCTATTTCCTCACGGTTATTCTGCATACTGCAGGTCCTTCTCAGATAGTGGAAACCATCTCTGCTTCAAGTCTTAAATGAGTGGACACCTGAAACTAAGGCATTAGGATGCTCAGTCCTACCCAACTACTGGGGTGGAGTTGTGTCTCCTTCAACCATAAAGGTTCCCACTGTGTACTGATATAGAGCTCATTCAAATGGGAATGCACATTGCTTTGACTCCCCAAATGGTTTCATTCATATTTAATATTTTGTTCTTCTAATGATAATTCAGACATAGAATGAAGTCATTTGCAAAGATTGGAAAGTTAATGGCGATTAATGTCACAATACTAATGCAAATCATACTACTAGCTGGTTCACATTTAAACAGGAAACATTCTTAGTCCTTTATTCTCCACACTGTGATATAATTTATACCTCTTTAACCCACTTTAAAATTGATCGTTGAAGGTTTGAATTTAACCCTTTTAGAATTCATGGCCTAGAAATTCTTATGCACTGTGAAAGGATTTCATGTCCTAAACAATAGAATTTCATTGAAAGCTCAGTCTCCCCAGACTCCCTGGTCACCTCTCTATCATACTCCAATGTTATCCCACCTCTAAGTGATCTTGTCATCAACTCCCCCAGTCATCTGCCACTGTCACGTTAACTTGCCCCTCTTCCATTGCGGGACATCACAATGGAAGAACCTTGTGTGAATTTTGGGTGGGAATCCTGAGTAAACTTCTACCACATGCAATTCTTTGACAGTCATGCAAGGCAGAATATGTGGCTCGATTTGCCTTGCTCAAAACTGCCACAAATCCCATATATGTTTGATGAATTTTTATTCTTCCTTTATGTGATGTGGGTGTTGCAAGGCCAGTATTTCTTGCCTTTCTCTAATTGTCTGTGAGAAGATGGTGGCGAGCCCCCTTCACTGCAGACCTCCTGGTGAAGGTGTGCCCACAATGCTGTTGGGGAGGGAGTTCCAGGATTTAAAACACAGCAACAATGACAGAACAGGATGGTGCATGACTTTTCAGAACAGGATGGTGCATGACTTGGAGAGAGTACAGTCTATAGACTCTTCTGTATTGCTGTTTGCAAAATCAACTGACAGAGGAAGAGCTGTCAACAGGACACATTTTAATGAATACAGTAAATTCTCAACTAATGGTGGTGCCTGTATTAATAGTCATACACATTGCATACTCAATGATATTCCTAAAAGTACTCACATACATTATAGGGAGAATCCTGGAGGTGGTGGTGTTCCTTGTGTCTGCTGCCTTTTTCCTTCTTGATGATAAAGAAGGCAGGTTTGGAAGGTGCTGTCAAGTAGCCCAAGTGTGTATTTGTGGTAGGTTTGCACTAGAGCCAAGCTGCACCATGGTGGAGGAACTGAATGTTTAGGGTTCATTGTGCTGGATGGTATCAAGCTTCTTGAGTGTTACTGGACTTGCATTCAGTCAGGAAAGTGCAGAGTGTTCCATCACATGCCTGACTTGTGCCTTGTGCCTAGCTGCAAATCACAAGTCAATTCATTGACAAGTTAACATTTGACTGGGCCAAATATAGTCACAGTGACAATCAACTTCTATTTTCCTGAATAACAATGACAAGGATGGATAAATGTCTAGCAGGAGATATTGTGCAAAAGATTTAGAGAAATGCATAGAAATACAAAAGTGTTGTCTCTTAATTATTTTCCTACACCCTTCGTTGGTCTAACCCATCCCAGTTGATGTCTGGTTTACAATACAATGCAGTTGATTTCCCGTAAATGATACCTGGTGAGTTAATAGACACTGAACATTGAGATACCCATTGTATCCAGTCTTGTGAAGAAAGATTTGCTCATTTGAATGGGAAGTGGAATGTGTGGAGGTTTTTTGCAGCCCTGGGTGATTTTTAAAGTTTTTCGCTTCATTATTTATGCATAGAATTCCCAAAGTCTATATACTGATAACCAGTGACCACAAACACCTGCCAACACAATTTGAAATCAGCTCTTCTTTCCCATTTAAGTGAGAGGAAAGTAGAGGCTTCACACTGCCTGGTCTGTGCTTTCTTTTGTACTGGAAAGTATATTTTCTCCTGGCTTTTCTGATAGAGAAACAGATAATGGAAAAGGACTTCTGATTAAGCTGCTTAGTACTATTGTGAAATCTCTATTGGCATTGTGATTCAGGAAAATAAAATGTTGATTATCACTGTGATTTAGATCAAGTTGAGTCAATATGTTAATTTGTCAATGAACTTTATGTAAAGTGTGTCGTTGGTTTACTGTCACTTTGATTTCCCAGTTTTTATAAACATTACAGTGTGATAATATGTTTACTTTTTAGTATAATAAACAAGTCACCTATATCTAAAAATGATAATGTACAATGCTGATACAATGTGTGTTTTTCATTTGAGCTTTTACAATCTGCTTGTAATCATTTTTCTATCATTCAAACCAAATGGTTGCTTCCCTCAGGAGATAATACTACTAAATAGCAGCCTCTTAGACGCTGGTATCAGATACTGAGGCTATATCAAAGTGAAGTGTTGTTATTACCATACAAAATAGGCTTTTAATTTTCAGCAGAGGTGTCAGAAGTCAGTACAAAGCCTACATCAATCATCATCATGAGATTTCGGGCCCGGTGTCTCCTGGGTCCTTTCACCTCAAGCACCCCCTTTCTCTTACTGACGGCAGCCTCCCCTGTTCTGTGGAAAAGCCACACACACAGCCTAATTGCCGGCCATCTATTCCTATGATTTTAAAACCAGTGTCACAGCAAATCTGCGCACCAGGGCAGAAATCCAAAGATGAACAAATAATTATGTTTGGTTAGGAAGGCGGTTATGGACTATGTTTTACAGAAAGCATTGATGCCAAAATGCTCTTCCTCTATTTTAACCTTTTTCCTAATGCTCTCAGTGTCATATTTGGCAAGATATAGATTTTGTTTTGTCTTTCTCCTGAAGACTCCTCTGGGATATGGTTCTACAGGCACCAATAACCCTCTAATACTTCACTCAAGTGGTCATTATTCATGTGAAAGGCGAAGTGAAGAATGTCAATGGGCTATTCCACAATGGAAGGCATGGAACCTTGATCCTGCCCAAAGCTCAAAGACAATTGAAATTCTCTATGAACAAAAAAAATGTGCTTTCTGCGAAGACAAGCGGATGCATCATGGCTTGGTATGGCAACTGCTCTGCTCGAGATCATAAGAAACTTCAGAGAGTTGTGGGCACAGTTCAGCACATTACGGAAACCAGCCTCCCCTCCATAGACTCTGTCTACACTTCTCACTGGCTTGGTAAAGCAGCCAACATAATCAAAGACCCCACCCACCCTAGGCATTCTCTCTTCTCCATTAGGCAGAATATACAAAAGCCTGAAAGCACATACCACCAGGCTCAAAGACAGCTTCTATCCCACTGATATAAGACTATTGAACAGCCCCCGTACGATAAGATGGACTCCTGACCTCACAATCTGAAGACACAAGAGATTCTGCAGATGCTGGAATCTGGAGCAACACACACAAAATGCTGGAGGAACTCAGCGGGTCAGGCAGCATCTATGGAGGGAAATAAGCAGTCGATGGTTCGGGTCGAGACCCTTCATCAGGACTGATGAAAAGTCAACTGTTTATTTCCCTCCATAGATGCTGCCTGACTTGCTGAGTTCCTCCAGCATTTTGTGTATGGTGACCTCACAATCGACACATTAACGCCTTGCACCTTATTATCTGCCTGCACTGCACTTTCTCTGTAACTGTAGCACTTTATTCTGCATTCTGTTATTGTTTTCCCCTGTACTACCTCGATGCACTGTTGTAATGAAATAATCTGTATGATAGCATGGATGGCATGCAAAACAAAGTTTTTCACTGTACCTCGGTACATGTGACAATAATAAACCAATTTACCGATTTAATGCAGATCAGAAACCAGACCTGGGGTCACCCTATATGTCTCAGGCTTATTTACTCATCAACCATTAGGGGAACTCCAATACACAGGGCTGTGAATAAATGGATTGTTCTTTCATGAGACAAGTATATGCACAGTGGACTGAATGTCCTCCTTAAGTGCAACATCATTAAATAATTTTATGATTGAATTGTGCTCTTGTGTCTGCCATGATGGAACACTTAAAAATATCACACATACCTAGCAACACTGATTCAATATTTATTTTATATAGCTGCTATACAATACTTAAGCAAACAGTAGAAGCTTTCTCTCTGTTTCTGTTTGATACAATTACTTTAACTACAGTAGGAAATGAAAGTCATTAAACAGTCCATGTAAAGATTAGCTCACCTTCGAGTTCACCAGATGTTAACCAGCTTGCTGCTTGGCAAATAGTTTCTCCAAAGTACACTGTGAAACTAGCTACACTGACAAATCCTGCATCCAGCATTCCAAGACTGGCTTGTATGTGAGCACAACAACCGTGTCGAAGTAAGTGGACCTGAACAAATACAATTAATAGATACTCAGAAGAATTCTTTCCACACAATCTGCATAGTTAATTAGTGAAATGGATCTGTTTGCCCTAATTTTGTTGTGTAATTACCACTGATAAAGGTATTCTTCATGTTTGAGGTTTATCACCATGAGATATCACCATAACACTACAGTGTGGCTTTGCTGGAACAAACATTGCACTCATTCCCACCAATATACCATACTCTTCAGCAGTAATGGTGGTAAGACCAGTTAGCATTTAGTTAAAACAGGAGGATATTGATTGAGAAAACAAGATAAAATTTCACTGTGTATTCTGACTAAATTATTCAGCTGACTATGAGTTATATTATTTATGATACAGTCAAATTCAGCATGACACTGAATATTCAGATTTTCAAATTGTTGTGTTTGTGACTGCTTGCCAAATGAGAAAGATGTGCCTTCTGGCATGAATTGTTTTTTAGCAGAATTTGATATTTTGTTGTATTCAGTTTAGATGCTTCTGTAACTGAAACTGCTACAATGTTATTTAGAGTGGAAAGATTTAGAGGGATAAGGGCCAAAATCAGGCAAATGAGATTATCTCGGATAGACATAGAACATAGAATTAGAATTAAAATCTGAATCAGGTTTATTATCACTGACTTATATCATGAAGTTTGTTGTTTTGCAGCAGCAGTACAGTGCAAGACATAAAGACACAGAAATTAATGTAAGTTATACAAATAAATAAATAGTGCAAAAGAGGAATAACGAGGTAGTGTTCATGGGTTCATGGACCGTTCAGAAATCTGATGGCGGAGGGGGAGAAGCAGTTCCTGAAACATTGAGTGTGGGTCTTCAGGCTCCTGTACCTCCTCCCCGATGATGATGATGATGATGATGATGATGAACATGTCCTTCAGCCCATAATGTCTGTGCCAACCATGATGCCAACCTAAACTAAACCTATCTGGCTGCACATGATCCACATCCCTCTATTCCCGGCATCTTGGTCAGCATGGACGCGCTGGGCTCAAAGGCTTGTTTCCGTGCTGCATAACTCTATGAATCCATTGATGCATGGGTCAGATTGCACTTAAACCCCAAATTGTAGGATTGATAGCAAGAACGTAAACAATGGAAGCAGGAGCAGGCACATATCCCTTCTGGCCTGCTCTGCTGTTCAGTAAGATATGACTGATTCTCCACCATTCCTCCCATTTCCCATTTCTGCATTCACAAATATCTATCAATCTCAGTTTTAAATATGCAACTCATGTTGGTTATAGTTTTGTCTGCATAGATTTCTATTGTAATGTATTATTGGATGGTACTTTTTTTTCTGAACTGGCATCCAAAGAGTGTGAATTCTTTGGGAAAAGGACCCATATCAACAGGTCTGCATCCCCCACTCTGGTGCACCAGGAACTTTTGGGCTTGCACTGAAATTTCAGACGGGTTAATTGATCCGAATAAGGTTCCTTATTTTCCTCTCTGTTCATTAACAAGGCAGCCATTTTGAGGAGTGCCCAAATGATGTGAACCGCGGGCCCCATGACTGTTCATTATTCCATACGGCAGCTGGAGATGAACATCCAATATACCTGACCAAGCATCAGAGCTAGCAGAACAATGGCTAGCAGCCCTCAACCATTCAATCCCAGTTTGTGTCATACCTCTCCAAAGATGGTTGCTGTACCAGACTGCACCAAGTAAATAACCTGCACTGGAATATGCAACTGAATTCAGTTCATAACAGCTTTGTATGTCTGGTGCCCAAAAACAGGGGCCATAAAATCGGCCTTGTTGTACAGGTAGTCATTTACCAGGAAATTCATCTTTGCTGCACCTATTTCGTAGAGACAACATGACTATATAAGCATCCAATATAGCAAATGACATCAGCAGTCGCCTTTCCCATTTGCCTCTCCCATCTAGACTGTTGGCTTTTTTTGCTGCCATTTGCCTTCTCTCTCGCTAAACTCCTAATTACCTCTATCCTCTGTTTATCCGTCTTCTACTGAACACCTCTCCTCTCCTCACTCCTTCCCATTGGGGAACTAGAGATAACTAGAGAAAAAACAAAGGATTTAGTTTTGGAAAAAGCAACTGAGGTTTTTTTTTAGTAACAACCACTCTGACGCATTGGCTCCCAAAGGAGGATATACTTTTAATCAAGTTTTATGCTCTCCAAAGTGTCACAAAAAATCTATACACAAATTATAGTATGTTGTAAGTGTTTTATTGTCAAATGCAGAACATTATTTCAAGTTGCATCATTAAATCATTTTGCACAACAGGCTATTCAGCCCATCATGCTTGTAGCACCATTCCAAAAGCGCTGTTCATTTAGTCCCACTTCCCTACCCTTTCCTCAAAATCGTTTCAGTATTGTATTTTCAAATGTTTATGAGTCACTTCTTAAAAGATATGTAGAATTTTGCTTTCACCATTCACCTGCCACTGTGGCATTAAACAATTTATAACCTACTCATTTTGTGATGACACACTTACATCCTGCTGGTTAGTGACTAATCAATGAATGGAAATAGTTTTCTATGAGTTACTTAACCCTTCTGAGTTCTGAATGTCTTATGGAACTTGCAAGTTTGCTAACTGTTAAAACCTCTCACAATTTTCAACATCTCTATTAGATCATCTCTTGGACTTTGACATAATGCAAAGAACCCCAATTTCTTTCCTTATTTTTCATAATAAAAACTTCTCATCTCAGGTATCACCGTAATAAATTTCTCATAGCCTCGCTATTCTTTATTTAATTTGTCTGCAAAGTATTCCAATATTCTTAAATTATTTAAGAATATATTATTAATACTTAGGTCTCAACATTAGCATGCAAACCTTCAATACATTTAGCTGACTTTCCTTTTTATCTGCTATTTTAGCAGAGCCATTAACCTAGTTAAGATTAAAGGGTTAGGTGCGCATCAAAATAGCAGCTAGACAGAAGTATTATGACAATTCAAGCAAATGTCAGCTAATAACACCAGCAATCATTTCTGGGCTTCTTCATGAGAAATCTTCATTTAAAGGATTTTTTAAAGAGCTGAAAACACATGTTTTGAAAATTTTTGTGCTATATTTATTATTGATGCCAATAACTTACTGACAGTTAAACACAAATGGAATATTTGCTCTAATAACAAATTTATAATTAATTTGCAGTTATTACAAAGCAATGGAGGGCAGATATTGTACTTTAGTAATACCAAATGTATTGTCTGTGCGGTAGTTCAGAAAGCCACAGTTTTCTTTTGCTGAAGTACCTTAGCAATAAAAGCAAGATCAAACCTCATCTAAAATGTTTCCATTGGCAAAAGCAAATGATGTTTGGGGTGTGCTTTTAATCTAATGCCTATGATCTGCATTTCATAAAAGGATTTTTCTATCAATTAATCTGAAGTAAAGCTGGTGCTGTTGAGCAGGCTCATTGCCACAGAAATGACTCTACCAGCGATTCCTTAGACAAAGGGTTTCTGTCACTGAGCAGGGGAGCCCTGGGGCATAGTTGATAGGATGGTTGCTGCTGATCAACTGATTTTGCAATGTAAAGACGAGGTCACTGGAGTGGTGCAGTCACGCAGCACAACACAGCACCATAGCAGCTTCCACTGGTCCACCTAAAAACAACACTAACAAAGTATTTCCTTTTATTACTTCACAATAGAGTCTGAAATTGAATATAATATAAAGATGCTGCTGTTTATGAATATATATTCAATCAAATCTTTATAATGATGTGTTACAGACAGGAATAAATCCTAAACTCACAGAGATCACTAACAAGTGAATCTAGTTCACTATAAGTTTTATGTTTTAGAGTTCAAAGCCCATGGCAACAAATAGAGGTTGGTCACCACAACTATATTAAATCCATATAATAAATGAGCTTGTTTTGAAATAATTGTCCCCTTGGTTAAATAAATACATGTTACTCTGCTGAAAAATAAATTATCTAGCTATATTCATAAACAAGCTTTTAAATAAAGATAATATAATTATTTTTAAATCAATATTACACTGAAATAATGGTAGACCTATTGTTAAACATTTATAAGATGCAGACAGAATTTACACTTTGATTTATTCTCAGAAAGCTTTAATTCTGAAATATTTATAGGACAAAATGTGAACATGGATTAACTAATTATTTAAGTTAAGGGCCATTTCGTACAATATATTAAACATGAAAGTAATTGGAGTACTTTAAACTTGTTTAACAACATATCCAACATGATATTTGAAAATTAATCACAGAAAGGATTGCTAAGAGTCCGTAATACTAATGGTACTGTAGCCCATTGCAAACACTGTAAGTCAGATAAAGCGGAGGAACCATTAGCAGGGATCAGAGGCAGAGGATCTGAATGAGAGTGAAAGAAAAGACTGGGCCTCAAAGAGGGGAGAGAAGAGGAGACTGAAGAATAGGAGAACAGGGGAAACTATTAACAAATTCTGACTTTTTGTGAAAAATATTAATTTGTTCAAAATAAAACACATTGGGAATCAAAGCATTTCACATACTAGTGTCACTATTCTCTATAGCAGAAAGTAATCATGTTTTATACAACATCATACTTTATCTGATGTAGGTGTAGCTGGTTAAGACCATTCCTTATTGCTTATAATAAGGTGATGTGACCTTCCTTCCACGTGACTCCTACACTGCAGTAGGTATGGAGTTCCAAGGTTTTGACCCCACAACGACTGAAAAGGCAATGAGGAATTTCCAGGTCATGCACTGTGTAATCAGGAGCGGAAATTGGTCCCCTATACACCCATTGCCCTTGTCTTTCTGGATGGTGGAGATCGTCGTCTTCGTAAATACTGTCAAAGAAACTTTGGTCAACTGTGGTATATTTGTCCCCCATTACACCTTAAGAAAAATAATTGCTCTAAACTGCAATGTACAGCTCTCTTAGTTCTTTGGTGAGTTTCTATATCTTATCTGTACAGTTTCTGTTGCCTGGAATTGCATGGCAGCTTTTTTAGATGCATTTTTCCATTTAACACCATTGCCAAATTGGATCCCCATCAAAAAATCACAAACTTGATCAAAAAGGCATTTGAGTCAGTGTTAGAGTGGTTTACTCCCAGAAACAAGCACTAGAACAAGGGCTGAGTGATCCCAACAGGACCAGGCTCATCTGAACACAGCTGCTAACACTTTGCTGCACAACAAGCTGAGAAGGCCATCAGCCTTTAAACGCACATTCTCCATGGCAGGCACAGAGCAGCAACACACGTTGTGGTTACCATGAAGGAGAGAGAGGCTGCAGGGGACAGAGAGGGAGCTCCCTGATTTACAGAGAGGAATAGATCAGGAGGGTCTTGTGAAGCAGCAGGTTTATGAAATTGTTAGATCCTGGCAGAAGGTTTACACCCAGAGTGAGAATCGCTGCAGCGTGGAGCAATGCCAAGAGGAATGTGATAATGTGCACATCCAGCTCATTTTAGCCCAGTCAGCTGATGGGTATAGAAAATTCACCAACGCAGAAGGAGCTATTCGGTTCATCATATCTATGCCAGTCTAAAAGGAGCCACTCAGCCTAATCCCACCTTCAGCACCAGGTCCATAGCCATACAGCTCTTCAAGAACACACCCAAGCACTTTTTAAATGTGAGGAGAATTTCCATCTCCATAACCCTTCAAGACAGTGAATTCCAGATCCCTACCTCTCTCTTGATGAAAAATATTTTCATTTCCTCTCTAACCCTTCTGCCAATTTCATTAAAATTATGCCCCCTCATTTTTGACCATCCATTTAAGGAAAGGAGCTCCTATCTAGGCCGTCATCATTTTATACACCTCAATTGTCTTCCCTCTGTCCCAATGAAAACAAGCTTAGCTTGTCTAATCTTTCCTCTCAGCTAAAATCTTCCAACCCAGGCAGCATCCTTACAAATCTCCTCTGTCCCCTCTCTGAGGCAATCACATATTTCCTGTAAGGTGGAGGCATAAAATTCTAGTGGTACTCAAGCTGTGGCCTCACTAGTGTTGTGTACCATTCCAGCATAATCTCCCTGCTCATAAACTATTCTGTTCCTCTATGCTCCCTTCAATAAATCTGTTGGTTAAATGCACCATCTCCAAACAACATCACCAGTGATGTCACTGTGAGGAGCTCTCTAAGAGATACACAAAAAAAAGGTTCACCTTTCTCATTGGCGAAACAGATCCAAACACAAACAGTCCTCCCAAGGTTATATCTGAGCTGTGTAGTGAATTAGAGAGAAGAATCTGTACTGTTTTAGACACACGACACTCCAGATGCTGGAATATGGAGTAAAGTAAAACAAACTGCTGGAGGAACTCAGTGGGTCAGGCAGCATCTGTGGAGGGAAATGGACAGTCAATGTTTTGGATTGAGACCTATCAGATGAAGGATCTCCATCTGAAATGTCGACTGTCCAGTTCCCTCCACAAATGCTGCCTGACCCGCTGAGTTCCTCCAGCAGTTTGTTTTTAGAACCTGTACTATTGTTGGATTACTCCTTTCATATTCAAAAAATAATAGAAGCTTGCACTGATTGCCCTACAGAACATATCCATGCATAGATCTGTTCCATCAGTACAATTATCTAGAATCCTCTACATTTCATCTTGGCATGGCTTCAAACACAACAACAAAACTTTGACCCAGTCCTATTGAAACACTTGATGATCCGTCATTCTCATCCATTGACAGTAACAGGGACTTCAGCCCACTGTGTCTAGGACAACCAGGTTACTTATGTTCAGACTGGAAAAATTCATCATGTGCGATAAGATGAGTGAGTGTGAACAGAAATAGGGTTATGAGGCAGCAATAGAAATTACAGGCTTGTCTCTTAGAACTTGCAATCTTAGATAGAGTTCTGGGAACAAACTCCATCTACCAGAACAAACTCCTATGAGGAAATTGAGCTTGTTCTTTTGACTTCTGCTTTCTTCTTTGATTCTCTGTGAATGAATACTGTCCAGGATGAGTTCCAGGCAGATAACTTGAGTCTCAATTGCTTGAGGTTTGTTTCAGGAGCTGAGATTGACTCTGAATGCAGAGGTGGACCCCAGAATCCAGGGAGGTCTGGGTACAGTTCAAAGTTAGGACTCAAATCCCTTTAACGTTAATTGTGTGAGCTCCCTGTGCATGTTATGTGATCATAGGCAGCTTGCCCAGTTAAAAGAGGTGAATTTCAGGTCACTTATGTGCTAGTAGCATGCAAACTGGGGAGTGAGAGAATGGATCATTAATAATAGAGGTGGGCAGTACTCATTGGGATACTGTGGGATCAGAGCAACACCCCTGATTTTTCTGGCTCCAAAGAAACATTTCGCTCTTAAACTAACTAATCTTTCGGTAGCAGCCATTGTTTAATTTTCACTGGCCTGGGTTTGCTCAGATTTACCAGAGGAAGTTTGAATGTGGCATTAATCTCATCACTTACCTAATTAAGTAGACTACAGCTTTTTTACATTAACCGTAGCACAAAGCAAAATTTCTGCAGATATTTTTCCAGCATCCTTTATTTGCAGGACATTGATCTCGTACTTGCCTCTGTAAGATAAGAACACCGAGACCCAGTTTCCATTCTCCTGCACCATTCGCATGTTTGGCTTCAACAAAATAATTTAGTACTAAACTCAGGGTGATCCTCTTTCCTACCCTGAATTTAAGACCCTAACAAAGGAAAAAGAATAATTCGGGGCCAAAAGAAAACCTTATAGCCACTTGGAATGTGGAGGTGGCCAAGGCAGGCACGGTAGTGTAGTGGTTAGCATAACGCTATTACAGCGCCAGTGATCCGAGGTCAATTCCAGCCGCTGTCTGTAAGGAGTTTGTACGTTCTCCCCGTGTCTGCGTGGGTTTCCTCCAGGTCCGGTTTCCTCCCACATTCCAAAGACGTAGGGGTTAGGAAGTCGTGGGCATGCTATGTTGGCACTGGAAGCATGGCGACACTTGCGGGCTGCCCCCAGAACACTCTACGCAAAAGGTGCATTTCACCGTATGTTTCGAGTACATGTGACTAATAAAGATGTCTTATATTTCCCCAACAATAGCATGATCAGCAGTTGGAAGGGGGCTCTCATTCAATGAGGCAAAGCTGATTCAAAGATGGAGACAAGAGTCTGCATATGAAGTCTCTGTAGTCCAGATGAAGGGGCTCAACTCAAAACGTCAACTCTCCATTTCCCTCCACAGATGCTGCCTGGTCTGTTGGGTTCCTTCAGCGTCTTCTTTGCTGTTCCTGATTCAAAGATGAATACCTGAAGCAAAAGGTTAATTTTAGACTGATAATGGATCTTAATTATTCAATGGGAATGGCTATTAAGCCTCTCAGTAACTGACAGTGAGGGTGTAGTGGAGGAGGACAGAACCAGGTGTATATTTCTACCTACCCAATGGATAATAAAACTCAACACATACACCATAAATTAGATGTTTTCTACACTTTCCCAGCCTATCTCTCTTTTTTCTACCCCCCTTTTTTCCTCCTTACCTTTGACCCATCCCCCGGTGGATCTGCTCTCCCCTCCTCCCCCGCACCTGCCTATCAGTATCTCTTACCTGCATCTACCCATCACCACCCTGTGCCCACCCCGCCTCCCCTCTTTTGTCCACCTATCACTGCTCTGCTTTTCCCTCCTATATATTGGGCTTCCCCTTTTCCTATCTTCAGTCCTGAAGAAGGGTCCTGACCCAAAACGTTGACCGCCTGCCTGCTTTTCTCCAAGGATGCTGCCTGGCCTGCTGAGTTCCTCCAGCATCAGAGCGTTTTTCATCTAGATTCCAGCATCTGCAATCCTTTGTTTCTCTCGATGTTTTCTCTCTTGTGCCTGACCTGCTGAGCATTCCCAACATTTTCCGGTTTTACTTCACTTTTCCAGCATTTGCTGTTTTAAGATTTTCAGGTAAGCATTTAGCAGAGTTTTTGTTGTACTGGCTTCCTTTTGCTTAAGCATCTTTCAGTTCTGTCTTTCCTCTTCTTGGTCTTGCAGAGGATATATTTTGCTTACCAAGGTGGTCTTGTACTTTCTTCCACTCAATAACTGGGATAGCAATTTCATGTTAATATTAAGAAACGTAACATGTTATTTTAACATGAAATCGCAGGTATTTAAGGAAAATAAATGGAAAATCTCAAAGAATGGTGATTCTCCTTTGCTACCCACCTTCTTTCAGGTTTTCTAGAAAGATCTTTTGTTATAACCTGCGTGATATAATGTCACTTTGGACTCCCACTCCAGTTTTAGTAAGAGGACGATGGTTGTTTCTCACACTGTTTTAATCTGAATGGAAGAGTAGATTTTAATTCCCTGAGAAATGCCACATCCAGTTATTTTGTACAGTTGTCAGGGTCCAATATCTAGTGTGCGCACAAAACCTCTGTTATCTTCCATTGTTTGAATATTCTGATTTTGTTTTGTTTCCATTGGTCCTTTTACTCTTCCCTAGATATTTCCTCTGTATATTTTGACTACTGATTTGTGCATCTTCTCCCAGAGGTTGAGTTTGCCGCATAATCTGTAGCTCGATCCCTATCCGTCTGTGAACCTGTGATCATCCACTGCACCTGCATTGTCTTCTGTTTATCTAGTTTTCATTCTTTTGTTTCTGTGGTCCAGCTGCATCAATCCTGCTTCCTTCCTCCCAGAACTGAACTAAGGGATGTCTGTTTGATTGGCCAGCACTTTCATCTGCCGTATTGTGGCAATATACAAAGCCTCTGCTATAGTGAGCTCCTCCTTACCAATGAAAGCTTTCTGTGTACCTGGGCGTGAGCCCTAAATGAAATGGCTCATTAACCTCACTTCCATTTGCTTGAATTTGCCTTGCTGAGAAATCATTAATCAGCTCACACAGTTCCTACTCCAGTCTTTGCAACTTGTATCTCTAGATCTGGTCATTCATTTTCCGCTCCAGATTTGTGTTGAATTTTTCAAAGATCTTGTTGGGATTTTTACCATATGACTCACTTATTCCCTATCTTTTGAAAAGACCCAATTCTTTTTCTCCTATCCTGAAAAGAATGTAGCAAATCCTCTCTTCAACATGCCTTTCAGAAAACTGTTGAATGTCAGTTTATAATCTCCCTTAAATTTTCTGAATACCTCCACAAAATAATCAGCCTAGATCAACTCTGTGGGTTGGATCTGTGTAGCTACTGCAGCCATCTTTCACACTCTCCGTGCACACAATCACTGCAAGCTGGTATCAATTTCTTTTCAAGAATTAAATTCAGCATTCAGTATATGGTACAGAATTTTACTCACCAGACAGCTACTACTTTGTTACTTCTTCTTGTGTCCAAAGAATTATTTTTTAATTATACTTCAAGACCTAAATCTGTGGCTTACATTGTGTTTATTTTTGGGACCACATGCCATGTGCAGCCAAGAGATATAATGAGTGTTTTCTACACAGAACATAATGCGCAAATGAATGATGCTGTCTTTAAGTACAAATATTATATTTGTGTCTATAAAAATTCGGATCCCTATTCATCCTTTCAATAATATAACAAGTCCAAATAATTCTTTGAAGCTAAATGTTTTGCTCTGTTCTTCTATGAGCCCTCTCATAGGTGGGAGTTAGTGCCACCCTCTGACAATCCTGCTCTGTGATTGGGTGATTTGAGTGACTCCAAGGCAGTAGAAAGAATTTTGATTTTCCCATGTTATCTGCTTGTTGATCCAGAGACCAGAGTTTGATCCCACAACAGTGGCAGCTGTGAAATTTAACCTCAGGTAATTAAATAAATTTGAATTAAAGTGACAGTTCAGCCTCTGAAACTATTGAATTATCATAACACGTCATCCAGTTCCCTACATCCTTTTCCTGTCTGGCCTGTATCAGAATGCAAAATCGGAATCGGAATCGGAATCGGAATCGGAATCAGAATCAGAATTAGATTTATTATCATTGACATATGACATGAAATCTGTTGTTTTGTGGCAGCAGTACTGTGCAAAGACATAAAAATCGATTAATTAAAAAAATAAATAAATAGTGCAAAAGAAAAGAAATAATGATGTAGTGTTCATGGGTTCATGTATCATTCAGAAATCTGATGATGGAGGGGGAGAAGCTGTTCCTGAATCACTGAGTGTGTGTCTTCAGGCTCCTGTACCTCCTTCTCAATGGTAATGAGAAGAGGGCATGTCCCAGATGGTGAGGGTCCTTAACGATAGATGCCACCTTCTTGAGGCACCACCTCTTGAAGGGGTCCTCAGTGGTGGGGAGGGTTGTGTCCCTGATGGAGCTGGCTGAGTCTACAACCCTCCGCAGTCTCTTGTGATCCTGTGTATTGGAGGCTCTATACCAAGCTGTGATGCCACCAGTCAAGATGCTCTCCACCATACATCTACAGAAATTTGTAAGAGTCTTTGGTGTTGTACCGAATCTCCTCAAACTCCTAACCAAGTAGAGCCACTGGCATGCCTCCTTCATGATCGCATCAATGTTTTGGGCCCAGGATAGATCCTCTGAGACGTTGACGCCTAGAAACTTGAAGCTGCTCACCCTTTCCACTGCTGACCCCTCAATGAGGACTGGTGTGTGTTCTCCCGACTTCACCTTCCTGAAGTCAACAATCAGTTCCTTGGACTTGCTGACGTTCAGATCCACATCAATGTGGTTGACTCTTAACTGCCCTCTGAAATGAACCATTCATTTCAGGGGTGATTGGAATGGACAATGCTTGTTGCTCCTTCTAGTAATATCCACACCTGATGAATGAATAAAAAAATAAAAAGTAGATGTACATTAGGAACAACAAGCCCATTCCCTACACTCCATACAGCTGTGATATCTGATTATGGGAATTATGAACTGCATGACTCAACCACAGATGGAGAGAGAAACAGATAGTTGCTCCCCTCACATCATTGACTTAGGCAAAGCGTCTCATCTGCAGTTTCCAGATAGCTTGGATGAGATTAGATGTTCAAATTGTGAGAAGCGCACATAAGACAGGAATGCCATCAAAAAATGCCACTTTTAAAATTCTCACAAAATCTTAAAAAGAAATTGTCTATCTTTCCTCAATGAGAACGGAGTGGAGAGATAACCACAAAACAGCTTTGGTCCTGCACCGAGTTTCATTATAATCATTCCTGGAGAGCAAAAGGGTTAAAATTGCTTTAAAGTCGATGTATGATTTTCAGAAGATAAATACTTAGGCATGCTGCTCTTAAAGCAATCAGTTTAATTAAGTTTATACCTTTCCAAGTCGTTTCAGAGTTTTATTTTTAAATTCTGATTATGGAATAAACCCACACAAATAATTTTAATAAAAATGTGCAAAATGAATGCAGTCCCAGAAGCCCTTAAAAAAAAATGGTGGAAAATTGACACGGTTGCCTCCCAAGATCAAATCCCACTTCAATAATTTCTGCAGGATTCTCTCGTCTCTGGTGCAGATAAATTCATGTCAAGGTGCAGCAACTCAGATAGCCTGACTCTATGCATAGTAAACGTCTTTCAGAAAGAGGCAATGCCCAGAGCAAGGCCTTATCAGAGCAAGCTGGCTCGCATTTATCTGATCCCTCGTTGAATGCAAAAACAGGGCTTGATCTGCTGCTCCTGGTTTGCAGACGAAGGCTGGGGGTGGAATGAAGATATAAACAGAAGAAATGAGTCAGGATAGGAGAAAAGGAAAATAAATTTGAAAAAATTAGTGGCCACACAAATCAGCAGATGAGTCTGTCACCCAGGCACCAGAAGGACCATCTGTTGAACAGCATTTAACACCCACCCCAAAGACTGACAATAAATCAAGTTTACCAGGCAAAAGCCGGGCACAGTTCTGGACCCTGCTTTGCATATGGGGACAGAAGCCTGTACATTGACAGAGCAGCCAGGTGCAGACATGATGGTCTAAATCTGTGCCTTTCTGTGTGCTTTGAATCCTCTCTTGGGCCTGATATACACACAAGCCTTAAACTATTCAAGTTTTGAAGAATATCCTTTCTTTCCCGAAACCAGAAATGAACTTTATTTTTAACTATAGGATTTGTTTTTTAACAAAAACATCAAAATGGAATAATAAAAAAAAGCACAGCAGAGTGTGAATCAAGTACTGGCAAGAGAAAAAAGATTCATGCTTTTTTCCCTTCACTGATGAATGAAGTGCCATATACTGGCAGCTTCACATATATACACGCAGACACAGACAATTGCAAGCTGATATTCCAACCTCGCTAATGAACAGTAAAACTAGTGCAATTGCACTGAGAAGCAGATGGGGAGAAGTGGGGGTAGAGGCACGTGGTGTTTGGTATTTTCTTCCATTAAGCAGAAGCTCCCCCTTACCCTCACTAATCAACAAAACTATTGTTCCCTCTCCTGTAAACTGAGCGCCAAAATGTTGCCTTGCCTTCCTACCAACTGAATAGTTTAATTGAGCTTCGAGCAAAAGGGCATCCCCTCTCCGAAATATCTCTACTTGTATGATGTTCACAGTTCTTCCCAGTGCCACTATCAGGAAAAGGTTCTATTGATTCCCCCAACCTGGACCATCCAACATCACTGAGCAACAGAAGCCAAAACTATCCTCTGTAAAATAATGTTGTCCTTCAAAACCTGCTATTCCAGTCCTTCCATTGGGGCCATTACAGTGCAATACCTTGGGAGTGCTACACTGTTGGGTGATCCCATTTTTCAAATGAAATGTTAAGTTGAGGTTCTCTTTGCTCTTGGAGATGGATATAGAAGATCCTTGAAGAATAGGAGGGGTGAGGTGCCCAGCATTCTGGCCAATATTATCCATCAAATATTTTATCCAAAATAGTCATTAACACGGTATTGTCTGTGGGAGCTTGGTGTGCATAAATTGGTGGCTGCATTTCCTACAGTTACTACACTTACAATCTATTTTATGGACTGCAAGGCACTTTGGGGCATTTTGAAAGGGATATGAAAGGTACTATATAAATGCAAATCTTTATTTTGATTGCCCTGGTAAAGACAGCAGTAACATATCTTCAGGATGCATAAATTTGACAAGTTAAAGGTTTCCATATTCTACTGTGCCTCTCCAAACATTGTTAGGAGAATGATGGTGAATGCTACCCCACATGCTCCCACTGATGACAGCATAATCAAAGGCATAGACATTTCTCCCCCATCACTGAGAAATCATTCCAATGATACTCGACGCTCCTCATAATATAACACTGGCCCAACCTACCACCCCAAAAATGACCCATTTCCTACTAACTATTAGGTGACTTATCCTATTGAGAAGAAAATCATGCTCAGACTGAACAGCAGAAAAGGGTGGGTTGCAGGTTCATCGAATACAAAAGCATTTCAGGTTTGAGTTCTAAGTTTAAAATCTTTAATGTTAGGCTTCATAGTTTTGGAAAAAAGATCAGAATTTTAAAAGAGTACAATGCAGATTTCCATGCATGATGTCTTGTATGAGGAACTGCAAACATAAAATCAAGAATAATTGTGCGTTATTTCAATACATCAACACAGATTACAAAGCAACAGATAGGAGCCTTTAGAATTATAGAATGAAGGAACCGGATGAATGGAAACAACCTTGGTTGTTCTAGAACAGAGCACGACATCAAAAAGGTTAACGATCAGAAATCTATGACAAAGAATATAGAAACCACCTTTACATCTTTACATCAGCAAGGAGAAGGCCTGAAGACCCACACTCGATGATTCAGAAATAGCATCTTCCTCTCTGCCATCAGATTTCTGAATGAACATTACCTTGTTATTCCTTTTTTTTGCACTATTTATTTATTTTTGTAATTTATAGTAATTTTATATCTTTGCATTGTACTGCTGCCGCAAAACAACAAATTTGACATCATGTAGGTCAGTGATAATAAGTCTGATTCTGATTTTGCTGTAAAACTATGAAATTAATTTCCTGAATTAATAGGTGAGGCAGATACAGTCAACCTTCAAGATCAAATTAAATAGATAGACAAAGAAATAAGATGGAAACACTTAACAGGTCAAACAGCTTCTATGGAAAGAGGAACAAAATACACTAAAGTGGTCAAATTCCACTTTGCCAGATTAAATCCAACCATATTTGTTTCAATTTGATATAAAGATAGAAATTACTTTGTTGAGGGATCACTACTGACCAATCAGATGCTGGACAATAACTCCGTGGAATGAAAACTCCACAAACGGTATCCAGAGACAAAAGATTCTGCAGATGCTGGAATCTGGAGCAACACACACAAAATGCTGGAGGAACTCAGCAGGTCAGGCAGCATCTATGGAGGGAAATAAACAGCTGACGTTTTGGGCTGAGACCCATCATCGGGATTTGGACCTTCAACAAAGGGTCTTCAACCTGAACCATTAACCCTTCTTCTCTTTCAATGGATGCTGCCTAACCTGCTGAGTGTTTCAAGCATGTTCTGTTCTTATTTCAGATTTCCAGTATCCACAATTATTTTTAATTTTCATTCAAAGAATAAAAGATGAATAAGGAAACAGCATGTATAAATGTGATTAGAACTATTTGCTTTCATTGTAAACTCAGGCATAGATTGATTGGGCTGAATGGCCTGTTTCATCATTGTATCATTTATCTATGTCTAGGAAAACTATTCTGGAAAATACTGCTATTCTTTGTTTTATATAGTGTAAATGGTTATCTTACTCTCCAATGGGGGTTTAACTGCTTTAAATATTTTTTGTCAGCAAATTCATATACATCAACTAATTTTTTGCTGCCAAGTGCAGATAAGCAATGCTTTTGTTTGAATGATGAATGGTAAATCTAAGTTAAAATAACAATGCCAAATCTTCTTGGTGTACTTATTTCATTTAACTTAAGTTTCTTTTGTCTCTTACCCCATCTCTTTCCATTAGTTCATAGCAATTCAATAAGGCTGCACCTAAAGTGGAGTACAGCACAGCTATAACACAACCTTCATTACTAATCTCTCTCCGTGGCTCAGCCAAATAAAAGGCTGCCTTCAATGGGCTTTCATTCCACATGGATCTTGTCCAGCACCTTAACTGTTAACAGTGACCTCGTAACAAATATTTTCCATCTTTAAGTCTGTTTGAAACAAACGTGGATGGACGTATTCTGCAAACATGAAATTTAGAGTGTTCTGTGTTTGGTGTCACTATCCCTTTAAGGGAATGGCTCTTGCTGCACAGTTTTACATATTCTGCACGTGCACAGTACCATTTGGAACAATTTCCACCAAAAGCTTCTGTACCTCTATATTTCACCACTTTCTGCTATAGTAGTAGAAATACCTTGCAACCAGATGCTTTCACTTTCACATTTTTTGCTCAGGTGATCCCCAAATTTAGCTGATGCACTGTAAAGGCCAGCAGCCTTGAGCTGTTAAATGAAAGAGTCACATGTGCCAGCCATTATAATATTACAATTGAGCAGGCTCCTTAATTTTTACAGAGCTTAAATTTGATATTCTGTTAAAATATCTAATGATATATGACATGTTTTAAATATTATTTCTTAAAATTATTGCAGACATAAACTTGGATTTTCAGTCCTTCATGATGTACAGCTTTCTTGTGTTGTTATGATCTTTCTACGTGTAATTTCATTTGGGTTTTGTGACCAAATTTGAATAGAAAATGTGGAATATTATGTACATTGGACATAAGGAGGTAGTTAAGTTCATTCAATTCAATTATAACAAAAAAGAACATTATTCATTTAATATATAATATAGATCCATTGTAGGTCGCTTTTAAAAAACCCTAATGATATATAGATTAATGTGAGAGAACTTAACTGAAATGCATTATTGTCTATTTTGTTGAAGATAGTCTGTGATGTAAATTGGCATACAAAGAGGTGAACAGTCAATACAGATTAAAATTATGCTCTCCTTGTACACATTTGGACTTGCATTGATTGAATCACAAAGCCAGAAACCTGTACTTAGCCAAAATAGACAGCGGGAGAATAGGAGATGGCGTGGGGATTTGGATCTATTCCATCTCTCTCCCGGGGTAAAATATTGGCACGGCTACAGATGATGTCTTCAGCCAAATGAGCAAAGTATAACTCAAGAGCAAAGCCAGTCCTAGGATCTGGGAGCTAACATAAATTTTGAACAGGGCAGTTTTACCTTGCAATTTATTTTCATGTCACTGCAGGTACAATATTTACTGAAACATTCTTCTCAATACACATTACACTGACACGACTACAGAATCTTATCTGAGCAAAACGGAAGTGACAACTTCAGTCAGCCTGTTTTCTCCTACACTTCATTCATTTTTTTCTATGTTAACGGCTTTTTTTGCATCAATCAGCCTCCTACTCCAACAGATCACTTGTCAGGCTCTGCCTAGTTTAGACACATTAGAAAAAAAATGGAAAATATACTGAATAATAGATCGGATTTTTAGCAGATGAGGCTTTACGTTTAATCTTTGCACGTCTCGCCCCAGTCTGTGCTTTATCATGTCTTTACAGCCAACAGCTTGTTTATGAATAAAAAATGTGGCATGAAACCAAAGAGTGAGTTGTCTTTGTTTTGTCAAGTGTACCGAGACAAAATGCTTGCTCTCACAAGTCTTCACTTCTTACAAGCCTTCTGGGACCCCAGGGGCAGCTGGACCAATGCTACCTGCAGAACGGTTGCTATGGCAAGCATGCTTTACCCCACGACAAGTTAGGAATATTCATGAGCTGAAACTCTGCCGAATCATCTGCATGTCTGAGTGTTCTGAGTTCTAATATGCAAATCGACTGCTTTGACTGACAGCCACTTTATTAACTCATTAAGCCCATCTTGTCCCTTTAAAGACAGCATAATTACAAATAAAGCTGTCACTCTTTGTTTACAAATGCTGTTCGGGTTGTGTTAAGGACTAGAGTGACCTGCTTTCAGAACCCACTGGTCAGGAGAAGGCCAGAAGGAACTGTCCAAGGTTTGGAGCAGCATCTGACGAGGAATAGGAAGATAAACTATGAAGTGGTCAGGTTGTACTGCTGTGACTAACAGACATCTAACACCAGGTTTGATACCCACTACACTTGGGCTGTTTTGACCTTCCATAATCCACCATCCTTGACAATCTGACATTATTTTTTAGCATACATTTTGTTATTTTCTGGGTATGCTATACCTTATTAATCCAGAAGCCTTGTTTAATCATCTGGTTCACTTAATAGGCTGGTCTGGTGCTCTGTGATAAAGCAGTTACTTTCAAGCTGACTGATTTCATTCATTGTTTATAGTGTCTCCTTCTCCCCAAGCTCCTTATACACTGATTGGCTTGTGGGATTGTGTCAAACAGCGTGATTATTTCTGTTGAAAGCGAGAACAATTGCAAAAATAGGAGAAAGAAAAACTTACTCCAGACTTTTATTTTTTTCTCTCTCTTTTTGTTTTGTAGCTGAACATCTTGCCACTATTCTCCAATTGTGATGGCTGCAGCTTTTGGCAGTAATGTTTTCTTTATCGGTGAGATTATAGAAGGTGATCTTATGTAAAGGTGGCCTCACGTTCCCTAGCAGAATACTGCACGCAGTGCCCCAACCAGAAACCAATGAAGCATATTATATATAGGCATCAGATATGCTGCCCCTTCTGCACTAACAATCTACCTACATTAACACTGAAAAAGGGGGAGTGCAAGCCCCATCTCTAGATTCCCTGCTTTAGATATTAATATGGGCACAATAAGCAGGAGGGAGTTGATAAAGCACAGAATGGGGCAAAGATTAAATGTAAGGCTTCATCTGCTAAAAATCTGAACTATTATTCAGTAAATTTTCCACTTTATTTTCTAATGTGTCTAAACTAGGCAGAGCCTGATAAGTAAGAAGGTGAGACCAATAGATTTGGATGGGAATCCCAGGTTGCAGGTCTTACTCTGCACCATGTGTCTTTGGACCTTGGTGTATTCTTCACCTAGAAGTCCATCACATTCCGGTCAGCTGGGAGGACTCAGGAGCAGGGTATGGGTTCAGGTTGATCTGATCAACAACCCTTGGGGTGGGGTAGGAGAAAGAAATAATCCCAGAGGTGATTCTCCATCCCATCATGTGGGTAGAAGTGGGGGGGTTATTATCCAGTAACAGAGGTCACCGACACCTGATCCTCAGGGAAGGACCCAAGTTCCCAGCCCAAGAGGTCAAGGCACTGGAGGGGTAGGGGAGGTAGAAAGGTACCTGAAGGAGGGGGTCATCATTGGGATATAAGAGGATGCAATGGAGTTCTTTGTCCTCCGAAAAAAGTTCTGCAAAGTCATTTCCTGTCCCCTCAAAGTTGTCCTCACCTTCTTTCAGCAGCTGGGCATAAATGGCCAGGACACTGTTAACCATAAATACCAAATAATCACCTTTTGCGATATTGATTGAGAGCCAAATATAGGCCAGGGCACTAGGGATAATCCCCAGCTCTTCTTTTAAACAATGCCATGGAAGTCTTTTATTTCCACCTTAGTGAGCAGACAGGACCTTGGTCTGATAATTTATCTGTAAAATGAGATTGGTGTGAAATTTGATGCAGTGGCATCTGTTTTTTAGGTGATGTGGGTGCCATTTCAATAGCAAAATGGCAGATGTATCATGCACAGATGTATTTGTGAGGAAAGTCAAGTCAGATGCCATGATGGTGAGGTCTTTTGAGCATATGTGACAGAATTATACAGAGTGGACAAATCATGACATTAGTCAGAGTTCAATATTCTTCCTAATCCTCTCTCTTCATCACACGTGACTGAACACACATTGAACAAGAGAACACCTCAGTGGTGCTGGTTAACTGGAGTCTCCAGTTATGTATTGACTCGTTTCTTCTAGTTGTGGCCAGATGTCTACAAGTGGCTTGCACCTTCTGAAGAATACAGAAGTCACACACGCCTAAGGTAGTGTTTGCTACGTTTCTCCACAAACCAATTGCTTCCTGATGTTGTTTTATGACTTGCCACTCCCCTGAGTGGGGACCTGAGACTGCAGGGTGAGCTACTGGAATAGAAAGAAAGAAGTCAAGCTCTACGCTTGCCTTACATGACCAGAATATTCAGGAAGAAAATTTCCAACCTGAATTTTAGTGAGCAGCCAAATGAGATATCAGATTTTAAAAAGGACACCCTCATCAAAATCTACCGCCCATTAAATCAGAGTCTGCCAGTCTTATTAAAAAACAACTTTCCAATCCACTTCCTGGGATTTTAGATTTTATTCTCTGATGAAACTCCAAATGTCCTGTTTTTGTTTAGCATGCAGTTCTGACAGAACCCTGCATTGTCAGGGATGTCACCTTTCAGGTAAGATGTTAGAGCAAGGTCCTACCTGCCAACTAAGATGGAAATAATAGTTCCCATGGCAATGTTTCAAAGAAGAGCTGGAGAGTTCTCCCCAGTGACCTGGCCAATATTTATCCTTCAATCAATATTACAAAAAAAAGTGATTATTTGGATATTTAGCACGTTCAAATTGGCCAGCATATTTGTGACATTGCAATCATGACTAAACTTCAAACAAGAAGTATTTCAATGACTGTAAGCTATTTGTCTTGAGGCCAGGAAGGATATGATATGAAGCAAAACTGCTTTTGCTTCTGTTTATCTTAGCACCGATCACCCCATAAATTTTCTCCTCAAGCTTCATTTACACTTACCTTCAATGTGGCACATATGTGAACCATCAAACCCATGTCTATTCTGTGCAATCAATACACAATATGGAAGAATAACTCCAGCCTATCCATGTTGACAAACTGATCTCAATTTGATATGTGGCATATAAAGATATTTTTGTTTGTACTTGTCCTGTATTCTCACTCTCACCTGATTGCCAGGCAATAGCACATGGATCAAATGTTTAATATATATTTTAGCATTGTTTGTGTTTCAATACTTTATACATCGTATTAAATTCCTGAGCCACAAAGAGTTGTTGTTGTAACAGTTGTTGCAACGTCGTAATGGAAACCACCGAGTTTCAACATGGACTGGTAGATTTGTACCTGCGTTTTTCTGCAAAATGATTTCCTAATGTCAATAGTGCTGCCAGGGAAGGTCTAAGTTAGGAGACACTTCGAAGCAAGAAAGGTTAGAGAACAATTCATCCAGTTCATTTTCTTGGATTCCCCTAACAAGTACCTCAAGAGCAGCATTAGCTGATGCCTTTCAGCAGACCACTTGACTGTGTAATAAGACTGAGTGGGGAAACAGAAGGAGCATTCCCAACGAACTTTGGGTGACAAATTATTTCTTTGCAAAAAAAACTCAACTTAATTTTTTTATCGTGGATTGGCTGGGTCTATGATCATTTTTTTCCACCCTCCTTCTCAAAAGCTATTGAATTATTGCCTGGGTACAGTTTCACAGTCACTTGATATCTTACAGCAACTCTTTCCAAATGGCAATTTTGAGGTAATTATTACATCTATCAGCTGCCTCATTTGAGTTCACCAGTTCAGTATAGCCAGGGGATCAACAATGACCCATTAAGCAAAATTATGTAGATTCCGGAAGTCTGAAGCAAAATCACCAAATCACCAGGTAGTAATTTAATGTGACGGACTTTTAACACTTCAAAATTGGCTGCAAAACACTTTAGTAGCAGAAAAGTTGCTATACAAATCTGTCTTATTTTGGTTGCCTGAGTGGAGACACCCTTTGGAGGAGTAACATGTGCAGATGCCAGAAGTTGTTGCCTGCACTTCAGAGAAATAATGGCAAAAGCAGAGAATTTCATTATTGTTATAATTAGAAATTCTGGGGCAAATGAATAAATTAATGGTCTATTTTAATTAGTAGATTCCAGGATTTTTGTTCTTTGAGTGTGGATTAGACATTTTCTCAATCCATGTAGATGTAATACTGCAGCTATAATGGCCTGTCTTGTGCTCAGTCTGACCCACCACTAACATTCGTCCCATGCCCTAATCCCAGAGCTGCACTTACCTGCTGTGGCACCATGGATGGGCCACGCTACAGGTCTTCAGTTCTGGGAGGCAGAGCAGACTATGAGCAATGCCTTGGCATCAGGCAACAGAATCCAAGCCCCCCTTCTGGATTACCTGAGAGCCTGTGACAGTTCCATATTATCAAAGGAATTTTTCATTTTTTTAAAATACCTCTGATATTTATAAACATTTAAAAACTGTTGAACTGGATTAAAATAAGGAAGTTTACTGAAAATAATTTAATAAGTAAAAATTATAAAGTTAGTTAAAATCTCATTAGTTAATTATTTAAAAACATAAATAAGGAAAACAAACAAAAAAAACCTAGTTAATCTTACTTTTATAGTTACCTTTAAAGAAGATTGGTGGCCCCATTCAAATGAGTAGGGTCACTTCTTGCATTCCTGCCAAGATGAGGCCCCAGGTGTAAAGTGCAATGGGAAATTAGATCCATCACTTCTGGTCCCCAGTATGTTTCTGTCTTGCACTATGCAATGCACAAATGCCAAGTTAAAGACAATCTGAATGGTGCAGGGTGAATTCACTTTCAATTGCACTTTCAAAATCCTAACTATATAGTATCTGGACCTCCATCCACCACAACATGTCTACAGCTATTATATCAACCACACTCTCAGAACTACCTTTGATGTCCTGGTCCCCATTAAAACCAATACCTTAATCATTCCCCTGGTATAGATCTCACCACAGCTCCTTTTCCAAGGGAAATACTCAAAAGGATAGGCCTGGAATGCAAAGATAGTATGTTTTCTCTGTTGCTTTCTCGCTAAACCCAGCTCCTTTGCTTCCTCAGGTCTCACCTCACCCAAGTGAACCTATTTGTTACAAATATTGAGACCATAGGACTTGTGGTCTGAGCCACTTCCTTCCTTTCCTCAGCCCAATGGAATAACCCTGCCTGACCCTGGTCCTAAGTTCAAACACTTGACAAATTCTTCTCTTATATCCCTTCATTCCCTTTCTTGCTCACATCCATAATAATGTTAAAGGTTCTGTCTCCTCACATACTGCTCCCCCATCATCAAATCTTCCATCATCAAAATATCAACTCTTAACCATTGTGCCTTAGAAGCCACCTAGTTATCCACAGCTTTCCATTCTCTCTAGACTTTGAATACTGATGCCTCTCAAACTATGACCATCATTCCCAGAACTCTATACTTGAATCTCTTCAACCAGTTTTTCACCCATGCCACAAAACAGAAATGGCTCCTAACAAAATTTCAAGTGGCATCTCATGTGACTTTAGCAAGAGTCAGCTAGCCCCTCCTTGTCTTTCTCAACCTGTCTGCAGCAACAGTTCACACCATGCTCTTCCAGTCCTGTCAGCTGATTGACTTCATTCTCATCCATCTGACTATATTTACCCAGAAAAATCAGTTGCAATAGTTTTTTTGCCTAATCTCTTTCTGACTTTCCCCAAAGATCTACTTCTTGGCCGCTTCTTGCTTCTCATCTATGTCCTATCATCTTTCAAATGTTCAGCCTTCATTCCCATATGTAAACTGATGACATGCTCTACCTCACCACCATGTCCACTAAATCTAAATTGTCATTCTGCTGGTCTGACTTCCTGTACTAGATGAGGCAACATTTTCAAAGAATTAAATATTATAAAGTCAAAGTCATTTTCATCAGTCCCCACTTTCACTGTTCCCAAACCATCTTTCTCCTTGTCAACTACCTGAGGCTGAACCAAACTTTTCACACTTTCGATGACATATTTGATCCTGAGATGAGCTTTGGACCACATAACAGTCCCATCACAATGAAGGCCTTTTTCCAGCTCCCCAATGTCACCTGGTGCCACTCCACCACAGTTCATCTGCTGCTGAATTGTTTATCCCTACTTTGTTATCGTTTGACCTGACTTTTCTAACCAATCCAAAGAGAGTTTTCTTCTTTCTATCCCACATGAAAAGCCATCACCGCCGAATCCAACTCACACCAAATCTTGTTAATCTATCACCTTGCACTGTAGACCTACTTTGGTTCACAATTAAACAACTACTCAATTTTCAATCTTCATCCTTGTTTGCAAATTCCTTCCACAGCATCTTTCCCTATCTCTGTAATCTCCTATAGCCGTATAATCCTTTGAGATATCAACATTCCTCCTTTTCCTGATCGACGGTGATTTTAATCACTTCATTGTTGACAACGATGCCTTCAGCTGCCAGAGCCCAAAACACTAGAATTCCTTTGATAAACGTTCTTATCTCTCTCCCCCATAACCCCATATCATCTCCTCAAAAAACACCTTTTTAACCAACCTCCTTAGTATTTCCATATGTGATTCATTTTGACTAGTGATATTTCCACGATATATTGAAGGTGTTATATGGATACAGATTGTTGTCTCTTTTCCCCTACTCTCACAATGCCCTCAAATTGTGAAGAAAATTAAAATTATCAGGAAAATAAATAACTAAATTTTTACTGTGTTTATTTGCATCTTGGTTTGCACACAGAAGAAAGCATTGCCCAACCTCGATGTTTTATTGACAAAGGAGAATTGTTGGCTGACATCCTCACCCAAATGTAATGACCCCATTCCTACATTTGACTAAGTAAATTACTCCATGAAATAATTTTGGGCTACATTATTGATCTGGTGGGCTTTTTCTTTATTGGCAAGCAATTGTACATGAAAAAACTACTGAAGGAAAAAAAATAGTTCTGACATTTTCACTAAACAAGATTTGAAGTTAAAAGTTAGTCTTCAGGCTAACATATTATGTAATTTTCAAACCAGACTTAAAATTATTATCTACAATAAAAGGGATACATTTCATTTCTCCAAGTTAAGACTTTATAATCATTGGCACACAAACAAGTGATATTAAGTAATATCTTAATTAAAACAGTGTAAATAAGCTTGATGTTAAATGGAACAAAAGCATTTTATCTGTTTAATGCTTAATGTTCATTCCACATTCTGTACTGCTTAAAGTATTTGAAGAGCAGCGCTTTAAAATTTAGCTAAAATCCCTTAATCAATGCTAATTAGCCCTAACTTGCATATGTTAATTAAGACTATTTACCAAAATTATAGGTATGAATATCCCCAGAGGGGTTCCTGTTCATTTAATTAGTCCCAATTAGCTCTAATTAACACGTGTAAATGAGATACTGTTGAACCTAAAATAAACACAGTGTTGCTTACTGTATTCACATGCAGTTTGACTTATTGTTTATGTTTGTAGAGGGAAGAAGCAGTTGAAGCCCCTTAATTAATGCAAATTGCTGTCAGTGCACGCATTTTTACAGAAGTCATTCATTTCTGGAACTATGGCAGAAATAAAATCTATTACTGTGTAACTGGATATTCCAGCTGCAATTCCAAGAAACAATTTCTGATACTGTACATTGGCAACACAGCTACAAATAAGCAAGCTAGTATATATGAGAATTGTTACTGGTTTACTGGCTATAAATATTAATTTGCAATTCACATTTTCTATGTCTATGGTCTACTTCCCAAGATTAAAGTTTTGGGATATATAAGAAATGCACATGGTATATAATAAATTTATTTAATTTGTATTTTAATTTAGTTGATTCTGTGAACAAAAAAATCCATCAACTCAAAACCTTTACAATTTTTGCACCAATTTATGATATTTTAAGTTAGCCTTTGCAATAAAAATGAAAATAACACTGGTAAAAGTAGGTACAATTAAGTTAAGCCATAGCAAGTAAATTTTAATCAGATGGATAAATAGAACATAAAGCAAATATTAGTTTTCACTGTCTCTGACCATGTTATGTCAATTGCATGTATATATCAGTCATAGAATTGTTAATAAGATCTTTTCTTCAACAAGAGATACAGTTAATTCAAGCTGAATATAATGCAAGATAAACTTGTAATAATGCTGAGCTTACAAATCACAGTATGCAGATAACAACAGGAATGATTGACAAGAGGATCGGGGTAATGACACCACCTTGCTTGACCCCAGTCTGCGCTGGGATTGGGTCTAAGAACCTACTGGTTAAGGTTACAGCTTGCATGTCATCGCATAGCATACATAGAATGATAACAAATTTTTGAGGACAGCCAAATTTGAGAAGAGGTCTTCATAATCCCTCCCAGTTGTTGGAGTTGACGGCTTGTGTGTGGCCTGGCACTGCTCTGTGCAAATCTTCTGGATTTCCTGTACAGTGGAAATCATTTATGTTACACCTCTTGATTGACATAATTCTCATTGCGACCCTGAGAGGAGCGCCTCAGTCACTGGGAGGAGGAAACTGAGAAGGATGTTTACGATGATTTTCCTTATAGCAGACAGCAGGAAGACCTCTTTGTAATTACTGCAGTCAAACTTGTCTCCTTTCTTGAAGATGAGAGCAAATGACAGTACAATTTATTCTACCACATTGTACAGCAGCAAGATTAGGATAGCATTGTATTATGTAAATAAGTGAGTAAATAGTGAGTATAAGTAAATAAATAGGTGGACATAGCAAGGGGTTGAATATCTTATCTGCAAACATCACCTTTTTGACCGATTTATAAAGCAATGTACTGCTTTACATAAAAATAGCACAATGAAATCTTATCTTGTGTTCACATTCAGGAATCATGCATGCTGCCCAACTATTTATACCACCCAGCTAAGAATTTACTTTTGCATGTTAAATGTGGGTGAATTGTGCGTTTATTTGATTTTTTTTAAAGTTTGATTCTCTTGTTACATCTTACTCAATGCAATTGATGATAATTTAAATGCGCCAGAATGGATACAAATGATTTATGGGAACACACCTACTATAATAATGCTGACACACTTGTTAAGTCTTACAGTTTTATTACCTCTGTAAAGCAAATCACATATCATGCATCAAAGGAAACATTATAAAATGACTTAGGACCTCAGGACATCCCAAAATAGAATATTTTGAAACTTACTCAATGTTAAAATGTGGAGGAGCTTGTGCTAATAATGGAATATTGGCATGGTAGGAAGGAAATGTAACTTAATTGTGCTGCATGTAACGATTGTCTTGAAAATTATACATACTTGTGATATCTTACATATATTTCTTTGCACTCAATATTAACATCTGGTGGTACATGTAAGTAAGTCTGTGCTACAATGGAACACAGAATAGACGATGAGTAATGATCATTTTGTCATCATTCCTTTTCCAAAATATTGTACAATCATATTGCTACTGTTACATATCAGGGGATGAAAGACATCAATAATGATGAGATGTTTAGCTTAAATGTAATTTATATGTTAGATGGCTTTTCATTAACTGCATCTCAGTATCATTTATTTAGCATTTGGGTGTCATCTTTCACCAAATTTCTTATTTGAGGCATACTTTTACTTGCACACTTTGTAAAATTGGACAATTGTCATTCAAGATCAAAGCTGAACATATAAAGTGCTGGCAGGGAACCCTTCGAGTATGGACTAACCAATGCAGTGTTGCTCAAATGTTTACTGTTGCAGTAGTTGGACAAGGCTGATGACACCAGCAGAAGTCAATTCTTGTGTTAGTTTTGAAAGCTATCTTGATACATCACGATGTGTAAATGTATCTGATGCTGAGCCTTACTTTTTGGATTTGTCCTGTGGACAATTAAAATGCAGTTATACCATAATATTAGTAGACTAATTATAAGCAGGGTTAACACGCTTCAAAAGATGTTATGTTGACACAAGAGTACATATTCACATTTAAATGCTAAGGTGCGGAATTACATCATACTATTTTTTAGTTCTGCCCTCTTATATGAAGAAAGATGTCACATGTAAGTAGATGATGAGTTAGACATTAATTTGATACTTAACATAGGGGTATTTGTGACTTCCACCCAAGTAACACATTTCCTGCTTTCCATTCCACCCTTTGTCTCGGCTACCTCAATTTGCCATATGCTCTTTTGCTTTGTTGTTGTTCAGTCTCCACAACTTCCTATTCCTTTAGTTCTTCTGTTTCCAACACTGGACAAGCACTCCTAGCATTCAATGGGAAGCACATGGCGAAGAATTTAACATAAGCTCTCTTTACTTGATCTGTTAACAAATTCAACTCCAGCATCCCTGTTGGTGGCCCAGAAATCAGGGAAGATATTTTAGCTGATATGCAAAATTCAGCCAAAAAATGAGATATTGCTCACATAAGAATTTTGAATCAATAACAGTGGTATGATCCATACTCAGTTTTAGCCAAAAGTGCACCCATAAATTTAAATATGTCAAGGATCGAGATTAAATTCACTCAACAGATATTCTGCTTAACTGTGGACATTATTTATATTCACTTAGCTCTAAACTACATCCTTACTCAGTAATGTGTCAATATAGTTCAATACTAATGTAAAAGTTTTACAGCATGACTCCTGGCATGCCAATTTACTCTTCAGTTCTCGGCAACAAGATAATGATCAACCCACTTTGCTATTAGATCATTTCTTGCTTGCTAAAGTATCTCCCTATGCTATGCAGTTAATATCCAGAACTTCACCCAAACTGCACACAAAATATGCAAATAACCTTTGAGTAATGTGCAAACATTATGCATGCAGTCACGTCAGGAATCTCAAAGGGCAAACTGTGCTCAGCATTGCTTAAGCAACTCATGTCTTTTCTGGTTGACAGTGCTCCGACAACAAAATCTCTCAGCAAACTTAGTTCAGCTGATAACAGAGCAGACAAAGTAAAATTTGAAAAATAGCATGCCAAATTAGTACGAACAAATAAAAATGTTCATGGATGCAGGGCCTATGATTAAACAGAAATAAATGAAAATGTTCATACAAACTTATAATTGAAGGAAGCATGTCTCGGAGATGATGATGGTAATTCATTGGTAGATATGAAAATATGTAGGACTTGCCATTAAACATCACTTTTTTGAGGTTATCTAGACATTCATGGCACCATTTGATTTCCACCATTCCAGAGATGGCAATAATCATTTGTGGACTTAATGGACAGCAGATGATAATTATCTTGCTTTCTGAGAGTATAAACTGTCCAACTTAACCTATTTACTGAAACTTAATCACACACAAACAAACCACATAATGAATGGTTTCATATTGAATACAGCTATTCATAATAGAAATGCATATCCATTTTTCTTTCATATCCTGCTGCCAGGTTTTCTGACACCGGGTATTAAGAACAGCAGGCAGAAATTTAAGTGAGGAAAATGGTCAAGTACAGTGTAATGCTGCACACCTAGAACTGTGGCTTTTCTGTAAAAAATACTTCTGAATATTGATCTGCAAAATAAGTGGCTGTACTCGAAAAAGAAGATACTTATGTCTGCTATAACTGTAAGTGAATAACTGATAAAAAAGAGAATTTACATTCACTTTACGCCTTTCACGTCCCTTCCAGGACATCCCAAAGTGCTTTGCAGCCAATCACATATTTTGAAATGTGATCATTGTTATAATATGGGGAACACTGTCATCATTTTGTTAAATGTATGCTCCAACAAGCAGCAATGTGAAGGTGGTCACATAATCTGTTTTAGACCTGTTTGGTTAAAGGGTGAATATTGGTCAGGACTCAGATCTTGTAGAATCACGCAGCACAGAAACAGGCCCTTTGGCCCACTGAGTTCATGCCATCCATTTACAATTCTCCCATTTTCTTCTCCCCACATTCTCTTCAACTTCCCCCACATTCGACCCCTCATGCATACACTAGGGGACAATTTACAGCAACCAACTAACCACTGACCTGCATATCCTTTGGGACGTGGAAGGAAACCGGAGCACCCAGGGGTAACTCATGCAGTCACAGGGAGAATGTACAAACTCCACACACTCTTCCTCAAAATAATACCATAAGATCTTTCAGGTTCATTTGAGATAATGGTCTGTAAAGCATATTAAATAAAGGATTTGGATTCACTAGGGACAAGACTTTTTTTAGTAATGTGTTGATTTTGCTCAGCACAGACCATTGGATAGCAAGCAATTTCTGGGTACTATGGAGTAAAAACAGCTCTTTTTTTCACTCTGGTCTTGGCTAAGGTCAGCAATTACACCATGAAGCAGGAACACGACCTGGAGTTTTTGAAGCTTTTGTGGCTTTTGTTGCCACACCGAAACATAGAGTTGCAAAGGACAACTGATCTGTTACTTTTATTCAAAATGTTGGACAACACATTAAAGATGGAAGAAGATGAGACTGTGTGTCTGGAATGAATGTTTTATTGATGAAGACAGTTTAAAAATGACTATCATGTTGTAAGATAGACATGAATAGAAGTTCCACTGGAGAATAACAAAGGGGTGGACAGAAGGAGTGAAATGTCGACATCCACAAACTGGTGTATTAGTTAGTGTATTTTATTCAAGAGGTATTTATAACTGTCAGATTAACCAATAGTAATCACCAAAATCTACACTATTTACCAGTAGTTGCAAAGATTGTCTGAAGTTTTACACTCAGAAACTACATTTATATATTATGTATAAAAGTGCACAGTATAATTTGCACATTATTCAATATATAGCTACTGCTTCGTTGAATGTTCTGTCATATTACGTGGAATTGATGATAAAGCCAAATAGGATCCAGTGGATAGAATCTGATAATTTGGGAAAGGTTAAATTTCAAACATATTCTATATTGAACCCCATGTTATGTGTTCGATCAATGATAATTCTCGTCCTTCAGTCTTAACATGTAGTAATGTATATTCTAGTCTGGTTAAATGCCAGAACATTATGCCAAGGAACAGTAAGGTGCAGGTTTTATGCCCATGATTCTCCACACCAGGAAATCAGGGAGAGGTGCCAAATCGGAGAGAGAGGTTTCCCAAAGAGAAAGAAAAATCAAGGGATGAGTCATCCCAGACTGTGCCTTGCATCTCCATTTACAGAGGAGCTTTTAGCAAGGGCCTCAGAGCAGGTTGCCTCTTCTTCCTGTCCCAGCTGGAACACTAAATGGCATGAAGGAGAGGGCAACCTGGAACAGAATGAAAAAAAATATAAAAGTAGAAAATATCTTGTGTGAAATATACAATGTGTTTCAGCATCATCTTTATTGGTGAATATGTGCTTTAAATTCCAACTACCTAAATGCAGTCTAGCCTTATACCCTGCAATTTGAAAGTAGTGTGCATGGTATCATTGCTTCAAAGATAGAATCCCATGCTATCCCTATAAATACTGACTGGTCACACATATCAGCTATGTAAATATGTAAATATAGCTGCAACCTTTAGTTTATGGGTCAACTGCAGAGGCTGTAACAAATTCCTGCATTTTTCATTTATCCCCCATTCCCAGATCCAACAGAATCCACTGGGTTAATATGAATTCTAATGTGATAAACCGATCAGTAAAGAGTTTGATTACTGTAACTACTGAAAAAGAAAAAGATTTCAATAAACGATAAAGATGGTGTGCAACTTCAATCATTATTTCCTAACTGTATTGTTCCACTTTAATATTTTCCCTCAAAAATATAAATGCCATTTTAACTGGTTTAAATTGAACAGAAAAGAATTCTGTTTGCACTTAAAATTTTAACTCTGTTGAATACTGAATCTTTTCATATGCATAAGATAAAGATCTTATATAATGCCTTGTACATCCCAAAACATGGCAAGGCACTTCACAGGAACATTAACAAACAATATTTGTCACAGAGTAATATAAAGAAGGTGTAAGCAAAAACTGGGTTCTTTCAGTTTGAATTCACTAATGAGGAATGCAGATAGATGTGTAAAATCTTTTGGTTCATAATGATATTTCAATAGTTTATATATCTATTAGCTTAGTAACACTTTCAAAGTAATTTATTGGACATGAATTGTTGTGATTCTCCAGAAAGAGTTGATAGTACACTATATAAATCCAAGGATGTTTTGGATCTTCCACAATATTGTCTGGAATAAATCAAATGATATATTGCTTTAATATACTTAGAATAAAACTATTTATTTCTTGCTTAGCAGATCCAATCATGCTTCCTCGTTTGGTTAAGAAAAGGTTTCTCTCCCCATTTCTGCCTTTCAATGGGTGTTCTGCTCCTGCAGATTTCCCGTCCCCATCCTGAGAACAAATGTATGTCTCTGTTCCTCATCTACCGCCAACTATCTCCACTCACTCCATCTTCAACAGAAGCATATTTGGTAATCAAAGCAAAATGCACATTTTCTTTCTGATACCTGCATTCTGTTTGCTACTTCTGTGTTTTTATAGTTGCTTTTTCTCTTTTCCAATCACTTAAAAATTCTCTCTTGCTTATTCTGTTTATAATATGTTTTTCTCTTGGAGCCTGTAAAACCCCTGCCTTGCAAATCCTGCAACATATTTTTGATTATTTCTTTTCTCTGTCACAGTTTGATTTTCATAGCTTCTGCATTCTTTAAGTGTCCATTTATCTTGTTCCTCTATATCCTATTCCCTCCACCCACTTAATTCTTTCTATACTTTTTGTGATGTTTCCTTACTTTTTTTCTTACTTGCATTTGTATTCCCTTCTCTGATCCCTGAACATTACATCTCTCCTACACTCTGCTTTTTTGCTGCTCTCCAATTCTGTCATTTTCCCCCAATATATCCTTTTCTGCTTCTCATTGAATTTCTCCCTCCCTCTCAGACTCTGAGCTGCATTTGTGCAACTAAGTAAAAAAATAGTGATTTACGCTCATGCACGCAAACATACACACACACAAACACACACTCATTTTTAGACACCTGCTCTTATCTCTCTTCCCAAATGCAATTTGAAAATAAATTCATTCTATTTTCATCAAACTCCTGTATTTATGCACAATAGAGTTGCCACAAAGCTATGGACTTTTTGAGTTATGTTTTACCATTTTTAATTATTGAGTGGACAATACTGAAGAGATTTCTTACACTCCTCCAGCAGGGGATTAACTACAAAAATAATTCTCTCTATCACATCTATTTTCCCACTCTCCTTATCCTCTCTGTCCTTCTTTCCTCTCCTACCTCTTAATTTTGTTTATTCCCGACCCTGCACCCATTTATTTCCCAGAAGCAGAACAATCAATAATGCTGCCAGTCAAGGGAACAAGAGATTAACTTCTGATGCAGGATCTTTTTACTTGAAGTTTTAACAGTTTCCCTTTCCACAGATGCTGCCTGACCTGCTGAGTGCTTGCAGCATTTTCTGCTTTATTTATGCAAGACACTGGGGTCTGAACGAGACCAGGAAGTAGCATTACTGCGGGAATTGCATTTGTGCGACTATCTCCAGCAATGTTCAGGTTTGTGAAGGCAGGGAGTAGCAGTCCAGGTAAGACATGCAAAAAATAGGAAGGAGAATGTACCCAGAGTCCTGAATCCAGCTGATAGCATTATGGATAGAGTTATGTTCTAAGTGACCGGGGAGGGAAGTTGTTGGGAGTCGAGGGTGTGCAGTGAGCATGTTTCTAATCTGGGTCTGCATTTGTGTGTGTGTGTGTGTGTGTGTGTGTGTGTGTGTGTGTGTGTGTTACATGATATACAGAAGTATTTGCTGTATCAGACATCACTTCATTTGCCGAGGGAATAGTTGTTTTCTTTCGAGAGTGAGGAGGGGGAGACGGGGGAATTGGAGCTGTGATTAGGGTAAAAATTGTTCGAAAAGCAGGAGGTGTTGCTTAAAGGTGAACAATGTAAAGAGGTCTTCGCAAAGACGAGCGAGAAAAATGAGATTTAATTATTCATTAGGAAAAAGAATAGGACAGTCTCAACCTACTATATGTCAGAAATAAGATTTGTTGTGGTAAGAGTAGGTGCAATGTTTCTCCTGAAGACTTTAAAAGGTTAAAGTGGAGGTTCCCAACATGGTATTGCAATTTATGATGGACTGGGTCTCCGGGGTATCGAGTATCCCTCCGGCTAGTGCAGAACTGTATGGTTTGCGAAAGTCGCCCTATGGTGCTGTTTACCCTTGCAGCTATTGGGTGATTTTAGTTTTGCAAAGATCATCTGAGATACGATTTAGTTCCACGGTTACTGCCTCCGTGGGGCTGCCCCGCGGTACATAACCGAAGCAGCGAGTGAATCCTGGCGTTTGCGTCGCCTAAACCCTTGAAGGCACTGACTGACCCTAAGGCAAGCATTGGGATTAGGCCTTGTTTCTGTGCTGCTTGTGCGAGCAGCCATGAGAACACCCCATGCCTGGCATTCGGTGTGCATGGAGTGATTAAACCTTTGGTTTTAACTCGGCTGGCTCAAAGCACTGTCACCAGGAATTATCTGTGCTCTTTGAAGCCTGGAGAGGATAGATTGCTGAGCACATATACAATCAGGAGTAGGAATGGCTTATTCACTTGCACGTTTTATCCCCAGTCATCACTTCAGAAATAACAATTAACTCTCGATTGTACTTAACAGCGACTTTAATTATAATGAAATTCGACAATGCCTTGATGCCGTTAAGACCCAATTTCCAGAAGCGTCGTAACTCAGTTCGTGTTTATAAAAAAAAGGCAAATACAAATATATTTCTGGGCAGATGCCCAGCCCCGTGTTAGAAGTCGCGATTGTGGACGGACTACCATTTATCCTTTGGGGTTAGGTGTAGTTACAACGTCAAGGACCCTGCAGGGTTTACAACTGGTGATGCAGGGGACATCCCAAGAGCTGATGGCTGAATAATAACACGCTAAAAGAACTAAATCATTGCAATGATATCCAAGCTAAAGCGGCCTTAGTTATGAAAATTGTTAATGCATTTACAAAATCCACATTTTATCAACAATAATTAAAGACTATACAAATGTAAATGCTAGCATACTACGAAATCACTTGCTTATAATTATTATTCCAAATCTATCTTTAATTTCTTCTACATTTAAGGATTCTTGTTTAACCGCTTAGGCATTATTGTTTCAAATTGTGTACACTTATGCATTAATTTAATTTTGGTACTATTCTTTCATATATATATATATATATATAATACTCTTTCCTCCTCTCCTCGTTCTGTATACCTACCTAAAATGCATTTATCATTGATTAACATTGCCCCTCGTTTAATCCTTCCCCTAAGCAACTTTGATTTCTTTCTGACGGTTTGTGAGTTATTTGTCTTTTAAAACAGGAGACGGCGAGGTGAATAAATTAAGAACGTCTTCTTCTTAAAAGAAAGCGCTGAATGTCTCTGTGTCAACATTGCTTCTCATAAATTGCTCAGTACATCAAAGACATTGTTACCAAGGCCGGATTCGAGGCAAAGGCCACAAAAAGGTTAACTTGACGCCCGACCCCACAACCCGAAGTTTCGAATGTCACTGTTCCACCTCTACACCCTTGCTCAACTTGACACTCCTCCAAGTCTGACTAAGTGGCCACTTGGTCAGTCTTGGAGGAGTGTCAAGTTCTTCAGTGACCTCCAGTTCTTCAATAACCTCCATCATCCAACATATGGACCAAGCTTTGTAATCAAGGTGAGAACTATTACCCAGTGTCCGCTGAAGAGCCTTTATTTACAACCAGCGCCGAAAAGGTGACTGCAAAACGAGTCACAACAAACAACAGTTTACTGCTGGGCGTTGTGAAAAAGTAACCCTTTTTAACAGCACCAATGTGGTCGCTGTAATGATTTATGCAATTAAAAGGGCAAAATTTTGATCGACTTATATTTCAAACTAGCATGGAAAGAAATGGTGCATTTAGTATCCTACACCCTACCTTCAAGACTATGTTCTAAATTATGTCTCAAAAATATTTTAGGATTAATTATATAATTCATCGCGTATTAAGCTGTTTCATCGGTGTTGCCTTTAGCAATATGTGAAGTTGGACACTTGAGACTATAGTCCTTTACCCCTCTTCTATGAGAATCGTCGTTTATTATAATGTCAGAAATCATATCAAAATTTTATACAACGGTATAAAAATATCGCTGGATGGATGTGTTATTTTAAGGGTCTAGTGATTAAATTCCAAGTCTTTTAGGGCAAACACAGCAAATGCTATACCTATTTGTATACAATCATTCAGGTGTGTAGTAAATTCAAATTACCCTTACAAATTCCCTTTTTTACACATGTGAAATATGAGAAAGAAGCCTTTACAGTTTCGGGGCCATTTATATTCCCGTAACACTCAGGACACGAATGACATCATAACCATAATATATCACCGGTGCTGAAAGTTTCCTTGCAAAGGAACCTTCCAACTCCGGCATTTGCGCGTGGACGTTGAAAGTAGAATTCCGTATAAATAAATTGTTTGCAGAATTCATTGATCAAATGAAACCACTAAAGTTGGTTTGGCCTTCGCTATCAAGTTTGCATACATGGATTTAAGGTCCCCAGTCAAAGCGGTCGCCATTTTTAATTCATTGGTCTGTTGGGATTAATGCGTTGTTGTAGTCAATCTTCTATAAACTGACTGTTTTTGTTAATATTAATTTATCGCAATTATCCGATGTGAATTTATTCTTTGCGATAGCTAACGACTCTCTGCTGAGAATTGATAGGCATACGACCTCTTTAATGCAGGTGATTAAACAAAAAATGTTTTTTACTGCAATGTTAGGTCAAGTCTTGAACTTATGGATACGGTTTAACATTTTGTAATAGACCATTGTCTTGATTTGTAATTAGCGTGAATTTAATGGGCTTTGGAAAATGATACTTCTTAATAGTATAATCAAACCACAGGCAAGACTAAAGCGAGATATTGGAAATATCTTCGTTTTGTTTGCGCACCTATTCTTCGGTCAAACTGCTCTTTCCTACCAAATGCTTTTTTTAAAAGTAAGCCAGAGCCAGTCTTTTGCCCTAGGACTAGCGCTTTCAAATTCAGTCAGAAAGCCCATCATCAGTCACTGATTTTGTACAGGACGAGAGAGTAATTTCCAGTTTAAATCCCTCAGAGCCTCCCATCCGTTCTAAATCCCATATCACCACTCCTTCCACACAGTTCTGACACGCAGCAAGCCAAAGCAGTCGGGTTTTGCTTATGCATTAGCAATTTATTTTGTCTCCTTGACACGTCGCTAACATAAAACCGTAAAATATAAATAAAATATCTCTCCCCAGCACCCGTTCCCAGCGCGAGAAGAAAAGCTATATCTCCCTCCTGATCTAGCGGAAATAAAATATAAACCGTGCCTTCGATAGTGCTTTTGCCCACACACACACACACACACACACACACACACACACACACACACACACACACACACACACACAATGAAGATGGATGCGCTGGGATTGGGATCGTATTCTTGGGAGGGGGGATTCCATTCTCCTCTCCGATATACTCGCTTCCTCGCACTCTCTCTTTCTCCCATGCATTATCCCTCCCCGCGTAACGCCATTGATAAGCCATTTATATTTCTGAGACTGCCGTTATTCCCAAGCCTGCTGTGCAGCGCTGAGGCCGATTGCAATTTATCAGCCTCTCGCATCAGTTTGTAGCATGTGTTCTTTTTCCTTTGACATTACACTGATAGTATCGCCCGCTCAAACGGAATCTCCCTGGGAAACTCAACGTTGGGTGGACAATTTGCCTCTTTCCCTGCATCTTTTCACAAAACATTTTAAGCAATTCAATTATATCTGTTGGCGGAGATGATTAATTGGAGCATTTGCTAAACGTTGCAGAAGTACCACAAGGTTCCTGGGGGTAAAATGAAGTTGATCGATGTCATAACTGATTTAAAAGTTTGTTCACTGAAGTTTTGGAGCTTGATGTGGAGTCAATGAGGGAAATAAAAAAAGAAATGACATCGTTGTGCCTCTAGATTATTGGCTTTGGAGCGAACATAGCAGCTGTCCGAGTGACAAGACTACAGGAAGATCTATAGCCTTCATCGAATTTCTAATCCCGGCTGCCAGTGAATTTTTTAATCGGGGAAAATGTTGTGTTGTTTTGGTCAATATCTCGACACGACTGGCAGATGTTTTGAGTTCCACAATTACTGTTCCAGGGCAAGTTGCAGGTGTCCGCTGAATGGCCGGAGTGGTGGGGAAAGTTCACGTACTCACAAGCCCAAATCCAAATGCAGGTGAAGTAATAATTAACGTGTGGAACGATTCATGGAAGTACAACCATTTCCGAATTTGTTATAAGGTAAAAGTAGGAAAAATCAAAAAAGGTATATGCAATGTTACGGGTAGGAACTTCTTGAGATAATCTTTTACTCATACCAAAAACTACAAACAAGATAGCAGAACAGTTCTGCTTCCAAAATCTAGCTGTATAAAAACATAAATTTCACCAGGGATACTTAACTAAAGATTCTTTCCAAGTTGGGAGATCAATAGAGAGCATGATTTACTTAGAGTCTTATCTTTCCTGCTCTACCAGTTGATTTGGTCTGTTAACTTTTATTACCGAACGCCGAACCCAGGCAAAAAAAGTTCCCGATCAACCAAATATTTGACTAACTTCCACCTCTCCAATGTGTTTTCTTGCTATACTTTTGACGACGGACTTCCCAAGAGGATATGTATCGTTTTATTATTGATGCATTGAGGTACATAAGAGTTAAATCTTTCGGAATAGTCTGTGATGCCCTGCTTTCACTGGAGTCTTGTTAAGTTTAGAGCTCTCTACACAGGAACAGAAGAAAACAGGAGCAGGAGAAGGCCACCGGGTTCCTCAAGTCTATCCCGCTATTCAATATGATCGTGGCTGATCTATGCTGGCCTCGACTCCTCTTGCGTACTAGTTCCCCATAACCCTCAATTCAGCAAACTTCCAAATATTTATCTATCTCCGCCTTAAATATATCTAATGATCTCGCCTCCACCACCCCCGGGGGCAGCGAAATCCAGAGGCCCACAACCCCCTGAGAGAGGACATTCCTGCGCACCTCGGTTTTAAATGACCAGCCCCTTACTTTGTAACTATGGCTCATTGTTTGTGACTGTCCCACCATGGAAACGTCTCAACATCTACTCTGTCAAGCCCTGTTAGGATCTTTGAAGAAGGTTATCCCTCATTCTTCTAAACTCCAAAGAATACAGAACCAAACTGTCTAGCCTCTCTTGATAGAACAATCCTGTCATCCAAGCAATTAGCCCAGTGAATCTCCTTTGGACCGCTTCCAATGCTACTGTATCCTTTATTAGGTAGAAGAATTGATTGACTTAACTCGTTCATTTTCTTAACATACCTGTAAAGACTACGATTCTGCTTAAATCTATAATTTAAAGAGCTTCAGCACAGCAAACAATAATTGCAATTCTACGTGCATGATAATGCGCTGTTTTGTTTTATATATCATTAGAATTGCTAAAGTGGCAGAGGGAGATGTTATTATCAGAGCTGTGTGCTGAATTTCTCATTATAAATTCTTAGGAAAAAAATGTATTGTTGCATTATTGGGGGTGCCACCTAATGAATTCTGCTCATGTTAAGACAATTAAAATGCATAGAAAAATGTTGCCAAGTCCATAAGCGAAAAGTAATGATATCATTGTCATATGTATGTGGCTTAATTTTGCTTCATAGATCCAGTTTACACCTTATTTTCAACTACTTACAATCAACTCAGATTATCTATGGTCCACCTGATGCAAAGTTGTTGCTCTACCATTCAAGTTACGCAGTGATTTCATTCCCACTGTTATACTTTCGGATAGCTATTGCATTTATACACATCCAATTAACTAAATCGAAATATTAAACTGAGTGTTCATGTTCCTAAGGTTCACATCCATAACACCATACTTCCAGAATCTACTACCTTATCTAATGATTGTTTATCCAATAGTCTGGTACTCTAATGTTACTGGCGTACATATATCTTCAATATCTTGACTTCCTTAGTAAACGTGTTCGCACCTTATGGAATCGAGGTACAGAAAGAAAACAAAGTAAAACAAACAGAATGGAATCAACAGAACTTGTTGGTCAAAAGCCAAAGCTACGAATTTAGCTCGTGGTTTGCTGCAATCTCACTTCCCATTGGTCTTGATGTCTGGGGCAATGTTTGAACTTATTTTCTCAGCCTCATTGATCGAAGTATAGTCGCAAACAAATTATATCAATAAAGTGCCATCATATATTTCAACCCTATTTCTTAAGTCATGCAACTAATTTACATAATGCACTATTAAAAATAAATTTAAACTTTTCATGTCAGGAGAGACATTGTTGTGGCAGAATGGATATTAATGTATTATTGAAAGTGTACGGTCTAGATAGTTCAAGAGGAAAGGTTCTGAGAGCATGCTGCAATCTTTAGATATTGTCTGTCTGTCAAGTCGAAGTTTACAGCAACACAGAATGGATCAACTCGTGGTCCATTTGATGCGAAGCTGTTGCTATACCACTCAAGTCACGGGAGATCTTTCACAGTTGTTTGTAATCCAGTTGCACTTGGCCGATCACAGCCTCGCTGTATATTTCTCAGTTTATCACAAGTGTCACCCACATCTTCTAACAGAGAGGTCAAGAGGAGGGTGGGGAGTCAACGGATCTTGACGAGCGAAGCAACCAGTCTGATCTCTACGGATAGAGTCACATGCTATGGGGGAGGGCAAAGGAGTCGATGGTTAAAAACATGAACAATAACGATTTCCCTGTAAACCTGAACTTGACAACTGCCCCTTGACTTAATTTCAACGCTACAGGTGTACTTATAGCTACTGTGCTATAATCTCTAGTAGTTAGGTTAGCTGATACTATAAAGCAAGACTCCATTTCCGTAATTGGGCTTTCCAGTCGTTTATTGAGCGCCATAGCATTTATTCTAGTAGCCTACTTATCGATGCCCCAAGTCTAAACAAAACCATGTAAAGGATAGGCATTTGACTGATTTGTTTTAAATATTTATTGCACAGGCAAAACAAAGTGTTCTTTCTGTGTGTGTGTGTGTGTGTGTGTGTGTTGGCGGGGCGGGGGTTCGGGGTTGACGACGGGCGGGTGGGGGGGGGGGGGGGCGAACCAGGAGGCGGTTGGAGGAAGTCCCTGGAACACGGCGAGTAAGATTACTTTTGACATGAAGGGCAATTTCATCGCTTTCAAAATCGCAAAGTGGTTGCTTTTGATGATAGGCCAAAGGTTATTTTATTTTTATTGAATGACGATAATTTTTAAATTTGATTTTTAAACACGCAAGAGTAGCTGGCGATCTTTCATTATACTGTCCCTTTAATAGTAATTAGCTGCAACTATAATCATAGAACATCAAATTACGATTATAACTGGGTGATTCTCGCCCTAAATCTCCACTGCGTGTGTTTTGTACAGATTATTGGTAAGAGGATGAATTACAGATTGATATTTGGAACTCAAGTCTTACGGTAACTTGCCCTCCAAATTGCCATTTCATTAAAAACCTCTCTAGTGAATGATGTACCATATATCACAACTTTTAAAATAGATTCAAGACTCCCAGTAGATATTCACTATATGTCTTAAGTTACAAGAGCGTTATTTCCAAGATTATAACATAAAATATCTGTAATAATCTTAACAAAATGTATGAATAATGTTCCAATCCACTCAATTTAGCAACAGACGATAGTTGTATAATTGGCCTGGTGTACCATTATCTACAAACATTATGTGTAAATGTGCACTATGCACGATCACCAACAAGTAATGCTAGGTACAATATTAGCATACAATGCAAATAAAGTGCATTAGAGAACGAGGGAAATGGAGAGTGATGGGACCTATTCTGCGTGGACAAAGACGTGAACCTGCTGTCTCCTGTGATATGTAAAGGAAAAGGCTGAGTTTGTGAATTGTGTTTGGACCCGTTAACATTCATACCCAATGACTGGGTGCTCACTTTCAATCGATATCTCCTTCCATTCTGCGTTGACAGCCACTGGCTGTGACTCTGGCTGTTTTGATGAAGCTAAGGAGATTCTAGACCTGTTAATACCGCCAGCCTTTGAGCCTTTACTGATAAATCTTCTCCTCCCAGCCATGGTCATTTCTTAGATGAAGTACTGTAAAATCGCGCCCTATGGATTTTTCTAAAGGGAAAGGGTTAAGACAGAATTCACGCGGTGTGGTTTTAAGTTTTGGCGTCAAGAATAATTGGATTGAATCCCGGTGATGCTGCCTGTTTCTCAACTCAACCAGTCCATTTAAAATGAACAATGTAATGTGTCAGCATAAGAAAATATTCTTGACTAAATTAGAGCAGATTATTCGGTCAACGTATATTTTCTATTTCGTAAGCTATTTGAATTTATATCGGCTCTGCGTAACGTGTCCAGTAATCACTTTTTTATGCAATCATGCTTGCGAGCTGAAAATGGATGCTTAAAATTGGAAAGTTTGTTTACAAAGCTGGGTCAAAAAGTGCACTCTACTCGGAGTCCTGTGGTAATCAGTTGATTACATTTCACTTCAGTAATTTGAAGAAAGGGTGAGGGAAGGTTGCCTGTGATCGTGGCTCCTGTCGAAACTGATTGAGTGTACTTTATGTAAAACTGAAAAACGGGGTGGATTCGTTAATTTCCGCCACCCGAACGCCCCTGTCACAAACACACATAATTCTTGCAACAGTCTTATACGCTTTAAATAAATACCTTCACTTCAAAGTGTTTCACACAAATGTTAGTTTCACATCCAACCACGTGATTTGAACTAGCCTTTCAATTGAGTGATTAAACCTCTTGCAACATCTCCATAATATTGCATGGGACAGAATGCAAAAAAAACATATTCTCTCTTTCTGGCGCTCTTACCCCCCTGCAGGTTAAAATTTGTTAAACCTGGAGACGTTTCGTTTCAACTGTCCTGCTTGTTAATTTCAAGTCAATTTCACTACTGCAGAACGGCCCCAGGGTTTCAGAATGTTGAACTTCCAAGCGTGTTCAGTTGCATAACACAAGTACTGTAAATGCAAAAACTGGCCAATTTTATGCTGAATTCTTAAACACAGCGCACATGTTTCGCAAGTGTATCACGTTATGGGATGTGTGAGGTGTTCGACTGAATTACTTTCGACACCTAACTGTAAACTCTTTGATATTTGAGAGAAGCTTGTGTTGCAATCATACAACCAGATGCTTTGCAGCTGAATAAAATATTGGAGTAGAAGTAGACACGATGGTCACAAAGATGTTGCTCATCTCTTATCTCTATTCATTCCTGACCAACACATGTCATCTGGGAGAGTGTCAAAGGAAAGACGTCCCCAGATAGAAGACTACAGCTGTCACTGTGTAGTCTGCAGGGCCAAGTCCATACCAGTCACGCTTCTCCCTTTTGCATGAGAAGAATCCCATATGCAGAAAGAGTTTATTGATTTTTTTTGCAAAGATTGTGCGTAGGGTAGTAACTGTGAAGAGTCGGTTGGAGGGGAATCTGTGCTGTGAGTGGCAGGTCAGCAGACGTGGGCTGAAGAAGCAACTGAGTAACAAAGACGGTGTCCGTACAACAAACAGGAGAGTTGGCTCTCACTAAATATTGCGACTTTACTGGGAACAAGCAAAGTTTGACCCGGATGGCCTCCTGTCTGCAGGGAGCAAAGAGTTTTTTTACACTTTTGGTGTCATGGATCATTCATTTATCAGAAACCGCTCAACGTCTTTTCACCAATTTACCGATTAAATTAATGATATTTGGCGGTTACAGTAAGAGATAACCTGCAATGGTGTGAAATCTTGCTTCTCGCTGTATGCAGCGAAGTCATAAAGATGTTAATTAAATTGGCAAAGTCGGCACGCTTGGACGAATGATTACCACTTTGTCGGGGGTGGGAGGGTATATTTTGTCCAAAGGTGACGAATTAGAATGGCGGTACACATGTTCATCATGTGGAATATATAAAAATATGTGATAAAGTGTTGGACTCCGGTTACAAGCGACGAACACGAGAAGAAATAGTAGAAAACTATGCAAAAATAAAGAACACCTAAAGGCACTTACTGGAGCATGGTGATGTTAAAAGCACAAACGTTGTCTAGCAATCGAGAGGATTCGCTAATTGATGTGTACTGACACTGCAGTTCACAGTGTTTAATATCATCGCCAACTAAATGTTTGCAAACAGGACTTGTGTTTCCAGGCAAACTGCATCTTGGATCATCTCCACTCGAGTCTGTCAGCGCCTACTCTAATAAAACTAGAAATGGTGAAGGTGCTGTTTGGGTGGAGTGTTATAGTCTTAGTATCTTCTCTGCGCCTCCTCTTTCATCCCTCGCAATTCTGCTCCCTTAATCAGACGAGACATAAAATGCGTGGCTATTCCCACCCGACCCTAGCTGCCGCAAGAAAAGATTGAGCTCAAGCGGACTATAGGTAGGCGTTTTGTTTGGAAAACTACGGTAAAAAAACTAAACTAAATGCAAATCTTCAACTTTCACCGCGCCCCAAGTTTGGCCAGTGTGATCTGTCAACTGTTCGAGATGATGACTTCAGGCCGAGCCTTTCTTGTTTCCATTCGCGCTGACGCGAGACGCAATACACACAAACATCAAAAAAAAATCAATTCTAACGTTAATATGCAAATATGTTTAGCACTATTTGGTGTCGAATTTGAGATAAATCGGGGGAGACGTCCCTTACAGATGACAAGTAAGCATTTCCCGAGGAACAGGGCATTCATCAACAAGTGAAGAGGTGATAAAATGACTTGTTAGGTCTTTCATATAGTCTGTCGCGTTTTCAGCGGATACGACTTCAAAGGTTAAAATGCAGGCGGGGAAGACGCTCATGCATATTGAAGCTATTTTACCGACTCACCCCACCACTGTGTTTTCATCAAACGCCAAATATTCCTCTTCCATTTTTCACCTGATGATGGGCAACCACACAGCAGCCCACCCCCGCCCCGCACCCTGAAACTATATCCTTGTTATTTCACATGGATTGGCCCGACGAAGGTATCGTAACTTCTGCCAACCAGTTTTGGCTTACCGCTTGATTATAAACGGGGCAATGAATCTGCTACAGCTTACAATTGCAGAATGACCGAAACATGAGCTAAAAGAAAACGTGGGGTAAGATGCAAGCTTTGAATCTTAGCTGCCTCATTCTCTCTCTCTCTTTCACCCGCACACAATCAAGAATATGACCAACAGCAGCAAAATGAAAAGGGGGAAGAGGGCCTGAACATGTAAACATACTTTCTTGAGTTTTTTGTGGTTTTGTTTTAGTCAACCGTTCGACCGCGATGAAAATTGCAAAATGAACCTTCCAAATACAAAAAAAACAGAAGGATATGACAGAAGAAAGGCGGAAAGAAATTGCAACTATACCTAAACCTCAGAAGCGGCCGCGGCTTCCGCTATTCTCTAGGCGAGATGTTGCGAGTCTTTCAAAGGCAGGGGGGAAAAAAAAGACACCGAAAAAAAACTGTCATAAATTAATGGTTGCCATGGCTCCGGGACGGCTGATTGGACGGGGGCGTCGGTGACGCGGCGGGGCGCGTGACGGCGATATGAATAAGGTGTGCGCGAGCTCCAGGAAACATGCAGTCGAGTGAGCGCGTGCGGCGGGCAGAGCAGCAGCGGCGGTGATTGGCACGTTTATCCACACCACCACCATAGCCGGACAGTAAACACCACTGGAGATATCCCTCTTCCAGATGAGGAAAGTTGAACCATGAAATCAAAAGCAATGCTTGCCACAGGCCTGTCACCCATATTTTATTTCTGGAGTATTTAATATCTATGTATTATAATTTTGCTAGTAGTGTTCAATACAAGCAAACTTAAGAGATACTTATGAGACAAGAGGCAAAATTAAACACTGGTATCTTTTGCGTCATGTTGGAGTAAATCATTTACTTCAATACTCCAGAGTGACAGCACTGTTGCTTGTTGATTAGTGTAGCTTTTCATTATTTTATAGTAATTTCTTTAAGGGGGCGATTGTTTCTTTAGGAGTACACCTGCTTCGATCTCCTTTGACTGATATCAGCTACCTCAAAAGAAAGAACGCTGGCCATTTAAATCCGTTGGAACCATCGCCCTTTAATAACAGCCATTCTAAAGGATCAGCCTCCTGGACGATCGAGGACCTCATTATTACCAGCCAAATATCTAACCGTCAGCTATCTCATTATCTGGGAACAATCCAAAGACAATGGTACACTGTGCGGGGTGCGAAAGGCCTATTCTTGATAGGTTCCTATTAAACGTCCTGGACCGAGCTTGGCATGTGAAGTGTGTGCAGTGCTGCGAATGCAAATGCAATTTAACAGAAAAATGTTTTTCACGAGAAGGGAAGCTCTACTGCAAGAACGACTTCTTTCGGTAAGTGCAATGGTCTGATTTCAGGCATCATCGTGAATGTTATGTTCGTATTGCGTTAGCTTCAAGTTTGTTTTACATTATGCCGAGACTGAAATTTCGTTGTTTTATCTGTTTGCCAAGACACTAGAATAGTACTTAGTGAATAAAATTAATATATGTCTTATAGTTAGTTTAAATAGTACTGTTGGATAACTTTCATATTTATGAAGCATATGTCATTCGGTTAGGCGAGGAAAAGGAATTGTAACTTGAAAGATTCAACATAAATCCTATACATAACTATTAACTGCTGCACGGTAAAACAGCTGAATTGCGTGAACATATTTACACACGTCCGTTTCAACCACGATCAGTAACTTTGCTGATCTTGTAATGCAGAAAATGTGTATTCAGCAAGACAAAATAGAGCTCGCACTTTTCTTTTGCTGAGGCAAATTAAAGCAAAGATCAATAACTACGAATCCTGGAGGAAATCCCATCGGCTCTGTCTACGTCCTTGGTGTTTTCTTGTTTTTTGGTAACGATGTGATAAGTATTTTTGAATAACAAAGTGTTTGAAGAGGAAACCATAGACAAAGGACATATGGGCAAACCTTTGTTAGCAATCACCTGAGTAGACTGCACAAATAGCTACACAATTGTAATTCCCAGTTTCATGAACCAAATGTAACCAAACGTACAACATGAGTTTGATAGTAAATTTAGCGATGAGTTACTTCTATCTTTCTTGTTGAATCAGTTATTTCTATCAAACTTTTTACAGTTTAACTGTAAGTTGCAACCATGCGACATGCATGTGCGAATAACCCTTTTCTTGAAGTAATATATTTCACTTTCTTTAACTAAGAAAGTTGTTACAGTACTAGTCCCTTAAAAGTATTAGTCTGATTCAAGTCGCAGAAGCTAATGTGACAGCAAAATATCCTTTACCTATTGCTTATATACCGGAACCATTGATTGAACCAACCACCCCCTCAGTTATTATTAATGGATGGTTTAATGTCAAGTTTGAAGACCTTTCTAATCAGGCACTCCTGAAATCTCCTTCCTCCTCCGGGATCATACGCCATCATCATTTCAATCTGCCGTCACCTGTAAATGACGTAACATTTATTAATCCAATGAATTTTACACCCAGCATGAAAATGAGATTCTTTAAAAATGTCATTTTCAATAGAATATTGCTTTAGTTTATGCACGACATGCTTCACACGATATTAAAAACACATCTCTCACTTGCAGCTCTTTGCCTCGAATAAAACGAGTTTGCCTTTCCCTTGCTTTTAAAATATGTCGATAAACTTGCTCAGCGTTGAATGGTTAACGCTCACCTGTTATACAATTTCGTCAAACACTATCTTGATCAAGAAGTACACTAAAAATAAACATTGTACCGAAATATTTTAAGAGGAAAACAAAAATACCTGTAATTTTAACGGGCAAGTTTTCTTTATGTATGTTGAAATCGATATTGACTAAGTTAGGCTTTAGCTGGCCGTATACATGCATTCATTTACGCTCTATTGTAATTAGTTATTGTGCACACGAATGGTTTTAATTTTGCCGACAATGAACAACTTATTTTAGATAAATTGCTACCAACGCTTTTAATAAAGGTTGTGTACATTGAATTGAAATGGAGGCAAAGCATAATATATCGCCTTGGTTAATGCGAATAAGAAGGAAAATCAGCCGTATTGTGAAGTGCAAGCTCCGAGCTGAACGACAATGTCAGTCTGGTTCATTGTGAGGCACCCCACATAACATTCTGTCACTTTTGGCCAGTTTGCTGACATAGATTTCTCATAAATTGTTTGCGCTCATTTTCAGTCGATTTTCTAAATGTAATAGTCCACTGATCAATCTGTCACACGCCGATGTGTCGGTCCCGATTTAATCTGGTCTCGGTTGCTTGATAACGCAGATCTATACAAATATAGGCGACGTTTCTTCCGTTTGTACGCCCCTGGACACTTTGGAGCAAGACAAGTGCAATATTAACAATAATCCATCCACCATGAATGTAAATTAACGCCGTTCTACGCGATTAGTATCATGCAGTTAACTATAAATATACTCAACAGAATTAAGAATTCCTTTGACCATTTTCTCCCTACTGTGGTGCTTTTCAGTCGTTTTGGTACCAAGTGTGCCGGCTGCTATCAGGGTATCTCCCCAAGCGATCTGGTGAGGAGAGCGAGGAGCAAAGTCTTTCATCTGAACTGTTTTACTTGTATGATATGCAACAAACAACTTTCCACCGGAGAAGAGCTCTACATCATCGATGAAAACAAATTTGTTTGCAAAGACGATTTTTTAAACAGCAATAATTCGAAAGAAAACGGTTCGCTGTCACGTAAGGCCAAATCCTCATTGTACTTACATATGTATATTTATTTATGCTTGTTAGGAATCTGGGCGACAGTGTGGCCCTGTGACTGTTTACTCTAATATGTTGATCAATAACTTATAGCTTTACTGTTATCTCCTCTCGGGTGTTTTAACAAATTGAATTCTTTACGAAACAATGTTTATCGGTATTACATAAATGATTGGGGATTCGGATTGTATATAATTTTTTTATTTCAACGGTTAGCGGACACAGCGATATGGTTTTAAGACCCATCTCGCCCTCAACGCCGACTCCTGTCCATTTTAGCAGTTATTTACTGGTGGTTTAAACACCATTTACTAATTTATGCATTATGGCGTGTAGCAAAATGTACATTTTTTTTGTATGTAGCTTTTAAATGACACTGCTCTGTATGTCCATTGTTCCGGATTGGATGTCTAAACTTTTTTCCCGTGCTATTTTGTTTTTGCCTTTTCATTTTAATATAACCACAACGTACGAATGATACGCTTTGGGGAAGATTAATTCGGACAGTTAGTTAATTTAAAATCTTATCATTTAAAGCTGGGGCGTTGGTAAATATTTCATTTTAACATGTTAAAATGCAGTAAAGCGGCGCTCCAAAGGGGCTATATATCAATTATTAATAAAATCTCGGTGATTATCATCGTTAAACCGGTTATTTACGTGATGTGAACCCATTCTTCATCCCACGTCATTTTGTGTGTTGTACAGTAACGGCATGTAGCGATCAAAGTTTATCACCGGATTCTCAAGATCATTTACAAGATGACACAAAGGACTCAGAAAGCGCCAATATTTCAGATAAAGAGACTGCCAATAACGAGAACGAGGAACAGAACCTGGGAGCCAAGCGCCGGGGACCCCGCACAACCATCAAAGCAAAACAGCTGGAAACTCTCAAAGCGGCTTTTGCAGCCACCCCCAAACCCACAAGGCACATCCGAGAGCAACTGGCTCAGGAAACCGGGCTAAACATGAGGGTTATACAGGTAAGAGAGCCATCCGGAACTGAGGGTGCAAATTTCAACATAAGCACGGAGTGGTAGTCGGGGTGGCTTGGAGGGGGTGAAGGGGGAGGGACAACCATTTAGAGTCAATATAAAACTTGCGGAGAAGCGTTTGAGTGTTTAAACGGAAATGTGCTTCAGGAGATGGAGCTAACGATGTTTTGAAATTGCGAAATAGTATAAAGAACACTTAAATCGGGGAAGCCATCCAAACATGACAAGTGGGTAGAGGGCGGACTCCCAACGGATAACCAGCGGGCGCTGCTTGTGGATACTACTGGATTTGGATAAATCCTCCGAGCTGTTTCTTGTAACAAAAAAAGATAGATTACCATAGTAGGATACGTCGCAGTAGGGAAACGTATATAAAGTATATAACACAAGAAACGAGGCTAAATAAGAAAAGCTAGGTAAACAAACCTCTTTATTCGGGTAAAATATGATAGAAATGAACACGGGAAGCCGAGAGGACTCACAAGTTTGCACCCGAGAGGTCAAGCCGGGTCCAAGCAAATAGAAGTAAAGCGGGCGGTTGTAGTTGTGCTGTGGTCAGGACAGGCGAACAATTGTCAAGCTGGAAACAAGAGAAATACTCCACCGGGATACCACCGGCAACGTAGAGCATTGTAAACTGTCCGAGGCCACGCTGTTTAGGAGATATAAACTGCGAGGGAAAGTGGACAGGAATACCCGAGTAAATGGTGGGGCAACTGACAAATTGGAGTGTAAGAGTGTAAGAGCGAGACTGGAGACACCCCCGCCCCCCCCCCCCCCCAAATTAAATTGGTTCTACTTTAAAAGAACTAAGCGTTTTATGGACTCGGCAGCTTCAGCTCTGGATTGGGTGGAGAGAATAGGGCCCCAAATCTGAGGCAGCTGAGAGAGAAACGCCATTCTGCTGTAATGGGGTAGTAACACCAGATAGGGAGTGCAAAATGGAAACACTGTCGTCACTTGTTCGAACTGTGGAATAAATAAAGAGTTGTGAAGTAGGTTACCCAAAGGATAAGGCCGTCACTTTGGTGACCTGGGTTAAATAAAGAGCGCACCAGCCCCAGGCCAAGGACAATAATTACTTATAATCTTACAGAGCAAGGGGAATCAGTTTCACAACCCTTCACCTGTTTTACAAAACAAGTTGTACTCTTGCAATTTTTTTTTCAATTTCATATCGCTTCTGCACAAACTGTTTTAATCATTCATTCCATTTTCAACGTAATCTTCGGATTATTAAATGCTTGCTTATTGTGACATTGTGAAACTTAGAATTCGAACAATAATATGCCCATTCTTTTCAATTTTATAACGTGAATTGGCGAAAAACGTTTACCTTTTTGTCATTTTAAGAGTTCCTTCCTTTCTCGAATGTTATTTTCCCAAGATATGAAATTCAACCTTTATTCCACCATATCTCCTGATTCTGCAGATGAATGTTTGTTGTAAGAAGTAAGTCGAGTTATAATTAAACTTCAAAACATATTCCAAACGCTGAATGGTATTCTAAGAGCCAGGAATAGAGAGGACATTATTGAGAGACTTGGCAAGACTGTTGTTAATGCGTTTTAATGTTTTATTCTGGGGAAGGTTTCTGGCTTCTTTCGTCTTATGAAACAGGATGATGTAAACATTGGCAACCTGCGTTTCAAGACTGGTTTGAGATTAATGTTGCAGTGTAGTTAAAGCAAAGCTTTTATGTGCTTCAGGTTTGCCTTAATTCTAAACTATGGGATTGGAAGGCTAGTGTTTACGTTGTAAGTATGGTTTAATATTAACTCAGGATTGTCGAAATAAAAGGATTCTCGTGGCTGCTTTGTGCCCCAGGTCTGGTTCCAGAACAGGAGGTCCAAGGAGAGGCGGATGAAGCAGCTGAGTGCTTTAGGGGCTCGTAGACACGCGTTTTTCCGCAGCCCCAGACGGATGAGACCCCTGGGAGATCGCCTCGACGGGGCTGACATGATGGGAAACGGCCCTTTCAATTACTACGGGGGTAAGTCCCAATTCATTTCTGTTAAACACTCCCCAGGATGTGCTTAAAAACTGATTACTTATTTAATGAGAAAGAGGCTGCAAATTCAGTTTTACAGTCATGTATTGACGGACAATTGAAATACAGTATGAAGTTAGCCATTTATTGACTTATTATTGACTTATTCAATCACTGATTATACGAAGAGACTCTCCGTGCTATTTTAAGGCTAAAGTATATCTTTTCTCTCAACCATCTACTTGTCAATGTCAGATCAGTTTCATATACAGAATCAACTAAGCAGCACAATATCCCATTGAGAAACAGGGAACCCCCAAAAGTAGTGTCTACAATAAATGGTCCGTTTCGGATAACCACGGGAATATACAAAAAGATCTGAAATAATCACACCATATGTTCTCATATGCACATAAGTTTGTATAAAAAAAGACCCAGAGAACGGGAGAATGATATATTCCCACAGGATTGGAGTTACTAATGATACACAAGTTCTAAAAATAGGTTTAAAGGTTTCCAGTATTCCTATTAAAACTAGGTAATGTTAAGTTGGTTTTAACTGTAGGTTTTATTTTCCAGTAGAGAGTTTGGAAAGCATGCCTAAGTAGAGAATGCCATAAAGTTAAAGAACATCGCATTTTAAAAGAACTATTTTGAAAAAAAGGAAATGCATTACTTGTTATATTGCTATTTATTATGCATTATATCTTTCCCTATTTTAACTTAAATAACCATTTCGTCACGGGCAAAGTAATACAATATTATAAATGCTTACTTTTTGATTATTATTAATAAAACACTTACCTGATGTAACTGCTCCTGTTTGAATTATAATGGCATGCATCTATTCAGAGCAGTGCACTGTTAGAATAGGGCCTGGGATTTGTTTGTATATGAATTATTTTATTTATAGTATTGATATTTTAGGTGTATTAGAGTGAACACGTTATAAATGTTATTATTTTATATATTTATCGAAATGTCGAAAAGATCTCGCCGGTACAACTCGGTTGGGACAACATTTGTCAACTTTGCTGCTTGGAAAGTTTCCGCGTCTGTGTTTAGTGACATACTGGTGGGGCTTCCAGTAGATTGTAAACAGCAGACTCGCTGTTATTTGATGGCGAGAACATGGAAAGACAATAAGCACGCAGGAGGGAATGGGGTTAATTAATATGGCGTGAATGTACAGCATAAGTAGGAGGTTCGAACAAGACCGTAGCACGAAGCGTAGATGTTGCAACCACATTCCTTTAACCCACTCCTATAAAAACGTTTATATTTAAGCCGCAATTTTGCATTTTTAATATTAATTTCACAGGAATAATATGATGTGTAATCATTTTTTTTAACAACAGCGTGCTTTTTTTTAAGTATTCTTTAAATATGCACTATTGGCAAGATGATTTTTTTATTCACATTGGATTGTTCTGGGCTGTTAATTGCTGATACGTTTGTCTCTCAAGTACCCTAAAAAGAAAACATTTCTAAAACGCTATTTTAAACACAGTACAATCGGACCAACTGGCAGGGATCCCCCCGTGTTCCATCTCACACTGAAACAACAAATTTGAAATTAAAATGAGTTCGGACATGAGCGCACTTAAGTTTGCAATAATTCTATTGGCTGATTTTAAAGTCCCAGCAATATGTTCATTCATCTTTTAGCTTAGTCGAGGTGGTCAGTGTTAGTACGCATATTCTCCATTTCATTTACTTATGTAAATTAACAGGCATTCAGGCTGAATTGGAGAAAGGAATGAGTCGGAGGTAGAGTGCCGTAGCTGAAAAGCAAACAAAAATACATTTTACGGGGAAAAAAAGCAGATCCGGATGAATTTCAGAACACTTGTCAAAAGGACTAACTGAACCCTTAAGACTTAACTCCGTACTAACTTTTTTTTAAACAAGGACCTCATTAAGATTTGGGAAGTATTATTGCTGGTAAATGAAGTATTGTTTTTAAATACCAGGATTTTAAAATTATGCAAAATGACATTAGTACCTGTGGAGCATTTAGATAGAAAATTACTTTCAAAACACATACTGAATTGTGTAACTAGTAATTTTACGTGCAGACTTAAAACTCGGTTCAGAATAATAAACTATTTTACAATATTTTTCAAGCTACGATTCTAACGTGGCAGGTTGTTATTTGCCGAATGCTCTAAAATGACTAGTTGAGTGGTGTTTTTGTGAGAGCGGTTGCGATTGTGTAAAATGAGTGAGCATTATTCAAAAAGTGGGACCCTGCTGCGCCAGACCTTCTGTGTGATAAGGATTAATAACACAGAATAGTTTTCCAAGCGTTTGTTTGCAATCACATCTGCTTCAATTTCACTTACAGAATTGAAATCTTTAGAGGGAGAAAAGATTGTCAATCTGATTTACAAATGGGTATAAATTAGAACAAAAACATGCTTTTTGTTTCCCTTGCACTTTGCGCGTTCCATCGTGAATTCAGAATGATTCTGATCCACCGTTTTCGGGTTCCTAGAATATAAGGGGCACCAGCAAAAAGAGAAAATAATTAAGTGTACCCCACCCAAAAAAAGAAACTGTTCTTGATGTCTGTTCCATAGCTGTGAAAGAATTTAATAAATGTTTTAGCCGCCAAGAATTAACATATCTATAGTTTTGCAAATATTTTATTTTGTTTTAAGGACCTCCCATATAATTGTGCATTATTGAATACGAAGGGATTTTTAATATAGTTAGGTCTCTTCGAACGTTGATCCCGATTTATTTCACACTGCTACAGAACTCAATACAAGACTCTGCGGTTCCCAGAGATATGTGAAGATTGAGTTCCTGGTCACAGATTTCATGTTGACCGCAGATCAATCTGAGTGGTTTACAGAGAATAACAATGAAATGAAATAATTTGGGTATAAATGCGCAAGGCTTTCTATTGGTTGAATCTTTAAATCAAATTGTAAACCTATCTGTGTCTTGGAAGCGGATTAACTAGGTTGGGGTTTAGTATATTTAAGGGCCAATTATATTTGGAGCTGCTTCTATTTGACACTAAGCGAATGTGGAAAGGAGTTAAACCAAAATCACCGATTTCAGTTCTAATGTATTCGCAATGCAAGCCCAAGTTAGACATTTCATACCTTATCGCGTTACGTTTTAAGGAATTTTGAATAATTCTATTATGCTTCCATAATGATTTCTCTTTTCTCACGTTTTGCTTTTGATCAACGCTTTGTTAATATTTCCCTAGAAAGCCTAATATCTGTTTATGGAATTTACTAATTCTGAGGTTTATTTGTACTTGAAGTCTTGCAACCGCAATGTGTAAGATTGCCTAATGTTACATATGTAGCTTTATTTGTTCGTGTTTTTGCCTCCACAGATTATCAGACTGAATATTATGGCCCTGGAAGCAATTACGATTTCTTCCCTCAAGGTCCTCCCTCATCTCAAGCTCAGACTCCGGTGGATCTGGGTTTTGTGCCCTCCTCCGGGCCTGGGGCGACCCCACTCGGCGGACTCGAGCATCCACTGCCCGGCCACCACCCGAGCAATCTTCCCGGGCCAGGCGACGGCCAGAGGTTTACCGACATGATCTCTCACTCACATGGGGACTCTCCCAGCCCAGAGCCGGGGCTAACAGGACCGTCAATGCACACGATGGCGGCGGATGTGTTCGGCCCGGGTCCCAGCCCGTCCTTCTCTCTCACGAATGGGGGATACACCAACCATTTGTCACATCCGCCTCCGGAAATGAATGAGGCAGCCGTCTGGTAACGACTTCCGACGACGGAAATTACTGAAATTGACAATGTGTCTCCCTCTCCGCGCTCCATCCCACCCCAAAGACAATTCGCTCGCTGCCCGGTCAGCAAGGACGAGGCCAGATCATCAAACAAAACTCGTCACAAAAATACTGAAATAACATTTTTTTTTAAAAAGCGAAAGCTTCAAACGAGAAGGAAATTGCAACGAGTTAGTGGAGCAACAAAGTTTTGAACGGGACGGCATTCTGAGCGGAGTTTCTAACACCCAAAAAGTACACATTTCAGAAAAGACAAAGGCGTTCGGGAGCCCTCAAGACTTCAACGCAAACTACTCTACCTACACAAAGCTGAACAACAAAAAGAAGCTCATAAATGAACTGAAAGAGTCTACTGTTTACGTATTATATTTAATTCAGGAGTTTAATGTTTTAGAAAACATTTTAGAACCTCTTGATCTGAGTTGAACAAACGGGCATCATGTAACCAAACCTTTTTATTTGTTTCCAAAAGATGTACAAAAAATTTTACTGGAGTTATGATTCACAGCTCCAGATTGTACAAAGTGATTTTTTTTGCGTATGTTTACAAAAGCGGAGAAACAAACTAGAAAGGTGCCAAATAGATAAGTCATAGCACAATTACTGTAGGTGCATTGCACCATCCACTGGAGAAAGTGTTCAGAAAGAGAGTGTTAAAAATAAACTTTCTGCTCATTTTTAGCTCTCTCATAGAAATCATTCATATTGTTAATAATGCTCATATAGATTCATACAGGATTTTATTTTTGTGTCTTACAGAAACGAAAGGTCAAATATTTAAACAATTTTACTACATGGTCAAATATGCAGTTGATAGCTGCTACTTTTTTCTTTATACAGTATAGAATTCCTCATGATATCAATTTTTGTCATAATGATAGGCCTAAGCTTCTGTGACCTCCGTTGCATATTAGACCATTCACTGTATAAATGAAAAAAACATGTTGAATAAATTTGTGACTTTTTAATAAAAAAAATTGATGTTTTAATGTCTTTAAATGTCAGTGCTCTGTTTATGAACAAGGTGTTGTGGCAGAACGAACTGGAAGTTTCTTGGTTATTTTTAGGTCTCTACCCATTTTCATTCTGAATATTATCTTATTATGAATATCCATTTTACTGAAGTAATTACCCAAAAATTATCATATAAAAACTTTACACCTTATCTCTACTTCTTTGTATTAAAATGGACGCCTACTTTTTCTAAATGCAATGTAACTTTAGTTAACCAAAATAAGCTAAAATTAAAAATACAGATAAAATAATTACCATAAAAAATTAAATACATAAAAATCGGACTTCCTCGTGGTCTAATTTTTTTTAATGAATATAATGTTAAAATTAACCGTTTCAATTCTACCCAGTTATAAAGCTCACAATGAATAAGTTAGAAGACGAATGGCAAAATTTTCAAGAAAAGCTGTTTACTGTTATTTAACTTTATCATCTGATATTTAATAATTTGCGGCCTTGTTTCTGAAGTTATGAACTAATATTTGCATAAAACAATATTTGCATGACACCAGTTTTAGCGATATGAAAATGTATCATTTCAAGAGACTAATTTAATAAGAGCTTACAGTTTCATTGCTTTAAACGGTGGAGTAGGAAGTCTTAAAATTGTGATTCATTGACCAAAGCTGGGTCTTTTATTTGTCCCTTAATTACAAGAATCTATGGTGAATGGATAACCGCAAGAGGTGTTTAGTTCCCGTGATTTTACCCGCAAAGACACAAATTCAGTGTAACGTCTAATTTTTCCTCCAACATGAATAATTGTCTTTCAAATTCTGTGTTGATTTTTAACTACTGAAGAACGATTTGATGTTCTTTCAGATAGTATCTGTAGAACGATTTGTTACATAGACACCTAAATGAGTGAGAAACTGTGATTTAAGAAATGTACAAATACTCCGAATATATCCTCAAAATATAGCATTCGTAACCCAAACCTCCAAAAATATGGGGAAAATCACATTTCTAGTTTTGATGCAGAATTAATTATCTTAGAGTTACGAACAATAGTTGAAATTGTGTTAGCGGCAATATAAGTTGCTTTAATAACATAATTAGGAAAGGATTTCGCTGGTAACTGTATAAGGGTCCGGTCGATTTCACTTTTCTGGATGGGAAATTCCATTTCTATACTTTATTGTACTCTTTCCATATACATAGATTGCAAATTGTCATTCCATCCTCTCGAATACAATCTGGGCACAAGCAAATTCCTTGGTTCTTCTTGAGAGGTTTCAAACTGATAGGACAAACAACATATATCACGTTTGCCACTATGTTATTGTTATTATTCTGTACATTTTGATGGAATGCCAAAATAATTTGAAAACCCTTCCATCTTTCCCCATAGGACCTATCATAAAGTTAATTTTATATTTTCTGAGACGACAATAAATATATGTTATTAATGTTTAAAACAATTTTATTAAACAACATAAATTGCATTTCATACTTTAACACCTGTTTAATCCAACTGGGTATATTACTTTAAAAACTGCGTTAAAATAATAAACCATAACGTTGAAAGATGCGGCAATAAATTTTCAATCATATTTATTCACCCATTATGAATATTTTAATATGGTAATATAATCATGTTATCAGAGGATTCATATATAAGACGCTTTGGTGGATAATAACGAGAGTCACTGGTACAATATTGTATGTTTCGCTCTCACTATATTCATCATATGGATATATTGAAATAATAGTGGCTAATATTTTCACTGTCATAACTCTAGCAGCTGAGCAGCAACTGAATATTAATACATTCTACTTTGTTGCTAATATGTTAAAAGCCTCAACACTTGGGAAATTTAAAGCCTTGAGACCCAGGAGATTAAAGAAATAAAGACGAAATACTTGCCGACCAATTTTATAAGAATCCTAAAGAGATTTCGCTAGCTGTATGAGAGAAATAAATATTATTTGCCATTTTAAGGGTGCGTTACTTTGATTCAGAACGTTGCTAACATTATTATCATATTTATGCAGTTCCTTGTTCATCAGATTATAGGGAAGGACATCCCCCAAAAGGTTACTGTGATAAGTGGTATCTTAAGCAAGTTGAGCGTCGTAAGAGAAATGTGAGCAGTGCGTGTGTGTCTCAGCCGGAGCCGGAAGTCGTCTCTGCAATCGGATGTGTGTCATCCAGAATAGGCTCCATTCGGACTGCAGGCAGGAGGAAGATGGCGGCCTCCATCGCACAGCAGTTGGAGGAGTTGTTAAACCCTTTGCCGACTTTTAAGGATCCGGAGGACGAGGAGGATGAAGGTATCGGGGGCCGCGGCTGAGGCTCCGGGGGGCTGCAGGGGCGGGCGGTGTGCGAGGGCCTGTTGACGGGGGTCCCGGTCCCCGGCGGCGTGGCGCCGTGTCTGGGCAGCCGGCCGCTGGAGCCCGTGTGCGCGGGGCCGCTCCGTCCCGGTTACGGCTCGTCCCCTTCTCTGGTTATAACCCAGGCTGTTTCTTCTCCAAAGCCTGCTGGAATCCCGTGGACAGGTTTTTGAATGGCCTCCCTCTGATCACGAGGGGAAATGAAACATAACTACATAGTATGAAGAGATGTCAAAATTCAGTTCTTAATAGAAAGGCGCCAAAGGAATATTTGAATAATTCAAATAGCCCTAAAATTTTCTACTGTTATATCAGAAGAAGTCAGAAAGCTGACCAACTTTTATATCCAGTTAAGCTCAATTTAAAACTGAGTTTTCTTGCTATCTGCTTCAGAGCTGTTCAGCCAATCCTAAAATCATTACATTATTTAGCATCCACTCTTGATCTTGCATTTGTAATGTTGCTGACACAAAGGACTGCAGCTGTTTGAATCTGGAGCAATGCACAAAAAACTGGAGGAACTCAGCAGATCAGGCAGCATTAGTGGACTCACAGAGACACAAGAGACTGCAGATGCTGGAATCTGGAGCAACACACAAAATACTGGAGGAACTTAGTGGGTGAGGCAGCACCCATGGAGGGAAATGGACAGTTGACGTTTCGTGTTGAGGCAGTTAAGATGAAGGGTCTCCACCAGAAACATCGACTGAACATTTCCTTCCATACATTCTGCCTGACCCATTGAGTTCCTCCAGTGCTTTATGTGTTGTGCCAGCATTTATGGACTGTCCATTTCCTTCTATAGATGCTTCCTGACCTGCTGAGCTCCTCCAGCTTTTTGTGTGTTGCTTTATAATGTTGCTGTTGGTTCCCACCCAGTGTTTATATTGCCTGGCTAGAACTGTGGAGTAATCCCACCTAAGAAAAGAACCAGATTCAAATGTGAGCAGTAAAACATATAGATGGGTTTTTAGTGTACAAAAATACATCAACTGCTGGAAACATGAAGTAAGAGAGAATGTTAGAAACATTGAACAGGCATTTAAGAAGATAGAAACGATTAATATTTTGAATTGATGATCTATCATTCACCCAACCTATCCATGCAATTGACCCGAAATGTCGACAGTTCCTTTCCTCCCACAGATGCTGCTCCACTTGCTGAATTCCTCCAGCAGATTGTTGCTCCAGATTCCAGCATCTGCAGTCTCTCATGCCTGCCCTCTCTCCCTATTTCATTTCAGTGTTTACAATAACAATATGTAATTATTTACACCTTTGACTGGTTTAATCAAATATCATGGCATTTCACGGGAGCATTATCAATCAAAAGTGGATACTAAATAATGTAATGATTCTAGGATTGGTGAACAGTTCTGAAGCAGATAGCAAGAAAACTTGCTTTTAAATTGAGCTTAACTGGATATAAAAGTTGGTCGGCTTTCTGAATTCTTCTGACATAACAGTAGAAAATTTTAGGCCTATTTGAATCACCTATTTAAATATTCCTTGGTGCCTTACCAATAAGATTTGAATTTTGACATCTCTTCATACTATATACTTCATGTTTCATTTTTCCTTGCGATCAGAGGGAGGCCATTCAGTCCATCAAGTCTATGCTAGCTCTTGGAGATCCCATTCCTTATTTTCCTGTAATCAATTGTTTCTCTCATGCCCATCATCTCCACCCTGATTTTCCATGGGTAGATCACCTATACCAGGGGTAATTTACAATAAACAATTAACCTACCAGCACATTCTTGGTATGTAGCAGGAATCCGGAGCATATGGGGGAAACCCATGAGGTCACAGGGAGAACATACAAACTGCACACAGACACCGTTCTAAGTTAAGATTGAACCTGGGTTGCTGATGCTGTCAAACATCAGCACTACCTGCTACACTGCTCTGCTGTCTGTCACCCTGCTCTGGATTTTTTTTTGCGGTGGAAACCAAAGTGGAATGACACCACATTTCAGGAAATCTCATTTTACTTTGTTCTGGCATCAAGTTGATCCTTAAATTACAGCACTAGTTTATTATCAGTGCAAAGATAAAGTATATCATAACTTTTCCTCTTCACTTCTACTCGGATATACATTGTTTACTTAAACACTGGTTATTCTACTTTTTCATTAGTTTTAGAAGGGGCTAAAAGGTTGATAGGATTGTGGGGGGAGCACTTGTGTCACTATGACTGTGCACTATTCTGTAGAGTTCACTGTTTGTCACATTGAAAGGGGGAAACAGGTAATTTAGGCACAGGAATCAGCAAAAATTACCTAATGATGTCCTATTGATGATTAAAACTAGTCTGGGCACTTCACAACTTGAGGTTGACTCCTCATTCTCCCGAGCTTACCTTCTTGAAAGAAAGCATCTACGTAAGTAGTTTGCTCCCATCATCATCTTGATAAAATTATTTTTAAAACTTTTTTTTTAAGTGTATCTTTGTACCTAAGATACTTCAACTTTATAGTAAAACAGAAAACGACAACTATGCTCAGCAAGTCTGGCAGCATATGTGGAGAAAGAGCCAGTGTTAACATTTTTGGTCCTCAAATGCTAACTCTGTTTCACTGATGCTAGCTGATCTATTGAGTATTTTTAGCATTTTCTATTTTATTTCAGATTTCTAGCTGCTTCAGTGTTCTGCTTTAACTTTGTGGCAGTCCTTAACATCCTTTCCAAAGTCTCAACGTCATTCGCCAAATGCAGAAACCAAGCTTGTACACAAATTTTAACTCAGGCCATTTTAAAGTTCTGTATATAAAAACAAAACAGTTTTTTAAAATATTCTTTTGACCTGTATATACATTCTCTTTGCTCTTGTTATAACTTCATGGCATTGGTTACTATCCTTACAGATTTATGAATTAGAATTCAGAGGTTCAGCATTTGACCAAATCATATGCATCAAACAGCACTTTTCTAAGTCAAACGTTATTTTAAGATGTCCTTTTCCCTGGGTTCAAGCTGTCATGTCAAGGACTCAAGTACAGAAATTACTTTAGACACCTTATTACAAGGCTTCAGGAGTGCTACATTGTTGGAGGTGCTAGTATTTTGAGACATGATCTCAAGAGGCCAGAGAGTTTGTGTTTGTATTTCTTGTAGTTTAGAAGAGGGGTGACCTTATTCAAATATATATGAGGGTCTTGACAGGGTAGATGTTGAGATGTTTTCACTAGTGGAGAGTCACAAACAAGGGGACGTTACCAAAACTGAGGTGTGTAGAAATTCTCTCAGAGGGTAGTAAAGGCCAGCTTATTAGATATATTTAAGGTGGAGATGGATAAATATTTGAAAGGTTAAGGAATTGGGGTTTATGGGGAGCTGGCATAGAAGAGTTGAGGCCAGCATAGGTCAGCCATGATCATATTGAATGGTGGGGCAGGCTAGAGAATATGAGAACCTTTCTCAACTCTATCATTTCCCTTTTTAACCAAAATTGATCAATCGGTCATTCATCTCATTGTTGTTTGTAGAACCTAGCTTTATAAAAACTAGCTGCTGCATAAACCCCAGGAGGGGAAAAAAAATCAGTGGGGAAGCACTTAGGTATTCATTGTATGTGAAAGAAAATATCCAACCTTTCCTTTAATAGGAATGGTTGGATATTGCTTCATTTGCACAGAATTCCAGCTTTATCAATCTTGAGGATGGGTTAATTTTGTTGTACTTTGATGTTGAAATATATCGTGGTAGAATATGCAAATGATTGTTTACGGCTAAACCCTACCAGTTGTGCAAAATTTTAGATTTATTTGACCATACAGATTTCTAATTTTATAGATGTGCAGATACATACTGTTAATTTTTTTTATTTCAGAGCTTTCCTATTTGAGTAGAAGTTCAAATTTTCTCTGTATTTCACAAAATGAAAGAATAAAAGTAACTTTCTTCTATGATGTGCCATCAAGTCCTGGGGCATCCATAGGTTTTGGAGCCAATTAATTATTTATGTTGTAATATTGGGAGACAAAGCAGAAAATTTATGTACAGCTAGGCCTCTTACAAGAGTGAGAATAACATCCAATTAAACTGTTTTGGTTGAGATTTTTAATTAGCTGAGGTGCTGAGAGAGCTTCTTGGTTTTTCTTCCAGTAATGTGATTGCATCTTCTGTGCCGAGCTGAGAGGGCATACTTGGCTTAATGTCCCACGTGAACAATGTCACCCCCCACAGTGACACTCTCCCTCAATAATTCACTAGAGAGCTAGTAGCACTTTTAAGAGAAGAATTAGATTTATCAGAGTTCTTGCGTTTTACCCCAAGTTGCCTGATTCATTGGCACTCTTTTGTATTTAGGTGATCAAACTATTTCCACATTAAATCTGAGATGAGTTAAAGGTGGAAAGTCTATTTCTGCTTGGCATTAAAGCCATGTGTTTCTGGTTGCATATTTTACAATATTTATAGTACCAGTGGATCACAGAGCTAAAAGAATTAAACTAGCTTCAATATATAATGAAAATATAGGACAGTTGGGGCTGTGCCAGCTCATAATTTTTAACTGTAATTTCCACTAATGTGATTTTCATGATGGTGGACCAAATTCTCTGGAGAGATTTGGAAGGCACTTTCAATAAGGAGATGGGAGGCACTAAAGTGCCCTTTGTGTTAACAATGATGCTGACAAAATGTGATAAATGGAATTTTTATTCTTCCATAAACAGAATATTTGATTGCAAGGTTTTGAATATTAAATTAAACCTAATCGGAACTCATTTTTCACCTGCGATGTACGTCAGTTTCTCACACTTTAATATTAAACAGCTTTCTGTTAACAGTTTTCCCTGTGTTTCTCCATCTTGATCCGTCCCTCCTTGGTGTTAGCACACTCAGCTCTTAGTGGCAAGGTGGCTCTGCCTGGTTGTATTTTGTGGTCAAGTTTTTGGACAGTGTTTCATTTAAAGTCTTGAGGGACAGTACAAGTTAGCCTTCTGAAAAATGTGGACAGCTCTTTGGTCTTGTGTTTATAGCTTTTCTGTTCAACCTTGTATGAGCGATTGGAAATCTTCACCTTTTTCTTTAATTTCTTCTCATCTTAATTTTTAAAATTATTTTGAGGATTCATGATTTTTTTCCTGGGAAGTTTTGGATTTTCAGCAAAATGATTATTTTAGTCAAGTATAGTCTACATAGTTTGTAGAAGCCAGGTGCTAATTTAATCTAACTGTTGCTGAATTCAAAGTTAAATTTCTATTTGTATTTCCATTGATTTGATGCATCTCCGCTATCACATCTGTGTACTATATGTTTTACTGGCTACTTCATATATACCTATCAATGATTATAGGAGATGCAATAATTCATCATAGTCAAGCTATTTTTGCTTTCATACATGACGCCATTTAATAGGCTTGTGATTCCCGAATATGACAGATAACCACTTGCTGTTCAGAAATTATAGATAACATTTTTAATATTAAAATTATATATTTTAGGAAGCCTTACAGGCACTGCTTGCTTACTTGCATCATTTAAATTTATTTGAATGCTGTTTCTGAACCTCAGTTCTGGCAATGTTTTCACGTTATTTTATCGTTTCTACAGTTCGCGATTGGTACATTTTGAAGTAAGCGGAGCTACTCTCAGCAACTTTATGTACCTAAACATCAGGAAACCCATTTTGCATAAACCACACCATGTCTACTATCACAATGCTAGTTGTAGCTTGACCTATTATACTTGCTGCAGCCAACCAGATCATGCCTGAGAACAGTACTTTTCCATTTGAGATTAGGCCACCAATGGCACCCGGAATGTCACAAAATTCTCAAAAGGGTACAGGAAAAAAAAAGACAGTTCTCTGATTTTATGAGTCTGTGCATGCACTGGCTGCAGCCTGAACATTGAGATGTATTGTCTTCCATCACAAACTAAATTGACAGTGAACATTTTAACATCTGTAGAAAATTGAAAGGAATTTTAATCAACATAATTGGTACATTGTCCTATTGTGTTTGTATTTGGGGTACTGTTCCAAGTATATTTTAGTAAGGTGCTAAATTAGTTATTCCCTTTTAAATTGATTGGATTCCCGTACAAACGGTATAGCAGGTATTGCTGTAGGAATCCATATTAGATCCAAACTACACCTGAAGCTTTGTGGGATGTGTTGAATATTTCAATTTCAGGCCAGCTTGGAATTTCTCCCTCATTTTTTTTCTATTGCATTGAGATCTGCATTTCTGCTGATTTTGTAAATCAGATTAGATTAGTTATTGTCGTACGCCAGGGTGCAATTAATTTCATTGCTCGTGTGAAGCTCACAGAATAGACCGTATACATGGTAACAATAAATACAACAGTAAATACATAGATGAACGCAAAAACTACAGAATGGTGAAAAGTGTAGTAGTACAAACTGATGTTGTACAAAACGAAATGCTAAGTGACAATAACAGAAGAGATGGAATTAAGAGTTCGAGAATGTGGCAGCACCACAGGGAAAGGGATGTGAAAGGGTGTGATTAGTTCAAAAGTCTGATAGCAGTGAGGATGAAGCAGATCTTGAATCTGGTTGTCCAGGCTTTCAAGTTCCTGTATCTTCTGCTGGAATTCATCCTGAATTCAAATTTCATCATCTTTGCTACCAACTTCCATCTCTGTTCTTACTTCCACATGATCCACCTCTGGATATTCCCTTCCCTTTTACTTCTTTTTCTGGGGACCTGTTAGAATCAGTGATTGCCACTAGCTACCTTCACTGTACTTCCTCCCACCTGGCTTCTTGTCCAGTCTCCATTCCATTAGTTTCTCCATCTCCATAACATTTGATCTGATGATGCTACCTTCCATTGCCAGTATTCCTTTTCCTCCAACCATGGATTCCCTTCATCTATTATGGAGGTGGAGAAACTGAGGAAATGCAATTGAGTCCTTATAGAAAGCAGTTAAAGAAGTGCTTGGAGTCAGTGATTGCTACCATATCCTCAAAACACAGAGAGAAGTGAAAGAAGGCAAAGGCATCGTCATGGGTGGATCATGTGAAAGTGAGAGCATGGTAGAAGTTGGCAGCGAAGGTGCTGAAACTTGGGTTCAGAGCAAGAATAGGATCTTCGACCATGTCCATTCCATTTCCTACACCTCCCATTCTGCCAATTCCTTGAACCAGGGTAGGGTTCCTCTTGGAGAGACAAGAGACTGCAGATGCTGGAATCAGTCCTGATGCAGGGTTTTGACCTGAAACATCGATAATTCCTTTTCCCCCCACAGATGCTGCTTGACCCACCGAGTTCCTCCAGCAGATTGTTTTTTTTTGCTTGGGATTCCTCTTGACCTCACTTTCTGCCCCACTATTCTTCACATCCAACACATCATCTTGTGATAAAGACAAATACATCTTCTTCTCCTCAGCATTCCAGAGGGAGTATTACCTGCCTGAAACTCTAGGTCACTTTTCTATCTCTATCAGTATCCACTCCTTTTTCAAAAACACCTTCCCATGTAACTATAAGAAGTGCAAAACCTACCCTTTTATCTCTTCCCTCCACACCATTCAAGACTCCAGGTGAAGCAGTGGTCCACTTGTGCTACTTTCATTTACTACACTGAATTCAATGCTCATCACATGGCCTTCCACACTTGGGGGGGATCAGATGCAGGTTGAGTGACCTTCCTGCAGACACCCACCGTTTGGTCTGTTGTCATGACCCTGAACTCCTTATCATTTTACTTCTCCTCCTTCTCGTTCCCACTCCAACCCCTCAATCCTCATCCTCCTATAGTGTTCCAGCCAAACTCAATGGAAGCTCAGAACTGCACCTCATCTTCCGACTGGGCATAGTACACCTTTCAGGACTCAGCATTGAGTCAACAATTTCAAATAAACATAATTTTTATTGAAGTTTCCCAGTGTTACTTCTTAATTCCTTTGATGTCACACGATTGTTCTGCATTTTAACTTCCCCTGAGCTTTTATTACTCTGCACTATCATCCCTTCTGCCACCCGATTGCTCTTGCCTGCTCTATCACTGACATTTCATTTTGTTCTCTCCCCCCTCCTTTCCTTCTCTGCATGTAAAACAAAAAAAGATTTTTCTCCACTTTTTCCCACTGTTAATGAAACGTCTTTGAGCTAAAATATCTTTGGAGTTTTTCCTTCCAGAGATACAATTTGACTTGCTGAGTATTTCTAGCACTTTCTGCTTTTATTTCAGACTTCTGGCATCTGTATTAATTTTTATTTGTATTTCTTTTGATTAACTGGATTGTCTGACTGTGGAGGTGAAACAAACACGCCTGCCCTGTGTATTAGAAATAGGAAATGCTGTAAGCACTCAGCAGGTCAGGCAGCATGTGTAGAGAGCAAAATAGTTTGCAGTTCAATTAAGTCTGTAATATTTTGCTTTTGTATGGTAGCCCTATAGCAAGGTATTAATGGAGAATAGAGTACAGGTAGGAAGCAACCCACCCACACTCAAAATGTCAATTTCAGCAGGGTGGCAGCAAACATAACTGTAAATTGTGCTATTAAAAGAATATTATTGAACCATTTTACACTGAAATACATGCACTTTCATGTGGTGAATTGACTGCAGCTGTTGCCATATTAACGTTAAAACTAGGTGGTTTCTTGGACTAAACTTTTCTCTTTCCTTTGCAGCAACCATTGCCAAAGTCATTGACAGATTCAATGAAGGAGATGATAACCTCATATTTGACAGTAAACTGCGGAAACAAGCATCAGCTTTGCTATGTGATACAGACAGGAGGTATGTTGGGAAGGCGACCACTCGAAAGGCATTGCAAGAAGAGGCCAGAGAGGATTCTTACTCTGATGCATCAGGTAGGAGATATTCCTTAGCATTTTCATAGTTATAGGTAATTCTAGTAAGCGTGTTCACCTGTATGCTTCATATTATCAAATGCTTAGGGAAAAATAATTGATTTTTGTTGTTATTCTCTCCATTTGCTAGCTTGAAAAGCAAACTACAAAAAGATCTTTGATCAAGCAGGATTCAGTTAAAAATATAGTAATTGTTTTCACATTTTGTTTCTGTTTTTAGTGACAATAATATGGGTTTTAAAATGCAGATTTTTATGTAATGGACTGCATTAGGATTCTACAAAAATAAATATTGTGTAATTGGTGCAGGTGTTAAATCTGTGAATTTTAAGTTTTATTTATAACGCGTAACAGGGAGTTGAACACTTGCTGAAGGAAGCAGCAGACATTTAGTTGAATTGCAATTATTGCAATATTTGTAAATATCAAAATATCAAAATTCTCAGTTAATATTACTTTAAAAGTGACTGAAATCTGTTCCTGTGAATTTATTCTTTATTAAATAACTGTTTGTCACAAGACTGTACAACTCATGACTTTGTCTTTTGGAGTTTGTCCAAATATCTTGCTTTTAGAAATACACAAAAAAAAATCAGAGAAAGTTATGAATCCCATTGAATTCCACCTTGCATACTGGGTAATTCATACTGTCAGTGTTTGCTTGAAACATTTGGTAGCAATGACTATGAATTATCTTCATGGAAGCCTCCTACATTTTGAAAATTTGCATTCACCATGTAACAATTTAACCTGGCAGCAGGGTTCCTACCAAATTGAGTCATCTGATTAATCTTATCGTTTCAGTTTGCATGGCTGATGAAGAATTAAATTGTATGAAGGCTGCCAGCTTAAGGTATTGTAGAGCAGTGGTCTCGCCTCCCAGTTTTAGCACGTCTTTAAAGCTGAAGGGAATTCCCATTAGGTTATACAGTCTAAACTTCTGAATGGAAATTCTGAATTATTTTAAATACCCTTTCAATATGTATATAAAAATGTTTCTGAGGTATATAATATTTGTTAAACAAGTAGGGAAAAGCATGAAATGTTAAAGCTGTTTAAAACTTATAATGTTTTATGTTCATAATTGTTAGATGAAGAGGAAGAAATGACCGACAATGTGGAAAGCACCGAGGATGAAGATATTGAGGAAGTGAATAACAAAGAACCTTTGTGTAAAGCAGTGAATGAAAGCAAATTTGACTTTGAAAAAATCAAAGACTTTGAGGAATTCACAGAAGGCATGGATGATTTAGGAGAAAGTGATAGTGGCGAGGAGGAAGAGGACGAAAATGATCATGATGACAGAAGTGACGAAGATATGGAGAAGGACAACACCTCAGTAATGACTTTCTCCAAGGTGAAAGTAGCCGAAGAAGTGGAGAAGGGAAAGGCGGTTAGAAACCAAATAGGTATGTTTATGAGTTCCTTTGTCATGTTGATAAAGTAGTCTTTGTGGTCTTATGTTTACACAAGGAAAATGTATTTTGCCATTTTTTTTAAAAAAAAGCATTTCTCTCTTTCTCTCCTCTACCTTTCTGTTGATTTTCACTGCTCCCACCCTACTGTATTCTTCACCTGAAATGATAGCGCAAAGTTTATTTGGGATTTTTAACATTTCATATCATTAAGTGATCAGATGATGGGAGGTTTCCTTCTGCAGGCAGGATTAATTCTACCAAGCTTCAATTAAAAATAATTTTTATTATTCATTATGCTTGAATGTGTTAATGGTGCCATGACTGTGAATTTCCTTTGCTACCCTGCTACTTTCCAGAAATATTCCATAAATTTTGTAATAATTATCCTGCTGGAATTTGGATATTTTGGTGGATATATTTTCATGGATATATAACCACAATGATTCACTGGTTTTGGGAGGATACGGGTTTCTTCCAGACATTGCATGTGTTGATCTGGGTTAGGAACTGGGTACTGGAAATGCGCATTGTGTTTTTTACTGCATCTTTAGTCGGTGATTGTGCCTGTAGGACAGGAGAGGGAAGGAAGGAATAAGGTAATAATGTCAAAGAAAATATTTAAGCATTGGAATCTGACACACAATAATATGCCTGAGTTATCGTGAGTTGTCTTGCATCCAAGTTTCAGGGGTGCATGTTTTCAGATTTTCATTCCATAAACAGAAACTTGCAGCTGATGATTATAGTGTTGATTAATAACTGCATATTTATTTTCTTCTTCCCCAACACATCCCACTGTTTGATTAAAAAAATAATATTTGTGGTTGGTATTGTACTTAAGATGAAAGTTTGCAAAAAATAGAAATATAATAGGCAATTATGATATTCAAATGGAGTCTGCCAGTAATTCCTGATGGGACAGACGGGCTTTTTTATAGTTGAGCCAATGTCCCTATTCTTCATAATTTAGTTGTCTACCACCAACAGGAGGAGAGGTCAGTGAATCCTTAACTTGCTGGAACATCTTGCACAAAGGAAGGTGATTGTGATTGTTTGAGGACAATAATGTCAATCCCAAGACGTTATTAAAGGCATTTCTTAGAGCAGTTTGCTGAGACGAACCATCTTTGGCTGGTGCATCATATGACCTTTTGTTCATTATGAGAAAATTGATAGCATTGTTCAAAGGTGATTGATAAACCCTATTCATTTGCACTCCCAACTCCTGAGAGGTGAATTTTGTCTGCACGCACATGCAATGAGGCCTGGACAACATTCGGGGTCTGACTAATGTAGTAAAAGTAACATTTGCACCACACAAATACCAGACAGTGGACAACTTCAGCAAGAGTGAACCCAACCATTTGTCCTTGATGTTCAATGACACTATCATTGCCGAATCCACCAGAAAGTATGAGGTTACCATACCTACTCATTAAACTCAATAGAAAATTGGTAGCATAGCAGTTAGCGCAACGCTATTACAGCGCCAGCGATCGGGGTTCAATTCCCGTCGCTGTCTGTAAGGAGTTTGTATGTTCTCCTGTGTCTGCATGGGATTCTCCAGGTGCTCCGTTTTCCTCCCACATTGCAAAGACGTACGGGTAGGTTAATTTGGGTTTAAAATGGGCAGCGTGGAAGGGCCTGTTACCACACTGTAAATAAATTTTTTAAAAAATTTAAAAATTAAAAAAAATTTGCCTATTCTATTGCAAATGGATTTTAAATGGTGTGATGAGATGTAATTGCCATATAAAGTTCCTTTCAGCTGGAAAATTTTAATTATTGTTGGAAATTTTTTTTTAAATGGTAGAATTTTAAACAATTTTTATTTTTCTCTTTCAATCCCATCTTCCCTTCCTTCTGATTTTTGACCATGATTTTGTACGTATTAATTATTCTGAGTTACACTTCCTAGTTTAGACTCTCACCAGAGATTCTGAGCTGTTCAGTCTGGTTGATCGAACAGATACTCGTTGATACACACTTCATCCAGGTCCAGTACCATCACTGCAGGCTGCCACACTAAAATGGATTTCAAGTTATCAAGTTCTAATGCAAATGCTGATGGAAAGTGAAGGTGTAATGGCTGCAAATTCTGAGCCATTATCAATTACTTGATATAACACTCCTGTTATTATAAATCAATTTATTATGAACAATATCACAAAAGATTTGCTGGTCTGTACAAAAAAAACTTTGTGCTTTTGTATACATCCATCAAAAACGAGATGCCATAATATTTTGCTGTGAAGCCTGAAATTTCCAAGCATAGATGAGTGCTCTCTGGGCTGGCTACAGTTATCTACATTATCACATTTAGAATAATAAAATTCAGGTTGGTAGGTACATTCACAAAAATTCTTTCCCTTCTCTACCTGTGGATATTGGATATCAGCTGAAGTAGTAATGTTGATTAGTTAATTCCTAAAAATGCAAATCTTAGGATATTTATCCACAGAACCCTGGTCTTTATGATGACCGTGGATTACGTTTAGTGATAACTTCACTTATGAAATTAAAAATAGCAAGTGACCTCTGCTGATCGGAGCGCAAACAAATCAACACACAGTTCCAAGTTTCACTTTTCAATTCAAACTGTTGTCTGCTGGACATTTGAGATACTGCATTTAGCTTGTGTGTCCTTGGGCTTAGGAAGAGATAAAATCAGACAGTGGTCACTATCCAGCAATCTCTGCTTTACAATATATGTGCATTGACATTGCTTAGCTTTGATGCCCTTGGCTACCAAAACAAACATGCTATTTCCAGACAGATGAAGAAGGCCATTTGGGCATGATACAAATGGGCTACTGGTTTCTGTGGAACCATGTCATAGCGTATGCATAGGAAGGAAAGTGGAATTGAGGAGATGAAATAAATGGGACAGAATGCAGACAGTCTTACCAGATACTGAGGTATTAATGGAAATTCAGCCCATGACTTCTGTCTGCCTTTACCTAGTAGATGAGAAATGGGATTAGGCCATTTAGCCCCTCATGCTTGGTCATTCATCCAATATGGTTATGGCTGATCGTTTGATCTTGACTCCCTTATTATCCAAAAACCTGTTGATCTCTGTCTTCAATAAACTCAGCAACTGAGCTTCCATAGGCCTTTGGGTACATAGTTCCAAAGAATTGCTATCCAATGAGAAAATATATTTCTTAGTGTGAATAAGTTACCCCTGATTCTAGACACCCTGCCAGGGCATTTGTTATCCCTGATTCTTCCCTGTCAAGTCTCATAAGAATTTTGAGTGTTTCAATGAGACCATCACTTATTCTTTTAAACTGTGGAGTATATAGACATAATCTGCTTATTCTCTCCTTTATAGTATAATTTGCCCCATTCTATCTCAGGAATCAATTTGGCAAACCTTTGTATTCTATTGCAAATATATTCTTCCTTATGTACAAGACGGGTCTCCTTGCCTAATATTCTAGTTGTTGTCTTATCAGGGTCCTATATAATTTCAGGAAAACTTTTTCACTTTTTTACTCTGATACTTTGATAATCAAGGTGAACGTACCGTTTGCCTTTCTAATTGCTTGCTGTACAGGCAGTCCCTGGGTTACATAAGGGTTCCGTTTCTGAGAATTGTCCATAAGCTGATTTCTCTGCAAGTCAGAAACTTCCATTTTCTGTAGCCTCCCATATTGTATTGCTCTGCATGCATTTGCTATATTTTTATTTCACTGAATAATCACCCTAACGCTACCCATAATTAAACTAATGTAATATATACTGTATCTGGTCATTAATGAAAACTATGAAACATTATTATTACAAGCTTGAAAAATGCTATAAAATATGTATGGGAAAATTTGCGTAAAGTCAGATTTTTGTGAGTCAGGTTATTCGTAACCTGGGGAGCCCCTGTATTTGCATATTAACCTTCAGCAAATCACTTGCAAAGAATACTTGGTCCCTCTAAGCACTAACTCTTTTTAATGCAAGATTCAGTTTTAACTACATTCTGCCCAGATTGAGAGAAGGAAGAGATGATGGTATATTAAAATCACTGAACACAACTGAATGAGTACACGTGAATGAAACTGGACTTGGTCTTGGCTGCTTTTGTTTTTATTATTAAAAAAACTAAGTAAAATTCTTCTATTGCTGTTTGCTAAGATTTAAATCTTGCTTTCACTAGTTTAGAAATATCTGGATGATTTGAAGGTCCACATAAATTCCCCAGCCTTCCACACAGACTTTGAAATTAAGTTAGTATTGCATTCTATTCACAGTTTTTTTTACATGTACTGTATCTTTCCACTGATAAATGCTGATTTTTTTTTTCTAAAAGCCATTTTCACAAAATAGTTTTTACTTCTTGGGTAATTGTAATCCGATGAGCTCTTTTGTTCTCCAACATTTTCCTGCCCCTCGTATAGAACTAACTGATGTTTGTTAGGATTCAATATTTGCTGACAGTTCTTTAATGCCTTGCCTGTTAATATACGAGCCTGGACAGTGTACTTGGGAGGATATTCTACTATAGGGTCAATTTTGCCCTTTTGAGGGAAATCAACATATTTACACCTTTTTAGAGGAGATCAAAGGATATAAGTTGGGTGTTACACCAGCTTCACCATCCGATAATAGTCTTTGGTGCAGAGCTCACTGCTGATGATTGGACTGGACTTAGTTGGAATGGGGATTTTCTTCCTGGTAACATAATTGGGTGCCTTTCTTTGTTATGCTGATACCCTCTGATTTAGCTTGAGAAACTCTGTGGAATCTGAAACGTAAGATATTTGGAAGTTTATGAGATACCTTTATAGAGGTATTTCAAATTTTAATGAGCAACATCATAATAACCCGATTGTATGTTTTAACTTGCAATTGATAGAACTACCTGATGTGTTGTACTTCAATTGCAATTGATTGCATTTCTACCAACCCAAAGCACTCCCCTACCCCAACCCAGTAATTGCTTAAATATTGACGTGACTCTGATAGTGGAAGCAACTAAAATAATTTGCCTCCTCTCTTTTAAAGCTTTGTGGGATCAACTACTTGAAGGAAGAATCCTACTACAAAAAGCTCTTGTGACCGCTAATACTCTTCCACAGCCAGATTCTATGCCTTCTTTCAAAAAGGAAGGTGGACCAGAATTTGCAACTGCTTTGAAGGACAGTAAGTTGTGTTTAATTGTTTGTTTTATGTTGTAATCATGTATTTGGCAACTTCAGGATGCAGATACCCATTATTAGTTGTGGGTATTTACTAAAGTGCTGTGGTAATTGTTTGATACTCCAACATGTTTCATAATGGAAAAAGTATATCCAGGTTGGAAAACTCTGAAATGCTAGAACATTTCTTTCCCCTATTTTATTTACCATTGATTCATGAAACATTATGTTCTTGAGTTTTGCAGCATTACATCTTTTTATCAAGTGCGAACTCTTTGATTTATCGTTTCTGATTTCTAGTTTAAAATCATACTTTATAATATTGCACCTGTTCTCCTTGTGTAACTCAAGTCATTAGCAGAGGATCCAAAATCTAAATCTATTAGCATCCAGCGGAAAACCAGCTTAAGGTGCATCAAACAGACAAAATGAAGGAAAGTGCTTTGCACTCTTAGCAAGTGATCTAGAAATTCTAAGGATATATAATTGTGGGCTGAAGGGCCCGTACTGTGCTGTACTGTTCTATATAAGAAAATCTAATTTTAAGTAGTTACAATTAAAATAGTGGCATTAATTAATTTGTATCATATGCAACAAATTTTGTAAATAAAATCTCGTAATAAAGCTTTAGTCCATCTATCAAATCAGTAGAGTAGCCAATATCATTCTGTTCTTTAAAAGGTTCATTTTATATAAATCACGTTACCTTCAGGTGATGGTAAAATAAACACATTTTTCTTTTATTTCAGACATGCAAATTTCTTTTGATTTAGCACTTCAGCCAGGGTCAACTAAAGCAAAGCAGTGCTTTTAATTTTGAGTGCTACCATATATGGGATTGGCTAAATGCAAAAATAGGACTTTAGTAATTTGGCATTTTGATTGATGTATACATTGTGTTGAATGAAGGTGATTGGAAGGGTCAAACTGCATAATAATTATTTCACCTTGTTTGCAAAATGCATGTTGTTAACTTATTTAATGAGTTACATTACAAGCTGTGGAAAGTGCCATGTTTCATTACCAGCCAGGAATGCAATATCATTACAGAGGTATTGCAGAATAAACAGTTGGTGCTCTGACTCGTCAAATTAGTCAGCTGTGTCCAATAATAAAAACAGCATGCACTGCAACTGAAGCTGTATTGTGAGGTAAACTATTGTTGTATAATTGTCAGCTTAGTGACTAAATTGCCAAATGGTGATATGAAAAACCATTTCTGTAACAATATCATTTGACGTGTTATGAACAGGCCTATTTTACACCTGGGGCCTCCTTTAATGCTTTTCTATACATCTTTGTGACTCATTCTTCAAATTGCATTTCACGACTTAAACTGGTTTCCTACTTGTATGCAATCCAAGTTTATTCAGAATGGACCTGATAAATCCAAAAATGTTTCAATCATGTGATTAGGGTTTGCAATTAAATTGGCATGAGTGCATTGCACAGTATTACTTTGGAGGAGCTTTACAAATAGAGGCACATTCAGTTGCATTTCAGAATCCAGAGATGTCTCTGACTACTGTAAATTCACCCAGAGCATTGTGTTAACAAAATTCTAGATTCACAAGCAGAAATCAAAAGGGGTTGACACTTGAATTTGAAGGAATCGTACTTTGTCTGCATTCACACTACGTGTAATATCGGAAATTGTTAATTATCCCATGATTCTGGCTGTAATTTGATTTCAGCATCTGCAAGTACAACATAGTGTATTCTGTGTACCTTTTATATAGAGGTGTGCATCAAAGGAACTTTGCTTATGCGGTTGGATGGTTGCACAAAGCTCTTCAATCTACGTGGGTTTTATTAAAATGTGAGAGAGAGCACATGGGAATTACTTTTTTAAAACATAAGCAAGCTATGGACCAAGTTATGCTAACCTTGGCACCTATGTCTGCTTGAAACCCTGGCATCTACCTGTGCTTGGAAGGACACCACCGAGTCCTCGCAAGGCTACATTTGCACAACCTCGTCCTGGAATCTATCAGCAATGGTGTTGTGTTGCAGAGTTTTATCTTACATCAGATCTCTCAGCTTTTTGAATGTCTGTTGTTTAGAGACATTTTGAAGAAACATTATAAATATTGAAGCAAATATTTTAAAAAAGTTAGAATGTTTAAATAGTTCAGTGAAAAATTGCAAATAGAAATAATTTTAATAACATGATTTTGCTTTCCCTTTTTAAAAAAAAATGTAGCTTCACTTCACTTCCTCTAAATCTGTGCTCCATAAAGTCAAAGTTGAGTTTATTGTCATATGCACAAATACATGTATGCACAGGTGCAATGAAAAGTTTAGTTGCAGCAGCATCACAGGCACACAGCATCATATAAGCAGCATTCAGAAGTAAAATTTGTGCATAATTTATCTTTTTCAAGAAAGAACACAGGAAAAAAAACAAAGTTCATTTCAGTGCAAAGAGATCGAAGTGGTCATAGTGTTGCTGAACTGTAGTGATTAGGGTTTTGCTGGTTGGTTCAAGAACCGATTAGTTGAAAGGAAGCAGCTTTTCTTGAACCTGGTGGTGTGGAACTTCAGGCTTCTGTACCTCCTGCCTGATGATAGCTGCGAAAAGATGGTATGGCCCGGATGGTGGGGATCTTTGATGATGGATGTTGCTTTCTTGAAGCAGCGGCTCCTATAGATACTACTAATGGGTGGGGAGGGATGTGCCTGTGATGTGTGGGGCTGAGTTCACTACTCTCCGCAGCTTTTTATGTTTCTGTGCATTTGAAATGCTGTACCAGACCATGATGCAACCAGTCAGGATACTTCCAACAGTACATCTGTAGAAGTTTGTTAGAGTGTTTGGTGATATACTGAACCTCCTTAACCTTCTAAGAAATTAAGATGGTTACTTTTTAAAAAAGAAATGTTATGTGAGTTTCTGCTTTCACCACACCTCCAGCCAGTGTCCAGACCCCAACCAACCTTTGGATAAAAAGGTTTTCCTCAACTCCACTCCAGCCTTTTAACCAATTGCCTCAAATTATTAACCCCTCCTGTAAAGGGAAGTAGGCTCTGTTTTTCCTCTGTCTCAACCTAGTGTAATTCTGCACACCTCAATTAAAACTCTGTTCCCAAATAAAATGAGCCCCGCCTAGGCAGTCTTGCCTTGTATGTAACATTCTAATGCCTAGGAAATATCCTGATAAACCTCCTCTGCACCTTTTTATATCTGGGCTGATAAAGGAAAATGTGCCTTTATAATCTTTCCTCGGTATTCTGTTAGGGATATATGGAGATGCACGCCAAGGACCCTGTAGATTGAAACGCTTTGCAGTATTCACCCACTTTTATTTCTGTGCATTTCCTTGCCTTTTATAAAAAGAGTTTTTTTTTATCCATGCATATAATTAAATTTAGGTGAAGGCAGCAGCTGATTATGGGCAGAACAGAAAAAGGATTTACTTTGTGAAATGGACTGAATTTGATAAACTATTATGTCTGAATCTGGTGGTGTAGATCCAAGCGTAGTCTTGGCCCATTATTCTGGATCATTCTTTAATCAAAATCAAGAGTACTAAATATAACCTTAATGAAAAGAGGTCAAATTTTGAGGAAATTGTTTGTATGATGCTGTATACAAGTTATCACAGTCAGATTCTAAATCATTTTATCACAGAAAGTGGATGTGTAAAATCTGTTATTGCCCTGCCTCCCTCCCCAAAAATATAGTTTTGCTCTTAGACCATCACTTGAATGTTTTCATCTCTCAGCTAAAAAGTAATTTAATTAAGTTGGTTCTTTAAGGCTGGTGTAGCAACCAGCTCCAGGGACACTGGTTTGATCCTGACCTTGTGCGCTGTCCTTCTGTGGAGTTTGTACATTCTCCCTATGACTCCGTGGGTTTCTGTCAAGGGCTCGGTTTTCCTCCACATTCCAAAGATGTGCTGGTAGGTCAATTGGCTACTATAAGTTCCCCACTGATGTATGGAGCTTTCTTGGGCATGTGAGAGAGAATATGTTGCAGGGCCACAGACAAGTGAGGCAGAATAGGAGCACTGGGATTGTCCTGCTGGCAAATGGCTTAGACCGAATGGACAGAATGGCTTCCTTCTTTCTCATAGTAAGTTTAAAAAAAAGTGCTCAATTTTACTGCAGTTGCCAACTGTGATTTACTACCATTATTCAATGTTATTGTTAAAATGGGGCTGAATTCTTGTGAAAGTAAAACTGGAGTTTGTTCAGCCCTGCGATCAAGGAATCCTGTTAGTTGCTGCTTGTTAATGCCTAGTTCATGCTCCCTGAAAGTGCTGCTCCAGAGACAGTATTCCAAGCCACATTTCTGATATCATCACACAGTAGCAAATTATACATACGATACAATCAGATGGTGGGGTATAGCTCACTATATTTATTAGATGTATTTTGTGTCACGATTGTCAATTGTGCATGTACAATCTCCAGTTTTTCTTGACTACTGGACTCGAGAACAATGTTTTTAATGCAGTGTCCCAAGGTATAGTTTGCATTGTAAGCAAACCATCAGTAAGTAAGCATTTGATTTCTGCTAGTGGTATGGTACTGTGATCCTTGAAAGACAATATTGACATCCCTTTTGGTGCATTTGATGATCTGAATTTGCACACTCATCAATAGGGTCCTTGATATTCTTTTCTACTATGTTTATTAACTCATAGAAAGTGTGTAAATGTTACTGACATTTAATTGAAAACTACTGAATTTGGATTCTGGTAATATATCTACATCCTTAGTGAAAGTACAATCTTTAATGGTCTTAATTTGTTCATTTAAATAGTTGTTTAATTCATGATTAATTTATAGCTGTAAAATTTATTCTTGGATTAGATTCTATCCAGATGTAGAATGTCAATGGAGGAGTATTACACGGCCATATTTTTGTACAACAGCAAAAAAAAGTCTGTGTCTTATTTCTCTTTATCTGAATTGCTTTCACACAGGATTTACTTGCTTAATCTATAGAAAAATAGTGGTTTACTGGTTAAAAATTGTTTATTTAGAAATAAAGATCATGCTTCTTTCTTTCATCAGCTCAGGCAATAATGCATAATATGGGGGAACAAGCCAGTGAATTTACACACAGACAGTGATAAGGAAAATAGCCCGATTCACTTATCTTAGTGATGTTGCTGTGAGATAAATGTTTGAACCATTAGAACTCCTTTGCTCTTCAAATAGTGTCATGTGTTTTTTATTTTGTTCTTTCTGGGTAGTTGACTGGCCCTATATGGTAAGGTGGCGGCAGATGGACTATAATGTGGGAAGAAAAATTGAGATTCATTTTGTTAAAATGCATCAATTTCTCACTATTTAGAAAATAATAAATGTTATTTAGAGGCATCTTGGTATGCTGTTTCTTTAAACACAGAGTGTTAACATCCAGGTACAGTGGACATTTAGGAAGAGTAGTGGTATTTTGGCATTCATTGGAATATGTTAATAAAGAATTATGGCTGCAATTATGTAAGGCTTAGAAGCTGCTAAACCTGTGTGGTGTTCTAGTCTCCGCATATAAACAAGAATATACTTGCCTCGGAAGTGATAGTGTCTTGATTTGGTAGACTTATTTCTAGGATGAGGTGACTCTCGTATGAGTAGAATTGGTCAATACATATTGGAGTTTAGAGGAATGAGAATTGTAGTCATTGAGATGTGCAATATTCTGAGGAGGATTGATAGGATAATTGGTGAGAAGTAGTTTCCTCCGGATGGAGTCTAGGACTTGGGAACCTTTTGAGGCTAAAAGTTTCTTTGCTTGGCAGCTTCTGACTCTTTGGAGTTTGCTACCACAGGGAGTAGTGATGTTGTTTCAGTACAATTTGGAACAAACATTGAGGTGGATAGATTTCTGGACAATAAGAGAATCCAGAGATGTGGGAATTGGGCAGGAAAGTGGACTCTACATAGGGGTTCAGGCATGATTCTGGTGAATGGTGAAGCAGGCTATAGGGCCACATCAATGGTTTTCTTTGAAAAATGACTTGGGCAGAATGGTACATCCCCAGTACTACTTAGGAACATCAGCCAACATTAGGACTTGAGTGATGCCTCAGGCAAGTGTAAGCTTCTAAGCAAAGTCTGAAACCCAGATTTTGTTTTTTGGTTCACTTTTTTGTTTCTTTGAAAGTAGTTCATTATTTGTTCAATGTCAGTGCAACAAGGTGCCACTCAAGTGACATTTTAATTTGCACCAGCGCTCAAATGAGGTCAGCCAATTGGAAGGGAAAAAAAAACTTTCTGCCTTTGGTTACATTAATTTTGTGCTAATGAGTTGTTTAGTTTGACCCTTCAGACCGAAACTATAGTTGTTTTAACAAAAAAGCTTAATTTTAAAATTGCCTGCTTTGGTTTTTGCATTTGCCAGCAAATCAGATGCTGCAATTGGGTAAGTTTTCTTTGTTTAAACTCTAAAATCAATCTGTACAAATCACCACATGTTATTATCTTCACTTAATTTACAGTTTAACATTTTTCAGTAAACCTCGCCAAGAGTTGATGCTAACATGAAATTAAGTACACTTGATTGCTCCTTTGGTACAAAATTCTTGTAATTAAAATTACAAAATTATAGCCTCTGCTTACTAATCCAGGAATTTAACTACCTTGTGTTTTGAATTCAATAAAATAATAGAAGAATATAAAGATAAGTAAAGTTTACAAAATTAGACCCAGGATTTGGCCAGTCACTCCCGTGTGCTTTCTCCACTATTCAGTGTGATCGTGGCTGATCCTTTACCTCAGCACTACTTTGCTGCACAAACCTCGTATTCCTTGATTTCCATGATATATGTAAAATTATCAATATTTGTCTTGAATAAACTGAGCAACTGAGCTTCCACAGCCATCTCTTCCCTGGATGGGTGACCCCTTACTTTGAGACTATGGCCTCCGATTCTGGATGGCTTGACCAGGGAAAACATCAACTCTTCATCAAGTCTGTCAAGCCCCTTAAGAATTTCGTACATTTCGATAAGATCAATATCAAGAAATACATTATTTCTAATTGTGTTTAGATGGGGATTTCTGTGATTGACAATGAAAAGCACAGTATTTGTCCTAGCCTGCACTCCAGCTGAATCAAAATTAAAATACTTTAGTATTCATAATACTATGCAAAAAAAAAAGGACTGACAACTGCTGGATTGACAGCACTTGGTGTGCTGAGCAATGAAAATTTAAATAGTTTGGGGAATGTTGTATGCTTAGATCAGGATTTCTGTATATTGGTGAATGGATGTTGAGGTGGAACATTGGAATCCTATGATTGGATCAGAATTGTGCTTAGATCAGGTATACATTTATACAGAGTCAACTGTAATAGGTTAATGCTCCTTCAGCAAACTTTATAAACATAATTATGGTATTTGATGATGCTGCAGAAAAAATTTTAAACCTGAATATACAACTGTTTAGAGTGGTTCTAAGAGGATTACATAGTTAAAATATGAAAATTAATCATTTTCTGGGTTTCCCATGATAGCCCATTGCTGTTTTAAAAAAAACAGTCCCCAATCTATAAGTACCTGATGGTTCTCTGGTCGCCCATTTTGGGAAATGTGTGCATGGATTTTTGATGAGTATGTTATGATCATAACCCTCCCCGACCCGCCCAAACATAGACCCTGCCTGTACTCCGTACTTGGACTCCTGTGCAAAAAAAAAAGTCTGTTTGATCATGGTACTGTATGGTATGTGAACTTGAATTTCTTTTGCATCTTTTCACACACTAAGCACATTCCAAAGCATTTTATAACCAATTAAGTACATTTTCTTTGAAGTGTATTCCTGGTTGCAATCTGTGAAGGTTTTCATTGCAAGTGAAGCCGTACCTATGATTAAGTTAGAGCCTTAAGAATAAAATTTGGGAGGATGTTTTCTTCACAATGAAAAATAAAATGTTGTAGTTTGCAAACCAGGAAAGAATTAACAAAGCAGGTGTTTTGAAATCACACTGTGTATTAAAATTTCCCAGTGGCTAATTGGGAAAAATAAACCACTCAGTGCAGCAGTTTTGATTATAATCTGGATTAGTTTTCTAATGTCATATTCAAATTGCAGCTGCTTTGGTGTTTTAAGCATATTGCATAATCTGCATCTAATTTGGAGGTTGCATGTAGATCAACATTATTACCTTTCTGATTTGGGATCTCCCTCAGTTTTGCACTTTCTATGATCTGAATATTTGCTTCTATTTATAGTTTGTTCCTTTCCTACTTTTGAAGGAGTCTCATGATGTTGTCACTTCATGATATGGGTTTTTATTTCAGCAGCAGACAAGGTGGTTATTAATAAGTTATATTCTTATTCTTTGAACCTTTGTATTGTGTCCCCTCTGGCTGGCATCCAAAGATATTCTGCCAATGAAAAGCTGCTTCCAAGAAAGATTGGAAATATCCACCTAAAATCTTTGTTATTGTGTATAGTGAGAAATTATTTTGCAGCAGGGACATGTGTCATTTGTGTACGTTGTATTTAAATTACATCTTAGTTTGTCTTATTTTGGATACTATTTTCTGTCCTTTCTGGTGATTTTTTTTTCAAATCCATGAAAATTAAATCGTACATTGCACACTCACTTGAAACGTAGTGATTATTCATCCCTCAGTTTTAGTGATTCCAAATTTGATTTATAAACAAAAATCTAACATTTTCCAGCCCTGTTCCAAAGCAGTAGGCAATAAATATCTAAGCAGAAGTGAATACTTGCATAATTTGCGATTTGAATTAGTATTTTGAATTGTAGCTGTATCGTGTAGAGCAAGTGCTGCACTAGTAGTGGTGTTCCATTTTTTTCTCATGAGAAAGGACTTCATCAATCACTCACTTGCTTCTACATGCATGAATTATTGTGAATTTTCTATATTGTAAAAGAACCAATGTTGTGTACTTCTTGGTATACGTGTAGGTAAAATTTTACAAATTACATTAATTGATTATGAGAATTGGTGATGCAGGGAGTTGGGGATAAAAGATTTCAGTCTGCTGTCTGCAACCATTTCATGGCAAGTCTTGATTCTTAATGTAGACTATTGGTTTTCAAAATGTTGTCCACAGAGAGGTTTAAAATGATTCACATACTCGTGTTTCTATCTGGGGCCAGGCATACTGCATATTTAGAGTGCAGTGTCACACATTCTGCTTTCTGTACTTTAATAGTTTTTGCGTATTATTACAATTACATGACTAATATTAAAGGAAATACCACAACAAGTGTTTTATTCTGGGTTGATGGCACTTTATTTTGTAAGTTATAATGAAAAAGCATCACTAACTCATAGTGTGATTGAAACAGTTTTAAAGGCAAAAATATCTTAAGTTAACATGAATTTCATAGAAAATGTGTTGTAACCCATTTCTAGACTCTGTTAAGTAACTGGCTGACCTCTGAGCTTTCACTCAATCATGGGGGGAAAATGAGGGGTATAATAATACATCAATTGGAAGAATAAAGCCCGATTTAGCGCGCAGAGAGAATAAGTTGTGTTTGCTCAATTTACTAGATTTCTTTTGAGGAGAATAAGATCTAGAGGTTGAATTTCAGGACAAAAGCTATCTCACAAACAAGATGGGACAGAACTTTCTGACATTCAGATTGCCCATGTTCACTTCTGACCTGCGAGATACAGTGGCATGCAAAAGTTTGGGCACCCCTGGTCAAAATTTCTGTTGCTGTGAATAGCTAAGCGAGTAAAAGATGACGATTTCCAAAAGGCATAAATTTAAAGATGACACATTTCTTTAATATTTTAGGCAAGATTACTTTTTTATTTCCATCTTTTACAGTTTCAAAATAACAAAAAAGGAAAAGGGCCCAAAGCAAAAGTTTGGGCACCCTGCATGGTCAGTACTTAGTAACAACCCCTTTGGCAAGTATCACAGCTTGTAAACGCTTTTCGCCCATTCTTCCTTGCAAAAGGCTTCTAGTTCTGTGAGGTTCTTGAGCCGTCTTGCATGCACTGCTCTTTTGAGGTCTATCCACAGATTTTCGATGATGTTTAAGTCAGGGGACTGTCAGGGCCATGGCAAAACCTTCAGCTTGTGCCTCTTGAGGTAGTCCATTGTGGATTTTGAGGTGTGTTTAGGATAGTTATCCTGTTGTAGAAGCCATCCTCTTTTCATCTTCAGCTTTTTTACAGCCGGTGTGATGTTTGCTTCCAGAATTTGCTAGTATTTAACTGAATTAATTCTTCCCTCTACCAGTGAAATGTTCCCCATGCCACTGGCTGCAACACAAGACCAAGCATGATTGATCCATCCCCGTGCTTAACAGTTGGAGAGGTGTTCTTTTCATCGGAAATCTGCACCCTTTTTTCTCCAAACTTTCCTGCATCCTGACCACAAAATTCAGCGTCAGAAGTTTGCAAAGGAACATCTAAACATCTGATGAAGTTAAAATAGAACTTTTTGGCTGCAATGAGCAAAGGTACGTTTAGAGAAAAAAGGGTGCAGATTTCTGATGAAAAGAATAGCTCTCCAACTGTTAAGCACGGGGGTGGATCGATCGTGCTTGGGCTTGTGTTGCAGCCAGTGGCACGGGGAACATTTCACTGGTAGAGGGAAGAATGCATTCAATTAAATACCAGCAAATTCTGGAAGCAAACATCACACTGTCTGTAAACAAAAAAATGCTGAAGGTGAAAAGAGGATGGCTTCTACAACAGGATAACTATCCTAAACATACCTCAAAATCCACAATGGACTACCTCAAGAGGCACAAGCTGAAGGTTTTGCCATGGCCCTCACAGTCCCCCAACCTAAAAATCATTGGAAATCTGTGGATAGACCTCAAAAGAGCAGTGCATGCAAGACGGCCCAAGAACCTCACAGAACTAGAAGCCTTTTGCAAGGAAGAATGGGCGAAAATCCCCCAAAGAAGAATTGAAAGACTCTTAGCTGGCTACAGAAAGCGTTTACAAGCTGTGATACTTGCCAAAGGGGTTGTTACTAAGTACTGACCATGCAGGGTGCCCAAACTTTTGCTTCAAGCCCTTTTTTTGTTATTTTGAAACTGTAAAAGATGGAAATAAAAAAGTAATCTTGCTTAAAATATTAAAGAAATGAGTCATCTTTAACTTTATGCCTTTTGGAAATCAGGTCATCTTTTACTCGCCTAGCTATTCACAGTAACAGAAATTTTGACCAGAGGTGCCCAAACTTCTGCACGCCACTGTATGTGCATGTACCCTAAGTTGCTGATATTGACCCCCAACATACAGAAGCATTCAAACTTACAAATCAATGAAACAATTAAATCTTTAGTTATTTAAAAATAAATTCATTTTAAACAATTATACAAAGAATAAAAATACATTCAAATAAATTCAATTGAAAAAAATGTTGATTTCTCAACAGTTTTTCTTCTCTCAGCTGTACCTCCAGATTGAAGTGAATGGACTGGCAGTTCCTGCACCTAGTGTAATGTGACAAAGGTTTAGTGAGCAAGGTCCTAGCTGGAAAATTGCAGTATGTTTGCTCTCCACTGCTGAAGTCTAGCATCTGAAATCCTTAACCAACAGCAGCTAGCAATTTGGGATTCTGGTGTTCATGGAGGAATCTTGAACTTTGCTGCACTTGTGCAGAGAAATGCTGACAGTTCAATGTAGAACAGTCTTCATTTCCCTGCAAGTTCTGATCCATGTGATTCATAAGGTCGACTCCTATTGGACAAATGGATAATATTAGGCTAAATTCGAGTGTGATAAAATAATGGACAATGAAGGCTTGCGGTGTATGGGAAGATATCAAAGTGAAAACCAGATGTTCACAGATTGCCTGTTTATGGGGCCTGATGTTTATGATTTCTGTAAATGTCATGCATAATGGTTTATTGTTCAAGATATCAAATTCTGTGGATGACATTTGATATAGCAAGTGATTCCAATCAATGTTTGATACACTAAAAAAAAGACACCTGGATTGGCTCCATTGATAGGCTGAACAAAAGCAAATGGGACTCACCCAAGGCAAATGTAAAATCACGTGATACAAAGTTCTTTTCTGCACAACACAGAATTGAACCTCGGGATCCAGATTAAAATTAGGAATGTTACTGGAAAATATAACCGCTACCAGCTTCTTTTTGGAGGAAATTAAATGAATTGTAGAGCCGAAGAATTAGTGTGACAACCAAAGTAGAAAGCCATAAGAGGAGATAGGAGGCAACAGGAATATCCCCAAAGTAAGAAATCTCACTGAAAGATTTAATTGAAGGATATTTTGTTTAAAACACTATAAAAATACTAGTGCCTCCCACTGGATTATATCATGTTTACTTTGAACTGACATGGCACTGCTTATTGCTTCAGCATCATTTCAAAACTTTCTCCTAAAAGGATAGGTTGGAAGAAAAGTATTTTGTTTTAATTTTGTCCCTTGCAATAATATTGTTGTGTGAACCATAGAACAATACAGGCCCTTCGGCCCACCATGTTGTGCCGACCTTTAAAACACATCTAAGACTATCTAACCCCTTCCTCCCACATATCCCCCTATTTTAAATTCCTCCATATGCTTATCTAACAATCTCTTGAACTTGACCAACGTATCTGCCTCCACCACCACCCCAGGCAGCGCATTCCATGCACCAACCACTCTCTGGGTGAAAAACCTCCCTCTGATATCTTCCTTGAACTTCCCACCCATTACTTTAAAGACATGCCCTCTTGTACTGAGTATTGGTGCCCTGGGAAAGAGGTGCTGGCTGTCTACTCTATCTATTCCTCTTAATATTTGTATACCTCTATTATATCTCCCCTCATCCTCCTTCTCTCCAAAGAGTAAAGCCCCAGCTCCCTTAGTCTCTCCTCATAATCCATACTCTCCAATCCAGGCAGCATCCTGCTGCCTGGATTGGAGAGTTTACCATCCTGGTATGGTAAATCTTCTCTGCACCCTTTCCAACGCTTCCACATCCTTCCTATAATGAGGCGACCTATAATGGTATTCCTATACTGGTACTTCCTATAATGGTACTTGAAAAATGAACAGTGGATAGAGTTCCTGGGTGCTGACAGTAGTTACGTATGTAATAAATAATAGTCTTAGGTATCAGCTTCCCAAAGCTCAAAAGCTTGACAGCTTGCAATGTAAAAATTGCCACATGAAACATGGCCACAGTGCTAGAACATGGACCAATACACTAAGTGCTGGAGGAACTCAGCAGGTCAGGCAGCATCTATCGAGGGAAATAAACATCAACTGTTTATTTCCTTCCATAGATGCTGCCTGACCTGCTGAGTTCCTTCAGCACTTATTGTGTATTGCTTCAGATTCCAGCATCTGCAGAATTTCTTGCATTTCTGTAGAACATAGACCAGCTGTGGATCTGTAATCCAGCATGAATCAGTGTCGTTGAGTGGGGAAAGGAATATTATGTAAAATTCAACTTGCTTGAAGAAAGATAATGATTTGTCTGTGCCTGACATGGTTTAAGTTGCTTTTCCAATCCATTTTAGTTAAATGATAACAATGTGCAAGCTCCAAAGTGGGGATATAATGAAGGGGAAGAGGAATTGATTTTAAAATTGATGGGGTAGGGAAGCAGCTATGTGTTTCTTCATGTAAAGTTCTATTGGTACACTGATTGTGAGGTTATTTTCAAATAAAGGAATCTTGCAGAGGTTGCGTCTTTCGAACCTTCCGTTCATTTGTCACCCAATGGATCTGCTTCGTATCTACAATAATTAATTAGGCTGTGCTTCTGGATAAAGTTAGGGTCATTATTTATGTATGGTGCGTGTATTCTTTGTTTTATCAATTATAAATGGATAAGATTTTCAACAATTCTAATTAAAAAGAGATGTTAAATTTCCTTGTAAATCTAACCTTTCACTTCAAAGAATGTAAGGTATTACATTTACTACAGTGTAAGGCAATATGACCTGCTGTATGTACAATGGCTTTACATTGTAGGAATAATCTACCAACTGCCTTTACAAAGTGACTGCATTACCTTGATTTTCTTCCTATTTACATTTCCTTGGGTGGCAAATTGCATGCCATCTTGCCACATTCACTGCTATACTCCAAAGTCTACCTCCTTGGAGCACGTGCTCCAAAATATTTAATTTTTATTTAGTATTAAGAGGGTCAAAGTTCAAACTTTGAAAATTACTATTCTAAATCTAAATATTAGTATGGATCAGTGGTGCAAACACTCCTCTGAGATATGGGTATTAATCTAGCCAAGTGCACTGATAATGTAGAACTTTCGCATTACAGCACTGGAGCAGTCTTTATTAGATTAGATGTCAAGTTGAGATTCTGTCTATCTTCCTGTTCAGGCAGGTTTTACTGTGCACTGTAGCAAGTTTCCCCCAATGACCTACCCAATATGTAATTTTCATCCAATCTAATTCAAGTAGGTCATCTGGTCGCCAAACTTGTGAAGCAAAGTTTTGTTCATGGCTGTCTAGTTTCCTCTCCTTGTTTTATCAAGGCTGTAGTTGATAAATGCTGTTACTGTATTTTCCACTTAATTTACCTTCCTTGCCTTCTTTCTCCCCCATGTCCTCCCTTTGTTCCACATCTTCATCCCACAGGCATCTTCATTCATTGATATCATTCCTCATTCGTCAGATTCCTTTAGTTGAAATGTGGCTACATTTTGCCGTGTCCAGTCCATTTGTAATGGAATTGTGAATCATTTACATAAGACATAAGAGAAGGTAGCAGGACTTGGCCATTTAGCCCTCTGAGACCGCTCCACCATGCATCAACATGATGACTGATCTATCTTATCAACATTTTCCTGCACTATTACCATGAGCCTTGATATCCTTAACATCAAGGAATCTATCAATCTGTTTTAAATCAACTCAGTGATTGACCCTCCACGGCCCTCTGGAATAGAGAATTCCAAAAATTCACTATCCTCTACATGAACAAATTTCTCTTTATCTCGGTCCTTAACTGGTCTAACCCTTATTCCGAGGCAATAGCCCCAAGTTCTGGACTCCGGCCAGGAGAGACATTCTCTCCTCGTCGAGCCTTATAAGAATTTTGTAAGTTTTGATGAAATCTTCACTCATTCTTCTGAACTCCATGGAATACAGGCCTAGTCAACTTAACTGCTCCTCAAACAGTAAACTCACTATAACTGGAAATGGTCCAGTGGGTCCTCATTGCACTCTTCTGGTAAACATGTTTTACTTTTGGTAAAGAGACCAGAATTATACATATTCTTTCCTAAGCCCTCTATAATTGCAATAAGACATCTTTGCTCCTGTACTCAAATATTGTTTCATAATAAAGGCCAACATACCACTTCCCTGCCTAAATGCTTGTTACACCCTTAAGTTGACTTTCATCGACTTGTGTGCAAGGACACCTATATCCCTTTGAGCATCAACATTACTCAGTGTCTCACTGTTTCAAAAAAAAAGACTTTTCTGTTTTATGTACCAGAGTTAGAACTTCACAACTTTTCACATGTGATTGCACTTGCTCATTCAGCCTTCTGTTTTCCCTTAAAGCTTCTAAACATGCTTGTCATTTTTCGCAATCCCACCTGGTTTTGTATAACAGCAAACTTGGAAGTATTTTCATTTTGGTCTCCTCAGCCAAATCATTGCCGTAGATACCAATCCCTGCAGTATTCCAAGGCTGGCATAGTGATGCAGTAGGCAGTGCTGCTGCCTCACAGCTCCAGTAACCTGGGGTTTTGATCCTGACCTTTGGTAATGTGTGTGAGTTTGTATGTTCTCCCTATGACTGGGTGAGTATCCCCCCAGTCGCTTTGATTTCCTCCCACCATACCAAAAAGGTGCTTGTTGTGAAGTTAATTGCTGTAAAATATCACTAGTGTAGGTGGGTGGTAGTAGAATCAGCAAGGAGTTGATGGGTATCTGAGGACAATAGGTTGCAGGGAAGTACGTGAGGAATGGGATTGTTCTTTGAGCCAGCATAGACTTGATAGGCTGAATGACCTCCTATGTCATAAGGAAAACAAAGAAAAATACACGAGAAATGCCCCACTAACCACAGCCTGCATGCCTGAGAAAGGTCCATGTATTCCTACTCTTTCATGTAGATAATCAATTCTCAGTCTAAGTCAGTATAGTACCTCAGTTCTGTAAGCTCTGACCTTGTTGACCAACTTGTGTGTGGAACTTATCAAAAATATTTTGAAAATTCAAACACCCACATCTACGAGTTTTCCCTTGCCTGTTCTACCAGTTACGTCCTCCAAAATTTTCCTTTCATAAATCCATGATAACTCTGCTCAATCCTGTTATTCTTTTCATTTTGACCTGTTGCATGCCCTGAATTTTGTCAATTTTATTTTTCAGGTTTTTCCAAAGATATAGTTTTTAAGATAGGTTTAATCAACCTTTGAAGCTTTCATCCCTGATCTGTTCTTGGACTTCAAATAAAGTTACCAAATTGCTTAGGTTGGTAATGCTGCCTCAAAAAAAAATTTGGTGACAGACTGTGTTTGTGCATCAACAGCTCTTAATTTTGTATGGAAAAAGTTCTATTCAGATTAAGGTTTCAAGGTTTGATGACAGTTTCTGCACCTACAAAATTCTTACAGAAGTTGGCAGTTCTGGCTGGTACACAAATTAAAGCTTCAATGTTGGGCATTTCCTCTCCTATAATCTTGCCATTGCAATCTTTCTTACTGCTCTCTTAACACTGGTTACTGCAGCTCCTGACTTTCCTCTTCTAAACTCTCAATATGATTTGTAGGATTTTGTCTGTAACTGTAACACTTCATTCTGCATTCACAAGATCACAAGACAAGGGAGCAGAAGCAGGCCATTCGGCCCATCGAGTCTGCTCCAAGGAAAGGGAAATAGAAATGAGAAATGGGGAATGGGGGAAGAAAAAAAAACTATTCTAATCCCAATTTCCAGCCTTATCCCCATATCCCTTGATATCCTGATTATTTAGATATCTATCTATCTCCTCCTTGAACGCCCCCACTGATCTGGCCTCCACTGCTGTACGTGGCAAGGAGTTCCACAAATTCACCACCCTCTGGCTAAAGAAATTTTTCCTCATCTCTGTTTTGAAACTGTACCCTCTAATTCTAAGATTGTGCCCTCTGGTCCTGGACTCACCCACCAAGGGAAACAGCCTAGCCACATTTACTCTGTCCTTTCCTATCAATATTTTAAATGTCGCTATGAGGTCCCCTCTCATTCTTCTGTACTCCAGCGAGTACAGTCCAAGAGCTGACAAACGCTCCTCATACGTAAGCCCTTTCATTCCTGGAATCATCCTCGTAAATCTCCTCTGAACCCTGTTATTGTTTTCCCTTGTACTACCTCAATGCACCATTGTAATGAAATGATCTGTATGGATGGCATGCAAAACAAAGCTTTTCATTGTACCTCGGTACATGTAACCAATTCCAATTCCTGAATCCTCACTGTCAGCAACAGTATCTACTTGCACTCTCCTGGGCCAACCTAGATCAGTTTGTTGAGAAACCCCCATGGGAGCAGAGTATTTTACATTTAGTATTGTGCAGTGAGGAAAGGTTAATTAATAATCTGGTAGCTTGGGGGGCCTTTAGGGAAGAGTGACCATAATAACATTTTACGTTAAGACTGAAAGTGAATTAGTTCAATCTGAAACTAAGGTTTTAAATCTAAACAAAGCAATTAACAAAGATATGAGTATTGGCTGGTTATGATAGATTTGGAAACTACTTTAACAGGTAAGGTGGTAAAGATTGACTAATTCTTGAAGAATTAATACATATTTAATAATAAATGTATTCTTTTTAAGGCAGGTGAACTGGAGGTTTGGTAACATTTAAGAATGTAGTGAAAAACAAGGATTTGATAAAAATGAAATAAATACTTTGTGTCCATCTTCACGGAAGAAATCCCAGCATACCAACTGGAAATAATGGAGAACAAGAAGTATAGAGTGAATGTGTTTTTTTTAAAAAAAAACAAAAGAAAGTATTATTAAAGTAGTTTCGGACAAATTAATGGGACCAAAAGCCAACAAATCTCTTGGACCTAATGATCCACTTCCCATGGCTTTGAAGAGCTGACTATGGAGACAATGAAGCATTGGTTTTCTTCTTTCAAGATTCCATGGTCTTTAGCATAGTCCCCTTAAGATGGGAAGCAAATGTGCTGGGCCTTCAGCTGTTCACAATCTACACCACTGATTTGAATGAGGAGCAGAAGTGTTATACATCCAAGTATGCTGCTGGTACAAAGCTGGGTGGAAGTGCGGGTTGTGAGGAGGGTGCAGAAAGGCTTCAGGAGGACATAGACTAAGTGAATAGGTGAGAATATGGTAGATGGAATATAAAGTGGAAAATGAGTGTTTATCCATTTTGCTGGAAAGAATAGAAAAGGAAAGTACTTTTTAAATGGTAAGAGATCAAAGTTTTAGTTTTTAGAGGGGTAGGGTGTCCTTGTACATAGTCATAGGGAGATACAGGATGGAAAGGGGCCTTTGTCCCACTGAGTCCATGCTGACCATCTACCATCCATTTACACTAATGCCACACTAATCCCTTTTTTCCCCCACATTCTCATTAACAGATCCCAGATTCTACCACATCACACCAGGGGTAATTTGCAGTGGGCAATTAACTTGTCAACCTGCACGTCCTTGGAGGTGGGAGGAAACTGGAGCACGTGGGGGAAACGCTGAAAGTTGACATGCAGGTATAGAAAGCAATTAGGAGAGTAATCAGTATGTAGCCCTTTAATGCAAGAAGTTTTGAGTATAGGACTAAAGTTGTCATGTTCCAATTATATACTGCTCAGTTGAGACTGCATGTGGAATATTGTGTACAGGTCTGGTTTCCCTGTTTTACGGAAGGATGTCACTGTGATAAAGAGAGTGCAGTGAAGTTAATCAGGTCGATGCAGAGTGTAGTTTTTCATATGAGGTGAAGTTAGAGAATTTGGACTTTGAGCATTGTTTAGAAGAATAATACAGGGTAACTGTAGGAATGATGATTCCTCTGACCTGGTGTATCCAAAAGCAGGGATTATGGTCTCAAAGTAAGGGATTGGTAATCCAGAACTGAGATGAGAAGAATTTCTTCACGTAGAGTAGGGAATCTTCAGAATTCTCTATCCAAGTGGGTTATGGAGGCTTACTTGATGAGTATATTCAGAGCAGTGATAGATTTTGGGGGACATAAGGATACGTGGTTAATATAGGAAAGTCACGCTGAAGTAAAATAGAATGACAGAGCAGGCACCAAGGAGTGGAATGGACTACTTCTGTTTTTGCTTCATGTTCATATGCTCCTATGTATGGAAAAAAAAGTGCAGGCGTACTGTATATAATGAGCTCTTGACAAGGACCAAATAAAAGAGGAATGTTAAGTGTATTCAGACTCTTTATGATGTTTGCATTGCATGATGTCGAAGACATAAATGATGTTCCAAAACCCCTCTATTTTGCTTTGCGACTGTTATCGGAAATAATACAAAGAGTATTACAGAAATGAACAAGTAAGAAATTAAAAGTTACTGCTAATTTTCCTGAACATTTTCATCAATGTATACCCATTGGTTAGCAAACTAATTGTCTTTAATCTTTTAAAATCAAAATTCAGAATATGTTACATAAATATTAATCTAAGCCTATATTTTGTGCATATATAATGTGTAGTATCTGTATTTGTAAGCTTTACTGCTTATAACAGCTCATTTAAATGGTTGATTACCTGCTAATAAAGGATTTTTGCTGACTATATATTGGCATTCAAATTAAGTTTGATAAGGTATTAAACACGTGTAAGGTTGGGCTGAATTAATACTTTCAACTCTTCTGTCAGTCAGATTGAACAGTCTAAATTCATCAGAGCTTCTTTCTGTCAAAATTATAATTCTGTAGGGTATTACAGGATAAACTGAAAAGTAGCACTAGTGGGTTTTAAGATTATGGAATAATGCTAATTCAGCAGCAGAGCAGTTCATATGTTATTCTTTGTTAAGGAACTTTGCAGAACCTTAATGTTGAAGCTTATTGTCATTCCGTGTTGATAATCTTCGACTGGTTTAATAATTTTTCCTCATGCCTGGATAGTCTGCAAGTTGCACAATAATCACTCAGGCAGCTTTGTAATCAATGCCCACAGTAATAGGATTCCTCTGGCCACTGGCAATTAATAAATTTGTGTCTTTTTAAAACACTAGCAAGTTGGCCTGAAATACGAGTGACTAGCTTCTCATTTGCATATTTATTGCAGTGGAAAAATTCACAAGGAATGATTGATGTGGAGCCTGCCTTTTGAATTCCAAACAGCACATTATTATGAAATGAAAAATGCTGGTGTACAGTTGATTAAAGTTGAAGACGGCAGGATCGGTGTTTTTTAGATTGTAGGAGAATTAAAGGCATACTTTAATGGATGTTGACAAGAAATGAACTAACAAAAGCAAAGCAAAGGATTTGGTTGAAAAGATTTAATCAAATGTATTCTTGGGATTAATTGCAGGGGACGACTAGAGAAAGCAGCAGGCTTGTGGATTTGAATGAAAACCATTGTTCTCGGGTCACAGATGTGGGTTTCCTGTCATATTGAGCGATAGACTTGCTATCCTAAGAGTGATGGTGGACGAAGCACTTTTTTTTTTTGAAAGTCATTCCTCCTCTGCTTAATAAGTAACACTCATTATTTTCATAACTAGAAAGAATTTGAAACTGATCCAAAAAGGCTAGGATATATGAAAGGCATTACCCAAATATTTTGGTTTTTTTCCCCCTCAGCCAAATTCACTATATCTATTTCATTTTTGAGACGTGGACATCACACGAAATGCCAGCATTAATTGCCTATCCCCAATTGCCCTGGAAGAGTTTGTGATGAGCTGCCTTCTTCGTTCACTACAGTCCGTGTGATGAAGGTACTCAGAGTGCTGTGGTAGGGTATTCCAGGACTTTGACCTAATGGCAATGAAGGAAGCCTGAGGATTCCAATCAGGATAATGTGTGCCTAGAAGGAGAACTTTCTGGTTGTAGAGGATGTGGGTATGAGAGTTGCTGTCAGAACTTCAGGGCATCATTAGCGTATACCTTGTAGGTATTGTACGTTGAAGCAGGGAAGGGAGTGAGTTTTGGATGAGGTCCCAAACAAGGGGAGAGCTTTGACCTGGCTGAATCATACCTGACTCCCTGATGCAAGTCCTGACAAGGCTCTGACGTGACCCTGAACCACCACACCACACTTCTCTCCCCCACAACCCACCTACCACGAGCCCTTTCTTCCTTCTACCCTTTGTAACTATCTCACTTCCCAGATTTAGTTGCAAATTCCTACGTGCTCCTGCTGTGGATTAGCAAACAAAGAAAATTGTGTAAGGGCTATTCAGTAGTATCAAAACTTTAAGCTTGGGGTGCAAATTTATTTTTCTGCAATGTACTCATGATCGAAAGAGTCATTGTGACAGTGCTTTAGCCTGACTGCCCTGGAGCAAGTGAATTTCTCTGTGTTTTATTTTGGAATGAATCAAATTGGCAGAAGACTGACTTCTTTCATACATGCGCAGCAGATGGATCAGTGAAGATGTGGTCTTGCCACCCCTTGACATGCAGGTGCACCAGCCAAGGGAGTGAGCTCAGGGAGGAGATGGAGACAAATGATTTCTCTGCTCTTGTAGGTTTTCATCCCACCAGACTTAATGTCGAGATCCTGGATCTTTCTGTTGGGTGGATGTTCCAGTTTTGGAATGTTTCATAGTTGTTAGTGGTGAGAGCTCTTTCTTGTTGTGGTGTTAATATAATTCTAGGGCTTGCTTAGGACATTTCAAAGAATAGTAAAAAGGAAACCACATTGGTCTGGAGTCACACACAAGATAAAACTGATAAGGATGGCCCTTAAATGACTTCACTCAAAGACATTAGTGAACTGGGTGGATTATTCTGATGTTCCAGTAGTTTCATGGGCTCCATTACTATACTATTTATATATTCCAGAATTATTTATTTAAATTAATTTAAATCATTTTGCTGCTGTGGTGAGATTTAAGATTGTGTCTCTGGATCATTAGTTCAGGCCTTTGGGTTACTCGTCCAGTAACTGTGCTCTCTTGCATTAACTCTTTGTGAAATGCTAATGATAACTTATAATTACAAAAAAAAATTGTTTTCAATGACAAAATTTATTGTCTGTCAATTAATGCTACATTTTTTTTTTCCATCTTGCATTCAGCAGTAGAAATGTAATGTATTTTTGCAGGTACACAATAGAAAATATTGTGTACCTGCAAAAATATTTTGAAGGTTGCAAGAAATGACCTCAAATAGTTAATCAAAGGTGTCAGATAACGTTGACCTCAATTGAAAGAAAATTAACAATTGCCACACTGAATAAACAAGGTATTTATCATGCATGCTTTAAATTTGTAAGTATACGCTACTTTTAGCTTTTTTTTCCATAAGCTTCAATTAAATATTTTCTGTATTAGCGTACTACAAATTATTGGTCATGAAACCGCATAATACCCAGAGGACCAAAATTTTAAGTTTCATTTAAAGAAAAGAAATCCTCTAGCCCTTAAAGGTTCAAAAATGATTAGTTATATATTGAATGTTTATGGGCTGTGTGTTCTCAATTTGCCATTTATTTGCCGTTCTGATATCCAAAAATTAAAGCCTGTTGTCATTGCTCTGTGAGCTTGTTGCTTCTTGTAGCTACGTTCCTCTACTCCACCCCCCCCAAACAAAAACATAAACATAATTCAATTTGGCATGGGAGTAAATAAATATGGAAATTTTTGAAATATATTAACAACCAGTAAAATAGCAAATTTTTCAGAATACTTAAGTTGACATTTGGTAAACTTAAGAAACAGATCATGCAATGACACAGGGTGAACCAGTTGCCCAAGGCAGGCAGATTTAGAGTGCAGTAAGTGGCAATCAATTTCTATATGAAACTAGAATGCAAGAAATCATCAATAAAATAGATATGTAGCCATTTCTAGTTCCTGCTCTCTATTTCCCCAATCTGTCTTCTCTTCTTTAACTCCCCTCTGCTAACCCTTGGTATACATTGGGATTGTCACTTAAATTGATTGTATGCATACATTCATTAATGTATGGAAAATTGAAGGGAGAGAGCACTTTCTAATTTCTGTTCATTTTAATGCTGCCTGCTCATCGTACTATTTGTGTCCCAAGATTCAGCACCACAGAAAAGGCAGCAAAGAAGTGCAACAGTCCTATGCTGGAAAAATTGAGTACTTTACTGGTTCTACAGAAGAAAATAGTCTGCGGCAAGCCCTGGGCTACATTTCTTCTGTTTGATATACTGTAGTAGCTGCTGTGTAATGCACAAAACGTGTACTCTTATTAGCAAATAATTTGCATGTGCAGATACAGCAAAGTTTGAGCAAATATAGCCTTCCCATAAGTTTATTTTTAAAGTAGCAGCAGAAATGAGAGCAACAGTACTGCCAATGCTGGAAATACTCTCCAGGTCAGGGAGCTTCAGTGGGGAGAGAAACCAAGTTGAACAGTAAATATTCAATGGGTTTCCTCAGGTTGAGAAATTCTGCTAGAATACTCCATGTTTTTTTTTGTTATTTGTTAAAAAGATATGGATGTCACTGACAATGTTAGCATTTATCATCCACCTTTTAATTGCTCCTGAACTGAGGAGGCAGTTAAGAGTTAATACCATTGGTAGGCCTGGAGTCACATTTCAGCCATAGGGGCTAAGGATGGAAGGTTTCTTTGACTGTTGAACATTATTGATCTAGATGGGTTTTTATGACAATGGTTACTGTTACTGTGACTATTTTTTTAAATTCCATTTTTATTTAAGACAAAAACTTAAGTTCCCACCCTGTTATGACAGGATTTGAACTCGTGCCCCTGGGTCAGTGGTTGCTAATCCAGTAATCCTTCGTATCAAATGGCTGATTTTTGCTTTAATTATACTATACTAGTAAATTTAAACTTTACTGGTATAGTATAATTAAAGTTCCTTTCCTGTCTTGCTTATTTAGTCTTAAGTCTTTTTCTCAACTCTTCTCTTTCAAATTCACCACCCTCACTTTCTAAAATACAATGTCTGTTTTCTATTGATGTAGCATGAATTATGTCATGGTGGTTCGTGTTTATATATAAAAAAAAATCTAGAAAATAAACTTTCACCACTTTACGGGGCTAGCTTCAACCTTTTGGTACACAAGATCGTACAGTTTTTGTGTTCAATCTGTGCCTGCAATGCAGGACCTAACGTAGATGACCTGATAATTTCTCTACTACTTATTTAGAAGACTTCAACTTCACATCAGTTTATTGTTATGTGACTGGTTTTAAGGCTGATTTCCATTTCAGACTGGCAAGGCCAATTTTGGGTCAAGTCTTTAAATAGGTCTTCGAGCAAAAATATATTCATAAGCTGGAACTTAATGACATACTAATTCCATATTTTCCCCACAGATAGAAAGGTTTATCTCTGAAGTGACTAAAATGTTAAATTAATGCGGATAAAGTCAAATGTGTAAGCTTCATGTTTGCTTTTCTCCTTAGGCTGTAAAGCATTGAAGGCACTCCTGAGGTCACTAGTTGTGCTTCAGGATGAACTGCTTTTCCAGCACCCAGACACACAACACTTTGTCAGTGGCAGGAAGCCAGAGCCAGATAGGTAAGCCTGGCGATGAAACATAAGCAAGATGATAATGGGATATTTCACTCACTTCCAAAGTGCTGCCAATACTATATTCAGTCTAATTGCAGTGGATGTTGAGCAGGTGTTTGTGAAGCTATTGGGAGTTACAGCCGACAAGATTGTGTTGGCAGTCCAAGAACAGTCCCAGTGGACGTGAATTTCCAGCCTTTATTTGGCTGTCAAAATGAATGTTAGTGATTTCAAGCTCAAAGATTTATACGACACTTAGGAAGAGTTTTGTGGATGCCAAATCTTTAGTTGTTTTAAGTGTTCTCCTCCACGTGCAGTACATCTTCCCAGTAATTCACAGCTGTCTCTTTTTAAATTGAACTTTTGCTCTTATATAAATATTAGTTGATGTTCTAATCATTTCCTCTTTCTGTCCTTCAAACAGATAGTACCTGACAGTGACCAAAATTGCTTATTTTTTTAAGGAAACAGTCACAGAATCGTACAGCATAGAAACAGGCCCTTCAGCTCACTACCTTCACGCTGACCTTTTTACCCACCTACACTAATCTCATTTGCCTGCACTAGGTCCATATCCTTCTATGCCTTGCCTATTTGAATGCCTGTCTGAATGGGTGGATGTTGAATAGGTGTTTGTGAAGCAACTGGGAGTTATAACTGACAAAAAAAATCCACAAATTTGGTAACAGTTATGTATATTCGTTTTTGTAAATGCAAATTTTGAATCTCCTAGATGAGTCAAGTTTCCTTTTACCCTGTCAATCCTAGAACTATAAAATAAAAATGACAAACACTTCAAATAGAAGCAAGAAAATGTCCCTTCACTTTCATTTTAAAACCACATTCAAGAGGATTATATTGTCAGAACTTCATTAATGATAGTGAAGAGCAACATTTTGGTAGTGTTAAGACATTGCCAAGAAGTAACCAACTTAAGGTTTTGTGTTGAACATCATGCGTGTGCAAGTAAAAGAGAATCGACCTCTACAAGATACTCCTTTGTTTCCAGTGATGAGATTCCCAGCGATGATGAAATAGAGAGAATGCAGGAGAGAAAACAACCACTGAAAAGGAAGCTGGAAATGGATGAGTACCCGAACTTCATGGCCAAGCGGTTTGCTGACTTCAAAACCTATCGGAACAGCACATTGCAGAAATGGCATGATAAGACAAAATTAGCCTCGGGAAAAATGGGCAAGGTGAGTTGATCTTGTCTTGCTGCATTGATTTAAATATTTCCTGAAAGCAAGAGGTTAGTTTGTCTAAAGGGACTGTTTTCACAGATATAATTCCAGCGCAAGGGAGCTTGTTATTTGCATGCTTACTGACAGCTTTGCTATGCAATTGCAACAGAAATTAATACATAGATGAGGGCCTTAGTTGTGATTTGCTTTATATTTGATATTGAAATATATTCTGTTAAACATTTTCAATTCTGTAAAATAGTTAAGTACTTGTACAAAATATCAATAAACCAAATATGAGTTAAGCCAGCAACAATTTTCCTTTGTCTGTCGTAGCAATGGTTATATTGGATGATGCTGGGTTAAGTATATCCGCATTTGTCTTTGATCAAACACAGTTAAATCATCCATAATAAGAGAGGACAACTTATTAGATAATTGAGAATATTCACAAACAGATACACTTTTAAAATTTTGATTTGCCTATGGTTATTGCCTAATACAGGCACAATCTGTGTTTTCCCTTCAAAACGTTTTGCTCTGACAATTCTTGACAACCTAACTCCTGATCTCCCAGGGGGCGAAACTAAGTACAAGAGCTACGTGGTAACTATTTCCACTGGATCAAGATCCCGGACTACAAAATATCAACCAGAGACCAAATTTCACTTTTGCTGGTTATTTGAAATTATTCTCTGACTCCTGCAAGAATTGTGGTAACTGATGGTATTGTGCTTGACTGAAGTTTTGTGGGTGATTTATTGTTACTGGATTGGAAGGCCATATAACATTTGTATTGGAAAACAAGTATTTTATTTGTATGTCCCCATATCTTCCATTAATGGACTCTTTTTTTAAAGACAATGCAGTTTGGAAAAGCTCTCAAACCATTAGAATGTTTTTAAATAGAATGTTACTCTTACTGTATTGGTATCTTTATTCCAGGGTTTCAGTGCTTTTGAGCGTCCAATCGTGACTCAGATTGAGCAGATTATGATGGATAAAGAGAGGTTATTGCGACGGACACAGACCAAACGATCCTTGTATAGTATTCTTGGAAAGGTGGAAAAAGATTCTCAGCAAATTCCGGAGTCTGTGCCTGGAGAGATGGTATGTCAACATGGAAGTAGAGCTCTGAACCTACATTCTGAGAGGACTGCTTTGTTTTTATTTCAATAAAAAAAATAATTTTCCAGGTTGGGTAATGGCATTAAGTGGCTAAGCATTCCTAGGAACTAAAACAACAATAGAAGCTAGAAATAGGCCAGGATGACTGACATCAGTGGAGAAAAGAAGGTAGTGAATGCTTCAAATTCATACTTGCCTTCTAAACCAATGAACTGGTTAAAGATAAATGCCACCTACTGCCTATTCACAGCACAATTGATTTGCGTTGTGTTTCCAGCCACTTTTTTTGTTCGTAATTTGCAATGTTTTGCTTTTATTAAGTAGTTCCCAGATTCAGTCGCAGCCTGAGCTAAGTTTACTGATCTCAGCTGGCATTAAGGCAGGAGCACTGTGGTTTGTCTCCTTGCTCCAGGCTATGGAGAAAAAGAACCAGTTAGGATTCCTACTGCTGATCGTTATCCATTGACACCTGCTGGGAAGTGTAAGTCATAGTGTGGGCAGGTTTGGACATGACTGTATTGCATCAACCTCCCACAGTCACAAACCCTGCCAGCACTTGCTGTTTAGGGGCTGTATGATGAATGCCCACTTGAGTGCGGTATCAAGGAGTAATCATATCACATAATCTTGGAGGCATTAACACCTTCTTCAGAAATTTAAAATATCCCCAATTTTTTTTTGAGTGGCATACGTATAACAGAAATAAAAGCAGAAGATTCTGGGAACTCTCAGCAGGTCAGGCAACATCTGTGGAGCTGAGAATCGGAGTTAACGTTTCAGGTCAATGACCTCTCATCAGACTTGTGCATGTGGATGTTTAGGGTTCCAAAATAGGAAATTTAAAACAATTGTTGCATCACTGAACTTAAATTCTTTGTAACATTGTGAATTTTTTTTTGGTCTGGTATGGCTTCTCTGTTTTAATAACTGACTTACCTGACGAATGAATTGAAGTCCAGAATATGTGCTTGCTTTCTGAAATGGGAGGTTAATTGCACTTTTAGATTTGAAATCTATCTTATATAATTGAATCAGAAGATTAAAGAAAAGCTATTGTTGACAATTTAAAATCGGGGAATATTTTTAAACACACAAATCCTAGTATGCTACCAGATATCTCGAGTTTAAAACAAATCACAGTGGCCTGCAAACTCAGTAGATAAAAAGCATTATGTGATATGGCAGTGAGCCATCAGACTATTGAAGGGCTCAATCTGGATCCGCAGTCTGTGTGTGTTAAAGAATCTGAGCCAGGGTTCCATACTATAACTGGTCTTGCTTATCGCTCTGGAAAGGGGAACTTTGAACACGAGATTGGATGGGCTAATCTGTGGCGCCACCTGGGGATAAATAGCCTGCCAAAACTTCCTTGCCACCGGTGAGAAGTGTCTGTTGCTTAGAATCAGGCTAGAGAAAAAGTAGAACAGAATGAGTACAAAAACTTCCGAGGGATTGGGATGAAACAATTACAATGTTTAAAGGGCATATGGGCAGATACAATTACAACATTTGAAAGGTATTTGGACAGGTAATTTGATAGGAAAGGCATAGAAGGATATGGGCCCAAGGCAAGAAAATGGGATTTGTGTAGATGGGCATCACGGTCAGCACGGACGAGGTTGGAAGACAGGGCCTGTTTCTGTGCTGTACAATTCTATGAAATAGAGATTTTTTAAAATATGCAAAATGTCTATTGTGTGTCTGGACAGTGAAATAAATGTGACAGAAGTTTTATTAAAGTTGGAATTCTTTCCTCCTGACCTCTATAATGGACAGACAGGTTATTTTTCTGTGCAGGAGATTGTGCCACAAGGAAAGTCGAATGCACATCTGAAAGACATAGACGAAGAGATTTTTGATGATGATGACTTCTACCATCAGGTGAGTGTTCTTAAATAAAGCATAGTATTCACCTACCCAAGCTACTGTTTGGATATCAATAAAGCATCTAAATTGACATGAACAACCTAGCAATAGAGAAGACAAGGGTCATGGCAGTCAGATTCTTCCAAATCAGAGAAACATTTCAGTCAGCAAGTCTTGCATTTAGAGTCATTTTGCAATAAATCATCTCAGAAAAGATACAGAGCTGGCACTTGTTCTGGATGAACAGTGTAGTGACCTGGATAATAGACATTGTTATCAACCTTTTTTTTCAAAGCTGGATTAAAATGCCAAACACAGTGAGTAACTATGATCAAGTTCAAGAAATGTCACATGGCTAAGCATATTTTTTTATTCTGTATGTGCAGGGTATGTGATGTTCCAAAGTCATGTGAAGTGAAACTATGTGATGTTGTGTGAGTAGTTCAGCTGGGGAGACAATGCAGTATCTTGAAATGTACTTAGTGCTCAATACGAATATGATTTATGCCTGTATTTACACAGAAGGCTAAACTAAATGTGGCTTGGCCAAATCAACATAATGCGAACAACTCAGGAATAACTTTTATGATGCACCGTGGGTGGGGGAGATGTAGTAACTTGTACAGTCAGAACTTTATTATAACAAACTAAATTATCAGAACTTGCTCTATTTGCCAAGTCTTTTGTGCTAGTTGCTTCAGAGTCTTTTTTATTTTATGACTTGTTGACTTACGTCACTAATCAAATTCTGAGAATATATAATTTTACAGCAGTTATTTCCAACTCTGCTGTGTAATGAAATTACTTAATACATTTTTTAAATTAATGTAACAAGTGATTCTGATTAATCAGTAGACTGTGGAAAGATTTTAGCATTGGCGGTGCTCAAGTTGGTATCATAATTTGCAAAATGTTGACCTAGATGGGGCAAAGTGCTGGGAAATACCCTGATGATATATTATCTGGCTTCTGCAAGTGCATGAAAGTATAATTTTCACAGGTTATACTTCCTTCAAGGTTAAGGAAATGATGATTCAAACTTTGAGAGATGGTGGAAGAGCTGAATTGTACATTTGGCTGTTTGGCTTGGTGTTACAGTGACATTGAAAACTGTATACAAAAGAGCCACACAAATGCAGATGTAAGAACATGTATCACAAGAAGTAGAAGCAGAAGTAGGTGATTTGACCCTTTTAAGTCAGTTTGGCTATTCAATAAGGCCATGGCTGATCTTATAACTCGGCTTCACGTACCACTCACCATTTGTTCTGATCCTCTTGCTGTCCCAGAATCATTTGAAGTCTCTCTTGAACATACTCAATGACAGATCATCTTTAGACTCCTAGTGAGGGAATTGTACAGACCTACAACCTTTTGCATAAAGAATATTTTTCCCAGCTTAGCCCTAATGGCTGAAGCCTTGTACTGCCACCAAAGCCTCTAATTCTGAACACTCCACCAAGGGAAAAGAAATCAGCGTCTACTCTGCCACTTCCTCCCTGAGCCTTTAATGAGTAAGGAATTTTCAATCATTTCTCTGTGGTAAAAATGCTTCATAAGTGTTGTACCTTTGAGGACTATTAACATAATGAACACCAGATTTTATATCACTCTTTCCCTCCCCCACCCCAAAAGATTATAACAGCTCTGGGGGGGGGGGGGGGGGTGGGGGGGAGTGGTGGATGGTGGAGATGGATGGTGGATTGAGAGATACCCGCTTCACAACAAGAAAGGGAAATCACTGGGTAAATAATCCTGTGCCTTTATTATGCTTCTCCATCTCAGGATTCCAGCTGGATGAAGTACAGCTGTTACATCAGCAGATAATTTAGTGCAGTCACTCTCATAATCAAGCTATTGAAAGACTCCTATTTACTGGAAAACAATGCCTTGTATGGTGGGAACCTAATATGGAAAAGGGGCTAATATTTCTACAGGAGGGGGTATTGAATCCTACCAATTTTCTTTGCATTTAAGTGAGGTAAAATGACTAAAAGACTCATCTATTTCTCTTTCCTCATCTATAATGGCCATTCAGTGGGTAATTCTGCTTTACATAGAGAACAGTAAACTGAAGCAACTGAATTGCAGTGTTTCAAACTATATGTGTGTGTAAATATTAAAAGCAATGCTGCCAGTGCAACTGATATAAATTAACTACAGGAGGCGGGGTAAGATGTGTGAAGAACACAACAGAGAGAGTTCACCACCTTCTAAGTATTTGACCCTAGTCTTATTCTTTATCATTTCCTGTATAAAATATTAATCAATTTGGACACTTTGAAAAAAAGTATTATTTTATGTGCACCTGGTCATTTGATTTAGTCAACTGTTTCACGAGAAAGGCTTCATATTGAAGGGGCTTTTTTTTAAGTACTTAAAACATCAGTGTAATTTTATAGGAATGCTTGGAGTAGATGCAACCTGCCTTAAGTCTAGCCCAGATATGATTTTGCTGGAATTAAATGATGTGTTTAAGCAAATGCAGGTAATATGTTTTTTGGTGCCTCAGATTTTAATCCTGTTGAAATAGGGGAGTTTGTTATTCATGTTTCTTAAAAACCCACTTGGAAAATGTTTCTTTAGATTGACAAGCAGTATTTTTCTAGCTTTGGTACAGTGAACTTATTTCAAAGCAGTCTTATTTTTGTTTCTGGTGTTTCTGAATTGAAATTATGACCTACCTTATTATATACATGCTGTTATGCCAATAAAGGTTCCTTGACATGGCTCCGTTGAGTGATTCACAGCAGCAATAGACGGCTACACTTTGTTGATGCATTTTTGTTCCCTCTGTTTTTTCCACACCCCCTCTCCATTGAGGCATTTATTCCTACTCATGTTATCTTGTACAACTGGCCACTCCATATGAGTCCAGACACTGAGAATTGCCAGTCTAATTTACTGCAGCTTGCAACTTCCATTTCTCTGTATGTACACTTGCTTCCAGCAAGGACTGTTTTACAGTGATCAGGGTTGCAAACACTTACTGTGTTTCCCCTTTCTAACACAAGGTATTAAGACCAGTTGTAGCATTCGTATAGGTCCGGCTGATACACAACAGAACACTGACTTCCCCGGTAGATATAAATCACCTGCTCATTCTGTCATGAATTGAACCATCAGCAGCTTTAAATCAACGCCTTTATAATTAGAAACCACACAAAACATTTAGTCCTTGATTTTTACCAGATTTTGGTGAGTTTTGGTATGCTGTTCCTTTTTGTCTGTCAAGTTCTCTTTTCCTAGATAAAATCATGTACCATATGTACATTAATATAGTTTTCCAAAATAACATGGAAATCTCATTGGAGAATGTTTGAAGTAAATTACCCAATACTATTCTATTACAATAACTCAATTTGTAATTTGAAATAATTGTTATATTTGGGTATTCTTTACCTTTTAACTCTTAACTGGAGCTATACTTCTAAAAGAGTTAAGAAAGGTGAATGAGTAAATTTATAGCAGTTAGTGAAGCACAGCAGTATAAATCAAATGTGTTTTGGTGCAAAAACTTGATCATCAGTCCCCAAAGGATTCAGTGCATCTAAAATGGCAGTAACTCAGAGACATTCTGATGTTCTTTTGGTTGAATGATGCCTGACACTTGTTAACACAGCAACTGCAGAATGTTCCAGATTGTGTGGCTGCTGTGCCAACTCATTCTGTCCAAGTGGAGTAAATAGAAACTGAAGCGTTAGCCAACATCTGGCATCGCAGCAAGGAATGGGTGCAAGTCTTGACTCCTGTAGACTCTAAATATGGTGCTTAGACTGTGAGGCTTTAATCACTTAGCCAAACCTTGACAGATTTCTACGACAGCTCATCCCTGCCTTGTACATCACCCACAGACATCTGCTGAGCCGCAAGGCAGCAGCACATTCATTTTCCTTTACAGTTTTCAATACATTTCTTCAGAGAGATGATCTGTAAAGATTACTGCTTCATTGTGTACAAGTAATTGTGGGAAGAGAGTGGTTGACAGACATACTGTTGCACCTGTTTTGCTGACCTGGTTAATTTCTTCTCTTGAGTAGGATTTGGCAGAGATTGTCGCTGAAGTTGCTGCAATGATTAAGGGCACAAGTTTACTGAACAGCAGTGTTATGTGGGTTTACAATGTCATAAGCCCTTGCATTGGTGGATTTGTAATCTTTTATTTAGCTGCCAGGAGTGACTATGATGAACAACAATAGATAAACTGACAGATTGTCTGCCAGAGAGATGTTGGAAGTAGGTCACATGAATAAGTTTCGGAGGGAGGGGGTGTGTTCCAGTAATATAGTGAGTGGAGTGGCTTATTAAATTAATGAAATAATACTGATATTATCCCAAAAAATTGTGTTAAACCAGTAATATAGATCAGATGACCATTCTTCTAATAATGAAGCTGTATGACAAATTTCAGTTAAATGCATGCATTTTTTTTAAAAACAGTAACCTATAGTGCAAAAGCTGATGTATATAATGGGTCATGCTTCAATAATGAGTTACTTTTAAGCAATGCATAAATTTAAAGAAGTTTTCATGTTTGTTTGATTGCTGGCAAGCCAAACACTGTCTATTTAACTATTATGATTCAGCACTGAACACTTCTAAATTAGGTATGGCACGATCAAATTCAGAATAAAGTCCTGAGTCTGCTACCGTGTGCTTGACTCTAACTTCAGGAAAGGTTCCTCCATCATCTATCCTTGTGATCCACTCATTTAGACTGTCCATTTAGCACTGAATTATGAGCCTTTCTATTTTGTGACTTAAACATTGGCTCTTGCCAAAGAGTTGCATTCAAACCCAGAATAAGTGAGAGGATATTGTGCAAATGCACCACGCCACAAAGTTCATTTCTTTAAAGCATATTCAGTGCAGCTCAGATTCTTGTTGGGACTTGAATTTAAGCTGTTTGTTGGATGGGAGGTAAATGGCCTTTCATTGGATAAAGTTTTCCCATTGAACTATCGTTGAGCTCTGGCTTGTGGCTGTAATTTAGTTTATAACCTAGTTTGTCTTCAATCTTGGAAGTTTGCCATGAATGAAGGAATTATGCTATCCCAGAAGGCAATGTTGTTCACTTACCCACTGCTCCACCTGCTTGTCCCACTGTAACTAATAATAGATTTAGAGAAAACTAATGGGGCTGGTAAAGAGAGAATTTCTAAAATTTGTAATTTGAAATCTAATCACCTTGTATTTTTATTCTATTTTTGTGCAGCTCCTCAGAGAACTAATTGAACGAAAGACTAGTGCTGTTGACCCAAATGATCAGGTTGCTATGGGCCGGTAAGTGTCGAAAGTTAGCACTAATTATTAAAGCTGGATTCATCTGTGGAGAATAGGTAATACTCAAAACATACTTTATGTAACATTTTGTAAATATCAAAGTTAAGTTTAAAATTTTCTATGTTTTAATGAATTCTATATTATTACATTACAGTTGCCATTCAGTTTGCTTTATTACAGCAGTCCATTAAAGACTCTACAATAACCACTTTAGAATCAATTAAATTATTTAATTAAATAATGCCAATGCAATTTAGGCAATTGCTATGGAAATGAAAATTAAAATTGTTTGTCCTTTCCAAAGTGGACAGTAAATAAATTTGTTTCATAAATTGTGTTGTTTTTGACTTAGTCCAGTTAATTAGGAGCACTTGATAGCTTGAGCATAAATATAATCTCCTGCATGTGAAGACAAAAGTTCATTGTTAGTATTGAAGAAAACAGACCAAAGACCCAAACACCTTGATTAAAGTAATTGCATTAATGTGAAGTTTAAATCTGGTAATAATGATTGTTTTATGTGTGTAAGGAGAAGAAGTAATATTTCTGCATCTGAATACTCTATTTGAACTGGTAGAAAATAATAGTATCAAACCAAATATTATCACTGACATCCTTCCTGACTATGTCATTTGGAGTGAGTTGTTCAGAAACTGGCAGAGCATTTTCAAAGTCTAATGCTTAAGGAGATGTATTCTTCAATTCATAATGGTGGGAGAAGAATTATCAATATTAAAATTCCAACTTGGACAATTTACAAAATTAATCACTATCTAACAAGACCCTTTCTTTCCACTCATATCCTCATCCTCATCCTGAACTAGTAGACTTCGAAGTAACAGTAATCAGACATTTTAATGCAATTCAGAATCACCTCCCAATGAATGAGTGTGGGGTCACAATTTAAGGCTGTAGTACCAACCGGGTTAGTACAAGATAGTTCTGCAGAGTTAACTGCACATTATCAGCCATTTAAAAATTAGAAACTGGCATCTTTAAAACAAGCATATATTGATATTTTTTTGGTTGTACAATTAAATTTGAACACCTTGATTGAGCGATGGTGTTTTAAATTTAAAAAAAAAGATTCTTTAGGTTACAGAGCCCCCTTCCTCCCATTGTTGAATCTGGTAGGTTAATTGGTTGTAAATTAACCCTTTTGTGCAGGTAGGTTGTCAAAAGAAACAAAAGCATACTTATGGGTGTGTCATGAGAAAAAGCAGTGCTCTGTTCTTGCAAAGCCAGAATTACAGACTTCCAAATTTAGATACGGACCACAAATGGTCCATGGAGTTTGTGTTCCACAGATAGCAACAGCACATGGGAAAGCAAAATACTAGATGGGGTTTCTGTTTCTAATTGCTATCCTGTTACCCTTCTGGAAAGTGTGGCTTTCAGTAAGAGCAGGGTTTAGCTATACTATGATATCTTGCTCTTGTTCTCTACGTAAAATAATCTATCTCTATTTTCTGTCGAGATATGATGAATATGAATGGTTCTTTGGTTTCACAGATAAAACCAAACCACATCAGCAAAAGTCAGTACCTTCCCGAAAGAAGTGGAGAAAGCTGGGAGAATTATTGTTTTCTAACTTTAGAAAACACTACAAAAAAAAATTATCTTGTTTGTCATCTACCTTTCAGTGTTGTTAAATGGTTATTTAGGTCTCCTTTCAAACAGCTGTTTATTTCTCTCATTCTCAATGTGCATAAAACTTTGCTTTAACACATCTGAATTCATCCTTAAACTAGGTAATTTGGCATTGATTGAGAGGTGATCCTTGGACTGGTAAAATTTGAAAGTGGTGTGCACAAGGAATGAGTGCTCAGTCTATTTTTATTCTAGTGTGTATATTTGTAGATGATTTGAATGCTGGATGGATAATCGCAATATTTCATCATGTAGGAACTGTGTAAAGTGAAAATATAAGCTATGCCTAAATCTAAGCTAGAATGTTCTTTATAATTTTGTAGGTTTTTGTTTCCTTTTCTTTCACTCCCATATTAATAATATTTTGTTCATTTATATAGACAATGGCTCGCTATTCAGAAACTACGAAGTAAGATTAAGAGGAAAGTGGACACCAGAGCAAGCAAAGGCAGAAAAATAAGGCAAGTTGAACTTGGGAATTTTGCTACTTGGTACTAATGCCAGGATCCATTAAAAATACCCAAACAAGTATACTCATTAGGTATTGAGGAGAGCTCAGCAGTGGCTGCATTGGTAAGGGATAAATTATTTTCTATAAGATTTGTTCTATTCTCCCTTTATATTTTCTTGTTTTTTTTCTCTTCCTTTCTCACCTTGCATTCCCTTTTTCACTTTCTCTTTCTCACCCCCCCCCCCCTAATTTTTCTCCACTTCTCCCTGCTCCCAACAATCAGCATATTTTTTTTTTCCTCCTTCCCCAAGAGCTTACCTATAAGGTAATGTTTGTTCTTCAATCCTACTGATGCAATTCCTGACCAGACCTAGGGATATCCTGCAATTGAAACACAGTTGATCTTGCACTTTCAAGTTTTAATTTTGTAGCAGTTAGCGTAACTTATTACAGCGTCTGCGACCTGGATTCAATTCCGGCCACTGTCTGTAGGGAGCTTGTACGTTCTCCCTGTGTGTGCGTGGGTTTCCACTGGGTGCTCTGGTTTCCTCCTGCATTCCAAAGACGTATGGGTTAGGAAGTTGTGGGTATGCTATGTTGGCGCCAGAAGTGTGGCGATACTTGTGGGCTGCCCCAGAACAAAAAGATGCATTTCACTTTGTGTTTCAATGTACATGTGACTAATAAAATATATCTCATCTTAATTTGTTAACCTTTGTTTTAATCACTTATCTAATTGATGCAATTACTGCTTCCACCTCAAGTTTGCTTTAAAAGTGATTCTGTGATTTATCAATATCAATTTAACAACCCAGTTATTCAGCTTCCTCCTCATTAGATCTTCCCACTCAGTGATTTACAGGCAACACCCATGTTACATGCAAGGGGATGGGGGTGGTTGCATTACTAGAAAATGGTTCAGATCATGATTTTCTGTTACACAAGACCACATCTGTGCATCTGTCAAGAAACAAGAGTTTAAAACAAAATTGTTCACTTTTTTTCCACGTAAGTTCAGTGAGAGGAAATTTTATTGCATATTTCAAACTTTTGGGGAGTGATTTGTGAGTGGAAATTTCTGTTAACTGAACAGTCGTAATTTGGGGGTTGTCTGCATTTCCTTCTCCCAAGTGTTTGTCTCTGTTGCTTTGTGATCAACTGCTAGCAACAAGTTTGCTAATTTAAGCCTCTCTGCAATGATCTGTCATTCACCCTGAAATGTGTCCCCCCACTACCCCCTGCTGGCGTCAAGAATTTATTAAGTTAGTAAAGTTCTCAATGTAAGCCTGTGTTTTTCTTTATTAATCAGTAGCATTGCTAACTTAAGGGTTAATAATAAAGACCATTTTCTGCAAACTTAACTGGAATTTAAAAACAAGTGTTGTCAATATGAGACAAACCAAATTTTTTTTAAGACATCAGACTCTAATGTATTAAAAGGGACAACTATCAATTTAAATTGACCTATTTGAGCTATAACAAACCACCAAAAACTGCATCTATGCCTAAATTCCTGTATTACAAACATGTGAGAGCAGGTTTGTTGGAGAATCAGAGCTTTATTTTGGAAGGTATTGGCTGCTGGACTGAATCTGTAAAGGCTACAGTATTATGTTTTTTTAGTTTTCAGTTGACAGAGGAATAATAATTCTACTGTACAAATACTCTACCACTAGGCCAATATCATTTTAAGACTATGTAGAACCAGAATTAAATTGCCCATAATAAAATCAGAAACAAATAACATTTTCATTTCTTTCCAACAGATTCCATGTTCACAACAAATTAGTGAGTTTCATGGCACCGATTGACCAGAGTACAATGAACGATGATGCGAGGTAAGTAATAAATTACGGTCATCAAATGCGTTTCATGGCATGGTGATATTGACCTGTTCTTCAACCCATCACCTGCCCCTTCTCTAGTTATCAGATCACCATTTGTCACTGGCATCAAAGTATAGCCATGCCAGATCTACTGAAGTGATCTTGCTTCTTTTATTCCTCTAATTATAATGCTAGTAAAAGAGAAATAATTGCAAATTTATGATTGGCCTGTGGTTCATTGCCATATAGATTGACTCCCATCACTGAGCTGTAATCACCTTGGTGATATGCTGCAGAGCAAACTGAGAAGTCATCATATGAAAAGTATGTTGGATTTGGAAAGCTATATAAAAACACTTACCATTCTTCCTAATGGGTAAAGAAGTCACTGCAATAGCTCTATGTTGCAGTGGGCTGCTCTTGGGAAAGGATATCTTCAAAGCCCAGTTTGTTTTATTTAAATGTGTGTCTTTGCATTAATGTATTAAATTATGAGAAATTTAATTTTTAAATTCTGTTGCATGTAAATTAATAGTATTAGCAGACATGTTATATCTTGGGTGATACTTTTTTTTCATGTAATGAGTAAATCATTGCTCATTAAGGTGAGTGGGGAAATCGTAGCAAACTTTCACTTCAAAGCCTGACACTACAGACCAGAGAATTAGACCATACAGACCATGCTTCTCTGACAATACAAGTAATAAATCCCCTTACTTAACTACATTCCTACCTCTATGCACAAGACTTTCCCATGTTTTGCTCTATTGGTCTTACTGAGCTTGTGAAAAGTGATATTGGCAAATGAGCACTGAATGTAGTCCATTAGTAATGGACAGATTATTACCTTTTGAGATTAGGGTCTCCAGAGAGCAAAAAAAAACTGTACAGACTGTGATCACTTGGCCCCAAATTAGGTGGAATCTGATTAGTTTGGAATGAGTCCAGCTTTTATTTGGTAAGTATTTGTGTTTCAAAAACTTCTTAGTATCTCAGGTTTTGTTGTGAACACTTACTTTAAATATCCATTGTCCTCAACAAGGTGGTTTCAGAATAAGTGGGAACCCTTGAATATAAATTAACCAGTAATGTATTCATAAAATATAGCTTTTGGCATTCATTATAATTTAGTTTGATTAATGCTGACAAGTAGAAGTAAAGGGTAGGTTTCACTGAAGAATAAGGTGAGTCAAGTTTCTTGTTAGTTACTCAACTCTTTCCAATTAATTGTCATATTCTCTGCTCCTCTGAGATAGTATTAAAGCCAAAAGGTTTGCATATAAGGTGAACAGCTAGTGACCCTGCGTGGTAATACTGTTCGGAGAAGTCATCAGTTTCCACCAGATTGTAGGAAACCATTCAGAGTTCAATGAAAAGATGCAACTAGGGGTATAGGCAGCTCTTTATTCTAGGTAACATGTTGTATTTTGATATCATTCTTGTATATAATAATGAGTAATTTGCTGAGGAATTGCTTATTAGAAAAGGTCATTTCCCCATATATGGAAGATGCTTGGATTAAAAAGAATTTTAAAATGTACGCTTTGTTTAATGGAAATGGAGGAGTGGTACTGTTGATCCTTCGCTTAAATTTGAAGATATTTGGAGTCCATTTATTCAATATTTTCACATGATATAGATCCCCTTTCAATAACTTTCCAACTTCGAGAAATTTTAGCCCAGTCTTTTTTTCTCTTTTTTATTTTGAAATTTTTCTGTTTAAGTTTAGTTTGGTTTGATATATTGTTTATAATTTTTCTTATTGATTTGGGGATTTTTTTTCTTTCTTCTCTTCTAAATATATATAATAAATCTTTTTCTTTCCTTTTATATTGTATTCATTTACTAAGAGATCGTGGGATCTACAGATTTTTTTATATTTTATTGTTCTTTATGATTATCTATGCCATGATTGTTCTCCTGATCTCTTTGTATTACATATATAAATATTGATGTTATATATTAATCTGTATTAATTTGAAAACTAATAAAAAGATTGAAAAAGAAAAAAAGGAGGAAATGTTCTTTATTCAGTTGTGTATTATTAGCTTTACCTGGAGTACTCAGTGAAGTGTTTTGGAAAATTGTAGTCTCTGCTCTTTGCTTTCTTGAGCAGAAGACACTTAGTTGGAATTAGCATTATCCAGTAGAGCAAAGTTAGGCATTTGAATGTGAGCAGTAATGATAACTCCTGTGGCTTGAAATGCTATGTCCTTCCAAATTTTGGAAGTTGTGCATGTGTTTATGGGTGATTAGTATAGGCATCATTAAAAAAAAAGCACTGTTGCTTTGGAGTTATGTGTTTGGATTGTGTCAGAAGAAAGGATTGTAAAGGAAGGCAGTTTCAGATTGTAGTAAATCAGCAAGAAGTGTTTTTGCTGGCATTATATGTATGATACTGGGTAATGAAGTACTGTGTACCCATTTGAAAAGACAAGTGAGCTACCTTCTTGACATTGTACAATATACTTGCCTGACTATACAGAACCAGTAAAGAAATTGAATAGATATTTTTGTGAGCTCCTGAATGTCAGGATGCCATTTGTCCATCAGACCTGGATAACTAATAATGTGTAAATTTATAATTTGACTGCATTAATATATATTGTAATATGGTAAATACATTCATTATTATTGCAACTGAATATACATAACTTACCATGGATCCTTTAAAACAAAAATTTATGTCATTAAAGTAAACGTTCTTAAAATCAGACAAAGTTCCCTAAACTGAAACGATGTAGCTAATTTTATTTTAATTTGTTTTCTTTTTATTGTTTTCTCCAATTCTGCAATTTTTTTATATATTCAATAATAACAACAGCTCATCCCTGGAGACTGTTTACCACTATCATTTATAATTTGGAGGTCAGAACAGCCCTACCTAGAGCAGGCTTGACTGACAGGAAGTCAGTGAGTTGAGCTTACAACCTTCTGATAGAGAGTTGTATCATTTTAGCTGTTAATCCAACTATCTCTATACAATAGAGCATATGTTTCAGATCCTTGACATAAACAAGATATTCCTGATCCCAAGTGTTGAAGAATTTAAATCTTGAAATGATCCCGTGAATAGGATTGAGTTTTTTTTTGCATTATCTTCTCCCTTTTATTGTTCTTTTGACTAGTGTTATTTTCCTTATCTCTCATCAGTTCTAAGATTTTGGAATCTTGATGTATTTCTTTTGTAGCTATTGTAATTCCAGTGCTGACAGCTTTTATAATACAGTTCTCTGTAATTTTACATTTGATAATTTCTAGTGTACAAGGTTCAGTGCAATGGTGCATTGATCTTGTTGAATACCTTGGTATATCAATGTACTAGCAATCAGCTGAGAGGAGCTTGGACTGCAGTGTTTGAATTTAGAGCCACCTGGATCTCCACACTTTTATGACAATCTGGACGTTAAGGAAAGTCCCAACAGTTTATCAACAGTTGGTGCCACCTGTCCAGCTGGAGATATAACTGTGTTCTCACTTGTGCACCTTAACTTCTACTCCTGCACAGCAATCTCTGTGATGAGATGCACTGCTGTCCATGCCACTTTCATAACTGAAGACTCACTATTGCCCCTTCCTCCAGTCTTTCTTAAGAACACCCAAAAATATCTTAACTGTAATTTTTAATATCTTAACTGTGATATCTTACTGTGATTTTCAAACAAATGTCCCATCAGCTCTTCTCAATTCACTATCACAAAATAGTAGACAATTGAAATTTTTTTGCTATTTTAATCGTTGGCAATCAAGGGTGAAAAATAACTTATTACAATAATAAGGGGGAAAGAGTGCCATGTTGGGTTAGGAGACTTCACTATTTTGGTCTGGGTTTGAATGCAAACCCAACTGAATTGATAGAATTCCCTCCTTGGCTTGGAGTTAAGATGGTGAGATCTAGAGTCTGATGAAGCTGCTAAATAACTTACCTCAATTTTCATGGAGTAATTTAAAAAAAAATCAATGATTTCTGTCATTACCAACATTGCATTTTAGAATTAGAAATCAATTTAGCTACATCTTCTGTTCAGAAAATCATATTTTTATCATTATTTATCTGCTAAATGGATGTTACTAAACATCACATAACTTAGTAGAGATATCATATGCATTCTTCTTTGAATTTAGCTGATTACAGTGCTTGAACAGTCAGATGCCTTTCTCGTACTCTTATCTATGGCCTATCTGACAAGTAGCAATGGACAGGGCAAGTATGCAACACAGATTTAATCAGTTTTTACAAGAGCAATATTTTAAGTTATTTTACCTTTTAACAGTGTCATTAAGGAGCCTCATTACTCTTTTATTAGACTGTTGTAACTCACTCTATTCTTATCAGATTACAAAATGAACATAACTCATGCCACATATTAGATCTCTTGTAAGGGGATTATAGCCTTGCATTAACTCAGATTGACACGGTTTATAATTTGCTTGTTGATACACATACAGCGATGTCATGCATTTGACCTACAGCAGCGTGGAGGAAAGGGACACCCATACATCATCATTAAAGATGGCATCCACTAAAGAATCAGAGCCACAGGGTCTTCCTGCAGTAATTGTCACGAAGGACAAAGGAGGCACTTTCAAGTGCAAGCTGAAATCTAAAGTCTAGTTTAAATATGAATACTTGAGCATTATGGCAGCATTAGAAACCTTCAGTGGATTCTGCAGGACTACTTGAATCTCTGGTTATATTTTTGCTCACTTGAAAACCTAATAAATGCGTATCAGTGGTATTCTGCTTTTAATGAAGTTTTCACTTTCAGGCTATTTTTGTACTGAAATATAATTTTAAAACACTTCCCATTTTCATGACTTGTACTCTTCGGATTTCTATTGAACCAGGTCAATTGTCAACATAATGGTGAGGCTCATGATGGTTTTTGTTATTTATGGGTAAATGGTATGACAGCATAGTTAACTAAAAGTAGTATCCAAATGTTGGTGGTGGGGTTGTAATGCTTCGCAAAAACAGCATCCCACTGTGTGTATCACAGTTGATCATGGAGAATGTTGTAAAGTTTCTATGTTTGTGCAATTGACGCAAACTAAACCCACTGGATGTTAAGTGCTAGTAATTCCAAGTACTGCTGCCATTTTTATCATGTGATAAATATTTTGATTGCTAATCAACCTCCATAGCACCAAAAATTAATACTTGTATGGAATCAGTTGTGCATCATTTAGAGTGATATTAAAAATAACAAATTTATACCTTTTTTTTTCTCTTAATCCATTCTTTCATTTCATCCTTGTGCAAAACCAAAATTAGCAAATGCTCAAAGTCTAAAATGCAAACAGAATCCTGGAACTAGGCAGTTGTCTTTGGTTAAAAAGTCAGCAACCTGAATCACCAACTCTTTATTCTCAGGTCATGTATGACATTCTGAATAGTTTGTCAGCACTTTTCCTCTCTTGCTTTGTGAACTCACTCTTTAGCATTCAATTCCCATTTAATTTAGGTTCCTTGATACTTAACTATTTATTTCTCATTCTTTAACTCTCATTGGCTGAAGGATGCTCAGCACTTTGTTGTTCCAGATGCTCTGTTTCCTTTGCATTATTATCACTTTGCACTTTCATGAAGTTGGCTTTCTTTTTTAAGTTGAAGGGTGTATGTATATTTTTAACTAATGCCCTACCACTGGAAATTCTGGTCCAGTATTGCATTTGTCCAAAGTGTTTGGCATATATATGCATAGTTTTCACCAGTACTCTAGTAAAGATGTCTGACTTCTGCATATTTCTTCCTCATAAAAGTATAGTTGAATCGTGTGAAGGAACAAATGAGATTTATTGATTTTCATATCCAGGAAGGACATACTACTCAAACAAGTGTTAAGGGGAAGGCAACTGGCCACTATTTTAAACTTGAGTTTGGAAGTAAAGTAAAATTATTTTGTGATCTATAGAACTGAATATAAAGCATATTGACTAATAGTGATATGGGGTGGGGGGGGGTGGTGGGGGGTGTAGTTGAAGAGGAATTTTGTCACTTTTCTTTGCTCCCTCTGGCCATGATTTTTCTCTGGCTTTTTGTTTTGCATCTGCTAGGAGATGCTTGTCTGGCAGTGTGGGAAGTGTCTGGTCATGATGCTTCAACTATGATGGAAAGCTAACCAGTCTGTCAACTGCCAATCAATGTCATTTCTTTGGAATTGTCATTAAGTTGAGAGAGGTGGGTGCATGTATAATGCTGTCAAAGGAAATGGTGATTTGCTCCAAAAACAGGTTTAATAAATTGCACCCTAATTTAGTAAGCAGAATGAGTATGCAAAGAGTATAGGTTAAATTAAGTTTGCAATCAATTTTCATAAGACACAATGGTGTTTATGCAAAAAAAAGTAGCTATTGAGAAAATAGTTTCTCAATAAATGATCTGATAAGCCCACTAACAATTTGACATTTCATTTGAGTGCTGTGTCCTAGGATTTTATCACTAGCAACCTTGAGACTTGGAAGTACAATCTGCTGAAGGCAAAGAATTCTGAAGAAAAGATGGCACAGGATTTTTAAAGTCAATTGTAAGAAAAATGGAGATTTCATCTGATGAAAACTGCAGCCTAGAGCTGCTAAAATTATACGGACCTGGCCAGTCTTTTAGAAGAGCTTCATTTCAATTGGATAACCATTAATTGCAGTTAATTGGATTAATATTTCCTTTGAGCTTTCCACAAGTGATGATTACTAAAAACGAAATCAGTTTCCAGCCAGAAGTAAATTTTAATCAGTGAGTACAGCGATCTACTGTTCAGGTAATCCAAGATGCAGAGGGCATTGACTGTGTTGATAGTGAAGCATTTTCCAGTATCCTCATTATTAACTACATACCTAAGTGGACTAATCTTGTAGTTGTGAAATTGCATTTTTCTCTCAATCAATTTCATGAAATACCTTTCCATCAAACCATCACTGTCTTGCCCAGTGTTTAATTATTAAATGCATATAGTTTATGCCCTTACAATTACAGCTACACTGCAGAAAGTGATCACATAACTTTGGAATTACCACTTTCCTGATTATTTCCAAAAGCGAAATGTCAGGTTGGGGAAACAATCACTTTTTATTGTTTTTAGGATTTAGATCATATTTAATGGACAGTCCTGTTGGCTTGACCTGGTGATAGTGGGGCCTCGTCTTTGAACTACAGCAGTTATTGTGGGGGTAATATGATCACAATGGAGTTAGACAGGGAAAATCAGGATATTGATCCTGAGGCAACAAAGGAGCAAAGGTTTATGCCCAGATGAGAGTGGTGTTCCACAGGGAGGTTGCAGATGTCCTCATAATGTTGCTGCTTTTAGGATAGGATAGTAGAGTGCAAAGTGGAGGGAACTGCTGTTCAACTAAGATTAGTAAGTTGCTGCAGTGGACTTCATTCCAAAAACAGACATTGTAAGTGAAAATCTTTAGCAATATATGTAGAATTGTGGTATTGAGCATCCTGTGCAGCTCATTTTCCTGAGAGCAGATCTTATGCCAAAACCCATGAACAGGAAAGATAGTGTAACCATTTCATCCAAATGGCTGAAACTATCAGTCTTCCAAATGTATTGTGATATTCAGTGAAGTGACAGCTGTGACTTTTATTGGCGTAGAATTTATAGTCAACAACAAACTCACACCACTTGTTGCTGACTTCAAAGAGAGCTCCAATAATCAAGTGATCACTATGGTGAGAACTTCCTTTTATCTGACACTAGTGTTCAAGGGTATTTCCAAAGTTCTGGTTACCAGGATTATGATGTCATCAAGTAGCTGGGCAGCCAATCACAGCAAACAATTCTCACAGCGTACAGAGGAGCAAAAGATACAGTTCTAATTATTTTTAAACATTATACAGAGTGCTAAAAAATTGGTAAATGTGCATAAGAAATTAAAATATATATTTTTAATATTAAAAATAAAAATCTCATTTTTAAGAATTCATGAGAAGAAATTAAATAAAATTAGTACTTTAGAGCCAGACAGTTTGCTGAGCATTAATTATGGCCATTAAAAACTCTCTCACACCTCGTGTAGCAAAATATAAAAATATTGCTCTAAGAACACATCTAGTTTGTCCATTTCCCCACATTATGGTTTTTGTTGGTTTCTTAATGGTGCCAGATTCTGGTATTTTTGCTGTCATTGTTACTGCAAAATCCGGGCTATTGCCATAATTTCTCCAATTGTTACCTAAATTGCAAGGTGCTTTTGAAATGTGTTTGGCTACGGGAAATATCCTGCTCCAAACAGCCATCCTTGGCAGACGTATGTTAGCTGTTTACCCAGATCCTAGCTGTAGGCTAATGACATACTTTACAGAAACATAATTCTGAGATTGGCCAACTGCTTACTGCTATTACATAGAATTAGGTAGAAATTACTACACAGAAACAGATTGTTTAGACCCACCAATCATTTTGCATCCATCTTCCAGACCACTTAAGTGGTGGAAACAATCTGCTTCTTTTAATTTGTCCAAATTTGTATAATTATTAAGCATTTCTACCAAACACACTTAAAATTCTTTGTTCTAAGGAAAACAGCTCCAGTTTTTCAAATTGTTTGCCTTGGTATTTTCTCATTCTGGCCAGTGTCCAATAATTTAGTTATAGCTCTAACTGCACACTGTACTCCCTTACAGAAATCTTATATTCCACATTTTCATCAAGATTTAATGTTCTGCACTACCTAACATTCTGTTAGCTAATAGTTTGCTGCTTCTATTTTAGTATCATATGAAAATTTGGATACAGTATTCAAATCATGGACATACATAGTGAAGAAAACTGGATCCAGAGTGGCTTCTAACCACCAAGAAACTGCCTGTAATTTACACTGTTTAGTGTCTTCTATCCAGTATTTCATTAAGTTTTCTGCCTTCTAATTCCATACCTCTCAATCTCCTTGATCACTTTTTTTGTGGAACCTTGTCAAAGACTTCCTGAAAGTCCCTGTTCTCCAGTTCCACCGTATTCCCCACATCTACCAAGTATCATCATCTGAAAACTCTATCAGGTCAAACTTGAATTGATGACTTTTACAATTTCAGCAAAATTAATCCTTAAAACTCTATCAGCTCATTTGTGAATTATACATATAGTGACAATTTATATTTGAAAACCATATTGTAAATTTTTCATGTGAAACACCTCATTTATGAAAACTGTTGATAAGAAGTGCACCCTACTTTGGGGTTTTTTTAGTGTAAAGATTTGAGATGTGCTGTGACTTAAAATTTGAAAATAATCTTCAGCTGCCTGTCTCTCAACTTGCTACATGGTAGATAAACTAAAGATTGGTGTAGAATTATTTAAATTGTTACTTCAGAAGTATTATCCCTGTACCAAGCTTTGCACAGTGGCTGTGTTCTATTTGGAAATAATCAATTTAGCCAATTTGAAATAGGCTGGGGCTTGCATCTGGCTGGACTTAAGTAGCCAATTTGACAAGTTTGGTTCAACCATGGGAGAAGCCTTTTGTTTTTTAAATATTTCAGCTTTAAGTTTGAACTTGCGCATGAAACACCCATTTCAGATGGTTTATTCCAAGCTCTGCAGTTTTAGAGAGAACACTGAAATGGAGTTGAGCACTCAAAGACTTCATTGTATGAAACATTGTACGAGCCATTGTTACGAGTACTACTCCCAGTTGAATACTATCAAGAAAATTAAAGTGGTGGTTCCCTGATCTACATTCAAACTCAAGGCTTTTTGTTATTTTTTTATATCTCAGTTAACTGAAATCTTCTATATTGATTTTCTGCTGCTAAGTAATTGTTACTTTTAATAAACCAGATTTGTCATTTGTAGCCACTCATTAGATTAGTCCTCTTTAGGAAGGATGTCAAGGCCTTGCCAAGGGTGCAGAGGAGATTTACTAGAATAATACCAGGGACAAGAGACTTCAATTACATGGAGAGATGAGAAAAACCTGGAACAGTTCTTCTTAGAGCAGAAAATGCTATTGGGAGTTCTAATAGAAGCATTCAAAATAATGAGAGGTTTTGTTCGACTAAATAAGAAGGAACCTTTCACTGGCTGAAGTGTCTGTAGCCAGCGGACAAGACCTGAGATAATTGATAAAAGGGCCAGAGGTGAGATGAGAATTATTTTTGCTTTAAGTCATTATGTCCTGGATTGCACTGTCTGAAATGGTAATGGCACCAGAATCAATCTCAACTTTCAAAACCGAATTGGAAGAATATGTGAAAGAGTGAAAATAATTGCAATATGGGGGAAAAAAGCAGTAGAATGAGTCTAATATGACAGCTCCTTCAAAAAAGTTGGCACAGGCATGCTGGACTAAATGACATCCTATGCTTTAAAATTCTACGATGTTTATTCTACTGCTATCCAAAAACTTGGACAGACTGTACCAGTTGAAGAAACTATTACAGTAAAGAGGTTCAGTCCCTCAACCAACCCCTCATTGAAGTCCACTGAAACAAAGTGTTCTACCATTCTGTAGATGCTTCTTACAGTGCAATGGATATATTCAGTCACACAAGGAGCTAGGTAAAAGAGGAACATTTTTAGACAAATTATTTCAAAGTATGTAAGCAGTGCTTTCTCTGAGCTCATTAGTTTCTAATATTTGAGGTAGATCCCACTGAGATAATTACAGATCTGATCTTTTATAGCTCCCAACGTGTAGAATTTTGGACCACCACGTATCTGGGATATACACACAAAAGTATTTGCTGTGAACCTCTCTTTCCTCAGTGGCGTTTAAGAGGCTTTTAGATAGACCAATGAATATGCAGGAAATAGAGGGGAATGGGTAATGTATAAACAGAAGAGATTTAGTTGAATTCAGCATCATGTTCAGCACAGACGTTGTGGGCTGAAGGGCCTGTTCCTGTACTGTACTGTTCTATGTTCCTGGTTAGTGTGAATTGTTTCGTTCTTGGTTTTGTACTTCCAGTACGATCACAGATTTATGCAGCAGGTCATTTCCTTCCATTACAGATGATGGAAACAATCAATAGGCCGTTGACTGGATGACCATCTTTCTGCGCAGTAATGTGGCACTGGAACTCTTCCACATCATATTGTAGAGTCTGTCAGGGTGACCCAACACCAAATCAATTAGCAGAAGATGTGTTCAGGGGGATGGAAGAACTCATTCCATGTCTCTTTTAAGATCCTGTGATCATACCTGCTTGAAGACCAGGTTGCTTTCAAGGCTCGGTTGACAATATGTAGGTGAAAGGGAAGATCGAGCCGGGACATTATTGAGAAATTGGAATGTGCCAAGAGGTGCGACAGGTAACCCTCAGCTCTAGTATTTTTGCGGGCTGGACTATCACTTTCTTCTCTTGGATATGTTTTCCCCCATCCCATGGACAGCTCAAAATATAAGATGCAACTGGATAAAATTACATCACTACCATAGCTAAAATGAGACTAGGAATAAAGTGTACAATCTTGTGTTTTCCGTGGCTTTGTGCTACACTGGCCACTGCTACTGTCCACCACACCGTCAAAACAACCATAGTATTTTGTTAACTGAATAAAAACTAATTTTGGTGAACAAATGTTTCTGAGTTCTCTAGCTAAGTGGGATATATCTGCCTGCTCTTCTACTGAGGGTGATTCAGTGCAATTGAACTGGATTTTAAACAGTTGCTGCATGTAAATATTCAAATTTGGAGTTCAGGTGTTTCTTTGGAGATGGGATGAAAGTCTACTTTGTGTCCTGGTTCTGAAAGATCCTGCTGAAATGTTTCAGGACAATCTGAGTTTGATTCCCAATGGAAAAGAGTCTGCAGCACAAAGCAGGATTCATAATTCAGTGTGATTGGTGATAATTCAGGGCTGGCACTTGGAGGCCATAAGAGCAGACAGTTTGAAAAATCAAAATAGCAGACTGGTGCTACAGGAAGTGCTCTTCAGAGATTGGAGTTGTGAAAAGGCCACATTTAGGTTGTGCTAACACCTGCTAATGTATCAAAAGCTACAGGTTATAATGACAAATTAATGATTTAATTGAGCCAGCACCAAGCAGCAAGCTTTAAATAGTCATGATTGCCATTTAAAATTCCCTTTGTGGCTGGGCACAGAGCCCAAAATGTGTTTCATTCAATCTAGAAGGTTACTGCATAATGTGGGTTACATCCTACTTTGGACTGTGATTACATCACAGAATTCAAACAAAATGCTGTTTAAAAGCCAAGCACCCTCAAAATAATTTTGGGCCCCAGCTGCACCTATCACAGGGAGTGGAACACTATTTACTGTGTAATGTGCAGTGTAGTATTCAACCAAAGCAGAGCTGGGTGTTCATTTTGTGTTCATTAAAAGCAAAAAAGTGCATTTATGTGCTTTTTTTGAAATGCGTTTGACGTTCATGACTTGGGCAGGTCCTCTAGTCAAGGTAGAAGTCAATTTGGAATCTCAGTGTCAAGAGGTTAATTTGATGCCAATTAGATGAAAGCTCGCTCTCTCTCTATCAATTTGGAACAACAGGCTTTATAATAAATATTACTTTTGTGATTGCCAAGGTTGGAAGTGTTATAGATCATCTTGAAACCTATCAATAATAGCTGGTTCAGAAAACTTGTGGTTTATGAAGCTTATCTTGTGAGCTGAGTAACACAGCCAGAAGTACCTGCGGTTCAGTCGTGGATTTTATTGTATTAGTTAGTTACAGTCCAGATAGAAGTCTGGGAGTAACAGGAGGCTTTACCTTGCTGTGCATGCCAAGTAAGGGCAAATTTGGCTCTGCTGTGATGCCTGCCCTTCCTCCCAGCCACCCATCCTCAACTGAATATACTGCAGATTTTGGGAAGTTAAATAGGGGTAGGACATGTGCTGTAAATGATAGGACACTAAGGACTGTTGATGCCCACAGGGATCTTGGAGTTCAAGTCAATAGTTCCCTGAAAGTGGCAACACGGGTTATAGAATTGTGAAGTAGCCATATGACAAGCTTGCCTTCATAGGTCACGGCAGAGGTTATAAAAGTTGGGAGGTTATGTTGGAACTTTACAAAGCACTGGTTAGACCGCACTTGCAGTACTTGTGCTGTTCTGGTTGCCACGCTATAGGAAGGATGTGATTGTACTGGAGAGGGTGCAGATGAGACTCACCAGGATGTTGCCTGGATTGGAGGACTTTAGTTATGAAGAGAGATTGGATAGGCTGGACTTGTTTTCCCTGAAGCGAAGGAGGCTGAGGGGTGAACTGATAGAGGTAAATAACATAGAGACATAGATAGGGTAGATAGAATCTTTTTCCCATGCTAGGGGTATCAAAAACAAGAGGGCATTGGGAGGAAGGAGTTTTAAAGAGGAACTGAGGGGAAAGTTCTTTACGCAGGGTAGTTGATATCTGGAACGCACTCCTAGAGGAGGTGGTGGAATCAGATGCAATCACAATTTTTAACAGTCATTTACATAGGCATATGAATAGGCAAGGCTTGGAAGTATATGGACCTAGTGCAGGCAAATGGGATTAGTGTAGATGGCCAAAAAGATCGGCATGGACTTGGTGGGCTGAAGGGCCTGTCCTGGAATCTAAATATCTGTACACCTTGAACATTGTGTCATCTCTACCCTGGCAAGGAATTACCACCATTAGAATAGAGAAAGGGAAAACATGTATAGATTTGACCAAAAGAAATGGTAAAATAGATCTTGTGTTTGAATTTTCACGGTGAAGAGTAGAGGTGGAGGGTGGAATCATAACCTGACTGAACAGTAGACTGTCCTAATGAAGGGTCTGACCCGAAACCTTGACCGTCCATTTCCCTCCATGGATGCTGCCTGTCCTGCTGAGTTCCTCCAGTGATTTGTGTATCGCTGATTGAACAGTAGCCAGATTCTCAGTTTTGAGCACAACCATATTGCTAAATGCTGCTTTTGTATCCAGACTTAACTGCTGTTAATTTTGTGCAATCTGTTCATGTATTGCACCCTTCTGTCTGCTGTTCTATAACCAGCTAATAGCACATGTACAAGACAGGGGTTCATGATTCCTAGTATCCCTTTTTTTTGTGTGGGAAAGTGCCCAATCTGTGCTTCCCTTAATAGATTGTAATATTTATTTTCTAAACATTAGCTATGTACTGATTTGCTGAATATTCCTTACACTTTTGCAGAAGCATACAATAGAGCATTAAAAATAATATACTTACAATGGAGAGTTTCTGTAATAAATGGAAACACAATATACATCAAAAAATTATCTTCTCTGAAATTTTAGCACAAGTTTGGCTGTTAAGTTTTTTTAGTTTTTGAATATGGTTGGAAAAGGTATTTTTCTTCCTTTCAGTAATCTTTTAAGTTCATGATCATTTGTTATCGTTTAATTTTAACATAAACACAGCAAGGAAATGAAAAGCAAAGATCGGGTTGGGGGATAGTGTCCCATAGTAAAGTAAATCCACCACGGGTGTACGTGAATACTCTTGAGACGACAGCATTAGATATGTGCCCACTTGTATTAGTTACTTATCTGTACAAGAATAATGATTGTACTTGTAGATTGTGTAAGCTTTATTTTCTTGCAGCCAATTTTATAATACTACACTGCTGATTAGAGAAGGATCACTTGACCAAATTACAATATGTGCAGTTGATAGAATCCAGGTTGTTAATTCAGCTCCAGAAATATAATGGTCAGAATGAGGATTTCAATAAACTCTATTTGAAACCTCCTGGAGACCGCTTATTAGTTAATTGCCAACTCTACTTTCCTAATCTCTATCCTGAAAATTGACAAATGGCAACAAAACTTAAAAGGTAAAGGGACCTTTTCACTATTTCCACAACACCTATTTGGAAATTGTACAATGGTCATTAGTTTCCTTGGTATATTTAAAATTCATTAACTTTTATTGTAGACATCAGATATATCACTATATAACAGAACTGTTTTAGAAATGGACTTTCATAAATGTTCTAATTGTTTTCTTCTTGTAAAAATTTTGTATAATTTGTGTTTAATTTATGTTTTTCTTGTGAATGCTGCTTATATGATGCTATGTGCCTGTGATGCTACTGCAAGTAAGCTTTTCATTGCACCCGTGCATACATGTTCTTGTGCATATGACAATAAACTCGACTTTAACTTTGAAAGGATTGTTTACAAAAAGAATAATGCCTTTTAATTATTTAGAATGCCTACTGTAGGAGATTAATTTGTGCAACAGGACACAGAAATTATTAAATTCTCATTGAGACATAAGATGTTACTAGTAGTTGGCAGCTATGATGGCATTGTCCTAGGTAATCATTTTAGCTTGCTTGAAAATAATCATGTGTTTAGTTTAATGTTTGCACGTGTTAAGTGATTTTCTTCATTAATTTTTCTGGTTTATTATTTTCAGTTTAGGTTAGTTGATGATCTTGGTAAAACAACATCTAGATTCATCCATCCTACATTGTTGAGACTTCACAATTGCTGATAGTTGGTTTGAAGTAATGATTAAAGTGTGCTGTTTTGTTAAATCCAGCATTGTAGTTTCCAAAGCTTGATTTCAATTGTATTGTTTTGCATATGTTTATGAATTATTTATATTTCTGTTAGAAGTAAAAGAGCAAGAAAACAATTGATAAAGTACTTTTTTCTCATATACACAGCGTCGTGGTCCACTGGTGGTTTGACAGATAAATCTACACAGTAGTAGGTCATGAATTAGATGCCGTAGAATAATCATCCCAGGGCTGTCATCACAATATGCTTAAGGAATATGTGCTACTGTCTTTCTCCATACTTCCCAATGTTGTGGAGGGAGTTATTTATCAGGATATCTCTGTCACTTCTTGATCCCATGTTCCATGCTAAAAGAAGTATGTTGATTTTCCTCTACTAGAATATTGCAGTTCCTCTCCAGTGTTGTAAATCAAAGTGGTAATCAAGGTCTCTGATAACTTGGTGAATGCAGGATGTGGATGAGAAAGGTTTTAGGTTCAATTCACCACCTCTGTGACGTTATCTGATCTTGCCTATTTGTGATATTATGTTGAATTTGGGTTCTATCTCCTGGGTTTGGTAGAGTTAATCTGTCAGGATTGTTCTTTTCTTACTTAAATATATACTTCTAAGGACACAATCAACCTTGTCTGTGATCCACACTAGGCTTAAGTGGCCTCCTAATTGTCAATGGTTTGACTCGGACATTAAGATTGGTCATGTAGAGTATAAATGTGTCAAGTATTCCAGTGCAGTTTAATACCCAGGAGAGAAGAGAGAAATTGTGCCCCAAAATAATCCCCTTTTCCTGCGTAAGATCTTTATCTCTCATATGAGAGACTTGCAAAAGATGTATTTAGAACTTAGGTTTTTACTCTGTCTTGAGCTTTTTTCATGCTAAGGTTATAATTCCACAGATACAATGGCTGTTCTTCATGTGTGAGCCTATAGCAAGTGCACGTTGCCAGTCTCTTTGATCATCACACCATAAGCAACCGCAGTCCTGTCTTCAGTCGTGTGGTACCCAGCAAGTCATGATCATATGTTGGAACCCTTTTTATATTTCACTCCCTCCCCACCTTCTCACTCACAATGAAGCCGAGAAACATTAAATCCAATCAAAGCAACTCTGTTGCAGCCTGGCTGACATCAGCAATCTTAACGTAAACCTGGATTCTTGTAGTCTATATGGCTCAGTGATATACTTCGGCTCTGCCTTTTAGATCAATGAAAGATCTGCTGTAAAAAGCATTTTCAAGGAAAAGCTGACACAGATCTATGCAAACAAGAGGCAGTTAGGTAGTGCAACCTGTGAATTTGTGATGGGAAGTGGAGAGAAAATTGGAATATAAAAATTAAAAACACGATCATTTAACTCTTTTGTGAAGTACAATTCTAAATGGTAAAATGTGTCAAAAAGTCAGTAAAGTTAGAAGTGCCACCTTAAACTTTTGAAAAAATATTATTAAAGAATAAGGATACAGTTCACTGAATATTAATTCTGCCTCTGTTTATACAAACAGGAAAAGTGAGAAAAAAATTAAAACTCATTCCTGAAAGCTTAATAGAAATGCTAACTGGTTTTTGAGATGTGCACGTCTTATTTTTTCCAACTACAGGTGAGCATAGATGTAAGCAAAATAATCATTTTTAAGGGATTTCAATTTTGCTCGTCTCTTAGGGTGAGTAATCTTTTAACAAAAATATCTTGTTTTCTATAGAAACACTCACTGGTGGTTTGACAGATAAACCTACGCAGTGATAGGTCATGAATTAAATGCTGTAGAATAGTGATAGACTCCATCTCTGCTGCAGGTGGAGTTTATTGATCTCACCTGAAGCTTACAGAGTCATTAGAACAGTACGTCACACAAGGATGCCTTTCATCCCATCAAGTCTGCTTCAGCCCTTTTGAAGAACCATCCAGTCGGTGATATTTGGATGAGTGACTGTCACGGACATCAGGGCAGCGTTTGACTAAGTGTGCCTTCAAGGAACTCTGGTAAAACTGAAGTCAATGAAGTCAACCAGTGGTTGGAGGCATACCTCGCACAAAGGAAGGAGGTTGTGGTTCATGCAGGTCAATTGTCCCAGCCTCAAAACATTACTGTAGTGTCCCAGGTTCAACCATTTTCAGCTACTTCATCACTGATCTTTCATCCATCACAGAAGTGATGTTGGCCATTGATTGCTTAATCTAGTTAAATTTCATGTGCAACTCTGTAGAAAATGAAGCAGTCCATGTCTGCATGCATTCAGTCCTGATGCAGGTCACAACCCGAAACAGATTCTTTTTGCCTCACAAATGCTGCTTGACCCACTGAGTTCCACCAGTAGTTTGTTTCTTTGCTCCAAATTTGCAGTCTCTTGTGTTAACATTCAGGCCTGGGTAGATATGTGGCATGAATGTGATTTGCCAGTTAAATGACAGGCAATGACCATTTCCAATAAGAGAGAGCATAACCACTTGCTCTCAACATTCAGAGGCATTATCATTGCTAAGCTCCCCACCATCAACACCCCAGGGGGATTGTTGTTGACCAGAAACGCAACTAGATCCGTAACATAACTACCATGGCTACAAGAGCAAGTCACAGGTTGGATACCCTTGTAGCAAGTAATCTATTTACTGAAAACCTAACAACAGCTGCAAAGCACAAGTTTGGAATGTACTGAAATTATCTCTCTTTGCCTGCTTAAGTGTTGGACACAACATCATACAGGGCAAAACAATCTGTTTGATTAGTACCCCATTCACTACCATAAAAATTACTTCTTTCCTTCTCCAGTGCACAGTAGCTATAATGTGTATCATCTACAAAATATTACTCATCCAAGATACTCCAGCACCTCCCTTACCCAAAGCCTCAACCATCAAGAAGCGCAGGCCCCGAGATGCATAGGAATATCCTCACCTGCGTGTTCCTCTCCAAGTTGCACACAATCCCATTCTGGAAATATGTTGCTGTTCCTTCACTGTGGCTAGGTCGAAATCCTAGGATTCCCTGTCCAAACTGTTGTAAGTGTACCTTCACCTGGAGGACTGCAGCAATTCAAGAAGGTAGCTCACCACCAGCTTCTCAAGGCAACTAGAGCTGGGCAATCAATGATAATCTTGCTAACAATGCACAGATCCTGAAAAATGAATTGATTTTTAAAAAAAACTCAACATTTTCCCAGTACCCCAATTGCTTCTCTCCTTTTATGCCATTTCATTCTGAAGGTGACCACTGAATCTGTGTCTCCACCCAGTGAGAAAATCTATTACAAATTTTAACCAACCCCACATTTTTAAGAACAAGTTTTGCTTCATGTCAGCTCCGGTTCTTGTGCCACTCTCCTTAAATCTGAACCCTCTTATTATTGATCCCTCAGATGTTGGAAATCTGAAATCCACTATCTATTCTTGATTTTAAACATCTTCATCAAATCTGCTCTTCGCCCTCTTTGCTCCCAGGAGAACAACCCCACGTAAGCTCCCATTCCTGAAACCTATATCCTCTCTAATGTCTTAACATCCTCCTGTGGTGCCCAAAAATAATATAATATGCCGTCTGTTCCAGAAGTCATGTTTTACTTAAATTTGGGAAAACTTCCTGGCTTTTGTATCTGTTGATAAATCCCGTGATTCCATAGGTTTGGCAAAGTCTACTTCCTTAAAGTACTCCTCAATAGATGTCCATGTTGGTCTTGGCTTGATCAAAAATTTCTTGGCCTATTCTTTCACTTCCACCACTGCACTCTGGTGAATAAAAACTCACCAAGGTTCCTGGTCCCAAAACTGTTTTCCCGTATCCTTTAAAAAGTGAGAAAGTGAACACTGACCAAAGACAAATTAGTCTCAACCATTGTCTTCCCTATCAGGCTTGTAAAACCTTTTGGTACACTGAATTAATTTTGGAGATGGTGTGTGATCTGTGGGATGGGTGACTGTTCATAAAACTTTTCTGAAGTTTTAACATTGAAGGCATGCCTGTACTGTACACTGAATGTAGTGTGCTGTTATTTTTCACCTGGTTAAATGTCCACACAATAAATAAAGTTTTTCAACATTAACAGCTGAACATGAAATCATTATAGGATCATTTAATTGTATATTTTGAGTTGTGCAGCATTAAGTGTGTTAGTTAATGGAGAGACCATTAAATACTACCATCTAGTGGCCGAGTTCTGCACTTCTATAATTGTAGCTGGTATTCCTTGAGTATTTATGTGAATAATTATTATCAAAATCAATGTCAGAATTAAATTTTTATTACAGTGTATCAAAAATGTTTGGCTTTGCCTGATCGAAGCATGTTTTGAAGAGATTAAGTACTAATGAGTATGAAAATTGAAATATCTCAATATTGCGCAGATTATGTATCTGTGTTTGTTAATTTTACCAAACTGAATATGGGGAAAAGAAATCTTTGTTATACAGTTAATGGCTGGAAAACAAAATCTTTGCTTTCCTATATTCCTGTTACCTGATGTGTTTTGCAAAAGATATCTGAAAATATTCTTATTTTCTCACTTTACCACTATCTGTCTATTTAAATCTACAGTCACCTTACCTCCCCTCCTCCTCTCCTTAATTTATTGACTGTTCTTCAGTTCTATTGGTCCTGGGGTCTCAATATGCTTGTGCCACTGTTACTAAGTGATCAGGAGAGTGCTTTGCACTTTAATCCTTTTCACTGTCCATGTTAAAAGATCTGGGTAAAGAGTCCACTTGGAGAGTCCCAGATTGTGCTGGCCAGCCAGAGGATTCTCTCACAATTTCCCCCTTTCTCTTATTCTGGTCTCTGCTCAGCACTTTCCTGTCTGACATTACTTGTTCAAAAAGTGAGTGGCAATGACAACTGAATCTGCAACCTTCTGGCTTAGTAATTGTGCATGTTAGCATTTATTCCACACCACTGCACTGGTCCATATTAAGTTTTTGAACTTTTGCATAAAGCACCAAATTTCACAATGTACCATCAGAAATATAATGTATGCTGCTTAATATGAATCTGTATCAACCATGAAATACCTTACTACACTTACCTTTGCTAATGATATTCTAAGAAAATGCTGGGAAAGGGAGGAAACCTGTTACAAATCACTGGCTCAAATCTACTTTTAATACGAAAAATCAAAGAATCATGCTTCATTTTGCATAGCCTTAAGGGAGCTGAAAGTATTAAAATGTACCCTTACCCTAGTGAATTTCAACAGTGACAAGGTTAAACTTGCAGGATTGATGAGTTTCTGTTTCTGCATGGTGTACCTGGCAAAAAAAAAGTGTAGCTACAGAAAGCAGTAGAAAGACAGCTGCAAATGCTATAATCCATCTCTGTGTACACTATTTGTGGGATAAGTTGCTTTACTGGATTGGAATCTCTATCAAGCATTGATTTTTTTTTGTAATGCATATTAGTGTTTTTATTTTATTTATTTAAAAAAAGACATATTCAAACTGGCCTCATGTTGGAAATTGCCGTGTAATTGCTCCTGTCCCTCAAGTTTTCAGTTCTACTGCCCTTTCCCATCCTTTCCCATAGTGTCATTTGAAAGTGTGCTGGAGATTTACGAACAGTTATAGTTGTAAATTAATTTTATATGCTAAATACGGTCTTGTGTAGTAATTGTCTAATTTATATGTAAATCACAAATCAATTGATGCTAGAAAACACAATAGTGCTAACAGCAAGGCTGTTAGTGGACCAGAAATTAATCCACCTCTGGAAGTTCTTTAAATTTGCCTGGGAGCAAGGGGGTTACCACATTGCTGGGGAAGCACATTCTTTGTCCTCATTCTTCTTCCCCTCCCCCAATTATTTTCCTTTGTAGTGCAAGATCTGAGATTCCATCCTAATGTTACCAGATGCCATAAAGTTGCTGCCAATTAATTGTCTATTGCATGTGAATTGAACACAATGATCTGATGATGTTTGGGCAAAAGACCAATCTATCTATCTATCTCGTTTACCCTGCCAAGCTGTCAACTGAGTCCCTTACTTTGAACACTAGAATTTAGCCTTGACCATGAGGAATTCTTGCATTTTAAAAAAATCTCTTGTGGTTAAGGACATTTAGTTATTTAGTGGCTGGAACACGTGTTTCGATTTATCTAGACACTGATATTCAAAACTTTGACTCCTAAATGAACGATATTCCTATTTAAGGTAAACCTAAAATCAGGTTAGGAAACTTCATTTGGAAAGCTAACTTTGATTTTTAAAATGTATGGAGACTGTCATCCTGGAGTCTTGAACGAGAACCCACGTCAACTGATTACTTGGGTCCAGTTCTCCCAAAGGAGCCAGTTTGCCCACTTGTGAAGTCATTCTAATGGAGGAACATGGTTATCTCCCCACATTACTTATCACCTCATCAGCCAAGTGTACCATCAACCATATCTGTGAAGGTGAGTAATGGAGAAAGAATATAATTTATAGAATACATGCATGCAGCATATATTCTGTAAGATTGGGTTATAATATTTCTGACATTACCAAGAACGGTGATTGATTTTCAGCAGTACTCTTAAATTCTGTCTTCCTCTAAAGTAAAGAATTCTGCACTTTGCAAATGTTACATTCGTTTTACAGCATTCCAAGTATTCATCCACTAGTATTCAATGCAGAATTTCTGCAGTATTTACCAAATGAAACCCCAAGTTCTAGTTTCTGCAGAACTCATCCTACTTCTAGCTGTGTTCAGTTCTGAAAGCCTTGTGGACAAACACTATATAATTAGCGGAAGGTGTCCCAATTTCAGGATACTTTGTCTATGAATTTAGATCAGGAGTGGCAAAAAGCTATTTCAGTTTGGGTCTTTGGTGCTGTAGTCCTCGGAGTAAAAGACTTTTTTAAGCCAGCCACCAACAGTGGTAAAGCTCCATGTTCCCTCAGTTTAATGCATAATAACTAACAGCATCCTGTGTTACTCTCACTGATGCTTCCACTCTTTAAATTGCAATGTCCCATTTGCTATTCCATGAGATGGACATTGCTGTACATTGTTTGAGCAAATATAGCAAAACATTTATTACGTGTGAATATATTAGACATAGACTACCACCAGAACTGCTTCTCTGTGTGCATTTTCTTTCCTTTCACTATGCCCATTTTTTACTGGCAATAAAAAAAACTTTAATTTATGCATCACCTTTCATATCCTCGGGATGTCCGAATGTGCTTCACATCCAATGAATTACTTTTTTTTTGAAGTGTAATCACTCTTATCCTTGGAAATGTGATAACAAATTTGCCTGCAGCAAAGTTCTGGAAGCAGCAAATGAGATGAATGAAGCTGGTGGCTGTGGTTACGAGAGGCTTGTTGGCCAAGAGTCTGGGAGAACTATCTTGCTTTTCCTTTATTATCTTGGGACCATTTTTTTACTACATGAACACACTGATTTAAAATCTCATCCAAACACCAGCCCTCTGATAATTAAGAACTCCCTCTCAGTTCTGGTCTGGGGTGTCAGCCCCAATTGCATAGTCAAATCTTGGAATGATCTCCTGGCTCTGACACTATAACTGACCGAGGCTGCAAAGTCAATTGATCTGCGGGCATGGATCCGAATTTAATGGATTTTTAACAATTCCTCTGGCCATTGAAGTTTTTATCAATTTTAATGTAGTAAAATTACTAAACTCAGTTCAAAAGATTGTTCTGATGAAACATTACCTCTGTCTTTGTCTCCACGGGGACCACTGGCCCTGTAGAGTATTTTCACCATTTTTCTACTTTTATTTCAGATTTCCAGCATCCTTGGTATTTTACTTCTTTTTAAATCAGAAACTTGTGCAGTGGGATTTTATTGGTCTTTGAAATCAACTCAGCTACAGTTATGCACATTCTCAAAGAGGCCCTCAACCTCTTCAAGGCAGTCAGCATGTAAGGCTTCCTATTAGTCATGATCCAACAGATCATGCATCCTCCAGAGATTTGAACGCCACAGCAAACCTATGGTTAAATTGCCACCACCTCAGTAAGAATAATTTTGATTTATATATAAATGATGGTGACCATTGAGTTGTATTTTCCTAACATTTATTATGGGGGTGACCTTCTGCAGTGCTGATGGAGCACTATTGAATGAATAGGATGGTTGATTCCAATAGTCATGGATTGATACACCTACAGGCATTTTTTTTTGCAAATCTGGTGCATCTGCTTTGGTATTACTGGTGCTCCATTGGGAAACCCGGTGCACATTGTGGGCCAGCTAAGGCAGTAGAGTAGATGAAAAAAGTTAAGCCAGCAAGCCTGCCAACATGATGGCTGCCACACTCTGTGGTTCTCCCATGTACATGGTGAGTGATTGTTTATGGGGCATGCTATTTTGTGCAACAAAAATGCACTCTACTTTTTTGATCGTGTCACCCTTGCTGCAAAAGGTTGAGTGCACCTGGTATTGAGTATGGTGAGCACCCCACAGATGCCTCAGTAATTCGGCCTTATTGATTTGATTTTGCTGATCTTAACAAAGGCAGTGCCGATGTGTTTGGATTGGAGGAAGTGAAACATCGTGCCAGGGTTCCCTGAGGATAGTGCTCTCCAGTAACCTTGGCTGGGAGTACATGCTTGTGAATATGGTGCATAATAGTGACTAATGGTCAAATATCCTGATGTGTTGTCAAGCCATACACATGAAGATCAGCCAACTGTGCAAAGTAACTTGCGGCACTGTTCCTCAGTAAGGCATCGTTATCAGTAAGAGGAAGAACATCGAGAAAGTTAAGGATGGGGTGGTTTAGGCTCAGGACTAAAAAGGGCATTGAAATGTTTGAACATTTCAGCTGGTAGTGAAGAAGAGGACATCCCAATTTCTAACCAACAGCCTTTTGCCACTAACTATGTGAATGTTACAGCTACAGACTCCCTGATGCACTTGTAAAGCCTAACTTTATTCAGCAGGTGAATCAGTCAAACACTTCAAAGTTTCCACTAGAAACTGTTTATGGGTGACACCATTGATCTTTTGTTATTTTCATATTAAAGTCAGAACCTTGTGTGAGAACAAGCAGTCAAGAGTAAGCCACTATGAAAGAGCTCTGTGGACCTATCTAAACCCTTGAATGGACAAGTGTAATTAGAACCTTCTGCTGGGGTCACTTGCATTGTCTTTCAGTTATCGTCACTTGAACTGAAAATGCACAAATTTAAATCTATCCCTTGCTGCTCATTTAATTGAATTCCTCAAATTTTTATCAGTGCCTTTGTGACCTTGTACATACTAATCAGTTTAGTCTCCCCACTTGAAGGACCTGGCTGAAGAGGCTGTGCCTCTGGAAACTACACGTTTGTTTCAATACATGATAGCCAGGCAGAGTGCATCTTTTGAATATTTGTTAAGCAGGATTTGACAAGGTTCCTGGGGCATCTCAGTGGTTTTGCCTTTGAAAAGAATTGAAAGAAAGTATCATTAATAATGACTAGCTTGGCAAAAGTAGATTTTAGTTTTTACAGAAAAGTTTCTCATGTTTATGATGTTCGGACTCCATTTTGCAGCAGCTGCAGTTATCCAACACCAAATAGTCAATGGTTGTTGAATACAACAGCAGTCTTTACAATATTATGAAAAGCTGGAAAATTCAAGGTTCTGAATTGTACATTCTGTTCCTTTCCAGTGGCAGTTAATCTGAAACGATCTTGGTTTGTGAGGAGGATATGATATTTGTGGTTTGGCTGTAGATCCAGTCATGCCCTTTATTGTAGCAATTCAGCGACAATTTTTGTAAAGAATTTACCTTTGGTTTATTTCAGAACAAAGGCAATTAATGTCAGCTACTGACAGGAGATTATTTTTCCCTTATTACCATCCCCATGAGGAGTAATCTGGTTTGTTCTGTTGAATATTATAAAGGGAAGTTGACCCTAATTAAAATTGTGTGTCTGCTTGAAGCCCACTTAGTGATCATATTGGTTTTTGTGCCCAGCTGTGCTGTGCTGTTGAAGCCAGAAACTGCATGCAGGACATGCTGACAATGCCTGTTTCTAGCTTTGTGTTGCAAGTGCAACTTTACAGTTTTGACAACATCTATCATATTTTCATGACCTTAATGCACTTAAGGGAAAACAGTGCAAAATTAATAGTTTACTTGCAAGGAAATGTTGTTACTACTTATTAGACAAAAAGACTATAAGCTATAGGAGCAGAATTAGGCCATTTGGCCCATCAGGTCTGTTCCACCATTCAATCATTGCTGATTTTTTTTTCCCCAACCCCATTCTCCCACCTTCTCCCCGTAACCCTTAAACCCCTTACCAATCAAGAACCTATCAATCTCTGCCTTGGCATCCCATGACTTGGCCTCCACAGCCCTCTGTGGCAACAAATTCCACCGATTCATTGCCCCCTGGCTGAAGAAATTCCTCCTTATCTCAGTTTTTAAAGAAACCTCCCTTTATTTTGAGGCTCCCTTTATTGTTAGTGAACATGCCTGTGTTCATTCCCAACTTTTTCTATGGTTCTGAATTGGGGACATAGGCAGGTAACCTGTTCTAAGCTTCCACCTGGTTGAATGGGAGCAGACACAACAGCAGCTCAGATCCACCTATTGTCTAACTTTTCTTTTAAGCCATGGGCTAGACCGTGCTGCTAGCTAGCTATGCTTCCACCCCATTGTTCAGTGGAGAATCTCCAGCCGATTGAGTGCCCTCATCATTACATTCTGGACTTTTGTGCCCACACACTGCAGTGCAGAAGGACAGAACGTGCCAAGGCTCGGATAGGTTGCAAGTGTTTGTTTTTCTTTATCTCACTGAATATATTAATTAATGAACAATAGTTTACAGTGGCTTTCCAGACAGCAGCGGAATTGAACCTGGGTCACCGGCGCTGTAATAGCGTAGTGGTTAGTGGAACGCTATTACAGCGCCAGTGACCCGTGTTCAATTCCGCCGCTGTCTGTAAGGAGTTTGTACATTCTCCCTGTGACTGCATGGGTTTCCTCCGGGTGCTCCAGTTTCCTCCCACATTCCAAAGACGTACAGATTAGGAGTTGTGGGCATGCTATGTTGGCACCGGAAGAGTGGCGACACTTGGCTGCCCCCAGCACATTCTCAGTAATGCAGAAAAACACATTTCACTGTTTGTTTCGATGTACATATGACTAATAAATAAATATCTTGTCTATTATTTTTAAATGTCCGATTATAACACGGTCAAGAGGTGTAGGGTACAGGCGTGGTGGGGCAGGTGGGTAGCGAGGGTGCTGTGGCAGATCATGCCCAATACAGCAAGATGTTGAAGACACAAGTACAGTGGATAGGAATTGTAATTTTAAAGATTGTTGGAAATGGAAAATTTTCACGGCTTTACAAAGATACTTGTGTGGGTTCTGCATTTCTAATCTATGTATTTGTAAAAATCATTATTGTATAGTACAGAAAGCAGCCTATGCCAGCTTTCTGAGTATGTGTCCAATTAATTCTACTCCTTCACTCATTCCTCAGCCTTGTAAATTCATTCCCTTTAACTACTTATCTGATCTCCTTTTGAATGTTGTTATTGAATCGGTTCCCACCACTTTTTCAGGCCAGGAGTTCCAAGACAAAGGTTCCCCAAAATAGCACTGGCTCTCTTGCATTTCATCTGCGTAAATCGATCTTCTGGTTAGCAGCAGTTTATGTGTATTTACTCCGTCAAAACAATTCTTGATTTTGAACACTATCCAATCTCTTCCTAGTCATCTCAACTCTAAGGAGAACCATCTTCTCTTGTCTCTTCATTAGCTGAAATCTGTCACTGCTGGTATCATAATAGTAAATCTCTCCCATGGTCTTCCCAAGGCCTTAAAACCTTCCCAAAATATGCTGTCCTAAATTGGTCGCCAAAGTCCAGCTGAATCCTAAGTAGTATTTTATCAGGGTTTTGGCATAATCTCTCTGCTATTGTAAACTGGAACTCTCTTAATAAGGGCAAGAATTGAGTATGCTTTATTAACAATCATTCATTAAAAGTTAAGAACTGGAAACAGAAATTCCCACCGTGTGAACATGTCTCTTTGGGAAATCTATTTCCCTTCAATAGCTCCAGGGCATAGCAAAACGTACATTGAAGGTAGAGATCAGCAAATTGTATTTAAACTGAAGCTCCAATAATCTGTGAGAACTGGTTTACATTGGTGATTTCACCTCTGTCACTGAAAGCCTCAGTTAAATTTTAGACTACTTTTTCTTCACCGACTCTTAAGGATAAATTTTAACATGGCCTGAAAGTCAGAAAGTGGCTTTGCATCCTGGTTGGCACCATTCTTAGTGAGTTTTTCTGGCCAATCAGACACAGGAGTGCTTCTTCAGTCCCTGGAAGCCAAGTTTCTGTTGCTGGAGTACCCTCTAGGTATATTACAATGGCTTGGAGCTAAATCAGTGCAGCTGCTGGCAATCTCGGTTTGCTGACAGCTTGATCATGAGGTCTGGTTGTCAAAATGGATATGTCACTAAAATGCCAAATCTGTGCTGATTATCTCAGGGCGAACTTCTACAACTGTTGGTTGTTGACTTGGACTTTCACTAATGCGCAGATATCTTGCGTACATGAGTATAAATACAAGAAACTTATGCTGCAGTCACAAAGTTTGCCTGTTGCCCTTGGCTTGCACATTTTTCTGATTTAATATAGAAGTGAACGCATCTGGTATTGCATTATATTGAATCATTGGCTCGGCTGAACTTGGACAAGAATATGTAAAGATCTTTTTAATTAGATGTTTCCTCTTTCATTTTTCTATAGTTTGGAGGGCTGGTCACTTTATTGAGAGCCCTGGGTTGGAGGAAGTACTGGCCTTGTGTTTGCAAGGCTTAATTTTTATCAATAGTCAAGAATTTGTTTAAATGACAATATTGTTGAAACATGCAATTTGGATTAAGCATTATGCCTGTTAACATTTAAAGATTTTGTCTGCTGCCCATGAAAGGGTGTCACTATGCCATCAGTGTTCCCAGTGGTGCAGCTGGTAGAGGCACTGCTTTACAGTGCTGGCAACCTGGGTTCAATTCTGACCTTCTGTGTTGTCCTTATGGAGTTTGCACATTCTCCCTGTAACTGTCGGGCTCTCCTCCTACGTCCCAAGGACGTGTGGGTTAGTGGTTTAATTGGCCACGTAAATTACCTCTAGTGTACAAGTGACTGGTAGAATCAGTGGGAAGTTGATGGAAACGTGGGGAGAATAAAATAGGATTAGTGTAGGATAGACTTGATAGTCAGTCTGGACTTGATAGACTGACAGATCTGTTTCCATGCTGTATGACTTCCGAACAACTTTCCTTTGAATGGCAAAATTGGCATTTGTTTTCCTAAAAGTAATGAAACATTGATTAGGGTTTCATTTTCGAAAGGGGTAAAAAAAAATATAGTGGGTGTGTTTTCCAGTCTACAGCAGGCTAACTCAAGGTTGACTTCCATTTATTCAGCAGGATGAAAATATTATAAATGTTTCATTTTCCTCTCTTCCAGGACTGAACTATTCCGATCTATGTTTGGAAACGTCAAACAAGATGAGAAAGAGCAGTGACCATCTCCGCTGGATCCTCAGATGCTAGTTTTCATTGTGCCAGGAAAAAATGTGGACTCTATTATTGTGGGTTGTCTGCAAAAAAACAGTATTACACATAACATCCCTACATCCTGTTCAAATTGTGTTATGGCTTATAAAGACTTTTATAAATGGCACAGGCTTTATAAAGTAAGTCATACGTTTTGACCCATCCAGTCCCCAAACAAGGGGAATTAGGGTACAGGTTTTAACCATTTGAAAACATTTGTTCTTCCAGTTTTGTTCTGTACCTTAAGAAATCCACATTTTCCCCAAACTCGGATCACCCAGCTCTGTCTTTACCCCAAATGGAAGTCAAGCTGAATGTAAATGTATTTATTCATTTTTTTAAATTTAAAAAAATGAAAAACTTTTAATTGCCAGAAAGTGGCTTTTCTCCTACAAGATATCAACAGTCAACACCTGAAATATTTTCTACATTTTAATGATGCTTTTAAAAAATTAGAACTGTTGATGGTGAGCAATGGTCATTTCTTCCTTGTTTTCCAAGTTCTGCCTCTTCACAACAGAAGAATTGAATTAAGTGTCCTGTTGTGGAAGGGTGCTGGGTGTAAATTAAACTTTTGCATCAATTCATTGAATGAAGTTTCATGATATTGGTATTGCATAGCATGTGCATATAAAGAAGGTTTACTTGCTCTGCATCACCTTATAGGTTGGAGGGTGCTAATTAATTTTCCAGCATACTGAAAAGTTTACTTTGAAGGTGAAGGCAATTGCTCGGTACACAGATTTAATATTTCACCATCAATGATGTTAAAACTGGCCGACCACTGCTGTTGACCCACACATTGACTTTCTTCTCATCCGTACTGTCAGGCACTAGTACAACCTCAAGCAAACATGGTTGGGGACAATCCTGACACATAGTTTCTTATTCTTTGCACTTCTGCAATGCATAGAAAAAGTTAAGCACAGGAGAATGACAAATGGAGGAGTGGCAGGGCAAGGCATCAAGGAGAGAGAGAGAAAGGGGTAGACAAAATGAAAAGAAAATGAGTCCTATCATTTCCACAGAACTCTCTCTCCAGTGCCAACAACATGCATTACTAGAGTAGTAATTATGTTATTGGACCAGTAACCAGAAGTATGGGCTAATAATCCAGAACCGCGAGTTCAATTCCCACCGAAGCAGCTGGGAAATTTAAATGTAGTTAATTAAATAAAAGTGGATCCTTTTTTTTAAAAACAAAAAGGAAGTAATGGAATGATAGCAATGAAACTGCCAGACTGCTGTAAAACACGTCTGGTTTGCTGATACCCTTTAGGGTAGGAAATCTACTGTCCTTGCCCTGTCTGACTATAATATTAGCTCTAGACCTCTGGCAGTCTCTTAATTGCCCTCTAAAATAATCCAACAACCTGTTAAATTCAAGGGCATTTAGGGATGCACACATGTAATCGCAATAAAATGGATCCTAATCTGGAAGATTTTTGTCCATTACCTGTGTCTGTGCACAAACACCCATATCTGATGCAGCTGTACCTTTTTAGGTACAAACTCCTGATTCAATACTCTTCACATTGGTATTCACTGAGTTTCTTCACATTATAGGAATTGAACTTTTCACACATTTCCTTTATGACATAGGAGACCATTCAGCCCAACGAGTCTGCCACCTCTCAACAATCCCATTTCCCCACTTTCCCTGTAACTACTCTCTTACCTGCACATCAACACCACTCTGATTCTCCTGCCATTCCCTACACTAGGACCGATTACCTTACCAACCAGCTGGTCCTTGAGATGTGGGAAGAAACCAGAGCATCTGGCAAAACCCACATGTCATAGAGACATTACTGGAGGGCAGGATTGGACCCGGGTCACCTCTTTTGCTGCCCCTTTCATCTCTCTGCTGTCCCTAATTCATGGATAGTTGTGTTGAACATTTCTTTGATGGAATAATTTAATTTGCTGAACAAGCAGTTCAAGGGGCTGTGGCCTGAGACCTTGTGAAATGACTGTATTGGTTTATTATTGTCACTTGTACCAAGGTACAGTGAAAAACTTGTCTTGCATACCGATCGTACAGGTCAATTCATTACACAGTGCAGTTACATTGAGTTAGTACAGGGTGCATTGAGGTGGTACAGGTAAGTGAATCTGCAGCTTGTGGACACCCTGATTAAAACAGCACTCCTTTGTGGCAATCTCCACCTATGAATTATAGGTTTTGCCTATGTTCCTGGATTATGGTTACAGTCTGAATGTTTCACTTTTGACCATTGCTTTTCTTAACAAAAAAGGAAAAACTATCCCTGAAGGTCTCTCAAAAAATGCTTTTATTTAATTTCACTGATAAATTCTATGCCAGCAATAAAAGTTAACCATACAGAATTTAGTTTTGATTCATTGAGTTTTAAGAATGTCACAAGTGTGTACAGAATGCTCACCTAAGGTACTGACCACCCCGATTGTGTGTAGGATGGTCTGGGGTATGATGATCGTGAACAGGTAGGCGGGAGTAACATTTAACAAGGCAATAAGAAGTTGAATGTGCATGTGATACTTTAAGCAGTATTAATTTTGTTGAGCTTTACAAAGAGCAAAAGTCAGCTGCAGTTTGTAATTACCAATAATATCCAATCTTGTGAATAAAACACCTTCAAACTCAACCAAAAATAAAGCCAGAAAAGTTCAAGCCTCAATTATAGTGAATTACTAGATAGCTGATTAGGTAGTCAAAGAGAGTGATGGGAACAAACTTTTTGCACGTGGCATTTGGCCAAGAAAAGCCCAAGAGTTGACTAAAAAAGATCTTTGCCATTTAGAAGATGTTTATTTTGACTCAATTTGCTTAGTATGGGGCAAGCTGTGAGTATTTTATGGCACTGATACTGCTGGTGTACCTTAACAAACCTGCCACTTTAATTCACCATCCCACTCTGACCTCTTTGTCTGGGGTTTCCTGCACTGTTACAACAAGGGCCAACGCAAGCTTGAGGAACAGTGCCTCGTCTTTTGTCTGTGCACGTGGCAGCCTGCAGAACTGGATATCAAATTCTCCAACTTTAGATAGCTCTTTCTTTCTGTTTGAATCAGGACTGGGCATTTTTGCCCACTATCCCTCTCTTCCTTTACCTTTCATCTGTACCTACTGGCTGACCTACTGAGTGCAGCAGTTTTGTTTTTATTTCAGGTTTTCAGCATCTGCAATTTTTTTTGATTCTCCCATGCTGTTTCCCTGTCCTCCAGGGTAGTGGCAATGTGTGTTGCTGCTGTGTAACTGACATGGGGAGTGTGCTTTTAAGGACTGAAGACCTTCTCTGCAAAGTAATGGGACCTATGCGAAATTGGGCGAGGGTCCCATCTGGAACTCTGCAGGTCTCCTATCACTGAAGTTGCCTCAAATGTGTATTTGACCATTTTCACAATTTCTTTGCAGAGTAGCACTAAACACAGAAATTGGTGCAATCCAGTTCCTAGGCAAGTACTTTCCACTTCATGTTCATAGACCATCTACTTATTAGTTAAACAATGGATTTTGGTGCCTGTTTTCTCAACGATGGTAAGTTTCATCATCATCTCTAGAAGTGAAGTGAAAAAGCAAATAATTTTTCCACTTATGTATCCAGAAGGACCAAATATCCTCCAGCCAAAAAAATATTTTTTGAAGGGTGGTCTTTTAATGTCAGAGACATTACATTTAATTTGCATAACCCCTTGAATAATTGATTGCATTTGGGAAAAACTGTTTTGCATTTTGTGTTAATTTTGATTTATCAGAAAATGTTTGAACAGTTAGTTTAGTTTTGATATTTTCGTAACGTCATGAAGTGTAACGAAGGCTGTAAATTTCTAGGGGAAGTCAAGTCAAAGGGAATGATGTGTGATGGGCTTTACAGAAAAATTAGGGCTTGGAGCCATAAACATTTGCTTTAAAAGATCTGACAACCCATGATTATTGCTGAGAAAATCGTGGATAACTATTGACCATTCTCTAAACAGCAATCAAATCTATCAAAATCTGAAGCTGTTATTACAACATTTAGTTATGGTGCATGCCTAGAGATGTACTTTTTTGGACAATTTCTTGTTTCCATTATTCCAGTAGATGTGTTTCTAAAAAAAAATCAAATTGCTTAACAATAATTTTGGATTTAAGCTCATTGGAAAAAAAACTATTTGGATTATAGAATTCACATTCGTTGCCCTAATGTTATTTAAAGATGTTTTTACTGTAATCTATTTTTATGCTGAAATCTCTTTTAATGTGACTTCAAGTGGTCACAGGTTTAAAGAATGAAGAAAATATGTATATTCTGGAAATAAAACCAAAATGCCACTTGTGTTACACCATCACATCCTCAATGTCCCAAAGCACTTTTACAGGCAATAACTTATGTTGAGACATGCAATTGCTGTTAATATGTAAACACATGCAGCAGGCAGTTTGCATGCAGTAAGATCCCACAGCCTGCAGACGAATAAATCAGCAGGTAATCTGTTTCCAGGAGAACTCCCTACTTGTCAAATAACAGGTAATGGTTAACAATCCCATCCAAAACCAGTAGTCTTTGGTCACTGATGGAAAAACACTATGACGCTGGAGGAACTCAGCAGGCCAGGGAGCATCCATGGAGAAAAGCAGGCAGTCCAACGTTTTGGGTCAGGACCCTTCTTCAGGACTGAAGGTAGGAAAAGGGGAAGCCCAATATACAGGAGGGAAAAGCAGAGCAGTGATAGGTGGACAAAAGAGTGGAGGCAGGGTGCGCACAAGTGGTGATTGCGTGGTGACCAAGGACACATTTCTACCCCACCATCTCCAACAATGTGGTAGAACCTTAATTTTATCTGTAAATTATCTTAAAAGCAAAACCTTTTGAGTTCTGTTTGCTGGTATAGCCACCTTGAAACAAAACTAAGTGTGTGCTGTGTCCTTGCTTCAAAGGTATGGCTCGGGTCACCCAGCAGAACAGAAGTACTCAGTTCTGCTTGGCAAACTTTATTTGAGCCTCCCACCGACCCACCTCTGCTCCTCCCAATTCCCTCCCCTCCATTCACCGACTTCCCTTCCCTCCTCTCCTGTTACAACTTCCAAGTCCCAAGTCCCAACCCCCATCTCCATCCCTCTGCACCACCTCCCCTCGCCAAGGCTTCCCCTCCTCTCCATCCCCAACTCACCATCTTCCCTCTTCCTCACCTCCCTACCTCCCAAACCCCATCATTCCTCTGCACAACCCTGCTTCTCACCTCCCTTCGGCCCCAGCTCACCACTTCCCATCTCCCTTTCCTCCCTACTTCCCCATCCCCACTCCATTCCTCTGCACCACCCCACAACCCACCTCCCCTCCTCCCCACCCACTTTGCTACACCCCACGACCTGTCCTCCCTATCCCTCTGCCTCCTCCCCCTCCCTGTGCTTTACCTCCTATCAATTTCCTCTCCACTCCTCATCCTCCTCTCCCCAACACCCAACCTCCCGCCCTCCCTCTCCCCCACACCCTCCTCCTTTATCCCCCAGCTCTCTCCTCCCTATCTCCTAATACACAACTTCCCTCTACATCACCTCTCTGCCTCCCTCTTCACAGCTCGCCTTCCCCCAACCTTCACTTCTCCTCCTCCTCTCATCCTTCCAACCTTCATACCATCCCTCGTCCTCTCCACAACTGCCCTGCTTCCTTCCTTCCCTCATCCAACTCTCGCAGAGTCACCTGTCACACCTGTGCTACCCGTGGAATGATCAGTGATTATTTTCTCATTAGTTACTCTCTCCAAAAACCATTTGTTAATGGTTGGAGCACAGACTGACTTACAAACAGTTTTCAGTGAGTTTTGAGCTGCCTTGTGAGGTGTCCCGATGTCAGCAGTGTGAGCCATGAAACCAGGAGTTCAGCAAGAACGCAGCGTGATGTCGGGTCTGGGACTGTTAGCTGACAGTCGTGTTGAGCCTTGTTGTGTGTTGGTTGTTGTTGTTGTTGTTTGTTTACTGGCTTTTGTATGTTGGTTCAGGTTGAATCTTCTGTTATATTTACAATCAGTTGTCATTAAAGCTGATTTGATTCTTCTGCAATGACTATGTATGTGTGGAAAATCTTTTGCATGAAAGCAGTATCCATGAGCGGGAAGACTTCACATATCTCGTCAATGAACTTGAGGCCATCCGTTCTCTTCAATCTCCTCACCTGCAACTCCCCCTTGGAATTGCAGCCTTCAACTCAGTCTCCACACCTTGCTCTCCCTCTTTATGGCCCACTTCTTTGACCAAGCTTTTAGTCATCCATCCATCATCTGGTACGTATTAAACTCATTGGTGCGTGACCCACTAATGTTGTTAAAATTCTCATTTTCATGTTCTTCATCGTCCCCGATCTTATCCCTCCTTATTCTGTCACCTCCAGCCTTGCAAGCCCCTGCATTAATCCGACTGGCTTCTTGTACATCCCTGCTTCTTTCATCAAGGCTCGTGGGCTCAGTATTCATAGATCGAAACATAGAAAACCTATAGCACAATTCAGGCCCTTCGGCCCACAAAGCTGTGCTGAACATGTCCCTACCTTAGAAATTACTAGGCTTACCCATAGCCCTCTATTTTTCTCAGATCCATGTACCTATCCAAAAATCTTTTAAAAGACCCTATCGTATCCGCCTCCACCACCGTTGCCGCCAGCCCATTCCACGCACTCACCACTCTCTGAGTAAAAAACTTACCCCTGACATCTCCATACCTACTCCCCAGCACCTTAAACCTATGTCCTTTTGTAGCAACCATTTCAGCCCTGGGGAAAAGCCTCTGACTATCCACATTATCAATGCCTCTCATCATCTTATACACCTCTTATCAAGTCCCCCCTCATCCTCCGTTGCTCCAAGGAGAAAAGGCCGAGTTCCCTCAAACTGTTTTCATAAGGCATGCTCCCCAATCCTGGCAGCATCCTTGTAAATCTCCGCTGCACCCTTTCTATGGCTTCCACATCCTTCCTGTAGTGAGGCGACCAGAACTGAGCACAGTACTCCACGTGGAGTCTGACCAAGGTCCTATATAGCTGCAACATTACCTCTCAGCTCCTAAATTCAATTTCATGATTGATGAAGGACAATACACCATATGCCTTCTTAACCACAGAGTTCCCTCCTGAAACCTCTCCACCTCTCCTTCAAGGCAAGCTTTAAACCCAACTTCATTGGCAAAGTCTTTATTACACTTTGGAATGAAGCCTTCTGTAGCCAATTCTGTCTTTTTATAAGCAAAGTGAAGAGGTTTGGGATATTTTATACCACCACAGATGCTGGAGTCCTACCATCATTTGATCTGGAACACCCACGTTACAGTATCTGAGTTATTCTCTGGAAAGATTTGTCTGTCTTCAAAATAGTCCTTCTGCAGCAGAAATGATCAAATTAAACACAGATATCTCACTGTCCGGGTTAAGTCACACCAACCTCATCTGCAGAAGCTTCCCTGGGTGAGTTTTTTTTTGTTTCATGAGCTGGGGTCATTTCTGAATATTATCTAAAATAAAGCAAGTTGGCAACCTTGGTATAAAATGCTTTGTAATTTGTTTTGGGCTTTCAACTGACTGTGAAGACCAACAAATAGGAACAATGATGTAGCTTTATAGCTATGCTCAGTACCACCACAGATGTAGTAATTAATTTAATTAAATCCATAGCAAACACGCCAGGCTGGAAAGCATCCAGATTCAAAGTTAAATCCATTTGGAAGAAGGTGCTAAGTATTGTGGTTGAAAGCAGTCTCGGCAAACAACAGATAGACTAATGCCACCTAGAAGGAAGAAAGTGCTTTCTATGTAATTTTTTTGTTATTCATTACAGGGATCTTTTTGTTTGCAATGATTGGGATTGCAGTTGAAATCTCTGCCAATGTGGGTGCACAGTGAAATCAGCCACCTTGAGGAACTAAACTAAACTCGTCTTTCATTAAAGATTTAAATTTATATTCCTTGATTATTAAATAAATCCATTCTTTACACTATTTTTATCTGGAGCATCAGAGGCTGAGGGGAGACCTGATAGAAGTTTATGAGAGGCAGAGATAGGGTAGAGAGTCAGGATCTTTTTCCCAGGATAGAAATGTCGAATACTAGAGGGCATAGCTTTAAGGTGAGAGGGGGAAAGTTTTTGTACACAGAGAGTGACAGGTGCCCGGAACAGGCTGCCAGGAATGGTAGTGGAAGCAGATACGATAGTTGGCGTTCTAGAAGCTTTTGGACAGGCACGTGAATCTGCAGGAAATGGGGGGATTAGTTTAATTTAGCATCATGCTCGACACAGAAGTTGTGGGCTGAAGGGCCTGTACTGTTTTGTGTGCTGTACTGTTTTATGTTCTATGTAGTATTCCTCTGTGCCAGACGAATCAGAGCATTTGTACAAATCTAGAAAGGCAGAGCTTGCTGGATCTTTCCAGTCTTAGTCCTAAATCATTATTGACCAAAAGCACCAATCCCAGTGAAGGGATTACAGTGCTTCTGCAGCTCCTATAAGATGACCTGCCTGTTTCAATGGGATGTAGTATTAAATTAAAACCAAGTATTAAAAAGACTGTTTTCCAATCTTTCCAGACTACATTGGACAGAAGAAATTGCAAGTTTCAAAAAAAGAGATCACTAAATGTATATGCAGACAGGAAATGGTGTCAATAGGAAGAAGATACTGCAAAGTAAGTAATGATAAACCTTACACAAATTTGGTTTAATTTCAATATTAAAATGAACTTGCATATTTGGGCAGGGAAACGATTGCATTCTTCACTCATGAGGCTGGAAATCCTGACCAGTACCCCCATTCAATTTGACTCATCCTCCTAGCTAGAAATGTGTTCCATCTGTCTTATATCACCAGGTGATCGGGAGATTTCTCCTGAAAACTCCTGCTTCTAAAGAACCTGTTCAAGATTCTGCACATTGTGCACAGCTATGTTCCTTTTAAATGTCAACAGCAACAAATATTTAATGCAACATCTATGAATACGTTGCACATATTTAATGCATCCAGGCAGTAATTATTTTCAAAATGCTAACACGGGGAGTATTTCCATCTTAGCCTACAATAATGCAACGGTTAATTGACTAAAGACTGACAATGTTCTTTGTTCCAACTGCTCTAACGAATCTCCTTGTATTTGAGAAATGTTGAAGAAGTGCAAAATATTTCTGACACTTGAATTTTGTCTGTGTTTGGATTTTAAATGTTATTCTCTATTTGGTTGTTCTGACCATTTGCAGACCATTTTGGGTTTATTTCCATTGAGATGAGTTTGAGATTGCAAACTCATGTGGGAGCTTGATTACTCAACAGTCATTTCTTTAATCTGTTTGGTTTGATGTACTTGAAAAAGGCTCCATGTCATAGAATTGCTACAGCGCATGAGTCCGTTTGACCCACTGATCCTAAATGAGCTACTTGTGCAACCTTGTCAGTGCCGTTCCTCCTCTCTTTGCCTTTAACTCTCCAAATTACTTCCGATCAAATGCATATCTAATTCCTCCTGAAAGACTGGATCCTTTCCGCCATCTTGAAACAACAAATTCCAGACCATAATAATCCCTCAGCAACTTATTTTTCAATTCCTCCTCCTAATCAAAGTTGTAGCCGTAGGCACTCACATGGGTCCTAGCTATGTGTCTTTTTTTGCTGGGGACATGGAACAGTCCTTGTTCCAAACCTGGCACCTCTCCCCAACTCCTTCTCCATTGCATTGACAACTGCATCAATATTGCTTCCTGCTTCCATCTTGAGCTTCTGGTTGCTTATCATTCCAACTCCCCCTTTCATTCCCACACCAATGTGCCTGTCCTCAGCCTTCTCCACTGCCACAGTGAGGCCAAATATAAACTAGAAGAACAGTACCCCATTTTCTGCTTGAGTAGCCTGTGGCCCAATGGTGTGAACATTGAATTTTCCAGTTTCAGGTAGCCCACTCTTCCTCTGTTCACCTTTCATATCCCAAACCCCACTAACATCCCCCCATCATTATCCAGACTTGTTACCCCCCCCATCACATAATTCCATCTACTCATTGCCCTTCCCTTACCTCGCTTGGTCTCAACAGTCCCCTCTTCCCCCTCCCACACCTGGCTCCATCCATCCATCATTCCCACCACATCCCCCCCCCCCCCCCCCCCCGCCCGCCACCCTCCCACCACCACCAAATCTGGTTCCATCTTCTGGGCCCTTTATCTGGGTCCAGACAACGGGCCTCGACCTGAAACGTCAACTGTCCATTTCCCGCCATAGATGCTGCCTGACCCGTTGAGTTCCTCCAGCACTTTGTGTGTTGCTCCACCTGTCACTTACCAGCTTCTGTCCGCCCTCTTTATACTGGCTGCCTTCCCTCTACACTCTCAGTCCTGATGCACGCAGGGTGTCGACATGAAATGTTGACCAACCCTTTGCTGCTCAACCCTCTGAGTTCTTCCAGTAGTTTGTTTTTTGCTTCATATTCCAGCATCTGCTGTCTCTTGTGTCTCCACAATAATCTCTGCACAGGTTTTTCAAACATTATCCTTGTATCATTCACCCAAAATGTTAACTGTTTCCTCTTGTCTGAATCATCTGTTAATTGTTTCTAACCCAGCCGTGATCTTGTTCACCTGTCAAATCTCCTCTCGACCTCTTCCACTGCAACATGAAACCCAACTTTTCCTGTCCAACCCTGCAGCTGGAGCTCTCACCCCTGAAACCAGATTCATAGGCAGATTCAGCATGGAGTCAGTGGGCCGAAGGGCCTGTTTCTACACTGACCATCAACCACCCAGTTAGACTAATCCTGCATTAATCCCATTTTTTTTATTCTTCCCACAACAAACCAGGAGCAATTCACTGTGGCCCATTAACCTACCAACCCACATGTCTTTGGGATGTGGGAGGAAACCAGAGCTCCCGGAAGAAACCGGTGCAGTCACAGGGAGCACATGCAAACGCCCATTCTGCATGGGACATAGGGCAGCACAGCACAGGGACAGGTCCTTCGGCCCACAATGGTGTACCAATCCAATTACATTAGTAATAAAACGCCCAACTAAACTAATCCCTTCTGCCGACACAATGTCCATGTCCTACCATTTCCCTCACATTCATGTGCCTATCCAAGAGCTTCTCGAAGACCCCTATCGTATTTGCCTCCACCACCACTCCAGGCAGCACATTCCAGGCACCCACCATTCTCTGTAAAAAAAAAACTTGCCCTGCACATCTCCTTTGAACTTACCCCCTATCACCTTAAATGCATACCTTCTGGTGCAAGGCATTTCAACCCTGGGGAAAAGATACTGGCTGTCCATCTGTGCCTCTCATAATCTTATAAATCTCCATCAGATCTCCCCTCAGCCTCCACTGCTCCGGAGCGAACAACCCAAGTTTGTCCAACCTATCCTCATAGCACCTGCCGTCTAATCCGGGCAGCATCTTGGTAAACCTCTTCTGCATCCCCTCCAAAGCCTCGACATCCTTCCTATAATGGGGTGACCGGAACTGAATGCAATACTCCAGATGCAGCCTAACTAAAGTTTTATAAAGCTGCAGCATAACGTCCTGACTCTTGAACTCAGTGCCTCGACTAATGAAGGCAAGCATACTATATGCCTTCTTTACTGCCCTATCAACCTGTGTAGTCACTTTCAGGGAGCTATGAACTTGGACCCCAAGATCCCTTTGCTTATCAACACTGTTAAGGGTCTTGTCATTAACAGTGTACTGTCTCTTTACATTCGATCTCCCAAGGTACAACGCTTCATATTTGGCCGGGTTGAACTCCATCTGCTATTTCTCCGCCCATATCTGCAACTGATCTATATCCTGCTGTATCCTTTGCCAGTCTTCTACGCTACCCACAACATCACCAATCTTTGTATCATCTGCAAACTTACTACCCACCACGTACATTTTCATCCAAGTCATTTATATACATCACAAACAGCAGAGGTCCCAGTATGGATCCCTGAGGAACACCACTTGTCACAGACCTCCAGCTGGAATAAGTCCCATTGACCACAACCCTCTGTCTTCTACGGAATCCAAACGGCCAATTCACTGTGGATCTCATGCGTCTTAATCTTCTAGGTGAGCCTCCCATGAGGGACCTTGTCAAATGCCTTACTAAAATCCACGTAGACAACATCCACAGCTTTACCTTCATCAATCACCCACGTCACCTTTTCAAAAAACTTAATCAAGTTAGTAAGGCACGTCTTGCCCTGCACAAAGCATGCTGACTGTTCCTAATTAGGCTATGGTTTTCCAAATTCTCATAAATCCTATCCCTAAGAATCCTCTCCAGTAACTTCCCTCCCACTGACGTGAGACTCACCTTTCCCTTCTTGAATAATGAAACAACATTAGCTACTCGCCAGTTCTCCGGGACATCACCTGTGGCTAGAGAGGACACGAAGATATTGGTCAAGACCCCAGCAATCTCATCTCTTGCCTCCCTCAATAACCTAAGGCATATCCCATTAGGCCCTGGGGACTTACTTATCCACCTTAATGCTCTTTAAGAGACCCAACACTGCCTCTTCCTTTATCTCGAAATGCCCCAGCATATTAGCACGCTCCACACTGATCTCCCTATCCTCCATGTTCTTCTCTTTGGTAAATACTGATGCAAAGTACTCATTAAGGACCTCACCCACATCCTCCGCTTCCAAGCACATGTTCCCTTCTTTATCCCTGTGTGGTCCTACCCTCTCCCTAGTTATCCTCTTGCTCTTGATGTATGTATAGAATGCCTTGGGATTCTCTTTAATCCTACTTGCAAAGGACTTTTCATGGCCTCTCCTCGCTTTCCTAATTCCCTTCTTGAGTTCGTTTTTGGCTTCTTTCTAATCCTCTGTTTGATCCTAGCTTCCTAAGCTTCACATAATTTTCCTTTCTCTTCTTGACTAAATTCACCACCTTTCTCGACATCCAAGGTTCTCTTACCTTCCTTCTTACTGAAACATACAGTACCTGTCCTGTACTCTCTGCAGTTGGTTTTTAAACACCCTCCACCTGTCAGATGTGGACTTGCCCAAAAACAGCTGTTTCCAATTAATTGTCCCTAGTTCCTACGTAATGCTCTCGTAATTTGCGCTGCTCCAATTTAATACTCTCCCGCAAGGTCCATACTTATCTATAGCCATCTTAAAACTTAAGGAGTTGTGCTCACTGTTCCCTGATTGTTCTCCCACTGAAAGGTCAATCACCTGGCCAGGCTTATTACCCAACACTAGGTCCAGTACGGCCCCTCCTCTCGTCGGACTATCTACATCTTGATTTAAGAAATCCTCCTGGATGCACCTAACAAATTCTGCCCCATCTAAACCTCTTACACTAAGGAGGTCCCAGTTTATCATTAGGGAAGTTGAAGTCCCCCATGACAACAACAACCCTATTCGTTTTACACCTTTCCCTAATCCGGTGCCTACTGGGGGGTCTGTAGTATAATCCTATCAGAGTGATTGCACCTTTCTTATTTTTGAGTTCTACCTATATAGACTTAGTGGATGAGCCCTCCATCATGTCCCCTCTGAGTGCAGCTGTGATATTGTCCCTGATTAGTAGTGCAACTCCCCACCTCCCTTTCTATCTTTTCTAAAACGTCAAAACCCTGGAACATTAAGCACCCATTCCTGTCCCTCTGTCAACCAAGCCTCTGTTATTGCCTATAAGATCTTTTCGGCACCTGTTCCAAGGCCTTCACTTGTCCTGACTTGGATGCAATGTTACAGCAGTAGTCTAACCAGTGCTTTATTCGAGTTCAACATCACTTCCTTGCAGGTTGTGAGGGTAAGCCTGGCTGATCGGTTTAACGATGCACCCCTTCACATTACACCTCACTACTGCAGAGTAAAACTCTGCTACCCTGCTAGTTGCAGCCCAACCTGCATGCCGGAGCAATGGGAGTTGTATTGCTATATGGCAAGGTGGGGATTGTGAGGTGAAGAAACAACAGTGAAGAGAACATTCACAAAATGCAAATGCAAACACAAACACCAAAGTTGGGTACTTAAAGGGTTACAGTTGGATTTCCAATTTAGGATGCATTTGCTGTATGTATCTTGATGTATTTTTCACCAAAGAGAAATTCTACATTTAAACAACTTCATTTCCAAGTACAGCACTAATTAGCTGCAGAATTAGTGAAGCTGAGTACCCCCATAGACTGAAAAAACCTCGAGGGAGGCTTCTGGATAGAGAATGTCGCATTTCCAATTATTTTGTTGAATTGCTAATTCAGTTATTGCACCAAGTGTAATTGTGATGGGTATTGGTGTGCAATTCAATTTGTTTTAAATATTTGTGGGACAGTCTGATTGGTAATGAATCCGACCTATCCTTGTGGCCTAGATGAAGAATCAGACAACACAAACTGCAAAGACTCAATTTAATTTTTTTTATTTTGATCTTTTCCATACTCTCGAGATTGAAGAAGGTACAAAAGCCTCAAATTAGAAAACATTACTACTTTGATCCTCAGCTTTGAGAGAGAACAAGATTCTTTCTACACTGTAATGCAACTAATTTCCTTGTGTATTCACCCCTCTGTCAAGTACCTTTGTGTACAATCAAAGTTTAGAGTTGCTCTAAAACCCAGTTTTGTTCTCTCCTCCTAGCTTTAGTTGCACTTTTATTAGGATACCTTTATTATTGTGGTCATTGGCACCTCCCCTATCTGGCTATTCATGTTAGACAGTGAACGTCCACTAAGGATCATTGGTCAGCATGCCCAAGTGCCAACACTGAGGCCCAGATTAATTGCTGTTTGTACTTTTGCTGAAACCTGCCAAGTGCAGAGCCACAGACCAGTGTTTCTTTAACATAGTTACACAGCTCTCGTCCGCTTTCATCAAAATCTCAACATTTGTTTCGACTAAAGCCCGTGGTATACTGCTGCAGTAATTCTGTGGTGACAGGGTAGCATGAGCCAACTCAGACCTTTGGGAGAAGTGTGCTGCCTTGTGGTCTTAGCTTTTGCCAGCTACACACCTTAATGGAAAACAGCACTCAACTGCTGGTTTCTGCTCCATGGGTGAGAAAGGCACAGGCAGCCACCCCTTCCATGAAATAAATACTTAGTTTGTGCATCAACTATGCTGGCTTCTACTCTGTAGCCCATCAGCTGCCAAGAAGGCTCCTGCAATTCTTCTGCCAGATCCAAGTCACTATTTGAACTCCCTGTACTCCACTTATTTCAACACTTGCAAAATTCAAACCAGTATCCCACATCAGCAAAATGGGGCAGAGGTGCAAAACCTCTCAACAGGCACCCCCTTCCCCCTCCCCCCATTCCAAAACACAAACCCAGGGGATGCTTCTGCTTTTTCTCAGTGAGAAATGGAGGGTGTCTGCAAAACATGATGATTCGAAAGAAGCAACAGTATTAATTCTGCCTGAGCCCACAGTGAAGCCAACCAGTCAGAAATGTATCCTTGCTTGATAGGGCTAAGCTGCACAGTAAACCAACACACTGACCCTGCCTCCAAAATTCATGCCATTTACATTTCAGAGACAGAATATAATATGATGTGCTACTGGGTGAAGTGTTCACCAGCTGAAGAATTCCTAGGTGTGTTTCTGTGTCCCAGCTCGAATAGGATCTGTGGGCAAGGGAAGACACTGAAGTCTTGAGAGAGGCCCTTCAGCCCATCATGGTTGGGGTGGAACCTCTCTAACAGACCTTCTATTAATGCACACCTAACAAAGTTGGGCTCACTGCTTTACGTTAACATGCAGCAAGCTTTACATAAACTGTTAATTTAATATTCTATGAACTAATCACTTCTTCGGACTCCAGCTAAAAAAATGTTAACCCACATCAATGCAACCAAACATCCACCGTTGCTTGAATGTTCTGTCCCTAATCCAAAAGCTGATGTGACTCTAGTCCGAGAATTCCTTAAGGAAATGTGGGGGATTGATTGTTTATTTTTACTTTTAATATTGCTTACCGCTACAACAAATTTGGAATGTAGAATTTCTGAAAATATCATTTTGTTCACAAGACCTGCACCATTTCATCTGCACAGGAATTTGACCTCCTATTTTGCTCACCTTAGCGTTTGCTCCATTATCAGCACACACCAGAAGTTCCAAGTCAATTCTAATGCTCAGTATGAGAGTGCTTTGGTATACAGGTTAAAAGTATAAGCATTATCATGAGAAATATGAATCCAAAACAGAACTGTGGTATTTATAATTTACACCACCACATTGTGAATGTCATTTTCCACTCAAACCTTAAAGGCAATTTTTGGATATGGACTAATGAAACACAAAAAAATGCTGTAGTGTTTCTCTCCCACCCCACTATAGTTGAGATTAGTGTCTGAGAAGTTCGTACCTGTTTGGATACAATATCACTTCCCTCTAAACAACAGGCAGTTTCCCACAGTCGCAGCAGCAGCCAATTGTCCACAGTGGTTTACCACAACAGAGACTGAGTGAAACTCCAGCTTTGTAGCCATCTATTTATTGGGTGAAATCAGTCTTACCATAGGCACTGTGAAATAAAGGCAGGCAAGGAGAAGTCATTTTGCACTTACTGCTCAAGAGCAGTTTTCCCACCTGCATCACAACTGACTCGTACAACAAACCCGATCACTGAAATAACTGCCTTTCTCTCTTCCCATTGCATTCCCTTCACTGCAACCCAGAGAATTCGATTTTGAGTGTGGAAGTGACATTTGAATGCAGCAACCCCTACTGGAGGGGAGGAGTGATGGGCCTTAAAAATGATTGATGATGTAAATAATGAAAAAAGGTCCAACACAAATACCACAAACTGTACCGCCATCAATAATAAATGTGGCATTAAATAAAATTTATATAAACCCTACCATAAGTTAATCAAACCTTACTATAAGCCAATCGAAGCACAAGATACTCTGCCTTTTATCAAAGTTCTAATACATTTATAAAATATAATAATTAATCATTTTCAAAGCCCAAGCAGAAATCCTTGGGTATTACCTAAAAGAAAGACCTCTGTAAAATAGGCAATTAATTACAAAGCTGTCTCGTTAAACAGATGCTGTTTGCAGTTAAAAGTTACAGGAATGGCTTCAACAGGTGTCAAAAAAAATGACCCTTGAATATTTCTGTTTCAGCTTATCTGACTTATCATTGATAGAATTCTAGAGTTATACAGCACAGAAACAGGCCCTTCAGCCCACCAAGTCTGTGCTGAACTTCAAGCACCCATTTACACCAATCTGGGAGGATTTTCTGAGCGACTGCTGCACTGAAACTGTAAACCTTTTCTTCAGGTTGTTTCTACTTGCATTCAGAAAGGCTCCCCACTTGTGCGCAATACATCAAAGCAGCAAATGCTGGCAGGCAGTTGTGAAATGGAAGGACTGCACCTAAATAGGATTGTTATATTAAAAAAATCTTAAGAACAAAGCAGAAAGACGGTGAACACGACAGTCTGAACTGGTATCTTACTTTGTTGTGAGGCTCAAAATCTTAAGACTTGCTAATCTGAACCTTTACTTGAGTCACTGAAGCTACAAATCCATCTGCCTTGTTCACTTGCTGGTGTGGACCTACACCCACACTGCTCAGAGTTGAGAGAGATTAAAGCTAGGTGTACAGTAACAACTCTTCACTTTCCCTTCTCCCACCCTTCAAGCTGAATCAGAAGGAAGCTGTTCCCAGGTAGACCACTGTGTCTCTCCTGCTCTCCCCTCCCCCATGTATGGATTGGGGGGGGTCATCAGGGAGATTAAGAAATTGAGAAAAATCAGGCTGGATGCACAGCACTGCTACATCACAGTCTTCAACTCGCCCTCAATAGCTTGTGGAAACAAATAGTTTGTGCAGTCACACCAATTTTACAAGCAGCCAAATTCAACCATGAACTGACCACCCTACCCAGCAGTCCACTGAAAGCCATTCACTCATGGTTAAAATTTGCACATTATATCTTTGTGAAAGCTCTTCCAGACCTGGTTATTTGGAAATATTGTGTGTCAGTCGCTGAAAGAAAGTGCTCAGGTTCAGCCAAGAGTTAGGCAGGCTCTGTTGCAGGAAAATTTGATCACAGAAGCAAGGATGTCTTGCTGCATTTGTACAGGGTCTGATGACACCTCCTTTTGGAGTTTCCTATGCAGCTTTGGTCTCCTTATTTAAGGAAGGATGTTCTTGCCACAGAGTGTCTATTCACTAGAGTACAGAAGAAAGATCCCATAGAAACCCATCAAATTATAACAGGCCTAGGCAAAAGAGATCCAGGGAGGATGTTCCTGATGGTTGAAAGCAGCAGGGAACAGAGTCCAAGGTCAGGGGCTGTGTCATTTACAACGGATTTCAAGAGAAAGTTCTTCACCCAGAGAGAGGTCAATCTGTGGACTATTCTACCACAAAAGGAAGTGGAGGCCACATCATTAAACACATACAGTACAAGGAGGTGGGTACATTTCTTAATGTGAAAGGGACAGAGATATGGGGAGAAGGCGGGAAAAGGGCACTGAAGTGCACGAATAGCCATGATTGTGTTGAACGGTGGAGCAGGTAAGAAGGGCTGAATGGCCGACTCCTGCTTCTGCTTTCTGTTTCTAAATATTTAAGGTTTGCACTGAATGCACATTCTTGTTTCCCCTGACACATTGGGAGAATACTGAGAAATTTACTGCGGTGAGGTACCATTTCTTAACCCATGGATTGAAGGCAAAATTAATTTGAAACAAGTTATTTTAGACTGATTTTTTTTAAGGTGCAATGTTCCCTTAAATCTTACAGGAGATAATAACAAGGGTTAAACTACAAGCCACTGCTACAATTTATTAAAATTTTTTTTATTTACAGCGTGCTAACAGGCCCTTCCGGCCCAGTGAGTCCGCACCGCCCATTTTAAACCCCAAATTAACCTACCCGTACGTCTTTAGAATGTGGGAGGAAACCAGAGCACCCGGTGGAAACCCACGCAGACACAGGAGAATGTACAAACTCCTTACAGACAGTGACGGGAATCGAACCCCGATCGCTTGGCGCTGTAATAGTGTCGCGCTAACCACTACGCTACCGTACTGAAGTGAATAACAATTCTTGTCGATTTAGATCTTCCTCCTCACCCTTGTGCATTCAAACTGCAGCCACTTCTTTCAACGCCACAGCTAAAGGGAAAATGCTGACATTCCTTTCACAGATTACTCCTGACATTTCATGACTTCTTATTGTGTTTTCTTGTTGGATTTGGCTATTACAAGGCATATGGAGAAACAGGGAAACTAATTTTTTTTTATCCTAACAGCAAATTGGTTTAAAATAGCCAGCAGCTCCTTCGCCCCCTATAAATTTAAAGGCAACCCCTTCCCCTTAAAATTGGTCTGGCTGCACAAACGTGAACAGGATCCACCTGTCAATCATTCAGCAGTGCCCATCAATGAAAATTCAAATTGCCACATAGTTGGGAATGAACTGTATCTGATGGCTTTTATTTCAACATAAGACTCTCATCTCTGCCCTCTTGTATACATGTCTTTGTAGTTCCTTACTTAAGAGCATGGGGCTCCACTTTTCCAGACACTTGGCTAATGGCAAGTTGTAGGGATTGGTTAGAACTGGTACAACTTTCACTTGGCTGTTTAACTTCTTCCATGTCAGTTTCTGTTTTAATTTTCTTTCAGAAACATCTACAGCAGCAATTAGAATAATGAGGGTTACACGAATTATTAAAATATTTTCACAAACTAGGAGCATTCTAGTCTGATTGCACAGTTAACTAGCACTGCAAACCATAATGTACTACATGCCTGAAAAGGAACTGAGTGGTTTAGTGTACAGATTTGATTGCTGGCAGTTTAAGTGATCCTCTACCTTCACCTGTATCTGTATCTTTAAGGCAAATCCAGTACCTTTCACAAGGCCATGAGAATTGAGGGTACAATGCAGTGCCAGGAATACAGACATTTATATCACGTCACAATCTACATGTGGTTAAATTAAATTTATCCTCATTGTACATCTGAGATACAAATTGTAAATTATTAAAAATGTCAACAACAGGCCGATGTCCACATTTCTGTGCTTGGGGTTCCACTCTCCATAATTTTGAACATCTTTGTCTGTATGGCTGTTGCAATAGAAAGGCAGAGGCAGTGCCCCTGTCAGCCTGCTGCAGAATCCAGTCTGTGTGTCCTCTATGTTGAAGCAGGGGCATCCATTGTTGACAGAATGCGCACAATTTCAGCTCTCTGAGTGGGGGAGATGTGTTGAGTCATGTGAACAATAGAATCCATGGCAACTTCAGGATTGGCCTGCACCAGACTGCAAACACAGAGTAAATCAAACCATTATTTTCTGCAATCTGAATAGTCATCTTGCACATAACAGCATTACAGAATTTGGTTATTACAGTTATAGCAAAGACAGTTTTTAATTCTATTGTAATTAAATAAAAGGAACAATTTGTACCATTTTATAAAGTGCAAAAAACCCAGAAATCCAATTCTAAACAGTGGCATAATTCAATCTGAAGAATAAACAAACACACCCAGAGTTGGATGCTATTAAATACCCCATCATCATTGTTTTAAGGTTTCAGAATAGCCAGGAACCAACCACTTCCTTCAACACCACTATGTAACATTTGCTGTAATGCCCATTGGTTATGTTCATGACACAACCAGTATCACCTTTGCAACTGCAGGCTGCTTTCACTATTTGAAGTCAGCTTGCATCTTGAAGCGGTAAGAGCCACAAGACAAGGATCAATGCAGCTTTTCAACTTGTGCCTTGGAATACTGTGTTTAGTTTAGGTCACCCTGCTATAGGAAAGATGCCATTAAGCTGGAAAGGGTTCAGAGGGAATATACAAGGATGTTTCTGGGACTCAAGGGACTGAGTTATGGAACTGCTTTCCATGGAGAATGAGGGGTGATCTTATAGAGGTGTAGAAAATTATGTGGGGCATAGATAGGGTAAATGCACTCAGTCTTTTTCCTAGGGCTGGGGAATGAAGAACTAGAGGGCATAGGTTTAAGGCGAGAGGAAAGAGAGTTAGTAGGAACCTGAGGGGCAACTTTTTCACCCAGAGGGCAGACAGTAAGTGGAATGAGCTGCCAGAGGAAGTGGTTGAGGTGGGTACATTAACAATTTTTAAAAGGTACTTGGACAGGTACATGGATAGGAAAGGTTTAGAAGGATATGGGTCAAATGGAACTAGGTTAGATGGTAATCTTGGTCGGCGTGGACCAGCTGGGTTGAAGGTCCTGACTCTGTGCTGTATGACTCTATGATTTCTTTGGATTGGGTCTCTATCTGTAACTCCATTGCTTCCAAATAAGCAGGTTTAATGACAGCACCTGTGACAAGCTAGTTCCCCGTTTCCCTGTACCCATACCAGTCCTGATTATCTGCCAAGGTGATCAACGAGCTTGTGCATTAAAATGTGCCACCTGGTATTCCTCTCTCAAAGACAATACAGGCAATGGGTTTGAGGTCAGGGGTGGAGCTGGACCTGCACCTGCCCACAGAGACCAGTGGGGAAGGAACGGAGTGGTGATAAGGGGAAAAATGGAGAGGTGGGCTTCAGACCAGAGGTCAGGAGCACTGGCATTGGAGGGGTGGAGCAGCAGCTTTGGGGAATCAGAGAATAAATACAGGAATAGGCATGGGTGACAATTTAAGTTGGTTTCTCATTTAGTTATGCATCTCCCAGGTCAACACTGCAGGTTTAAGACTACGTTCTTCTAGGACTACCTTACAATGGGCACTCCGACAAATACTTGGTTTGAACTCCCCAAAAGGAGTGCTGCACAAGGAATGGCATCTTCACATATTCCTGACAAGGAAATTTTGTTGGGATTGTAAGGGTGACTCATTCCCAGAAGTGTCAGGCGGAATCTCCTGTTACTGCTAGGTATCTGGAATACCAACACTGTGCAAGCAAACATAGAACTGTATTTTCTGTGGGTTGGGACTCAAGATCAGATGGCAGTGTTTCCATTCAACATTACTGACAACTGCCTGCAGGGGATGCAGTCGAGTGACTGTGAGGCAGGATGCAGCTGTGCTGCAGATGCCTGTGAATTAATATACTGAAACTAAACATCCAGATTCACTTGGGGTGAGGTTGGGGGGGGGTAAGAGGGCATCAGGAAACCATGGGATTCAGGAGAGCATTGGGAGAAAAAAAATCAAGTGGCAGAAAAAAACAAAATGGCCAGATTCAGGAGCCTCGAGAGACTCAGCGGGTCGACCAGCAGCTGTGGGAGGAAAGGAATTGTCGGCTTTTCAAGTCAAAACCCTGCGTCAGAAACCCTGAATGGCCAGATTCAGATCTTTTAAAAAAATTGCTTTGCTTTGCTTCAAAAGCAAAGGGCAAATACAGACCTTATACAAAGCACATGAAATGGTAGAAAGAATACAATTTAAGATTACTGACTACATTAGAGGGGCACTTCTCGGAATTCGAAAAAATCAATTTCTGATCACAAATTGGATTTTGCAAGTTAATTCCATTGGTTTAAGAACACCTTCAGAACAGCGTGCAACATTTAAAATCAGACGGAGCCGGGTCTGCTTGCTTACTGACCTGCTTGCATGGAACCCTTCAGCCATTGTGAGTTTGTGATTGTTAATACACACACATGCATTGCTGAACTGAAAATTAATACCCTGCTGTGCAAGGCCCCAGGGAAAGAAATAACATGCAAATTAAGGAGCCTTCTGAGAATCATCCGGAGACGTGCTGGATAAATCTATTTGTTTGGGGAAACAGACGATGGGCGCAGTGTTTATCTTTGCACAGGGCTCCTACTAAGTACACAGGCGCATACAAAATGCTGAGCATAATGCAGTTTGTACAAGACAATAGTCAGGAAAAGCACACAAGCAGGGTTCCACTTGGTTTTGTGGCTGAGAGGATGCAGATACCACATGGAACATCAGGGGGATGTGCTGGGATTTGGAGCGAGGAGGTTTTCTCTATAGCTGTCAAAGGCATGTCCTTTAGCCCAGGCAGTTGATACCTGTACGTCTTTAGATACTAGGTGCATTTCAGAAATATGTGCATTAATGTGCATTCTGCAGTATCTGTAGAACATTAAACAAACCTCTACACAGTGTCAGACTTCATGGTCCTGATACCACAATTTGCATAATTGCTATCCTCTCTGTTCCCTTTGGGAACCATCTCCCAAGCTTCTGTCATCACCACTCATGACCCAAATGAGGGAAGTTTTGTGAACTCAAGGAAGAGTTCGCAAAATCACAAGACAAAGGAATTTTGTTGAGTATCCAATTCACTCCTCCCTTGACCCCTGTGACACTGCTGGAAGATGCAGCAAGTGACTAAAATAGCCAGAAGTAGTAATGAGCTTCCCAATTGTTTCCTAGAAAAATCTGAGCCAATCACACAACTAAAACGGGTCTATTCATTATAGAATGGTACAGCACAGAACAGGCCCTTCAGTCCACAATGTTGTGCCGACATAGCTAATCCCTCCCACCTACAGAACGCCCATATCCCTCCGTCCTCCTCTCATTCATGTGCCCATCCAAGCCCCTCTTAATAGTCCCCGATGAGTTTGCCTCTACCACCTTATCAGGCAACGCATTCCAGGCATCCACCACTCTCAGTAAAAAAAAACTTACCCCTCACGTCTCTTCTGAAACTACCCCGTTATGTTATCTACCCCCATTATGTAATCTATTTTGTCCTAAATATTTTAATTGACGTGTGATGCTCACAACATAAGATTTATTAGATATTTTAATGATTTATGAACTCGAACACCTCCTCTGACAAGAGGAAGGACATTTACCCAGTTTGAAATGAATAAAACCACCGTAAGCCTCACCTCCGAATCTGTTTGAGGATGTAATCTCTGCAAATGTACTTAATGTTCTCGTCAATGACCGACCGAGCTCCCTCCTCCTCCAGCAGTTGCTTCTCCAGCCATTCCACCACATCCTTGTTGTCATCCCACAGATAGGCCTGGAAGTGAAAGGCAACATCAGCATGCAATTTTGATTTTACACAAGCCCCCAAAAATGAACTGGGCTCTTCTGGTGGATGTTAAAGTGGATCAAAATAAATACAATTTATGCATTCACAGGACGTGACCGTCACTGGCAAGGCCAGCATTTGTTGCCCATCCTTAAGTGCCCCTGAACTGATGTTTTCCGGATTGCAGAGGGCAATTAACAGTTGAACACACTGGTGAATCTGAAGTCAAGGACGGCAGATTTCCTTCCGTAAAGGGTTTTGGTGAACCAGAATGGCGTTATGGCAAATCGGTAGATTTACGGTCACCATCACTGACGCTAGCTTCCAATTTCAGGTTTATTAATTACTGAATTTCCTGGTAATGGAATCTAAACTCCTTTCTCTAGATCAACCGTCTCCTTGAATGCCAATCCAGATGACTTACTCAATGTGTTATCATACCGTAATAACAATTTGAGTCTGCCAGGAATACCATTGAAAGAAGATTTAATTCTGGAAATTAACTTGATTAATGATTTGTTTCCACAACATTACTTTAGAAGACCTTTAGTTAGATTTAAAGCAAAGATATTTGTGAATGGTAAGGCCCAAAGACAACAACATTATACACATGAAAATTTTCCCTGTAAAAGGCTGTAATACAAATTCAAAAGTAGAACATTTTCCCAAAAGCTTTGAAATATAATTACAAATGTGTTTAAATTACTCTATTCCTTGTACTACCATTAAGGAATCCAGCTCAATGTACTTTGTAGCTCTAGATTTCCTGTACAGTAGATGTTCCTCAAAAGGCAACGTTACTTAACTTTCTGAATGAACTATTTCAATGTATTGAACAGCAGAATGCACATTATCCAACGGTTGATCAGTCTTTCATTGGCTCCTCGTGTGAACCCACTGTTACAATAATTAGCCCTCCAAATCCCACATTCTTAGTCTGTGCTCAGTCAGCTACCCTTGATCAAAAGAACATTTAAACTATTTTCATTTGTACCCATGCCCCTGGTGGAGGACTTCGACTCCTCCTTGGTATCCAGTGACAACTGTTGGGAAAAGGCAGTGTGCAGAGATTGGTTGATGACAGCATTGGTCATGATTGTGGCGACTCTGTGGCATTTGCTACCTGGTGTCTTGTGAAAAATATACACGGAGACAAGACAGAAGAGGGCTGCGTGCATCTATAAAGCTGCACCATGATAACTGTTGCCTTGTTCAGGAGAGGAGTGGAGGAACAGGGATCAAACAAAAGTCTTGCAGGACACTGTGCTGTGAAGTCATATTGTAGTAGGGTTGTTATTTAAACACAAATAACCATGCACCTTTGATAGCAACAGTCTCTTGCAGACAGCCTACCTTAAAGAGGAATATCCCATATTTTTCCCTGATAATGGCCAAGGATATCCTTGCTTTCCACTAACAGCAACTAGAGAAGGAGGAACATATGGTTCCAGCATTTAACCCTTAATGTGCACATTCACAGTCTTGTCTTTTTCTTATGTCTAAATGTGCCATCTCATCAAAGTAATAATGATGCATTAGAAGAGGGAAATAAGCTCATCTATATTTCAGCACTTTACAGGCATTTGAAGACAGTATACGATCAGCCATGTTGTGAACAGGTGTAAAATTGTACAGTAAACAGTTAATCGATGGCCTGGTTTGCTCCCATTTCTTGCCGCAGCCCTCAACTATCACCGGCCTCCAGCTGCACAACATGAGCTGTCTGCAGCCCTGCAGACTAACAGGCACACAACTTATCAGTGTACTAAATAACCTCCTTTGCTATTAGTTTTATGAGAACATTCTTCCTGATAGCAAATGGATAAATGCAGAAGCTTGCATACAAATATAATGTTGGAGGATGCCTTTTGGTACAGAGCGCTTCCTTGATTTGGCCCTCATCTATCACACAGACACTCCAAACTAAAACCGCTGAGCCTTTTACAACCTCGGGATAGAACCTTGCACTTCGCAGGACTTTGTGCTTTCTTTGCTGCTGAGTTGGTCATATGGCTGACTCTTGAAACACAATTGGAAGAAAATTAAATACGCTGGGTGAACCATTTTGCTAGAAGCTCCTCAGAGACCGAGTGAAAGTGGCAAGGTCGCCTTCTTGGGGAGCTCTGCAGGAAAGTTTGTTCCATTAGGGGACAGCCAATATGCAGAGTCAGCATTTGAGTAGCAGAGCCAAATGACGCTGCAGCAGCCACACCATCAGATTCAGCTCAAGCCAAAAACGTCTTTGAGTGCCACTTATCCCACCACTTTATTTCAAGGTGGCTTCAGGATACATGTCAACGCAGAAGGTGGCCAAATAACTTGTCAGCAACATCAGCAAACTGAATCTTGAGTGAACTGAAGGAAGATGTCAGATACCTTCTGGTAAGTGCCCCAACTGGTTTGATTACATGACAACACATGCTGGAAATACGGCATCTTTTACAATGAAGAGTATGCATCAGAAGCACAGCAACCCTTCATACAGATCTGCTAGGCAGTTACAGTTTCCTGTTGGTAGCTCAGATTTCCAGCATTTGCTGGCTCTCCTTTTATTTTTCATTTGATTTCATAGCCGTTGAGATATAATAGCTGATACTGGATTTCAGAAGTGCTCAGGCAGCCTCCAGAGAAGCAGGTTCAGAATGGTTTCAATGCTCATCGGAAGTAGGTGGGACACAGGGTAAACTCCCTCCCTAACATTAACAGTTAGCTATCCATGACGCAGGGCACTCTTCATACATAATCTGCACCTTTGTCGTGGACTCCATCACCTCTCCCAAAGGCCGGCGTAGTATGGGTACAATATGACTTAATGGTGGCCCCACTCTGCGGATGGAAGAGGCCATATCTGTGGTACAAGTGTAGGCAGTACATCATTTGACAGACTGTGGGAAGTTTCCAACAAATTGACCTGGATTTTGCAGTAAGTCAGGACCAAATGGTGAAAGGTGTTTATAATACTTGCACTTGCTTATTGGAGTTTCTGTGGCCTTTTGCCCTGGAAATTGTGTAGATTAGAAATCAATTGCAACGTGGCATCCTCTATCGGGAGATCTGTGTGAACAGGACAAGCAATAATGTATCTGCTTAACCAATTAGGCTGAAGATTTCTGATCGAGACTGAGCAATGCAAGCCTGAATTCAATGCCAAATTCTATACAGAAGGCAAGAAAGACAAGTCTAAGAGGGAGAAAAAGTAGTAAAAGTAACAGGAAGCAAAAGTTAAACTATTTAGTATATTCAGAAAAAAAATCTTGCAATAATTAGACAGTAAAGGATTACAATGGCACTTTTGTAAAATTTAACTCGCAATGGTTGGAGAGGGATTTGGAAATTTAAAAAGAAAACACACACTGAAATGTACAAACTTAACGTTCTCTGTCATTAGTGAACAGATATCCATCACCCATGTAAAGCAACTTTACAGCATTCCACTTGCTTCTACACCAAGGCTCTCGGCCAGGTACCGTTTAGCAGGGACAGTAGCTTTCCCGTATTCCTGTCCATGCATTTGCCAAAAATTGTCTGATTTACCCTTCAGTGAGCACTGATTTTTTCAGCTAGAATTTTCCACAAAAGCCAGACCATTTCAAAACAAACTCATGGCATCCTGGTGCCATCTTTTATTGAGACACTGAAAGGGATCAGAACATTAGCGTACTTCAGGTCAGGTGACGGCTGTAGCCCTATGACAGATGACAGTTTGCCAGCGGTGGGCTGGGCTGAAGCAGCAAAGCAAAAACACTATTTACATTCTCACTTTCAATTTCCATTTAAGACTCCTGATGTAAAGATGCTTGCGTGAATGGTAGCAGAGAAACTAAGTGCCAAGTAACAGTTACGCCAAAGTTCCAGCCAATGATCATCTAAAATACAACAGAGTCGAACCATCCACCCTTGACATTCACTGGAATTACCATTGCAGAGATCCCCACCAACATCATCTTGGAAGTCACTGATCAGAAATTTAACAGGAACAGCCACATTAATAATCAGATTAGATACTAGGTATACTGTGGTGGGTGAGTGACTTATTTCTTGAACCACAAAGCCTTTCCACCATCTACAAGTCACAAGTGTGTTAGTATACACTCGTTTTGGTGGATAAGTGCATTTTCAACAACTCTCAGGAAACGTCACACTATTCAGGACAGAGCAGCCACTTGTTTGACATGCTAACAACAACCCTAAACATTCATTGCCTCCATCACCAGCTCATGGGCTACAGCGAGGACCATCTGCAAAATGCACTGACTGTTCCTTACCTAGGTTACTCTAATAACATCTCTCAAATTCTCCGTCTATACACCGAGTATGCGGGCAACAGGTACATGGAACACCACCACCTGCAGCACTCAGGACCCCACCAACACGGACTTTGTGATTTGGAAATATTTCAATGGTCCTTCAATGTCACTAGGCCCAAATCCTGGAACTACCTGCCCAACAGCCTGTGGGAATACAGTCACCAAAATGTACTCTTCAAGAAGGCAGTTCACCACCACCATCTCAAGGGCAATTAAGATTGGTCAATAAATACTAGCCTTGAGAGCAACCCCACTTCCCAAAAAATGAATTAAAATCAAATAAGTCTTGACTGTATGGCTTTCTTACTTAATGATCTTTTAACAATCATTGTGACAAATCGCCACTTGAACAAGGTTGTAAGGAACTGCTGATGTCTGTGAGATCATAACATATTACAACAGTGACCATGCTTCAAAACTATTCTATTAGCTGTAAAGAACATACACACTGTATAAATACTAGTCCTTGCTTGAGTTCTATCAGAATCTTCAGGAAAGGAGGAACAAAAAAGGGAAATAACTGAAATATGGAAAATTATTCCTCCTGTGATCTTAATCCCCTGCCAGACTTCCAAATACAAACGTATAGCTCCCAGGACTCTACTGCACCACAGAGTAGCACTGCATTCTGCCTGTGGGTCACAGTTATTTCACGTGACTACTTACTCCCCTGCCAGGCTAAACCCTGAGGCAGCTTTTACGGATTAGATTCTTTGGTACCATTTTGTTTTAGTAATTTTGGCAACACAAACCAAAGGTGCTGTAGAAAAGTACCTCCTGAAGCCTTTTTGGCAGCTTGTAATTCAAAAATGCACTTTCAAGGTGCAAGATAGTCATATCTCAAACCAAGTACTGCTTGGCAAATGAGATTGAAGATTCAAAGGATGTAAATGACTGTTCATTTTAAGCTCACATAAGTAGTGCAGATTTACCCAAGAATTCCAGTGCTAGTGGTTTCGGAGAATATTTAATACCATTAATATTTTTAATCCTTTTGGTTTTAATCAAGTAACAGCACGCCAGTTCCTATCAACACATTCCAGGGTGCAGATTAATTGTAGCTTAATATAATCAGAGCTGATTGTTGTAAGTGTTAGTTAACGAAACAGCTGCATATAAATTGTATCCTACCTGGGGAGGTTGGCATGGTTCCAGAGTATATTTGCTTTGTGCTTTAACAAATGTTTGAAGCAATGATATGACCAAGGTTGGAGACAGTTGTTTTTGTTCTGGGATGGTTTGAAACTTTAGTTCCCCATTTCACTTACGTCACATATTCTGTCAGTTATTAGCCTGTGAGAAGCTACTAGAGTAGTGCCTCAAATGAAATAATAAGAGAGCACTCTGGATTTAACATGGCCTCTTTGATCTTTTCCGTTCATTTTAATTGGGATTAGTTCTATTTTTACCAGAATAGTCCCATTTAGCAAATTTGGATTTTTGGAAAGGTATTTCTTCAATGCCAAGTGGCATTTCCTTACTTGCAAACAGAACATTTATATTAAACACCAGCACATGGTATCACATTTGAGTGTTCTGATGACAAAATTTACAGAGCTTCTGTACAAAAAGTGAAAGGAACATAGATAGCAAATGAAACAGCAAATGCTGGTATCTGAAAGAAAAAGAAACAGAAAACGCTGGAAGAACTCAGCCAGACAAGCTGCATCTGTGGAAAGAAAAACAGTAAAACCCAGTCCCTGACCCAGAACATTAACAGGTTTCACTTTCCACAGATGCTGTTTAACTGGCTGAGTTCTTCTATATTTTCTGCTTTTGTTTAAAAGGAACATGGAACTGCTATTGATGCCTCACTATTTCACTTAAATTCCAATTGCACTAGAAAGTACACAGGGAATACTGAAATTAGTGTTTAAGCTACATCCACGTAATAGAAGCAATATCAAAGATCTAATTTATCTAATGGATCAGACTGAAAGTCTTCTTAGATTACAGAAAATTGCAAATCATAACTATTGATTCATCCATTTTTGAAGTTTTACTTCCACTATCTATTAAATTATACTGAGCTGATAGTGTAATGTGGATAATTTTAAGTTGCTTCCATGCACTAAAAATTCAAATTGCGCCATAAACAACGTAAGTAATTATATAGGAATTTGGTACTAAAATAATTTGAACAGATAATTTGACGATTAGCTTTGAATCAAGAGGAGCAGACTGCATGCAGTACCTGTACTTGTCCATATAGATCTCAATGAGAAAAGGTACCCATTAATCTTGCCATACAATTCAGCACCTTCAATCCCGAAGGTGACAGCACTACTGCACAGCACTGAATTTTGACATTTTTGAAAAACATGGCTTTGATTGATTTATTTTTGGAGAGGATAGTAATACAGGAGAATTTAACACATTTCTCGATAAGAATGGGTAATGTGCAAAATGGAAAAAAAGCTAGGGCAACAGACACTTCTGATCAATCTTCTGAAGCTTAAAAAGGCAGGATCCAAAGGAATTCTTAAGCCTATATCTAGCTGGGCTGGAGACAGCATTATGCAAAATGTGATTAATATTCCATTCCCAATGACAAATAATTTTGCCTTGAAGAGATGAAACACTAAATCTCAAGTGTTTGAGTTTAAGTTTACTCTATGGGAGGTATTTGTTCCATAGCTTGGGGGACAGCAGTTCCAGGAAAGGGTTATTGTGTCCTTCTTGAGGGATTAAAAAAAATTGACTTTTCTGCCAAGGTCTTCTCCTTCCCAAACTTTCCTTTTGTTCCGATCCAGATCTAATACAAGGGCATTAGTCTGAAAATATTTGGCCAGGTCACACTGGTGGTTGTACATTGAGCTATTTAAATTGTATCAAGTCCTGGTCCTTTGGGTTTGTGCCGTGAAGCCTATAAGTCCTGGGCTTACTGACCCCAGGATTTGGACCCCCCCAAATCTGCTGCTGAATTCTACTTGGTGAAAGATCCAAAACTCCATTGATCTCAATGAACATTGGAGGGAAAAGATCAGGAAACAAAGAGGGAGGCAAGCTATGATTTTTTTCAACTTATTTTTTGTTACTCTTATGGTTTAATTTATCAAAAAGTATTTTTAATTATACTCTTTAAAAAATTACTTCAAACTTAATAGTTATTTTAAACATTTCAGTATTTCAGAGATATTTAAAATCTATTAAATGAAAATCACTCACTGCTTTACAGTCAGAAAACCCCTGCCCCCAGCTTGGCTGGCTGTCAAAAGCTGCCAATGATGTTTACAGCCAGGGATGCCAGAGGTCTGAGCCCCACTCAAACCACAAGCCTGGAACTAGGATATGGAGCACCATTGAGATTAGATCTCTGCATGCAGAATCTTACAAATTTCCATTGATGTACATTGGAGAGCATTCTGACTGCTCGCATCACAGCCTGGTATGGAGACTCCAATGCACAGGATCCCAAGAAGCTGCAGAGGGCTGTCGACTCAACCAGCTCCATCACAGGCACAACCCTCCCTGCCATCAAGGACATCAAGAGGCGGAGCCTCAAAAAGGCAGCTTCCATCATTAAGGACCCTCACCATCTGGGACATGGCCTCTTCTTGTTACTTCCATCGGGGAGGAGGTACAGGAGCCTGAAGACCCACACTCAACAATTCAGAAACAGCTTCTTCCCTTCTGCCATCAAATTTCTATGAACTCACAAGCATTCCCTTGTTATTCCTTTTTTTTTTTGCATGATTTACTTACTTTTGCGACCTATAGTAATTTTATGTCTTTGCATTGTACTCCTGCTGCAAAACAACAACTTTCAAACAAGTCAGTGATAATAAATCTAACTCTGATTCTGAAGAATAGGGAACCGTAGGGGCGGGGGCCAACTCTAGGAAGGGAAATAATACAATTCCAGTGAGTTCTGGACAATGGAAAAATTGTCCAAAAATTTCTGGAAAAATAGTTTATTCCTATTTTTCTTGCTACAAAACTCCTTACAGTGCCAAGCTACCTTTCACCTTGGACCCTAAAGTTCTCTTCAAGACTCACATCACAGATTGCTGCCAAATCGGGAAGGGACTGAGCCTACAAACAATGAAATACACTAACAAAAAGGCACTAATGGAAACATGGGAATAAGACTAATAGGTCCTTAGTACAAGATAAAGTATCAAGAAGTCTTAAAACAAAGTAAATTTCAAGGCGCTGTATCTAAATGTTTGAAACATTGAGAACAGGGTGGATAAATTATTCGTGTAAATGGATGCAGTAGACACGAGGTGATTGCCATTTCATAGATGGCTTCAAGGTGACCAAGGCTGGGAGATAAATGTCCAATGATGTTACATATTGAGGAAGGATAAGCAAAAAGGTAAAAGGTGGTTAACAACAGTGCAATAGTAAGTACCGATTCCCACTCTGTCACGGTAACTTCAACACAAATGCATTAGCAGCATTTTATAAACACTATCTTAGCTTTTGGCACTTCAGACAACTTCATACCACTGAAGCTGCCTCCATAAAATCCTTCAATCCATCCAATAGAATAACGGAACCAACATCAGCAAACTCTCCCAGAACCAATGTCCCCAGTATTCAGATCCCGCTAATGCTCTGTTGGTTACGTTGGTCAGGGCATATCACGTGTCCTGATACCAGACACACTACACTGAGCTCTGTCAAGGCAAGAAATGATCAGATGGACAGAGGAAAAGATTCAAGGATGTTCTCAAAACCTCTTTGAAAAGTACAACATCCCCACAGTGAATATCTGGCCCATGACTGCTTGAAGTGGAGGAGGAACAATTATGAAGACACTGAGAGTTTTCAGTCCATGAGTTGGAAGCACATAGAAAATCAGTGTAAACTGCAGTCACCCACCTACCTTGCCAAGCACCACCTACACACACACACTCTCAGTGACAACTGAATTATTTGATTTTCAAGTGACTGAGGACTCACTTTGCTGAACCACAGCTTGAATCTTGTAAAAAAAAATTGTTCTAAACTGCACAGATCATAACATTAATGACAACTTAAAGAGATATAGGTTTGGACAGGTAATCAAGAAATTTCAAACATACAGCAACATTATTGTTCTTGTTCTCTTATCCTGGACACCTAGCCATTGGGTTAAGAAAATATAAAGCAACATGAAAAATAATAATCTGTACATTACCCTCTGCACTATTGTTGCACATCTTAGGCTGGTTATTCTCAGTCACAATGTGACTAAAGTAGCAGGGTAGTAACAGGCAGTAAAAACATGAAATGCTAGGCATGGAATCACAGCCACTTAGAAATTTACCTTCACAGCGCCTTCAGCCTCCACAAACCAACGTCTAAGCATAGCCTGAATCTGCCCATCAGTCAGTTCAGAGTTTGCATCCAGGATCTTTTTCTTCACTGTATCTTCCAGTAGCAGTCTGCGCAGACGCCAGTAGAAGAATGTACGCGATGTTGGCCAATCCAAGATGTCCTGCAGTTAATTGAGAAACCATTATACATTCTGCTTTCCACAACCTGAACTTTACAGTGCACGTCTCAAAACTTCAAATTCTTCCTTCAGACATAAACGCATGACCCTTATTTTGATTTTCAGCATAAACAGTCCATTCCTTGCTGTCAGCTGACAGCACACTATGGCCCAGAAGTTACAGCGTGCTACAGACAGCATGCCAGAGATAGTTTGGGATGTGGGCCCTGCTGTTAATAAAAGGCGCCAACTTGAGACGTGACTGAACAGCCATTGTATTTTGCAAAATAAATTGATGTCCGGGAAGAGGCCAGTTTCCTATAGGTGGGGAGTGAAGTAAAGGAAGTTGGTGTTAGAGGCAAATGGACAAGTTGAATAATCAGTGGAGATGGTGAGGGTGGGGAGAGAAAGAAGGGTGTGACATGAGTGGATTAAATGGGACAGGAGGCTGCAATGGATGGAAAATAAGTAATGAGGCTTATTTTAAATGGGATCCCAATCTATGAATCAATAAAAGTTCGGGCTGTTCAGGGAGTGGCCAACAATTGCTGTTCCTCTGAAGAATGTGAACTAATTTCCCCGACAACACTTAATAGAGAAGAGTGTTGCACAGTGAATGACATCACTTGATGTATGTCTGACCATGCTTTGGAGAAGTATAGTAGTGGCAGGAGGATGTGTGGAGCAGATTTAAAAAAAAAAGAGAACTGAACTCTAAGGGTTCCACTATGAGGAGAGATTGCAGTTACATTAGTTTGGATTTAGAAGGTCATGCAGGGAACTGAGATGGTTCATGGAGCTACTCTCCCCAATATTTGGGCAGGCCAGGTCTAGAAACTGTTCGACATGCAGGAGGGTAGCAGAAGTTTGGAACTCTTCTGCAAACTGCATCTGATGTTAGGTCAATTTTGGCTAATCACAGATTTTAGGCGATATGAAGCAAAAGTACATGGAGTTAGCTAATAGAATGACAGAACTGGCTCCGAGTGGGTTTTAGCCTCCTCTTGCACTTAGAATCTTCCTCTTACAGCTCATTTCCAGACTGAACTAATGAGTTGAGTCACACCTGCACATAAAAGCACTGACTGAAGCAATATTCACATTACCTTTGAGAAGCCAATTTGTATCATGAGTAGTCAGTCAAACCAATTCCACAATCTGTGCTCACTTCATTTCCAATACCACATAATACAAATTTATTGATACAATTCAAGTACCAGTTTATTAATTAAACATTCCATCTTGTATCTCACTAGAATGGTAAATAAATAAATATCAAAGCTACCCAGTCAAGATCACATAGAACATTCTTAAAAGTGCATTACAGCCTCCTCCTTGCTTTGGCCCCATCCTATATTTGCAGACACACACACACACACACACACACACACACACACACAGGTCTAAGAAATCAGAATTCCTACAGATTATGTTTTAATGATAACTTCAAGTGGGATTTCAGAATTAAATTCATAGCCTCATCCAAAGCCATGATGTAATTAGTCTGTAAGGAATGAAATGGAGAGGGGAGAAAGGCTGTGTGCATGTGCTGCTGTGGCAAAGAGGCACCCAAATGCAATCCCTACGGATCTCTGTCTCTATTCTCATTAGCTAAACTGTAGATCTCAAAATTTCAACCCTCTGGCAGGTTGAACCTCAACAACTATAATGAACTTGGCTGAATGTTCATTAGAGCTGCTAAGGTTTGCAGTCTCCTTCCAAATAGTTCTTCAGGTCATGCCTGAAGCCTAACCTATTTAATTATAACGTCTAATTGAACTGGGGCAGACCACGCACTTTTTACAATCTGCTTGGCGGCATGTATTAGACTCCACTTTCAATATGCGCCAATCAAAAGGGGACCATGCCACAAGAGAAAACTTTGCTTCCACTTATTGTGAATGGTCTTGAAAGTGACAGACAGAAATCTTGACTTGCTGGTAGTGGGGACTGCTAGGGTCACACTGTAATCAAAATAGAGGTAGAGGATTAGATGCACAGAGCAAGTTAGGTGAATTAGATCACTAACCGTGATGACCCCCTTTTCTTGCATGCGACCTGGTGTATCATGAAGGTCAGCAAACTTCACAGCAACCTGGTGATATATGGGTAATAGAAACTCCTCCCTCTCTTTCAGTTTTGTCTCCAGCTCCTTCCGCTCACACGAACTCAGCTCCGGGGTGCCTGCAGCAAAAGGCGTATTTAAAAAATGAGCACGTAATGATCAGAGATCGTCAATAGTCTTTTAATGCTTGGATTTTCCCTTCTGACACACCATTACTTTGTTCCTGTGCTGACGACCACTGCTGTTTAAAGCTCATTCATAGGATGTGGACGTTGCTGGCGACATCAGCATTAATTGTCAGTGGAGAGGCCCTTGAGAGTCAATGGATATTGAGTTACATATAGGTTATACTAGACAAGAACAATAAGACTTCTTTCTCTAAAGGCCATCAGTGAACCAGATAGCTCTGTATAGTAGTACATGGTCACCATTACTGAGATTAGGGTTTTATTCATTTAATTAATTGAATTCAAATTCACCGACTACCACGGTGGGATTTGGAACCATTCAGGCCTTAGGATGTTAACCCAGTAACTTAACCACTATGCTATGTAATGCTACACATTTTCTTAATATTTTACATGGAATAGCCAGCAAGTATAAGGGGGCTGCTGGCCAACTGTGTCAGAAGAGGAGGCAGGACCAAAGCATTAATGTTATGCTTGCCTGATATGGCAAGGCTGCAGGACCACAATCAGGCGCAAAAATGATGGCTGTTCACCCCTTTTGCAATAGATGTCAAGACCAATAATAATGCTGCTGCACTGGTTTCAGCTTTAATCTGAAGACCTTTTAACCTGATAACAGCACAAGGGGAGCAGACAGCCATGAGCTTAGATTTTTCTGTTTTTGAACGATAATGCAATCATTATCACAAAACACAGCAATATGGCCACAATATAAAAATGTCACGTGCCTTCCAGCGATGTACCACATACTGATCACCATTCAGCGAGGTGCAGTATGACCAAATTAGAATGGGTTTAAATCGATGACATCAAGTATAATTTATTTCATTTTGAGCTGCTGAGAGTGTCTAAAGAAATACTGCTTCTATATTTAGCCCTATTCAGTTGATGAAAAGTTTGGCAATTAATTTCTCTGTGTGATATAGTTGACATTCGCAGTGTCTCTGCCATGTTTCCCTTTAATAACAGAGCAACGAGATGTCATTTCTTTCACCTCACAGCTGTGCAACATTTGCAAACAGACTGATCAGCCTCGTTTAAAGCTGCATGACACCACAATATGGAACAAGGACTGCCAGGCACTTAGAGGTTATTAGCCAAAATCAGCACTTAAAAATTCTACTCCCCTCAAGAAAAATTCTGTCAGATGTAACTGTGAAACAGTGTAAACAAAAAAGGAAGCAATGTACAAGAAGTGGGGGTGGGGGAAGGCAACATGAATTCAGTGTTGAAACTGACCAATTTTTATCATCTCCCCAAGTGTTTTCCACTTCTCTCCCCCCCATTTTCCTACTATGTTCCCTGAGGGTCTGACTTAAGTTTTTCCTTGAACCAGACAAAGAAAATCAAGACTTGTCAGACTATTCTACTTAATCGCTTCTAGGACCTCTAAATACCTCCCTCTACTTTTCTTACTTCCCTAATGGACCAGTTTTAAAACCCCAAGCTTGGTGTCACCATGTCCGTTCTCTCACTTGTATATTCTTTGGCAAACACTGGGCTTCCGTCTTTACACAGAGCCTCAAAGAGACAAAATGCAGTTGTGCTCACATTACCAAATCCAACTTTCATATTTTCATGGGTCTACCTTCCGATGGAAAGAGTTGCGACTTGTTTACATTGCATGCTGGCTTTCCTCTACTTCTCTCTTCCTCACTTCAATCCCAACTGAGTTATGAATTATGAGGCACACCCTTTCATCTTGGCTAGCCACCTTAAAAAGTGTTCAACACTCCTCCAACCTGCACTGCAATTTTTAACAGCACATCTCATGGGAAAGATCACAGGCATTTAAATACATGTTTACAGAAATGTGCAGCTCCTTAATGTTATGGGGCGATCATACATGCACCTATCTATGACAGCAGTATTAACATTGGTTGTTTATCAGACAGATTTTTGGGGGGGGGGGGGTGCAAAGGGTTGATATCCCTGTTTGCCCCCATCTTGGGCATGCCCTCAATTTCACATGCAGCCACTTTCTACTCACTGGGAAGCACCTACTCTGTGCCAAGATCATCTTAACTGCTGGCTGACCTCAGAAGATTTTGAAGAATTCTCTCACAAGGCTGTTCTGATACTCTTGCCCACAATTTCATCCATTTAAGAGGACAGAAAAGCCTCTCCAGCTTTTCAGAGTAGGTAACAATGCACTAACCTCTGCTTTTATACAGAGACCCACACGCTGATCTCTTGACTTTCAGATTCAGAAAGGTTTGCTGTTAAATCACTCTCTTTTCTTCCAAACACCAGCCTACAACAACTGGAGAAGGAAGCTGGATTTTTCCCACTGTAAATGAAATCCAAATTAATGGAAGGCAGGATACAAGTGCCTTCAAAGAATGAACGTTAAGTGCTGGTTTCTTGCAGTGACAAATCACTTATTTTACTGGGTCTGTGACACTGTTAGAATAAGGGAACAGGGATGGTTCACACTATTAAGAGGGCATAATTTCTGTGTCAGGACAGTAACCCGACAGAGCAGATGATGCCCTGCTCATTTTTTACTCCACTTTGCAGAATCAAAGATTATTATTCCATTGATATTAATACAGGGTGAACATTAGACTATGCTGGTTATGATCAAAGCAGCAAAGTTGAAAACTACTCTCGTCTCTCTCTACACTGTAAATGTTTACAAATGCATGGGGAAATCGATCAGCTCTGAACATCTTTTTGTAAGCAGTCAGAAAATTATTAACGTGTAGAGGACAGTTCCCTTAATGTCCAATAATCAAAAATATTTTCATCTTAAAATGCAGACTGTTGAAGATGACACTGTCTGAACTACATCTGCTCCACAGGTACTTAATATGGAGCACTAAATGCTGCAATTGTGGTGCTCTAAGTGGAAAATGAAAGAAGATCTTTCACTTTTACTAAAACTCTGCTTCCAGAAACTGTGGGAAATGTAACATGTGAAAAAGGTGGACCAGAATTGATCTTAAAACAGAACAGACTGTAATATGCACTGGAGGATGTATGCGAAAAGGAAAGTCTAGAAAACAGGTAGTTGAACACTTACTAGGAATTGTAAATGTACAGTAGGCAAGCTGAATTGAAAGTGTTTTATGCTCTTAATGACAGTTCTCTTGTTGAAAAGGCAGCTCAACCATCCAAGCTAATGGTTTAGGTAATATTAACAAATATGTCGATGACCATTTTCTGCTCAATTTAAAGCTGGGTTGCTTTAAAGATTTTTGCTGCTCCAAGTCCTGTTCTCTTGAAAAATAAACAGCAGTGAAGGAGAAGGCAGAGAGTGATTATGCAATGATTGATCCCCTTTGAGGCTATTTGTTGCTCACAATCACTATTGTATAACCAAGCTCTTGATCAACCAGAAACATGTCTACAACTACATCACTAAAGAGGTCTCATTTCCTTCTTACTTCACAATAGCAAGCACAAGCTAGCTACTGAGTAATACACCTCAATGGTCTTCAGACACCAGCACCATTTGATCAATTTACTCCTTGACCATTGGGTTTTTAGTAGCATTGGATTTTCATCAACATAATTTAGAACTGAATGGAGATCTTTTCCAGTTCCTCAGCTGGCAAAGTAGAAAAACGTCGTCAAGTTGTGCATATGACAATGAACTCAAGTATGGTGAGGTATAGGTACAATGAAAAACTTGCTTGAAGCAGCATCAGAGGCATGTCGATTCAGAGAACAACACACAGAACACAAGGGATACATAAAATATACGAGACAGTGAAGAAATGACACAAGACATTGAAAAAAAATTCAGCAAAACAAGACATTAGTGCAAAAAACTACAATCAGAGACAAATCCATGGTAGTGCAGGAGGTGGTCTGTAGTGTTCTGTTCCTGAGGTAGGGTTAGGATTGCGCAGGTTGGTTCAAGAACCTGATGGTCATAGGAAAGCAGTTGCTCCTGAACCCATAGAATTCGTTAAGTTTTAAGCATTGACCTCTGGATTGCATTGAGTTGAGGTTAGTGGTGGCATGCAAGTGCAGGAAGCAATAGTGGCAAAGAATGCAAATGAGGATATACACATGTCCAAGTAATGATATCCTGGAACAATTAAGAGCAGAAATGAGTAAGACACACACCTGATGCACTTCTGTGGAAGAAGCCGAGTGAGGACAGGCACAGGATCAGGTGTTATGGAAACACAGAAAACAAGGCATTCAGGCTCTTAAGCGCGCTCTGCCATTCAACAGGCTCATGGGTGAACCTCTATCACAATACCATGTTCCCGCGCTCTCCCCATACCCTTTGATGTGTTTTGTGTCTAGAAATCCATCCCCTTCTTAAATATAATCAGCAACTTAGTGTCCACGCCCTTCAGTGGTGGAAAATTCCACATTCACCACCCTCTTAGTGAAGACATTTTTCCTCATCTCGGTCCCAAGTATCTTACCCTGCATTCTGAAGTTGTGACCCCTCAGAATGCCCCCACCCCAGCCAGAGGAAACACCTCACTGATTAGTACTGTTAATACTTTAATATGTTTAAATGAGATCCCCTACCCTTCTTCAAAACTCTCGTGAATGCAACCAAGTCGACCCATTTCTCCTCATCCGATAGTTCTGCCATTCCAGGAATTAATCTGGTAAATCTTTGCTGCACTTTCTCGCTATTGCATGTATATCCTGACTTGGGCAAGGACACCAAAACTGCACACAGTACTGCAGGTGAGGTCCTTCGTGCCACACAGTCTGCAAGTGCATTGCATGAATTCACATAGGATGAGTAGCCACAGAGTGGGCTATGGGCAGATCTGGAATGGGGAAAGTGGTGAATGTGGAGGAGAAGGAAGAGGACACCCTATGCACAAAAAAAAGGAGCAGGCGTACGCTGCCAGACCGCTCAAGTCTGTCCGCCATTCAGTATGATCACAGCTGATCAATGCTGGCCTTAACTATTGTGTGCCAGATCCCCATAACCCTCGATTCCCGAGTCTATTAAGGGCGGCACAGTAGTGTAGCGGTTAGCATAATGCTATTACAGTGCCAGCGACCCGGGTTCAATTCCCGCCGCTGTCTGTAAGGAGTTTGTACGTTCTCCCCATGTATGCGCGGGTTTCCTCCAGGTGCTCCGGTTTCCTCCCACATTCCAAAGACGTACGGGTTAGGAAGTTGTGGGCATGCTATGTTGGCACCGGAAGCGTGGCAATACTTGCAGGCTGCCCCCAGAACATTCTACGCAAAGGTGCATTTCACTGTACATGTGACTAATAAAGAAATCTTATCTATCTCGACTTTAAGTATATCTAATGATCTGGCAAGAGGGCAGCTCCCACCCATTAATACCTTCAAGAGAGGATGGAAAAGAAGTCAGAAAAAAAGGTGTAATATAGTTTAGAAAATACAACATAATTAACTAGTCTGAGTATAGAGTGACTTAGAGTCTCATCAACTGCTTTCATGCAAATCCCTAATCCTTTGCTGTCAGAACTGGCTATACTGCAAAGTGCACTTGAGTCAGTTTGGTGTGATGCTTCTTTACTGTTCCTTTTAATAGGAAAGGAATTGCAGTGCATGTCCTTTATTGGGAATTTAAGACAGAAGAATTATTCTATAGAGCCACTGCCTTACCCTGCTCTGGCACTGACATCTGGACAAGGATCACAATGTAAATGAGACTCTCCATAAGGGAGAGTCTGGCAAGTTAAACGAGCCTTGAAAATAACAAGAAGTTGACTCGTTAAAGGTTACATCAAGATGCCTCTTTACAAAATTCCAAAGCAAAAACTGATCAGATTTCCCTTGTCCAGTAATTCTAGCTTTGATTAGATGATACCTGAAGTTTCTTTAAATTTGCTCTGATTTGCAATAATGGAGTTCAGACTCCATGGTAAATCCCAATCTTTGATAACTTCAGTGATGAAGAAAGCAGTAAAACATCCCTTGTGAGGTGTTTTTGTATGGTTCTGGTCTCCAAAGTTAGCTCACAGTCTTTGCTGGGCATTATTAGAACAAGATTTCTGGATTTGAATTGACCTTGATATCTTGCACATCATTTACTCTAATAATTCATCTTCAAAATTCCTTTTTTCCTCTCTCTAAATCATCCCCCAATCTGTGCTGCTTTTGCTCTATCAAGGTGGCATATGATTGAGGATTCAACCTTTCCCCATTTAAAGCACTTAGCATCAGCCACTCACTGAAATGATAAAGCAGTTAAGATGTAGAATAAAGCTCCCTCTGCCCAAATTCTTCACAGCACATCTGAAGAACATCCTTACTGCAATGGGAATTCTTCTATTACCTGCACTAATCAGCCTGTGGAATTTTCAGAGAGAGGCTGCTAACCAATGCAAATCAGGAATGAACTTGAGGCAGTTTTTATGCAATAGATGCATGCTGACGAGGTAATCGATTAAATCTATTAAAACACCAGTAGTCTCTTCAGGTAACAGAAGCTGGTACTAAACTATGGAGGAAGCTAGTACTTAACTGGAAAAAGCTCTGATTAGATTCATAGCTGGGTTACAATATGAAAAAATTCTGGAGCTGATAACAATCAGTGATTAAACTTACTTGATCTACCAAGAGGAACCACAGGGGAAGAGTTGACACTTTTTTTTTAAGAATCTGAAACCAGTTTTCCCTGTACGTTGCCCAAATTTTATCCCAGTTAGTAGTGCTGTGTGGTGAGGGCAGCCAGTGCTCTCTGCCTCTATCATCAACATACAGGACATTTGGAACTACCAACCAAAAATGAATTTCCAGGCAATCAACAATTACCCTGCAGTTGGTCCAGATTTGGAATCAAGAGTAACTGGCTTTTGCAACCCACTAAACACAATATAAAAACAACTTGTAAAAGACAGGCCTGGGTCACAGTTACAGACTTGCATTTGTTACGGATTAGGTTGCTATTTGGTGAATGTCCCTTTAAGACATAGTACAGTTGTGTGTGTGTCTGTGTGTGTGTGTGGTTATTACAAGAAGAGATAACGACGTGCTGACATTTTGGTTCAGTCAGAAGGGGAGAGAGGAGAAAGAGACACTGCCTGCTGGTCTCTGTATCGATGGATGAAAAACAATAACTGTGTCTGTCACTACAATCCACGTATGGATTTTTGGAATAATCCAGTGGAGTCCACTTTGTCGTTGACCTGTAGAAGGAAAGAGGTATTTGTGTGGACAGCCACATCTCAAGTGCCTTTCGGGGTGGCAGATACTTCGGAACAAAGCAGTGGAGATCATCAGTGACTGAGGTGTTGTATGGGTTCCATCGTGGAACATTTGGATTTCGTATGTCTCTATTCTCTCTCTACATTTTCTCTTCAGTCAATGGTGGTTTTGCAAAAGCCTTTGCTCATTTTTCACCTTACAGCTTGCTGAACTGAACTTTGAGAACTATTCCTGGACTTGGAGTTTGGGAATTTGCCACACACACACTTTGGGTTTAGTTTTGGGGTTAATGTTTAATATCTAACATTTTTATTTTTTCTTATTATCATAAGTAGTTATTAATAAAATAGTTTCTAACACTTATACATGACTCAGTGTGTTTCTTTTGTTGCTGGTACGTGACACATTCTTCCTCTTGGGCAGCCCCTCAGGTTTAAGGACGTGCTTCAGAGTATCATCACAAGATTAGCAGTAGCAACCTCTTCTCTGTCACAAGGTTGTGGGTTCCAGATCCACTCCGGAGACATGAACACTTTATCCAGGCTGAAGCTTAAATGCAAGCTGTGGCCTGGTTCATCTATTTGGGTGGATGTTAAAAATGCCTCTGTACTATTTGAAAAGCTTTTGAGCCAGTTATTATCCATAATGGAATCCACATGATTCAACAAAACGCAGGGGCACTTTGGGTGGATAATCCCACCCACACATTCTGCTCAGCGCACACAAACTTTGAGAATGGTTTCCAAAGCTGCCGTTGGTCCCCTTAATAACATGCACATGGAGCCAAACACTTATTAAGTTGCCCAACCCAAAGGGTATGAATGACTTTTAGCTGCCCTTGGTATACTTGCCACAAAATTGCTTTCTTGTTCTGTTTTTCACAAAAGGGCAACGTTAAGATCCAATTTCTGTTCTCCTTTTTGTTGCAATCACAAAGAACAGTTCAGCACAGTATGGGCCCTTCGGTCCATGACGTTGTGCCGACCTATGTAGACCTACTCCATGATCGATCTAACGCTTCCCTCCTACACAGCTCATAATCCTCCATTTTTCCATGTGCCTATCTAAGAATCTCTTAAATGTCCCTATTGTATCAGCTTCTGCTACCACCCCTGGCAGTGTGCCCAGGCACCCAACATTCTGTGGGTAAAAAAAAAAACCCTAGCTCTGACATCCCCCCTAAACTTTCCTCCACTCACTTTAAATGGATGTCCTCTGGTATTGGCCATTGCCACCATGGGGAAAAAGGTGCTGGGTGTCCACACTATCTATGCCTCACGTTTACTTGTCTGAAGAAAGGATTGAGAAAAGTGGGGAATGTGGGAGAGGAGGAGGACATCCTATTCACAAGGACACAAAAAAAAAGTAGGCCATCAGGTCACTCAAGACTGCCCCGCCATTCAATAAAATTGAGGCTGATCTAGGCTGGCCTTAACTGTTGGGTGCCAGTTCCCCAATCTTCCCCCAATTCCTCAATCTTCCAAATATTTATCTCCATTTTAAATATATCTAATGATCTGGCCTTCTCCAGCCAGTGAGGTGGAGAATACCAGAGATTCACTACCATCTGAGAGAAGAAATTTAAAACAGGTGCATAAGAAGTTTTTGTGCACCAGTTTTAAATGACTGGCCCCTTATTTTGTAGCTACATCCCCTTGTTTATGACTCTTCCACTAGTAAAAACAAAACCGCCTCCCCTCTTTCGTCCACCTATCACTGCTCTGTTTTTCCCTCCTATATATTGGGCTTCCCCTTTTCATATCTTCAGTCGTGAAGAAGGGTCCTGGCCCAAAACATTGACCGTCTGCTTTTCTCCACAGATGCTGAGTTCCTCCAGCATCATCGTGTTTTTCATCTAGATTCCAGCATCTGCAAGTCTTTGTTTCTCCAGCACTCTGATACCTTCCTTGATCAACAAGGCTACCCCAACTCCTTTCCCTTTTGGCCTGTTATTTTGGAAATGTAGAATCTGGAATATTGAGCACCCAGTCTTGATCACCCTGCTCTGTGATTGGCTCATACTCATATGTTGCTGTTTGTGCTGACAATTCATCTATCTTATTGCAAATGCTGCATTAGAATTGCATGATTTGTTTAGGGCAAGTACTTGTTTGGCTTCAAATTCAAATCACAGGCCTGGTCCCAATAGGTGTCCCCCGAAACGTTGACCGCCTGTTTTTCTCCATGGATGCTACCTGGCCTGCTAAGTTCCTCCAGCATCATTGTGTTTTTCATGTATCCTGCATTGCCTGACTATGCCACTCTTTTTAAAACAATATTGATCTCATACTAACATGAAGCTTCCAATAAAGGAGCTAACCCTCAATGTATTACAGTGGCATTCATACCAGTCAAACAGAGCAGCACATTTGGCTAGTAATCATGACATCCATTGGAAGGGCAGTGCTTCAAAACAGTCTGCTGCATGGCTGCCTTGCAAGTCATAGGCACGTCATTTTAATCAATATTTTTCTTTTATGCCACATGTAATACTTGACAAGTGCAATTTTAAAAAGCAGTAGAAATCTGATGCAAATTCTGATAAGTTACCATATTAAAGAGGAAAGGTTTTCTGTATTTTTTTTGGTCTTAAATGAAGTGTCTCTTCTAATCTGTCATTCCTATATTGATCTGCCCTACTGCTTTCTTTTTTGTCATCCTCATTACCACATAAAGAAATCATTCTCTTCTTTCCAACTGAAGGCAAACGTTCAAGGGCTGCATCTGCCAATTTCTCGGTTTGGCCCGCTGAATTCTGAAATTGGTTCTCTGTTACAGTTGGAGGAAAAACATAAAGGAGTCTTTGGAAGGAACAAATTTGCCATCACAAGGGCATCGCAATGAATCGGAGTAGCTTTCTCAGATCTTTGGGGGTGCCTGCCTTTCATACCACTCAGCAGGATTCAGATTGATCCCTGTCACAACCAATCGTGTCAAAGCCCATTTTGGGTTGCCTCTTGAAGCAGGCAAAGGCCTGTTATCATCAGTTCAGTAAAAGATCAATCCAGCACAGAATGAGAACATAATCAGCCATTGATTGATCCTAGCTCCTTCAGAGACTGCTAAATTTCCCCTGTGAATGCTTTTCAAAGTGTTAAAGGTCAAGTCGACAGGATTTTTCATTTTTCTGCAAAAATGTGTTTGTACATGTATTTTAAAATATACAAGTTTTTGCTAAAATTCTTAAAAATATCAAAATAATTCTAGTAACAAAATGACAAATGATACCTGAACTACATGGCTGTATATTTTCATGCGATCTAATATGCCAGCTAATTGAAGACAGAAAAATATCAACTTGTATTATTCTCAGCAGAAATTATAATACTTTTAATGACAAAAACGAATACAAAAAATAGAAGAGCAATCAAGTATATTCTAAAATGATGAGTGGATGTAATACAACAGTAAATGAGGAAGACTGTGCTGCAGAACTGCTCTAAAACACGAATAAAGGATTTGGACAAGCAAAATTAAAGGAAGTAAAAGCCAGGAAACAGCTGATCAAATAATGCCCTTTATACACTATTGCCCCCTAGTCAAAATGCAACTTTCAGTGATGAAGAAATGTACTTTTATATTACAATTGGATGGCTGATTGCAAACTGCACTCTCACTCTCCGCTGGTTGAATCTTACATTTGACAGCATTACAGAATCATAATATTATGGCCCTAAAAATCTGATCATCAAATTAAATGCTTGTTGTTGTGCAAGTTGGATTTGGTTTGTGGTCCCACGTGGCTCTGTGCTATCTGGTCTTCATTCTGCATAGCAAAGCTCAGGAGATCCACGTGGGCTGACACCTGACAATTAATTTAAATGAAGCCGGATGGAGCAGGAAGGTGTGCTGCCAAGACCCAAACAATACAAAACAAAACATACCTCTCTTCTAGGCATAGGTCTCATCGCAGTAAGACCATTCAAACTTCTCCTGTTTGTGAATCTGGCACTGTGATGGAAATATTAAAATGCACCACCAACTTGCACACACTTGCATTCTTGGCATATACAAATTCATTGATGACACTACTATTGTTAGACGAATCAGTGTACAGGAGTGAGACAGACACCTGGTTGTATGGTGCCACAACAACCGCTCGCCCAATGTCAGTAAAACTAAAGAGCTGATTGTTGACTTCAGGAAGGGGAAGGAGGGTAAACATGCACCAGAGTACCTTGGGGGAATGGGCGGTGAAGAGAGTCAGCAGCTTTAAATTCCTGAGCATTAACATATCGGATGACCTGTCCAGGGCCCAGCAGATGGATGCAATCACAAGGAAGGTACACCAGTGCCTTTACTTTCTTGGGAGGTTCGGCATGTCACCAAACACAAACTTGTACAGATGCACTGTTGAAAGTATCCTGACCAGTTGCATCATGGTCTGGTATGGCAATTTGAATGTGCAGGAACATAAGAAGCTGCAGAGAGCAGTGGACTCAGCCCAGTACATCATGGGAACATCCTTCCCCACCATCGGTATTATCTACAGGAGACGCTGCCTCAAGAAGGCAACATTGATCATCAAGGACTCCCATGATCTGGGCCATGCCATCTTCTTGTAGATGCTATCAGGCAGAAGATACAGAAGGCTGAATTCCCACACCACCAGCTTCAAGAACAGCTACTTCCCTTCAACCATTCCGTTCCTGAACCAACCTGCACAACCCCAATCACTACCTCGGTATAGCAACATTATGACCACTTTGATCACTTTACACTAAAGTGGATTTTGTTTTCTTGTTTTTAATTTTCTTTCTTGTAAAAATTGAGTACATATTTACTTTATGCTTTTCTTGTGAATGCTGCTTTGTGCCTGTGATGCTGCTACAAGTAGATTTTTCATTGCACCTGTGCATACATGCCCTTGTGCATATGAAAACTAACTCAACTTTGACCATTATTTTATTGAACACTGTCCTTTAAGGGTTTCTTTTCTCACAAGTCCACCGAGGAAGCCTTAAATTTTAAGTTTTTTCCTCTTTAAATTGTTTTTTTTTCTTTTCCCATTGTTCAGGTAGCTTCTGTCCTCGCCTTTAGTCACTTGCTGATACCTCATGAACAAATGGCCATTCTCCATGTGCGAGGAGCACATTCATTGATGAAAATTACAACCCAGCGACCTGGAGTGGGAGAACTGGCTTGATCCCCTTTCCTTCTGAGGGAGGCTAGGGTCTCGTACTGTCCTTAACATCACTGCTGTTGGCACAACCTAATTCACCTCAGAACACTGGCCGACAAATTCAGTGTGCACTACATGTGATCAGATACAAACCCCTACTTAGCAAGCAGAGATTTGGTCACAATGACCACTTGGTTACAGGACAACTACCTTTCAACATCTTGACTAATAAGCCAGACTGTGAGAAATGGGATGAAATACAGGCTTCACTTGACACCCAAAATACGCCTGCACTCATTCCTTCCAACAGCAATTGTTTTGTATCACTGTGGTTTAAGAACTGCTGAACTTCTACCAGGGAGAATACAAAGCTGAAGAGCTCAGAATTTTCATCATCCTATTGAGAAGCATTCCCACACTGAAGTCATGCATGTTTGTCTCTGACTAACATAGTTAGTCAGCATAGTTCAAATATTCAAATTGCATTCAAAGTGTATGGGACACTCCTGAGAACTGGTGTGCGCTGGCCAGCCAATTGAAACATCCCATTGTAATTAACTACCTGAAATGAACCTATTGGCAGCAAACAAAATCACCTCAGGCTCTTGACCCCCAGAGTAGCCAGAGTTGGCAAGGTTGCCAGAGGCAACCTTTATGATAGAACATTACAGCACAGTACAGGCCCTTCGGCCGATAACGTTGTGCTGACATTTTATCCTGCTCTTAGATCTAGCTAACCCTTCCCTCCCACACAGCCCTCCACTTCTCTATCATTCATATGTCTAAGAAAAAAAAAATCACATTTCTGACAACGTTACAAATATGAGTTCTGACAAAGAATAAAGCAGGCTTTGTTCAGCGGGAAGGACTGGAAATACTAATTGTAAGGAGGGAAGTCTAATGCCAAATAAAAGCTCAAATAAATCGGTCCCCACGGCTGAGGTGTTTAAGACTAGAGGACATGGAGTTCAGGTGAGGAGCAAGAGGTTAAGGGAGATCTAAAGGAAGAATTTTTTGGGGTGACTGAGATCTGGATTGCCTTGCTCACAGGTACTCTCACAACATTTAAGCAGCATCTGGACAAGCACTTGAATTGCCAAGGCACAGCTGGCTACAGATCAAGTGCTGGCAAACGGGATTAGACCAGGTACCTGATGGTCAGCACAGACATGGTGGGCCAAAGGGCCTGTGGCTCTGCTGTATGACTCTTGAGTCTAAGAATTCTAATCTTCAGTTTCACATTCAATGAAATGTCTCCTCCATACACAATGACTGAAGTTAATTTTGTGTGCTACAAGATTGAATTTTATCGAAGAATGATTACATATTTTTGCTCTGGCGCTCTGCATATTTAACAAACATTCACAAAGAGACCACTGGGCTTGCACAATTAGGTCAAACAGTATTCAACCACATTTTGAGGCCACTTGCAGTAAATTTCCCTGCACAGACGTGACCTGTAAAAGGGGCAGATGTCACACAATGAAGCAGACTTCAACCTGGGTGTTAAGACCACTTTTGACAGTAGTTCCTGGGGGCCTGATCTTATCTAGTTCATTGCCAGGGAGTTTGAGACATTCATTGTGTTCCAGATGGGTTCATCTTTCAATAGATTTCCTAGTGCAAGAAACAAACTGCTGAAGGAACTCAGCAGGCAAAGGGATAATTGACGTTTTGGACCGAGACCCTGCACCAGTTTTCTCGGTGTTTGGTTCCACACCCACACCCTGTCCTCAGAGTCTGCCTGACACCCAAAGATCAGGCCTGTATCTTACTCTCCACCCTTGATCACCTTTCCAACCATCTTGGACCTCCGACCACCTGTCTAGACCAACCATTCCCTGTCCAACCCTGACTTGTGCCAAACTCCTCCATCCATGACTTCAGCCCCAAATGATTTCTTCCTGTTGAGGCGGAAGGGTGCTGGTTCACAAAGTAAGTAAAACCTATTTGAACATGTATGAGGCTTGGGCATTGAGTGTCCCAGAATTTCACCAGTGGGGCAAAGGAAAGGGACCTGCACTAAACCAGGTGGCTTCCTTTTCAGGAGCCAAGCATTTTCCAGCATTACACTGAATGGCCAATGAAAGTGTGTTCATGCTCAAGTGAAGTGTGGGAGACCCAAGTTCAGGCTTCCAAATCCTGTGTCATTGAATAATTCACTGCAGGTCCAAGTATAACAAAATATCTCATCTCCTCAAGCGCTACAACACTCAGATCTCTACACTCCTTTAGATCTGGCAACTTGAATGTGTCCAAATGTTGTTCATCATTTGGGGCCATTTCTTAAGTTACCAGAGTTCCTACTGCAAAATTAACTCCCTAAACCTTGCATTCTCTCTTTTCTCCTTTTAGACAAAAACCAAGCTATTGGTTCTCTGCCTTAATCTCACCTAATGCACATCAACATTAAACTTTTGTTTGCTCACACTTGTGAGCAATGTTAAAGATGCTAAATTAATAAAAGCTATTGTTGCAATTCCCCATGTAGCATATTCCCGATCATCTTTCTTTTAACAACAGGTTACCTGTGTAGAATTTTCGCAAGATGGTTTGCAACAGATACCATTGTCCTCAGTCTTTCAAGAGTTAAATGACTGTGAAATTCTCTTTAATAATCAGCAAGCCTGAAGTGTGCGGTGAAAGACAAATGGAGTCCACACAGCTTCTGCTGGAGTCAGCAGGAACCTCAGCCTAACTGCTTGTTTGTGGCAAATGGAGTGAAGTAAACATCAAAGACCAGTGATCCATAATAACCAGGAGTTTGAAAAAAAATCTTAAATTAGCCATAAAAGTAAAATTATGCAATGCTTTGTGTGAGAGGGTTTCTGCGAAGCTCCAAAAGCTTTTCTCCTTCCATTAGGCTGTGTTTTTAACAATCAAATTCTTTGTTGAGCACAATTATGACTCATCCAACTGAGGTCTTTATCAACAGCTAATGCTTTTATGGCTCTTCAGATACAAGTTGTTCCAAGTGACAAGCTCTTTTGCTTGCTTAGAGCTCAAACTGCAGTTTGAAAGGACAGCTATCATTTTTGAAGGATTTTCTTTTCACTAAGTGTTCAAAGTAAATAAACAACAAAAAAAAACAACCCATCAATTCACCGTGGCTTTGTGCAGAATGTTCCTTTTATCATGTTGCCTAAAATGTAACCTCTTGTTCACACAGAATACACAGCAAAGAAATAGACTATTCAGCCTTTATAATTCCACATGCTCCCTCCCATCCTTACACAATTATCTGCAAAGCGCTCTATCCCCATCTACCTCATACATTTATCAAGCTTCACCTTAAACACATCTACTTTAATCACCTCAACCAGTCCCTGTATCAGTGAGTTCTGCATTCTGAAGTTTCTTCTGATAAGATTTCTTTATTAGTCACATGTACGTCGAATGAACGATCTCCATTTGATTTCTTGCTGACCATCTTGTATTGATAACTTTTCACTTTGTTCTTCCCAATGAGTGGAAATAATTTTCATGTTTTAAAGTCCCCAACCAGGTTAATCCTGTGCTTATGCCCACTTAGAGTGAAAAGAGAGTCTTTTTATTCTTTTCTAACTGCTTAACCTTGTGTTTCTGGTAAATCTTTATTGCACCCTTTCCGATACCTTGACATCCTTTTCAAAAAAAAATAATCAGAACTATACATGGTTAAACTTTTCATGGAAAAGGTTAAAGCAAAATGTAGCACATCCAGCATCGTCCTCTTGATGTACTATTCTGATTAAAACCCGAGGCCTTCCCGACTTACTGAGCTTAATAACTCACTGGCTGTATCTAAAAGGGAGCACTTGATCTTGCCCATTTTGATGGGGAAAGGAGTGGGTTGAGGCCAGAAACTTCCACATAAAAATCAAGGGAAGAATCAGTAAGTGACATTAGGGTCTCACTCACCCATCAATTAAATTCAGCGGCTGCACTGCTGGACATCAGTAAGCATCACCATTCTAATTTTTTTGGACGGGGGCAGTGATGTTCTAAAAGGCACGGGATGCTCAAAAGTGAAGCAAAGTAAATTGATTGGGCAGTAAAAAAAAATTAATTGCCTGTTAATTTAGATTTGGTAACCATGACAGTAGATCATACAGATCACAATCTCATAAATGAGCTCAAGTTGAGCCTCGAGGCCTGTAACCTCCAGGCTGTAATCAAATTAAACTGTGAGAGACTGATTTAAAATAATAAATAAATAAAAGCTACAGTGCATTAATGAATCGCAGAACAAATTTAAATACGAGACCAACCATCCATATTAAAGGCACTTCACAGGTTCGAGCATTAATCTATACAAAACTTTGTTGGTGTACGGGGGGGGGGGGGAGGGGGGTGTGGGAAGGTTGATAGAAATTAAACTGCACATACCCAAACGCTCAGCCAGGTTCATGTAGACAGGGTCCACCCTTCGCATTGTTTTCACCAAGTCTTTTTTCCGGAATTTGATCTCTACTGTCCCCTCTGGCTCCAGTACACCACCTCTGATAAGTAAAACCCATTTACAGGCTAATTAACCATGCAATTATTCAAGACATAAATTAAAAGTCACAACATCTCAGCATATTCTTTTAAAAAATATACACCAATATAGTTTGGATCTTAATAAATAAAGACATCACTCTTAGTCCTGTGCCTGGGGTGGTGAGGTGTTATGGTTTCCTTTGCAAGTACCTTAGTTGCCCCAGGTCTTAGAAACATGCAAATATTATTTCATAAGATTTGAAGGGAGATAATTAGTGGCAATTTCTGCTCAGCTTACCTAGGCCAAACCGTACTCAAAGGTTCCATGGTTCATTGTCCTCTACAGAGGGTATGAGGGACAGTATTAAAAATGAAATAACAAGCATCTGTATTTGATTAAAGAATAGACCTAAATTAAAGCTACCCAAAAAAACGTCCATATTGAATGGCATTAAATGGCAGAAAAACCATCTGTAATAGACATTTTGGGTTTCACCATGGTGACATTGTGGTCATATGACAACTTGACAGGGGAATGCTACAGTCATCACAGAGGGAGAGAGTAAAAATAGGTTGGGTGGTGAAATTCAGATCTAGGGGTGTTTCCATATGAGACATAGGGTGGGGCATGGTAGAAAACTGCAAAGAAAAAAGGCGAATCACTCTGACCCCCTTTTATATTGCTTTTGTATCCATGAGGATTGCTATCTACAGAGACCTTGCAAGCACGTTTTGTGCCTCAAGTTACAAAGAATTCTTACAGGCAGGTGGATTAAAAGCAATATAAAATGGGGAATGAAGTAGCCAACTTGAGAGCAGTTCACTTACAATCTTGGTTACACAACTATTGACAATTTTATACCGGGGTGAGAAAAAAGTATGTGAAGGCAAAAAATGATTATATTTAATTCAGAGAAATTTAAATTTGCTTATATAATGTGGTAAAAGCACCTTGTACACAAGGCCAGTGTCCCTCATCATGTGGAGAAATTCTGTGAAGTCAGACTGAACGGGTTCAATACCAGGAGGCTTTGACTTGCATCTAGTGATCCTATCACAAAATATCCATAACTATGGATTTGCAGGAAATTTCCAATGAGGGATGGAAAAATGCAAAGAACATTCATGGAACCGAAGTGAGAACTATCCCCTCCCCCCACCTCCTTGTAGTGTTAACCATGTGAAAGTACCATTCTTAAGCACCCATTCTTCATATGGTGTGTCTGCAGAAAATCAATTCGAAATTTAGAAAGCCCTACATAAAATAAAAGTGACTCTTTAACCCATAGGAACAAAACTTTTCATTTCTTGGATTTCAGCTGCTCAGCAGTAATAATTTTGTAAAAGGCTGAATCTTGTTAATACAAACAACTGGTAGTCATCTGCAATTAACTGAGTAACATCAGTGAGCAGGGATAGTTTTATCTTTTTTCCCAACTCTGCTTCATGCGGTGCATTGGGTTGGTTTTAACCATGTTTGGAGACAGTGAAGTAATTGCTTGTAGTTCAAAAATAATATTTCAGCAGACACCAGTCTACGTCATAACATGGTGGGCTGAAGGGCCTGTTTTGTGCTGTATGGTTCTATGGTTTATTAGACATTCATTTAAGTGAAACTGCAAATGGCTGAGGAGAAATGAAAGAGTTAACTAACATCGTGGACAGAGTCGATTTCTGTACCTGCTTTCCTTGTCTGCATACATCTCCATGTGCCTGGGGTTGATGGTGGTGTCAATGACTACCCACGAGCCACCTCGCAGTTCTGCATGTGGGGGGATGTACACAAGCACAGGCTGCCTGTACTCTCGCAACCCATCGACAATGTACGCACCAAACTTTAGTACTTGATCATACATGTCTGGAGGGGAAGAACAGAGTGGTTAATTTCACAGGGATTCGCATCCTATCAAACCACTCATGCTGAGACAACGACCCTGGTGTTAATTTCTGGTAAATTTCACGGCTGATTTCTTACTGTCGTGGGTCACTGCTGGCCTGCCTCACTAAACCCTAGCATATGGATACCCCCCAACTGAATATTCAGCGAGTTTCATAATTTAATTTTGCATTATCTTGATAATCTTTCCAGCTACATAAAAATGTGCAGAAGACCAATCCAAACGTATCTGTATGTGCTTTTTATCCAACTTGAATTGGACCTCCTAGGTCGTCTAGTAAAGAGTTTTTGCTAATGTCAGTTTTCAGCATAGCAAGAACTGCGTCTAATCTTTTCCTACTCATTACACACGATTTCTGAGATGTTTTACCCACCATCCAATTGACTCCTTGCCGTGTGTGTTCACTGAAGAATGGTGTAATTGTTTATTTTCTTCCTCCCTCCACAGCATTGCACCCCCTCCCATCCCCATGAATAATCAAAGTGGTGCTAAGGGAGAAACTGCATGCACATATCACTCCATTCACTTACAAGGAGTTATTGTGCCAAACAGTCTCACAGAGCGGACCCTTGCAATGTTGATGCTTTATTTGCTGAGACTGTATAAGGGGCCTTAAAGGCACATAATCATCAGATTCCTTAAAAGAACCTCCTGCACACTTTGAAGTATAAAATAGGATTTCAACAAAAATGTTTCTGAAGCATTTAAAAATACTATGATTTATTAAACGTTTGAAGTGGAAGTATCCGTCTCAGAACGTCTTATCAAGGTGTCGTCTCACAAAGGGAACGCTTTTTTTTAAATATAAAAATATTTAAACAGTGGCATTGATGAACATTAGAACTATGTTTTTTTTTCAGCTTATAATTTGAAAATACTCTTTCCTCTGGTATAATCCAGATTCGTAGCTTAGACACAAACATCGAAAACTAATGCAAGTGGAGAGAATACACAGTCTGCCAGAGCTGTGACTGATTGATCTTTCCAAGGAGTTCCGATGACATTTGTGTCAGACTGTGTGTGCTGCTTTATCAGTTGAGGTTAAATTGCAAAAATACTGCACCTACTGAACTCGCCAGTTACAGCAATTCCAAATTTAAAGAGACTGTGGACGTGTTCTAGAAGGACTGCATCATCATTACTAAAAATTTTAAAAATTAGTCACATCATACTGCATGGACTCTCACTGCAAAGAATACAGAATAGCCAGTTAAAGATCTTGCAGGATCTAAAAGAAACTACTGAAGGAACTCAGTAGTCAGGTCAGGTAGCATCTGTGGAGGCAGAGGGATAGTCGATGTTTCAGGTCGAGACCCTTTATCAGGACTCAATTGTAGGAGATTAGCTTGCCTTCTTGAACTGGTTACAGCTCTGGCTTCGCCAAGTTCAGATCACATACAACTGAGCATGCAAAAGGTTTGACTGCCAGTGGGTCAAAATTGATTATTGTTCAACCACTAGACCAAGTGCTTCATGGCAGCACAGCATTCAACTTTGTGTAACCTCTGAGCTGTATGGACTATGGTCAAGGAGGCACTGTGCTTGAAAATGTCTCTCTCCCTGCTGCAGTAAAATATGGAGGGCATAGCTCTTTGAGGCAAGCAAATTTGGAAACATATCACTTTAATCTCTTTACCTTTCATTCCACCAGAGAAACCTCGCCAATTGGCAAACACCATCAGGGGAAGCCCTTCTCGATTCAGGTCCTTAATGGCTTGAGCAGTTTTGAAGGCAGAGTCAGGGAACCAAACTTGCCCAGCTTGCTGGATTATCTGTTAATGCATACCACAAAACATATGATTGATCAGTAATTGCACATTAAAGGGGAAATACCTACATTTAAATAAAGCAGGAAATGGAACAGTTATGGGAAAAGTGGAGAGGTTAGTAAGACTTTGATTTCTATAGTATCTTTCATAACCTCAGCATGTTCCAAAATATTTTACAGCCAATGAAGTATAACAACTGTTTTAGTGGAGGAAACACAGCAATTAAATTGAACAGAACAAGCTCCTATAAACTGTGGTAATGACTCAATCATCAATTTTATTGACAAAAACAATGCGCTGGAAACAAATCAGCAGGTCAGGCAGCATCTGTGGAAAGAGAAATGGAGTTATTGTTTAATGCCAAGGGCCCTTTTTTTCAATTAAGCTTTTTACAGATGTTGCCTGACCTGCTGAGTGTTTCTAGCATTTTCCGATTTTATTTCAGATTTCCAGCATTTGTAGTTTTTTAAAAAAATTTTCATTAACCTTAGTGACATCCACTGAGGAGAAATGAGGCCAAATGAAAGAGTAAGGTGCGCTTCCTGGCTTAAAATAGTGTCACCTGGTGGAGCAGGTGAGCCTCTGCTTAATGGCTCATCTGAAAAGGTGGCATCTCCAACAACACCACATTCCCTCAGCACTACACTGGAGCGACAGTCAAGATATCTTATGCTCAAGTCATCGAGGTGGGACTTGAACTTTCCAATTCAGAGGCAAAAATGTTACCATCGAGATATGGCGGAGAATACTTAAATAAATGAGTCGTTTATACTCCAGAGTCCAACACTACAAGTTGCCAAGTCCAGGTGCTTCCCTAATATGTGGGGAGAAATTGTGATTGTTTTGTCACATCTTTCAAAGTATGTGCCAACTTAACAAGTCTTTCCACTTTTCTGATGAAAACAAACAGCAAAGTTTAAAATGCTCTGTTTTGACCTACTGTATGGAGAAATGGTGACATCACGTAATGGAAAGGAACACATGACCTGCAACATTTTGGAGAAATAAGCCTGGCTATTTTAAGAATTTAACAGATAGAAGCAGGAGTATGCTACCCAGCCCTACAGGCCTGCTCTGCCTTTAATCAAGATTGTGGTGGATCTGCTATCTTGGTGCCAGGCAGATGGAATCTGGTTTGCGTCATATCTGTGGAGACTCTGAAGATCTCCACCTCCTTTTCCTCCCTCAAAAGGCACAGTAGTGTTATAATCAGAGGCCACTTCTTATGCCATTCCCAACATCTTCTCCATTCATAACCAATTTTATCTTAACACCTGGCAAGATGTCCCCCAGATAGCTTGAATCACATCCTGAAGCACAATCATCAACTTTGAATGGTCCTTATAGGGAGTTTTCATTTCTTTTTGGGTTCTGGTGTAAGCCAATTAATTGGCCAAATCTGATTATTACTTAATTGTTATTCTGTCATCGAGCAAACTATAAATTACTTGTTGCCCCTCCTTTCATCATATTGCTGACTACTCTTCAAAAATGCTTTGGTGCATCAGGATGCCATGAAAGATTATTATATAAATAAAAAATCTTTCATTGGAAGTTTATGCTATGATACCAGCAATGAATTTCCGTGGAGAGTCGAAACCACTAGGGTCATTGTGCGATCAGTACTCATGCAGCGGAGAGAGTCAGCAGCTTTAAATTCCTTGTGCGTTAACATATCGGATGACCTGTCCTGGGCCCTGCAGATAGATGCAATCACAAGGAAGGCATGCCAGTGCCTTTACTTTCTTAGAAGGTTAAAGAGGTTCAGATTATCACCAAACACTCTACCAAACTTTTGCAGATGTACTGTTGAAAGTATCCTGACTGGTTGCATCATGGTCTGGTACGGCAATTCGAATGCACAAGAACGCAAGAAGCTGCAGAGAGTAGTGGGCTCAGCCCAATGCATCACTGGCACATCCCTCCCCACCACTGGGAGTATCTACATGAGGTGCTGCCTCAAGAAGGAAACATCTATCATCAATGATATGGGCCATGCCATCTTCTCGACCATCAGGCAGGAAGTACAAAAGCCTGAAGTCCCACACCACCAGGCTCAAGAACAGCTACTTCCCTTCAACCATTCGGTTCTTGAACCAACTGGCACAACCCTAATCGCTACAGTATAGCAACACTATGATCATTTTGCAGTACAATGGACTTCACTTATTTTGTTCTAATTGTGTTATTTCTTGTATAATTTATGTTTTATTTGTTTATCTTGTGAATGTTGTGTCGCTGATGCTATGTGCCTGTGATGCTGCTGCAAATAAGTTTTTCATTGCACCTGTGCACACATGTACTTGCACATATGACAATAAACTTGACTTTGACTTGTGTTCTGGAATAAACAAAATGCTGGAAATGCTCAAGAAGTTAGTAAGCTCCCTATTCAGCCTTTGGATGGATCCTTTCCTGCATGACTCCCTGGTTCAGTTTTCCATCTCTATCAACCACTCCCCTTCTCACACCACTTCCCTTGCAGCAATAGGCAGTGCAACATCTGCCCTTTTACCTCTTTCTTTCCTACCAGCCAAGGGCCCAAACATTCCTTCCAGATGAAGTAACAAGTCACGTGCACTTTCCCCACTTTAGTGTAGTGAATTCAGTACGCACAACATGGTCTCCTTTATGCTGGAGAGAAAAAACAAATGCTAATTTGGTCACATCTTTGCAAAGTCCCTCTGTTCAGTCTGTAAGGGTGACCCTAAGCTTCCAGTTACCTGTCACTTTAACCCAAAGGGAGTCTGAGGAAAAGCACTTCATTTTCCATCCAGCAAGCTACAATCCTCGAGTCTTCAGCATTCAATAATTTCAGATAACCAATCTTTCCAATTTGTGTGAGACTGCCCAGTTCTGATGCAAGGTCATCAACTTAGAATGTTTCTTCTCTCTACACAGGGCTTGTCCAGCTTTCTTTTTATTTCAAATTTCCAGCAATTACAGTAAAACTCCTACAATCTGCCATCTGACTATTCAGAAATCCTGATGGTTCAGTATCTGGCTCACCAGGAGATGTTTGCCACACTTCCCTTCAACTCACCGTGGCCCTAGTTCCAACATTCCCTTTCAACTCACCGGCTTCACGGGAAAATCTATTAAATCTGCCTGCGTGGTGCCAATGAAGTCTCGAGTGTGCCAGGTTATCGGAGTTTTACTGCACTGTGTTCTCTATCTCACAGTTCCAGCAGCGTTTTTCCCTTTTTCTCTCCTCTGTCCTTGGTCATCTCCCTCCAATTACACCTACTCCAGAGAGATTAGCTGTTGGTAACCAACCTGCATCATCCATTTCTTTTTGGTCTCCACCCTATCCCAGACATTCCTTTTGTTTTCTCCAGCTTGTTTTTGAGAACAAGTAGCAGGAGTGAGTCACTCAGCCCCGAGCCCACTCTGCCATTCAATAAGATCATAACTGATCCAGTGTCGGCCTCAAGACCACTTTCCCACTCTCTCTCATACCCCTCGACTTCCTTTGACACTCAGAGAACAATCCCTCTTCGTCTGTCTTAAATGGATAATTTGTTATTCTGTAACATTCCCAATAGTTCTGGATACCCCCACCAGAAGAAACATCCTCTCAGCATCCATTCTGTCAATCCCCCTCAATCTTATCTGTTTCAATAAGATCACCTTTCTTTCTTCTATACTTTTATGGTGTATATACCCAACCAGTTCAAACTTTCTTCACTTGTTAACGCATTCATCCTAGAAATCATCCAAGCGAACATTTTCTGCACTACCTCCAATGCAAGTTTCTCATTCCTTAAATATTTCCTGAAATATTATACTTCAGACATGGTCTTACCAGTGTCCTGTAAGGTAACAAATAGAAGTTCTATACTTTTATATTCCATACCCTCTGTAACATTCCATCAGCCTTCCTAATTACCCGCAGGCAAACCCCTTTGTATTTTATGCACTAGGACCCCCAGATCCTTTGTATTGCAAATGTGGACTGTAGTTTCTTGGCTTCTGTCTCCTTTTTTTGAAAAGTAGCATTATATTTTCACAATTCAAAATAACTATTTTGAATCACTGCCATTTTTTTTTCCATTTAGCGGGAGTAACTATGACTCTCTTGGGGTAACCCCCTGGTTCCCGCCACCAGGTCCTTTAGAGTTGAGTTACACCGTAACTGTGGTGACCTTTCCTGGTTTCTGCGCCACAATGAGTCGCGTCTCCCTGCTGGTCCCGCCGGTAACAGCACGACTGGTGGCCAAAGTGACTTCCAGAAACTCAGGCGAAGGTCCTAAGCCTTTGGGAAATGAGAGCCTATGGGACTATATTCCTCTATGGGACCAAGGTACACTTTAGCTACTCCTTTTTTTCATACCTGTAGAAGCTCTCATTGTCTGTTTCTATATTATTTGCAGGTTTACTCTCATACTCTAATCACTAACCCTCACAACACTATACAACTTTTCTTTAAATTTGATACCATAGAACCATACAGCACAAAACAGGCCCTTCGGCCCACCATGTTGTGCCGTCCATCAAACCACCCTCACACTATCTAACCCTTTCCTCCCGCATATCCCTCTATCTCACATTCCTCCATGTGCCTATCCAACAAACTCTTGAATCTGTCCAATGTATCTGCCTCCACCACCACCCCAGGCAGTGTATTCCATGCACCAACCACTCTCTGAGTGAAAAACCTCCCCATGACATCTCCCCTGAACCTCCCACCCATAACCTTAAAGCCACGCCCTCTCGTCTTGAGCATTGGTGCCCTGGGAAGGAGGCGCTGGCTGTCTAATCTATCTATTCCTCTCAATATTTTATATACCTCTATCATGTCTCCTCTCATCCTCCTCCTTTCCAGTGAATAAAGCCCTAGCACCTTAAGCCTGTGCTCATATTCCATACGCTCTAATCCAGGTAGCATCCTGGTAAATCTCCTCTGCACCCTCTCCAACGCCTCCACATCCTTCCTATAATGCAGCGACCAAAACTGAACACAGTACTCTAAGTGTGGTCTAACTAGAGTTTTGTAAAGCTGCATCATCACTTAGCAGCTCTTAAACTCAATCCCACGATTTATGAAAGCTAACATCCCATAGGCCTTCTTAACTGCTCTATCCACCTGTGAGGCAACTTACAGTGAACTGTGAATATGAACCCCCAGATCCCTCTGCTCCTCTACACTGCCAAGTACCTTGCCATTTACCTTGTACTCTGCCCTGGAGTTTGTCCTTCCAAAGTGTACCACCTCACACTTCTCCGGATTGAACTCCATCTGCCACTTGTCAGCCCAGCTCTGCATCCTATCAATATCCCTCTGTAAGTTCCGACAGCCCTCCACACTATCCACAACACCGCTGATCACCACCCTTAACTTCTGTAGTTAGCCACCGATGGTGCATCCTTCTCATAGATTGTCTCTCACTGGAAAATATCTTTGTTGAAATTTATGAAACAACTCCTTAAATGTCTACCATTGCTGGTCTACTAACTTACCCATTAAGTCTATTTCTCAGTCCACTTTAGCCAACTCTGTCCTCATGCCACTGTAACATCTTTTATTAAAATATAGGACACTGTTTTCACACTTTCAAACTGAATCTGAAACTGTTAGATCATTAATTCCGTCTCGGTACATAATGCCACATTCAAGATATCCTGCTCCCTTGTTGACTCAACATATTGTAGTAAGAAATCATCCCAGATACATTCAGTGAACTTGTCCTCAAAGCTATCCTTGCCAATTTGATTTGTCCAATTTGTAAGATAATTAAAATCACCCATGATTACTGTAGTACCTTTCCAATAATGTTAATTTTTGTCTTGGCATGTACTCCGTCCTACGGTGCTGCCTCTCTTCTGAGGGAGGGGTGTGGGGGGGGCGGGGGAGGGAAGGAAGGGGTGCAGGGGGAGGGCGACATTCTACTCCCACCAGCAACTTCTTACTCTTATTTCCATACAAAAATGATTCAACTGAGCTAAAGCCATTCCTCACTGCTGCAGTGAACTCATCCTTTATTAACAAGAGCTACCCAGTACTTTTTCCTTTCTGCTTATGCTTCTGAAATATATCATTCCAAATTCTAACACTTTCAGGTTGTGAAGAAGGGTCATCAACCTGAAACATTAGCTCTGATTCTCTCTCCATAGGTGCCTGACCTGATGAGCTTTTCCAGTGGTTTCTGGTTTTATTTCAGATTTCCAGCATCTGCAGTTTTCTTTTCACTGCTCAAGTTTCAGATCAAACTTGGCAATAATCTGCAAAGCACAACTTTTCCCAAAGAGGCTCTGCCTAATTTGTTAAAATGAGATGCCTTGGCATTTCTGACTTTCTCTTCCATTTTTGCATCATCTCATTAATGTAAAAACTGTAATAAGCCAAATTGTGAGAAAATGCCATTTAAACCAGTTGACCTCCGAGAACGTTAGAGATCAGCAAGACCTACCTTTGCTTCTGAATCCAGGTTTGCAGGATCTGCTGGGATTGATAACTCTACTGTCCTGGTTTCCACAGCAACTACTCCTACAGGTATTCCACCCAATCTGAAACAGCAAAGAAAACAATGACTTCAGTCCCATTTGACATATTATTATCTCATGTGATAAAATCGCTATGCTGATGACAGATGTTTAGCAAATGACTGTCAGGTGCAGCTCTATAATGCTCTGAAATGGGTTTATACATGCAAGAGGGAAGGGTTCAAATTCCAGGTTACCTGAGCCAGTTGTGAGGTAGAGGTGGGAGACCTGTTCAAGATGGACGATTTGCAACCAGAGAAACTTTGATCCAATACCCTTCTGGGAAGGTTAACTTATGTGGCTGGGAACAGGCTAAAGCTAATGGAGCAGAGATTTAGGTGCTGGCATGAAATACTGAGCCGCCAGAGTGCACACACAAAAACCTGGAAGATAGCACCAGATAGTACTGGAGTACAGAATACTTCAGCGATAGGTGGGGTCTGATAGTGGCCGAGTAAACAGTAATCGAAGATGAATTTGAAATGCATGTATGTAAATACATAGGCAGTTTAATGCAACTGATGAGTTGCAGGTGTAAGAGATTTGATGTACTGGAAACAGAAACCCAACTCAAATTGTGGAGTATTGCGAAGTTAATAATTATGGTGGCAAGGTCACCAGGAAAGACAAGAAACACAAGAATAGTTTTGGTAATGGTATTAAAGAAATAAGATGCTATAAGGCTGGAAAGGTACATTGGGCTGAGAGATCAAAATGGAATTTTTGATTAGAATTAAGAGATAACATAGGAAACGTATGCTACTGGGAGAATGCTGCATGACACCAAAGAGAGGGATTAATTTCAAGAATCAAATTGCATGCAAGTTAAAGAAAGATGCAAGAACTGTAGTGATACGAGTCAGAGGCATCGAGACATACAGCATGTAAAATGGCCATTCAGCCCACCATATCCACACTGACCAGTGGGCACCCATTCGCAGTAATCCCTTTTCCTGGCACCTGATGAGAGATGTCAGTTTACCGCCACAACAGACTGGGATGGTAACTGTGTGGTACTTGAAGGGCAACTGTAGCATGGATACAAAACTGACTGATGGCACAGGAAGCAAAGATTTGTATCGACCACATGTCTTTGCAGAGGTGGTTAGAATACATTGGTATTCACAGTGCCACTGTTCTTTTAGATGTACGTTAATGAACAGAACTTGGGTAACCAGGGTAAAATTTCATCGAGGCAGAACAGAGTCAAACTGAGGACTTCCTTCTTTAAACAAATCACTTTGTTGTGATCTGAATTGGTGGTAGTAACAGAGACAATGATAAATTTTCAAAAGGGAATAGGATTAATCTGCAAGATTGTTCCCATCATATATTAATGGTGAAGAGACAAAAGAGTAATCGGATAGCTCTTTTAAAATAATGACACGGGTTTGATGGACCGAATATGGGCTTGGTGCCAGATCATTCACTAATTCTATGAAATCCTTTCATATAATGAATTGAAAATACAACATTCACTCTTGAATTTGCTATGTTGATATAAACTTTGCTGTAAATGAAATATTACTTTATTTTCAAAGTATCCAAATGCTATTCTACAGTGTTACTTTCAGATGAGAAATTGCTTTGAAGGCCATTCGTGGTCAGCATTCACCTTGGGTCCTTTCCTAGACTAAATAAGATGGGGATTTATATTTATTTAGCATATTCAACCCAAGAACGTATCCTGAAGTACACCACAAAGGCAGAAACAGACATCAAGCACTAAAGGGAGAAACGTTACGGGAGGTGAATAAAATTGAGGCTGTTGAATGGGAGTGAGAAAGCAAAAGAGCAAGAGAGATAGCAATGCCAAGAGAAAAGAGACGAGGGAAGCACTGATTTCCAACAGTGCTCAAGGCTTTGCTATTGAAACCACCCATGGAGTGGCCCGTGGTATTGTCCATTCAATTTAGGTCTCCTTAAAAGAGTCAATTTTGATGTGAGCAGGAAATGTCTGCCAATTAGACCTTATAATATATACCCTGACACAGCATTCGCTTGTAATTAGCTGCAGATTATTTATTGGCATTACAACCAGGTGGTGCCCTTGCGTGAATGTCATCCACCAAAGCGTGAAACAGATGAACAGTCAGTTTGCAGACAAACCAAAAATAAATATCGATCTGCGCTCACAACCCTACATAAAATGAGGGTGAAAGAAACTCTTCTAAAAAGAATATATACAAGGAACTTGTGGGGAGTAAAATTCTCAGTTAAGCTGCTCACTTTGCTCATAGGGCTGAGCCAGTCACAACACACTAGCAAATCCATCAATCATACAGCGAGTTTCAAGAGAAGATGACTCTCAGATCCTGCACCACCCATTGACTGCAGCAATGTTGTTTCTGACTTTGCTTTTGCTGCACAATGTTAAAATTGCAGTATATAGTATTGAGGATAGCAGGATGCAATTGGAATTTCTTCTTTTACCCTTCTTGTGTTTTCAATAGAAAAGAAACCGTTCCCCCTCCCACCCCACCCCACCCCACCCCCCCACCCCCCAAGGTAACGACTGGATACAGAGAGAGAAGTAGTTTATAGCAAGATATTTAGCAGCTGGACAAGTGACTGCAGAAATTTGCTTAGATTGTTAAGCACATCAATTTTAATTTTTATTTAATTTCAAATGAACATCTTCACTTGATCAAGTCTTTCAAGCCACAACTTTTGCAGATTACTGCATCGTGGCAGCTTCTTTCCAAAGTTCACTTAAAAAATAAGTTTTGTGTTTGATTATCAGCCGAGCTCCTGTGATCTTACATACAAAGTCAAGACCAAACGCAACAATGAGGTGAAGCAAGGTCAAAGACCAAGGGTTAATTGAATCAGTGTGCACAGATGTACTTCCGTCACCACTTTGAGCCTGTTCCCTTATAAAAATGGAAATCACTGATGTATCTATGTTGCCCTGAAGAGAGTTACGTTCAACTTTTATCAAACATTGATTGAATTGTGCTTGAGTACTGTGCTTGGTTCTTGTTTCCCTATTAAAAAAGATGGCGGTATGATTTACAAGGATATCACTGGAATTGAGAGGATATAACCATCAGGAAAAGCTGAATAGACTGGGATACTTTTCTCTAGAAAGGCTGATGGCTGACCTAATATGTCTTAGCATGAACAGATTATAGAGAAAATGTCTTAGCTTTTGCAGGTGACAGAAACAAGGTACCATAAATAATCACCAATAAATCCATAAGCCATTCAGGAGCAACTTCTTCACCTAGAGTTGTTAGACTGTGGAACCTGCTTCTCACAGAATGGCTGAGGGGAGCAGCACAGATACATTTAAGAGGAAGCTAGACAAACAAACACGCAGGAGAAAGAAATAGGATTGAGATTCATAGGAAAAGGAGGCTGTGGGAGTATAGACATCAGTGTAGACCAGCTAGGCCAAACAGCTCTGTACCATACATTCTGCACAACTTATTTTTATACCACAGCTTTAAATACAGTATGTGCCAAGGTACTGCACAGAATAGCAGCACAATGTCAAGATCCTACTCGCACTGTGGAATCTACCCCATAGTGTAAGAGGAGGTAAATTTCCCAGCACCAGTAGTTATAACATTGCAGTAGAAATTCTACTCTACAACAATCTACAATAGAGAGAGCAAAGAGCAATTTAACAGAGCAGAAAAATGAAGGCCATTACAGGTGACAGCCCACACGAGCTGGGATGAAGGAAAAAAGAACTAATGCAATAAAAGTGATTCTATAACAATGCAGTGAGTCACCATAATGTCCCATTGCGAAAGTGCACGTATTGCAATGTGTTGAATACAGCTCAGAAATTATCCACTCGCACGTGAATCTTAAGTTTGCAAAGGGAATATGTAAAAACTAAAAAAAAAATTGTTTGTGACTGAAATGAAAACTTTATTCAAGTTCCTATCACTGCCTGAATAGTTGAGCCTGTGGCTGCTTGATTGCTTACTGAGTGATACAGCCTATTGTTTCAGTGCTAATGGAGAGTCCATTGATGCACCCCAAGGTCCCAACTGAACACAGCATGTTCATCACTTAGCTACTTGTATGCAGTGTATTTGCTTCTATTTGTACAAATGGCAAACCATTCTACAGCAACAGGGTATCCCAAAACAAGATCACCATAATGACCCAGTAAAGAGAATGTTGTCGAGATTCTGTCAATCCTTTCAAAACAATGCTCTAAACTAGACAGAGTCACCGTACAGTGACAAATTAAAGTATTTGTTAAGCATACTGACAAAAAGATTTGTTAAAGCAGACAAATGTGTAAATTAAACATTATGCCACAGATATTCAGCAGAGTTTAATGTGGTGATTAGACTGATCACAAAATTTGCTGCTGACCATCTTGACTCGTTGAGCCTTCCCCACAGTTTGAAGAGGAACTGCACATTATTCAATGGTTCTCATCTGTTCACAGAAGGCAGGTACCAGGTTCATTCCACATCATAGAATCATACAGCATGGAAACAGGCCATTCAGCCCAGCCCGCCCAATGGGCACCCTTCTGTATCAATTCCATCTCCTGGCACTTGGTCCATAGCCTTCCATACCTCAGCAATTCAAGTGCTTATTTAGTCACTTCTTAAATGCTGTCAGGAACCCAGCTTCAACCACTCTCTCGGGCAGTTCATTCTAGGTACTTACCACTCTCTGGGTGTAGGTGGTCCCCCTCATATCCCCTCCAAGTCTCTTCCCCCTTACCCTAAACCTACGTCCTCCAGTTTTATCTACCTCTGATATGGTGAAAAGTTCTATACCCCTCATAATTTTATTTACCTCAATCATGACCCCTCCTAACCTCCTCCGCTCCAGGGAGAACAGACCTAGATTCTCCAGTCTCTCCTCATCTTATTTACTGCTCCATCCCAGGCAACATCCTGGGGAATCTGCTCTGCACCCCCTCCAGCACAATCACATCCTTCCTATAGCACAGTGACCTAATAATGGGGTCTTTCAAAAGACACGAAACGAAACTTGGAGGAAATAGGATAGTAAGGGGTAAGAACCTAAGAAAGAGGAGCAGCATTAGAAGGAGCATAAATGGCTGCTCTGCCATTCATCAAGATTATGGCCAATCTTCTACGTCTGTATTAATTTCCTGCACTATCCTACATCCCTTCTTATTCTTACCATCCAGAAATCTATCCATCTCTATTATGAATGAACTCAATGATTGAGCCTCCACAGCCCTCTGGGTTTCAATGACTTGCCACTGGCTGAACGAAGAAATGTTTTCTTATTTCAGAACTAATTGGCCTACCTCTAATTGAGATCCCAACCTCTGGTTCTAGACTTCCCAGGTAGGGGTAATACACACACGTCATGTAAATTTATGGGCTAACATAGTCTTCTGGAGCTATGTTTGGTTGGCTTAACACTTCAAAGAGTTTCACAATATTTGTTCTGATCTGGCATTGTGCTCCTCTAAGACTATGCTGCCAATGAGAAAATGAGACGTGCACATGGCACTTCTTCAGAGGACAGTGACGAGTGAAACAAATGAATTGATTCCCTTGACTCTCACACTTATGGAAGGCAATTCAGAGTGTGGTGACCATGTTTAAGGCAAACGTTTTGTAGAGGAAAAAAAAACACAGAAGCAGTTGTAAAACACGACGATGCTGGAGGAACTCAGCAGGCCAGGCAGCATCCGTGAAGAAAAGCAGGCGGTTAACGTTTCGGGTCAGGATCCTGACCCAGGTCCCAAAGAAGGGTCCTGACCCGAAACATTGACCGCCTGCTTTTCTCCACGGATGCTGCCTGACCTGCTGAGTTCCTCCAGCATCGTGTTTTTCATCTAGATTCTAGCACCTGCAGTCCTTTGTTTCTACTGAAGCAGTTGTACTGTCTTTTGTCAGAACACAAGGAAAAGGAAGAAGAACTGAAGCTCATCAAGCCAGCTCTACCATGCAATAAAATTATGGCTAGTCAGATCTTGGCCTCAAATTTACTTCGTTGCCTGTTCCCCACAACATTCGATTCCACAATAATGCAAAATTCTATTTATCCCAACCGTGAATATATTCAATGTCTCAGCATTAGTCATACTACCTTAATGTCCATCCCCTCTCCCATGTATCCCACATGCTGGTATTTCTTTCCTTGCTTGCTTGATCTTGCCATTCAGCATCCAACATTGCTCACTGCTTATACTGACTTTACATTCTCACTAACTTCATGATCATGACCTGAACCTAGAATTGACGGAAAGAAATTTAAAGGAAGCTTTTCAGGAATTCAGAAATCAGTGGAAGTGCTTTGATACCACAAAATGCTACACAATGGTGATTTGCAGTCTGTATTCCCTGAAGTTTCTGCCCTAAGCACCCCACGCATTCTGCTGCATTTTTAAAATAAATAAATTTGATCCATTCACAGTACAAATATTAACTCAAGTTTACAGAATGCACCACTCATTATCATCCCTTGGGATAAAAACCTGCTATAATCCCACTTTAAATCAGCAACACTATCTTTAAAGTCTCAGTCTCCTGGTTTATGGAAATATTCATCAACTGGGCATTTGCAAAATTTACATCTGCATTTTTAATCTTCATTATTTCAACCTGACAGACTTGGACAACAGTATGTTAAAAATAAATATGGAAATAGCAGGAATAACTATTTATCCAAATTATTTGAAGTGTTGGCAAAACAGGTCAGGATCAGGTCTGTGCTCACCAGTGAGTAAACTATCATTGGACAAAACAGAATAAAAGCACTGTAGTCTTGCAGCTCCAATGAGCTCACTAATGTGGCCACCTCTTTGCTTGTTAATCTTTTCACACAACATTTGGCTTGTTACTACTGAATCCCACAGAGGCAAATAGGTGCTTTGGGCACTATCTAAATTTTACAATGCATTTAAGATCAGCTTTGCTCCCTTAAACTCCTGCCAAAACAAAAACACACTTCTAAGGAAGACAGCAACATTTAAGTGCTCTAATCTCTTTTGTTTCTCATCCTATTTCTGCACGTTTGCTAGTGCCTCATTTATACACAAAACCACTCAAGCATTTTAGAGTGGCGTGTCATTGAAAACATCTGGGTAATTGCCATCATTTCATCATGACAAACAAAAGGACATCCATTTAACTGTCCCTTGAAGAGTGTCAGCCAAGAGCGGCAAGAAATGAATCGGATAAAATTATGATGGCTGGTGTATGACTGTACGGGGGGAGAGGGAGGTGGAAATTGGTGGGGTTGCAAGGAAGTAGTCCATTTAGTAAGAAAAGGTGGGGGGGGGGGGGGGAAGCAGGGGGGAGAAGTGGAATAGAAAAGCTCCACTGTGTCAACAACCATTTATTGTACAGCGTATTCTTGGACAACAGCCCTGTTTTAGGACACAGTAGTGCATTTCCTTCGTAAGAATGAGGTCCACATAACCAAGTGGTTTGAGTCAGCCTGTGCCATCTAACAAAAGTCTTCCAGAGACAGGGAGAGTGCCTGCCCTTTTGTTCAAGTTGCAAATGTCCAGTTCTGATGAACGACAACATACAATGGCGCACTCCAATGAAAATCTAACATTCTCTTTCAGATCTTGATGGCACTGTTGCACAGTTCCAATAGTTTTTATTTTATGAATTTCAGTATTTTCATCTTTCCTTTCACTTTTCTTCAGTAGTCTGTTGGCTTTAAGTGATGTGGATAGGCATGGCCAAGCAACACTAAAATCAATGAATTTGTACAACACACTTTTTTGCCCATTTCACAGAATGAGGGAGGGCCTATTATGTAGAAAGGAGAGAAAAGCTAAGATTTAATATAATGAGCCAGATCATGTTCAACCAAGCCCGAGACCTCCAAGGCCCCAGAAACTTTTTACAACCCTGCAGATCTAATTGCTCCAGGCCTCACTGCTGCAAGTATCCTGAAGCAGAGCATTTTGAGAGTAGTGACTAGGGGCCCTATCCCTGATGCCCTTTTGACAGTTCAGTCATATTTGAAAACAGTTAAATAATTAAAAACAAACCAACATTATTAAAATAAAAATGTATTTAAAACATATTTGATATAGAACCATAGAACAATACGGCACAATACAGGCCCTTCGGCCCACCATGTTCTGCCACCCTTCAAACCACACCTAAGACTATCTAACCCCTTCCTCCCACATATCCCTCTAACTTAAATTCCTCCATATGCTTATCTAACAATCTCTTGAACTTGTCCAATGTATCAGCCTCCACCACCACCCCAGGCAGTGCATTCCATGCACCAACCACTCTCTGGGTGAAAAACCTCCCTCTGACATCACCCTTGAACTTCCCACCCAATAACTTAAAGCATATCCTCTTGTCTTGAGCATTGGCGCCCTGGGAAAGAGGCGCTGGCTGTCCACTCTATCTATTCCTCTCAATATCTTGTATACCTCTATCATATCTCCCCTCATCCTCCTTCTCTCCAATGAGAACAGCCCTAGCTCCTTTAGTCTCTCCTCATAATCCATACTCTCTAATCCAGGCAGCATCCTGGTAAATCTCCTCTGCACCCTCTCCAATGCCTCCACATCCTTCCTATAATGAGGCGACCAGAACTGGACACAGTACTCTAAGTGTGGTCTAACCAGAGTTTTGTAAAGATGCATCATTACTTCACGGCTCTTAAACTCAATCCCACGACTTATGAAAGCTAACACCCCATAAGCTTTCTTAACTACTCTATCCACCTGTGAGGCAACTTTCAGTAATCTGTGGATATGAACCCCCAGATCCCTCTACTCCTCCACACTGCCCAGAATCCTGACATTTACCTTGTACTCCACCTTGGAGTTTGTCCTTCCAAAGTGTACTACCTCACACTTCTCTGGATTGAACTCCATCTGCCACTTGTCAGCCCAGTTCTGCATCCTATCAATATCCCTCTGCAAGCTTCTACAGCCCTCCACACTATCCACAACACCACCAATCTTTGTGTCATCTGCAAACTTGCTAACCCATCCTTCCACCTCCTCATCTAAGTCGTTAATAAATATCACAAAAAGTAGAGGTCCCAGAACCGATCCCTGCGGGACACCACTAGTCACAGCCCTCCAATCCGAATGCATTCCCTCCACCACAACTCTCTGCTTTCTACAGGCAAGCCAATTTTGAATCCACACGGCCAAGCTTCCCCAGATCCCTTGGCCTCTGACCTTCTGAAGAAGCCTACCATGCAGAACCTTGTCAAATGCCTTACTAAAATCCACATAGACCACATCCACTGCACTACCCTCATCAATCTTCCTGGTCACCTCCTCAAAGAACCCGATCAGGCTTGTGTCCCTAATCAGTCCATGTTTCTTCAAATGCTCACAGATCTTATCTTTTAGAATCCTTTCCAACAGCTTACCCACCACAGACGTAAGGCTCACTGGTCTGTAATTCCCTGGCCTATCCTTACTACCTTTTTTGAATAAGGGGGACAACATTTGCCACCCTCCAATCCTCTGGTACCATCCCCATTGACAACGAGGACTCAAAGATCCTAACCAATGGTTCAGCAATCTCCTCCCTTGCCATATCTACATACTCTAGAACATTAACCTCACCTACACTGTTCTCAGCATCATCAAGACCCCTCTCCTTGGTGAATACTGAAGAGAAGTATTCATTGAGAACCTCACCCACTTCCACAGCTTCCAGGCACATCCTCCCACCTTTGTCTTTAATCGGACCTACCTTCACCCTAGCCATCCTTCTGCTCTTCACGTACGAGAAAAAAGCCTTGGGATTCTCCTTAACCCTACTCGCCAAAGCCTTTTCATGTCCCCTTCTCGCTCTCCTCAGCCCTTTCTTAAGTTCCTTCCTTGCTACTCTATATTCCTCACGAGCCCTGTCTGATCCTTGCTGCTTACACCTTATGTATGCTGCCCTCTTCTTCCTAACTAGTTATTCCACCGCTCTCATCACCCACGGTTCCTTCACCCTACCATTCCTTCTCTGCCTCACCGGGACAAATTTATCCCTAACATCCTGCAAAAGATCCCTGAACATTGACCACATCTCCATAGTACATTTCCCTTCAAAAATGTCATCCCAATTTACACTCCCAAGTTCTCACCTTATAGCCTCATAATTCGCCTTTCCCCAATTCAATATCTTCCCGTCCCCTTTGCTCCTATCCCTGTCCATGACAATTCTAAAGGTTATGGAGCAATGGTCACTGTCCCCCAAATGCTCACCCACCGATAGATCTGTCACCTGACCCAGTCCATTACCTAATACTAGATCTAATATGGCATTCCCTCTAGTAGGCCTGTCAACGTACTGCGTCAGGAATCCGTCCTGGACACACTTAACAAACTGCGCCCCATCTAAACCTTTGGCACTAAGTAGGTGCCAATCAATATTTGGATAGTTGAAGTCTCCCATTATAATAACCCTGTTATTTTCGCATCTCTCCAAAAACTGTCTCCCAATCTGCTCCTCAGTATCCCTACTGCTACTGAGGGGCCTATAGGATACTCCCAGGAGGGTAACTGCCCATTTCTTATTCCTAACTTCCACCCATATTGACTCTAGAGAGGATCCTTCTACATTATCCTCCCTTTCTGCAACCGTAACAGTGTCCCTGACCAGTATCGCCACCCCTCCTCCTCTTTTCCCCCCCACCCCCCCATCCCTTTTAAAACACTGAAAACCAGGAATATTCAATATCCATTCCTGCCCTGATGTCAGCCATGTCTCTGTAATAGCCACAATATCATAGTCCCATGTACTTATCCAAGCTCTCAGTTCATCTCCCTTATTCCTGATGCTTCGCGCATTCAAGTAAATGCACTTTAGCCCATCCACCTTACTACTTTTATACCCTGTACTCTGCTTCTCCTTCCTCAAAGCCTCTCTACCTGTCAGATCTGCCTTTTCCCCATCCCCTTCTTCCTCTGACCTACTCCTCCGGTTCCCTTCCCCCTTGCAATCTAGTTTAAACCCTCCTGAACCACCCTAGCAAACCTGGCTGCAAGGATATTGGCCCCCCTCAAGTTCGGGTGTAACCTGTCCTCTCTGCAGAGGTCCCACCTTCCCCAGAAGAGATCCCAATGATCCAAAAATCTAAAACCCTCCCTCCTGCATCAACTTCTCAGCCACGCGTTTATCTGCCATCTCCTCCTATTCCTACCTTCACGTGTGGCACTGGCAGCAATCCCGAGATCGCTACCCTCGAGGTCCTATCCTTCAGCCTTCTGCCTAGCTCGCTAAACTCACTTTTCAGGACCTCAGCCCTCTTCCCACTTATGTCGTTGGTACCAACATGAACCACGACTTCTGGCTGTTCTCCCTCCTGCTCTAGAATCCTGTGGACCCGATCAGTGACATCCTGGACCCTGGCACCTGGGAGGCAACAAACCATCCAGGATTCATGCTCACTGCCACAGAACCTCCTTCCTATCTGTTTCCCTGACTAGAGTCCCCTATCACTACTGCCTTCCTCTTCTCCTCCCCTTCTGAGCAGCAGGACCGGTCCCAGTGCCACAGACCTGGCTACTGCTGCTAGGCCCCGGCAGGTCATCTCCCTCAACAGTCTCCAAAGCGGAAAACCTGTTACTGAGGGGAACAGCCTCCGGGGTCCTCAGCTCTATCTGCCTGTTCGTCTTCTTTTCCCTTTTCCCTCCACTGACAGTCAACGTTCTATCTACTTCCTGGACTCCAGAATTACCTGCTCTAAGGGGGGTGACCGTCTCCTTATGTACAGTATCTACAAAACTCTCCCCCTCCCTGATGCCGCACAGTGTTTGAAGCTGTAACTCCAGCTCAGCGATTTTGAGCCGAAGTTCCTCCAGCCTCAAGCAACTTGCTGCAGGTGTGGCCATCGTGGACCGCAGCAAGGTCCACGAGTTCCCACATCAAGCAGCTGCAGCACACCACCCCGTCCTCCATCTGAACCAATTCCTTTCTTTCTCCCCCTAGTTTTTCCTACTTAAATATTTATCACAGATAACAGGTAAACCTTACCTTTACCTACCTACCAGCTACTCACCTGCCTTGCCCCTTTACGCCGAAGCCCCTTAAGCCAAAGCCTGACCACTGCTCCCTCTCACTCAGCTGCCCACTCCGACGCTGCCCACTGGATATGGCGGTTTGCTTTTTAAAATGCCCGCGCCGCGCCTGCGAAGTCCAGCCCCCACTCTTCCCGACTAAGACTTATAGAAACACTTGAAAAAGAACCTTATAAAAATCTAACCCTAATAATCACAACCCTATTAAAAACTAACCCTTATAATTAAAAGGTATTAATATCAAATGAAGCAAAACACAAAACACTCTACCTGTACTTAACCTTTTCAATCTACTGCCCTAAGCAGTGCTACAAACACCAACTGATGTGTAGCTGAGGGGTCAGATCTGAAGGGTGTCTGGCCCCTCAGTATGACTAACCAGTTCTTCTAATCTCAGTGCTCTGACGAGGAGGTCAAATGAACGGGCATCTGACCTCCAGCACAATCCTAACTTCCATGCTGCAATACACAGGCACAACTGTCAGGAACGCACTAATGTCCCCACTCTCATTCCTCCAAGAAAGCTTTGTTGGCAGTTCTCTTCCTAACCATCAGTAAAAAACATTCAGCCCAATGAGAGAATTTGGTAAATTAGATGGGGAGAAGCTGTTCCAAGTGCTTTAAGCTAAGCAGATAATTGGCAAAAAAGCCACAGGGGTGGAGTGTAAATTAGCTTTTTTAAAAAAATAATCAACAAATAAATTATAGTCAGGCTGAAAAAGTGGAAAAGCCGACTCATTAATTATCTTTTAAGCTGAAGTTCCAACTTCCTTTTGATAAAGTTAATAAAATAATGGAGAAAAGGTGACAGTATGATTAATTGGCATACCTTTTGGGGAACGAGCACAGGTTTATGGGACAAATAACCTCTGTCTTTTATGAATTTACGTAATAAAAACCTGGTAAAATAGTGGGCAATGGAACACTATTAGCTCCATTAAGTTGTTTTTTTTGTACTGAGTAAACTGAATGGAGAAAATTCCACTTTCACATTAGTTATTGTGCACACAGAAAGTTGCTGCTGGCCATCTTGGAGAGCTCGGTGCGATGGTTTCCAATAACTGAAGGAATGGCAATTTCTTGGAAGTACTATACAACTGTTCTGAGAGAGAGGGCAAATAAATAACCCCCACTCCTCCCCACCCTACCACATATATTGTTTCCTACATAGATGAAACCAATTTGTTTATGCTATGTGAAACAAATCCATGTGACTGCTTAAACGGAGCTTGTTTCCAATGTAAGCAATGTTGAAATGTTGGACGTAAATTATACACTTTCAGCCTATATGAAATGAATTTGTGAAGGCATAGCCCAGCTCATGAGAATATACCACAAAACCTCTCCTCAGCTGGTTGAATCCTGCTGAAAAAAAAACCCTGGCTGTGAAATGGACAAACTGACATAAGTGTAGACAAGGATGGCTCTATTGAGACTTGGGTAGGAGTTTTATTTCACATTTTCGTTAGCACCTTGCCAGCTGATGATGCAAGAACTGGGAATTAATAAGCCAGTGCCAAAACTCCAAAGGGTATGGATAACTTCCAGCATTCACAGGGTTTTGCATTCCTATAAGAAATTATATTCCTTTTCTATGTTTCAAGCACACCATTTGAAGTTCTTGGGAGCAGGTTCACAACACCTGATCTTATTCACCAGAACGTCCCCCTACTATATGCAAACAGGTTCCCTCTTGCACCTCTACAATATCAAACATATCCCCCTACAACCAGTGTGCACGGGCTCAGTGCTTATTGTCATTCAGTTTTACAAGAGAAAAATAGGAATGGAATTCATTTGTCCACCTGGGTCTTACCAATATCCTTGAATGGAGCTGTTGTCAGGGTGGGGGGGTGGGGGTTGTGGAAATGGGATGGTGAAAGGAATGAAATAATTGATAATGAAGTATCTCATTACTTACCTGGCTCTTCCTACCACCACTGTCTGTGCCCAGGGTTGCATGATTTCCATGAAAGATCCGTTGTCAAAGAAGCCACTCTGCCATTGTCCTTTTTGCGCTGCATGGATAAGGAAAACCCTGATTTTGTACAATTTTTATTTCCATTTATTTAAGCATAACATTGCGGCTCTTTCAAGTTTCGGTAGTCAACCATCTTGAACCATTCCCCAGTCATGAAGGTAACCTGATGACCAATGAGATGGACTATGACCTCACGATCTACCTTGTTGTGACCTTGCACCTTATTGCACTGCACTTTCTCTGTAGCTGTGACACTTTACTCTGTACTGTTATTGTTTTTACCTGTACTACATCAATGCACTCTGTACTAACTCAATGTAACTGCACTGTATAATGAATTGACCTGTACGATCAGTTTGTAAGACAAGCTTTTCACTGTACCTCGGTACAAGTGACAATAATAAACCAATACCACCAGCTGGATTTTTCCAGTGCTCGTCCACAAACAGGTTCACTATTTCATTGACAAAGCCACACACACAATGTCTCAACATGGATGGAACATACAGAATATCTTTATAATTACGCAGCTTGCCCTATGAATATCATTTCTTTGCAACCATTTCACAGACATGAAAATTAACTACAATTCTCATATCCTCTTTCCTAGCTAACCGAAGTTTTGGGGGGTGGGGAGGAGAAATGAAAGAGGGCTTGGAGGAATGGTTCAGTAAATTAGCAGGGTTACATGGAAAAAAACAGCACAAAGCACAAAAAGCAATTTAAACCCCAGAGGTTTAGATAAGCAATCGTGTTGGCTTAATCACTTCAGCAAGTGTTTTAATCAAAAGTCAAACTGTAATTACCATATTGTTAGTCTACTTCTCAATCCATGTGACTTCGACCCTACAGTATAATGTTACCATCAATCCTGAAATTATCTTGAAGTCAGGTGTCGCTGACTGCCTTTTACATTCCAAACCTGTGTTTGTTGTCAATATGAAGAATATCGCACTGCCATCTTCTGTAATAAATTACTTTAACTTTTAACCTATGGGAGATCTGAAGTAACTTATCACTAGGAATCATCTGCTCTTTAAACCTCTCACTAAATTAGGAGCTCGAGACACTAGAAACACTGCTGGTGCAGCATTCTAGAGACATGTACAATTACCTCAATACAAGATAATGAATACTCAAACAAGTGGCTATTTTGTGAAGCTGGATCATGTCTCTCTCTCAGTACTTAATTCTTTAAACCCACAGAAAGAACATGCATCCATCAAGTCTCTTTGAAACATCCTATGCATCTCATAATCAACAAATTACCTTGATATCACTGCTGTTATGTGGACAAACACTGAAGCCACTTCACATACACCAAAATTCCACAAACAAAAAGACAACTGACTAGTTAGTCTACTCAACATTGAGCAGTTTTTGTTTGTAACCTTCATTGCAGGAAGGATCTGCATGTTTCCTCATGGTCCCTGCTCTACATAACAGCAGAGATATCATGGTAACTTCTTGTTTATGAGATGCACAGGAAGTTTTAAAGAGCCTTGAATTAAGTATCCTCACAGAGTCCACTGACTGAAGTAGGTCTTGGATAAATACCGATGCCTGGAAAAATCATCTCTGACTAGTAGTACTAAAGACACAATATACAATGCGTGATCTACTCTGCTTCTAAAACTTGATTCCATTAACTTTAATCAGACAACTGAGGGTCTCCTCAGTATGAGAGTCAGAGTCATACAGCATAGAAATGGTCCCCTCACCCAACCATATTCATACTGATCTTTTTCCTCCACCTACACGAATCATATTTGCCCACATCAGGTCAGTATCCTTCAGTATCTTGCCTATTCAAATGCAATTGTATCTGATTCCACCACCTCCTCTGGCAGCAAGTTCCAGATATCAACCACTCTCTATATAAAAATCTATCCTCTCAGATCTCCTTTAAAACTCCTTCCTCTCACCTTAAACCCATGTCCTCTTGTTTTTGAAACCCCTAAAATGGGAAAATGATTCTGACTATCCACGCCTTTCATAATTTTACATACCACTATCATGTCAGCCCTCAGCTTCCTTTTCTCCAGGGAAAACAAAGCCCAGCCTACTCAATCTCTCCCCATAACTAGTCCTCCAATCCAGGTAACACCCTGGTGAATCACCTCTGCATCCTCTCCAGTGCATTAACATCCTTCCCGTGGTGTGGCAAACAGAACTGCACACAATACTTCATGTGTGGTCTAACCAGTGTTTTGTAAAGTTGTAACATAATATCCCAACTTTTATATTCTACGTCCAGACCCATGAAGGCAAACAAGCCATATACCTTGGAGACACAGGAGACTGCAGATGCTGGAATCTGGAGCAACAAACAATCTGCTAGACTGATCAGGGTTTTGATCCAAAATATCGACAATTCCTTTCCTCCCACAGATGCTGCTTGACCTGCTGAGCTCCTCCAGCAGATCGTTTGCTAAGCCATGTACCTGTTTCACCACTTTATCTACATATGTTGCCACTTTCAGGAAATTATGGTCTTGAACCCCGAGGTCACTCTGTTCATCAAAGCAGCGAAAAGCTTATATACTTGGTTACCAGAGGGAAGGTTGAACCCATCATTTAACTCAAATGCAAGGATGTTATCAAGGCAGCCTAGCTGACAGATGGAAGAATGCTGACAAAATGTGCACTTCAATATGCAAAAGTAGATAGAAGTTTGCAACCATTACTGAAGTGTAAGTGTAACCAGTGTGGTCTTCTTAGGAATGGTATAGAGGTTTGTGGTATTTTGATCCTGATACAATACCAACTTGTCTTCATGTATAATGTTTGATGAAACAAAATATCTCAACTGCTTCACAGGAACATTATCAAACAACACAAGCCAGCTGCTGTTTGGGCAGATGAACAATAGTGGTCAAACAGCTACGTTTTAAATAGCACTTAGAGTAAGAAAAGAATTGTGGGGGAAAGTGATAGAACTTACACATTTAGCAGCTGAAGGTGAACATTTAAATTCAGGGATGATCCAGAAGTCATAACTGTTGGAGTACAAATATTTTGGGATGGTCACAGGGCTGGGGAAATAAGTGAGGAGAGTGAGAATATGAAAGCAACGGTGAAAGTTTTTAAATTTAAGCACTGCATAACCAGGAGCCAATGCAGATAAGCAAGTATGAGGTTTATGGGTGGCTGGGACTTGATGTGAGCGAGGATTTCTGCACTGGACATTTGAATGATGACAAGATTCCTTAGGGTTAAAGGCTAGGAGTATGTTGCAATTGTCAAGCCTAGAAGAAGTATCGAAGGCACGGATGAGGGTTTCACCACCATTTAAACTGAGGTACGATGGTGTTCGAGCCAGGTGCACTGATTTTAGTCAATTAGAGATGGTCGGAGGTATTGAGTTGGTTCAAAACTGTGCAGTCCCCACCCCTCACTTTAAATGTTACAGACACAGAAGTAGACAGTCCTTATAACGGCCTGAACTTCAAGCAATAAATACGGTAGATCAAATCAACTTCAGCAGGAGAGAGAGGAGAAAAATGGAAAGCATGGGGTAGCTCAGACTGCACAGTTTTTGATCAATTAAATTAGCCATTAGCTCAAGAAATTGAAATGAAAACAGAAAATAACTGAAACACTTATGTCAAGCAGCACCTGTGGAGAGAGAAACTAAGTTAACGTCTCAGGTTCATTACTCTCTCTCAGAACTGACCTGCTGACTATTTCTGGCATTGTCTATGTCCGTTTCAGATTTCCAGCATCTGCAGCTTTTTGCTTCAAATGCAGCTCCAGCAGTTGGATGGTTGGATAGCCAGCTAAATCAAAAAGTACTAGTTTGTGTTACCTCCAACCGTGGCTACTCAGTTAAGATTTTCCCACAGTGCTGAAAATAAACTGGCTCCTTGGTGTAATTTATTGTAACTGAAGCACAATGTTTTCTTTTCCTTACTTGGGTGAGATCGTCCAGCAAGCAGCCACCGAGGATCATAAGGGGCTTTTGTAGGAACAAACTCAATAACTCTATCAATGGGATCCTTGGGTTTGAGGATGGGCACAGAACTTGATACATTCTGCGGATAAAATGATTTTAAAAATGAAATCAGCACAATTTGCAAAAAAAATTCACTTTCAAATCTACCAACGTAGTTGCAACATGAAATTTACAAGTCTAGCAGCAACAAGGCAAATAAATGACATTGAAAGTTCAGTAATGAAAAATCAGTGATAATTTTTACCCAGAAAAATGTGAGACAAAACCAATAAAGGTTGCCTGTAGGTCCACGAGATAACCTTTCAACAAAAGGTACAAATATCCTTCTCCCAGTCACCCCCAACCAAATCTTTCCACAAAATCATATGCTCATTTAAAACAGGTTAAAAAAAACTTCCAGCATCTAAATTCAACTTCAGGTTTCATTATCAGCATTGTTCTCGCATGTATACACCTCAGTCCTTAAGTTCTCTTAAAATTGTGGTTTATTGTCTATTGGAAGTCTCAGTTTGTGTAAGTATTTCAGTTTGTAAATGTTAAAATTAGCAGCTATATAGTTTGCAACTGTATAAATTGTCCATTGTGCCTGCAATTGTAAACAGTGCACATCATTACCTATTAAATATACAAGACTACATGAACAGTATTGTCTCAAACATATGGGTTGTCAGTTAAAAAGATTTTATTTATTATGTCTATAGCACTTTTGATTAAAGTTTCTTAAATATCCAGCAACCGTCTTCAAATAAATATCCATGTGGTTATCTGTCAAACATATAACTCTCCCAACCATAATTTGTTAAATTAGGTTATAATCTATTAAAAGTAGACCTGGGTTTTCTTTGTTGTGTGTATCAATGTCTGTAGATAAATTAAATAACTATTAAATACTTTATGGTTTACTTTTGACTATGCAGGCAACAGAGAGGATTACTGTTAGCAAGCATATAATACTGGTTATTACCAGTTATGCCAATAATATTTGGTCATTTTTTAAAAAATAATTACCATAAATAATGCACATTAAAAGATCATGAATATTTTTGCTCAATACCTCAAAATCCAAATTAACATACAGACCTTTGGCATGTAGGACAGCCACTGAAGGAGGATGACAACTCCCTCAAAGTCATCATAGACAGTTGTGTGGGTCACACCATTGTTGTGCATGATCTGGACCCCTCCCAGCTGGTTGTTGGATGTATACACCTCTCGACCTAGCACCTTTGAGATTTAAAATCAAAAGCAACATTAAACACTGAAAATAACATCAAAATAAGTTCACCACAGTTTTGATGATTCAGCGGAAACATGCACACCTTTGAGCCTATCTAACTCTATTAGGAAGACATCCATTCCAGCTGGGGTGAGGTGTGCTCAAGGCTTGTGTGCAGGATGAGGCTGGGTTGGGTTTGTCTGGACTGCAACACCTTCTGGTAACACAAAATGGTAAAGAAGGGTTTCCATGGCCACAACAAAGCATATTCAGGCAAGGACTAGTGGGCAAATGAAATAATGGCAAGAAAATCAGGTAAATACTATTCAAATAATCTGAGAACCAACAATTGTAAGAAGAATATTCTTAGTATCTGCCCTGACCAAAGAAATGCAAATTCTCAATGGAAGTTTCTAAGATTTTGCTGAGTTTTAAAAATTGACAATAAACTCCATTGTTAATTCTCTGATAGATTTTAAATCACATGATGTTCAACCAGCAAATGAATGTGCAAATATCTGCTGGCTGATTACAGCCTCTGAGTAAAACAGAAAAGGTAAATGCAGAGTGCCGAGACTTCTTTGAAGTATATCCGGCAAAATTTAAAATGGAAAATAGACAAAAATGCATATTCTAGAAATCTGAATTAATAGGACATTTAAGACATACAAACCCATGACTTTCCAGATGCTTAACTGCATACAGAATGTGGAAGATTCTCCCTCAAATACCAACCAGTCAATTTCGCTTTTATAAAACGTTTAACAAACTGATAGAATTTTCAGTGTTTTCAGTTTTAATTAATATTTAAGCCTGAAGAGCAATATTTTTCTGTGTCAACAATTGGAGGTGGGTTTGAACTTGATTTGTGCCACTGAACGAACAGGAAATTAAAAGCAATGCCCCTTTCCGAGGCAAAGTCTCTAGATTTGAATTGTGCACAACAATGCACCTGATTCAATTCTAAGCTGTATGCAGTTATCAATCATTGAAACGTGGAAGTTATGCCACAGATGGAGGCATCCTGTCAGCTGATATTGTCTGGAAGAACACCCCAATCTGCTCCACTACCCCAGATCTAGGGGGAAAGGAAATTGTTTATTCCTTCTTGCTGTGCAACCGACTCTGCTGGAAGGGCAACCATGGAATTCAAGTGAGAACAGGATTAGGCATGGCTGTGAATCAGTTTCTGGTCCAATAGTCTCATTAAGCTGACCCTCAGAGTACTAGATATCAGTACCTAGTGGAATCATTAACAGCAGTTAACTTAAGCAGGAGAACATAAGAGCAATTGGCACCATGAATATTTAAACATGTACAAAGCATTTTTACATTAACAGCATATGAAATTTAAAACACAAGCAGAAATA